>NC_133413.1:51052500-52302500 GCF_049350105.2 Macaca mulatta
AATCATCTCACAGAATTACAGCTTTCCCCTCAAGAAGCCTTTCGCTAAGACAGTTCTTGTGGAATTGGCAAAGTGATATTTGGAAGCCCTTAGAGGGCTATGGTGAAAAAGGAAATATCCTCAGATGAAATCTGGAAAGAAGCTTTCTGAGAAACTGCTCTGCGATGTGTGACTTCCACTCACAGAGTTACATCTGTATTTCGTGGATCTCTTTGCTAGCCTTATTTCTGTGGAATCTGAAAACAGATATTTCGGATCCCTTTGAAGACTATAGGGCCAAAGGAAATATCCTCTGATAACAAAGAGAAAGAAGCTTTCTGAGAAACTTCTTTGTGTTCTGTGAAATCATCTCACAGAGTTACAGCTTTCCCCTCAAGAAGCCTTTCGCTAAGACAGTTCTTGTGGAATTGGCAAAGTGATATTTGGAAGCCCATAGAGGGCTATGGTGAAAAAGGAAATATCCTCAGATGAAATATGGAAAGAAGCTTTCTGAGAAACTGCTTAGTGTTCTGTTCATTCATCTCACAGAGTTACATCTGTGTTTCGTGGATCTCTTTGCTAGCCTTATTTCTGTGGAATCTGAGAACAGATATTTCGGATCCCTTTGAAGACTATAGGGCCAAAGGAAATATCCTCCGATAACAAAGAGAAAGAAGCTTTCTGAGAAACTTCTTTGTGTTCTGTGAAATCATCTCACAGAGTTACAGCTTTCCCCTCAAGAAGCCTTTCGCTAAGACAGTTCTTGTGGAATTGGCAAAGTGATATTTGGAAGCCCATAGAGGGCTATGGTGAAAAAGGAAATATCCTCAGATGAAATCTGGAAAGAAGCTTTCTGAGAAACTGCTTAGTGTTCTGTTCATTCATCTCACAGAGTTACATCTGTGTTTCGTGGATCTCTTTGCTAGCCTTATTTCTGTGGAATCTGAGAACAGATATTTCGGATCCCTTTGAAGACTATAGGGCCAAAGGAAATATCCTCCGATAACAAAGAGAAAGAAGCTTTCTGAGAAACTTCTTTGTGTTCTGTGAAATCATCTCACAGAGTTACAGCTTTCCCCTCAAGAAGCCTTTCGCTAAGACAGTTCTTGTGGAATTGGCAAAGTGATATTTGGAAGCCCATAGAGGGCTATGGTGAAAAAGGAAATATCCTCAGATGAAATCTGGAAAGAAGCTTTCTGAGAAACTGCTTAGTGTTCTGTTCATTCATCTCACAGAGTTACATCTGTGTTTCGTGGATCTCTTGCCTAGCCTTATTTCTGTGGAATCTGAGAACAGATATTTCGGATCCCTTTGAAGACTATAGGGCCAAAGGAAATATCCTGCGATAACAAAGAGAAAGAAGCTTTCTGAGAAACTTCTTTGTGTTCTGTGAAATCATCTCACAGAGTTACAGCTTTCCCCTCAAGAAGCCTTTCGCTAAGACAGTTCTTGTGGAATTGGCAAAGTGATATTTGTAAGCCCTTAGAGGGCTATGGTGAAAAAGGAAATATCCTCAGATGAAATCTGGAAAGAAGCTTTCTGAGAAACTGCTTAGTGTTCTGTTCATTCATCTCACAGAGTTACATCTGTATTTCGTGGATCTCTTTGCTAGCCTTATTTCTGTGGAATCTGAGAACAGATATTTCGGATCCCTTTGAAGACTATAGGGCCAAAGGAAATATCATCCGATAACAAAGAGAAAGAAGCTTTCTGAGAAACTTCTTTGTGTTCTGTGAAATCATCTCACAGAGTTAGAGCTTTCCCCTCAAGAAGCCTTTCGCTAAGACAGTTCTTGTGGAATTGGCAAAGTGATATTTGGAAGCCCATAGAGGGCTATGGTGAAAAAGGAAATATCCTCAGATGAAATCTGGAAAGAAGCTTTCTGAGAAACTGCTTAGTGTTCTGTTCATTCATCTCACAGAGTTACATCTGTGTTTCGTGGATCTCTTTGCTAGGCTTATTTCTGTGGAATCTGAGAACAGATATTTCGGATCCCTTTGAAGACTATAGGGCCAAAGGAAATATCCTGCGATAACAAAGAGAAAGAAGCTTTCTGAGAAACTTCTTTGTGTTCTGTGAAATCATCTCACAGAGTTACAGCTTTCCCCTCAAGAAGCCTTTCGCTAAGACAGTTCTTGTGGAATTGGCAAAGTGATATTTGTAAGCCCTTAGAGGGCTATGGTGAAAAAGGAAATATCCTCAGATGAAATCTGGAAAGAAGCTTTCTGAGAAACTGCTTAGTGTTCTGTTCATTCATCTCACAGAGTTTCATCTGTATTTCGTGGATCTCTTTGCTAGCCTTATTTCTGTGGAATCTGAGAACAGATATTTCGGATCCCTTTGAAGACTATATGGCCAAAGGAAATATCCTCCGATAACAAAGAGAAAGAAGCTTTCTGAGAAACTTCTTTGTGTTCTGTGAAATCATCTCACAGAGTTACAGATTTCCCCTCAAGTAGCCTTTCGCTAAGACAGTTCTTGTGGAATTGGCAAAGTGATATTTGGAAGCCCTTAGAGGGCTATGGTGAAAAAGGAAATATACTCAGATGAAATCTGGAAAGAAGCTTTCTGAGAAACTGCTTAGTGTTCTGTTCATTCATCTCACAGAGTTACATCTGTGTTTCGTGGATCTCTTTGCTAGCCTTATTTCTGTGGAATCTGAGAACAGATATTTCGGATCCCATTGAAGACTATAGGGCCAAAGGAAATATCCTGCGATAACAAAGAGAAAGAAGCTTTCTGAGAAACTTCTTTGTGTTCTGTGAAATCATCTCACAGAGTTACAGCTTTCCCCTCAAGAAGCCTTTCGTTAAGACAGTTCTTGTGGAATTGGCAAAGTGATATTTGGAAGCCCATAGAGGGCTATGGTGAAAAAGGAAATATCCTCAGATGAAATCTGGAAAGAAGCTTTCTGAGAAACTGCTTAGTGTTCTGTTCATTCATCTCACAGAGTTACATCTGTGTTTCGTGGATCTCTTTGCTAGCCTTATTTCTGTGGAATCTGAGAACAGATATTTCGGATCCCTTTGAAGACTATATGGCCAAAGGAAATATCCTCCGATAACAAAGAGAAAGAAGCTTTCTGAGAAACTTCTTTGTGTTCTGTGAAATCATCTCACAGAGTTACAGCTTTCCCCTCAAGAAGCCTTTCGCTAAGACAGTTCTTGTGGAATTGGCAACGTGATATTTGGAAGCCCATAGAGGGCTATGGTGAAAAAGGAAATATCCTCAGATGAAATCTGGAAAGAAGCTTTCTGAGAAACTGCTTAGTGTTCTGTTCATTCATCTCACAGAGTTATATCTGTGTTTCGTGGATCTCTTTGCTAGCCTTATTTCTGTGGAATCTGAGAACAGATATTTCGGATCCCTTTGAAGACTATAGGGCCAAAGGAAATATCCTCTGATAACAAAGAGAAAGAAGCTTTCTGAGAAACTTCTTTGTGTTCTGTGAAATCATGTCACAGAGTTACAGCTTTCCCCTCAAGAAGCCTTTCGCTAAGACAGTTCTTGTGGAATTGGCAAAGTGATATTTGGAAGCCCATAGAGGGCTATGGTGAAAAAGGAAATATCCTCAGATGAAATCTGGAAAGAAGCTTTCTGAGAAACTGCTTAGTGTTCTGTTCATTCATCTCACAGAGTTACATCTGTGTTTCGTGGATCTCTTTGCTAGCCTTATTTCTGTGGAATCTGAGAACAGATATTTCGGATCCCTTTGAAGACTATAGGGCCAAAGAAAATATCCTCCGATAACAAAGAGAAAGAAGCTTTCTGAGAAACTTCTTTGTGTTCTGTGAAATCATCTCACAGAGTTACAGCTTTCCCCTCAAGAAGCCTTTCGCTAAGACAGTTCTTGTGGAATTGGCAAAGTGATATTTGGAAGCCCATAGAGGGCTATGGTGAAAAAGGAAATATCCTCAGATGAAATCTGGAAAGAAGCTTTCTGAGAAACTGCTCTGCGATGTGTGACTTCCACTCACAGAGTTACATCTGTATTTCGTGGATCTCTTTGCTAGCCTTATTTCTGTGGAATCTGAAAACAGATATTTCGGATCCCTTTGAAGAATATAGGGCCAAAGGAAATATCCTCTGATAACAAAGAGAAAGAAGCTTTCTGAGAAACTTCTTTGTGTTCTGTGAAATCATCTCACAGAGTTACAGCTTTCCCCTCAAGAAGCCTTTCGCTAAGACAGTTCTTGTGGAATTGGCAAAGTGATATTTGGAAGCCCATAGAGGGCTATGGTGAAAAAGGAAATATCCTCAGATGAAATCTGGAAAGAAGCTTTCTGAGAAACTGCTTAGTGTTCTGTTCATTCATCTCACAGAGTTACATCTGTGTTTCGTGGATCTCTTTGCTAGCCTTATTTCTGTGGAATCTGAGAACAGATATTTCGGATCCCTTTGAAGACTATAGGGCCAAAGGAAATAAACCCCGATAACAAAGAGAAAGAAGCTTTCTGAGAAACTTCTTTGTGTTCTGTGAAATCATCTCACAGAGTTACAGCTTTCCCCTCAAGAAGCCTTTCGCTAAGACAGTTCTTGTGGAATTGGCAAAGTGATATTTGGAAGCCCATAGAGGGCTATGGTGAAAAAGGAAATATCCTCAGATGAAATCTGGAAAGAAGCTTTCTGAGAAACTGCTTAGTGTTCTGTTCATTCATCTCACAGAGTTACATCTGTGTTTCGTGGATCTCTTTGCTAGCCTTATTTCTGTGGAATCTGAGAACAGATATTTCGGATCCCTTTGAAGACTATATGGCCAAAGGAAATATCATCCGATAACAAAGAGAAAGAAGCTTTCTGAGAAACTTCTTTGTGTTCTGGAAATCATCTCACAGAGTTACAGCTTTCCCCTCAAGAAGCCTTTCGCTAAGACAGTTCTTGTGGAATTGGCAAAGTGATATTTGGAAGCCCATAGAGGGCTATGGTGAGAAAGGAAATATCCTCAGATGAAATCTGGAAAGAAGCTTTCTGAGAAACTGCTTAGTGTTCTGTTCATTCATCTCACAGAGTTACATCTGTGTTTCGTGGATCTCTTTGCTAGCCTTATTTCTGTGGAATCTGAGAACAGATATTTCGGATCCCTTTGAAGACTATAGGGCCAAAGGAAATACCTTCCGATAACAAAGAGAAAGAAGCTTTCTGAGAAACTTCTTTGTGTTCTGTGAAATCATCTCACAGAGTTACAGCTTTCCCCTCAAGAAGCCTTTCGCTAAGACAGTTCTTGTGGAATTGGCAAAGTGATATTTGGAAGCCCATAGAGGGCTATGGTGAAAAAGGAAATATCCTCAGATGAAATCTGGAAAGAAGCTTTCTGAGAAACTGCTTAGTGTTCTGTTCATTCATCTCACAGAGTTACATCTGTGTTTCGTGGATCTCTTTGCTAGCCTTATTTCTGTGGAATCTAAGAACAGATATTTCGGATCCCTTTGAAGACTATATGGCCAAAGGAAATATCATCCGATAACAAAGAGAAAGAAGCTTTCTGAGAAACTTCTTTGTGTTCTGTGAAATCATCTCACAGAGTTACAGCTTTCCCCTCAAGAAGCCTTTCGCTAAGACAGTTCTTGTGGAATTGGCAAAGTGATATTTGGAAGCCCATAGAGGGCTATGGTGAAAAAGGAAATATCCTCAGATGAAATCTGGAAAGAAGCTTTCTGAGAAACTGCTTAGTGTTCTGTTCATTCATCTCACAGAGTTACATCTGTGTTTCGTGGATCTCTTTGCTAGCCTTATTTCTGTGGAATCTGAGAACAGATATTTCGGATCCCTTTGAAGACTATAGGGCCAAAGGAAATATCCTGCGATAACAAAGAGAAAGAAGCTTTCTGAGAAACTTCTTTGTGTTCTGTGAAATCATCTCACAGAGTTACAGCTTTCCCCTCAAGAAGCCTTTCGCTAAGACAGTTCTTGTGGAATTGGCAAAGTGATATTTGGAAACCTTTAGAGGGCTATGGTGAAAAAGGAAATATCCTCAGATGAAATCTGGAAAGAAGCTTTCTGAGAAACTGCTTAGTGTTCTGTTCATTCATCTCACAGAGTTACATCTGTATTTCGTGGATCTCTTTGCTAGCCTTATTTCTGTGGAATCTGAGAAGAGATATTTCGGATCCCTTTGAAGACTATATGGCCAAAGGAAATATCATCCGATAACAAAGAGAAAGAAGCTTTCTGAGAAACTTCTCTGTGTTCTGTGAAATCATCTCACAGAGTTACAGATTTCCCCTCAAGTAGCCTTTCGCTAAGACAGTTCTTTTGGAATTGGCAAAGTGATATTTGGAAGCCCATAGAGAGCTATGGTGAAAAAGGAAATATCCTCAGATGAAATCTGGAAAGAAGCTTTCTGAGAAACTGCTTAGTGTTCTGTTCATTCATCTCACAGAGTTACATCTGTGTTTCGTGGATCTCTTTGCTAGCCTTATTTCTGTGGAATCTGAGAACAGATATTTCGGATCCCTTTGAAGACTATAGGGCGAAAGGAAATATCCTCCGATAACAAAGAGAAAGAAGCTTTCTGAGAAACTTCTTTGTGTTCTGTGAAATCATCTCACAGAGTTACAGCTTTCCCCTCAAGAAGCCTTTCGCTAAGACAGTTCTTGTGGAATTGGCAAAGTGATATTTGGAAGCCCATAGAGGGCTATGGTGAAAAAGGAAATATCCTCAGATGAAATCTGGAAAGAAGCTTTCTGAGAAACTCCTTAGTGTTCTGTTCATTCATCTCACAGAGTTACATCTGTATTTCGTGGATCTCTTTGCTAGCCTTATTTCTGTGGAATCTGAGAACAGATATTTCAGATCCCTTTGAAGACTATATGGCCAAAGGAAATATCCTCCGATAACAAAGAGAAAGAAGCTTTCTGAGAAACTTCTTTGTGTTCTGTGAAATCATCTCACAGAGTTACAGCTTTCCCCTCAAGAAGCCTTTCGCTAAGACAGTTCTTGTGGAATTGGCAAAGTGATATTTGGAAGCCCATAGAGGGCTATGGTGAAAAAGGAATTATCCTCAGATGAAATCTGGAAAGAAGCTTTCTGAGAAACTGCTTAGGGTTCTGTTCATTCATCTCACAGAGTTATATCTGTGTTTCGTGGATCTCTTTGCTAGCCTTATTTCTGTGGAATCTGAGAACAGATATTTCGGATCCCTTTGAAGACTATAGGGCCAAAGGAAATATCCTCCGATAACAAAGAGAAAGAAGTTTTCTGAGAAACTTCTTTGTGTTCTGTGAAATCATCTCACAGAGTTACAGCTTTCCCCTCAAGAAGCCTTTCGCTAAGACAGTTCTTGTGGAATTGGCAAAGTGATATTTGGAAGCCCGTAGAGGGCTATGGTGAAAAAGGAAATATCCTCAGATGAAATCTGGAAAGAAGCTTTCTGAGAAACTGCTTAGTGTTCTGTTCATTCATCTCACAGAGTTACATCTGTGTTTCGTGGATCTCTTTGCTAGCCTTATTTCTGTGGAATCTGAGAACAGATATTTCGGATCCCTTTGAAGACTATAGGGCCAAAGGAAATATCCTCCGATAACAAAGAGAAAGAAGCTTTCTGAGAAACTTCTTTGTGTTCTGTGAAATCATCTCACAGAGTTACAGCTTTCCCCTCAAGAAGCCTTTCGCTAAAACAGTTCTTGTGGAATTGGCAAAGTGATATTTGGAAGCCCATAGAGGGCTATGGTGAAAAAGGAAATATCCTCAGATGAAATCTGGAAAGAAGCTTTCTGAGAAACTGCTTAGTGTTCTATTCATTCATCTCACAGAGTTACATCTGTATTTCGTGGATCTCTTTGCTAGCCTTATTTCTGTGGAATCTGAGAACAGATATTTCGGATCCCTTTGAAGACTATAGGGCCAAAGGAAATATCCTGCGATAACAAAGAGAAAGAAGCTTTCTGAGAAACTTCTTTGTGTTCTGTGAAATCATCTCACAGAGTTACAGCTTTCCCCTCAAGAAGCCTTTCGGTAAGACAGTTCTTGTGGAATTGGCAAAGTGATATTTGGAAGCCCATAGAGGGCTATGGTGAAAAAGGAAATATCCTCAGATGAAATCTGGAAAGAAGCTTTCTGAGAAACTGCTTAGTGTTCTGTTCATTCATCTCACAGAGTTACATCTGTGTTTCGTGGATCTCTTTGCTAGGCTTATTTCTGTGGAATCTGAGAACAGATATTTCGGATCCCTTTGAAGACTATAGGGCCAAAGGAAATATCCTGCGATAACAAAGAGAAAGAAGCTTTCTGAGAAACTTCTTTGTGTTCTGTGAAATCATCTCACAGAGTTACAGCTTTCCCCTCAAGAAGCCTTTCGCTAAGACAGTTCTTGTGGAATTGGCAAAGTGATATTTGGAAGCCCATAGAGGGCTATGGTGAAAAAGGAAATATCCTCAGATGAAATCTGGAAAGAAGCTTTCTGAGAAACTGCTCTGCGATGTGTGACTTCCACTCACAGAGTTACATCTGTATTTCGTGGATCTCTTTGCTAGCCTTATTTCTGTGGAATCTGAAAACAGATATTTCGGATCCCTTTGAAGACTATAGGGCCAAAGGAAATAAACCCCGATAACAAAGAGAAAGAAGCTTTCTGAGAAACTTCTTTGTGTTCTGTGAAATCATCTCACAGAGTTACAGCTTTCCCCTCAAGAAGCCTTTCGCTAAGACAGTTCTTGTGGAATTGGCAAAGTGATATTTGGAAGCCCATAGAGGGCTATGGTGAAAAAGGAAATATCCTCAGATGAAATCTGGAAAGATGCTTTCTGAGAAACTGCTTAGTGTTCTGTTCATTCATCTCACAGAGTTACATCTGTGTTTCGTGGATCTCTTTGCTAGCCTTATTTCTGTGGAATCTGAGAACAGATATTTCGGATCCCTTTGAAGACTATATGGCCAAAGGAAATATCATCCGATAACAAAGAGAAAGAAGCTTTCTGAGAAACTTCTTTGTGTTCTGGAAATCATCTCACAGAGTTACAGCTTTCCCCTCAAGAAGCCTTTCGCTAAGACAGTTCTTGTGGAATTGGCAAAGTGATATTTGGAAGCCCATAGAGGGCTATGGTGAAAAAGGAAATATCCTCAGATGAAATCTGGAAAGAAGCTTTCTGAGAAACTGCTTAGTGTTCTGTTCATTCATCTCACAGAGTTACATCTGTGTTTCGTGGATCTCTTTGCTAGCCTTATTTCTGTGGAATCTGAGAACAGATATTTCGGATCCCTTTGAAGACTATAGGGCCAAAGGAAATATCCTCCGATAACAAAGAGAAAGAAGCTTTCTGAGAAACTTCTTTGTGTTCTGTGAAATCATCTCACAGAGTTACAGCTTTCCCCTCAAGAAGCCTTTCGCTAAGACAGTTCTTGTGGAATTGGCAAAGTGATATTTGGAAGCCCATAGAGGGCTATGGTGAAAAAGGAAATATCCTCAGATGAAATCTGGAAAGAAGCTTTCTGAGAAACTGCTTAGTGTTCTGTTCATTCATCTCACAGAGTTACATCTGTGTTTCGTGGATCTCTTTGCTAGCCTTATTTCTGTGGAATCTGAGAACAGATATTTCGGATCCCTTTGAAGACTATATGGCCAAAGGAAATATCATCCGATAACAAAGAGAAAGAAGCTTTCTGAGAAACTTCTTTGTGTTCTGTGAAATCATCTCACAGAGTTACAGCTTTCCCCTCAAGAAGCCTTTCGCTAAGACAGTTCTTGTGGAATTGGCAAAGTGATATTTGGAAGCCCATAGAGGGCTATGGTGAAAAAGGAAATATCCTCAGATGAAATCTGGAAAGAAGCTTTCTGAGAAACTGCTTAGTGTTCTGTTCATTCATCTCACAGAGTTACATCTGTGTTTCGTGGATCTCTTTGCTAGCCTTATTTCTGTGGAATCTGAGAACAGATATTTCGGATCCCTTTGAAGACTATAGGGCCAAAGGAAATATCCTGCGATAACAAAGAGAAAGAAGCTTTCTGAGAAACTTCTTTGTGTTCTGTGAAATCATCTCACAGAGTTACAGCTTTCCCCTCAAGAAGCCTTTCGCTAAGACAGTTCTTGTGGAATTGGCAAAGTGATATTTGGAATCCTTTAGAGGGCTATGGTGAAAAAGGAAATATCCTCAGATGAAATCTGGAAAGAAGCTTTCTGAGAAACTGCTTAGTGTTCTGTTCATTCATCTCACAGAGTTACATCTGTATTTCGTGGATCTCTTTGCTAGCCTTATTTCTGTGGAATCTGAGAACAGATATTTCGGATCCCTTTGAAGACTTTATGGCCAAAGGAAATATCATCCGATAACAAAGAGAAAGAAGCTTTCTGAGAAACTTCTTTGTGTTCTGTGAAATCATCTCACAGAGTTACAGATTTCCCCTCAAGTAGCCTTTCGCTAAGACAGTTCTTGTGGAATTGGCAAAGTGATATTTGGAAGCCCATAGAGAGCTATGGTGAAAAAGGAAATATCCTCAGATGAAATCTGGAAAGAAGCTTTCTGAGAAACTGCTTAGTGTTCTGTTCATTCATCTCACAGAGTTACATCTGTGTTTCGTGGATCTCTTTGCTAGCCTTATTTCTGTGGAATCTGAGAACAGATATTTCGGATCCCTTTGAAGACTATAGGGCGAAAGGAAATATCCTCCGATAACAAAGAGAAAGAAGCTTTCTGAGAAACTTCTTTGTGTTCTGTGAAATCATCTCACAGAGTTACAGCTTTCCCCTCAAGAAGCCTTTCGCTAAGACAGTTCTTGTGGAATTGGCAAAGTGATATTTGGAAGCCCATAGAGGGCTACGGTGAAAAAGGAAATATCCTCAGATGAAATCTGGAAAGAAGCTTTCTGAGAAACTGCTTAGTGTTCTGTTCATTCATCTCACAGAGTTACATCTGTATTTCGTGGATCTCTTTGCTAGCCTTATTTCTGTGGAATCTGAGAACAGATATTTCAGATCCCTTTGAAGACTATATGGCCAAAGGAAATATCCTCCGATAACAAAGAGAAAGAAGCTTTCTGAGAAACTTCTTTGTGTTCTGTGAAATCATCTCACAGAGTTACAGCTTTCCCCTCAAGAAGCCTTTCGCTAAGACAGTTCTTGTGGAATTGGCAAAGTGATATTTGGAAGCCCATAGAGGGCTATGGTGAAAAAGGAATTATCCTCAGATGAAATCTGGAAAGAAGCTTTCTGAGAAACTGCTTAGTGTTCTGTTCATTCATCTCACAGAGTTATATCTGTGTTTCGTGGATCTCTTTGCTAGCCTTATTTCTGTGGAATCTGAGAACAGATATTTCGGATCCCTTTGAAGACTATAGGGCCAAAGGAAATATCCTCCGATAACAAAGAGAAAGAAGCTTTCTGAGAAACTTCTTTGTGTTCTGTGAAATCATCTCACAGAGTTACAGCTTTCCCCTCAAGAAGCCTTTCGCTAAGACAGTTCTTGTGGAATTGGCAAAGTGATATTTGGAAGCCCGTAGAGGGCTATGGTGAAAAAGGAAATATCCTCAGATGAAATCTGGAAAGAAGCTTTCTGAGAAACTGCTTAGTGTTCTGTTCATTCATCTCACAGAGTTACATCTGTGTTTCGTGGATCTCTTTGCTAGCCTTATTTCTGTGGAATCTGAGAACAGATATTTCGGATCCCTTTGAAGACTATAGGGCCAAAGGAAATATCCTCCGATAACAAAGAGAAAGAAGCTTTCTGAGAAACTTCTTTGTGTTCTGTGAAATCATCTCACAGAGTTACAGCTTTCCCCTCAAGAAGCCTTTCGCTAAGACAGTTCTTGTGGAATTGGCAAAGTGATATTTGGAAGCCCATAGAGGGCTATGGTGAAAAAGGAAATATCCTCAGATGAAATCTGGAAAGAAGCTTTCTGAGAAACTGCTTAGTGTTCTATTCATTCATCTCACAGAGTTACATCTGTATTTCGTGGATCTCTTTGCTAGCCTTATTTCTGTGGAATCTGAGAACAGATATTTCGGATCCCTTTGAAGACTATATGGCCAAAGGAAATATCATCCGATAACAAAGAGAAAGAAGCTTTCTGAGAAACTTCTTTGTGTTCTGTGAAATCATCACACAGAGTTACAGCTTTCCCCTCAAGAAGCCTTTCGCTAAGACAGTTCTTGTGGAATTGGCAAAGTAATATTTGGAAGCCCATAGAGGGCTATGGTGAAAAAGGAAATATCCTCAGATGAAATCTGGAAAGAAGCTTTCTGAGAAACTGCTCTGTGATGTGTGACTTCACTCACTGAGTTACATCTGTATTTCGTGGATCTCTTTGCTAGCCTTATTGCTGTGGAATCTGAGAACAGATATTTCGGATCCCTTTGAAGACTATAGGGCCAAAGGAAATATCCTCTGATAACAAAGAGAAAGAAGCTTTCTGAGAAACTTCTTTGTGTTCTGTGAAATCATCTCACAGAGTTACAGCTTTCCCCTCAAGAAGCCTTTCGATAAGACAGTTCTTGTGGAATTGGCAAAGTGATATTTGGAAGCCCATAGAGGGCTATGGTGAAAAAGGAAATATCCTCAGATGAAATCTGGAAAGAAGCTTTCTGAGAAACTGCTTAGTGTTCTATTCATTCATCTCACAGAGTTACATCTGTGTTTCGTGGATCTCTTTGCTAGCCTTATTTCTGTGGAATCTGAGAACAGATATTTCGGATCCCTTTGAAGACTATAGGGCCAAAGGAAATATCCTTCGATAACAAAGAGAAAAAAGCTTTCTGAGAAACTTCTTTGTGTTCTGTGAAATCATCTCACAAAGTTACAGCTTTCCCCTCAAGAAGCCTTTCGCTAAGACAGTTCTTGTGGAATTGGCAAAGTGATATTTGGAAGTCCTTACAGGGCTATGGTGAAAAAGGAAATATCCTCAGATGAAATCTGGAAAGAGGCTTTCTGAGAAACTGCTTAGTGTTCTGTTCATTCATCTCACAGAGTTACATCTGTGTTTCGTGGATCTCTTTGCTAGCCTTATTTCTGTGGAATCTGAGAACAGATATTTCGGATGCCTTTGAAGACTATATGGCCTAAGGAAATATCATCCGATAACAAAGAGAAAGAAGCTTTCTGAGAAACTTCTTTGTGTTCTGTGAAATCATCTCACAGAGTTACAGCTTTTCCCTCAAGAAGCCTTTCGCTAAGACAGTTCTTGTGGAATTGGCAAAGTGATATTTGGAAGCCCATAGAGGGCTATGGTGAAAAAGGAAATATCCTCAGATGAAATCTGGAAAGAAGCTTTCTGAGAAACTGCTCTGTGATGTGTGACTTCCACTCACAGAGTTACATCTGTATTTCGTGGATCTCTTTGCTAGCCTTATTTCTGTGGAATCTGAGAACAGATATTTCGGATCCCTTTGAAGACTATAGGGCCAAAGGAAATATCCTCCAATAACAAAGAGAAAGAAGCTTTCTGAGAAACTTCTTTGTGTTCTGTGAAATCATCTCACAGAGTTACAGCTTTCCCCTCAAGAAGCCTTTCGCTAAGACAGTTCTTGTGGAATTGGCAAAGTGATATTTGGAAGCCCATAGAGGGCTATGGTGAAAAAGGAAATATCCTCAGATGAAATCTGGAAAGAAGCTTTCTGAGAAACTGCTTAGTGTTCTGTTCATTCATCTCACAGAGTTACATCTGTATTTCGTGGATCTCTTTGCTAGCCTTATTTCTGTGGAATCTGAGAACAGATATTTCGGATCCCTTTGAAGACTATAGGGCCAAAGGAAATATCCTCTGATAACAAAGAGAAAGAAGCTTTCTGAGAAACTTCTTTGTGTTCTGTGAAATCATCTCACAGAGTTACAGCTTTCCCCTCAAGAAGCCTTTCGCTAAGACAGTTCTTGTGGAATTGGCAAAGTGATATTTGGAAGCCCATAGAGGGCTATGGTGAAAAAGGAAATATCCTCAGATGAAATCTGGAAAGAAGATTTCTGAGAAACTGCTTAGTGTTCTGTTCATTCATCTCACAGAGTTACATCTGTGTTTCGTGGATCTCTTTGCTAGCCTTATTTCTGTGTAATCTGAGAACAGATATTTCGGATCCCTTTGAAGACTATAGGGCCAAAGCAAATATCTTCCGATAACAAAGAGAAAGAAGCTTTCTGAGAAACTTCTTTGTGTTCTGTGAAATCATCTAACAGAGTTACAGCTTTCCCCTCAAGAAGCCTTTCGCTAAGACAGTTCTTGTGGAATTGGCAAAGTGATATTTGGAAGCCCATAGAGGGCTATGGTGAAAAAGGAAATATCCTCAGATGAAATCTGGAAAGAAGTTTTTGAGAAACTGCTCTGTGATGTTTGACTTCCAATCACAGAGTTTTACCTGTATTTCGTGTATCTCTTTGCTAGCCTTATTTCTGTATAATCTGAGAACAGATATTTCGGATATCATTGAAGACTATAGGGCCAAAGGACATATCCTCCGATAACTAAGAGAAAGAAGCTTTCTGAGAAACTTCTTTGTGTTCTGTGAAATCATCTCACAGAGTTACAGCTTTCCCCTCAAGTAGCCTTTCGCTAAGACAGTTCTTGTGGAATTGGCAAAGTGATATTTGGAAGCCCATAGAGGGCTATGGTGAAAAAGGAAATATCCTCAGATGAAATCTGGAAAGAAGCTTTCTGAGAAACTGCTCTGTGATGTGTGACTTCCACTCACAGAGTTACATCTGTATTTCGTGGATCTCTTTGCTAGCCTTACTTCTGTGGAATCTGAGAACAGATATTTCGGTTCCCTTTGAAGACTATAGGGCCAAAGGAAATATCCTCTGATAACAAAGAGAAAGAAGCTTTCTGAGAAACTTCTTTGTGTTCTGTGAAATCATCTCACAGAGTTACAGCTTTCCCCTCAAGAAGCCTTTCGCTAAGACAGTTCTTGTGGAATTGGCAAAGTGATATTTGGAAGCCCATAGAGGGCTATGGTGAAAAAGGAAATATCCTCAGATGAAATCTGGAAAGAAGCTTTCTGAGAAACTGCTTAGTGTTCTGTTCATTCATCTCACAGAGTTACATCTGTGTTTCGTGGATCTCTTTGCTAGCCTTATTTCTGTGGAATCTGAGAACAGATATTTCGGATCCCTATGAAGACTATATCGCCAAAGGAAATATCATCCGATAACAAAGAGAAAGAAGCTTTCTGAGAAACCTCTTTGTGTTCTGTGAAATCATCTCACAGAGTTACAGCTTTCCCCTCAAGAAGCCTTTCGCTAAGACAGTTGTTGTGGAATTGGCAAAGTGATATTTGGAAGCCCTTAGAGGTCTATGGTGAAAAAGGAAATATCCTCAGATGAAATCTGGAAAGAAGCTTTCTGAGAAACTGCTTAGTGTTCTGTTCATTCATCTCACAGAGTTACATCTGTGTTTCGTGGATCTCTTTGCTAGCCTTATTTCTGTGGAATCTGAGAACAGATATTTCGGATCCCTTTGAAGACTATAGGGCCAAAGGAAATATCCTCCGATAACAAAGAGAAAGAAGCTTTCTGAGAAACTTCTTTGTGTTCTGCGAAATCATCTCACAGAGTTACAGCTTTCCCCTCAAGAAGCCTTTCGCTAAGACAGTTCTTGTGGAATTGGCAAAGTGATATTTGGAAGCCCATAGAGGGCTATGGTGAAAAAGGAAATATCCTCAGATGAAATCTGGAAAGAAGCTTTCTGAGAAACTGCTCTGTGATGTGTGACTTCCACTCACAGAGTTACATCTCTATTTGGTGGATCTTCTTGCTAGCCTTATTTCTGTGGAATCTGAGAACAGATATTTCGGATCCCTTTGAAGACTATAGGGCCAAAGGAAATATCCTCTGATAACAAAGAGAAAGAAGCTTTCTGAGAAACTTCTTTGTGTTCTGTGAAATCATCTCACAGAGTTACAGCTTTCCCTTCAAGAAGCCTTTCGCTAAGACAGTTCTTGTGGAATTGGCAAAGGGATATTTGGAACCCCTTAGAGGGCTATGGTGAAAAAGGAAATATCCTCAGATGAAATCTGGAAAGAAGCTTTCTGAGAAACTGCTTAGTGTTCTGTTCATTCATCTCACAGAGTTACATCTGTATTTCGTGGATCTCTTTGCTAGCCTTATTTCTGTGGAATCTGAGAACAGATATTTCGGATCCCTTTGAAGACTATATGGCCAAAGGAAATATCATCCGATAACAAAGAGAAAGAAGCTTTCTGAGAAACTTCTTTGTGTTCTGTGAAATCATCACACAGAGTTACAGCTTTCCCCTCAAGAAGCCTTTCGCTAAGACAGTTCTTGTGGAATTGGCAAAGTAATATTTGGAAGCCCATAGAGGGCTATGGTGAAAAAGGAAATATCCTCATATGAAATCTGGAAAGAAGCTTTCTGAGAAACTGCTCTGTGATGTGTGACTTCCACTCACAGAGTTACATCTGTATTTCGTGGATCTCTTTGCTAGCCTTATTTCTGTGGAATCTGAGAACAGATATTTCGGATCCCTTTGAAGACTATAGGGCCAAAGGAAATATCCTCTGATAACAAAGAGAAAGAAGCTTTCTGAGAAACTTCTTTGTGTTCTGTGAAATCATCTCACAGAGTTACAGCTTTCCCCTCAAGAAGCCTTTCGCTAAGACAGTTTTTGTGGAATTGGCAAAGTGATATTTGGAAGCCCATAGAGGGCTATGGTGAAAAAGGAAATATCCTCAGATGAAATCTGGAAAGAAGCTTTCTGAGAAACTGCTTAGTGTTCTGTTCATTCATCTCACAGAGTTACATCTGTGTTTCGTGGATCTCTTTGCTAGCCTTATTTCTGTGGAATCTGAGAACAGATATTTCGTATCCCTTTGAAGACTATAGGGCCAAAGGAAATATCCTTCGATAACAAAGAGAAAGAAGCTTTCTGAGAAACTTCTTTGTGTTCTGTGAAATCATCTCACAGAGTTACAGCTTTCCCCTCAAGAAGCCTTTCGCTAAGACAGTTCTTGTGGAATTGGCAAAGTGATATTTGGAAGCCCATAGAGGGCTATGGTGAAAAAGGAAATATCCTCAGATGAAATCTGGAAAGAAGCTTTCTGAGAAACTGCTTAGTGTTCTGTTCATTCATCTCACAGAGTTACATCTGTATTTCGTGGATCTCTTTGCTAGCCTTATTTCTGTGGAATCTGAGAACAGATATTTCGGATCCCTTTGAAGACTATAGGGCCAAAGGAAATATCCTGCGATAACAAAGAGAAAGAAGCTTTCTGAGAAACTTCTTTGTGTTCTGTGAAATCATCTCACAGAGTTACAGCTTTCCCCTCAAGAAGCCTTTCGCTAAGACAGTTCTTGTGGAATTGGCAAAGTGATATTTGGAAGTGCTTACAGGGCTACGGTGAAAAAGGAAATATCCTCAGATGAAATCTGGAAAGAGGCTTTCTGAGAAACTGCTTAGTGTTCTGTTCATTCATCTCACAGAGTTACATCTGAGTTTCGTGGATCTCTTTGCTAGCCTTATTTCTGTGGAATCTCAGAACAGATATTTCGGATCCCTTTGAAGACTATATGGCCAAAGGAAATATCATCCGATAACAAAGAGAAAGAAGCTTTCTGAGAAACTGCTCTGTGATGTGTGACTTCCACTCACAGAGTTACAACTGTATTTCATGGATCTCTTTGCTAGCCTTATTTCTGTGGAATCTGAGAACAGATATTTCGGATCCCTTTGAAGACTATAGGGCCAAAGGAAATATCCTCTGATAACAAAGAGAAAGTAGCTTTCTGAGAAACTTCTTTGTGTTCTGTGAAATCATCTCACAGAGTTACAGCTTTCCCCTCCAGAAGCCTTTCGCTAAGACAGTTCTTGTGGAATTGGCAAAGTGATATTTGGAAGCCCATAGAGGGCTATGGTGAAAAAGGAAATATCCTCAGATGAAATCTGGAAAGAAGCTTTCTGAGAAACTGCTTAGTGTTCTGTTCATTCATCTCACAGAGTTACATCTGTGTTTCGTGGATCTCTTTGCTAGCCTTATTTCTGTGTAATCTGAGAACAGATATTTCGGATCCCTTTGAAGACTATAGGGCCAAAGGAAATATCCTCCGATAACAAAGAGAAAGAAGCTTTCTGAGAAACTTCTTTGTGTTCTGTGAAATCATCTCACAGAGTTACAGCTTTCCCCTCAAGAAGCCTTTCGCTAAGACAGTTCTTGTGGAATTGGCAAAGTGATATTTGGAAGCCCATAGAGGGCTATGGTGAAAAAGGAAGTATCCTCAGATGAAATCTGGAAAGAAGCTTTCTGAGAAACTGCTTAGTGTTCTGTTCATTCATCTCACAGAGTTACATCTGTATTTCGTGGATCTCCTTGCTAGCCTTATTTCTGTGGAATCTGAGAACAGATATTTCGGATGCCTTTGAAGACTATATGGCCAAAGGAAATATCATCCGATAACAAAGAGAAAGAAGCTTTCTGAGAAATTTCTTTGTGTTCTGTGAAATCATCTCACAGAGTTACAGCTTTTCCCTCAAGAAGCCTTTCGCTAAGACAGTTCTTGTGGAATTGGCAAAGTGATATTTGGAAGCCCATAGAGGGCTATGGTGAAAAAGGAAATATCCTCAGATGAAATCTGGAAAGAAGCTTTCTGAGAAACTGCTCTGTGATGTGTGACTTCCACTCACAGAGTTACATCTGTATTTCGTGGATCTCTTTGCTAGCCTTATTTCTGTGGAATCTGAGAACAGATATTTCGGATCCCTTTGAAGACTATAGGGCCAAAGGAAATATCCTGCGATAACAAAGAGAAAGAAGCTTTCTGAGAAACTTCTTTGTGTTCTGTGAAATCATCTCACAGAGTTACAGCTTTCCCCTCAAGAAGCCTTTCGCTAAGACAGTTCTTGTGGAATTGGCAAAGTGATATTTGGAAGCCCATAGAGGGCTATGGTGAAAAAGGAAATATCCTCAGATGAAATCTGGAAAGAAGCTTTCTGAGAAACTGCTTAGTGTTCTGTTCATTCATCTCACAGAGTTACATCTGTGTTTCGTGGATCTCTTTGCTAGCCTTATTTCTGTGGAATCTGAGAACAGATATTTCGGATCCCTATGAACACTATATGGCCAAAGGAAATATCATCCGATAACAAAGAGAAAGATGCTTTCTGAGAAACTTCTTTGTGTTCTGTGAAATCATCTCACAGAGTTACAGCTTTCCCCTCAAGAAGCCTTTCGCTAAGACAGTTCTTGTGGAATTGGCAAAGTGATATTTGGAAGCCCATAGAGGGCTATGGTGAAAAAGGAAATATCCTCAGATGAAATCTGGAAAGAAGCTTTCTGAGAAACTGCTCTGCGATGTGTGACTTCCACTCACAGAGTTACATCTGTATTTCGTGGATCTCTTTGCTAGCCTTATTTCTGTGGAATCTGAGAACAGATATTTCGGATCCCTTTGAAGACTATAGGGCCAAAGGAAATATCCTCTGATAACAAAGAGAAAGAAGCTTTCTGAGAAACTTCTTTGTGTTCTGTGAAATCATCTCACAGAGTTACAGCTTTCCCCTCAAGAAGCCTTTCGCCAAGACAGTTCTTGTGGAATTGGCAAAGTGATATTTGGAAGCCTATAGAGGGCTATGGTGAAAAAGGAAATATCCTCAGATGAAATCTGGAAAGAAGCTTTCTGAGAAACTGCTTAGTGTTCTGTTCATTCATCTCACAGAGTTACATCTGTGTTTCGTGGATCTCTTTGCTAGCCTTATTTCTGTGGAATCTGAGAACAGATATTTCGGATCCCTTTGAAGACTATAGGGCCAAAGGAAATATCATCCGATAACAAAGAGAAAGAAGCTTTCTGAGAAACTTCTTTTTGTTCTGTGAAATCATCTCACAGAGTTACAGCTTTCCCCTCAAGAAGCCTTTCGCTAAGACAGTTCTTGTGGAATTGGCAAAGTGATATTTGGAAGCCCATAGAGGGCTATGGTGAAAAAGTAATATCCTCAGATGAAATCTGGAAGGAAGTTTTTGAGAAACTGCTCTGTGATGTGTGACTTCCAATCACAGAGTTTTACCTGTATTTCGTGTATCTCTTTGCTAGCCTTATTTCTGTATAATCTGAGAACAGATATTTCGGATATCTTTGAAGACTATAGGGCCAAAGGACATATCCTCCGATAACAAAGAGAAAGAAGCTTTCTGAGAAACTTCTTTGTGTTCTGTGCAATCATCTCACAGAGTTACAGCTTTCCCCTCAAGTAGCCTTTCGCTAAGACAGTTCTTGTGGAATTGGCAAAGTGATATTTGGAAGCCCATAGAGGGCTATGGTGAAAAAGGAAATATCCTCAGATGAAATCTGGAAAGAAGCTTTCTTAGAAACTGCTCTGTGATGTGTGACTTCCACTCACAGAGTTACATCTGTATTTCGTGGATCTCTTTGCTAGCCTTATTTCTGTGGAATCTGAGAACAGATATTTCGGATCCCTTTGAAGACTATAGGGCCAAAGGAAATATCCTCTGATAACAAAGAGAAAGAAGCTTTCTGAGAAACTTCTTTGTGTTCTGTGAAATCATCTCACAGAGTTACAGCTTTCCCCTCAAGAAGCCTTTCGCTAAGACAGTTCTTGTGGAATTGGCAAAATGATATTTGGAAGCCCATAGAGGGCTATGGTGAAAAAGGAAATATCCTCAGATGAAATCTGGAAAGAAGCTTTCTGAGAAACTGCTTAGTGTTCTGTTCATTCATCTCACAGAGTTACATCTGTATTTCGTGGATCTCTTTGCTAGCCTTATTTCTGTGGAATCTGAGAACAGATATTTCGGATCCCTTTGAAGACTATAGGGCCAAAGCAAATATCCTCTGATAACAAAGAGAAAGAAGCTTTCTGAGAAACTTCTTTGTGTTCTGTGAAATCATCTCACAGAGTGACAGCTTTCCCCTCAAGAACCCTTTCGCTAAGACAGTTCTTGTGGAATTGGCAAAGTGATATTTGGAAGCCCATAGAGGGCTATGGTGAAAAAGGAAATATCCTCAGATGAAATCTGGAAAGAAGCTTTCTGAGAAACTGCTTAGTGTTCTGTTCATTCATCTCACAGAGTTACATCTGTGTTTCGTGGATCTCTTTGCTAGCCTTATTTCTGTGGAATCTGAGAACAGATATTTCGGATCCCTTTGAAGACTATATGGCCAAAGGAAATATCATCCGATAAAAAAGAGAAAGAAGCTTTCTGAGAAACTTCTTTGTGTTCTGTGAAATCATCTCACAGGGTTACAGCTTTGCCCTCAAGAAGCCTTTCGCTAAGACAGTTCTTGTGGAATTGGCAAAGTGATATTTGGAAGCCCATAGAGGGCTATGGTGAAAAAGGAAATATCCTCAGATGAAATCTGGAAAGAAGCTTTCTGAGAAACTGCTCTGTGATGTGTGAGTTCCACTCACAGAGTTACATCTGTATTTCGTGGATCTCTTTGCTAGCCTTATTTCTGTGGAATCTGAGAACAGATATTTCGGATCCCTTTGAAGACAATAGGGCCAAAGGAAATATCCTCCGTTAACAAAGAGAAAGAAGCTTTCTGAGAAACTTCTTTGTGTTCTGTGAAATCATCTCACAGAGTTACAGCTTTCCCCTCAAGAAGCCTTTCGCTAAGACAGTTCTTGTGGAATTGGCAAAGTGATATTTCGAATCCCATAGAGGGCTATGGTGAAAAAGGAAATATCCTCAGATGAAATCTGGAAAGAAGCTTTCTGAGAAACTGCTTAGTGTTCTGTTCATTCATCTCACAGAGTTACATCTGTGTTTCGTGGATCTCTTTGCTAGCCTTATTTCTGTGGAATCTGAGAACAGATATTTCGGATCCCTTTGAAGACTATATGGCCAAAGGAAATATCCTCCGATAAAAAAGAGAAAGAAGGTTTCTGAGAAACTTCTTTGTGTTCTGTGAAATCATCTCACAGAGTTACAGCTTTACCCTCAATAAGCCTTTCGCTAAGACAGTTATTGTGGAATTGGCAAAGTGATATTTGGAAGCCCATAGAGGGCTATGGTGAAAAAGGAAATATCCTCAGATGAAATCTGGAAAGAAGCTTTCTGAGAAACTGCTCTGCGATGTGTGACTTCCACTCACAGAGTTACATCTGTATTTCGTGGATCTCTTTGCTAGCCTTATTTCTGTGGAATCTGAGAACAGATATTTCGGATTCCTTTGAAGACTATAGGGCCAAAGGAAATATCCTCTGATAACAAAGAGAAAGAAGCTTTCTGAGAAACTTCTTTGTGTTCTGTGAAATCATCTCACAGAGTTACAGCTTTCCCCTCAAGAAGCCTTTCGCTAAGACAGTTCTTGTGGAATTGGCAAAGTAATATTTGGAAGCCCATAGAGGGCTATGGTGAAAAAGGAAATATCCTCAGATGAAACCGGGAAAGAAGCTTTCTGAGAAACTGCTCTGTGATGTGTGACTTCCACTCACAGAGTTACATCTGTATTTCGTGGATCTCTTTGCTAGCCTTATTTCTGTGGAATCTGAGAACAGATATTTCGGATCCCTTTGAAGACTATAGGGCCAAAGGAAATATGCTCTGATAACAAAGAGAAAGAAGCATTCTGAGAAACTTCTTTGTGTTCTGTGAAATCATCTCACAGAATTACAGCTTTCCCCTCAAGAAGCCTTTCGCTAAGACAGTTCTTGTGGAATTGGCAAAGTGATATTTGGAAGCCCATAGAGGGCTATGGTGAAAAAGGAAATATCCTCAGATGAAATCTGGAAAGAAGCTTTCTGAGAAACTGCTTAGTGTTCTGTTCATTCATCACACAGAGTTACATCTGTATTTCGTGGATCTCTTTGCTAGCCTTATTTCTGTGGAATCTGAGAACAGATATTTCGGATCCCTTTGAAGACTATAGGGCCAAAGGAAATAAACCCCGATAACAAAGAGAAAGAAGCTTTCTGAGAAACTTCTTTGTGTTCTGTGAAATCATCTCACAGAGTTACAGCTTTCCCCTCAAGAAGCCTTTCGCTAAGACAGTTCTTGTGGAATTGGCAAAGTGATATTTGGAAGCCCATAGAGGGCTATGGTGAAAAAGGAAATATCCTCAGATGAAATCTGGAAAGAAGCTTTCTGAGAAACTGCTTAGTGTTCTGTTCATTCATCTCACAGAGTTACATCTGTGTTTCGTGGATCTCTTTGCTAGCCTTATTTCTGTGGAATCTGAGAACAGATATTTTGGATCCCTTTGAAGACTATATGGCCAAAGGAAATATCATCCGATAAAAAAGAGAAAGAAGCTTTCTGAGAAACTTCTTTGTGTTCTGTGAAATCATCTCACAGAGTTACAGCTTTCCCCTCAAGAAGCCTTTCGCTAAGACAGTTCTTGTGGAATTGGCAAAGTGATATTTGGAAGCCCATAGAGGGCTATGGTGAAAAAGGAAATATCCTCAGATGAAATCTGGAAAGAAGCTTTCTGAGAAACTGCTCTGTGTTGTGTGACTTCCACTCACAGAGTTACATCTGTATTTCGTGGATCTCTTTGCTAGCCTTATTTCTGTGGAATGTGAGAACAGATATTTCGGATCCATTTGAAGACTATAGGGCCATAGGAAATATCCTCTGATAACAAAGAGAAAGAAGCTTTCTGAGAAACTTCTTTGTGTTCTGTGAAATCATCTCACAGAGTTACAGCTTTGCCCTCAAGAAGCCTTTCGCTAAGACAGTTCTTGTGGAATTGGCAAAGTGATATTTGGAAGCCCATAGAGGGCTATGGTGAAAAAGGAAATATCCTCAGATGAAATCTGGAAAGAAGCTTTCTGAGAAACTGCTCTGTGATGTGTGACTTCCACTCACAGAGTTACATCTGTATTTCGTGGATCTCTTTGCTAGCCTTATTTCTGTGGAATCTGAGAACAGATATTTCGGATCCCTTTGAAGACAATAGGGCCAAAGGAAATATCCTCCGTTAACAAAGAGAAAGAAGCTTTCTGAGAAACTTCTTTGTGTTCTGTGAAATCATCTCACAGAGTTACAGCTTTCCCCTCAAGAAGCCTTTCGCTAAGACAGTTCTTGTGGAATTGGCAAAGTGATATTTGGAAGCCCATAGAGGGCTATGGTGAAAAAGGAAATATCCTCAGATGAAATCTGGAAAGAAGCTTTCTGAGAAACTGCTTAGTGTTCTGTTCATTCATCTCACAGAGTTACATCTGTGTTTCGTGGATCTCTTTGCTAGCCTTATTTCTGTGGAATCTGAGAACAGATATTTCGTATCCCTTTGAAGACTATATGGCCAAAGGAAATATCCTCCGATAAAAAAGAGAAAGAAGATTTCTGAGAAACTTCTTTGTGTTCTGTGAAATCATCTCACAGAGTTACAGCTTTCCCCTCAAGAAGCCTTTCGCTAAGACAGTTCTTGTGGAATTGGCAAAGTGATATTTGGAAGCCCATAGAGGGCTATGGTGAAAAAGGAAATATCCTCAGATGAAATCTGGAAAGAAGCTTTCTGAGAAACTGCTCTGCGATGTGTGACTTCCACTCACAGAGTTACATCTGTATTTCGTGGATCTCTTTGCTAGCCTTATTTCTGTGGAATCTGAGAACAGATATTTCGGATCCCTTTGAAGACTATAGGGCCAAAGGAAATATGCTCTGATAACAAAGAGAAAGAAGCTTTCTGAGAAACTTCTTTGTGTTCTGTGAAATCATCTCACAGAATTACAGCTTTCCCCTCAAGAAGCCTTTCGCTAAGACAGTTCTTGTGGAATTGGCAAAGTGATATTTGGAAGCCCATAGAGGGCTATGGTGAAAAAGGAAATATCCTCAGATGAAATCTGGAAAGAAGCTTTCTGAGAAACTGCTTAGTGTTCTGTTCATTCATCACACAGAGTTACATCTGTATTTCGTGGATCTCTTTGCTAGCCTTATTTCTGTGGAATCTGAGAACAGATATTTCGGATCCCTTTGAAGACTATAGGGCCAAAGGAAATAAACCCCGATAACAAAGAGAAAGAAGCTTTCTGAGAAACTTCTTTGTGTTCTGTGAAATCATCTCACAGAGTTACAGCTTTCCCCTCAAGAAGCCTTTCGCTAAGACAGTTCTTGTGGAATTGGCAAAGTGATATTTGGAAGCCCATAGAGGGCTATGGTGAAAAAGGAAATATCCTCAGATGAAATCTGGAAAGAAGCTTTCTGAGAAACTGCTTAGTGTTCTGTTCATTCATCTCACAGAGTTACATCTGTGTTTCGTGGATCTCTTTGCTAGCCTTATTTCTGTGGAATCTGAGAACAGATATTTTGGATCCCTTTGAAGACTATATGGCCAAAGGAAATATCATCCGATAAAAAAGAGAAAGAAGCTTTCTGAGAAACTTCTTTGTGTTCTGTGAAATCATCTCACAGAGTTACAGCTTTCCCCTCAAGAAGCCTTTCGCTAAGACAGTTCTTGTGGAATTGGCAAAGTGATATTTGGAAGCCCATAGAGGGCTATGGTGAAAAAGGAAATATCCTCAGATGAAATCTGGAAAGAAGCTTTCTGAGAAACTGCTCTGTGTTGTGTGACTTCCACTCACAGAGTTACATGTGTATTTCGTGGATCTCTTTGCTAGCCTTATTTCTGTGGAATGTGAGAACAGATATTTCGGATCCATTTGAAGACTATAGGGCCATAGGAAATATCCTCTGATAACAAAGAGAAAGAAGCTTTCTGAGAAACTTCTTTGTGTTCTGTGAAATCATCTCACAGAGTTACAGCTTTGCCCTCAAGAAGCCTTTCGCTAAGACAGTTCTTGTGGAATTGGCAAAGTGATATTTGGAAGCCCATAGAGGGCTATGGTGAAAAAGGAAATATCCTCAGATGAAATCTGGAAAGAAGCTTTCTGAGAAACTGCTCTGTGATGTGTGACTTCCACTCACAGAGTTACATGTGTATTTCGTGGATCTCTTTGCTAGCCTTATTTCTGTGGAATGTGAGAACAGATATTTCGGATCCCTTTGAAGACTATAGGGCCATAGGAAATATCCGCTGATAACAAAGAGAAAGAAGCTTTCTGAGAAACTTCTTTGTGTTCTGTGAAATCATCTCACTGAGTTACAGCTTTGCCCTGAAGAAGCCTTTCGCTAAGACAGTTCTTGTGGAATTGGCAAAGTGATATTTGGAAGCCCATAGAGGGCTATGGTGAAAAAGGAAATATCCTCAGATGAAATCTGGAAAGAAGCTTTCTGAGAAACTGCTTAGTGTTCTGTTCATTCATCTCACAGAGTTACATCTGTATTTCGTGGATCTCTTTGCTAGCCTTATTTCTGTGGAATCTGAGAACAGATATTTCGGATCCCTTTGAAGACTTTAGGGCCAAAGGAAATATCCTCCGTTAACAAAGAGAAAGAAGCTTTCTGAGAAACTTCTTTGTGTTCTGTGAAATCATCTCACAGAGTTACAGCTTTCCCCTCAAGAAGCCTTTCGCTAAGACAGTTCTTGAGAAATTGGCAAAGTGATATTTGGAAGCCCATAGAGGGCTATGGTGAAAAAGGAAATGTCCTCAGATGAAATCTGGAAAGAAGCTTTCTGAGAAACTGCTTAGTGTTCTGTTCATTCATCTCACAGAGTTACATCTGTGTTTCGTGGATCTCTTTGCTAGCCTTATATCTGTGGAATCTGAGAACAGATATTTCAGATCCCTTTGAAGACTATATGGCCAAAGGAAATATCCTCCGATAAAAAAGAGAAAGAAGATTTCTGAGAAACTTCTTTGTGTTCTGTGAAATCATCTCACAGAGTTACAGCTTTTCCCTCAAGAAGCCTTTCGCTAAGACAGTTCTTGTGGAATTGGCAAAGTAATATTTGGAAGCCCATAGAGGGCTATGGTGAAAAAGGAAATATCCTCAGATGAAACCGGGAAAGAAGGTTTCTGAGAAACTGCTCTGTGATGTGTGACTTCCACTCACAGAGTTACATCTGTATTTCGTGGATCTCTTTGCTAGCCTTATTTCTGTGGAATCTGAGAACAGATATTTCGGATCCCTTTGAAGACTATAGGGCCAAAGGAAATAACCTCTGATAACAAAGAGAAAGAAGCTTTCTGAGAAACTTCTTTGTGTTCTGTGAAATCATCTCACAGAATTACAGCTTTCCCCTCAAGAAGCCTTTCGCTAAGACAGTTCTTGTGGAATTGGCAAAGTGATATTTGGAAGCCCATAGAGGGCTATGGTGAAAAAGGAAATATCCTCAGATGAAATCTGGAAAGAAGCTTTCTGAGAAACTGCTTAGTGTTCTGTTCATTCATCACACAGAGTTACATCTGTATTTCGTGGATCTCTTTGCTAGCCTTATTTCTGTGGAATCTGAGAACAGATATTTCGGATCCCTTTGAAGACTATAGGGCCAAAGGAAATAAACCCCGATAACAAAGAGAAAGAAGCTTTCTGAGAAACTTCTTTGTGTTCTGTGAAATCACCTCACAGAGTTACAGCTTTCCCCTCAAGAAGCCTTTCGCTAAGACAGTTCTTGTGGAATTGGCAAAGTGATATTTGGAAGCCCATAGAGGGCTATGGTGAAAAAGGAAATATCCTCAGATGAAATCTGGAAAGAAGCTTTCTGAGAAACTGCTTAGTGTTCTGTTCATTCATCTCACAGAGTTACATCTGTGTTTCGTGGATCTCTTTGCTAGCCTTATTTCTGTGGAATCTGAGAACAGATATTTCGGATCCCTTTGAAGACTATATGGCCAAAGGAAATATCCTCCGATAAAAAAGAGAAAGAAGATTTCTGAGAAACTTCTTTGTGTTCTGTGAAATCATCTCACAGAGTTACAGCTTTTCCCTCAAGAAGCCTTTCGCTAAGACAGTTCTTGTGGAATTGGCAAAGTAATATTTGGAAGCCCATAGAGGGATATGGTGAAAAAGGAAATATCCTCAGATGAAACCGGGAAAGAAGGTTTCTGAGAAACTGCTCTGTGATGTTTGACTTCCACTCACAGAGTTACATCTGTATTTCGTGGATCTCTTTGCTAGCCTTATTTCTGTGGAATCTGAGAACAGATATTTCGGATCCCTTTGAAGACTATAGGGCCAAAGCAAATATCCTCTGATAACAAAGAGAAAGAAGCTTTCTGAGAAACTTCTTTGTGTTCTGTGAAATCATCTCACAGAATTACAGCTTTCCCCTCAAGAAGCCTTTCGCTAAGACAGTTCTTGTGGAATTGGCAAAGTGATATTTGGAAGCCCATAGAGGGCTATGGTGAAAAAGGAAATATCCTCAGATGAAATCTGGAAAGAAGCTTTCTGAGAAACTGCTTAGTGTTCTGTTCATTCATCACACAGAGTTACATCTGTATTTCGTGGATCTCTTTGCTAGCCTTATTTCTGTGGAATCTGAGAACAGATATTTCGGATCCCTTTGAAGACTATAGGGCCAAAGGAAATAAACCCCGATAACAAAGAGAAAGAAGCTTTCTGAGAAACTTCTTTGTGTTCTGTGAAATCATCTCACAGAGTTACAGCTTTCCCCGCAAGAAGCCTTTCGCTAAGACAGTTCTTGTGGAATTGGCAAAGTGATATTTGGAAGCCCATAGAGGGCTATGGTGAAAAAGGAAATATCCTCAGATGAAATCTGGAAAGAAGCTTTCTGAGAAACTGCTTAGTGTGCTGTTCATTCATCTCACAGAGTTACATCTGTGTTTCGTGGATCTCTTTGCTAGCCTTATTTCTGTGGAATCTGAGAACAGATATTTCGGATCCCTTTGAAGACTATAGGCCAAAGGAAATATCATCTGATAACAACGAGAAAGAAGCTTTCTGAGAAACTTCTTTGTGTTCTGTGAAATCATCTCACAGAGTTACAGCTTTCCCCTCAAGAAGCCTTTCGCTAAGACAGTTCTTGTGGAATTGGCAAAGTGATATTTGGAAGCCCATAGAGGGCTATGGTGAAAAAGGAAATATCCTCAGATGAAATCTGGAAAGAAGCTTTCTGAGAAACCTCTTAGTGTTCTGTTCATTCATCTCACAGAGTTACATCTGTATTTCGTGGATCTCTTTGCTAGCCTTATTTCTGTGGAATCTGAGAACAGATATTTCGGATCCCTTTGAAGACTACAGGGCCAAAGGAAATATCCTCCGATAACAAAGAGAAAGAAGCTTTCTGAGAAACTTCTTTGTGTTCTGTGAAATCATCTCACGGAGTTACAGCTTTCCCCTCAAGAAGTCTTTCGCTAAGACAGTTCTTGTGGAATTGGCAAAGTGATATTTGGAAGCCCATAAAGGGCTATGGTGAAAAAGGAAATATCCTCAGATGAAATCTGGAAAGAAGCTTTCTGAGAAACTGCTCTGTGATGTGTGACTTCCCCTCACAGAGTTACATCTGTATTTCGTGGATCTCTTTGCTAGCCTTATTTCTGTGGAATCTGAGAACAGATATTTCGGATCCCTTTGAAGACTATAGGGCCAAAGGAAATATCCTGCGATAACAAAGAGAAAGAAGCTTTCTGAGAAACTTGTTTGTGTTCTGTGAAATCATCTCACAGAGTTACAGCTTTCCCCTCAAGAAGCCTTTCGCTAAGACAGTTCTTGTGGAATTGGCAAAGTGATATTTGGAAGCCCATAGAGGGGTATGGTGAAAAAGGAAATATCCTCAGATGAAATCTGGAAAGAAGCTTTCTGAGAAACTGCTTAGTGTTCTGTTCATTCATCTCACAGAGTTACATCTGTGTTTCGTGGATCTCTTTGCTAGCCTTATTTCTGTGGAATCTGAGAACAGATATTTCGGATCCCTTTGAAGACTATACGGCCAAAGGAAGTATCCTTCGATAACAAAGAGAAAGAAGCTTTCTGAGAAACTTCTTTGTGTTCTGTGAAATCATCTCACAGAGTTACAGCTTTCCCCTCAAGAAGCCTTTCGCTAAGACAGTTCTTGTGGAATTGGCAAAGTGATATTTGGAAGCCCATAGAGGGCTATGGTGAAAAAGGAAATATCCTCATATGAAATCTGGAAAGAAGCTTTCTGAGAAACTGCTTAGTGTTCTGTTCATTCATCTCACAGAGTTACATCTGTATTTCGTGGATCTCTTTGCTAGCCTTCTTTCTGTGGAATCTGAGAACAGATATTTCGGATCCCTTTGAAGACTATAGGGCCAAAGGAAATATCCTGCGATAACAAAGAGAAAGAAGCTTTCTGAGAAACTTCTTTGTGTTCTGTGAAATCATCTCACAGAGTTACAGCTTTCCCCTCAAGAAGCCTTTCGGTAAGACAGTTCTTGTGGAATTGGCAAAGTGATATTTGGAAGTCCTTACAGGGCTATGGTGAAAAAGGAAATATCCTCAGATGAAATCTGGAAAGAGGCTTTCTGAGAAACTGCTTAGTGTTCTGTTCATTCATCTCACAGAGTTACATCTGTGTTTCGTGGATCTATTTGCTAGCCTTATTTCTGTGGAATCTGAGAACAGATATTTCGGATCCCTTTGAAGACTATAGGGCCAAAGGAAATATCATCCGATAACAAAGAGAAAGAAGCTTTCTGAGAAACTTCTTTGTGTTCTGTGAAATCATCTCACAGAGTTACAGCTTTCCCCTCAAGAAGCCTTTCGGTAAGACAGTTCTTGTGGAATTGGCAAAGTGATATTTGGAAGTCCTTACAGGGCTATGCTGAAAAAGGAAATATCCTCAGATGAAATCTGGAAAGAGGCTTTCTGAGAAACTGCTTAGTGTTCTGTTCATTCATCTCACAGAGTTACATCTGTGTTTCGTGGATCTATTTGCTAGCCTTATTTCTGTGGAATCTGAGAACAGATATTTCGGATCCCTTTGAAGACTATATGGCCAAAGGAAATATCATCCGATAACAAAGAGAAAGAAGCTTTCTGAGAAACTTCTTTGTGTTCTGTGAAATAATCTCACAGAGTTACAGCTTTCCCCTCAAGAAGCCTTTCGCTAAGACAGTTCTTGTGGAATTGGCAAAGTGATATTTGGAAGCCAATAGATGGCTATGGTGAAAAAGGAAATATCCTCAGATGAAATCTGGAAAGAAGCTTTCTGAGAAACTGCTTAGTGTTCTGTTCATTCATCTCACAGAGTTACATCTGTGTTTCGTGGATCTCTTTGCTAGCCTTATTTCTGTGGAATCTGAGAACAGATATTTCGGATCCCTTTGAAGACTATACGGCCAAAGGAAGTATCCTTCGATAACAAAGAGAAAGAAGCTTTCTGAGAAACTTCTTTGTGTTCTGTGAAATCATCTCACAGAGTTACAGCTTTCCCCTCAAGAAGCCTTTCGCTAAGACAGTTCTTGTGGAATTGGCAAAGTGATATTTGGAAGCCCATAGAGGTCTATGGTGAAAAAGGAAATATCCTCATATGAAATCTGGAAAGAAGCTTTCTGAGAAACTGCTTAGTGTTCTGTTCATTCATCTCACTGAGTTACATCTGTATTTCGTGGATCTCTTTGCTAGCCTTATTTCTGTGGAATCTGAGAACAGATATTTCGGATCCCTTTGAAGACTATAGGGCCAAAGGAAATATCCTGCGATAACAAAGAGAAAGAAGCTTTCTGAGAAACTTCTTTGTGTTCTGTGAAATCATCTCACAGAGTTACAGCTTTCCCCTCAAGAAGCCTTTCGGTAAGACAGTTCTTGTGGAATTGGCAAAGTGATATTTGGAAGTCCTTACAGGGCTATGGTGAAAAAGGAAATATCCTCAGATGAAATCTGGAAAGAGGCTTTCTGAGAAACTGCTTAGTGTACTGTTCATTCATCTTACAGAGTTACATCTGTGTTTCGTGGATCTATTTGCTAGCCTTATTTCTGTGGAATCTGAGAACAGATATTTCGGATCCCTTTGAAGACTATATGGCCAAAGGAAATATCATCCGATAACAAAGAGAAAGAAGCTTTCTGAGAAACTTCTTTGTGTTCTGTGAAATCATCTCACAGAGTTACAGCTTTCCCCTCAAGAAGCCTTTCGGTAAGACAGTTCTTGTGGAATTGGCAAAGTGATATTTGGAAGTCCTTACAGGGCTATGGTGAAAAAGGAAATATCCTCAGATGAAATCTGGAAAGAAGCTTTCTGAGAAACTGCTCTGCGATGTGTGACTTCCACTCACAGAGTTACATCTGTATTTCGTTGATCTCTTTGCTAGCCTTATTTCTGTGGAATCTGAGAACAGATATTTCGGATACCTTTGAAGACTATAGGGCCAAAGGAAATATCCGCTGATAACAAAGAGAAAGAAGCTTTCTGAGAAACTTCTTTGTGTTCTGTGAAATCATCTCACAGAGTTACAGCTTTCCCCTCAAGAAGCCTTTCGCCAAGACAGTTCTTGTGGAATTGGCAAAGTGATATTTGGAAGCCCATAGAGGGCTATGGTGAAAAAGGAAATATCCTCAGATGAAATCTGGAAAGAAGCTTTCTGAGAAACTGCTTAGTGTTCTGTTCATTCATCACACAGAGTTACATCTGTATTTCGTGGATCTCTTTGCTAGCCTTATTTCTGTGGAATCTGAGAACAGATATTTCGGATCCCTTGAAGACTATAGGGCCAAAGGAAATATACCCCGATAACAAAGAGAAAGAAGCTTTCTGAGAAACTTCTTTGTGTTCTGTGAAATCATCTCACAGAGTTACAGCTTTCCCCTCAAGAAGCCTTTCGCTAAGACAGTTCTGATGGAATTGGCAAAGTAATATTTGGAAGCCCATAGAGGGCTATGGTGAAAAAGGAAATATCCTCAGATGAAATCTGGAAAGAAGCTTTCTGAGAAACTGCTTTGTGTTCTGTTCATTCATCTCACAGAGTTACATCTGTATTTCGTGGATCTCTTTGCTAGCCTTATTTCTGTGGAATCTGAGAACAGATATTTCGGATCCCTTTGAAGACTATAGGGCCAAAGGAAATATCCTCTGATAACAAAGAGAAAGAAGCTTTCTGAGAAACTTCTTTGTGTTCTGTGAAATCATCTCACAGAGTTACAGCTTTCCCCTCAAGAAGCCTTTCGCTAAGACAGTTCTTGTGGAATTGGCAAAGTGATATTTGGAAGCCCATAGAGGGCTATGGTGAAAAAGGAAATATCCTCAGATGAAATCTGGAAAGAAGCTTTCTGAGAAACTGCTTAGTGTTCTGTTCATTCATCTCACAGAGTTACATCTGTATTTCGTGGATCTCTTTGCTAGCCTTATTTCTGTGGAATCTGAGAACAGATATTTCGGATCCCTTTGAAGACAATAGGGCCAAAGGAAATATCCTCTGATAACAAAGAGAAAGAAGCTTTCTGAGAAACTTCTTTGTGTTCTGTGAAATCATCTCACAGAGTTACAGCTTTCCCCTCAAGAAGCCTTTCGCTAAGACAGTTCTTGTGGAATTGGCAAAGTGATATTGGGAAGCCTATAGAGGGCTATGGTGAAAAAGGAAATATCCTCAGATGAAATCTGGAAAGAAGCTTTCTGAGAAACTGCTTAGTGTTCTGTTCATTCATCTCACAGAGTTACATCTGTGTTTCGTGGATCTCTTTGCTAGCCTTATTTCTGTGGAATCTGAGAACAGATATTTCGGATCCCTTTGATGACTATATGGCCAAAGGAAATATCCTCCGATAAAAGAGAGAAAGAAGGTTTCTGAGAAACTTCTTTGTGTTCTGTGAAATCATCTCACAGAGTTACAGCTTTCCCCTCAAGAAGCCTTTAACTAAGACAGTTCTTGTGGAATTGGCAAAGTGATATTTGGAAGCACTTAGAGGGCTATGGTGAAAAAGGAAATATCCTCAGATGAAATCTGGAAAGAAGCTTTCTGAGAAACTGCTCTGTGATGTGTGACTTCCACTCACAGAGTTACATCTGTATTTCGTAGATCTCTTTGCTAGCCTTATTTCTGTGGAATCTGAGAACAGATATTTCGGATCCCTTTGAAGACTATATGGCCAAAGGAAATATCATCCGATAAAAAAGAGAAAGAAGCTTTCTGAGAAACTTCTTTGTGTTCTGTGAAATCATCTCACAGAGTTACAGCTTTCCCCTCAAGAAGCCTTTCGCTAAGACAGTTCCTGTGGAATTGGCAAAGTGATATTTGGAAGCCCATAGAGGGCTATGGTGAAAAAGGAAATATCCTCAGATGAAATCTGGAAAGAAGCTTTCTGAGAAACTGATTAGTGTTCTGTTCATTCATCTCACAGAGTTACATCTGTATTTCGTGGGTCTCTTTGCTAGCCTTATTTCTGTGGAATCTGAGAACAGATATTTCGGATCCCTTTGAAGACTATATGGCCAAAGGAAATATCATCCGATAACAAAGAGAAAGAAGATTTCTGAGAAACTTCTTTGTGTTCTGTGAAATCATCTCACAGAGTTACAGCTTTCCCCTCAAGAAGCCTTTCGCTAAGACAGTTCTTGTGCAATTGGCAAAGTGATATTTGGAAGCCCATAGAGGGCTATGGTGAAAAAGGATATATCCTCAGATGAAATCTGGGAAGAAGCTTTCTGAGAAACTGCTCTGCGATGTGTGACTTCCACTCACAGAGTTACATCTGTATTTCGTGGATCTCTTTGCTAGCCTTATTTCTGTGGAATCTGGGAACAGATGTTTCGGATCCCTTTGAAGACTATAGTTCCAAAGGGAATATCCTCTGATAACAAAGAGAAAGAAGCTTTCTGAGAAACTTCTTTGTGTTCTGTGAAATCATCTCACAGAGTTACAGCTTTCCCCTCAAGAAGCCTTTCGCCAAGACAGTTCTTGTGGAATTGGCAAAGTGATATTTGGAAGCCCGTAGAGGGCTATGGTGAAAAAGGAAATATCCTCAGATGAAATCTGGAAAGAAGCTTTCTGAGAAACTGCTTAGTGTTCTGTTCATTCATCACACAGAGTTACATCTGTATTTCGTGGATCTCTTTGCTAGCCTTATTTCTGTGGAATCTGAGAACAGATATTTCGGATCCCTTTGAAGACTATAGGGCCAAAGGAAATAAACCCCGATAACAAAGAGAAAGAAGCTTTCTGAGAAACTTCTTTGTGTTCTGTGAAATCATCTCACAGAGTTACAGCTTTCCCCTCAAGAAGCCTTTCGCTAAGACAGTTCTTGTGGAATTGGCAAAGTAATATTTGGAAGCCCATAGAGGGCTAAGGTGAAAAAGGAAATATCCTCAGATGAAACCGGGAAAGAAGCTTTCTGAGAAACTGCTCTGCGATGTGTGACTTCCACTCACAGAGTTACATCTGTATTTCGTGGATCTCTTTGCTAGCCTTATTTCTGTGGAATCTGAGAACAGATATTTCGGATCCCTTTGAAGACTATAGGGCCAAAGGAAATATCCTCTGATAACAAAGAGAAAGAAGCTTTCTGAGAAACTTCTTTGTGTTCTGTGAAATCATCTCACAGAATTACAGCTTTCCCCTCAAGAAGCCTTTCGCTAAGACAGTTCTTGTGGAATTGGCAAAGTGATATTTGGAAGCCCATAGAGGGCTATGGTGAAAAAGGAAATATCCTCAGATGAAATCTGGAAAGAAGCTTTCTGAGAAACTGCTTAGTGATCTGTTCATTCATCACACAGAGTTACATCTGTATTTCGTGGATCTCTTTGCTAGCCTTATTTCTGTGGAATCTGAGAACAGATATTTCGGATCCCTTTGAAGACTATAGGGCCAAAGGAAATAAACCCCGATAACAAAGAGAAAGAAGCTTTCTGAGAAACTTCTTTGTGTTCTGTGAAATCATCTCACAGAGTTACAGCTTTCCCCTCAAGAAGCCTTTCGCTAAGACAGTTCTTGTGGAATTGGCAAAGTGATATTTGGAAGCCCATAGAGGGCTATGGTGAAAAAGGAAATATCCTCAGATGAAATCTGGAAAGAAGCTTTCTGAGAAACTGCTTAGTGTTCTGTTCATTCATCTCACAGAGTTACATCTGTGTTTCGTGGATCTCTTTGCTAGCCTTATTTCTGTGGAATCTGAGAACAGATATTTCGGATCCCTTTGAAGACTATAGGCCAAAGGAAATATCATCTGATAACAAAGAGAAAGAAGCTTTCTGAGAAACTTCTTTGTGTTCTGTGAAATCATCTCACAGAGTTACAGCTTTCCCCTCAAGAAGCCTTTCGCTAAGACAGTTCTTGTGGAATTGGCAAAGTGATATTTGGAAGCCCTTAGAGGGCTATGGTGAAAAAGGAAATATCCTCAGATGAAATCTGGAAAGAAGCTTTCTGAGAAACTGCTTAGTGTTCTGTTCATTCATCTCACAGAGTTACATCTGTATTTCGTGGATCTCTTTGCTAGCCTTATTTCTGTGGAATCTGAGAACAGATATTTCGGATCCCTTTGAAGACTACAGGGCCAAAGGAAATATCCTCCGATAACAAAGAGAAAGAAGCTTTTTGAGAAACTTCTTTGTGTTCTGTGAAATCATCTCACGGAGTTACAGCTTTCCCCTCAAGAAGTCTTTCGCTAAGACAGTTCTTGTGGAATTGGCAAAGTGATATTTGGAAGCCCATAAAGGGCTATGGTGAAAAAGGAAATATCCTCAGATGAAATCTGGAAAGAAGCTTTCTGAGAAACTGCTCTGTGATGTGTGACTTCCCCTCACAGAGTTACATCTGAATTTCGTGGATCTCTTTGCTAGCCTTATTTCTGTGGAATCTGAGAACAGATATTTCGGATCCCTTTGAAGACTATAGGGCCAAAGGAAATAAACCCCGATAACAAAGAGAAAGAAGCTTTCTGAGAAACTTCTTTGTGTTCTGTGAAATCATCTCACAGAGTTACAGCTTTCCCCTCAAGAAGCCTTTCGCTAAGACAGTTCTTGTGGAATTGGCAAAGTGATATTTGGAAGCCCATAGAGGGCTATGGTGAAAAAGGAAATATCCTCAGATGAAATCTGGAAAGAAGCTTTCTGAGAAACTGCTTAGTGTTCTGTTCATTCATCTCACAGAGTTACATCTGTGTTTCGTGGATCTCTTTGCTAGCCTTATTTCTGTGGAATCTGAGAACAGATATTTCGGATCCCTTTGAAGACTATAGGCCAAAGGAAATATCATCTGATAACAAAGAGAAAGAAGCTTTCTGAGAAACTTCTTTGTGTTCTGTGAAATCATCTCACAGAGTTACAGCTTTCCCCTCAAGAAGCCTTTCGCTAAGACAGTTCTTGTGGAATTGGCAAAGTGATATTTGGAAGCCCTTAGAGGGCTATGGTGAAAAAGGAAATATCCTCAGATGAAATCTGGAAAGAAGCTTTCTGAGAAACTGCTTAGTGTTCTGTTCATTCATCTCACAGAGTTACATCTGTATTTCGTGGATCTCTTTGCTAGCCTTATTTCTGTGGAATCTGAGAACAGATATTTCGGATCCCTTTGAAGACTACAGGGCCAAAGGAAATATCCTCCGATAACAAAGAGAAAGAAGCTTTTTGAGAAACTTCTTTGTGTTCTGTGAAATCATCTCACGGAGTTACAGCTTTCCCCTCAAGAAGTCTTTCGCTAAGACAGTTCTTGTGGAATTGGCAAAGTGATATTTGGAAGCCCATAAAGGGCTATGGTGAAAAAGGAAATATCCTCAGATGAAATCTGGAAAGAAGCTTTCTGAGAAACTGCTCTGTGATGTGTGACTTCCCCTCACAGAGTTACATCTGAATTTCGTGGATCTCTTTGCTAGCCTTATTTCTGTGGAATCTGAGAACAGATATTTCGGATCCCTTTGAAGACTATAGGGCCAAAGGAAATATCCTGCGATAACAAAGAGAAAGAAGCTTTCTGAGAAACTTGTTTGTGTTCTGTGAAATCATCTCACAGAGTTACAGCTTTCCCCTCAAGAAGCCTTTCGCTAAGACAGTTCTTGTGGAATTGGCAAAGTGATATTTGGAAGCCCATAGAGGGCTATGGTGAAAAAGGAAATATCCTCAGATGAAATCTGGAAAGAAGCTTTCTGAGAAACTGCTTAGTGTTCTGTTCATTCATCTCACAGAGTTACATCTGTGTTTCGTGGATCTCTTTGCTAGCCTTATTTCTGTGGAATCTGAGAACAGATATTTCGGATGCCTTTGAAGACTATATGGCCAAAGGAAATATCATCCGATAACAAAGAGAAAGAAGCTTTCTGAGAAACTTCGTTGTGTTCTGTGAAATCATCTCACAGAGTTACAGCTTTCCGCTCAAGAAGCCTTTCGCTAAGACAGTTCTTGTGGAATTGGTAAGGTGATATTTGGAAGCCCATAGAGGGCTATGGTGAAAAAGGAAATATCCTCAGATGAAATCTGGAAAGAAGCTTTCTGAGAAACTGCTCTGTGATGTGTGACTTCCACTCACAGAGTTACATCTGTATTTCGTGGATCTCTTTGCTAGCCTTATTTCTGTGGAATCTGAGAACAGATATTTCGGATCCCTTTGAAGACTATAGGGCCAAAGGAAATATCCTCTGATAACAAAGAGAAAGAAGATTTCTGAGAAACTTCTTTGTGTTCTGTGAAATCATCTCACAGAGATACAGCTTTCCCCTCAAGAAGCCTTTCGCTAAGACAGTTCTTGTGGAATTGGCAAAGTGATATTTGGAAGCCCATAGAGGGCTATGGTGAAAAAGGAAATATCCTCAGATGAAATCTGTAAAGAAGCTTTCTGAGAAACTGCTTAGTGTTCTGTTCATTCATCTCACAGAGTTACATCTGTGTTTCGTGGATCTCTTTGCTAGCCTTATTTCTGTGGAATCTGAGAACAGATATTTCGGATCCCTTTGAAGACTATAGGGCCAAAGGAAATATCCTGCGATAACAAAGAGAAAGAAGCTTTCTGAGAAACTTCTTTGTGTTCTGTGAAATCATCTCACAGAGTTACAGCTTTCCCCTCAAGAAGCCTTTCGCTAAGACAGTTCTTGTGGAATTGGCAAAGTGATATTTGGAAGCCCATAGAGGGCTATGGTGAAAAAGGAAATATCCTCAGATGAAATCTGGAAAGAAGCTTTCTGAGAAACTGCTTAGTGTTCTGTTCATTCATCTCACAGAGTTACATCTGTGTTTCGTGGATCTCTTTGCTAGCCTTATTTCTGTGGAATCTGAGAACAGATATTTCGGATCCCTTTGAAGACTATATGGCCAAAGGAAATATCATCCGATAACAAAGAGAAAGAAGCTTTCTGAGAAACTTCTTTGTGTTCTGTGAAATCATCTCACAGAGTTACAGCTTTCCCCTCAAGAAGCCTTTCGCTAAGACAGTTCTTGTGGAATTGGCAAAGTGATATTTGGAAGCCCATAGAGGGCTATGGTGAAAAAGGAAATATCCTCAGATGAAATCTGGAAAGAAGCTTTCTGAGAAACTGCTCTGCGATGTGTGACTTCCACTCACAGAGTTACATCTGTATTTCGTGGATCTCTTTGCTAGCCTTATTTCTGTGGAATCTGAGAACAGATATTTCGGATCCCTTTGAAGACTATAGGGCCAAAGGAAATATCCTCTGATAACAAAGAGAAAGAAGCGTTCTGAGAAACTTCTTTGTGTTCTGTGAAATCATCTCACAGAGTTACAGCTTTCCCCTCAAGAAGCCTTTCGCCAAGACAGTTCTTGTGGAATTGGCAAAGTGATATTTGGAAGCCCGTAGAGGGCTATGGTGAAAAAGGAAATATCCTCAGATGAAATCTGGAAAGAAGCTTTCTGAGAAACTGCTTAGTGTTCTGTTCATTCATCTCATAGAATTACATCTGTGTTTCGTGGATCTCTTTGCTAGCCTTATTTCTGTGGAATCTGAGAACAGATATTTCGGATCCCTTTGAAGACTATAGGGCCAAAGGAAATATCCTCCGATAACAAAGAGAAAGAAGCTTTCTGAGAAACTTCTTTGTGTTCTGTGAAATCATCTCACAGAGTTAGAGCTTTCCCCTCAAGAAGCCTTTCGGTAAGACAGTTCTTGTGGAATTGGCAAAGTGATATTTGGAAGCCCATAGAGGGCTATGGTGAAAAAGGAAATATCCTCAGATGAAATCTGGAAAGAAGCTTTCTGAGAAACTGCTTAGTGTTCTGTTCATTCATCACACAGAGTTACATCTGTATTTCGTGGATCTCTTTGCTAGCCTTATTTCTGTGGAATCTGAGAACAGATATTTCGGATCCCTTTGAAGACTATAGGGCCAAAGGAAATAAACCCCGATAACAAAGAGAAAGAAGCTTTCTGAGAAACTTCTTTGTGTTCTGTGAAATCATCTCACAGAGTTACAGCTTTCCCCTCAAGAAGCCTTTCGCTAAGACAGTTCTTGTGGAATTGGCAAAGTAATATTTGGAAGCCCATAGAGGGCTATGGTGAAAAAGGAAATATCCTCAGATGAAATCTGGAAAGAAGCTTTCTGAGAAACTGCTCTGTGATGTGTGACTTCCACTCACAGAGTTACATCTGTATTTCGTAGATCTCTTTGCTAGCCTTATTTCTGTGGAATCTGAGAACAGATATTTCGGATCCCTTTGAAGACTATAGGGCCAAAGGAAATATCCTGCGATAACAAAGAGAAAGAAGGTTTCTGAGAAACTTCTTTGTGTTCTGTGAAATCATCTCACAGAGTTACAGCTTTCCCCTCAAGAAGCCTTTCGCTAAGACAGTTCTTGTGGAATTGGCAAAGTGATATTTGGAAGCCCTTAGAGGGCTATGGTGAAAAAGGAAATATCCTCAGATGAAATCTGGAAAGAAGCTTTCTGAGAAACTGCTTAGTGTTCTGTTCATTCATCTCACAGAGTTACATCTGTATTTCGTGGATCTCTTTGCTAGCCTTATTTCTGTGGATTCTGAGAACAGATATTTCGGATCCCTATGAAGACTATAGGGCCAAAGGAAATATCCTCCGATAACAAAGAGAGAGAAGCTTTCTGAGAAACTTCTTTGTGTTCTGTGAAATCATCTCACAGAGTTACAGCTTTCCCCTCAAGAAGCCTTTCGCTAAGACAGTTCTTGTGGAATTGGCAAAGTGATATTTGGAAGCCCATAGAGGGCTATGGTGAAAAAGGAAATATCCTCAGATGAAATCTGGAAAGAAGCTTTCTGAGAAACTGCTTAGTGTTCTGTTCATTCACCTCACAGAGTTACATCTGCGTTTCGTGGATCTCTTTGCTAGCCTTATTTCTGTGGAATCTGAGAACAGATATTTCGGATCCCTTTGAAGACTATAGGGCCAAAGGAAATATCCTGCGATAACAAAGAGAAAGAAGCTTTCTGAGAAACTTCTTTGTGTTCTGTGAAATCATCTCACAGAGTTACAGCTTTCCCCTCAAGAAGCCTTTCGCTAAGACAGTTCTTGTGGAATTGGCAAAGTGATATTTGGAAGCCCATAGAGGGCTATGGTGAAAAAGGAAATATCCTCAGATGAAATCTGGAAAGAAGATTTCTGAGAAACTGCTCTGTGATGTGTGACTTCCACTCACAGAGTTACATCTCTATTTGGTGGATCTTCTTGCAAGCCTTATTTCTGTGGAATCTGAGAACAGATATTTCGGATCCCTTTGAAGACTATAGGGCCAAAGGAAATATCCTCTGATAACAAAGAGAAAGAAGCTTTCTGAGAAACTTCTTTGTGTTCTGTGAAATCATCTCACAGAGTTACAGCGTTCCCCTCAAGAGGCCTTTCGCTAAGACAGTTCTTGTGGAATTGGCAAAGTGATATTTGGAAGCCCATAGAGGGCTATGGTGAAAAAGGAAATATCCTCAGATGAAATCTGGAAAGAAGCTTTCTGAGAAACTGCTTAGTGTTCTGTTCCTTCATCTCACAGAGTTACATCTGTATTTCGTGGATCTCTTTGCTAGCCTTATTTCTGTGGAATCTGAGAACAGATATTTCGGATCCCTTTGAAGTCTATATGGCCAAAGGAAATATCATCCGATAACAAAGAGAAAGAAGATTTCTGAGAAACTTCTTTGTGTTCTGTGAAATCATCTCACAGAGTTACAGTTTTCCCCTCAAGAAGCCTTTCGCGAAGACAGTTCTTGTGGAATTGGCAAAGTGATATTTGGAAGCCCATAGAGGGCTATGGTGAAAAAGGAAATATCCTCAGATGAAATCTGGAAAGAAGCTTTCTGAGAAACTGCTCTGCGATGTGTGACTTCCACTCACAGAGTTACATCTGTATTTCGTGGATCTCTTTGCTAGCCTTATTTCTGTGGAATCTGAGAACAGATATTTCGGATCCCTTTGAAGACTATAGGGCCAAAGGAAATATCCTCTGATAACAAAGAGAAAGAAGCTTTCTGAGAAACTTCTTTGTGTTTTGTGAAATCATCTCACAGAGTTACAGCTTTCCCCTCAAGAAGCCTTTCGCCAAGACAGTTCTTGTGGAATTGGCAAAGTGATATTTGGAAGCCCCTAGAGGGCTATGGTGAAAAAGGAAATATCCTCAGATGAAATCTGGAACAAAGCTTTCTGAGAAACTGCTTAGTGTTCTGTTCATTCATCACACAGAGTTACATCTGTATTTCGTGGATCTCTTTGCTAGCCTTATTTCTGTGGAATCTGAGAACAGATATTTCGGATCCCTTGAAGACTATAGGGCCAAAGGAAATATCCCCCGATAACAAAGAGAAAGAAGCTTTCTGAGAAATTTCTTTGTGTTCTGTGAAATCATCTCACAGAGTTACAGCTTTCCCCTCAAGAAGCCTTTCGCTAAGACAGTTCTTGTGGAATTGGCAAAGTAATATTTGGAAGCCCATAGAGGGCTATGGTGAAAAAGGAAATATCCTCAGATGAAATCTGGAAAGAAGCTTTCTGAGAAACTGCTTAGTGTTCTGTTCATTCATCTCACAGAGTTACATCTGTATTTCGTGGATCTCTTTGCTAGCCTTATTTCTGTGGAATCTGAGAACAGATATTTCGGATCCCTTTGAAGACTATAGGGCCAAAGGAAATATCCTCTGATAACAAAGAGAAAGAAGCTTTCTGAGAAACTTCTTTGTGTTCTGTGACGTCATCTCACAGAGTTACAGCTTTCCCCTCAAGAAGCCTTTCGCTAAGACAGTTCTTGTGGAATTGGCAAAGTGATATTTGGAAGCCTATAGAGGGCTATGGTGAAAAAGGAAATATCCTCAGATGAAATCTGGAAAGAAGCTTTCTGAGAAACTGCTTAGTGTTCTGTTCATTCATCTCACAGAGTTACATCTGTATTTCGTGGATCTCTTTGCTAGCCTTATTTCTGTGGAATCTGAGAACAGATATTTCGGATCCCTTTGATGACTATATGGCCAAAGGAAATATCCTCCGATAAAAAAGAGAAAGAAGGTTTCTGAGAAACTTCTTTGTGTTCTGTGAAATCATCTCACAGAGTTACAGCTTTCCCCTCAAGAAGCCTTTAACTAAGACAGTTCTTGTGGAATTGGCAAAGTGATATTTGGAAGCCCATAGAGGGCTATGGTGAAAAAGGAAATATCCTCAGATGAAATCTGGAAAGAAGCTTTCTGAGAAACTGCTCTATGATGTGTGACTTCCACTCACAGAGTTACATCTGTATTTCGTAGATCTCTTTGCTAGCATTATTTCTGTGGAATCTGAGAACAGATATTTCGGATCCCTTTGAAGACTATAGGGCCAAAGGAAATATCCTGCGATAACAAAGAGAAAGAAGGTTTCTGAGAAACTTCTTTGTGTTCTGTGAAATCATCTCACAGAGTTACAGCTTTCCCCTCAAGAAGCCTTTCGCTAAGACAGTTCTTGTGGAATTGGCAAAGTGATATTTGGAAGCCCTTAGAGGACTACGGTGAAAAAAGAAATATCCTCAGATGAAATCTGGAAAGAAGCTTTCTGAGAAACTGCTTAGTGTTCTGTTCATTCATCTCACAGAGTTACATCTGTATTTCGTGGATCTCTTTGCTAGCCTTATTTCTGAGGATTCTGAGAACAGATATTTCGGATCCCTTTGAAGACTATAGGGCCAAAGGAAATATCCTCCGATAACAAAGAGAAAGAAGCTTTCTGAGAAACTTCTTTGTGTTCTGTGAAATCATCTCACAGAGTTACAGCTTTCCCCTCAAGAAGCCTTTAGCTAAGACAGTTCTTGTGGAATTGGCAAAGTGATATTTGGAAGCCCATAGAGGGCTATGGTGAAAAAGGAAATATCCTCAGATGAAATCTGGAAAGAAGCTTTCTGAGAAACTGCTTAGTGTTCTGTTCATTCATCTCACAGAGTTACATCTGTCTTTCGGGAATCTCTTTGCTAGCCTTATTTCTGTGGAATCTGAGAACAGATATTTCGGATCCCTTTGAAGACTATATGGCCAAAGGAAATATCATCCGATAAAAAAGAGAAAGAAGCTTTCTGAGAAACTTCTTTGTGTTCTGTGAAATCATCTCACAGAGTTACAGCTTTCCCCTCAAGAAGCCTTTCGCTAAGACAGTTCTTGTGGAATTGGCAAAGTGATATTTTGAAGCCCATAGAGGGCTATGGTGAAAAAGGAAATATCCTCAGATGAAATCTGGAAAGAAGCTTTCTGAGAAACTGCTTAGTGTTCTGTTCATTCATCTCACAGAGTTACATCTGTATTTCGTGGGTCTCTTTGCTAGCCTTATTTCTGTGGAATCTGAGAACAGATATTTCGGATCCCTTTGAAGACTATATGGCCAAAGGAAATATCATCCGATAACAAAGAGAAAGAAGATTTCTGAGAAACTTCTTTGTGTTCTGTGAAATCATCTCACAGAGTTACAGCTTTCCCCTCAAGAAGCCTTTCGCTAAGACAGTTCTTGTGGAATTGGCAATGTGATATTTGGAACCCCATACAGGGCTATGGTGAAAAAGGAAATATACTCAGATGAAATCTGGAAAGAAGCTTTCTGAGAAACTGCTTAGTGTTCTGTTCATTCATCTCACAGAGTTACATCTGTGTTTCGTGAATCTCTTTGCTAGCCTTATTTCTGTGGAATCTGAGAACAGATATTTCGGATCCCTTTGAAGACTATAGGGCCAAAGGAAATATCCTCCGATAACAAAGAGAAAGAAGCTTTCTGAGAAACTTCTTTGTGTTCTGTGAAATCATCTCACAGAGTTACAGCTTTCCCCTCAAGAAGCCTTTCGCTAAGACAGTTCTTGTGGAATTGGCAAAGTGATATTTGGAAGCCCATAGAGGGCTATGGTGAAAAAGGAAATATCCTCAGATGAAATCTGGAAAGAAGCTTTCTGAGAAACTGCTTAGTGTTCTGTTCATTCATCTCACAGAGTTACATCTGTGTTTCGTGGATCTCTTTGCTAGCCTTATTTCTGTGGAATCTGAGAACAGATATTTCGGATCCCTTTGAAGACTATAGGGCCAAAGGAAATATCCTCCGATAACAAAGAGAAAGAAGCTTTCTGAGAAACTTCTTTGTGTTCTGTGAAATCATCTCACAGAGTTACAGCTTTCCCCTCAAGAAGCCTTTCGCTAAGACAGTTCTTGTGGAATTGGCAAAGTGATATTTGGAAGCCCATAGAGGGCTATGGTGAAAAAGGAAATATCCTCAGATGAAATCTGGAAAGAAGCTTTCTGAGAAACTGCTCTGTGATGTGTGACTTCCACTCACAGAGTTACATCTCTATTTGGTGGATCTTCTTGCTAGCCTTATTTCTGTGGAATCTGAGAACAGATATTTCGGATCCCTTTGAAGACTATAGGGCCAAAGGAAATATCCTCTGATAACAAAGAGAAAGAAGCTTTCTGAGAAACTTCTTTGTGTTCTGTGAAATCATCTCACAGAGTTACAGCTTTCCCCTCAAGAAGCCTTTCGCTAAGACAGTTCTTGTGGAATTGGCAAAGTGATATTTGGAAGCCCATAGAGGGCTATGGTGAAAAAGGAAATATCCTCAGATGAAATCTGGAAAGAAGCTTTCTGAGAAACTGCTTAGTGTTCTGTTCATTCATCTCACAGAGTTACATCTGTATTTCATGGATCTCTTTGCTAGCCTTATTTCTGTGGAATCTGAGAACAGATATTTCGGATCCCTTTGAAGACTATATGGCCAAAGGAAATATCATCCGATAACAAAGAGAAAGAAGATTTCTGAGAAACTTCTTTGTGTTCTGTGAAATCATCTCACAGAGTTACAGCTTTCCCCTCAAGAAGCCTTTCGCTAAGACAGTTCTTGTGGAATTGGCAAAGTGATATTTGGAAGCCCATAGAGGGCTATGGTGAAAAAGGAAATATCCTCAGATGAAATCTGGAAAGAGGCTTTCTGAGAAACTGCTCTGCGATGTGTGACTTCCACTCACAGAGTTACATCTGTATTTCGTCGATCTCTTTGCTAGCCTTATTTCTGTGGAATCTGAGAACAGATATTTCGGATCCCTTTGAAGACTATAGGGCCAAAGGAAATCTCCTCTGATAACAAAGAGAAAGAAGCTTTCTGAGAAACTTTTTTGTGTTCTGTGAAATCATCTCACAGAGTTACAGCTTTCCCCTCAAGAAGCCTTTCGCCAAGACAGTTCTTGTGGAATTGGCAAAGTGATATTTGGAAGCCCATAGAGGGCTATGGTGAAAAAGGAAATATCCTCAGATGAAATCTGGAAAGAAGCTTTCTGAGAAACTGCTTAGTGTTCTGTTCATTCATCTCACAGAGTTACATCTGTGTTTCGTGGATCTCTTTGCTAGCCTTATTTCTGTGGAATCTGAGAACAGATATTTCGGATCCCTTTGAAGACTATATGGCCAAAGGAAATATCCTCCGATAAAAAAGAGAAAGAAGCTTTCTGAGAAACTTCTTTGTGTTCTGTGAAATCATCTCACAGAGTTACAGCTTTCCCCTCAAGAAGCCTTTCACTAAGACAGTTCTTGTGGAATTGGCAAAGTGATATTTGGAAGCCCATAGAGGGCTATGGCGATAAAGGAAATATCCTCAGATGAAATCTGGAAAGAAGCTTTCTGAGAAACTGCTCTGTGATGTGTGACTTCCACTCACAGAGTTACATCTGTATTTCGTAGATCTCTTTGCTAGCCTTATTTCTGTGGAATCTGAGAACAGATATTTCGGATCCCTTTGAAGACTATAGGGCCAAAGGAAATATCCTCCGATAACAAAGAGAAAGAAGCTTTCTGAGAAACTTCTTTGTGTTCTGTGAAATCATCTCACAGAGTTACAGCTTTCCCCTCAAGAAGCCTTTCGCTAAGACAGTTCTTGTGGAATTGGCAAAGTGATATTTGGAAGTCCTTAGAGGGCTATGGTGAAAAAGGAAATATCCTCAGATGAAATCTGGAAAGAAGCTTTCTGAGAAACTGCTTAGTGTTCTGTTCATTCATCTCACAGAGTTACATCTGTGTTTCGTGGATCTCTTTGCTAGCCTTATTTCTGTGGAATCTGAGAACAGATATTTCGGATCCCTTTGAAGACTATATGGCCAAAGGAAATATCCTGCGATAACAAAGAGAAAGAAGCTTTCTGAGAAACTTCTTTGTGTTCTGTGAAATCATCTCACAGAGTTACAGCTTTCCCCTCAAGAAGCCTTTCGCTAAGACAGTTCTTGTGGAATTGGCAAAGTGATATTTGGAAGCCCATAGAGGGCTATGGTGAAAAAGGAAATATCCTCAGATGAAATCTGGAAAGAAGCTTTCTGAGAAACTGCTTAGTGTTCTGTTCATTCATCTCACAGAGTTACATCTGTGTTTCGTGGATCTCTTTGCTAGCCTTATTTCTGTGGAATCTGAGAACAGATATATCGGATCCCTTTGAAGACTATAGGGCCAAAGGAAATATCCTCCGATAACAAAGAGAAAGAAGCTTTCTGAGAAACTTCTTTGTGTTCTGTGAAATCATCTCACAGAGTTACAGCTTTTCCCTAAAGGAGCCTTTCGCTAAGACAGTTCTTGTGGAATTGGCAAAGTGATATTTGGAAGCCCATAGAGGGCTATGGTGAAAAAGGAAATATCCTCAGATGAAATCTGGAAAGAAGCTTTCTGAGAAACTGCTTAGTGTTCTGTTCATTCATCTCACAGAGTTACATCTGTGTTTCGTGGATCTCTTTGCTAGCCTTATTTCTGTGGAATCTGAGAACAGATATTTCGGATCCCTTTGAAGACTATAGGGCCAAAGGAAATATCCTCCGATAACAAAGAGAAAGAAGCTTTCTGAGAAACTTCTTTGTGTTCTGTGAAATCATCTCACAGAGTTACAGCTTTCCCCTCAAGAAGCCTTTCGCTAAGACAGTTCTTGTGGAATTGGCAAAGTGATATTTGGAAGCCCATAGAGGGCTATGGTGAAAAAGGAAATATCCTCAGATGAAATCTGGAAAGAAGCTTTCTGAGAAACTGCTCTGTGATGTGTGACTTCCACTGACAGAGTTAAATCTCTATTTCGTGGATCTTCTTGCTAGCCTTATTTCTGTGGAATCTGAGAACAGATATTTCGGATCCCTTTGAAGACTATAGGGCCAAAGGAAATATCCTCTGAAAACAAAGAGAAAGAAGCTTTCTGAGAAACTTCTTTGTGTTCTGTGAAATCATCTCACAGAGTTACAGCTTTCCCCTCAAGAAGCCTTTCGCTAAGACAGTTCTTGTGGAATTGGCAAAGTGATATTTGGAAGCCCATAGAGGGCTATGGTGAAAAAGGAAATATCCTCAGATGAAATCTGGAAAGAAGCTTTCTGAGAAGCTGCTTAGTGTTCTGTTCATTCATCTCACAGAGTTACATCTGTATTTCGTGGATCTCTTTGCTAGCCTTATTTCTGTGGAATCTGAAAACAGATATTTCGGATCCCTTTGAAGACTATATGGCCAAAGGAAATATCCTTCGATAACAAAGAGAAAGAAGCTTTCTGAGAAACTTCTTTGTGTTCTGTGAAATCATCTCAGAGTGTTACAGCTTTCCCCTCAAGAAGCCTTTCGCTAAAACAGTTCTTGTGAAATTGGCAAAGTGATATTTGGAAGCCCATAGAGGGCTATGGTGAAAAAGGAAATATCCTCAGATGAAATCTGGAAAGAAGCTTTCTGAGAAACTGCTTAGTGTTCTGTTCATTCATCTCACAGAGTTACATCTGTATTTCGTGGATCTCTTTGCTAGCCTTATTTCTGTGGAATCTGAGAACAGATATTTCGGATCCCTTTGAAGACTATAGGGCCAAAGGAAATATCCTGCAATAACAAAGAGAAAGAAGCTTTCTGAGAAACTTCTTTGAGTTCCGTGAAATCATCTCACAGAGTTACAGCTTTCCCCTCAAGAAGCCTTTCGCTAAGACAGTTCTTGTGGAATTGGCAAAGTGATATTTGGAAGCCCATAGAGGGCTATGGTGAAAAAGGAAATATCCTCAGATGAAATCTGGAAAGAAGCTTTCTGAGAAACTGCTTAGTGTTCTGTTCATTCATCTCACAGAGTTACATCTGCGTTTCGTGGATCTCTTTGCTAGTCTTATTTCTGTGGAATCTGAGAACAGATATTTCGGATGCCTTTGAAGACAATATGGCCAAAGGAAATATCATCCGATAATAAAGAGAAAGAAGCTTTCTGAGAAACTTCTTTGTGTTCTGTGAAATCATCTCACAGAGTTACAGCTTTTCCCTCAAGAAGCCTTTCGCTAAGACAGTTCTTGTGGAATTGGCAAAGTGATATTTGGAAGCCCATAGAGGGCTATGGTGAAAAAGGAAATATCCTCAGATGAAATCTGGAAAGAAGCTTTCTGAGAAACTGCGTAGTGTTCTGTTCATTCATCTCACAGAGTTACATCTGTGTTTCGTGGATCTCTTTGCTAGCCTTATTTCTGTGGAATCTGAGAACAGATATTTCGGATCCCTTTGAAGACTATAGGGCCAAAGGAAATATCCTCCGATAACAAAGAGAAAGAAGCTTTCTGAGAAACTTCTTTGTGTTCTGTGAAATCATCTCACAGAGTTACAGCTTTCCCCTCAAGAAGCCTTTCGCTAAGACAGTTCTTGTGGAATTGGCAAAGTGATATTTGGAAGCCCATAGAGGGCTATGGTGAAAAAGGAAATATCCTCAGATGAAATCTGGAAAGAAGCTTTCTGAGAAACTGCTCTGTGATGTGTGACTTCCACTCACAGAGTTACATCTCTATTTGGTGGATCTTCTTGCTAGCCTTATTTCTGTGGAATCTGAGAACAGATATTTCGGATCCCTTTGAAGACTATAGGGCCAAAGGAAATATCCTCTGATAACAAAGAGAAAGAAGCTTTCTGAGAAACTTCTTTGTGTTCTGTGAAATCATCTCACAGAGTTACAGCTTTCCCCTCAAGAAGCCTTTCGCTAAGACAGTTCTTGTGGAATTGGCAAAGTGATATTTGGAAGCCCATAGAGGGCTATGGTGAAAAAGGAAATATCCTCAGATGAAATCTGGAAAGAAGCTTTCTGAGAAACTGCTTAGTGTTCTGTTCATTCATCTCACAGAGTTACATCTGTATTTCGTGGATCTCGTTGCTAGCCTTATTTCTGTGGAATCTGAGAACAGATATTTCGGATCCCTTTGAAGACTAAATGGCCAAAGGAAATATCATCCGATAACAAAGAGAAAGAAGATTTCTGAGAAACTTCTTTGTGTTCTGTGAAATCATCTCACAGAGTTACAGCTTTCCCCTCAAGAAGCCTTTCGCTAAGACAGTTCTTGTGGAATTGGCAAAGTGATATTTGGAAGCCCATAGAGGGCTATGGTGAAAAAGGAAATATCATCAGATGAAATCTGGAAAGAGGCTTTCTGAGAAACTGCTCTGCGATGTGTGACTTCCACTCACAGAGTTACATCTGTATTTCGTCGATCTCTTTGCTAGCCTTATTTCTGTGGAATCTGAGAACAGATATTTCGGATCCCTTTGAAGACTATAGGGCCAAAGGAAATCTCCTCTGATAACAAAGAGAAAGAAGCTTTCTGAGAAACTTTTTTGTGTTCTGTGAAATCATCTCACAGAGTTACAGCTTTCCCCTCAAGAAGCCTTTCGCCAAGACAGTTCTTGTGGAATTGGCAAAGTGATATTTGGAAGCCCGTAGAGGGCTATGGTGAAAAAGGAAATATCCTCAGATGAAATCTGGAAAGAAGCTTTCTGAGAAACTGCTTAATGTTCTGTTCATTCATCTCATAGAATTACATCTGTGTTTCGTGGATCTCTTTGCTAGCCTTATTTCTGTTGAATCTGAGAACACATATTTCGGATCCCTTTGAAGACTATAGGGCCAAAGGAAATATCCTCCGATAACAAAGAGAAAGAAGCTTTCTGAGAAACTTCTTTGTGTTCTGTGAAATCATCTCATAGAGTTACAGCTTTCCCCTCAAGAAGCCTTTCGGTAAGACAGTTCTTGTGGAATTGGCAAAGTGATATTTGGAAGCCCATAGAGGGCTATGGTGAAAAAGGAAATATCCTCAGATGAAATCTGGAAAGAAGCTTTCTGAGAAACTGCTCTGTGATATGTGACTTCCACTCACAGAGTTACATCTGTATTTCGTGGATCTCTTTGCTAGCCTTATTTCTGTGGAATCTGAGAACAGATATTTCGGATCCCTTTGAAGACTATAGGGCCAAAGGAAATATCCTCTGATAACAAAGAGAAAGAAGCTTTCTGAGAAACTTCTTTGTGTTCTGTGAAATCATCTCACAGAATTACAGCTTTCCCCTCAAGAAGACTTTCGCTAAGACAGTTCTTGTGGAATTGGCAAAGTGATATTTGGAAGCCCATAGAGGGCTATGGTGAAAAAGGAAATATCCTCAGATGAAATCTGGAAAGAAGCTTTCTGAGAAACTGCTTAGTGTTCTGTTCATTCATCTCACAGAGTTACATCTGTATTTCGTGGATCTCTTTGCTAGCCTTATTTCTGTGGAATCTGAGAACAGATATTTCGGATCCCTTTGAAGACTATAGGGCCAAAGGAAATATCCTCTGATAACAAAGAGAAAGAAGCTTTCTGAGAAACTTCTTTGTGTTCTGTGAAATCATCTCACAGAGTTACAGCTTTCCCCTCAAGAACCCTTTCGCTAAGACAGTTCTTGTGGAATTGGCAAAGTGATATTTGTAAGCCCATAGAGGGCTATGGTGAAAAAGGAAATATCCTCAGATGAAATCTGGAAAGAAGCTTTCTGAGAAACTGCTTAGTGTTCTGTTCATTCATCTCACAGAGTTACATCTGTGTTCCGTGGATCTCTTTGCTAGCCTTATTTCTGTGGAATCTGAGAACAGATATTTCGGATCCCTTTGAAGACTATATGGCCAAAGGAAATATCCTCCGATAAAAAAGAGAAAGAAGCTTTCTGAGAAACTTCTTTGTGTTCTGTGAAATCATCTCACAGAGTTACAGCTTTCCCCTCAAGAAGCCTTTCACTAAGACAGTTCTTGTGGAATTGGCAAAGTGATATTTGGAAGCCCATAGAGGGCTATGGTGATAAAGGAAATATCCTCAGATGAAATCTGGAAAGAAGCTTTCTGAGAAACTGCTCTGTGATGTGTGACTTCCACTCACAGAGTTACATCTGTATTTCGTAGATCTCTTTGCTAGCCTTATTTCTGTGGAATCTGAGAACAGATATTTCGGATCCCTTTGAAGACTATAGGGCCAAAGGAAATATCCTCCGATAACAAAGAGAAAGAAGCTTTCTGAGAAACTTCTTTGTGTTCTGTGAAATCATCTCACAGAGTTACAGCTTTCCCCTCAAGAAGCCTTTCGCTAAGACAGTTCTTGTGGAATTGGCAAAGTGATATTTGGAAGTCCTTAGAGGGCTATGGTGAAAAAGGAAATATCCTCAGATGAAATCTGGAAAGAAGCTTTCTGAGAAACTGCTTAGTGTTCTGTTCATTCATCTCACAGAGTTACATCTGTATTTCGTGGATCTCTTTGCTAGCCTTATTTCTGTGGATTCTGAGAACAGATATATCGGATCCCTTTGAAGACTATAGGGCCAAAGGAAATATCCTCCGATAACAAAGAGAAAGAAGCTTTCTGAGAAACTTCTTTGTGTTCTGTGAAATCATCTCACAGAGTTACAGCTTTCCCCTCAATAAGCCTTTCGCTAAGACAGTTCTTGTGGAATTGGCAAAGTGATATTTGGAAGCCCATAGAGGGCTACGGTGAAAAAGGAAATATCCTCAGATGAAATCTGGAAAGAAGCTTTCTGAGAAACTGCTCTGTGATGTGGGACTTCCACTCACAGAGTTGAATCTGTATTTCGTGGATCTCTTTGCTAGCCTTATTTCTGTGGAATCTGAGAACAGATATTTCGGATCCCTTTGAAGACTATAGGGCCAAAGGAAATATCCTGCGATAACAAAGAGAAAGAAGCTTTCTGAGAAACTTCTTTGTGTTCTGTGAAATCATCTCACAGAGTTACAGCTTTCCCCTCAAGAAGCCTTTCGCTAAGACAGTTCTTGTGGAATTGGCAAAGTGATATTTGGAAGCCCATAGAGGGCTATGGTGAAAAAGGAAATATCCTCAGATGAAATCTGGAAAGAAGCTTTCTGAGAAACTGCTTAGCGTTCTGTTCATTCATCTCACAGAGTTACATCTGTGTTTCGTGGATCTCTTTGCTAGCCTTATTTCTGTGGAATCTGAGAACAGATATTTCGGATCCCTTTGAAGACTATATGGCCAAAGGAAATATCCTCCGATAACAAAGAGAAAGAAGCTTTCTGAGAAACTTCTTTGTGTTCTGTGAAATCATCTCACAGAGTTACAGCTTTCCCCTCAAGAAGCCTTTCGCTAAGACAGTTCTTGTGGAATTGGCAAAGTGATATTTGGAAGCCCATAGAGGGCTATGGTGAAAAAGGAAATATCCTCAGATGAAATCTGGAAAGAAGCTTTCTGAGAAACTGCTTAGTGTTCTGTTCATTCATCTCACAGAGTTACATCTGTGTTTCGTGGATCTCTTTGCTAGCCTTATTTCTGTGGAATCTGAGAACAGATATATCGGATCCCTTTGAAGACTATAGGGCCAAAGGAAATATCCTCCGATAACAAAGAGAAAGAAGCTTTCTGAGAAACTTCTTTGTGTTCTGTGAAATCATCTCACAGAGTTACAGCTTTTCCCTAAAGAAGCCTTTCGCTAAGACAGTTCTTGTGGAATTGGCAAAGTGATATTTGGAAGCCCATAGAGGGCTATGGTGAAAAAGGAAATATCCTCAGATGAAATCTGGAAAGAAGCTTTCTGAGAAACTGCTTAGTGTTCTGTTCATTCATCTCACAGAGTTACATCTGTGTTTCGTGGATCTCTTTGCTAGCCTTATTTCTGTGGAATCTGAGAACAGATATTTCGGATCCCTTTGAAGACTATAGGGCCAAAGGAAATATCCTCCGATAACAAAGAGAAAGAAGCTTTCTGAGAAACTTCTTTGTGTTCTGTGAAATCATCTCACAGAGTTACAGCTTTCCCCTCAAGAAGCCTTTCGCTAAGACAGTTCTTGTGGAATTGGCAAAGTGATATTTGGAAGCCCATAGAGGGCTATGGTGAAAAAGGAAATATCCTCAGATGAAATCTGGAAAGAAGCTTTCTGAGAAACTGCTCTGTGATGTGTGACTTCCACTGACAGAGTTAAATCTCTATTTCGTGGATCTTCTTGCTAGCCTTATTTCTGTGGAATCTGAGAACAGATATTTCGGATCCCTTTGAAGACTATAGGGCCAAAGGAAATATCCTCTGAAAACAAAGAGAAAGAAGCTTTCTGAGAAACTTCTTTGTGTTCTGTGAAATCATCTCACAGAGTTACAGCTTTCCCCTCAAGAAGCCTTTCGCTAAGACAGTTCTTGTGGAATTGGCAAAGTGATATTTGGAAGCCCATAGAGGGCTATGGTGAAAAAGGAAATATCCTCAGATGAAATCTGGAAAGAAGCTTTCTGAGAAGCTGCTTAGTGTTCTGTTCATTCATCTCACAGAGTTACATCTGTATTTCGTGGATCTCTTTGCTAGCCTTATTTCTGTGGAATCTGAAAACAGATATTTCGGATCCCTTTGAAGACTATATGGCCAAAGGAAATATCATCCGATAACAAAGAGAAAGAAGCTTTCTGAGAAACTTCTTTGTGTTCTGTGAAATCATCACACAGAGTTACAGCTTTCCCCTCAAGAAGCCTTTCGCTAAGACAGTTCTTGTGGAATTGGCAAAGTAATATTTGGAAGCCCATAGAGGGCTATGGTGAAAAAGGAAATATCCTCAGATGAAATCTGGAAAGAAGCTTTCTGAGAAACTGCTCTGTGATGTGTGACTTCCACTCACAGAGTTACATCTGTATTTCGTGGATCTCTTGGCTAGCCTTATTTCTGTGGAATCTGAGAACAGATATTTCGGATCCCTTTGAAGACTATAGGGCCAAAGGAAATATCTTCTGATAACAAAGAGAAAGAAGCTTTCTGAGAAACTTCTTTGTGTTCGGTGAAATCATCTCACAGAGTTACAGCTTTCCCCTCAAGAAGCCTTTCGCTAAGACAGTTCTTGTGGAATTGGCAAAGTGATATTTGGAAGCCCATAGAGGGCTATGGTGAAAAAGGAAATATCCTCAGATGAAATCTGGAAAGAAGCTTTCTGAGAAACTGCTTAGTGTTCTGTTCATTCATCTCACAGAGTTACATCTGTGTTTCATGGATCTCTTTGCTAGACTTATTTCTGTGGAATCTGAGAACAGATATTTCGGATCCCTTTGAAGACTATAGGGCCAAAGGAAATATCCTTCGATAACAAAGAGAAAGAAGCTTTCTGAGAAACTTCTTTGTGTTCTGTGAAATCATCTCAGAGAGTTACAGCTTTCCCCTCAAGAAGCCTTTCGCTAAAACAGTTCTTGTGAAATTGGCAAAGTGATATTTGGAAGCCCATAGAGGGCTATGGTGAAAAAGGAAATATCCTCAGATGAAATCTTGAAAGAAGCTTTCTGAGAAACTGCTTAGTGTTCTGTTCATTCATCTCACAGAGTTACATCTGTATTTCTTGCATCTCTTTGCTAGCCTTATTACTGTGGAATCTGAGAACAGATATTTCGGATCCCTTTGAAGACTATAGGGCCAAAGGAAATATCCTGCAATAACAAAGAGAAAGAAGCTTTCTGAGAAACTTCTTTGAGTTCTGTGAAATCATCTCACAGAGTTACAGCTTTCCCCTCAAGAAGCCTTTCGCTAAGACAGTTCTTGTGGAATTGGCAAAGTGATATTTGGAAGCCCATAGAGGGCTATGGTGAAAAAGGAAATATCCTCAGATGAAATCTGGAAAGAAGCTTTCTGAGAAACTGCTTAGTGTTCTGTTCATTCATCTCACAGAGTTACATCTGTGTTTCGTGGATCTCTTTGCTAGTCTTATTTCTGTGGAATCTGAGAACAGATATTTCGGATGCCTTTGAAGACTATATGGCCAAAGGAAATATCATCCGATAACAAAGAGAAAGAAGCTTTCTGAGAAACTTCTTTGTGTTCTGTGAAATCATCTCACAGAGTTACAGCTTTTCCCTCAAGAAGCCTTTCGCTAAGACAGTTCTTGTGGAATTGGCAAAGTGATATTTGGAAGCCCATAGAGGGCTATGGTGAAAAAGGAAATATCCTCAGATGAAATCTGGAAAGAAGCTTTCTGAGAAACTGCTCTGTGATGTGTGACTTCCACTCACAGAGTTACATCTGTATTTCGTGGAACTCTTTGCTAGCCTTATTTCTGTGGAATCTGAGAACAGATATTTCGGATCCCTTTGAAGACTATAGGGCCAAAGGAAATATCATCCGATAAGAAAGAGAAAGAAGCTTTCTGAGAAACTTCTTTGTGTTCTGTGAAATCATCTCACAGAGTTACAGCATTCCCCTCAAGAAGCCTTTCGCTAAGACAGTTCTTGTGGAATTGGCAAAGTGATATTTGGAAGCCCATAGAGGGCTATGTTGAAAAAGGAAATATCCTCAGATGAAATCTGGAAAGAAGCTTTCTGAGAAACTGCTTAGTGTTCTGTTCATTCATCTCACAGAGTTACATCTGTATTTCGTGGTTCTCTTTGCTAGCCTTATTTCTGTGGAATCTGAGAACAGATATTTCGGATCCCTTTGAAGACTATAGGGCCAAAGGAAATATCCTGCGATAACAAAGAGAAAGAAGCTTTCTGAGAAACTTCTTTGTGTTCTGTGAAATCATCTCACAGAGTTACAGCTTTCCCGTCAAGAAGCCTTTCGCTAAGACAGTTCTTGTGGAATTGGCAAAGTGATATTTGGAAGCCCATAGAGGGCTATGGTGAAAAAGGAAATATCCTCCGATGAAATCTGGAAAGAAGCTTTCTGAGAAACTGCTTAGTGTTCTGTTCATTCATCTCACAGAGTTACATCTGTGTTTCGTGGATCTCTTTGCTAGCCTTATTTCTGTGGAATCTGAGAACAGATATTTCGGATCCCTTTGAAGACTATATGGCCAAAGGAAATATCCTCCGATAACAAAGAGAAAGAAGCTTTCTGAGAAACTTCTTTGTGTTCTGTGAAATCATCTCACAGAGTTACAGCTTTCCCCTCAAGAAGCCTTTCGCTAAGACAGTTCTTGTGGAATTGGCAAAGTGATATTTGGAAGCCCATAGAGGGCTATGGTGAAAAAGGAAATATCCTCAGATGAAATCTGGAAAGAAGCTTTCTGAGAAACTGCTCTGTGATGTGTGACTTCCACTCACAGAGTTACATCTCTATTTGGTGGATCTTCTTGCTAGCCTTATTTCTGTGGAATCTGAGAACAGATATTTCGGATCCCTTTGAAGACTATAGGGCCAAAGGAAATATCCTCTGAAAACAAAGAGAAAGAAGCTTTCTGAGAAACTTCTTTGTGTTCTGTGAAATCATCTCACAGAGTTACAGCTTTCCCCTCAAGAAGCCTTTCGCTAAGACAGTTCTTGTGGAATTGGCAAAGTGATATTTGGAAGCCCATAGAGGACTATGGTGAAAAAGGAAATATCCTCAGATGAAATCTGGAAAGAAGCTTTCTGAGAAACTGCTTAGTGTTCTGTTCATTCATCTCACAGAGTTACATCTGTATTTCGTGGATCTCTTTGGTAGCCTTATTTCTGTGGAATCTGAAAACAGATATTTCGGATCCCTTTGAAGACTATATGGCCAAAGGAAATATCATCCGATAACAAAGAAAAAGAAGCTTTCTGAGAACCTTCTTTGTGTTCTGTGAAATCATCACACAGAGTTACAGCTTTCCCCTCAAGAAGCCTTTCGCTAAGACAGTTCTTGTGGAATTGGCAAAGTAATATTTGGAAGCCCATAGAGGGCTACGGTGAAAAAGAAATATCCTCAGATGAAATCTGGAAAAAAGCTTTCTGAGAAACTGCTCTGTGATGTGTGACTTCCACTCACAGAGTTACATCTGTATTTCGTGGATCTCTTTGCTAGCCTTATTTCTGTGGAATCTGAGAACAGATATTTCGGATCCCTTTGAAGACTATAGGGCCAAAGGAAATATCCTCTGATAACAAAGAGAAAGAAGCTTTCTGAGAAACTTCTTTGTGTTCTGTGAAATCATCTCACAGAATTACAGCTTTCCCCTCAAGAAGCCTTTCGCTAAGACAGTTCATGTGGAATTGGCAAAGTGATATTTGGAAGCCCATAGAGGGCTATGGTGAAAAAGGAAATATCCTCAGATGAAATCTGGAAAGAAGCTTTCTGAGAAACTGCTTAGTGTTCTGTTCATTCATCTCACAGAGTTACATCTGTGTTTCGTGGATCTCTTTGCTAGCCTTATTTCTGTGGAATCTGAGAACAGATATTTCGGATCCCTTTGAAGACTATAGGGCCAAAGGAAATATCCTGCGATAACAAAGAGAAAGAAGCTTTCTGAGAAACTTCTTTGTGTTCTGTGAAATCATCTCACAGAGTTACAGCTTTCCCCTCAAGAAGCCTTTCGCTAAGACAGTTCTTGTGGAATTGGCAAAGTGATATTTGGAAGCCCATAGAGGGCTATGGTGAAAAAGGAAATAACCTCAGATGAAATCTGGAAAGAAGCTTTCTGAGAAACTGCTTAGTGTTCTGTTCATTCATCTCACAGAGTTACATCTGTGTTTCGTGGATCTCTTTGCTAGCCTTATTTCTGTGGAATCTGAGAACAGATATTTCGGATGCCTTTGAAGACTATATGGCCAAAGGAAATATCATCCGATAACAAAGAGAAAGAAGCTTTCTGAGAAACTTCTTTGTGTTCTGTGAAATCATCTCACAGAGTTACAGCTTTTCCCTCAAGAAGCCTTTCGCTAAGACAGTTCTTGTGGAATTGGCAAAGTGATATTTGGAAGCCCATAGAGGGCTATGGTGAAAAAGGAAATATCCTCAGATGAAATCTGGAAAGAAGATTTCTGAGAAACTGCTCTGTGATGTTTGACTTCCACTCACAGAGTTACATCTGTATTTCGTGGAACTCTTTGCTAGCCTTATTTCTGTGGAATCTGAGAACAGATATTTCGGATCCATTTGAAGGCTATAGGGCCAAAGGAAATATCCTCTGATAACAAAGTGAAAGAAGCTTTCTCAGAAACTTCTTTGTGTTCTGTGAAATCATCTCACAGAGTTACAGCTTTCCCCTCAAGAAGCCTTTCGCTAAGACAGTTCTTGTGGAATTGGCAAAGTGATATTTGGAAGCCCATAGAGGGCTACGGTGAAAAAGGAAATATCCTCAGATGAAATCTGGATAGAAGCTTTCTGAGAAGCTGCTCTGTGATGTGTGACTTCCACTCACAGAGTTACATCTCTATTTCGTGGATCTTCTTGCTAGCCTTATTTCTGTGGAATCTGAGAACAGATATTTCGGATCCCTTTGAAGACTATAGGGCCAAAGGAAATATCCTCTGAAAACAAAGAGAAAGAAGCTTTCTGAGAAACTTCTTTGTGTTCTGTGAAATCATCTCACAGAGTTACAGCTTTCCCCTCAAGAAGCCTTTCGCTAAGACAGTTCTTGTGGAATTGGCAAAGTGATATTTGGAAGCCCATAGAGGGCTAAGGTGAAAAAGGAAATATCCTCAGATGAAATCTGGAAAGAAGCTTTCTGAGAAGCTGCTTAGTGTTCTGTTCATTCATCTCACAGAGTTACATCTGTATTTCGTGGATCTCTTTGCTAGCCTTATTTCTGTGGAATCTGAGAACAGATATTTCGGATCCCTTTGAAGACTATATGGCCAAAGGAAATATCATCCGATAACAAAGAGAAAGAAGCTTTCTGAGAAACTTCTTTGTGTTCTGTGAAATCATCACACAGAGTTACAGCTTTCCCCTCAAGAAGCCTTTCGCTAAGACAGTTCTTGTGGAATTGGCAAAGTGATATTTGGAAGCCCATAGAGGGCTATGGTGAAAAAGGAAATATCCTCAGATGAAATCTGGAAAGAAGCTTTCTGAGAAACTGCTCTGTGATGTGTGACTTCCACTCACAGAATTACATCTGTATTTCGTGGATCTCTTGGCTAGCCTTATTTCTGTGGAATCTGAGAACAGATATTTCGGATCCCTTTGAAGACTATAGGGCCAAAGGAAATATCCTCTGATAACAAAGAGAAAGAAGCTTTCTGAGAAACTTCTTTGTGTTCTGTGAAATCATCTCACAGAGTTACAGCTTTCCCCTCAAGAAGCCCTTCGCTAAGACAGTTCTTGTGGAATTGGCAAAGTGATATTTGGAAGCCCATAGAGGGCTATGGTGAAAAAGGAAATATCCTCAGATGAAATCTGGAAAGAAGCTTTCTGAGAAACTGCTTAGTGTTCTGTTCATTCATCTCACAGAGTTACATCTGTGTTTCATGGATCTCTTTGCTAGCCTTATTTCTGTGGAATCTGAGAACAGATATTTCGGATCCCTTTGAAGACTATAGGGCCAAAGGAAATATCCTTCGATAACAAAGAGAAAGAAGCTTTCTGAGAAACTTCTTTGTGTTCTGTGAAATCATCTCACAGAGTTACAGCTTTCCCCTCAAGTAGCCTTTCGCTAAGACAGTTCTTGTGGAATTGGCAAAGTGATATTTGGAAGCCCATAGAGGGCTATGGTGAAAAAGGAAATATCCTCAGATGAAATCTGGAAAGAAGCTTTCTGAGAAACTGCTTAGTGTTCTGTTCATTCATCTCACAGAGTTACATCTGTATTTCGTGGATCTCTTTGCTAGCCTTATTTCTGTGGAATCTGAGAACAGATATTTCGGATCCCTTTGAAGACTATAGGGCCAAAGGAAATATCCTGCAATAACAAAGAGAAAGAAGCTTTCTGAGAAACTTCTTTGAGTTCTGTGAAATCATCTAACAGAGTTACAGCTTTCCCCTCAAGAAGCCTTTCGCTAAGACAGTTCTTGTGGAATTGGCAAAGTGATATTTGGAAGCCCATAGAGGGCTATGGTGAAAAAGGAAATATCCTCAGATGAAATCTGGAAAGAAGCTTTCTGAGAAACTGCTTAGTGTTCTGTTCATTCATCTCACAGAGTTACATCTGTGTTTCGTGGATCTCTTTGCTAGCCTTATTTCTGTGGAATCTGAGAACAGATATTTCGGATCCCTTTGAAGACTATAGGGCCAAAGGAAATATCCTCCGATAACAAAGAGAAAGAAGCTTTCTGAGAAACTTCTTTGTGTTCTGTGAAATCATCTCACAGAGTTACAGGTTTCCCCTCAAGAAGCCTTTCGCTAAGACAGTTCTTGTGGAATTGGCAAAGTGATATTTGGAAGCCCATAGAGGGCTATGGTGAAAAAGGAAATATCCTCAGATGAAATCTGGAAAGAAGCTTTCTGAGAAACTGCTCTGTGATGTGTGACTTCCACTCACAGAGTTTCATCTCTATTTGGTGGATCTTCTTGCTAGCCTTATTTCTGTGGAATCTGAGAACTGATATTTCGGATCCCTTTGAAGACTATAGGGCCAAAGGAAATATCCTCTGAAAACAAAGAGAAAGAAGCTTTCTGAGAAACTTCTTTGTGTTCTGTGAAATCATCTCACAGAGTTACAGCTTTCCCCTCAAGAAGCCTTTCGCTAAGACAGTTCTTGTGGAATTGGCAAAGTGATATTTGGAAGCCCATAGAGGGCTATGGTGAAAAAGGAAATATCCTCAGATGAAATCTGGAAAGAAGCTTTCTGAGAAACTGCTTAGTGTTCTGTTCATTCATCTCACAGAGTTACATCTGTATTTCGTGGATCTCTTTGCTAGCCTTATTTCTGTGGAATCTGAAAACAGATATTTCGGATCCCTTTGAAGACTATTTGGCTAAGGAAATATCATCCGATAACAAAGAGAAAGAAGCTTTCTGAGAAACTTCTTTGTGTTCTGTGAAATCATCACACAGAGTTACAGCTTTCCCCTCAAGAAGCCTTTCGCTAAGACAGTTCTTGTGGAATTGGCAAAGTAATATTTGGAAGCCCATAGAGGGCTATGGCGAAAAAGGAAATATCCTCAGATGAAATCTGGAAAAAAGCTTTCTGAGAAACTGCTCTGTGATGTGTGACTTCCACTCACAGAGTTACATCTGTATTTCGTGGATCTCTTTGCTAGCCTTATTTCTGTGGAATCTGAGAACAGATATTTCGGATCCCTTTGAAGACTATAGGGCCAAAGGAAATATCCTCTGATAACAAAGAGAAAGAAGCTTTCTGAGAAACTTCTTTGTGTTCTGTGAAATCATCTCACAGAGTTACAGCTTTCCCCTCAAGAAGCCTTTCGCTAAGACAGTTCATGTGGAATTGGCAAAGTGATTTTTGGAAGCCCATAGAGGGCTATGGTGAAAAAGGAAATATCCTCAGATGAAATCTGGAAAGAAGCTTTCTGAGAAACTGCTTAGTGTTCTGTTCATTCATCTCACAGAGTTACATCTGTGTTTCGTGGATCTCTTTGCTAGCCTTATTTCTGTGGAATCTGAGAACAGATATTTCGGATCCCTTTGAAGACTATAGGGCCAAAGGAAATATCCTGCGATAACAAAGAGAAAGAAGCTTTCTGAGAAACTTCTTTGTGTTCTGTGAAATCATCTCACAGAGTTACAGCTTTCCCCTCAAGAAGCCCTTCGCTAAGACAGTTCTTGTGGAATTGGCAAAGTGATATTTGGAAGCCCATAGAGGGCTATGGTGAAAAAGGAAATATCCTCAGATGAAATCTGGAAAGAAGCTTTCTGAGAAACTGCTTAGTGTTCTGTTCATTCATCTCACAGAGTTACATCTGTGTTTCGTGGATCTCTTTGCTAGCCTTATTTCTGTGGAATCTGAGAGCAGATATTTCGGATGCCTTTGAAGACTATATGGCCAAAGGAAATATCATCCGATAACAAAGAGAAAGAAGCTTTCTGAGAAACTTCTTTGTGTTCTGTGAAATCATCTCACAGAGTTACAGCTTTTCCCTCAAGAAGCCTTTCGCTAAGACAGTTCTTGTGGAATTGGCAAAGTGATATTTGGAAGCCCATAGAGGGCTATGGTGCAAAAGGAAATATCCTCAGATGAAATCTGGAAAGAAGCTTTCTGAGAAACTGCTTAGTGTTCTGTTCATTCATCTCACAGAGTTACATCTGTGTTTCGTGGATCTCTTTGCTAGCCTTATTTCTGTGGAATCTGAGAACAGATATTTCGGATCCCTTTGAAGACTATAGGGCCAAAGGAAATATCCTCCGATAACAAAGAGAAAGAAGCTTTCTGAGAAACTTCTTTGTGTTCTGTGAAATCATCTCACAGAGTTACAGGTTTCCCCTCAAGAAGCCTTTCGCTAAGACAGTTCTTGTGGAATTGGCAAAGTGATATTTGGAAGCCCATAGAGGGCTATGGTGAAAAAGGAAATATCCTCAGATGAAATCTGGAAAGAAGCTTTCTGAGAAACTGCTCTGTGATGTGTGACTTCCACTCACAGAGTTTCATCTCTATTTGGTGGATCTTCTTGCTAGCCTTATTTCTGTGGAATCTGAGAACTGATATTTCGGATCCCTTTGAAGACTATAGGGCCAAAGGAAATATCCTCTGAAAACAAAGAGAAAGAAGCTTTCTGAGAAACTTCTTTGTGTTCTGTGAAATCATCTCACAGAGTTACAGCTTTCCCCTCAAGAAGCCTTTCGCTAAGACAGTTCTTGTGGAATTGGCAAAGTGATATTTGGAAGCCCATAGAGGGCTATGGTGAAAAAGGAAATATCCTCAGATGAAATCTGGAAAGAAGCTTTCTGAGAAACTGCTTAGTGTTCTGTTCATTCATCTCACAGAGTTACATCTGTATTTCGTGGATCTCTTTGCTAGCCTTATTTCTGTGGAATCTGAAAACAGATATTTCGGATTCCTTTGAAGACTATTTGGCTAAGGAAATATCATCCGATAACAAAGAGAAAGAAGCTTTCTGAGAAACTTCTTTGTGTTCTGTGAAATCATCACACAGAGTTACAGCTTTCCCCTCAAGAAGCCTTTCGCTAAGACAGTTCTTGTGGAATTGGCAAAGTAATATTTGGAAGCCCATAGAGGGCTATGGCGAAAAAGGAAATATCCTCAGATGAAATCTGGAAAAAAGCTTTCTGAGAAACTGCTCTGTGATGTGTGACTTCCACTCACAGAGTTACATCTGTATTTCGTGGATCTCTTTGCTAGCCTTATTTCTGTGGAATCTGAGAACAGATATTTCGGATCCCTTTGAAGACTATAGGGCCAAAGGAAATATCCTCTGATAACAAAGAGAAAGAAGCTTTCTGAGAAACTTCTTTGTGTTCTGTGAAATCATCTCACAGAGTTACAGCTTTCCCCTCAAGAAGCCTTTCGCTAAGACAGTTCATGTGGAATTGGCAAAGTGATTTTTGGAAGCCCATAGAGGGCTATGGTGAAAAAGGAAATATCCTCAGATGAAATCTGGAAAGAAGCTTTCTGAGAAACTGCTTAGTGTTCTGTTCATTCATCTCACAGAGTTACATCTGTGTTTCGTGGATCTCTTTGCTAGCCTTATTTCTGTGGAATCTGAGAACAGATATTTCGGATCCCTTTGAAGACTATAGGGCCAAAGGAAATATCCTGCGATAACAAAGAGAAAGAAGCTTTCTGAGAAACTTCTTTGTGTTCTGTGAAATCATCTCACAGAGTTACAGCTTTCCCCTCAAGAAGCCCTTCGCTAAGACAGTTCTTGTGGAATTGGCAAAGTGATATTTGGAAGCCCATAGAGGGCTATGGTGAAAAAGGAAATATCCTCAGATGAAATCTGGAAAGAAGCTTTCTGAGAAACTGCTTAGTGTTCTGTTCATTCATCTCACAGAGTTACATCTGTGTTTCGTGGATCTCTTTGCTAGCCTTATTTCTGTGGAATCTGAGAGCAGATATTTCGGATGCCTTTGAAGACTATATGGCCAAAGGAAATATCATCCGATAACAAAGAGAAAGAAGCTTTCTGAGAAACTTCTTTGTGTTCTGTGAAATCATCTCACAGAGTTACAGCTTTTCCCTCAAGAAGCCTTTCGCTAAGACAGTTCTTGTGGAATTGGCAAAGTGATATTTGGAAGCCCATAGAGGGCTATGGTGAAAAAGGAAATATCCTCAGATGAAATCTGGAAAGAAGCTTTCTGAGAAACTGCTCTGTGATGTGTGACTTCCACTCACAGAGTTACATCTGTATTTCGTGGAACTCTTTGCTAGCCTTATTTCTGTGGAATCTGAGAACAGATATTTCGGATCCCTTTGAAGACTATAGGGCCAAAGGAAATATCATCCGATAACAAAGAGAAAGAAGCTTTCTGAGAAACTTCTTTGTGTTCTGTGAAATCATCTCACAGAGTTACAGCTTTCCCCTCAAGAAGCCTTTCGCTAAGACAGTTCTTGTGGAATTGGCAAAGTGATATTTGGAAGCCCATAGAGGGCTATGGTGAAAAAGGAAATATCCTCAGATGAAATCTGGAAAGAAGCTTTCTGAGAAACTGCTTAGTGTTCTGTTCATTCATCTCACAGAGTTACATCTGTATTTCGTGGATCTCTTTGCTAGCCTTATTTCTGTGGAATCTGAGAACAGATATTTCGGATCCCTTTGAAGACTATAGGGCCAAAGGAAATATCCTGCGATAACAAAGAGAAAGAAGCTTTCTGAGAAACTTCTTTGTGTTCTGTGAAATTATCTCACAGAGTTACAGCTTTCCCTTCAAGAAGCCTTTCGCTAAGACAGTTCTTGTGGAATTGTCAAAGTGATATTTGGAAGCCCATAGAGGGCTATGGTGAAAAAGGAAATATCCTCAGATGAAATCTGGAAAGAAGCTTTCTGAGAAACTGCTTAGTGTTCTGTTCATTCATCTCACAGAGTTACATCTGTGTTTCGTGGATCTCTTTGCTAGCCTTATTTCTGTGGAATCTGAGAACAGATATTTCGGATCCCTATGAAGACTATATGGCCAAAGGAAATATCATCCGATAACAAAGAGAAAGAAGCTTTCTGAGAAACTTCTTTGTGTTCTGTGAAATCATCTCACAGAGTTACAGCTTTCCCCTCAAGAAGCCTTTCGCTAAGACAGTTCTTGTGGAATTGGCAAAGTGATATTTGGAAGCCCATAGAGGGCTATGGTGAAAAAGGTATTATATCCTCAGATGAAATCTGGAAAGAAGCTTTCTGAGAAACTGCTCTGCGATGTGTGACTTCCACTCACAGAGTTACATCTGTATTTCGTGGATCTCTTTGCTAGCCTTATTTCTGTGGAATCCGAAAACAGATATTTCGGATCCCTTTGAAGACTATAGGGCCAAAGGAAATATCCTCTGATAACAAAGAGAAAGAAGCTTTCTGAGAAACTTCTTTGTGTTCTGTGAAATCATCTAACAGAGTTACAGCTTTCCCCTCAAGAAGCCTTTCGCTAAGACAGTTCTTGTGGAATTGGCAAAGTGATATTTGGAAGCCCATAGAGGGCTATGGTGAAAAAGGAAATATCCTCAGATGAAATCTGGAAAGAAGCTTTCTGAGAAACTGCTTAGTGTTCTGTTCATTCATCTCACAGAGTTACATCTGTGTTTCGTGGATCTCTTTGCTAGCCTTATTTCTGTGGAATATGAGAACAGATATTTCGGATCCCTTTGAAGACTATAGGGCCAAAGGAAATATCCTCCGATAACAAAGAGAAAGAAGCTTTCTGAGAAACTTCTTTGTGTTCTGTGAAATCATCTCACAGAGTTACAGCTTTCCCCTCAAGAAGCCTTTCGCTAAGACAGTTCTTGTGGAATTGGCAAAGTGATATTTGGAAGCCCATAGAGGGCTATGGTGAAAAAGGAAATATCCTCAGATGAAATCTGGAAAGAAGCTTTCTGAGAAACTGCTCTGTGATGTGTGTCTTCCACTCACAGAGTTACATCTCTATTTCGTGGATCTTCTTGCTAGCCTTATTTCTGTGGAATCTGAGAACAGATATTTCGGATCCCTTTGAAGACTATAGGGCCAAAGGAAATATCCTCTGAAAACAAAGAGAAAGAAGCTTTCTGAGAAACTTCTTTGTGTTCTGTGAAATCATCTCACAGAGTTACAGCTTTCCCCTCAAGAAGCCTTTCGCTAAGACAGTTCTTGTGGAATTGGCAAAGTGATATTTGGAAGCCCATAGAGGGCTATGGTGAAAAAGGAAATATCCTCAGATGAAATCTGGAAAGAAGCTTTCTGAGAAGCTGCTTAGTGTTCTGTTCATTCATCTCACAGAGTTACATCTGTATTTCGTGGATCTCTTTGCTAGCCTTATTTCTGTGGAATCTGAAAACAGATATTTCGGATCCCATTGAAGACTATATGGCCAAAGGAAATATCATCCGATAACAAAGAGAAAGAAGCTTTCTGAGAAACTTCTTTGTGTTCTGTGAAATCATCACACAGAGTTACAGCTTTCCCCTCAAGAAGCCTTTCGCTAAGACAGTTCTTGTGGAATTGGCAAAGTAATATTTGGAAGCCCATAGAGGGCTATGGTGAAAAAGGAAATATCCTCAGATGAAATCTGGAAAGAAGCTTTCTGAGAAACTGCTCTGTGATGTGTGACTTCCACTCACAGAGTTACATCTGTATTTCGTGGATCTCTTTGCTAGCCTTATTTCTGTGGAATCTGAGAACAGATATTTCGGATCCCTTTGAAGACTATAGGGCCAAAGGAAATATCCTGCGATAACAAAGAGAAAGAAGCTTTCTGAGAAACTTCTTTGTGTTCTGTGAAATTATCTCACAGAGTTACAGCTTTCCCCTCAAGAAGCCTTTCGCTAAGACAGTTCTTGTGGAATTGGCAAAGTGATATTTGGAAGCCCATAGAGGGCTATGGTGAAAAAGGAAATATCCTCAGATGAAATCTGGAAAGAAGCTTTCTGAGAAACTGCTTAAGGTTCTGTTCATTCATCTCACAGAGTTACATCTGTGTTTCGTGGATCTCTTTGCTAGCCTTATTTCTGTGGAATCTGAGAACAGATATTTCGGATGCCTTTGAAGACTATATGGCCAAAGGAAATATCATCCGATAACAAAGAGAAAGAAGCTTTCTGAGAAACTTCTTTGTGTTCTGTGAAATCATCTCACAGAGTTACAGCTTTTCCCTCAAGAAGCCTTTCGCTAAGACAGTTCTTGTGGAATTGGCAAAGTGATATTTGGAAGCCCATAGAGGGCTATGGTGAAAAAGGAAATATCCTCAGATGAAATCTGGAAAGAAGCTTTCTGAGAAACTGCTCTGTGATGTGTGACTTCCACTCACAGAGTTACATCTGTATTTCGTGGAACTCTTTGCTAGCCTTATTTCTGTGGAATCTGAGAACAGATATTTCGGATCCCTTTGAAGACTATAGGGCCAAAGGAAATATCATCCGATAACAAAGAGAAAGAAGCTTTCTGAGAAACTTCTTTGTGTTCTGTGAAATCATCTCACAGAGTTACAGCTTTCCCCTCAAGAAGCCTTTCGCTAAGACAGTTCTTGTGGAATTGGCAAAGTGATATTTGGAAGCCCATAGAGGGCTATGGTGAAAAAGGAAATATCCTCAGATGAAATCTGGAAAGAAGCTTTCTGAGAAACTGCTTAGTGTTCTGTTCATTCATCTCACAGAGTTACATCTGTATTTCGTGGATCTCTTTGCTAGCCTTATTTCTGTGGAATCTGAGAACAGATATTTCGGATCCCTTTGAAGACTATAGGGCCAAAGGAAATATCCTGCGATAACAAAGAGAAAGAAGCTTTCTGAGAAACTTCGTTGTGTTCTGTGAAATCATCTCACAGAGTTACAGCTTTACCCTTAAGAAGCCTTTCACTAAGACAGTTCTTGTGGAATTGGCAAAGTGATATTAGGAAGCCCATAGAGGGCTATGGTGAAAAAGGAAATATCCTCAGATGAAATCTGGAAAGAAGCTTTCTGAGAAACTGCTCTGTGATGTGTGACTTCCACTCACAGAGTTACATCTGTATTTCGTGGATCTCTTTGCTAGCCTTATTTCTGTGGAATCTGAGAACAGATATTTCGGATCCATTTGAAGGCTATAGGGCTAAAGGAAATATCCTCTGATAACAAAGTGAAAGAAGCTTTCTGAGAAACTTCTTTGTGTTCTGTGAAATCATCTCACAGAGTTACAGCTTTCCCCTCAAGAAGCCTTTCGCTAAGACAGTTCTTGTGGAATTGGCAAAGTGATATTTGGAAGCCCATAGAGGGCTATGGTGAAAAAGTAATATCCTCAGATGAAATCTGGAAAGAAGTTTTTGAGAAACTGCTCTGTGATGTGTGATTTCGAATCACAGAGTTTTACCTGTATTTCGTGTATCTCTTTGCTAGCCTTATTTTTGTATAATCTGAGAACAGATATTTCGGATATCTTTGAAGATTATAGGGCCAAAGGAAATATCCTCCGATAACAAAGAGAAAGAAGCTTTCTGAGAAACTTCTTTGTGTTCTGTGAAATCATCTCACAGAGTTACAGCTTTCCCCTCAAGTAGCCTTTCGCTAAGACAGTTCTTGTGGAATTGGCAAAGTGATATTTGGAAGCCCATAGAGGGCTACGGTGAAAAAGGAAATATCCTCAGATGAAATCTGGAAAGAAGCTTTCTGAGAAACTGCTCTGTGATGTGTGACTTCCACTCACAGAGTTACAACTGTATTTCGTGGATCTCTTTGCTAGCCTTATTTCTGTGGAATCTGAGAACAGATATTTCGGATCCCTTTGAAGATTATAGGGCCAAAGGAAATATCCTCCGATAACAAAGAGAAAGAAGCTTTCTGAGAAACTTCTTTGTGTTCTGTGAAATCATCTCACAGAGTTACAGCTTTCCCCTCAAGTAGCCTTTCGCTAAGACAGTTCTTGTGGAATTGGCAAAGTGATATTTGGAAGCCCATAGAGGGCTATGGTGAAAAAGGAAATATCCTCAGATGAAATCTGGAAAGAAGCTTTCTGAGAAACTGCTTAGTGTTCTGTTCATTCATCTCACAGAGTTACATCTGTATTTCGTGGATCACTTTGCTAGCCTTATTTCTGTGGAATCTGAGAACAGATATTTTGGATCCCTTTGAAGACTATAGGGCCAAAGGAAATATCCTCTGATAACAAAGAGAAAGAAGCTTTCTGAGAAACTTCTTTGTGTTCTGTGAAATCATCTCACAGAGTTACAGCTTTCCCCTCAAGAAGCCTTTCGCTAAGACAGTTCTTGTGGAATTGGCAAAGTGATATTTGGAAGCCCATAGAGGGCTATGGTGAAAAAGGAAATATCCTCAGAAGAAATCTGGAAAGAAGCTTTCTGAGAAACTGCTTAGTGTTCTGTTCATTCATCTCACAGAGTTACATCTGTGTTTCGTGGATCTCTTTGCTAGCCTTATTTCTGTGGAATCTGAGAACAGATATTTCGGATCCCTTTGAAGACTATATGGCCAAAGGAAATATCCTCCGATAAAAAAGAGAAAGAAGCTTTCTGAGAAACTTCTTTGTGTTCTGTGAAATCATCTCACAGAGTTACAGCTTTACCCTTAAGAAGCCTTTCACTAAGACAGTTCTTGTGGCATTGGCAAAGTGATATTAGGAAGCCCATAGAGGGCTATGGTGAAAAAGGAAATATCCTCCGATGAAATCTGGAAAGAAGCTTTCTGAGAAACTGCTCTGTGATGTGTGACTTCCACTCACAGAGTTACATCTGTATTTCGTGGATCTCTTTGCTAGCCTTATTTCTGTGGAATCTGAGAACAGATATTTCGGATCCATTTGAAGGCTATAGGGCTAAAGGAAATATCCTCTGATAACAAAGTGAAAGAAGCTTTCTGAGAAACTTCTTTGTGTTCTGTGAAATCATCTCACAGAGTTACAGCTTTCCCCTCAAGAAGCCTTTCGCTAAGACAGTTCTTGTGGAATTGGCAAAGTGATATTTGGAAGCCCATAGAGGGCTATGGTGAAAAAGGAAATATCCTCAGATGAAATCTGGAAAGAAGATTTCTGAGAAACTGCTTAGTGTTCTGTTCATTCATCTCACAGAGTTACATCTGTGTTTCGTGGATCTCTTTGCTAGCCTTATTTCTGTGGAATCTGAGAACAGATATTTCGGATCCCTTTGAAGACTATAGGGCCAAAGGAAATATCTTCCGATAACAAAGAGAAAGAAGCTTTCTGAGAAACTTCTTTGTGTTCTGTGAAATCATCTCACAGAGTTACAGCTTTCCCCTCAAGAAGCCTTTCGCTAAGACAGTTCTTGTGGAATTGGCAAAGTGATATTTGGAAGCCCATAGAGGGCTATGGTGAAAAAGTGATATCCTCAGATGAAATCTGGAAAGAAGTTTTTGAGAAACTGCTCTGTGATGTGTGACTTCCAATCACAGAGTTTTACCTGTATTTCGTGTATCTCTTTGCTAGCCTTAACTTTGTATAATCTGAGAACAGATATTTCGGATATCTTTGAAGATTATAGGGCCAAAGGAAATATCCTCCGATAACAAAGAGAAAGAAGCTTTCTGAGAAACTTCTTTGTGTTCTGTGAAATCATCTCACAGAGTTACAGCTTTCCCCTCAAGTAGCCTTTCGCTAAGACAGTTCTTGTGGAATTGGCAAAGTGATATTTGGAAGCCCATAGAGGGCTATGGTGAAAAAGGAAATATCCTCAGATGAAATCTGGAAAGAAGCTTTCTGAGAAACTGCTCTGTGATGTGTGACTTCCACTCACAGAGTTACATCTGTTTTTCGTGGATCTCTTTGCTAGCCTTATTTCTATGAAATCTGAGAACAGATATTTCGGATCCCTTTGAAGACTATAGGGCCAAAGGAAATATCCTCTGATAACAAAGAGAAAGAAGCTTTCTGAGAAACTTCTTTGTGTTCTGTGAAATCGTCTCACAGAGTTACAGCTTTCCCCTCAAGAAGCCTTTCGCTAAGACAGTTCTTGTGGAATTGGCAAAATGATATTTGGAAGCCCATAGAGGGCTATGGTGAAAAAGGAAATATCCTCAGATGAAATCTGGAAAGAAGCTTTCTGAGAAACTTCTTATTGTTCTGTTCATTCATCTCACAGAGTTACATCTGTGTTTCGTGGATCTCTTTGCTAGCCTTATTTCTGTGGAATCTGAGAACAGATATTTCGGATCCCTTTGAATACTATAGGGCCAAAGGAAATATCCTCTGATAACAAAGAGAAAGAAGCTTTCTGAGAAACTTCTTTGTGTTCTGTGAAATTATCTCACAGAGTTACAGCTTTCCCCTCAAGAACCCTTTCGCTAAGACAGTTCTTGTGGAATTGGCAAAGTGATATTTGGAAGCCCATAGAGGGCTATGGTGAAAAAGGAAATATCCTCAGATGAAATCTGGAAAGAAGCTTTCTGAGAAACTGCTTAGTGTTCTGTTCATTCATCTCACAGAGTTACATCTGTGTTTCGTGGATCTCTTTGCTAGCCTTATTTCTGTGGAATCTGAGAACAGATATTTCGGATCCCTTTGAAGACTATATGGCCAAAGGAAATATCCTCCGATAAAAAAGAGAAAGAAGCTTTCTGAGAAACTTCTTTGTGTTCTGTGAAATCATCTCACAGAGTTACAGCTTTCCCCTCAAGAAGCCTTTCACTAAGACAGTTCTTGTGGAATTGGCAAAGTGATATTAGGAAGCCCATAGAGGGCTATGGTGAAAAAGGAAATATCCTCAGATGAAATCTGGAAAGAAGCTTTCTGAGAAACTGCTCTGTGATGTGTGACTTCCACTCACAGAGTTACATCTGTATTTCGTGGATCTCTTTGCTAGCCCTATTTCTGTGGAATGTGAGAACAGATATTTCGGATCTCTTTGAAGACTATATGGCCAAAGGAAATATCCTCCGATAACAAAGAGAAAGAAGCTTTCTGAGAAACTTCTTTGTGTTCTGTGAAATCATCTCACAGAGTTACAGCTTTCCCCTCAAGAAGCCTTTCGCTAAGACAGTTCTTGTGGAATTGGCAAAGTGATATTTGGAAGCCCATAGAGGGCTATGGTGAAAAAGGAAATATCCTCAGATGAAATCTGGAAAGAAGCTTTCTGAGAAACTGCTTAGTGTTCTTTCATTCATCTCACAGAGTTACATCTGTGTTTCGTGGATCTCTTTGCTAGCCTTATTTCTGTGGAATCTGAGAACAGATATTTCGGATCCCTTTGAAGACTATAGGGCCAAAGGAAATATCCTCCGATAACAAAGAGAAAGAAGCTTTCTGAGAAACTTCTTTGTGTTCTGTGAAATCATCTCACAGAGTTACAGCTTTCCCCTCAAGAAGCCTTTCGCTAAGACAGTTCTTGTGGAATTGGCAAAGTGATATTTGGAAGCCCATAGAGGGCTATGGTGAAAAAGGAAATATCCTCAGATGAAATCTGGAAAGACGATTTCTGAGAAACTGCTTAGTGTTCTCTTCATTCATTTCACAGAGTTACATCTGTGTTTCGTGGATCTCTTTGCTAGCCTTATTTCTGTGGAATCTGAGAACAGATATTTCGGATCCCTTTGAAGTCTATATGGCCAAAGGAAATATCTTCCGATAACAAAGAGAAAGAAGCTTTCTGAGAAACTTCTTTGTGTTCTGTGAAATCATCTCACAGAGTTACAGCTTTCCCCTCAAGAAGCCTTTCGCTAAGACAGTTCTTGTGGAATTGGCAAAGTGATATTTGGAAGCCCATAGAGGGCTATGGTGAAAAAGTAATATCCTCAGATGAAATCTGGAAAGAAGTTTTTGAGAAACTGCTCTGTGATGTGTGACTTCCAATCACAGAGTTTTACCTGTATTTCGTGTATCTCTTTGCTAGCCTTATTTTTGTATAATCTGAGAACAGATATTTCGGATATCTTTGAAGATTATAGGGCCAAAGGAAATATCCTCCGATAACAAAGAGAAAGAAGCTTTCTGAGAAACTTCTTTGTGTTCTGTGAAATCATCTCACAGAGTTACAGCTTTCCCCTCAAGTAGCCTTTCGCTAAGACAGTTCTTGTGGAATTGGCAAAGTGATATTTGGAAGCCCATAGAGGGCTATGGTGAAAAAGGAAATATCCTGAGATGAAATCTGGAAAGAAGCTTTCTGAGAAACTGCTCTGTGATGTGTGACTTCCACTCACAGAGTTACATCTGTATTTCGTGGATCTCTTTGCTAGCCTTATTTCTGTGGAATCTGAGAACAGATATTTCGGATCCCTTTGAAGACTATAGGGCCAAAGGAAATATCCTCTGATAACAAAGAGAAAGAAGCTTTCTGAGAAACTTCTTTGTGTTCTGTGAAATCATCTCACAGAGTTACAGCTTTCCCCTCAAGAAGCCTTTCGCTAAGAGAGTTCTTGTGGAATTGGCAAAATGATATTTGGAAGCCCATAGAGGGCTATGGTGAAAAAGGAAATATCCTCAGATGAAATCTGGAAAGAAGCTTTCTGAGAAACTGCTTAGTGTTCTGTTCATTCATCTCACAGAGTTACATCTGTATTTCGTGGATCTCTTTGCTAGCCTTATTTCTGTGGAATCTGAGAACAGATATTTCGGATCCCTTTGAAGACTATAGGGCCAAAGGAAATATCTTCCGATAACAAAGAGAAAGAAGCTTTCTGAGAAACTTCTTTGTGTTCTGTGAAATCATCTCACAGAGTTACAGCTTTCCCCTCAAGAAGCCTTTCGCTAAGACAGTTCTTGTGGAATTGGCAAAGTGATATTCGGAAGCCCATAGAGGGCTATGGTGAAAAAGTAATATCCTCAGATGAAATCTGGAAAGAAGTTTTTGAGAAACTGCTCTGTGATGTGTGATTTCGAATCACAGAGTTTTACCTGTATTTCGTGTATCTCTTTGCTAGCCTTATTTTTGTATAATCTGAGAACAGATATTTCGGATATCTTTGAAGATTATAGGGCCAAAGGAAATATCCTCCGATAACAAAGAGAAAGAAGCTTTCTGAGAAACTTCTTTGTGTTCTGTGAAATCATCTCACAGAGTTACAGCTTTCCCCTCAAGTAGCCTTTCGCTAAGACAGTTCTTGTGGAATTGGCAAAGTGATATTTGGAAGCCCATAGAGGGCTATGGTGAAAAAGGAAATATCCTCAGATGAAATCTGGAAAGAAGCTTTCTGAGAAACTGCTCTGTGATGTGTGACTTCCACTCACAGAGTTACATCTGTATTTCGTGGATCTCTTTGCTAGCCTTATTTCTGTGGAATCTGAGAACAGATATTTCGGATCCCTTTGAAGATTATAGGGCCAAAGGAAATATCCTCCGATAACAAAGAGAAAGAAGCTTTCTGAGAAACTTCTTTGTGTTCTGTGAAATCATCTCACAGAGTTACAGCTTTCCCCTCAAGTAGCCTTTCGCTAAGACAGTTCTTGTGGAATTGGCAAAGTGATATTTGGAAGCCCATAGAGGGCTATGGTGAAAAAGGAAATATCCTCAGATGAAATCTGGAAAGAAGCTTTCTGAGAAACTGCTTAGTGTTCTGTTCATTCATCTCACAGAGTTACATCTGTATTTCGTGGATCACTTTGCTAGCCTTATTTCTGTGGAATCTGAGAACAGATATTTTGGATCCCTTTGAAGACTATAGGGCCAAAGGAAATATCCTCTGATAACAAAGAGAAAGAAGCTTTCTGAGAAACTTCTTTGTGTTCTGTGAAATCATCTCACAGAGTTACAGCTTTCCCCTCAAGAACCCTTTCGCTAAGACAGTTCTTGTGGAATTGGCAAAGTGATATTTGGAATCCCATAGAGGGCTATGGTGAAAAAGGAAATATCCTCAGATGAAATCTGGAAAGAAGCTTTCTGAGAAACTGCTTAGTGTTCTGTTCATTCATCTCACAGAGTTACATCTGTGTTTCGTGGATCTCTTTGCTAGCCTTATTTCTGTGGAATCTGAGAACAGATATTTCGGATCCCTTTGAAGACTATATGGCCAAAGGAAATATCCTCCGATAAAAAAGAGAAAGAAGCTTTCTGAGAAACTTCTTTGTGTTCTGTGAAATCATCTCACAGAGTTACAGCTTTACCCTTAAGAAGCCTTTCACTAAGACAGTTCTTGTGGAATTGGCAAAGTGATATTAGGAAGCCCATAGAGGGCTATGGTGAAAAAGGAAATATCCTCAGATGAAATCTGGAAAGAAGCTTTCTGAGAAACTGCTCTGTGATGTGTGACTTCCACTCACAGAGTTACATCTGTATTTCGTGGATCTCTTTGCTAGCCTTATTTCTGTGGAATCTGAGAACAGATATTTCGGATCCATTTGAAGGCTATAGGGCTAAAGGAAATATCCTCTGATAACAAAGTGAAAGAAGCTTTCTGAGAAACTTCTTTGTGTTCTGTGAAATCATCTCACAGAGTTACAGCTTTCCCCTCAAGAAGCCTTTCGCTAAGACAGTTCTTGTGGAATTGGCAAAGTGATATTTGGAAGCCCATAGAGGGCTATGGTGAAAAAGGAAATATCCTCAGATGAAATCTGGAAAGAAGATTTCTGAGAAACTGCTTAGTGTTCTGTTCATTCATCTCACAGAGTTACATCTGTGTTTCGTGGATCTCTTTGCTAGCCTTATTTCTGTGGAATCTGAGAACAGATATTTCGGATCCCTTTGAAGACTATAGGGCCAAAGGAAATATCTTCCGATAACAAAGAGAAAGAAGCTTTCTGAGAAACTTCTTTGTGTTCTGTGAAATCATCTCACAGAGTTACAGCTTTCCCCTCAAGAAGCCTTTCGCTAAGACAGTTCTTGTGGAATTGGCAAAGTGATATTTGGAAGCCCATAGAGGGCTATGGTGAAAAAGTGATATCCTCAGATGAAATCTGGAAAGAAGTTTTTGAGAAACTGCTCTGTGATGTGTGACTTCCAATCACAGAGTTTTACCTGTATTTCGTGTATCTCTTTGCTAGCCTTAACTTTGTATAATCTGAGAACAGATATTTCGGATATCTTTGAAGATTATAGGGCCAAAGGAAATATCCTCCGATAACAAAGAGAAAGAAGCTTTCTGAGAAACTTCTTTGTGTTCTGTGAAATCATCTCACAGAGTTACAGCTTTCCCCTCAAGTAGCCTTTCGCTAAGACAGTTCTTGTGGAATTGGCAAAGTGATATTTGGAAGCCCATAGAGGGCTATGGTGAAAAAGGAAATATCCTCAGATGAAATCTGGAAAGAAGCTTTCTGAGAAACTGCTCTGTGATGTGTGACTTCCACTCACAGAGTTACATCTGTTTTTCGTGGATCTCTTTGCTAGCCTTATTTCTATGAAATCTGAGAACATATATTTCGGATCCCTTTGAAGACTATAGGGCCAAAGGAAATATCCTCTGATAACAAAGAGAAAGAAGCTTTCTGAGAAACTTCTTTGTGTTCTGTGAAATCGTCTCACAGAGTTACAGCTTTCCCCTCAAGAAGCCTTTCGCTAAGACAGTTCTTGTGGAATTGGCAAAATGATATTTGGAAGCCCATAGAGGGCTATGGTGAAAAAGGAAATATCCTCAGATGAAATCTGGAAAGAAGCTTTCTGAGAAACTTCTTAGTGTTCTGTTCATTCATCTCACAGAGTTACATCTGTGTTTCGTGGATCTCTTTGCTAGCCTTATTTCTGTGGAATCTGAGAACAGATATTTCGGATCCCTTTGAAGACTATAGGGCCAAAGGAAATATCCTCTGATAACAAAGAGAAAGAAGCTTTCTGAGAAACTTCTTTGTGTTCTGTGAAATTATCTCACAGAGTTACAGCTTTCCCCTCAAGAACCCTTTCGCTAAGACAGTTCTTGTGGAATTGGCAAAGTGATATTTGGAAGCCCATAGAGGGCTATGGTGAAAAAGGAAATATCCTCAGATGAAATCTGGAAAGAAGCTTTCTGAGAAACTGCTTAGTGTTCTGTTCATTCATCTCACAGAGTTACATCTGTGTTTCGTGGATCTCTTTGCTAGCCTTATTTCTGTGGAATCTGAGAACAGATATTTCGGATCCCTTTGAAGACTATATGGCCAAAGGAAATATCCTCCGATAAAAAAGAGAAAGAAGCTTTCTGAGAAACTTCTTTGTGTTCTGTGAAATCATCTCACAGAGTTACAGCTTTCCCCTCAAGAAGCCTTTCACTAAGACAGTTCTTGTGGAATTGGCAAAGTGATATTAGGAAGCCCATAGAGGGCTATGGTGAAAAAGGAAATATCCTCAGATGAAATCTGGAAAGAAGCTTTCTGAGAAACTGCTCTGTGATGTGTGACTTCCACTCACAGAGTTACATCTGTATTTCGTGGATCTCTTTGCTAGCCTTATTTCTGTGGAATGTGAGAACAGATATTTCGGATCCCTTTGAAGACTATATGGCCAAAGGAAATATCCTCCGATAACAAAGAGAAAGAAGCTTTCTGAGAAACTTCTTTGTGTTCTGTGAAATCATCTCACAGAGTTACAGCTTTCCCCTCAAGAAGCCTTTCGCTAAGACAGTTCTTGTGGAATTGGCAAAGTGATATTTGGAAGCCCATAGAGGGCTATGGTGAAAAAGGAAATATCCTCAGATGAAATCTGGAAAGAAGCTTTCTGAGAAACTGCTTAGTGTTCTGTTCATTCATCTCACAGAGTTACATCTGTGTTTCGTGGATCTCTTTGCTAGCCTTATTTCTGTGGAATCTGAGAACAGATATTTCGGATCCCTTTGAAGACTATAGGGCCAAAGGAAATATCCTCCGATAACAAAGAGAAAGAAGCTTTCTGAGAAACTTCTTTGTGTTCTGTGAAATCATCTCACAGAGTTACAGCTTTCCCCTCAAGAAGCCTTTCGCTAAGACAGTTCTTGTGGAATTGGCAAAGTGATATTTGGAAGCCCATAGAGGGCTATGGTGAAAAAGGAAATATCCTCAGATGAAATCTGGAAAGAAGCTTTCTGAGAAACTGCTTAGTGTTCTGTTCATTCATCTCACAGAGTTACATCTGTGTTTCGTGGATCTCTTTGCTAGCCTTATTTCTGTGGAATCTGAGAACAGATATTTCGGATCCATTTGAAGACTATAGGGCCAAAGGAAATATCCTTCGATAACAAAGAGAAAGAAGATTTCTGAGAAACTTCTTTGTGTTCTGTGAAATCATCTCAGAGAGTTACAGCTTTCCCCTCAAGAAGCCTTTCGCTAAGACAGTTCTTGTGGAATTGGCAAAGTGATATTTGGAAGCCCATAGAGGGCTATGGTGAAAAAAAAATATCCTCAGATGAAATCTGGAAAGAAGCTTTCTGAGAAACTGCTTAGTGTTCTGTTCATTCATCTCACAGAGTTACATCTGTATTTCGTGGATCACTTTGCTAGCCTTATTTCTGTGGAATCTGAGAACAGATATTTCGGATCCCTTTGAAGACTATAGGGCCAAAGGAAATATCCTGCGATAACAAAGAGAAAGAAGCTTTCTGAGAAACTTCTTTGTGTTCTGTGAAATCATCTCACAGAGTTACAGCTTTCCCCTCAAGAAGCCTTTCGCTAAGACAGTTCTTGTGGAATTGGCAAAGTGATATTTGGAAGCCCATAGAGGGCTATGGTGAAAAAGGAAATATCCTCAGATGAAATCTGGAAAGAAGCTTTCTGAGAAACTGCTTAGTGTTCTGTTCATTCATCTCACAGAGTTACATCTGTGTTTCGTGGATCTCTTTGCTAGCCTTATTTCTGTGGAATCTGAGAACAGATATTTCGGATGCCTTTGAAGACTATATGGCCAAAGGAAATATCATCCGATAACAAAGAGAAAGAAGCTTTCTGAGAAACTTCTTTGTGTTCTGTGAAATCATCTCACAGAGTTACAGCTTTTCCCTCAAGAAGCCTTTCGCTAAGACAGTTCTTGTGGAATTGGCAAAGTGATATTTGGAAGCCCATAGAGGGCTATGGTGAAAAAGGAAATATCCTCAGATGAAATCTGGAAAGAAGCTTTCTGAGAAACTGCTCTGTGATGTGTGACTTCCAATCACAGAGTTACATCTGTATTTCGTGGAACTCTTTGCTAGCCTTATTTCTGTGGAATGTGAGAACAGATATTTCGTATCCCTTTGAAGACTATAGGGCCAAAGGAAATATCCTGCGATAACAAAGAGAAAGAAGCTGTCTGAGAAACTTCTTTGTGTTCTGCGAAATCATCTCACAGAGTTACAGCTTTCCCCTCAAGAAGCCTTTCGCTAAGACAGTTCTTGTGGAATTGGCAAAATGATATTTGGAAGCCCATAGAGGGCTATGGTGAAAAAGGAAATATCCTCAGATGAAATCTGGAAAGAAGCTTTCTGAGAAACTGCTTAGTGTTCTGTTCATTCATCTAACAGAGTTACATCTGTATTTCGTGGATCTCTTTGCTAGCCTTATTTCTGTGGAATCTGAGAACAGATATTTCGGATCCCTTTGAAGACTATAGGGCCAAAGGAAATATCCTGCGATAACAAAGAGAAAGAAGCTTTCTGAGAAACTTCTTTGTGTTCTGTGAAATCATCTCACAGAGTTACAGCTTTCCCCTCAAGAAGCCTTTCGCTAAGACAGTTCTTGTGGAATTGGCAAAGTGATATTTGGAAGCCCATAGAGGGCTATGGTGAAAAAGGAAATATCCTCAGATGAAATCTGGAAAGAAGCTTTCTGAGAAACTGCTTAGTGTTCTGTTCATTCATCTCACAGAGTTACATCTGTGTTTCGTGGATCTCTTTGCTAGCCTTATTTCTGTGGAATCTGAGAACAGATATTTCGGATCCCTTTGAAGACTATATGGCCAAAGGAAATATCCTCCGATAAAAAAGAGAAAGAAGCTTTCTGAGAAACTTCTTTGTGTTCTGTGAAATCATCTCACAGAGTTACAGCTTTCCCCTCAAGAAGCCTTTCACTAAGACAGTTCTTGTGGAATTGGCAAAGTGATATTAGGAAGCCCATAGAGGGCTATGGTGAAAAAGGAAATATCCTCAGATGAAATCTGGAAAGAAGCTTTCTGAGAAACTGCTCTGTGATGTGTGACTTCCACTCACAGAGTTACATCTGTATTTCGTGGATCTCTTTGCTAGCCTTATTTCTGTGGAATGTGAGAACAGATATTTCGGATCCCTTTGAAGACTATATGGCCAAAGGAAATATCCTCCGATAACAAAGAGAAAGAAGCTTTCTGAGAAACTTCTTTGTGTTCTGTGAAATCATCTCACAGAGTTACAGCTTTCCCCTCAAGAAGCCTTTCGCTAAGACAGTTCTTGTGGAATTGGCAAAGTGATAATTGGAAGTCCATAGAGGGCTATGGTGAAAAAGGAAATATCCTCAGATGAAATCTGGAAAGAAGCTTTCTGAGAAACTGCTCTGTGATGTGTGACTTCCACTCAGAGAGTTACATCTGTATTTCGTGGAACTCTTTGCTAGCCTTATTTCTGTGGAATCTGAGAACAGATATTTCGGATCCCTTTGAAGACTATAGGGCCAAAGGAAATATCCTGCGATAACAAAGAGAAAGAAGCTTTCTGAGAAACTTCTTTGTGTTCTGTGAAATCATCTCACAGAGTTACAGCTTTCCCCTCAAGAAGCCTTTCGCTAAGACAGTTCTTGTGGAATTGGCAAAGTGATATTTGGAAGCCCATAGAGGGCTATGGTGAAAAAGGAAATATCCTCAGATGAAATCTGGAAAGAAGCTTTCTGAGAAACTGCTTAGTGTTCTGTTCATTCATCTCACAGAGTTACATCTGTATTTCGTGGATCTCTTTGCTAGCCTTATTTCTGTGGAATCTGAGAACAGATATTTCGGATCCCTTTGAAGACAATAGGGCCAAAGGAAATATCCTGCGATAACAAAGAGAAAGAAGCTTTCTGAGAAACTTCTTTGTGTTCTGTGAAATTATCTCACAGAGTTACAGCTTTCCCCTCAAGAAGCCTTTCGCTAAGACAGTTCTTGTGGAATTGGCAAAGTGATATTTGGAAGCCCATAGAGGGCTATGGTGAAAAAGGAAATATCCTCAGATGAAATCTGGAAAGAAGCTTTCTGAGAAACTGCTTAGTGTTCTGTTCATTCATCTCACAGAGTTACATCTGTGTTTCGTGGATCTCTTTGCTAGCCTTATTTCTGTGGAATCTGAGAACAGATATTTCGGATCCCTTTGAAGACTATAGGGCCAAAGGAAATATCTTCCGATAACAAAGAGAAAGAAGCTTTCTGAGAAACTTCTTTGTGTTCTGTGAAATCATCTCACAGAGTTACAGCTTTCCCCTCAAGAAGCCTTTCGCTAAGACAGTTCTTGTGGAATTGGCAAAGTGATATTTGGAAGCCCATAGAGGGCTATGGTGAAAAAGTAATATCCTCAGATGAAATGTGGAAAGAAGTTTTTGAGAAACTGCTCTGTGATGTGTGATTTCGAATCACAGAGTTTTACCTGTATTTCGTGTATCTCTTTGCTAGCCTTATTTTTGTATAATCTGAGAACAGATATTTCGGATATCTTTTAAGATTATAGGGCCAAAGGAAATATCCTCCGATAACAAAGAGAAAGAAGCTTTCTGAGAAACTTCTTTGTGTTCTGTGAAATCATCTCACAGAGTTACAGCTTTCCCCTCAAGTAGCCTTTCGCTAAGACAGTTCTTGTGGAATTGGCAAAGTGATATTTGGAAGCCCATAGAGGGCTATGGTGAAAAAGGAAATATCCTCAGATGAAATCTGGAAAGAAGCTTTCTGAGAAACTGCTTAGTGTTCTGTTCATTCATCTCACAGAGTTACATCTGTGTTTCGTGGATCTCTTTGCTAGCCTTATTTCTGTGGAATCTGAGAACAGATATTTCGGATCCATTTGAAGACTATAGGGCCAAAGGAAATATCCTTCGATAACAAAGAGAAAGAAGATTTCTGAGAAACTTCTTTGTGTTCTGTGAAATCATCTCAGAGAGTTACAGCTTTCCCCTCAAGAAGCCTTTCGCTAAGACAGTTCTTGTGGAATTGGCAAAGTGATATTTGGAAGCCCATAGAGGGCTATGGTGAAAAAAAAATATCCTCAGATGAAATCTGGAAAGAAGCTTTCTGAGAAACTGCTTAGTGTTCTGTTCATTCATCTCACAGAGTTACATCTGTATTTCGTGGATCACTTTGCTAGCCTTATTTCTGTGGAATCTGAGAACAGATATTTCGGATCCCTTTGAAGACTATAGGGCCAAAGGAAATATCCTGCGATAACAAAGAGAAAGAAGCTTTCTGAGAAACTTCTTTGTGTTCTGTGAAATCATCTCACAGAGTTACAGCTTTCCCCTCAAGAAGCCTTTCGCTAAGACAGTTCTTGTGGAATTGGCAAAGTGATATTTGGAAGCCCATAGAGGGCTATGGTGAAAAAGGAAATATCCTCAGATGAAATCTGGAAAGAAGCTTTCTGAGAAACTGCTTAGTGTTCTGTTCATTCATCTCACAGAGTTACATCTGTGTTTCGTGGATCTCTTTGCTAGCCTTATTTCTGTGGAATCTGAGAACAGATATTTCGGATGCCTTTGAAGACTATATGGCCAAAGGAAATATCATCCGATAACAAAGAGAAAGAAGCTTTCTGAGAAACTTCTTTGTGTTCTGTGAAATCATCTCACAGAGTTACAGCTTTTCCCTCAAGAAGCCTTTCGCTAAGACAGTTCTTGTGGAATTGGCAAAGTGATATTTGGAAGCCCATAGAGGGCTATGGTGAAAAAGGAAATATCCTCAGATGAAATCTGGAAAGAAGCTTTCTGAGAAACTGCTCTGTGATGTGTGACTTCCACTCACAGAGTTACATCTGTATTTCGTGGAACTCTTTGCTAGCCTTATTTCTGTGGAATGTGAGAACAGATATTTCGTATCCCTTTGAAGACTATAGGGCCAAAGGAAATATCCTGCGATAACAAAGAGAAAGAAGCTGTCTGAGAAACTTCTTTGTGTTCTGCGAAATCATCTCACAGAGTTACAGCTTTCCCCTCAAGAAGCCTTTCGCTAAGACAGTTCTTGTGGAATTGGCAAAATGATATTTGGAAGCCCATAGAGGGCTATGGTGAAAAAGGAAATATCCTCAGATGAAATCTGGAAAGAAGCTTTCTGAGAAACTGCTTAGTGTTCTGTTCATTCATCTAACAGAGTTACATCTGTATTTCGTGGATCTCTTTGCTAGCCTTATTTCTGTGGAATCTGAGAACAGATATTTCGGATCCCTTTGAAGATTATAGGGCCAAAGGAAATATCCTCCGATAACAAAGAGAAAGAAGCTTTCTGAGAAACTTCTTTGTGTTCTGTGAAATCATCTCACAGAGTTACAGCTTTCCCCTCAAGTAGCCTTTCGCTAAGACAGTTCTTGTGGAATTGGCAAAGTGATATTTGGAACCCATAGAGGGCTATGGTGAAAAAGGAAATATCCTCAGATGAAATCTGGAAAGAAGCTTTCTGAGAAACTGCTCTGTGATGTGTGACTTCCACTCACAGAGTTACATCTGTATTTCGTGGATCTCTTTGCTAGCCTTATTTCTGTGGAATCTGAGAACAGATATTTCAGATCCCTTTGAAGACTATAGGGCCAAAGGAAATATCCTCTGATAACAAAGAGAAAGAAGCTTTCTGAGAAACTTCTTTGTGTTCTGTGAAATCATCTCACAGAGTTACAGCTTTCCCCTCAAGAAGCCTTTCGCTAAGACAGTTCTTGTGGAATTGGCAAAATGATATTTGGAAGCCCATAGAGGGCTATGGTGAAAAAGGAAATATCCTCAGATGAAATCTGGAAAGAAGCTTTCTGAGAAACTGCTTAGTGTTCTGTTCATTCATCTCACAGAGTTACATCTGTATTTCGTGGATCTCTTTGCTAGCCTTATTTCTGTGGAATCTGAGAACAGATATTTCGGATCCCTTTGAAGACTATAGGGCCAAAGGAAATATCCTCTGATAACAAAGAGAAAGAAGCTTTCTGAGAAACTTCTTTGTGTTCTGTGAAATCATCTCACAGAGTTACAGCTTTCCCCTCAAGAACCCTTTCGCTAAGACAGTTCTTGTGGAATTGGCAAAGTTATATTTGGAAGCCCTTAGAGGGCTATGGTGAAAAAGGAAATATCCTCAGATGAAATCTGGAAAGAAGCTTTCTGAGAAACTGCTTAGTGTTCTGTTCATTCATCTCACAGAGTTACATCTGTGTTTCGTGGATCTCTTTGCTAGCCTTATTTCTGTGGAATCTGAGAACAGATATTTCGGATCCCTTTGAAGACTATATGGCCAAAGGAAATATCATCCGATAAAAAAGAGAAAGAAGCTTTCTGAGAAACTTCTTTGTGTTCTGTGAAATCATCTCACAGAGTTACAGCTTTCCCCTCAAGAAGCCTTTCACTAAGACAGTTCTTGTGTAATTGGCAAAGTGATATTAGGAAGCCCATAGAGGGCTATGGTGAAAAAGGAAATATCCTCAGATGAAATCTGGAAAGAAGCTTTCTGAGAAACTGCTCTGTGATGTGTGACTTCCACTCACAGAGTTACATCTGTATTTCGTGGATCTCTTTGCTAGCCTTATTTCTGTGGAATGTGAGAACAGATATTTCGGATCCCTTTGAAGACTATACGGCCAAAGGAAATATCCTCCGATAACAAAGAGAAAGAAGCTTTCTGAGAAACTTCTTTGTGTTCTGTGAAATCATCTCACAGAGTTACAGCTTTCCCCTCAAGAAGCCTTTCGCTAAGACAGTTCTTGTGGAATTGGCAAAGTGATATTTGGAAGCCCATAGAGGGCTATGGTGAAAAAGGAAATATCCTCAGATGAAATCTGGAAAGAAGCTTTCTGAGAAACTGCTTAGTTTTCTGTTCATTCATCTCACAGAGTTACATCTGTGTTTCGTGGATCTCTTTGCTAGCCTTATTTCTGTGGAATCTGAGAACAGATATTTCGGATCCCTTTGAAGACTATAGGGCCAAAGGAAATATCCTCCGATAACAAAGAGAAAGAAGCTTTCTGAGAAACTTCTTTGTGTTCTGTGAAATCATCTCACAGAGTTACAGCTTTCCCCTGAAGAAGCCTTTCACTAAGACAGTTCTTGTGGAATTGGCAAAGTGATATTAGGAAGCCCATAGTGGGCTATGGTGAAAAAGGAAATATCCTCAGATGAAATCTGGAAAGAAGCTTTCTGAGAAACTGCTCTGTGATGTGTGACTTCCACTCACAGAGTTACATCTGTATTTCGTGGATCTCTTTGCTAGCCTTATTTCTGTGGAATGTGAGAACAGATATTTCGGATCCCTTTGAAGACTAGATGGCCAAAGGAAATATCCTCCGATAACAAAGAGAAAGAAGCTTTCTGAGAAACTTCTTTGTGTTCTGTGAAATCATCTCACAGAGTTACAGCTTTCCCCTCAAGAAGCCTTTCGCTAAGACAGTTCTTGTGGAATTGGCAAAGTGATATTTGGAAGCCCATAGAGGGCTATGGTGAAAAAGGAAATATCCTCAGATGAAATCTGGAAAGAAGATTTCTGAGAAACTGCTTAGTGTTCTGTTCATTCATCTCACAGAGTTACATCTGTGTTTCGTGGATCTCTTTGCTAGCCTTATTTCTGTGGAATCTGAGAACAGATATTTCGGATCCCTTTGAAGACTATAGGGCCAAAGGAAATATCTTCCGATAACAAAGAGAAAGAAGCTTTCTGAGAAACTTCTTTGTGTTCTGTGAAATCATCTCACAGAGTTACAGCTTTCCCCTCAAGAAGCCTTTCGCTAAGACAGTTCTTGTGGAATTGGCAAAGTGATATTTGGAAGCCCATAGAGGGCTTTGTTGAAAAAGGAAATATCCTCAGATGAAATCTGGAAAGAAGATTTCTGAGAAACTGCTTAGAGTTCTGTTCATTCATCTCACAGAGTTACATCTGTGTTTCGTGGATCTCTTTGCTAGCCTTATTTCTGTGGAATCTGAGAACAGATATTTCGGATCCCTTTGAAGACTATAGGGCCAAAGGAAATATCTTCCGATAACAAAGAGAAAGAAGCTTTCTGAGAAACTTCTTTGTGTTCTGTGAAATCATCTCACAGAGTTACAGCTTTCCCCTCAAGAAGCCTTTCGCTAAGACAGTTTTTGTGGAATTGGCAAAGTGATATTTGGAAGCCCATAGAGGGCTATGGTGAAAAAGTAATATCCTCAGATGAAATCTGGAAAGAAGTTTTTGAGAAACTGCTCTGTGATGTGCGACTTCCAATCACAGAGTTTTACCTGTATTTCGTGTATCTCTTTGCTAGCCTTATTTTTGTATAATCTGAGAACAGATATTTCGGATATCTTGGAAGATTATAGGGCCAAAGGAAATATCCTCCGATAACAAAGACAAAGAAGCTTTCTGAGAAACTTCTTTGTGTTCTGTGAAATCATCTCACAGAGTTACAGCTTTCCCCTCAAGTAGCCTTTGCTAAGACAGTTCTTGTGGAATTGGCAAAGTGATATTTGGAAGCCCATAGAGGGCTATGGTGAAAAAGGAAATATCCTCAGATGAAATCTGGAAAGAAGCTTTCTGAGGAACTGCTCTGTGATGTGTGACTTCCACTCACAGAGTTACATCTGTATTTCGTGGATCTCTTTGCTAGCCTTATTTCTGTGGAATCTGAGAACAGATATTTCGGATCCCTTTAAAGACTTTAGGGCCAAAGGAAATATCCTCTGATAACAAAGAGAAAGAAGCTTTCTGAGAAACTTCTTTGTGTTCTGTGAAATCATCTCACAGAGTTACAGCTTTCCCCTCAAGAAGCCTTTCGCTAAGACAGTTCTTGTGGAATTGGCAAAATGATATTTGGAAGCCCGTAGAGGGCTATGGTGAAAAAGGAAATATCCTCAGATGAAATCTGGAAAGAAGCTTTCTGAGAAACTGCTTAGTGTTCTGTTCATTCATCTCACAGAGTTACATCTGTATTTCGTGGATCTCTTTGCTAACCTTATTTCTGAGGAATCTCAGAACAGATATTTCGGATCCCTTTGAAGACTATAGGGCCAAAGGAAATATCCTGCGATAACAAAGAGAAAGAAACTTTCTGAGAAACTTCTTTCTGTTCTGTGAAATCATCTCACAGAGTTACAGCTTTCCCCTCAGGAAGCCTTTCGCTAAGACAGTTCTTGTGGAATTGGCAAAGTGACATTTGGAAGCCCTTAGAGGGCTATGGGGAAAAAGGAAATATCCTCAGATGAAATCAGGAAAGAAGCTTTCTGAGAAACTGCTTAGTGTTCTGTTCATTCATCTCACAGAGTTTCATCTGTATTTCGTGGATCTCTTTGCTAGCCTTATTTCTGTGGAATCTGAGAACAGATATTTCGGATCCCTTTGAAGACTATATGGCCAAAGGAAATATCCTCCGATAACAAAGAGAAAGAAGCTTTCTGAGAAACTTCTTTGTGTTCTGTGAAATCATCTCACAGAGTTATAACTTTCCCCTCAAGAAGCCTTTCGCTAAGACAGTTCTTGTGGAATTGGCAAAGTGATATTTGGAAGCCCATAGAGGGCTATGGTGAAAAAGGAAATATCCTCAGATGAAATCTGGAAAGAAGCTTTCTGAGAAACTGCTCTGTGATGTGTGACTTCCACTCACAGAGTTACATCTGTATTTCGTGGATCTCTTTGCTAGCCTTATTTCTGTGGAATCTGAGAACAGATATTTCGGATCCCTTTGAAGACTATAGGGCCAAAGGAAATATCCTCCGATAACAAAGAGAAAGAAGCTTTCTGAGAAACTTCTTTGTGTTCTGTGAAATCATCTCACAGAGTTACAGCTTTCCCCTCAAGAAGCCTTGCGCTAAGACAGTTCTTGTGGAATTGGCAAAGTGATATTTGGAAGCCCATAGAGGGCTATGGTGAAAAAGAAAATATCCTCAGATGAAATCTGGAAAGAAGCTTTCTGAGAAACTGCTTAGTGTTCTGTTCATTCATCTCACAGAGTTACATCTGTGTTTCGTGGATCTCTTTGCTAGCCTTATTTCTGTGGAATCTGAGAACAGATATTTCGGATCCCTTTGAAGACTATAGGGCCAAAGGAAATATCCTCCGATAAGAAAGAGAGAGAAGCTTTCTGAGAAACTTCTTTGTGTTCTGTGAAATCATCTCACGGAGTTACAGCTTTCCCCTCAAGAAGCCTTTCGCTAAGACAGTTCTTGTGGAATTGGCAAAGTGATATTTGGAAGCCCATAGAGGGCTATGGTGAAAAAGGAAATATCCTCAGATGAAATCTGGAAAGAAGCTTTCTGAGAAACTGCTCTGTGATGTGTGATTTCCACTCACAGAGTTACATCTGTATTTCGTGGATCTCCTTACTAGCCTTATTTCTGTGGAATCTGAGAACAGATATTTCGGATCCCTTTGAAGACTATAGGTCCAAAGGAAATATCCTCCGATAACAAAGAGAAAGAAGCTTTCTGAGAAACTTCTTTGTGTTCTGTGAAATCATCTCACAGAGTTACAGCTTTCCCCTCAAGAAGCCTTTCGCTAAGACAGTTCTTGTGGAATTGGCAAAGTGATATTTGGAAGCCCTTAGAGGGCTATGGTGAAAAAGGAAATATCCTCAGATGAAATCTGGAAAGAAGCTTTCTGATAAACTGCTTAGTGTTCTGTTCATTCATCCCACAGAGTTACATCTGTGTTTCGTGGATCTCTTTGCTAGCCTTATTTCTGTGGAATCTGAGAACAGATATTTCGGATCCCTTTGAAGACTATAGGGCCAAAGGAAATATCCTCCGATAACAAAGAGAAAGAAGCCTTCTGAGAAACTTCTTTGTGTTCTGTGAAATCATCTCACGGAGTTACAGCTTTCCCCTCAAGAAGCCTTTCGCTAAGACAGTTCTTGTGGAATTGGCAAAGTGATATTTGGAAGCCCATAGAGGGCTATGGTGAAAAAGGAAATATCCTCAGATGAAATCTGGAAAGAAGCTTTCTGAGAAACTGCTTAGTGTTCTGTTCATTCATCTCACAGAGTTACATCTGTATTTCGTGGATCTCTTTGCTAGCTTTATTTCTGTGGAATCTGAGAACAGATATTTCGGATCCCTTTGAAGACTAAAGGGCCAAAGGAAATATCCTGCGATAACAAAGAGAAAGAAGCTTTCTGAGAAACTTCTTTGTGTTCTGTGAAATCATCTCACAGAGTTACAGCTTTCCCCTCAAGAAGCCTTTCGCTAAGACAGTTCTTGTGGAATTGGCAAAGTGATATTTGGAAGCCCATAGAGGGCTATGGTGAAAAAGGAAATATCCTCAGATGAAATCTGGAAAGAAGCTTTCTGAGAAACTGCTTAGTGTTCTGTTCATTCATACCACAGAGTTACATCTGTGTTTCGTGGATCTCTTTGCTAGCCTTATTTCTGTGGAATCTGAGAACAGATATTTCGGATCCCTTTGATGACTATAGGGCCAAAGGAAATATCCTCCTATAACAAAGAGAAAGAAGCATTCTGAGAAACTTCTTTGTGTTCTGTGAAATCATCTCACGGAGTTACAGCTTTCCCCTCAAGAAGCCTTAGGCTAAGACAGTTCTTGTGGAATTGGCAAAGTGATATTTGGAAGCCCATAGAGGGCTATGGTGAAAAAGGAAATATCCTCAGATGAAATCTGGAAAGAAGCTTTCTGAGAAACTGCTTAGTGTTCTGTTCATTCATCTCACAGAGTTACATCTGTATTTCGTGGATCTCTTTGCTAGCCTTATTTCTGTGGAATCTGAGAACAGATATTTCGGATCCCTTTCAAGACTAAAGGGCCAAAGGAAATATCCTGCGATAACAAAGAGAAAGAAGATTTCTGAGAAACCTCTTTGTGTTCTGTGAAATCATCTCACAGAGTTACAGCTTTCCCCTCAAGAAGCCTTTCGCTAAGACAGTTCTTGTGGAATTGGGAAAGTGATATTTGGAAGCCCTTAGAGGGCTATGGTGAAAAAGGAAATATCCTCAGATGAAATCTGGAAAGAAGCTTTCTGAGAAACTGCTTAGTGTTCTGTTCATTCATCTCACAGAGTTACATCTGTATTTCGTGGATCTCTTTGCTAGCCTTATTTCTGTGGAATCTGAGAACAGATATTTCGGATCTCTTTGAAGACTATATGGCCAAAGGAAATATCATCCGATAACAAAGAGAAAGAAGCTTTCTGAGAAACTTCTTTGTGTTCTGTGAAATCATCTCACAGAGTTACAGCTTTCCCCTCAAGAAGCCCTTCGCGAAGACAGTTCTTGTGGTATTGGCAAAGTGATATTTGGAAGCCCATAGAGGGCTATGGTGAAAAAGGAAATATCCTCAGATGAAATCTGGAAAGAAGCTTTCTGAGAAACTGCTCTGTGATGTGTGACTTCCACTCACAGAGTTGCATCTGTATTTCGTGGATCTCTTTGCTAGCCTTATTTCTGTGGAATCTGAGAACAGATATTTCGGATCCCTTTGAAGACTATAGGGCCAATGGAAATATCCTCTGATAACAAAGAGAAAGAAGCTTTCTGAGAAACTTCTTTGTGTTCTGTGAAATCATCTCACAGAGTTACAGCTTTCCCCTCAAGAAGCCTTTCGCTAAGACAGTTCTTGTGGAATTGGCAAAGTGATATTTGGAAGCCCGTAGAGGGCTATGGTGAATAAGGAAATATCCTCAGATGAAATCTGGAAAGAAGCTATCTGAGAAACTGCTTAGTGTTCTGTTCATTCATCTCACAGAGTTACATCTGTGTTTCGTGGATCTCTTTGCTAGCCTTATTTCTGTGGAATCTGAGAACAGATATTTCGGATCCCTTTGAAGACTATATGGCCAAAGGAAATATCCTCCGATAAAAAAGAGAAAGAAGCTTTCTGAGAAACTTCTTTGTGTTCTGTGAAATCATCTCACAGAGTTACAGCTTTCCCCTCAAGAAGCCTTTCGCTAAGACAGTTCTTGTGGAATTGGCAAAGTGATATTCGGAAGCCCATAGAGGTCTACGGTGATAAAGGAAATATCCTCAGATGAAATCTGGAAAGAAGCTTTCTGAGAAACTGCTTAGTGTTCTGTTCATTCATCTCACAGAGTTACATCTGTGTTTCGTGGATCTCTTTGCTACCCTTATTTCTGTGGAATCTGAGAACAGATATTTCGGATCTCTTTGAAGACTATAGGGCCAAAGGAAATATCCTCCGATAACAAAGAGAAAGAAGCTTTCTGAGAAACTTCTTTGTGTTCTGTGAAATCATCTCACAGAGTTACAGCTTTCCCCTCAAGAAGCCTTTCGCTAAGACAGTTCTTGTGGAATTGGCAAAGTGATATTTGGAAGCCCATAGAGGGCTATGGTGAAAAAGGAAATATCCTCAGATGAAATCTGGAAAGAAGCTTTCTGAGAAACTGCTTAGTGTTCTGTTCATTCATCTCACAGAGTTACATCTGTGTTTCGTGGATCTCTTTGCTAGCCTTATTTCTGTGGAATCTGAGAACAGATATTTCGGATCCCTTTGAAGACTATAGGGCCAAAGGAAATATCCTCCGATAACAAAGAGAAAGAAGCTTTCTGAGAAACTTCTTTGTGTTCTGTGAAATCATCTCACAGAGTTACAGCTTTCCCCTCAAGAAGCCTTTCGCTAAGACAGTTCTTGTGGAATTGGCAAAGTGATATTTGGAAGCCCATAGAGGGCTATGGTGAAAAAGGAAATATCCTCAGATGAAATCTGGAAAGAAGCTTTCTGAGAAACTGCTTAGTGTTCTGTTCATTCATCTCACAGAGTTACATCTGTGTTTCGTGGATCTCTTTGCTAGCCTTATTTCTGTGGAATCTGAGAACAGATATTTCGGATCCCTTTGAAGACTATATGGCCAAAGGAAATATCATCCGATAACAAAGAGAAAGAAGCTTTCTGAGAAACTTCTTTGTGTTCTGTGAAATCATCTCACAGAGTTACAGCTTTCCCCTCAAGAAGCCTTTCGCTAAGACAGTTCTTGTGGAATTGGCAAAGTGATATTTGGAAGCCCATAGAGGGCTATGGTGAAAAAGGAAATATCCTCAGATGAAATCTGGAAAGAAGCTTTCTGAGAAACTGCTTAGTGTTCTGTTCATTCATCTCACAGAGTTACATCTGTGTTTCGTGGATCTCTTTGCTAGCCTTATTTCTGTGGAATCTGAGAACAGATATTTCGGATCCCTTTCAAGACTAAAGGGCCAAAGGAAATATCCTGCGATAACAAAGAGAAAGAAGATTTCTGAGAAACCTCTTTGTCTTCTGTGAAATCATCTCACAGAGTTACAGCTTTCCCTTCAAGAAGCCTTTCGCTAAGACAGTTCTTGTGGAATTGGGAAAGTGATATTTGGAAGCCCTTAGAGGGCTATGGTGAAAAAGGAAATATCCTCAGATGAAATCTGGAAAGAAGCTTTCTGAGAAACTGCTTAGTGTTCTGTTCATTCATCTCACAGAGTTACATCTGTATTTCGTGGATCTCTTTGCTAGCCTTATTTCTGTGGAATCTGAGAACAGATATTTCGGATCCCTTTGAAGACTATATGGCCAAAGGAAATATCATCCGATAACAAAGAGAAAGAAGCTTTCTGAGAAACTTCTTTGTGTTCTGTGAAATCATCTCACAGAGTTACAGCCTTCCCCTCAAGAAGCCCTTCGCGAAGACAGTTCTTGTGGTATTGGCAAAGTGATATTTGGAAGCCCATAGAGGGCTATGGTGAAAAAGGAAATATCCTCAGATGAAATCTGGAAAGAAGCTTTCTGAGAAACTGCTCTGTGATGTGTGACTTCCACTCACAGAGTTGCATCTGTATTTCGTGGATCTCTTTGCTAGCCTTATTTCTGTGGAATCTGAGAACAGATATTTCGGATCCCTTTGAAGACTATAGGGCCAATGGAAATATCCTCTGATAACAAAGAGAAAGAAGCTTTCTGAGAAACTTCTTTGTGTTCTGTGAAATCATCTCACAGAGTTCCAGCTTTCCCCTCAAGAAGCCTTTCGCTAAGACAGTTCTTGTGGAATTGGCAAAGTGATATTTGGAAGCCCGTAGAGGGCTATGGTGAATAAGGAAATATCCTCAGATGAAATCTGGAAAGAAGCTATCTGAGAAACTGCTTAGTGTTCTGTTCATTCATCTCACAGAGTTACATCTGTGTTTCGTGGATCTCTTTGCTAGCCTTATTTCTGTGGAATCTGAGAACAGATATTTCGGATCCCTTTGAAGACTATATGGCCAAAGGAAATATCCTCCGATAACAAAGAGAAAGAAGCTTTCTGAGAAACTTCTTTGTGTTCTGTGAAATCATCTCACAGAGTTACAGCTTTCCCCTCAAGAAGCCTTTCGCTAAGACAGTTCTTGTGGAATTGGCAAAGTGATATTCGGAAGCCCATAGAGGTCTACGGTGAAAAAGGAAATATCCTCAGATGAAATCTGGAAAGAAGCTTTCTGAGAAACTGCTTAGTGTTCTGTTCATTCATCTCACAGAGTTACATCTGTGTTTCGTGGATCTCTTTGCTAGCCTTATTTCTGTGGAATCTGAGAACAGATATTTCGGATCTCTTTGAAGACTATAGGGCCAAAGGAAATATCCTCCGATAACAAAGAGAAAGAAGCTTTCTGAGAAACTTCTTTGTGTTCTGTGAAATCATCTCACAGAGTTACAGCTTTCCCCTCAAGAAGCCTTTCGCTAAGACAGTTCTTGTGGAATTGGCAAAGTGATATTTGGAAGCCCATAGAGGGCTATGGTGAAAAAGGAAATATCCTCAGATGAAATCTGGAAAGAAGCTTTCTGAGAAACTGCTTAGTGTTCTGTTCATTCATCTCACAGAGTTACATCTGTGTTTCGTGGATCTCTTTGCTAGCCTTATTTCTGTGGAATCTGAGAACAGATATTTCGGATCCCTTTGAAGACTATAGGGCCAAAGGAAATATCCTCCGATAACAAAGAGAAAGAAGCTTTCTGAGAAACTTCTTTGTGTTCTGTGAAATCATCTCACAGAGTTACAGCTTTCCCCTCAAGAAGCCTTTCGCTAAGACAGTTCTTGTGGAATTGGCAAAGTGATATTTGGAAGCCCATAGAGGGCTATGGTGAAAAAGGAAATATCCTCAGATGAAATCTGGAAAGAAGCTTTCTGAGAAACTGCTTAGTGTTCTGTTCATTCATCTCACAGAGTTACATCTGTGTTTCGTGGATCTCTTTGCTAGCCTTATTTCTGTGGAATCTGAGAACAGATATTTCGGATCCCTTTGAAGACTATATGGCCAAAGGAAATATCATCCGATAACAAAGAGAAAGAAGCTTTCTGAGAAACTTCTTTGTGTTCTGTGAAATCATCTCACAGAGTTACAGCTTGCCCCTCAAGAAGCCTTTCGCTAAGACAGTTCTTGTGGAATTGGCAAAGTGATATTTGGAAGCCCATAGAGGGCTATGGTGAAAAAGGAAATATCCTCAGATGAAATCTGGAAAGAAGCTTTCTGAGAAACTGCTTAGTGTTCTGTTCATTCATCTCACAGAGTTACATCTGTATTTCGTGGATCTCTTTGCTAGCCTTATTTCTGTGGAATCTGTGAACAGATATTTCGGATCCCTTTGAAGACTATAGGGCCAAAGGAAATATCCTGCGATAACAAAGAGAAAGAAGCTTTCTGAGAAACTTCTTTGTGTTCTGTGAAATCATCTCACAGAGTTACAGCTTTCCCCTCAAGAAGCCTTTCGCTAAGACAGTTCTTGTGGAATTGGCAAAGTGATATTTGGAAGCCCTTAGAGGGCTATGGTGAAAAAGGAAATATCCTCAGATGAAATCTGGAAAGAAGCTTTCTGAGAAACTGCTTAGTGTTCTGTTCATTCATCTCACAGAGTTACATCTGTATTTCGTGGATCTCTTTGCTAGCCTTTTTTTTGTGTAATCTGAGAACAGATATTTCGGATCCCTTTTAAGACTATATGGCCAAAGGAAATATCATTCGATAACAAAGAGAAAGAAGCTTTCTGAGAAACTTCTTTGTGTTCTGTGAAATCATCTCACAGAGTTACAGCTTTCCCCTCAAGAAGCCTTTCGCTAAGACAGTTCTTGTGGAATTGGCAAAGTGATATTTGGAAGCCCATAGATGGCTATGGTGAAAAAGGAAATATCCTCAGATGAAATCTGGAAAGAAGCTTTCTGAGAAACTGCTTAGTGTTCTGTTCATTCATCTCACAGAGTTACATCTGTGTTTCGTGGATCTCTTTGCTAGCCTTATTTCTGTGGAATCTGAGAACAGATATTTCGGATCCCTTTGAAGAATATAGGGCCAAAGGAAATATCCTGCGATAACAAAGAGAAAGAAGCTTTCTGAGAAACTTCTTTGTGTTCTGTGAAATCATCTCACAGAGTTAGAGCTTTCCCCTCAAGAAGCCTTTCGATAAGACAGTTCTTGTGGAATTGGCAAAGTGATATTTGGAAGCCCTTAGAGGGCTATGGTGAAAAAGGAAATATCCTCAGATGAAATCTGGAAAGAAGCTTTCTGAGAAACTGCTTAGTGTTCTGTTCATTCATCTCACAGAGTTACATCTGTATTTCGTGGATCTCTTTGCTAGCCTTATTTCTGTGTAATCTGAGAACAGATATTTCGGATCCCTTTGAAGACTATATGGCCAAAGGAAATATCATCCGATAACAAAGAGAAAGAAGCTTTCTGAGAAACTTCTTTGTCTTCTGTGAAATCATCTCACAGAGTTACAGCTTTCCCCTGAAGAAGCCTTTCGCTAAGACAGTTCTTGTGGAATTGGCAAAGTGATATTTGGAAGCCCATAGAGGGCTATGGTGAAAAAGGAAATATCCTCAGATGAAATCTGGAAAGAAGCTTTCTGAGAAACTTCTTAGTGTTCTGTTCATTCATCTCACAGAGTTACATCTGTATTTCGTGGATCTCTTTGCTAGCCTTATTTCTGTGGAATCTGAGAACAGATATTTCGGATCCCTTTGAAGACTATAGGGCCAAAGGAAATATCCTGCGATAACAAAGAGAAAGAAGCTTTCTGAGAAACTTCTTTGTGTTCTGTGAAATCATCTCACAGAGTTACAGCTTTCCCCTCAAGAAGCCTTTCGCTAAGACAGTTCTTGTGGAATTGGCAAAGTGATATTTGGAAGCCCATAGAGGGCTATGGTGAAAAAGGAAATATCCTCAGATGAAATCTGGAAAGAAGCTTTCTGTGAAACTGCTTAGTGTTCTGTTCATTCATCTCACAGAGTTACATCTGTATTTCGTGGATCTCTTTGCTAGCCTTATTTCTGTGGAATCTGAGAACAGATATTTCGGATCCCTTTGAAGACTATAGGGCCAAAGGAAATATCCTGCGATAACAAAGAGAAAGAAGCTTTCTGAGAAACTTCTTTGTGTTCTGTGAAATAATCTCACAGAGTTACAGCTTTCCCCTCAAGAAGCCTTTCGCTAAGACAGTTCTTGTGGAATTGGCAAAGTGATATTTGGAAGCCCTTAGAGGGTTATGGTGAAAAAGTTAATATCCTCAGATGAAATCTGGAAAGAAGCTTTCTGAGAAACTGCTCAGTGTTCTGTTCATTCATCTCACAGAGATACATCTGTGTTTCGTGGATCTCTTTGCTAGCCTTATTTCTGTGGAATCTGAGAACAGATATTTCGGATCCCTATGAAGACTTTATGGCCAATGGAAATATCATCCGATAACAAAGAGAAAGAAGCTTTCTGAGAAACTTCTTTGTGTTCTGTGAAATCATCTCACAGAGTTACAGCTTTCCCCTCAAGAAGCCTTTCGCTAAGACAGTTCTTGTGGAATTGGCAAAGAAATATTTGGAAGCCCATAGAGGGGTATGGTGAAAAAGGAAATATCCTCAGATGAAATCTGGAAAGAAGCTTTTTGAGAAACTGCTCTGCGATGTGTGACTTCCACTCACAGAGTTACATCTGTATTTCGTGGATCTCTTTGCTAGCCTTATTTCTGTGGAATCTGAGAACAGATATTTCGGATCCCTTTGAAGACTATAGGGCCAAAGGAAATATCCTGCGATAACAAAGAGAAAGAAGCTTTCTGAGAAACTTCTTTGTGTTCTGTGAAATCATCTCACAGAGTTACAGCTTTCCCCTCAAGAAGCCTTTCGCTAAGACAGTTCTTGTGGAATTGGCAAAGTGATATTTGGAAGCCCATAGAGGGCTATGGTGAAAAAGGAAATATCCTCAGATGAAATCTGGAAAGAAGCTTTCTGTGAAACTGCTTAGTGTTCTGTTCATTCATCTCACAGAGTTACATCTGTATTTCGTGGATCTCTTTGCTAGCCTTATTTCTGTGGAATCTGAGAACAGATATTTCGGATCCCTTTGAAGACTATAGGGCCAAAGGAAATATCCTGCGATAACAAAGAGAAAGAAGCTTTCTGAGAAACTTCTTTGTGTTCTGTGAAATAATCTCACAGAGTTACAGCTTTCCCCTCAAGAAGCCTTTCGCTAAGACAGTTCTTGTGGAATTGGCAAAGTGATATTTGGAAGCCCTTAGAGGGCTATGGTGAAAAAGTTAATATCCTCAGATGAAATCTGGAAAGAAGCTTTCTGAGAAACTGCTCATTGTTCTGTTCATTCATCTCACAGAGTTACATCTGTGTTTCGTGGATCTCTTTGCTAGCCTTATTTCTGTGGAATCTGAGAACAGATATTTCGGATCCCTATGAAGACTATATGGCCAATGGAAATATCATCCGATAACAAAGAGAAAGAAGCTTTCTGAGAAACTTCTTTGTGTTCTGTGAAATCATCTCACAGAGTTACAGCTTTCCCCTCAAGAAGCCTTTCGCTAAGACAGTTCTTGTGGAATTGGCAAAGAGATATTTGGAAGCCCATAGAGGGCTATGGTGAAAAAGGAAATATCCTCAGATGAAATCTGGAAAGAAGCTTTTTGAGAAACTGCTCTGCGATGTGTGACTTCCACTCACAGAGTTACATCTGTATTTCGTGGATCTCTTTGTTAGCCTTATTTCTGTGGAATCTGAGAACAGATATTTCGGATCCCTTTGAAGACTATAGGGCCAAAGGAAATATCCTCTGATAACAAAGAGAAAGAAGCTTTCTGAGAAACTTCTTTGTGTTCTGTGAAATCATCTCACAGAGTTACAGCTTTCCCCTCAAGAAGCCTTTCGCTAAGACAGTTCTTGTGGAATTGGCAAAGTGATATTTGGAAGCCCATAGAGGGCTATGGTGAAAAAGGAAATATCCTCAGATGAAATCTGGAAAGAAGCTTTCTGAGAAACTGCTTAGTGTTCTGTTCATTCATCTCACAGAGTTACATCTGTGTTTCGTGGATCTCTTTGCTAGCCTTATTTCTGTGGAATCTGAGAACAGATATTTCGGATCCCTTTGAAGACTATATGGCCAAAGGAAATATCCTCCGATAACAAAGAGAAAGAAGCTTTCTGAGAAACTTCTTTGTGTTCTGTGAAATCATCTCACAGAGTTACAGCTTTCCCCTCAAGAAGCCTTTCGGTAAGACAGTTCTTGTGGAATTGGCAAAGTGATATTTGGAAGCCCATAGAAGGCTATGGTGAAAAAGGAAATATCCTCAGATGAAATCTGGAAAGAAGCTTTCTGAGAAACTGCTTAGTGTTCTGTTCATTCATCTCACAGAGTTACATCTGTATTTCGTGGATCTCTTTGCTAACCTTATTTCTGTGGAATCTCAGAACAGATATTTCGGATCCCTTTGAAGACTATAGGTCCAAAGGAAATATCCAGCGATAACAAAGAGAAAGAAACTTTCTGAGAAATTTCTTTGTGTTCTGTGAAATCATCTCACAGAGTTACAGCTTTCCCCTCAGGAAGCCTTTCGCTAAGACAGTTCTTGTGGAATTGGCAAAGTGACATTTGGAAGCCCTTAGAGGGCTATGGTGAAAAAGGAAATATCCTCAGATGAAATCTGGAAAGAAGCTTTCTGAGAAACTGCTTAGTGTTCTGTTCATTCATCTCACAGAGTTTCATCTGTATTTCGTTGATCTCTTTGCTATCCTTATTTCTGTGGAATCTGAGAACAGATATTTCGGATCCCTTTGAAGACTATATGGCCAAAGGAAATATCCTCCGATAACAAAGAGAAAGAAGCTTTCTGAGAAACTTCTTTGTGTTCTGTGAAATCATCTCACAGAGTTATAACTTTCCCCTCCAGAAGCCTTTCGCTAAGACAGTTCTTGTGTAATTGGCAAAGTGATATTTGGAAGCCCATAGAGGGCTATGGTGAAAAAGGAAATATCCTCAGATGAAATCTGGAAAGAAGCTTTCTGAGAAACTGCTCTGTGATGTGTGACTTCCACTCACAGAGTTACAACTGTATTTCGTGGATCTCTTTGCTAGCCTTATTTCTGTGGAATCTGAGAACAGATATTTCGGATCCCTTTGAAGACTATAGGGCCAAAGGAATTATCCTCCGATAACAAAGAGAAAGAAGCTTTCTGAGAAACTTCTTTGTGTTCTGTGAAATCATCTCACAGAGTTACAGCTTTCCCCTCAAGAAGCCTTTCGCTAAGACAGTTCTTGTGGAATTGGCAAAGTGATATTTGGAAGCCCATAGAGGGCTATGGTGAAAAAGGAAATATCCTCAGATGAAATCTGGAAAGAAGCTTTCTGAGAAACTGCTTAGTGTTCTGTTCATTCATCTCACAGAGTTACATCTGTGTTTCGTGGATCTCTTTGCTAGCCTTATTTCTGTGGAATCTGAGAACAGATATTTCGGATCCCTTTGAAGACTATATGGCCAAAGGAAATATCATCCGATAACAAAGAGAAAGAAGCTTTCTGAGAAACTTCTTTGTGTTCTGTGAAATCATCTCACAGAGTTCCAGCTTTCCCCTCAAGAAGCCTTTCGGTAAGACAGTTCTTGTGGAATTGGCAAAGTGATATTTGGAAGCCCATAGAAGGCTATGGTGAAAAAGGAAATATCCTCAGATGAAATCTGGAAAGAAGCTTTCTGAGAAACTGCTTAGTGTTCTGTTCATTCATCTCACAGAGTTACATCTGTATTTCGTGGATCTCTTTGCTAACCTTATTTCTGTGGAATCTCAGAACAGATATTTCGGATCCCTTTGAAGACTATAGGGCCAAAGGAAATATCCTGCGATAACAAAGAGAAAGAAACTTTCTGAGAAACTTCTTTGTGTTCTGTGAAATCATCTCACAGAGTTACAGCTTTCCCCTCAGGAAGCCTTTCGCTAAGACAGTTCTTGTGGAATTGGGAAAGTGACATTTGGAAGCCCTTAGAGGGCTAAGGGGAAAAAGGAAATATCCTCAGATGAAATCAGGAAAGAAGCTTTCTGAGAAACTGCTTAGTGTTCTGTTCATTCATCTCACAGAGTTTCATCTGTATTTCGTGGATCTCTTTGCTAGCCTTATTTCTGTGGAATCTGAGAACAGATATTTCGGATCCCTTTGAAGACTATATGGCCAAAGGAAATATCCTCCGATAACAAAGAGAAAGAAGCTTTCTGAGAAACTTCTTTGTGTTCTGTGAAATCATCTCACAGAGTTATAACTTTCCCCTCAAGAAGCCTTTCGCTAAGACAGTTCTTGTGGAATTGGCAAAGTGATATTTGGAAGCCCATAGAGGGCTATGGTGAAAAAGGAAATATCCTCAGATGAAATCTGGAAAGAAGCTTTCTGAGAAACTGCTCTGTGATATGTGACTTCCACTCACAGAGTTACATCTGTATTTCGTGGATCTCTTTGCTAGCCTTATTTCTGTGGAATCTGAGAACAGATATTTCGGATCCCTTTGAAGACTATAGGGCCAAAGGAAATATCCTCCGATAACAAAGACAAAGAAGCTTTCTGAGAAACTTCTTTGTGTTCTGTGAAATCATCTCTCAGAGTTACAGCTTTCCCCTCAAGAAGCCTTTCGCTAAGACAGTTCTTGTGGAATTGGCAAAGTGATATTTGGAAGCCCATAGAGGGCTATGGTGAAAAAGGAAATATCCTCAGATGAAATCTGGAAAGAAGCTTTCTGAGAAACTGCTTAGTGTTCTGTTCATTCATCTCACAGAGTTACATCTGTGTTTCGTGGATCTCTTTGCTAGCCTTATTTCTGTGGAATCTGAGAACAGATATTTCGGATCCCTTTGAAGACTATAGGGCCAAAGGAAATATCCTCCGATAACAAAGAGAAAGAAGCTTTCTGAGAAACTTCTTTGTGTTCTGTGAAATCATCTCACAGAGTTACAGCTTTCCCCTCAAGAAGCCTTGCGCTAAGACAGTTCTTGTGGAATTGGCAAAGTGATATTTGGAAGCCCATAGAGGGCTATGGTGAAAAAGAAAATATCCTCAGATGAAATCTGGAAAGAAGCTTTCTGAGAAACTGCTTAGTGTTCTGTTCATTCATCTCACAGAGTTACATCTGTGTTTCGTGGATCTCTTTGCTAGCCTTATTTCTGTGGAATCTGAGAACAGATATTTCGGATCCCTTTGAAGACTATAGGGCCAAAGGAAATATGCTCCGATAACAAAGAGAGAGAAGCTTTCTGAGAAACTTCTTTGTGTTCTGTGAAATCATCACACAGAGTTCCAGCTTTCCCCTCAAGAAGCCTTTCGGTAAGACAGTTCTTGTGGAATTGGCAAAGTGATATTTGGAAGCCCACAGAAGGCTATGGTGAAAAAGGAAATATCCTCAGATGAAATCTGGAAAGAAGCTTTCTGAGAAACTGCTTAGTGTTCTGGTCATTCATCTCACAGAGTTACAGCTGTATTTCGTGGATCTCTTTGCTAAACTTATTTCTGTGGAATCTCAGAACAGATATTTCGGATCCCTTTGAAGACTATAGGGCCAAAGGAAATATCCTGCGATAACAAAGAGAAAGAAACTTTCTGAGAAACTTCTTTGTGTTCTGTGAAATCATCTCACAGAGTTACAGCTTTCCCCTCAGGAAGCCTTTCGCTAAGACAGTTCTTGTGGAATTGGCAAAGTGACATTTGGAAGCCCTTAGAGGGCTATGGTGAAAAAGGAAATATCCTCAGATGAAATCTTTAAAGAAGCTTTCTCAGAAACTGGTTAGTGTTCTGTTCATTCATCTCACAGAGTTTCATCTGTATTTCGTGTATCTCTTTGCTAGCCTTATTTCTGTGGAATCTGAGAACAGATATTTCGGATCCCTTTGAATACTATATGGCCAAAGGAAATATCCTCCGATAACAAAGAGAAAGAAGCTTTCTGAGAAACTTCTTTGTGTTCTGTGAAATCATCTCACAGAGTTATAACTTTCCCCTGAAGAAGCCTTTCGCTAAGACAGTTCTTGTGGAATTGGCAAAGTGATATTTGGAAGCCCATAGAGGGCTATGGTGAAAAAGGAAATATCCTCAGATGAAATCTGGAAAGAAGCTTTCTGAGAAACTGCTCTGTGATGTGTAACTTCCACTCACAGAGTTACATCTGTATTTCGTGGATCTCTTTGCTAGCCTTATTTCTGTGGAATCTGAGAACAGATATTTCGGATCCCTTTGAAGACTATAGGTCCAAAGGAAATATCCTCCGATAACAAAGAGAAAGAAGCTTTCTGAGAAACTTCTTTGTGTTCTGTGAAATCATCTCACAGAGTTACAGCTTTCCCCTCAAGAAGCCTTGCGCTAAGACAGTTCTTGTGGAATTGGCAAAGTGATATTGGAAGCCCATAGAGGGCTATGGTGAAAAAGGAAATATCCTCAGATGAAATCTGGAAAGAAGCTTTCTGAGAAACTGCTTAGTGTTCTGTTCATTCATCTCACAGAGTTACATCTGTGTTTCGTGGATCTCTTTGCTAGCCTTATTTCTGTGGAATCTGAGAACAGATATTTCGGATCCCTTTGAAGACTATAGGGCCAAAGGAAATATCCTCCGATAACAAAGAGAAAGAAGCTTTCTGAGAAACTTCTTTGTGTTCTGTGAAATCATCTCACGGAGTTACAGCTTTCCCCTCAAGAAGCCTTTCGCTAAGACAGTTCTTGTGGAATTGGCAAAGTGATATTTGGAAGCCCATAGAGGGCTATGGTGAAAAAGGAAATATCCTCAGATGAAATCTGGAAAGAAGCTTTCTGAGAAACTGCTCTGTGAGGTGTGACTTCCACTCACAGAGTTACATCTGTATTTCGTGGATCTCTTTACTAGCCTTATTTCTGTGGAATCTGAGAACAGATATTTCGGATCCCTTTGAAGACTATAGGTCCAAAGGAAATATCCTCCGATAACAAAGAGAAAGAAGCTTGCTGAGAAACTTCTTTGTGTTCTGTGAAATCATCTCACAGAGTTACAGCTTTCCCCTCAAGAAGCCTTGCGCTAAGACAGTTCTTGTGGAATTGGCAAAGTGATATTTGGAAGCCCATAGAGGGCTATGTTGAAAAAGGAAATATCCTCAGATGAAATCTGGAAAGAAGCTTTCTGAGAAACTGCTTAGTGTTCTGTTCATTCATCTCACAGAGTTACATCTGTGTTTCGTGGATCTCTTTGCTAGCCTTATTTCTGTGGAATCTGAGAACAGATATTTCGGATCCCTTTGAAGACTATAGGGCCAAAGGAAATATCCTCCGATAACAAAGAGAAAGAAGCTTTCTGAGAAACTTCTTTGTGTTCTGTGAAATCATCTCACAGAGTTACAGCTTTCCCCTCAAGAAGCCTTTCGCTAAGACAGTTCTTGTGGAATTGGCAAAGTGATATTTGGAAGCCCATAGAGGGCTATGGTGAAAAAGGAAATATCCTCAGATGAAATCTGGAAAGAAGCTTTCTGAGAAACTGCTCTGTGAGGTGTGACTTCCACTCACAGAGTTACATCTGTATTTCGTGGATCTCTTTACTAGCCTTATTTCTGTGGAATCTGAGAACAGATATTTCGGATCCCTTTGAAGACTATAGGTCCAAAGGAAATATCCTCCGATAACAAAGAGAAAGAAGCTTTCTGAGAAACTTCTTTGTGTTCTGTGAAATCATCTCACAGAGTTACAGCTTTCCCCTCAAAAAGCCTTGCGCTAAGACAGTTCTTGTGGAATTGGCAAAGTGATATTTGGAAGCCCATAGAGGGCTATGGTGAAAAAGGAAATATCCTCAGATGAAATCTGGAAAGAAGCTTTCTGAGAAACTGCTTAGTGTTCTGTTCATTCATCTCACAGAGTTACATCTGTGTTTCGTGGATCTCTTTGCTAGCCTTATTTCTGTGGAATCTGAGAACAGATATTTCGGATCCCTTTGAAGACTATAGGGCCAAAGGAAATATCCTCCGATAACAAAGAGAAAGAAGCTTTCTGAGAAACTTCTTTGTGTTCTGTGAAATCATCTCACAGAGTTACAGCTTTCCCCTCAAGAAGCCTTTCGCTAAGACAGTTCTTGTGGAATTGGCAGTCATATTTGGAAGCCCATAGAGGGCTATGGTGAAAAAGGAAATATCCTAAGATGAAATCTGGAAAGAAGCTTTCTGAGAAACTGCTTAGTGTTCTGTTCATTCATCTCACAGAGTTACATCTGTGTTTCGTGGATCTCTTTGCTAGCCTTATTTCTGTGGAATCTGAGAACAGATATTTCGGATCCCTTTGAAGACTATATGGCCAAAGGAAATATCCTCCCATAACAAAGAGAAAGAAGCTTTCTGAGAAACTTCTTTGTGTTCTGTGAAATCATCTCAGAGAGTTACAGCTTTCCCCTCAAGAAGCCTTTCGGTAAGACAGTTCTTGTGGAATTGGCAAAGTGATATTTGGAAGCCCATAGAGGGCTATGGTGAAAAAGGAAATATCCTCAGATGAAATCTGGAAAGAAGCTTTCTGAGAAACTGCTTAGTGTTCTGTTCATTCATCTCACAGAGTTACATCTGTGTTTCGTGGATCTCTTTGCTAGCCTTATTACTGTGGAATCTGAGAACAGATATTTCGGATCCCTTTGAAGACTATAGGGCCAAAGGAAATATCCTCCGATAACAAAGAGAAAGAAGCTTTCTGAGAAACTTCTTTGTGTTCTGTGAAATCATCTCACAGAGTTACAGCTTTCCCCTCAAGAAGCCTTTCGCTAAGACAGTTCTTGTGGAATTGGCAAAGTGATATTTGGAAGCCCATAGAGGACTATGGTGAAAAAGGAAATATCCTCAGATGAAATCTGGAAAGAAGCTTTCTGAGAAACTGCTTAGTGTTCTGTTCATTCATCTCACAGAGTTACATCTGTGTTTCGTGGATCTCTTCGCTTGCCTTATTTCTGTGGAATCTGAGAACAGATATTTCGGATCCCTATGAAGACTATATGGCCAAAGGAAATATCATCCGATAACAAAGAGAAAGAAGCTTTCTGAGAAACCTCTTTGTGTTCTGTGAAATCATCTCACAGAGTTACAGCTTTCCCCTCAAGAAGCCTTTCGCTAAGACAGTTCTTGTGGAATTGGCAAAGTGATATTTGGAAGCCCTTAGAGGGCTATGGTGGAAAAGGAAATATCCTCAGATGAAATCTGGAAAGAAGCTTTCTGAGAAACTGCTCTGCGATGTGTGACTTCCACTCACAGAGTTACATCGGTATTTCGTGGATCTCTTTGCTAGCCTTATTTCTGTGGAATCTGAAAACAGATATTTCGGATCCCTTTGAAGACTATAGTGCCAAAGGAAATATCCTCTGATAACAAAGAGAAAGAAGCTTTCTGAGAAACTTCTTTGTGTTCTGTGAAATCATCTCACAGAGTTACAGCTTTCCCCTCAAGAAGCCTTTCGCTAAGACAGTTCTTGTGGAATTGGCAAAGTGATATTTGGAAGCCCATAGAGGGCTATGGTGAAAAAGGAAATATCCTCAGATGAAATCTGGAAAGAAGCTTTCTGAGAAACTGCTTAGTGTTCTGTTCATTCATCTCACAGAGTTACATCTGTGTTTCGTGGATCTCTTTGCTAGCCTTATTTCTGTGGAATCTGAGAACAGATATTTCGGATCCCTTTGAAGACTATAGGGCCAAAGGAAATATCCTCCGATAACAAAGAGAAAGAAGCTTTCTGAGAAACTTCTTTGTGTTCTGTGAAATCATCTCACAGAGTTACAGCTTTCCACTCAAGAAGCCTTTCGCTAAGACAGTTCTTGTGGAATTGGCAAAGTGATATTTGGAAGCCCATAGAGGGCTATGGTGAAAAAGGAAATATCCTCAGATGAAATCTGGAAAGAAGCTTTCTGAGAAACTGCTTAGTGTTCTGTTCATTCATCTCACAGAGTTACATCTGTATTTCGTGGATCTCTTTGCTAGCCTTATTTCTGTGGAATCTGAGAACGGATATTTCGGATCCCTTTGAAGACTATATGGCCAAAGGAAATATCCTGCGATAACAAAGAGAAAGAAGCTATCTGAGAAACTTCTTTGTGTTCTGTGAAATCATCTCACAGAGTTACAGCTTTCCCCTCAAGAAGCCTTTCGCTAAGACAGTTCTTGTGGAATTGGCAAAGTGATATTTGGAAGCCCATAGAGGGCTATGGTGAAAAAGGAAATATCCTCAGATGAAATCTGGAAAGAAGCTTTCTGAGAAACTGCTTAGTGTTCTGTTCATTCATCTCACAGAGTTACATCTGTATTTCGTGGATCTCTTTGCTAGCCCTATTTCTGTGGAATCTGAGAACAGATATTTCGGATCCCTATGAAGACTATATGGCCAAAGGAAATATCCTCCGATAACAAAGAGAAAGAAGCTTTCTCAGAAACCTCTTTGTGTTCTGTGAAATCATCTCACAGAGTTACAGCTTTCCCCTCAAGAAGCCTTGCGCTAAGACAGTTCTTGTGGAATTGGCAAAGTGATATTTGGAAGCCCATAGAGGGCTATGTTGAAAAAGGAAATATCCTCAGATGAAATCTGGAAAGAAGCTTTCTGAGAAACTGCTTAGTGTTCTGTTCATTCATCTCACAGAGTTACATCTGTGTTTCGTGGATCTCTTTGCTAGCCTTATTTCTGTGGAATCTGAGAACAGATATTTCGGATCCCTTTGAAGACTATAGGGCCAAAGGAAATATCCTGCGATAACAAAGAGAAAGAAGCTTTCTGAGAAACTTCTTTGTGTTCTGTGAAATCATCTCACAGAGTTACAGCTTTCCCCTCAAGAAGCCTTTCGCTAAGACAGTTCTTGTGGAATTGGCAAAGTGATATTTGGAAGCCCATAGAGGGCTATGGTGAAAAAGGAAATATCCTCAGATGAAATCTGGAAAGAAGCTTTCTGAGAAACTGCTCTGTGAGGTGTGACTTCCACTCACAGAGTTACATCTGTATTTCGTGGATCTCTTTACTAGCCTTATTTCTGTGGAATCTGAGAACAGATATTTCGGATCCCTTTGAAGACTATAGGTCCAAAGGAAATATCCTCCGATAACAAAGAGAAAGAAGCTTTCTGAGAAACTTCTTTGTGTTCTGTGAAATCATCTCACAGAGTTACAGCTTTCCCCTCAAAAAGCCTTGCGCTAAGACAGTTCTTGTGGAATTGGCAAAGTGATATTTGGAAGCCCATAGAGGGCTATGGTGAAAAAGGAAATATCCTCAGATGAAATCTGGAAAGAAGCTTTCTGAGAAACTGCTTAGTGTTCTGTTCATTCATCTCACAGAGTTACATCTGTGTTTCGTGGATCTCTTTGCTAGCCTTATTTCTGTGGAATCTGAGAACAGATATTTCGGATCCCTTTGAAGACTATAGGGCCAAAGGAAATATCCTCCGATAACAAAGAGAAAGAAGCTTTCTGAGAAACTTCTTTGTGTTCTGTGAAATCATCTCACAGAGTTACAGCTTTCCCCTCAAGAAGCCTTTCGCTAAGACAGTTCTTGTGGAATTGGCAAAGTCATATTTGGAAGCCCATAGAGGGCTATGGTGAAAAAGGAAATATCCTCAGATGAAATCTGGAAAGAAGCTTTCTGAGAAACTGCTTAGTGTTCTGTTCATTCATCTCACAGAGTTACATCTGTGTTTCGTGGATCTCTTTGCTAGCCTTATTTCTGTGGAATCTGAGAACAGATATTTCGGATCCCTTTGAAGACTATAGGGCCAAAGGAAATATCCTCCGATAACAAAGAGAAAGAAGCTTTCTGAGAAACTTCTTTGTGTTCTGTGAAATCATCTCACAGAGTTACAGCTTTCCCCTCAAGAAGCCTTTCGCTAAGACAGTTCTTGTGGAATTGGCAAAGTGATATTTGGAAGCCCATAGAGGGCTATGGTGAAAAAGGAAATATCCTCAGATGAAATCTGGAAAGAAGCTTTCTGAGAAACTGCTCTGTGAGGTGTGACTTCCACTCACAGAGTTACATCTGTATTTCGTGGATCTCTTTACTAGCCTTATTTCTGTGGAATCTGAGAACAGATATTTCGGATCCCTTTGAAGACTATAGGTCCAAAGGAAATATCCTCCGATAACAAAGAGAAAGAAGCTTTCTGAGAAACTTCTTTGTGTTCTGTGAAATCATCTCACAGAGTTACAGCTTTCCCCTCAAAAAGCCTTGCGCTAAGACAGTTCTTGTGGAATTGGCAAAGTGATATTTGGAAGCCCATAGAGGGCTATGGTGAAAAAGGAAATATCCTCAGATGAAATCTGGAAAGAAGCTTTCTGAGAAACTGCTTAGTGTTCTGTTCATTCATCTCACAGAGTTACATCTGTGTTTCGTGGATCTCTTTGCTAGCCTTATTTCTGTGGAATCTGAGAACAGATATTTCGGATCCCTTTGAAGACTATAGGGCCAAAGGAAATATCCTCCGATAACAAAGAGAAAGAAGCTTTCTGAGAAACTTCTTTGTGTTCTGTGAAATCATCTCACAGAGTTACAGCTTTCCCCTCAAGAAGCCTTTCGCTAAGACAGTTCTTGTGGAATTGGCAAAGTCATATTTGGAAGCCCATAGAGGGCTATGGTGAAAAAGGAAATATCCTCAGATGAAATCTGGAAAGAAGCTTTCTGAGAAACTGCTTAGTGTTCTGTTCATTCATCTCACAGAGTTACATCTGTGTTTCGTGGATCTCTTTGCTAGCCTTATTTCTGTGGAATCTGAGAACAGATATTTCGGATCCCTTTGAAGACTATATGGCCAAAGGAAATATCCTCCCATAACAAAGAGAAAGAAGCTTTCTGAGAAACTTCTTTGTGTTCTGTGAAATCATCTCAGAGAGTTACAGCTTTCCCCTCAAGAAGCCTTTCGGTAAGACAGTTCTTGTGGAATTGGCAAAGTGATATTTGGAAGCCCATAGAGGGCTATGGTGAAAAAGGAAATATCCTCAGATGAAATCTGGAAAGAAGCTTTCTGAGAAACTGCTTAGTGTTCTGTTCATTCATCTCACAGAGTTACATCTGTGTTTCGTGGATCTCTTTGCTAGCCTTATTACTGTGGAATCTGAGAACAGATATTTCGGATCCCTTTGAAGACTATAGGGCCAAAGGAAATATCCTCCGATAACAAAGAGAAAGAAGCTTTCTGAGAAACTTCTTTGTGTTCTGTGAAATCATCTCACAGAGTTACAGCTTTCCCCTCAAGAAGCCTTTCGCTAAGACAGTTCTTGTGGAATTGGCAAAGTGATATTTGGAAGCCCATAGAGGACTATGGTGAAAAAGGAAATATCCTCAGATGAAATCTGGAAAGAAGCTTTCTGAGAAACTGCTTAGTGTTCTGTTCATTCATCTCACAGAGTTACATCTGTGTTTCGTGGATCTCTTCGCTTGCCTTATTTCTGTGGAATCTGAGAACAGATATTTCGGATCCCTATGAAGACTATATGGCCAAAGGAAATATCATCCGATAACAAAGAGAAAGAAGCTTTCTGAGAAACCTCTTTGTGTTCTGTGAAATCATCTCACAGAGTTACAGCTTTCCCCTCAAGAAGCCTTTCGCTAAGACAGTTCTTGTGGAATTGGCAAAGTGATATTTGGAAGCCCTTAGAGGGCTATGGTGGAAAAGGAAATATCCTCAGATGAAATCTGGAAAGAAGCTTTCTGAGAAACTGCTCTGCGATGTGTGACTTCCACTCACAGAGTTACATCGGTATTTCGTGGATCTCTTTGCTAGCCTTATTTCTGTGGAATCTGAAAACAGATATTTCGGATCCCTTTGAAGACTATAGTGCCAAAGGAAATATCCTCTGATAACAAAGAGAAAGAAGCTTTCTGAGAAACTTCTTTGTGTTCTGTGAAATCATCTCACAGAGTTACAGCTTTCCCCTCAAGAAGCCTTTCGCTAAGACAGTTCTTGTGGAATTGGCAAAGTGATATTTGGAAGCCCATAGAGGGCTATTGTGAAAAAGGAAATATCCTCAGATGAAATCTGGAAAGAAGCTTTCTGAGAAACTGCTCTGCGATGTGTGACTTCCACTCACAGAGTTACATCGGTATTTCGTGGATCTCTTTGCTAGCCTTATTTCTGTGGAATCTGAAAACAGATATTTCGGATCCCTTTGAAGACTATAGTGCCAAAGGAAATATCCTCTGATAACAAAGAGAAAGAAGCTTTCTGAGAAACTTCTTTGTGTTCTGTGAAATCATCTCACAGAGTTACAGCTTTCCCCTCAAGAAGCCTTTCGCTAAGACAGTTCTTGTGGAATTGGCAAAGTGATATTTGGAAGCCCATAGAGGGCTATTGTGAAAAAGGAAATATCCTCAGATGAAATCTGGAAAGAAGCTTTCTGAGAAACTGCTTAGTGTTCTGTTCATTCATCTCACAGAGTTACATCTGTGTTTCGTGGATCTCTTTGCTAGCCTTATTTCTGTGGAATCTGAGAACAGATATTTCGGATCCCTTTGAAGACTATAGGGCCAAAGGAAATATCCTCCGATAACAAAGAGAAAGAAGCTTTCTGAGAAACTTCTTTGTGTTCTGTGAAATCATCTCACAGAGTTACAGCTTTCCACTCAAGAAGCCTTTCGCTAAGACAGTTCTTGTGGAATTGGCAAAGTGATATTTGGAAGCCCATAGAGGGCTATGGTGAAAAAGGAAATATCCTCAGATGAAATATGGAAAGAAGCTTTCTGAGAAACTGCTTAGTGTTCTGTTCATTCATCTCACAGAGTTTCATCTGTGTTTCGTGGATCTTTTTGCTAGCCTTATTTCTGTGGAATCTGAGAACAGATATTTCGGATCCCTTTGAAGACTATAGGGCCAAAGGAAATATCCTCCGATAACAAAGAGAAAGAAGCTTTCTGAGAAACTTCTTTGTGTTCTGTGAAATCATCTCACAGAGTTACAGCTTTCCCCTCAAGAAGCCTTTCGCTAAGACAGTTCTTGTGGAATTGGCAAAGTGATATTTGGAAGCCCATAGAGGGCTATGGTGAAAAAGGAAATATCCTCAGATGAAATCTGGAAAGAAGCTTTCTGAGAAACTGCTTAGTGTTCTGTTCATTCATCTCACAGAGTTACATCTGTGTTTCGTGGATCTCTTTGCTAGCCTTATTTCTGTGGAATCTGAGAACAGATATTTCGGATCCCTTTGAAGACTATAGGGCCAAAGGAAATATCATCCGATAACAAAGAGAAAGAAGCTTTCTGAGAAACTTCTTTGTGTTCCGTGAAATCATCTCACAGAGTTACAGCTTTCCCCTCAAGAAGCCTTTCGCTAAGACAGTTCTTGTGGAATTGGCAAAGTGATATTTGGAAGCCCAGAGAGGGCTATGGTGAAAAAGGAAATATCCTCAGATGAAATCTGGAAAGAAGCTTTCTGAGAAACTGCTTAGTGTTCTGTTCATTCATCTCACAGAGTTACATCTGTGTTTCGTGGATCTCTTTGCTAGCCTTATTTCTGTGGAATCTGAGAACAGATATTTCGGATCCCTTTGAAGACTATAGGGCCAAAGGAAATATCCTGCGATAACAAAGAGAAAGAAGCTTTCTGAGAAACCTCTTTGTGTTCTGTGAAATCATCTCACAGAGTTACAGCTTTCCCCTCAAGAAGCCTTTCGCTAAGAGAGTTCTTGTGGAATTGGCAAAGTGATATTTGGAAGCCCTTAGAGGGCTATGGTGAAAAAGGAAATATCCTAAGATGAAATCTGGAAAGAAGCTTTCTGAGAAACTGCTCTGCGATGTGTGACTTCCACTCACAGAGTTACATCGGTATTTCGTGGATCTCTTTGCTAGCCTTATTTCTGTGGAATCTGAAAACAGATATTTCGGATCCCTTTGAAGACTATAGGGCCAAAGGAAATATCCTCTGATAACAAAGAGAAAGAAGCTTTCTGAGAAACTTCTTTGTGTTCTGTGAAATCATCTCACAGAGTTACAGCTTTCCCCTCAAGAAGCCTATCGCTAAGACAGTTCTTGTGGAATTGGCAAAGTGATATTTGGAAGCCCATAGAGGGCTATGGTGAAAAAGGAAATATCCTCAGATGAAATCTGGAAAGAAGCTTTCTGAGAAACTGCTTAGTGTTCTCTTCATTCATCTCACAGAGTTACATCTGTGTTTCGTGGATCTCTTTGCTAGCCTTATTTCTGTGGAATCTGAGAACAGATATTTCGGATCCCTTTGAAGACTATAGGGCCAAAGGAAATATCCTCCGATAACAAAGAGAAAGAAGCTTTCTGAGAAACTTCTTTGTGTTCTGTGAAATCATCTCACAGAGTTACAGCTTTCCCCTCAAGAAGCCTATCGCTAAGACAGTTCTTGTGGAATTGGCAAAGTGATATTTGGAAGCCCATAGAGGGCTATGGTGAAAAAGGAAATATCCTCAGATGAAATCTGGAAAGAAGCTTTCTGAGAAACTGCTTAGTGTTCTCTTCATTCATCTCACAGAGTTACATCTGTGTTTCGTGGATCTCTTTGCTAGCCTTATTTCTGTGGAATCTGAGAACAGATATTTCGGATCCCTTTGAAGACTATAGGGCCAAAGGAAATATCCTGCGATAACAAAGAGAAAGAAGCTATCTGAGAAACTTCTTTGTGTTCTGTGAAATCATCTCACAGAGTTACAGCTTTCCCCTCAAGAAGCCTTTCGCTAAGACAGTTCTTGTGGAATTGGCAAAGTGATATTTGGAAGCCCATAGAGGGCTATGGTGAAAAAGGAAATATCCTCAGATGAAATCTGGAAAGAAGCTTTCTGAGAAACTGATTAGTGTTCTGTTCATTCATCTCACAGAGTTACATCTGTGTTTCGTGGATCTCTTTGCTAGCCTTATTTCTGTGGAATCTGAGAACAGATATTTCGGATCCCTATGAAGACTATATGGCCAAAGGAAATATCCTCCGATAACAAAGAGAAAGAAGCTTTCTCAGAAACCTCTTTGTGTTCTGTGAAATCATCTCACAGAGTTACAGCTTTCCCCTCAAGAAGCCTTTCGCTAAGACAGTTCTTGTGGAATTGGCAAAGTGATATTTGGAAGCCCTTAGAGGGCTATGGTGAAAAAGGAAATATCCTCAGATGAAATCTTTAAAGAAGCTTTCTCAGAAACTGGTTAGTGTTCTGTTCATTCATCTCACAGAGTTTCATCTGTATTTCGTGTATCTCTTTGCTAGCCTTATTTCTGTGGAATCTGAGAACAGATATTTCGGATCCCTTTGAATACTATATGGCCAAAGGAAATATCCTCCGATAACAAAGAGAAAGAAGCTTTCTGAGAAACTTCTTTGTGTTCTGTGAAATCATCTCACAGAGTTATAACTTTCCCCTGAAGAAGCCTTTCGCTAAGACAGTTCTTGTGGAATTGGCAAAGTGATATTTGGAAGCCCATAGAGGGCTATGGTGAAAAAGGAAATATCCTCAGATGAAATCTGGAAAGAAGCTTTCTGAGAAACTGCTCTGTGATGTGTAACTTCCACTCACAGAGTTACATCTGTATTTCGTGGATCTCTTTGCTAGCCTTATTTCTGTGGAATCTGAGAACAGATATTTCGGATCCCTTTGAAGACTATAGGTCCAAAGGAAATATCCTCCGATAACAAAGAGAAAGAAGCTTTCTGAGAAACTTCTTTGTGTTCTGTGAAATCATCTCACAGAGTTACAGCTTTCCCCTCAAGAAGCCTTGCGCTAAGACAGTTCTTGTGGAATTGGCAAAGTGATATTGGAAGCCCATAGAGGGCTATGGTGAAAAAGGAAATATCCTCAGATGAAATCTGGAAAGAAGCTTTCTGAGAAACTGCTTAGTGTTCTGTTCATTCATCTCACAGAGTTACATCTGTGTTTCGTGGATCTCTTTGCTAGCCTTATTTCTGTGGAATCTGAGAACAGATATTTCGGATCCCTTTGAAGACTATAGGGCCAAAGGAAATATCCTCCGATAACAAAGAGAAAGAAGCTTTCTGAGAAACTTCTTTGTGTTCTGTGAAATCATCTCACGGAGTTACAGCTTTCCCCTCAAGAAGCCTTTCGCTAAGACAGTTCTTGTGGAATTGGCAAAGTGATATTTGGAAGCCCATAGAGGGCTATGGTGAAAAAGGAAATATCCTCAGATGAAATCTGGAAAGAAGCTTTCTGAGAAACTGCTCTGTGAGGTGTGACTTCCACTCACAGAGTTACATCTGTATTTCGTGGATCTCTTTACTAGCCTTATTTCTGTGGAATCTGAGAACAGATATTTCGGATCCCTTTGAAGACTATAGGTCCAAAGGAAATATCCTCCGATAACAAAGAGAAAGAAGCTTGCTGAGAAACTTCTTTGTGTTCTGTGAAATCATCTCACAGAGTTACAGCTTTCCCCTCAAGAAGCCTTGCGCTAAGACAGTTCTTGTGGAATTGGCAAAGTGATTTTGGAAGCCCATAGAGGGCTATGTTGAAAAAGGAAATATCCTCAGATGAAATCTGGAAAGAAGCTTTCTGAGAAACTGCTTAGTGTTCTGTTCATTCATCTCACAGAGTTACATCTGTGTTTCGTGGATCTCTTTGCTAGCCTTATTTCTGTGGAATCTGAGAACAGATATTTCGGATCCCTTTGAAGACTATAGGTCCAAAGGAAATATCCTCCGATAACAAAGAGAAAGAAGCTTTCTGAGAAACTTCTTTGTGTTCTGTGAAATCATCTCACAGAGTTACAGCTTTCCCCTCAAGAAGCCTTTCGCTAAGACAGTTCTTGTGGAATTGGCAAAGTGATATTTGGAAGCCCATAGAGGGCTATGGTGAAAAAGGAAATATCCTCAGATGAAATCTGGAAAGAAGCTTTCTGAGAAACTGCTCTGTGAGGTGTGACTTCCACTCACAGAGTTACATCTGTATTTCGTGGATCTCTTTACTAGCCTTATTTCTGTGGAATCTGAGAACAGATATTTCGGATCCCTTTGAAGACTATAGGTCCAAAGGAAATATCCTCCGATAACAAAGAGAAAGAAGCTTTCTGAGAAACTTCTTTGTGTTCTGTGAAATCATCTCACAGAGTTACAGCTTTCCCCTCAAAAAGCCTTGCGCTAAGACAGTTCTTGTGGAATTGGCAAAGTGATATTTGGAAGCCCATAGAGGGCTATGGTGAAAAAGGAAATATCCTCAGATGAAATCTGGAAAGAAGCTTTCTGAGAAACTGCTTAGTGTTCTGTTCATTCATCTCACAGAGTTACATCTGTGTTTCGTGGATCTCTTTGCTAGCCTTATTTCTGTGGAATCTGAGAACAGATATTTCGGATCCCTTTGAAGACTATAGGGCCAAAGGAAATATCCTCCGATAACAAAGAGAAAGAAGCTTTCTGAGAAACTTCTTTGTGTTCTGTGAAATCATCTCACAGAGTTACAGCTTTCCCCTCAAGAAGCCTTTCGCTAAGACAGTTCTTGTGGAATTGGCAAAGTCATATTTGGAAGCCCATAGAGGGCTATGGTGAAAAAGGAAATATCCTCAGATGAAATCTGGAAAGAAGCTTTCTGAGAAACTGCTTAGTGTTCTGTTCATTCATCTCACAGAGTTACATCTGTGTTTCGTGGATCTCTTTGCTAGCCTTATTTCTGTGGAATCTGAGAACAGATATTTCGGATCCCTTTGAAGACTATATGGCCAAAGGAAATATCCTCCCATAACAAAGAGAAAGAAGCTTTCTGAGAAACTTCTTTGTGTTCTGTGAAATCATCTCAGAGAGTTACAGCTTTCCCCTCAAGAAGCCTTTCGGTAAGACAGTTCTTGTGGAATTGGCAAAGTGATATTTGGAAGCCCATAGAGGGCTATGGTGAAAAAGGAAATATCCTCAGATGAAATCTGGAAAGAAGCTTTCTGAGAAACTGCTTAGTGTTCTGTTCATTCATCTCACAGAGTTACATCTGTGTTTCGTGGATCTCTTTGCTAGCTTTATTACTGTGGAATCTGAGAACAGATATTTCGGATCCCTTTGAAGACTATAGGGCCAAAGGAAATATCCTCCGATAACAAAGAGAAAGAAGCTTTCTGAGAAACTTCTTTGTGTTCTGTGAAATCATCTCACAGAGTTACAGCTTTCCCCTCAAGAAGCCTTTCGCTAAGACAGTTCTTGTGGAATTGGCAAAGTGATATTTGGAAGCCCATAGAGGACTATGGTGAAAAAGGAAATATCCTCAGATGAAATCTGGAAAGAAGCTTTCTGAGAAACTGCTTAGTGTTCTGTTCATTCATCTCACAGAGTTACATCTGTGTTTCGTGGACCTCTTCGCTTGCCTTATTTCTGTGGAATCTGAGAACAGATATTTCGGATCCCTATGAAGACTATATGGCCAAAGGAAATATCATCCGATAACAAAGAGAAAGAAGCTTTCTGAGAAACCTCTTTGTGTTCTGTGAAATCATCTCACAGAGTTACAGCTTTCCCCTCAAGAAGCCTTTCGCTAAGACAGTTCTTGTGGAATTGGCAAAGTGATATTTGGAAGCCCTTAGAGGGCTATGGTGGAAAAGGAAATATCCTCAGATGAAATCTGGAAAGAAGCTTTCTGAGAAACTGCTCTGCGATGTGTGACTTCCACTCACAGAGTTACATCGGTATTTCGTGGATCTCTTTGCTAGCCTTATTTCTGTGGAATCTGAAAACAGATATTTCGGATCCCTTTGAAGACTATAGTGCCAAAGGAAATATCCTCTGATAACAAAGAGAAAGAAGCTTTCTGAGAAACTTCTTTGTGTTCTGTGAAATCATCTCACAGAGTTACAGCTTTCCCCTCAAGAAGCCTTTCGCTAAGACAGTTCTTGTGGAATTGGCAAAGTGATATTTGGAAGCCCATAGAGGGCTATGGTGAAAAAGGAAATATCCTCAGATGAAATCTGGAAAGAAGCTTTCTGAGAAACTGCTTAGTGTTCTGTTCATTCATCTCACAGAGTTACATCTGTGTTTCGTGGATCTCTTTGCTAGCCTTATTTCTGTGGAATCTGAGAACAGATATTTCGGATCCCTTTGAAGACTATAGGGCCAAAGGAAATATCCTCCGATAACAAAGAGAAAGAAGCTTTCTGAGAAACTTCTTTGTGTTCTGTGAAATCATCTCACAGAGTTACAGCTTTCCACTCAAGAAGCCTTTCGCTAAGACAGTTCTTGTGGAATTGGCAAAGTGATATTTGGAAGCCCATAGAGGGCTATGGTGAAAAAGGAAATATCCTCAGATGAAATCTGGAAAGAAGCTTTCTGAGAAACTGCTTAGTGTTCTGTTCATTCATCTCACAGAGTTACATCTGTATTTCGTGGATCTCTTTGCTAGCCTTATTTCTGTGGAATCTGAGAACGGATATTTCGGATCCCTTTGAAGACTATATGGCCAAAGGAAATATCCTGCGATAACAAAGAGAAAGAAGCTATCTGAGAAACTTCTTTGTGTTCTGTGAAATCATCTCACAGAGTTACAGCTTTCCCCTCAAGAAGCCTTTCGCTAAGACAGTTCTTGTGGAATTGGCAAAGTGATATTTGGAAGCCCATAGAGGGCTATGGTGAAAAAGGAAATATCCTCAGATGAAATCTGGAAAGAAGCTTTCTGAGAAACTGCTTAGTGTTCTGTTCATTCATCTCACAGAGTTACATCTGTATTTCGTGGATCTCTTTGCTAGCCCTATTTCTGTGGAATCTGAGAACAGATATTTCGGATCCCTATGAAGACTATATGGCCAAAGGAAATATCCTCCGATAACAAAGAGAAAGAAGCTTTCTCAGAAACCTCTTTGTGTTCTGTGAAATCATCTCACAGAGTTACAGCTTTCCCCTCAAGAAGCCTTGCGCTAAGACAGTTCTTGTGGAATTGGCAAAGTGATATTTGGAAGCCCATAGAGGGCTATGTTGAAAAAGGAAATATCCTCAGATGAAATCTGGAAAGAAGCTTTCTGAGAAACTGCTTAGTGTTCTGTTCATTCATCTCACAGAGTTACATCTGTGTTTCGTGGATCTCTTTGCTAGCCTTATTTCTGTGGAATCTGAGAACAGATATTTCGGATCCCTTTGAAGACTATAGGGCCAAAGGAAATATCCTCCGATAACAAAGAGAAAGAAGCTTTCTGAGAAACTTCTTTGTGTTCTGTGAAATCATCTCACAGAGTTACAGCTTTCCCCTCAAGAAGCCTTTCGCTAAGACAGTTCTTGTGGAATTGGCAAAGTGATATTTGGAAGCCCATAGAGGGCTATGGTGAAAAAGGAAATATCCTCAGATGAAATCTGGAAAGAAGCTTTCTGAGAAACTGCTCTGTGAGGTGTGACTTCCACTCACAGAGTTACATCTGTATTTCGTGGATCTCTTTACTAGCCTTATTTCTGTGGAATCTGAGAACAGATATTTCGGATCCCTTTGAAGACTATAGGTCCAAAGGAAATATCCTCCGATAACAAAGAGAAAGAAGCTTTCTGAGAAACTTCTTTGTGTTCTGTGAAATCATCTCACAGAGTTACAGCTTTCCCCTCAAAAAGCCTTGCGCTAAGACAGTTCTTGTGGAATTGGCAAAGTGATATTTGGAAGCCCATAGAGGGCTATGGTGAAAAAGGAAATATCCTCAGATGAAATCTGGAAAGAAGCTTTCTGAGAAACTGCTTAGTGTTCTGTTCATTCATCTCACAGAGTTACATCTGTGTTTCGTGGATCTCTTTGCTAGCCTTATTTCTGTGGAATCTGAGAACAGATATTTCGGATCCCTTTGAAGACTATAGGGCCAAAGGAAATATCCTCCGATAACAAAGAGAAAGAAGCTTTCTGAGAAACTTCTTTGTGTTCTGTGAAATCATCTCACAGAGTTACAGCTTTCCCCTCAAGAAGCCTTTCGCTAAGACAGTTCTTGTGGAATTGGCAAAGTCATATTTGGAAGCCCATAGAGGGCTATGGTGAAAAAGGAAATATCCTCAGATGAAATCTGGAAAGAAGCTTTCTGAGAAACTGCTTAGTGTTCTGTTCATTCATCTCACAGAGTTACATCTGTGTTTCGTGGATCTATTTGCTAGCCTTATTTCTGTGGAATCTGAGAACAGATATTTCGGATCCCTTTGAAGACTATATGGCCAAAGGAAATATCCTCCCATAACAAAGAGAAAGAAGCTTTCTGAGAAACTTCTTTGTGTTCTGTGAAATCATCTCAGAGAGTTACAGCTTTCCCCTCAAGAAGCCTTTCGGTAAGACAGTTCTTGTGGAATTGGCAAAGTGATATTTGGAAGCCCATAGAGGGCTATGGTGAAAAAGGAAATATCCTCAGATGAAATCTGGAAAGAAGCTTTCTGAGAAACTGCTTAGTGTTCTGTTCATTCATCTCACAGAGTTACATCTGTGTTTCGTGGATCTCTTTGCTAGCCTTATTACTGTGGAATCTGAGAACAGATATTTCGGATCCCTTTGAAGACTATAGGGCCAAAGGAAATATCCTCCGATAACAAAGAGAAAGAAGCTTTCTGAGAAACTTCTTTGTGTTCTGTGAAATCATCTCACAGAGTTACAGCTTTCCCCTCAAGAAGCCTTTCGCTAAGACAGTTCTTGTGGAATTGGCAAAGTGATATTTGGAAGCCCATAGAGGACTATGGTGAAAAAGGAAATATCCTCAGATGAAATCTGGAAAGAAGCTTTCTGAGAAACTGCTTAGTGTTCTGTTCATTCATCTCACAGAGTTACATCTGTGTTTCGTGGATCTCTTCGCTTGCCTTATTTCTGTGGAATCTGAGAACAGATATTTCGGATCCCTATGAAGACTATATGGCCAAAGGAAATATCATCCGATAACAAAGAGAAAGAAGCTTTCTGAGAAACCTCTTTGTGTTCTGTGAAATCATCTCACAGAGTTACAGCTTTCCCCTCAAGAAGCCTTTCGCTAAGACAGTTCTTGTGGAATTGGCAAAGTGATATTTGGAAGCCCTTAGAGGGCTATGGTGGAAAAGGAAATATCCTCAGATGAAATCTGGAAAGAAGCTTTCTGAGAAACTGCTCTGCGATGTGTGACTTCCACTCACAGAGTTACATCGGTATTTCGTGGATCTCTTTGCTAGCCTTATTTCTGTGGAATCTGAAAACAGATATTTCGGATCCCTTTGAAGACTATAGTGCCAAAGGAAATATCCTCTGATAACAAAGAGAAAGAAGCTTTCTGAGAAACTTCTTTGTGTTCTGTGAAATCATCTCACAGAGTTACAGCTTTCCCCTCAAGAAGCCTTGCGCTAAGACAGTTCTTGTGGAATTGGCAAAGTGATATTTGGAAGCCCATAGAGGGCTATGTTGAAAAAGGAAATATCCTCAGATGAAATCTGGAAAGAAGCTTTCTGAGAAACTGCTTAGTGTTCTGTTCATTCATCTCACAGAGTTACATCTGTGTTTCGTGGATCTCTTTGCTAGCCTTATTTCTGTGGAATCTGAGAACAGATATTTCGGATCCCTTTGAAGACTATAGGGCCAAAGGAAATATCCTCCGATAACAAAGAGAAAGAAGCTTTCTGAGAAACTTCTTTGTGTTCTGTGAAATCATCTCACAGAGTTACAGCTTTCCCCTCAAGAAGCCTTTCGCTAAGACAGTTCTTGTGGAATTGGCAAAGTGATATTTGGAAGCCCATAGAGGGCTATGGTGAAAAAGGAAATATCCTCAGATGAAATCTGGAAAGAAGCTTTCTGAGAAACTGCTCTGTGAGGTGTGACTTCCACTCACAGAGTTACATCTGTATTTCGTGGATCTCTTTACTAGCCTTATTTCTGTGGAATCTGAGAACAGATATTTCGGATCCCTTTGAAGACTATAGGTCCAAAGGAAATATCCTCCGATAACAAAGAGAAAGAAGCTTTCTGAGAAACTTCTTTGTGTTCTGTGAAATCATCTCACAGAGTTACAGCTTTCCCCTCAAAAAGCCTTGCGCTAAGACAGTTCTTGTGGAATTGGCAAAGTGATATTTGGAAGCCCATAGAGGGCTATGGTGAAAAAGGAAATATCCTCAGATGAAATCTGGAAAGAAGCTTTCTGAGAAACTGCTTAGTGTTCTGTTCATTCATCTCACAGAGTTACATCTGTGTTTCGTGGATCTCTTTGCTAGCCTTATTTCTGTGGAATCTGAGAACAGATATTTCGGATCCCTTTGAAGACTATAGGGCCAAAGGAAATATCCTCCGATAACAAAGAGAAAGAAGCTTTCTGAGAAACTTCTTTGTGTTCTGTGAAATCATCTCACAGAGTTACAGCTTTCCCCTCAAGAAGCCTTTCGCTAAGACAGTTCTTGTGGAATTGGCAAAGTCATATTTGGAAGCCCATAGAGGGCTATGGTGAAAAAGGAAATATCCTCAGATGAAATCTGGAAAGAAGCTTTCTGAGAAACTGCTTAGTGTTCTGTTCATTCATCTCACAGAGTTACATCTGTGTTTCGTGGATCTATTTGCTAGCCTTATTTCTGTGGAATCTGAGAACAGATATTTCGGATCCCTTTGAAGACTATATGGCCAAAGGAAATATCCTCCCATAACAAAGAGAAAGAAGCTTTCTGAGAAACTTCTTTGTGTTCTGTGAAATCATCTCAGAGAGTTACAGCTTTCCCCTCAAGAAGCCTTTCGGTAAGACAGTTCTTGTGGAATTGGCAAAGTGATATTTGGAAGCCCATAGAGGGCTATGGTGAAAAAGGAAATATCCTCAGATGAAATCTGGAAAGAAGCTTTCTGAGAAACTGCTTAGTGTTCTGTTCATTCATCTCACAGAGTTACATCTGTGTTTCGTGGATCTCTTTGCTAGCCTTATTACTGTGGAATCTGAGAACAGATATTTCGGATCCCTTTGAAGACTATAGGGCCAAAGGAAATATCCTCCGATAACAAAGAGAAAGAAGCTTTCTGAGAAACTTCTTTGTGTTCTGTGAAATCATCTCACAGAGTTACAGCTTTCCCCTCAAGAAGCCTTTCGCTAAGACAGTTCTTGTGGAATTGGCAAAGTGATATTTGGAAGCCCATAGAGGACTATGGTGAAAAAGGAAATATCCTCAGATGAAATCTGGAAAGAAGCTTTCTGAGAAACTGCTTAGTGTTCTGTTCATTCATCTCACAGAGTTACATCTGTGTTTCGTGGATCTCTTCGCTTGCCTTATTTCTGTGGAATCTGAGAACAGATATTTCGGATCCCTATGAAGACTATATGGCCAAAGGAAATATCATCCGATAACAAAGAGAAAGAAGCTTTCTGAGAAACCTCTTTGTGTTCTGTGAAATCATCTCACAGAGTTACAGCTTTCCCCTCAAGAAGCCTTTCGCTAAGACAGTTCTTGTGGAATTGGCAAAGTGATATTTGGAAGCCCTTAGAGGGCTATGGTGGAAAAGGAAATATCCTCAGATGAAATCTGGAAAGAAGCTTTCTGAGAAACTGCTCTGCGATGTGTGACTTCCACTCACAGAGTTACATCGGTATTTCGTGGATCTCTTTGCTAGCCTTATTTCTGTGGAATCTGAAAACAGATATTTCGGATCCCTTTGAAGACTATAGTGCCAAAGGAAATATCCTCTGATAACAAAGAGAAAGAAGCTTTCTGAGAAACTTCTTTGTGTTCTGTGAAATCATCTCACAGAGTTACAGCTTTCCCCTCAAGAAGCCTTTCGCTAAGACAGTTCTTGTGGAATTGGCAAAGTGATATTTGGAAGCCCATAGAGGGCTATTGTGAAAAAGGAAATATCCTCAGATGAAATCTGGAAAGAAGCTTTCTGAGAAACTGCTTAGTGTTCTGTTCATTCATCTCACAGAGTTACATCTGTGTTTCGTGGATCTCTTTGCTAGCCTTATTTCTGTGGAATCTGAGAACAGATATTTCGGATCCCTTTGAAGACTATAGGGCCAAAGGAAATATCCTCCGATAACAAAGAGAAAGAAGCTTTCTGAGAAACTTCTTTGTGTTCTGTGAAATCATCTCACAGAGTTACAGCTTTCCACTCAAGAAGCCTTTCGCTAAGACAGTTCTTGTGGAATTGGCAAAGTGATATTTGGAAGCCCATAGAGGGCTATGGTGAAAAAGGAAATATCCTCAGATGAAATCTGGAAAGAAGCTTTCTGAGAAACTGCTTAGTGTTCTGTTCATTCATCTCACAGAGTTACATCTGTATTTCGTGGATCTCTTTGCTAGCCTTATTTCTGTGGAATCTGAGAACGGATATTTCGGATCCCTTTGAAGACTATATGGCCAAAGGAAATATCCTGCGATAACAAAGACAAAGAAGCTATCTGAGAAACTTCTTTGTGTTCTGTGAAATCATCTCACAGAGTTACAGCTTTCCCCTCAAGAAGCCTTTCGCTAAGACAGTTCTTGTGGAATTGGCAAAGTGATATTTGGAAGCCCATAGAGGGCTATGGTGAAAAAGGAAATATCCTCAGATGAAATCTGGAAAGAAGCTTTCTGAGAAACTGCTTAGTGTTCTGTTCATTCATCTCACAGAGTTACATCTGTATTTCGTGGATCTCTTTGCTAGCCCTATTTCTGTGGAATCTGAGAACAGATATTTCGGATCCCTATGAAGACTATATGGCCAAAGGAAATATCCTCCGATAACAAAGAGAAAGAAGCTTTCTCAGAAACCTCTTTGTGTTCTGTGAAATCATCTCACAGAGTTACAGCTTTCCCCTCAAGAAGCCTTTCGCTAAGACAGTTCTTGTGGAATTGGCAAAGTGATATTTGGAAGCCCTTAGAGGGCTATGGTGAAAAAGGAAATATCCTCAGATGAAATCTGGAAAGAAGCTTTCTGAGAAACTGCTCTGCGATGTGTGACTTCCACTCACAGAGTTACATCTGTATTTCGTGGATCTCTTTGCTAGCCTTATTTCTGTGGAATCTGAAAACAGATATTTCGGATCCCTTTGAAGACTATAGGGCCAAAGGAAATATCCTCTGATAACAAAGAGAAAGAAGCTTTCTGAGAAACTTCTTTGTGTTCTGTGAAATCATCTCACAGAGTTACAGCTTTCCCCTCAAGAAGCCTTTCGCTAAGACAGTTCTTGTGGAATTGGCAAAGTGATATTTGGAAGCCCATAGAGGGCTATGGTGAAAAAGGAAATATCCTCAGATGAAATATGGAAAGAAGCTTTCTGAGAAACTGCTTAGTGTTCTGTTCATTCATCTCACAGAGTTTCATCTGTGTTTCGTGGATCTTTTTGCTAGCCTTATTTCTGTGGAATCTGAGAACAGATATTTCGGATCCCTTTGAAGACTATAGGGCCAAAGGAAATATCCTCCGATAACAAAGAGAAAGAAGCTTTCTGAGAAACTTCTTTGTGTTCTGTGAAATCATCTCACAGAGTTACAGCTTTCCCCTCAAGAAGCCTTTCGCTAAGACAGTTCTTGTGGAATTGGCAAAGTGATATTTGGAAGCCCATAGAGGGCTATGGTGAAAAAGGAAATATCCTCAGATGAAATCTGGAAAGAAGCTTTCTGAGAAACTGCTTAGTGTTCTGTTCATTCATCTCACAGAGTTACATCTGTGTTTCGTGGATCTCTTTGCTAGCCTTATTTCTGTGGAATCTGAGAACAGATATTTCGGATCCCTTTGAAGACTATAGGGCCAAAGGAAATATCATCCGATAACAAAGAGAAAGAAGCTTTCTGAGAAACTTCTTTGTGTTCCGTGAAATCATCTCACAGAGTTACAGCTTTCCCCTCAAGAAGCCTTTCGCTAAGACAGTTCTTGTGGAATTGGCAAAGTGATATTTGGAAGCCCAGAGAGGGCTATGGTGAAAAAGGAAATATCCTCAGATGAAATCTGGAAAGAAGCTTTCTGAGAAACTGCTTAGTGTTCTGTTCATTCATCTCACAGAGTTACATCTGTGTTTCGTGGATCTCTTTGCTAGCCTTATTTCTGTGGAATCTGAGAACAGATATTTCGGATCCCTTTGAAGACTATAGGGCCAAAGGAAATATCCTGCGATAACAAAGAGAAAGAAGCTTTCTGAGAAACCTCTTTGTGTTCTGTGAAATCATCTCACAGAGTTACAGCTTTCCCCTCAAGAAGCCTTTCGCTAAGAGAGTTCTTGTGGAATTGGCAAAGTGATATTTGGAAGCCCTTAGAGGGCTATGGTGAAAAAGGAAATATCCTAAGATGAAATCTGGAAAGAAGCTTTCTGAGAAACTGCTCTGCGATGTGTGACTTCCACTCACAGAGTTACATCGGTATTTCGTGGATCTCTTTGCTAGCCTTATTTCTGTGGAATCTGAAAACAGATATTTCGGATCCCTTTGAAGACTATAGGGCCAAAGGAAATATCCTCTGATAACAAAGAGAAAGAAGCTTTCTGAGAAACTTCTTTGTGTTCTGTGAAATCATCTCACAGAGTTACAGCTTTCCCCTCAAGAAGCCTATCGCTAAGACAGTTCTTGTGGAATTGGCAAAGTGATATTTGGAAGCCCATAGAGGGCTATGGTGAAAAAGGAAATATCCTCAGATGAAATCTGGAAAGAAGCTTTCTGAGAAACTGCTTAGTGTTCTCTTCATTCATCTCACAGAGTTACATCTGTGTTTCGTGGATCTCTTTGCTAGCCTTATTTCTGTGGAATCTGAGAACAGATATTTCGGATCCCTTTGAAGACTATAGGGCCAAAGGAAATATCCTCCGATAACAAAGAGAAAGAAGCTTTCTGAGAAACTTCTTTGTGTTCTGTGAAATCATCTCACAGAGTTACAGCTTTCCCCTCAAGAAGCCTATCGCTAAGACAGTTCTTGTGGAATTGGCAAAGTGATATTTGGAAGCCCATAGAGGGCTATGGTGAAAAAGGAAATATCCTCAGATGAAATCTGGAAAGAAGCTTTCTGAGAAACTGCTTAGTGTTCTCTTCATTCATCTCACAGAGTTACATCTGTGTTTCGTGGATCTCTTTGCTAGCCTTATTTCTGTGGAATCTGAGAACAGATATTTCGGATCCCTTTGAAGACTATAGGGCCAAAGGAAATATCCTGCGATAACAAAGAGAAAGAAGCTATCTGAGAAACTTCTTTGTGTTCTGTGAAATCATCTCACAGAGTTACAGCTTTCCACTCAAGAAGCCTTTCGCTAAGACAGTTCTTGTGGAATTGGCAAAGTGATATTTGGAAGCCCATAGAGGGCTATGGTGAAAAAGGAAATATCCTCAGATGAAATCTGGAAAGAAGCTTTCTGAGAAACTGATTAGTGTTCTGTTCATTCATCTCACAGAGTTACATCTGTGTTTCGTGGATCTCTTTGCTAGCCTTATTTCTGTGGAATCTGAGAACAGATATTTCGGATCCCTATGAAGACTATATGGCCAAAGGAAATATCCTCCGATAACAAAGAGAAAGAAGCTTTCTCAGAAACCTCTTTGTGTTCTGTGAAATCATCTCACAGAGTTACAGCTTTCCCCTCAAGAAGCCTTTCGCTAAGACAGTTCTTGTGGAATTGGCAAAGTGATATTTGGAAGCCCTTAGAGGGCTATGGTGAAAAAGGAAATATCCTCAGATGACATCTGGAAAGAAGCTTTCTGAGAAACTGCTCTGTGATGTGTGACTTCCACTCACAGAGTTACATCTGTATTTCGTGGATCTCTTTGCTAGCCTTATTTCTGTGGAATCTGAAAACAGATATTTCGGATCCCTTTGAAGACTATAGGGCCAAAGGAAATATCCTCTGATAACAAAGAGAAAGAAGCTTTCTGAGAAACTTCTTTGTGTTCTGTGAAATCATCTCACAGAGTTACAGCTTTCCCCTCAAGAAGCCTTTCGCTAAGACAGTTCTTGTGGAATTGGCAAAGTGATATTTGGAAGCCCATAGAGGGCTATGGTGAAAAAGGAAATATCCTCAGATGAAATCTGGAAAGAAGCTTTCTGAGAAACTGCTTAGTGTTCTGTTCATTCATCTCACAGAGTTACATCTGTGTTTCGTGGATCTCTTTGCTAGCCTTATTTCTGTGGAATCTGAGAACAGATATTTCGGATCCCTATGAAGACTATATGGCCAAAGGAAATATCATCCGATAACAAAGAGAAAGAAGCTTTCTGAGAAATCTCTTTGTGTTCTGTGAAATCATCTCACAGAGTTACAGCTTTCCCCTCAAGAAGCCTTTCGCTAAGACAGTTCTTGTGGAATTGGCAAAGTGATATTTGGAAGCCCTTAGAGGGCTATGGTGAAAAAGGAAATATCCTCAGATGAAATCTGGAAAGAAGCTTTCTGAGAAACTGCTCTGCGATGTGTGACTTCCACTCACAGAGTTACATCGGTATTTCGTGGATCTCTTTGCTAGCCTTATTTCTGTGGAATCTGAAAACAGATATTTCGGATCCCTTTGAAGACTATAGGGCCAAAGGAAATATCCTCTGATAACAAAGAGAAAGAAGCTTTCTGAGAAACTTCTTTGTGTTCTGTGAAATCATCTCACAGAGTTACAGCTTTCCCCTCAAGAAGCCTTTCGCTAAGACAGTTCTTGTGGAATTGGCAAAGTGATATTTGGAAGCCCCTAGAGGGCTATGGTGAAAAAGGAAATATCCTCAGATGAAATCTGGAAAGAAGCTTTCTGAGAAACTGCTTAGTGTTCTGTTCATTCATCTCACAGAGTTACATCTGTATTTCGTGGATCTCTTTGCTAGCCTTATTTCTGTGGAATCTGAGAACAGATATTTCGGATCCCTTTGAAGAATATAGGGCCAAAGGAAATATCCTCCGATAACAAAGAGAAAGAAGGTTTCTGAGAAACTTCTTTGTGTTCTGTGAAATCATCTCACAGAGTTACAGCTTTCCACTCAAGAAGCCTTTCGCTAAGACAGTTCTTGTGGAATTGGCAAAGTGATATTTGGAAGCCCATAGAGGGCTATGGTGAAAAAGGAAATATCCTCAGATGAAATCTGGAAAGAAGCTTTCTGAGAAACTGCTTAGTGTTCTGTTCATTCATCTCACAGAGTTACATCTGTATTTCGTGGATCTCTTTGCTAGCCTTATTTCTGTGGAATCTGAGAACAGATATTTCGGATCCCTTTGAAGACTATAGGGCCAAAGGAAATATCCTGCGATAACAAAGAGAAAGAAGCTATCTGAGAAACTTCTTTGTGTTCTGTGAAATCATCTCACAGAGTTACAGCTTTCCCCTCAAGAACCCTTTCGCTATGACAGTTCTTGTGGAATTGGCAAAGTGATATTTGGAAGCCCATAGAGGGCTATGGTGAAAAAGGAAATATCCTCAGATGAAATCTGGAAAGAAGCTTTCTGAGAAACTGCTTAGTGTTCTGTTCATTCATCTCACAGAGTTACTTCTGTGTTTCGTGGATCTCTTTGCTAGCCTTATTTCTGTGGAATCTGAGAACAGATATTTCGGATCCCTATGAAGACTATATGGCCAAAGGAAATATCCTCCGATAACAAAGAGAAAGAAGCTTTCTGAGAAACCTCTTTGTGTTCTGTGAAATCATCTCACAGAGTTACAGATTTCCCCTCAAGAAGCCTTTCCCTAAGACAGTTCTTGTGGAATTGGCAAAGTGATATTTGGAAGCCCTTAGAGGGCTATGGTGAAAAAGGAAATATCCTCAGATGAAATCTGGAAAGAAGCTTTCTGAGAAACTGCTCTGCGATGTGTGACTTCCACTCACAGAGTTACATCTGTATTTCGTGGATCTCTTTGCTAGCCTTATTTCTGTGGAATCTGAAAACAGATATTTCGGATCCCTTTGAAGACTATAGGGCCAAAGGAAATATCCTCTGATAACAAAGAGAAAGAAGCTTTCTGAGAAACTTCTTTGTGTTCTGTGAAATCATCTCACAGAGTTACAGCTTTCCCCTCAAGAAGCCTTTCGCTAAGACAGTTCTTGTGGAATTGGCAAAGTGATATTTGGAAGCCCATAGAGGGCTATGGTGAAAAAGGAAATATCCTCAGATGAAATCTGGAAAGAAGCTTTCTGAGAAACTGCTTAGTGTTCTGTTCATTCATCTCACAGAGTTACATCTGTGTTTCGTGGATCTCTTTGCTAGCCTTATTTCTGTGGAGTCTGAGAACAGATATTTCGGATCCCTTTGAAGACTATAGGGCCAAAGGAAATATCCTGCGATAACAAAGAGAAAGAAGCTTTCTGAGAAACTTCTTTGTGTTCTGTGAAATCATCTCACAGAGTTACAGCTTTCCCCTCAAGAAGCCTTTCGCTAAGACAGTTCTTGTGGAATTGGCAAAGTGATATTTGTAAGCCCTTAGAGGGCTATGGTGAAAAAGGAAATATCCTCAGATGAAATCTGGAAAGAAGCTTTCTGAGAAACTGCTTAGTGTTCTGTTCATTCATCTCACAGAGTTACATCTGTATTTCGTGGATCTCTTTGCTAGCCTTATTTCTGTGGAATCTGAGAACAGATATTTCGGATCCCTTTGAAGACTATATGGCCAAAGGAAATATCCTCCGATAACAAAGAGAAAGAAGCTTTCTGAGAAACTTCTTTGTGTTCTGTGAAATCATCTCACAGAGTTACAGATTTCCCCTCAAGTAGCCTTTCGCTAAGACAGTTCTTGTGGAATTGGCAAAGTGATATTTGGAAGCCCTTAGAGGGCTATGGTGAAAAAGGAAATATCCTCAGATGAAATCTGGAAAGAAGCTTTCTGAGAAACTGCTTAGTGTTCTGTTCATTCATCTCACAGAGTTACATCTGTGTTTCGTGGATCTCTTTGCTAGCCTTATTTCTGTGGAATCTGAGAACAGATATTTCGGATCCCATTGAAGACTATAGGGCCAAAGGAAATATCCTGCGATAACAAAGAGAAAGAAGCTTTCTGAGAAACTTCTTTGTGTTCTGTGAAATCATCTCACAGAGTTACAGCTTTCCCCTCAAGAAGCCTTTCGTTAAGACAGTTCTTGTGGAATTGGCAAAGTGATATTTGGAAGCCCATAGAGGGCTATGGTGAAAAAGGAAATATCCTCAGATGAAATCTGGAAAGAAGCTTTCTGAGAAACTGCTTAGTGTTCTGTTCATTCATCTCACAGAGTTACATCTGTGTTTCGTGGATCTCTTTGCTAGCCTTATTTCTGTGGAATCTGAGAACAGATATTTCGGATCCCTTTGAAGACTATATGGCCAAAGGAAATATCCTCCGATAACAAAGAGAAAGAAGCTTTCTGAGAAACTTCTTTGTGTTCTGTGAAATCATCTCACAGAGTTACAGCTTTCCCCTCAAGAAGCCTTTCGCTAAGACAGTTCTTGTGGAATTGGCAAAGTGATATTTGGAAGCCCATAGAGGGCTATGGTGAAAAAGGAAATATCCTCAGATGAAATCTGGAAAGAAGCTTTCTGAGAAACTGCTTAGTGTTCTGTTCATTCATCTCACAGAGTTATATCTGTGTTTCGTGGATCTCTTTGCTAGCCTTATTTCTGTGGAATCTGAGAACAGATATTTCGGATCCCTTTGAAGACTATAGGGCCAAAGGAAATATCCTCTGATAACAAAGAGAAAGAAGCTTTCTGAGAAACTTCTTTGTGTTCTGTGAAATCATGTCACAGAGTTACAGCTTTCCCCTCAAGAAGCCTTTCGCTAAGACAGTTCTTGTGGAATTGGCAAAGTGATATTTGGAAGCCCATAGAGGGCTATGGTGAAAAAGGAAATATCCTCAGATGAAATCTGGAAAGAAGCTTTCTGAGAAACTGCTTAGTGTTCTGTTCATTCATCTCACAGAGTTACATCTGTGTTTCGTGGATCTCTTTGCTAGCCTTATTTCTGTGGAATCTGAGAACAGATATTTCGGATCCCTTTGAAGACTATAGGGCCAAAGAAAATATCCTCCGATAACAAAGAGAAAGAAGCTTTCTGAGAAACTTCTTTGTGTTCTGTGAAATCATCTCACAGAGTTACAGCTTTCCCCTCAAGAAGCCTTTCGCTAAGACAGTTCTTGTGGAATTGGCAAAGTGATATTTGGAAGCCCATAGAGGGCTATGGTGAAAAAGGAAATATCCTCAGATGAAATCTGGAAAGAAGCTTTCTGAGAAACTGCTCTGCGATGTGTGACTTCCACTCACAGAGTTACATCTGTATTTCGTGGATCTCTTTGCTAGCCTTATTTCTGTGGAATCTGAAAACAGATATTTCGGATCCCTTTGAAGAATATAGGGCCAAAGGAAATATCCTCTGATAACAAAGAGAAAGAAGCTTTCTGAGAAACTTCTTTGTGTTCTGTGAAATCATCTCACAGAGTTACAGCTTTCCCCTCAAGAAGCCTTTCGCTAAGACAGTTCTTGTGGAATTGGCAAAGTGATATTTGGAAGCCCATAGAGGGCTATGGTGAAAAAGGAAATATCCTCAGATGAAATCTGGAAAGAAGCTTTCTGAGAAACTGCTTAGTGTTCTGTTCATTCATCTCACAGAGTTACATCTGTGTTTCGTGGATCTCTTTGCTAGCCTTATTTCTGTGGAATCTGAGAACAGATATTTCGGATCCCTTTGAAGACTATAGGGCCAAAGGAAATAAACCCCGATAACAAAGAGAAAGAAGCTTTCTGAGAAACTTCTTTGTGTTCTGTGAAATCATCTCACAGAGTTACAGCTTTCCCCTCAAGAAGCCTTTCGCTAAGACAGTTCTTGTGGAATTGGCAAAGTGATATTTGGAAGCCCATAGAGGGCTATGGTGAAAAAGGAAATATACTCAGATGAAATCTGGAAAGAAGCTTTCTGAGAAACTGCTTAGTGTTCTGTTCATTCATCTCACAGAGTTACATCTGTGTTTCGTGGATCTCTTTGCTAGCCTTATTTCTGTGGAATCTGAGAACAGATATTTCGGATCCCTTTGAAGACTATATGGCCAAAGGAAATATCATCCGATAACAAAGAGAAAGAAGCTTTCTGAGAAACTTCTTTGTGTTCTGGAAATCATCTCACAGAGTTACAGCTTTCCCCTCAAGAAGCCTTTCGCTAAGACAGTTCTTGTGGAATTGGCAAAGTGATATTTGGAAGCCCATAGAGGGCTATGGTGAAAAAGGAAATATCCTCAGATGAAATCTGGAAAGAAGCTTTCTGAGAAACTGCTTAGTGTTCTGTTCATTCATCTCACAGAGTTACATCTGTGTTTCGTGGATCTCTTTGCTAGCCTTATTTCTGTGGAATCTGAGAACAGATATTTCGGATCCCTTTGAAGACTATAGGGCCAAAGGAAATATCCTCCGATAACAAAGAGAAAGAAGCTTTCTGAGAAACTTCTTTGTGTTCTGTGAAATCATCTCACAGAGTTACAGCTTTCCCCTCAAGAAGCCTTTCGCTAAGACAGTTCTTGTGGAATTGGCAAACTGATATTTGGAAGCCCATAGAGGGCTATGGTGAAAAAGGAAATATCCTCAGATGAAATCTGGAAAGAAGCTTTCTGAGAAACTGCTTAGTGTTCTGTTCATTCATCTCACAGAGTTACATCTGTGTTTCGTGGATCTCTTTGCTAGCCTTATTTCTGTGGAATCTGAGAACAGATATTTCGGATCCCTTTGAAGACTATATGGCCAAAGGAAATATCATCCGATAACAAAGAGAAAGAAGCTTTCTGAGAAACTTCTTTGTGTTCTGTGAAATCATCTCACAGAGTTACAGCTTTCCCCTCAAGAAGCCTTTCGCTAAGACAGTTCTTGTGGAATTGGCAAAGTGATATTTGGAAGCCCATAGAGGGCTATGGTGAAAAAGGAAATATCCTCAGATGAAATCTGGAAAGAAGCTTTCTGAGAAACTGCTTAGTGTTCTGTTCATTCATCTCACAGAGTTACATCTGTGTTTCGTGGATCTCTTTGCTAGCCTTATTTCTGTGGAATCTGAGAACAGATATTTCGGATCCCTTTGAAGACTATATGGCCAAAGGAAATATCATCCGATAACAAAGAGAAAGAAGCTTTCTGAGAAACTTCTTTGTGTTCTGGAAATCATCTCACAGAGTTACAGCTTTCCCCTCAAGAAGCCTTTCGCTAAGACAGTTCTTGTGGAATTGGCAAAGTGATATTTGGAAGCCCATAGAGGGCTATGGTGAAAAAGGAAATATCCTCAGATGAAATCTGGAAAGAAGCTTTCTGAGAAACTGCTTAGTGTTCTGTTCATTCATCTCACAGAGTTACATCTGTGTTTCGTGGATCTCTTTGCTAGCCTTATTTCTGTGGAATCTGAGAACAGATATTTCGGATCCCTTTGAAGACTATATGGCCAAAGGAAATATCATCCGATAACAAAGAGAAAGAAGCTTTCTGAGAAACTTCTTTGTGTTCTGGAAATCATCTCACAGAGTTACAGCTTTCCCCTCAAGAAGCCTTTCGCTAAGACAGTTCTTGTGGAATTGGCAAAGTGATATTTGGAAGCCCATAGAGGGCTATGGTGAAAAAGGAAATATCCTCAGATGAAATCTGGAAAGAAGCTTTCTGAGAAACTGCTTAGTGTTCTGTTCATTCATCTCACAGAGTTACATCTGTGTTTCGTGGATCTCTTTGCTAGCCTTATTTCTGTGGAATCTGAGAACAGATATTTCGGATCCCTTTGAAGACTATAGGGCCAAAGGAAATATCCTCCGATAACAAAGAGAAAGAAGCTTTCTGAGAAACTTCTTTGTGTTCTGTGAAATCATCTCACAGAGTTACAGCTTTCCCCTCAAGAAGCCTTTCGCTAAGACAGTTCTTGTGGAATTGGCAAACTGATATTTGGAAGCCCATAGAGGGCTATGGTGAAAAAGGAAATATCCTCAGATGAAATCTGGAAAGAAGCTTTCTGAGAAACTGCTTAGTGTTCTGTTCATTCATCTCACAGAGTTACATCTGTGTTTCGTGGATCTCTTTGCTAGCCTTATTTCTGTGGAATCTGAGAACAGATATTTCGGATCCCTTTGAAGACTATATGGCCAAAGGAAATATCATCCGATAACAAAGAGAAAGAAGCTTTCTGAGAAACTTCTTTGTGTTCTGTGAAATCATCTCACAGAGTTACAGCTTTCCCCTCAAGAAGCCTTTCGCTAAGACAGTTCTTGTGGAATTGGCAAAGTGATATTTGGAAGCCCATAGAGGGCTATGGTGAAAAAGGAAATATCCTCAGATGAAATCTGGAAAGAAGCTTTCTGAGAAACTGCTTAGTGTTCTGTTCATTCATCTCACAGAGTTACATCTGTGTTTCGTGGATCTCTTTGCTAGCCTTATTTCTGTGGAATCTGAGAACAGATATTTCGGATCCCTTTGAAGACTATAGGGCCAAAGGAAATATCCTGCGATAACAAAGACAAAGAAGCTTTCTGAGAAACTTCTTTGTGTTCTGTGAAATCATGTCACAGAGTTACAGCTTTCCCCTCAAGAAGCCTTTCGCTAAGACAGTTCTTGTGGAATTGGCAAAGTGATATTTGGAATCCTTTAGAGGGCTATTGTGAAAAAGGAAATATCCTCAGATGAAATCTGGAAAGAAGCTTTCTGAGAAACTGCTTAGTGTTCTGTTCATTCATCTCACAGAGTTACATCTGTATTTCGTGGATCTCTTTGCTAGCCTTATTTCTGTGGAATCTGAGAACAGATATTTCGGATCCCTTTGAAGACTATATGGCCAAAGGAAATATCATCCGATAACAAAGAGAAAGAAGCTTTCTGAGAAACTTCTTTGTGTTCTGTGAAATCATCTCACAGAGTTACAGATTTCCCCTCAAGTAGCCTTTCGCTAAGACAGTTCTTGTGGAATTGGCAAAGTGATATTTGGAAGCCCATAGAGAGCTATGGTGAAAAAGGAAATATCCTCAGATGAAATCTGGAAAGAAGCTTTCTGAGAAACTGCTTAGTGTTCTGTTCATTCATCTCACAGAGTTACATCTGTGTTTCGTGGATCTCTTTGCTAGCCTTATTTCTGTGGAATCTGAGAACAGATATTTCGGATCCCTTTGAAGACTATAGGGCGAAAGGAAATATCCTCCGATAACAAAGAGAAAGAAGCTTTCTGAGAAACTTCTTTGTGTTCTGTGAAATCATCTCACAGAGTTACAGCTTTCCCCTCAAGAAGCCTTTCGCTAAGACAGTTCTTGTGGAATTGGCAAAGTGATATTTGGAAGCCCATAGAGGGCTATGGTGAAAAAGGAAATATCCTCAGATGAAATCTGGAAAGAAGCTTTCTGAGAAACTGCTTAGTGTTCTGTTCATTCATCTCACAGAGTTACATCTGTGTTTCGTGGATCTCTTTGCTAGCCTTATTTCTGTGGAGTCTGAGAACAGATATTTCGGATCCCTTTGAAGACTATAGGGCCAAAGGAAATATCCTGCGATAACAAAGAGAAAGAAGCTTTCTGAGAAACTTCTTTGTGTTCTGTGAAATCATCTCACAGAGTTACAGCTTTCCCCTCAAGAAGCCTTTCGGTAAGACAGTTCTTGTGGAATTGGCAAAGTGATATTTGTAAGCCCTTAGAGGGCTATGGTGAAAAAGGAAATATCCTCAGATGAAATCTGGAAAGAAGCTTTCTGAGAAACTGCTTAGTGTTCTGTTCATTCATCTCACAGAGTTACATCTGTATTTCGTGGATCTCTTTGCTAGCCTTATTTCTGTGGAATCTGAGAACAGATATTTCGGATCCCTTTGAAGACTATAGGGCCAAATGAAATATCCTGCGATAACAAAGAGAAAGAAGCTTTCTGAGAAACTTCTTTGTGTTCTGTGAAATCATCTCACAGAGTTACAGCTTTCCCCTCAAGAAGCCTTTCGCTAAGACAGTTCTTGTGGAATTGGCAAAGTGATATTTGTAAGCCCTTAGAGGGCTATGGTGAAAAAGGAAATATCCTCAGATGAAATCTGGAAAGAAGCTTTCTGAGAAACTGCTTAGTGTTCTGTTCATTCATCTCACAGAGTTACATCTGTATTTCGTGGATCTCTTTACTAGCCTTATTTCTGTGGAATCTGAGAACAGATATTTCGGATCCCTTTGAAGACTATATGGCCAAAGGAAATATCCTCCGATAACAAAGAGAAAGAAGCTTTCTGAGAAACTTCTTTGTGTTCTGTGAAATCATCTCACAGAGTTACAGATTTCCCCTCAAGTAGCCTTTCGCTAAGACAGTTCTTGTGGAATTGGCAAAGTGATATTTGGAAGCCCTTAGAGGGCTATGGTGAAAAAGGAAATATCCTCAGATGAAATCTGGAAAGAAGCTTTCTGAGAAACTGCTTAGTGTTCTGTTCATTCATCTCACAGAGTTACATCTGTGTTTCGTGGATCTCTTTGCTAGCCTTATTTCTGTGGAATCTGAGAACAGATATTTCGGATCCCATTGAAGACTATAGGGCCAAAGGAAATATCCTGCGATAACAAAGAGAAAGAAGCTTTCTGAGAAACTTCTTTGTGTTCTGTGAAATCATCTCACAGAGTTACAGCTTTCCCCTCAAGAAGCCTTTCGTTAAGACAGTTCTTGTGGAATTGGCAAAGTGATATTTGGAAGCCCATAGAGGGCTATGGTGAAAAAGGAAATATCCTCAGATGAAATCTGGAAAGAAGCTTTCTGAGAAACTGCTTAGTGTTCTGTTCATTCATCTCACAGAGTTACATCTGTGTTTCGTGGATCTCTTTGCTAGCCTTATTTCTGTGGAATCTGAGAACAGATATTTCGGATCCCTTTGAAGACTATATGGCCAAAGGAAATATCCTCCGATAACAAAGAGAAAGAAGCTTTCTGAGAAACTTCTTTGTGTTCTGTGAAATCATCTCACAGAGTTACAGCTTTCCCCTCAAGAAGCCTTTCGCTAAGACAGTTCTTGTGGAATTGGCAAAGTGATATTTGGAAGCCCATAGAGGGCTATGGTGAAAAAGGAAATATCCTCAGATGAAATCTGGAAAGAAGCTTTCTGAGAAACTGCTTAGTGTTCTGTTCATTCATCTCACAGAGTTATATCTGTGTTTCGTGGATCTCTTTGCTAGCCTTATTTCTGTGGAATCTGAGAACAGATATTTCGGATCCCTTTGAAGACTATAGGGCCAAAGGAAATATCCTCTGATAACAAAGAGAAAGAAGCTTTCTGAGAAACTTCTTTGTGTTCTGTGAAATCATGTCACAGAGTTACAGCTTTCCCCTCAAGAAGCCTTTCGCTAAGACAGTTCTTGTGGAATTGGCAAAGTGATATTTGGAAGCCCATAGAGGGCTATGGTGAAAAAGGAAATATCCTCAGATTAAATCTGGAAAGAAGCTTTCTGAGAAACTGCTTAGTGTTCTGTTCATTCATCTCACAGAGTTACATCTGTGTTTCGTGGATCTCTTTGCTAGCCTTATTTCTGTGGAATCTGAGAACAGATATTTCGGATCCCTTTGAAGACTATAGGGCCAAAGAAAATATCCTCCGATAACAAAGAGAAAGAAGCTTTCTGAGAAACTTCTTTGTGTTCTGTGAAATCATCTCACAGAGTTACAGCTTTCCCCTCAAGAAGCCTTTCGCTAAGACAGTTCTTGTGGAATTGGCAAAGTGATATTTGGAAGCCCGTAGAGGGATATGGTGAAAAAGGAAATATCCTCAGATGAAATCTGGAAAGAAGCTTTCTGAGAAACTGCTTAGTGTTCTGTTCATTCATCTCACAGAGTTACATCTGTGTTTCGTGGATCTCTTTGCTAGCCTTATTTCTGTGGAATCTGAGAACAGATATTTCGGATCCCTTTGAAGACTATAGGGCCAAAGGAAATATCCTCCGATAACAAAGAGAAAGAAGCTTTCTGAGAAACTTCTTTGTGTTCTGTGAAATCATCTCACAGAGTTACAGCTTTCCCCTCAAGAAGCCTTTCGCTAAGACAGTTCTTGTGGAATTGGCAAAGTGATATTTGGAAGCCCATAGAGGGCTATGGTGAAAAAGGAAATATCCTCAGATGAAATCTGGAAAGAAGCTTTCTGAGAAACTGCTTAGTGTTCTATTCATTCATCTCACAGAGTTACATCTGTATTTCGTGGATCTCTTTGCTAGCCTTATTTCTGTGGAATCTGAGAACAGATATTTTGGATCCCTTTGAAGACTATAGGGCCAAAGGAAATATCCTGCGATAACAAAGAGAAAGAAGCTTTCTGAGAAACTTCTTTGTGTTCTGTGAAATCATCTCACAGAGTTACAGCTTTCCCCTCAAGAAGCCTTTCGGTAAGACAGTTCTTGTGGAATTGGCAAAGTGATATTTGGAAGCCCATAGAGGGCTATGGTGAAAAAGGAAATATCCTCAGATGAAATCTGGAAAGAAGCTTTCTGAGAAACTGCTTAGTGTTCTGTTCATTCATCTCACAGAGTTACATCTGTGTTTCGTGGATCTCTTTGCTAGGCTTATTTCTGTGGAATCTGAGAACAGATATTTCGGATCCCTTTGAAGACTATAGGGCCAAAGGAAATATCCTGCGATAACAAAGAGAAAGAAGCTTTCTGAGAAACTTCTTTGTGTTCTGTGAAATCATCTCACAGAGTTACAGCTTTCCCCTCAAGAAGCCTTTCGCTAAGACAGTTCTTGTGGAATTGGCAAAGTGATATTTGGAAGCCCATAGAGGGCTATGGTGAAAAAGGAAATATCCTCAGATGAAATCTGGAAAGAAGCTTTCTGAGAAACTGCTCTGCGATGTGTGACTTCCACTCACAGAGTTACATCTGTATTTCGTGGATCTCTTTGCTAGCCTTATTTCTGTGGAATCTGAAAACAGATATTTCGGATCCCTTTGAAGAATATAGGGCCAAAGGAAATATCCTCTGATAACAAAGAGAAAGAAGCTTTCTGAGAAACTTCTTTGTGTTCTGTGAAATCATCTCCCAGAGTTACAGCTTTCCCCTCAAGAAGCCTTTCGCTAAGACAGTTCTTGTGGAATTGGCAAAGTGATATTTGGAAGCCCATAGAGGGCTATGGTGAAAAAGGAAATATCCTCAGATGAAATCTGGAAAGAAGCTTTCTGAGAAACTGCTTAGTGTTCTGTTCATTCATCTCACAGAGTTACATCTGTGTTTCGTGGATCTCTTTGCTAGCCTTATTTCTGTGGAATCTGAGAACAGATATTTCGGATCCCTTTGAAGACTATAGGGCCAAAGGAAATAAACCCCGGTAACAAAGAGAAAGAAGCTTTCTGAGAAACTTCTTTGTGTTCTGTGAAATCATCTCACAGAGTTACAGCTTTCCCCTCAAGAAGCCTTTCGCTAAGACAGTTCTTGTGGAATTGGCAAAGTGATATTTGGAAGCCCATAGAGGGCTATGGTGAAAAAGGAAATATACTCAGATGAAATCTGGAAAGAAGCTTTCTGAGAAACTGCTTAGTGTTCTGTTCATTCATCTCACAGAGTTACATCTGTGTTTCGTGGATCTCTTTGCTAGCCTTATTTCTGTGGAATCTGAGAACAGATATTTCGGATCCCTTTGAAGACTATATGGCCAAAGGAAATATCATCCGATAACAAAGAGAAAGAAGCTTTCTGAGAAACTTCTTTGTGTTCTGGAAATCATCTCACAGAGTTACAGCTTTCCCCTCAAGAAGCCTTTCGCTAAGACAGTTCTTGTGGAATTGGCAAAGTGATATTTGGAAGCCCATAGAGGGCTATGGTGAAAAAGGAAATATCCTCAGATGAAATCTGGAAAGAAGCTTTCTGAGAAACTGCTTAGTGTTCTGTTCATTCATCTCACAGAGTTACATCTGTGTTTCGTGGATCTCTTTGCTAGCCTTATTTCTGTGGAATCTGAGAACAGATATTTCGGATCCCTTTGAAGACTATAGGGCCAAAGGAAATATCCTCCGATAACAAAGAGAAAGAAGCTTTCTGAGAAACTTCTTTGTGTTCTGTGAAATCATCTCACAGAGTTACAGCTTTCCCCTCAAGAAGCCTTTCGCTAAGACAGTTCTTGTGGAATTGGCAAACTGATATTTGGAAGCCCATAGAGGGCTATGGTGAAAAAGGAAATATCCTCAGATGAAATCTGGAAAGAAGCTTTCTGAGAAACTGCTTAGTGTTCTGTTCATTCATCTCACAGAGTTACATCTGTGTTTCGTGGATCTCTTTGCTAGCCTTATTTCTGTGGAATCTGAGAACAGATATTTCGGATCCCTTTGAAGACTATATGGCCAAAGGAAATATCATCCGATAACAAAGAGAAAGAAGCTTTCTGAGAAACTTCTTTGTGTTCTGTGAAATCATCTCACAGAGTTACAGCTTTCCCCTCAAGAAGCCTTTCGCTAAGACAGTTCTTGTGGAATTGGCAAAGTGATATTTGGAAGCCCATAGAGGGCTATGGTGAAAAAGGAAATATCCTCAGATGAAATCTGGAAAGAAGCTTTCTGAGAAACTGCTTAGTGTTCTGTTCATTCATCTCACAGAGTTACATCTGTGTTTCGTGGATCTCTTTGCTAGCCTTATTTCTGTGGAATCTGAGAACAGATATTTCGGATCCCTTTGAAGACTATAGGGCCAAAGGAAATATCCTGCGATAACAAAGACAAAGAAGCTTTCTGAGAAACTTCTTTGTGTTCTGTGAAATCATCTCACAGAGTTACAGCTTTCCCCTCAAGAAGCCTTTCGCTAAGACAGTTCTTGTGGAATTGGCAAAGTGATATTTGGAATCCTTTAGAGGGCTATTGTGAAAAAGGAAATATCCTCAGATGAAATCTGGAAAGAAGCTTTCTGAGAAACTGCTTAGTGTTCTGTTCATTCATCTCACAGAGTTACATCTGTATTTCGTGGATCTCTTTGCTAGCCTTATTTCTGTGGAATCTGAGAACAGATATTTCGGATCCCTTTGAAGACTATATGGCCAAAGGAAATATCATCCGATAAAAAAGAGAAAGAAGCTTTCTGAGAAACTTCTTTGTGTTCTGTGAAATCATCTCACAGAGTTACAGATTTCCCCTCAAGTAGCCTTTCGCTAAGACAGTTCTTGTGGAATTGGCAAAGTGATATTTGGAAGCCCATAGAGAGCTATGGTGAAAAAGGAAATATCCTCAGATGAAATCTGGAAAGAAGCTTTCTGAGAAACTGCTTAGTGTTCTGTTCATTCATCTCACAGAGTTACTTCTGTGTTTCGTGGATCTCTTTGCTAGCCTTATTTCTGTGGAATCTGAGAACAGATATTTCGGATCCCTTTGAAGACTATAGGGCGAAAGGAAATATCCTCCGATAACAAAGAGAAAGAAGCTTTCTGAGAAACTTCTTTGTGTTCTGTGAAATCATCTCACAGAGTTACAGCTTTCCCCTCAAGAAGCCTTTCGCTAAGACAGTTCTTGTGGAATTGGCAAAGTGATATTTGGAAGCCCATAGAGGGCTATGGTGAAAAAGGAAATATCCTCAGATGAAATCTGGAAAGAAGCTTTCTGAGAAACTGCTTAGTGTTCTGTTCATTCATCTCACAGAGTTACATCTGTGTTTCGTGGATCTCTTTGCTAGCCTTATTTCTGTGGAGTCTGAGAACAGATATTTCGGATCCCTTTGAAGACTATAGGGCCAAAGGAAATATCCTGCGATAACAAAGAGAAAGAAGCTTTCTGAGAAACTTCTTTGTGTTCTGTGAAATCATCTCACAGAGTTACAGCTTTCCCCTCAAGAAGCCTTTCGCTAAGACAGTTCTTGTGGAATTGGCAAAGTGATATTTGGAAGTCCATAGAGGGCTATGGTGAAAAAGGAAATATCCTCAGATGAAATCTGGAAAGAAGCTTTCTGAGAAACTGCTTAGTGTTCTGTTCATTCATCTCACAGAGTTACATCTGTGTTTCGTGGATCTCTTTGCTAGGCTTATTTCTGTGGAATCTGAGAACAGATATTTCGGATCCCTTTGAAGACTATAGGGCCAAATGAAATATCCTGCGATAACAAAGAGAAAGAAGCTTTCTGAGAAACTTCTTTGTGTTCTGTGAAATCATCTCACAGAGTTACAGCTTTCCCCTCAAGAAGCCTTTCGCTAAGACAGTTCTTGTGGAATTGGCAAAGTGATATTTGTAAGCCCTTAGAGGGCTATGGTGAAAAAGGAAATATCCTCAGATGAAATCTGGAAAGAAGCTTTCTGAGAAACTGCTTAGTGTTCTGTTCATTCATCTCACAGAGTTACATCTGTATTTCGTGGATCTCTTTGCTAGCCTTATTTCTGTGGAATCTGAGAACAGATATTTCGGATCCCTTTGAAGACTATATGGCCAAAGGAAATATCCTCCGATAACAAAGAGAAAGAAGCTTTCTGAGAAACTTCTTTGTGTTCTGTGAAATCATCTCACAGAGTTACAGATTTCCCCTCAAGTAGCCTTTCGCTAAGACAGTTCTTGTGGAATTGGCAAAGTGATATTTGGAAGCCCTTAGAGGGCTATGGTGAAAAAGGAAATATCCTCAGATGAAATCTGGAAAGAAGCTTTCTGAGAAACTGCTTAGTGTTCTGTTCATTCATCTCACAGAGTTACATCTGTGTTTCGTGGATCTCTTTGCTAGCCTTATTTCTGTGGAATCTGAGAACAGATATTTCGGATCCCATTGAAGACTATAGGGCCAAAGGAAATATCCTGCGATAACAAAGAGAAAGAAGCTTTCTGAGAAACTTCTTTGTGTTCTGTGAAATCATCTCACAGAGTTACAGCTTTCCCCTCAAGAAGCCTTTCGTTAAGACAGTTCTTGTGGAATTGGCAAAGTGATATTTGGAAGCCCATAGAGGGCTATGGTGAAAAAGGAAATATCCTCAGATGAAATCTGGAAAGAAGCTTTCTGAGAAACTGCTTAGTGTTCTGTTTATTCATCTCACAGAGTTACATCTGTGTTTCGTGGATCTCTTTGCTAGCCTTATTTCTGTGGAATCTGAGAACAGATATTTCGGATCCCTTTGAAGACTATATGGCCAAAGGAAATATCCTCCGATAACAAAGAGAAAGAAGCTTTCTGAGAAACTTCTTTGTGTTCTGTGAAATCATCTCACAGAGTTACAGCTTTCCCCTCAAGAAGCCTTTCGCTAAGACAGTTCTTGTGGAATTGGCAAAGTGATATTTGGAAGCCCATAGAGGGCTATGGTGAAAAAGGAAATATCCTCAGATGAAATCTGGAAAGAAGCTTTCTGAGAAACTGCTTAGTGTTCTGTTCATTCATCTCACAGAGTTATATCTGTGTTTCGTGGATCTCTTTGCTAGCCTTATTTCTGTGGAATCTGAGAACAGATATTTCGGATCCCTTTGAAGACTATAGGGCCAAAGGAAATATCCTCTGATAACAAAGAGAAAGAAGCTTTCTGAGAAACTTCTTTGTGTTCTGTGAAATCATGTCACAGAGTTACAGCTTTCCCCTCAAGAAGCCTTTCGCTAAGACAGTTCTTGTGGAATTGGCAAAGTGATATTTGGAAGCCCATAGAGGGCTATGGTGAAAAAGGAAATATCCTCAGATGAAATCTGGAAAGAAGCTTTCTGAGAAACTGCTTAGTGTTCTGTTCATTCATCTCACAGAGTTACATCTGTGTTTCGTGGATCTCTTTGCTAGCCTTATTTCTGTGGAATCTGAGAACAGATATTTCGGATCCCTTTGAAGACTATAGGGCCAAAGAAAATATCCTCCGATAACAAAGAGAAAGAAGCTTTCTGAGAAACTTCTTTGTGTTCTGTGAAATCATCTCACAGAGTTACAGCTTTCCCCTCAAGAAGCCTTTCGCTAAGACAGTTCTTGTGGAATTGGCAAAGTGATATTTGGAAGCCCGTAGAGGGCTATGGTGAAAAAGGAAATATCCTCAGATGAAATCTGGAAAGAAGCTTTCTGAGAAACTGCTTAGTGTTCTGTTCATTCATCTCACAGAGTTACATCTGTGTTTCGTGGATCTCTTTGCTAGCCTTATTTCTGTGGAATCTGAGAACAGATATTTCGGATCCCTTTGAAGACTATAGGGCCAAAGGAAATATCCTCCGATAACAAAGAGAAAGAAGCTTTCTGAGAAACTTCTTTGTGTTCTGTGAAATCATCTCACAGAGTTACAGCTTTCCCCTCAAGAAGCCTTTCGCTAAGACAGTTCTTGTGGAATTGGCAAAGTGATATTTGGAAGCCCATAGAGGGCTATGGTGAAAAAGGAAATATCCTCAGATGAAATCTGGAAAGAAGCTTTCTGAGAAACTGCTTAGTGTTCTGTTCATTCATCTCACAGAGTTACATCTGTGTTTCGTGGATCTCTTTGCTAGCCTTATTTCTGTGGAATCTGAGAACAGATATTTCGGATCCCTTTGAAGACTATAGGGCCAAAGAAAATATCCTCCGATAACAAAGAGAAAGAAGCTTTCTGAGAAACTTCTTTGTGTTCTGTGAAATCATCTCACAGAGTTACAGCTTTCCCCTCAAGAAGAATTTCGCTAAGACAGTTCTTGTGGAATTGGCAAAGTGATATTTGGAAGCCCGTAGAGGGCTATGGTGAAAAAGGAAATATCCTCAGATGAAATCTGGAAAGAAGCTTTCTGAGAAACTGCTTAGTGTTCTGTTCATTCATCTCACAGAGTTACATCTGTGTTTCGTGGATCTCTTTGCTAGCCTTATTTCTGTGGAATCTGAGAACAGATATTTCGGATCCCTTTGAAGACTATAGGGCCAAAGGAAATATCCTGCGATAACAAAGAGAAAGAAGCTTTCTGAGAAACTTCTTTGTGTTCTGTGAAATCATCTCACAGAGTTACAGCTTTCCCCTCAAGAAGCCTTTCGCTAAGACAGTTCTTGTGGAATTGGCAAAGTGATATTTGGAAGCCCATAGAGGGCTATGGTGAAAAAGGAAATATCCTCAGATGAAATCTGGAAAGAAGCTTTCTGAGAAACTGCTTAGTGTTCTGTTCATTCATCTCACAGAGTTACATCTGTGTTTCGTGGATCTCTTTGCTAGGCTTATTTCTGTGGAATCTGAGAACAGATATTTCGGATCCCTTTGAAGACTATAGGGCCAAAGGAAATATCCTGCGATAACAAAGAGAAAGAAGCTTTCTGAGAAACTTCTTTGTGTTCTGTGAAATCATCTCACAGAGTTACAGCTTTCCCCTCAAGAAGCCTTTCGGTAAGACAGTTCTTGTGGAATTGGCAAAGTGATATTTGGAAGCCCATAGAGGGCTATGGTGAAAAAGGAAATATCCTCAGATGAAATCTGGAAAGAAGCTTTCTGAGAAACTGCTTAGTGTTCTGTTCATTCATCTCACAGAGTTACATCTGTGTTTCGTGGATCTCTTTGCTAGGCTTATTTCTGTGGAATCTGAGAACAGATATTTCGGATCCCTTTGAAGACTATAGGGCCAAAGGAAATATCCTGCGATAACAAAGAGAAAGAAGCTTTCTGAGAAACTTCTTTGTGTTCTGTGAAATCATCTCACAGAGTTACAGCTTTCCCCTCAAGAAGCCTTTCGCTAAGACAGTTCTTGTGGAATTGGCAAAGTGATATTTGGAAGCCCATAGAGGGCTATGGTGAAAAAGGAAATATCCTCAGATGAAATCTGGAAAGAAGCTTTCTGAGAAACTGCTCTGCGATGTGTGACTTCCACTCACAGAGTTACATCTGTATTTCGTGGATCTCTTTGCTAGCCTTATTTCTGTGGAATCTGAAAACAGATATTTCGGATCCCTTTGAAGAATATAGGGCCAAAGGAAATATCCTCTGATAACAAAGAGAAAGAAGCTTTCTGAGAAACTTCTTTGTGTTCTGTGAAATCATCTCCCAGAGTTACAGCTTTCCCCTCAAGAAGCCTTTCGCTAAGACAGTTCTTGTGGAATTGGCAAAGTGATATTTGGAAGCCCATAGAGGGCTATGGTGAAAAAGGAAATATCCTCAGATGAAATCTGGAAAGAAGCTTTCTGAGAAACTGCTTAGTGTTCTGTTCATTCATCTCACAGAGTTACATCTGTGTTTCGTGGATCTCTTTGCTAGCCTTATTTCTGTGGAATCTGAGAACAGATATTTCGGATCCCTTTGAAGACTATAGGGCCAAAGAAAATATCCTCCGATAACAAAGAGAAAGAAGCTTTCTGAGAAACTTCTTTGTGTTCTGTGAAATCATCTCACAGAGTTACAGCTTTCCCCTCAAGAAGCCTTTCGCTAAGACAGTTCTTGTGGAATTGGCAAAGTGATATTTGGAAGCCCGTAGAGGGCTATGGTGAAAAAGGAAATATCCTCAGATGAAATCTGGAAAGAAGCTTTCTGAGAAACTGCTTAGTGTTCTGTTCATTCATCTCACAGAGTTACATCTGTGTTTCGTGGATCTCTTTGCTAGCCTTATTTCTGTGGAATCTGAGAACAGATATTTCGGATCCCTTTGAGGACTATAGGGCCAAAGGAAATATCCTCCGATAACAAAGAGAAAGAAGCTTTCTGAGAAACTTCTTTGTGTTCTGTGAAATCATCTCACAGAGTTACAGCTTTCCCCTCAAGAAGCCTTTCGCTAAGACAGTTCTTGTGGAATTGGCAAAGTGATATTTGGAAGCCCATAGAGGGCTATGGTGAAAAAGGAAATATCCTCAGATGAAATCTGGAAAGAAGCTTTCTGAGAAACTGCTTAGTGTTCTATTCATTCATCTCACAGAGTTACATCTGTATTTCGTGGATCTCTTTGCTAGCCTTATTTCTGTGGAATCTGAGAACAGATATTTTGGATCCCTTTGAAGACTATAGGGCCAAAGGAAATATCCTGCGATAACAAAGAGAAAGAAGCTTTCTGAGAAACTTCTTTGTGTTCTGTGAAATCATCTCACAGAGTTACAGCTTTCCCCTCAAGAAGCCTTTCGGTAAGACAGTTCTTGTGGAATTGGCAAAGTGATATTTGGAAGCCCATAGAGGGCTATGGTGAAAAAGGAAATATCCTCAGATGAAATCTGGAAAGAAGCTTTCTGAGAAACTGCTTAGTGTTCTGTTCATTCATCTCACAGAGTTACATCTGTGTTTCGTGGATCTCTTTGCTAGGCTTATTTCTGTGGAATCTGAGAACAGATATTTCGGATCCCTTTGAAGACTATAGGGCCAAAGGAAATATCCTGCGATAACAAAGAGAAAGAAGCTTTCTGAGAAACTTCTTTGTGTTCTGTGAAATCATCTCACAGAGTTACAGCTTTCCCCTCAAGAAGCCTTTCGCTAAGACAGTTCTTGTGGAATTGGCAAAGTGATATTTGGAAGCCCATAGAGGGCTATGGTGAAAAAGGAAATATCCTCAGATGAAATCTGGAAAGAAGCTTTCTGAGAAACTGCTCTGCGATGTGTGACTTCCACTCACAGAGTTACATCTGTATTTCGTGGATCTCTTTGCTAGCCTTATTTCTGTGGAATCTGAAAACAGATATTTCGGATCCCTTTGAAGAATATAGGGCCAAAGGAAATATCCTCTGATAACAAAGAGAAAGAAGCTTTCTGAGAAACTTCTTTGTGTTCTGTGAAATCATCTCCCAGAGTTACAGCTTTCCCCTCAAGAAGCCTTTCGCTAAGACAGTTCTTGTGGAATTGGCAAAGTGATATTTGGAAGCCCATAGAGGGCTATGGTGAAAAAGGAAATATCCTCAGATGAAATCTGGAAAGAAGCTTTCTGAGAAACTGCTTAGTGTTCTGTTCATTCATCTCACAGAGTTACATCTGTGTTTCGTGGATCTCTTTGCTAGCCTTATTTCTGTGGAATCTGAGAACAGATATTTCGGATCCCTTTGAAGACTATAGGGCCAAAGGAAATAAACCCCGATAACAAAGAGAAAGAAGCTTTCTGAGAAACTTCTTTGTGTTCTGTGAAATCATCTCACAGAGTTACAGCTTTCCCCTCAAGAAGCCTTTCGCTAAGACAGTTCTTGTGGAATTGGCAAAGTGATATTTGGAAGCCCATAGAGGGCTATGGTGAAAAAGGAAATATACTCAGATGAAATCTGGAAAGAAGCTTTCTGAGAAACTGCTAAGTGTTCTGTTCATTCATCTCACAGAGTTACATCTGTGTTTCGTGGATCTCTTTGCTAGCCTTATTTCTGTGGAATCTGAGAACAGATATTTCGGATCCCTTTGAAGACTATATGGCCAAAGGAAATATCATCCGATAACAAAGAGAAAGAAGCTTTCTGAGAAACTTCTTTGTGTTCTGGAAATCATCTCACAGAGTTACAGCTTTCCCCTCAAGAAGCCTTTCGCTAAGACAGTTCTTGTGGAATTGGCAAAGTGATATTTGGAAGCCCATAGAGGGCTATGGTGAAAAAGGAAATATCCTCAGATGAAATCTGGAAAGAAGCTTTCTGAGAAACTGCTTAGTGTTCTGTTCATTCATCTCACAGAGTTACATCTGTGTTTCGTGGATCTCTTTGCTAGCCTTATTTCTGTGGAATCTGAGAACAGATATTTCGGATCCCTTTGAAGGCTATAGGGCCAAAGGAAATATCCTCCGATAACAAAGAGAAAGAAGCTTTCTGAGAAACTTCTTTGTGTTCTGTGAAATCATCTCACAGAGTTACAGCTTTCCCCTCAAGAAGCCTTTCGCTAAGACAGTTCTTGTGGAATTGGCAAAGTGATATTTGGAAGCCCATAGAGGGCTATGGTGAAAAAGGAAATATCCTCAGATGAAATCTGGAAAGAAGCTTTCTGAGAAACTGCTTAGTGTTCTGTTCATTCATCTCACAGAGTTACATCTGTGTTTCGTGGATCTCTTTGCTAGCCTTATTTCTGTGGAATCTCAGAACAGATATTTCGGATCCCTTTGAAGACTATATGGCCAAAGGAAATATCATCCGATAACAAAGAGAAAGAAGCTTTCTGAGAAACTTCTTTGTGTTCTGTGAAATCATCTCACAGAGTTACAGCTTTCCCCTCAAGAAGCCTTTCGCTAAGACAGTTCTTGTGGAATTGGCAAAGTGATATTTGGAAGCCCATAGAGGGCTATGGTGAAAAAGGAAATATCCTCAGATGAAATCTGGAAAGAAGCTTTCTGAGAAACTGCTTAGTGTTCTGTTCATTCATCTCACAGAGTTACATCTGTGTTTCGTGGATCTCTTTGCTAGCCTTATTTCTGTGGAATCTGAGAACAGATATTTCGGATCCCTTTGAAGACTATAGGGCCAAACGAAATATCCTGCGATAAAAAAGACAAAGAAGCTTTCTGAGAAACTTCTTTGTGTTCTGTGAAATCATCTCACAGAGTTACAGCTTTCCCCTCAAGAAGCCTTTCGCTAAGACAGTTCTTGTGGAATTGGCAAAGTGATATTTGGAATCCTTTAGAGGGCTATTGTGAAAAAGGAAATATCCTCAGATGAAATCTGGAAAGAAGCTTTCTGAGAAACTGCTTAGTGTTCTGTTCATTCATCTCACAGAGTTACATCTGTATTTCGTGGATCTCTTTGCTAGCCTTATTTCTGTGGAATCTGAGAACAGATATTTCGGATCCCTTTGAAGACTATATGGCCAAAGGAAATATCATCCGATAACAAAGAGAAAGAAGCTTTCTGAGAAACTTCTTTGTGTTCTGTGAAATCATCTCACAGAGTTACAGATTTCCCCTCAAGTAGCCTTTCGCTAAGACAGTTCTTGTGGAATTGGCAAAGTGATATTTGGAAGCCCATAGAGAGCTATGGTGAAAAAGGAAATATCCTCAGATGAAATCTGGAAAGAAGCTTTCTGAGAAACTGCTTAGTGTTCTGTTCATTCATCTCACAGAGTTACATCTGTGTTTCGTGGATCTCTTTGCTAGCCTTATTTCTGTGGAATCTGAGAACAGATATTTCGGATCCCTTTGAAGACTATAGGGCGAAAGGAAATATCCTCCGATAACAAAGAGAAAGAAGCTTTCTGAGAAACTTCTTTGTGTTCTGTGAAATCATCTCACAGAGTTACAGCTTTCCCCTCAAGAAGCCTTTCGCTAAGACAGTTCTTGTGGAATTGGCAAAGTGATATTTGGAAGCCCATAGAGGGCTATGGTGAAAAAGGAAATATCCTCAGATGAAATCTGGAAAGAAGCTTTCTGAGAAACTGCTTAGTGTTCTGTTCATTCATCTCACAGAGTTACATCTGTGTTTCGTGGATCTCTTTGCTAGCCTTATTTCTGTGGAGTCTGAGAACAGATATTTCGGATCCCTTTGAAGACTATAGGGCCAAAGGAAATATCCTGCGATAACAAAGAGAAAGAAGCTTTCTGAGAAACTTCTTTGTGTTCTGTGAAATCATCTCACAGAGTTACAGCTTTCCCCTCAAGAAGCCTTTCGGTAAGACAGTTCTTGTGGAATTGGCAAAGTGATATTTGGAAGTCCATAGAGGGCTATGGTGAAAAAGGAAATATCCTCAGATGAAATCTGGAAAGAAGCTTTCTGAGAAACTGCTTAGTGTTCTGTTCATTCATCTCACAGAGTTACATCTGTGTTTCGTGGATCTCTTTGCTAGCCTTATTTCTGTGGAATCTGAGAACAGATATTTCGGATCCCTTTGAAGACTATAGGGCCAAATGAAATATCCTGCGATAACAAAGAGAAAGAAGCTTTCTGAGAAACTTCTTTGTGTTCTGTGAAATCATCTCACAGAGTTACAGCTTTCCCCTCAAGAAGCCTTTCGCTAAGACAGTTCTTGTGGAATTGGCAAAGTGATATTTGTAAGCCCTTAGAGGGCTATGGTGAAAAAGGAAATATCCTCAGATGAAATCTGGAAAGAAGCTTTCTGAGAAACTGCTTAGTGTTCTGTTCATTCATCTCACAGAGTTACATCTGTATTTCGTGGATCTCTTTGCTAGCCTTATTTCTGTGGAATCTGAGAACAGATATTTCGGATCCCTTTGAAGACTATATGGCCAAAGGAAATATCCTCCGATAACAAAGAGAAAGAAGCTTTCTGAGAAACTTCTTTGTGTTCTGTGAAATCATCTCACAGAGTTACAGATTTCCCCTCAAGTAGCCTTTCGCTAAGACAGTTCTTGTGGAATTGGCAAAGTGATATTTGGAAGCCCTTAGAGGGCTATGGTGAAAAAGGAAATATCCTCAGATGAAATCTGGAAAGAAGCTTTCTGAGAAACTGCTTAGTGTTCTGTTCATTCATCTCACAGAGTTACATCTGTGTTTCGTGGATCTCTTTGCTAGCCTTATTTCTGTGGAATCTGAGAACAGATATTTCGGATCCCATTGAAGACTATAGGGCCAAAGGAAATATCCTGCGATAACAAAGAGAAAGAAGCTTTCTGAGAAACTTCTTTGTGTTCTGTGAAATCATCTCACAGAGTTACAGCTTTCCCCTCAAGAAGCCTTTCGTTAAGACAGTTCTTGTGGAATTGGCAAAGTGATATTTGGAAGCCCATAGAGGGCTATGGTGAAAAAGGAAATATCCTCAGATGAAATCTGGAAAGAAGCTTTCTGAGAAACTGCTTAGTGTTCTGTTCATTCATCTCACAGAGTTACATCTGTGTTTCGTGGATCTCTTTGCTAGCCTTATTTCTGTGGAATCTGAGAACAGATATTTCGGATCCCTTTGAAGACTATATGGCCAAAGGAAATATCCTCCGATAACAAAGAGAAAGAAGCTTTCTGAGAAACTTCTTTGTGTTCTGTGAAATCATCTCACAGAGTTACAGCTTTCCCCTCAAGAAGCCTTTCGCTAAGACAGTTCTTGTGGAATTGGCAAAGTGATATTTGGAAGCCCATAGAGGGCTATGGTGAAAAAGGAAATATCCTCAGATGAAATCTGGAAAGAAGCTTTCTGAGAAACTGCTTAGTGTTCTGTTCATTCATCTCACAGAGTTATATCTGTGTTTCGTGGATCTCTTTGCTAGCCTTATTTCTGTGGAATCTGAGAACAGATATTTCGGATCCCTTTGAAGACTATAGGGCCAAAGGAAATATCCTCTGATAACAAAGAGAAAGAAGCTTTCTGAGAAACTTCTTTGTGTTCTGTGAAATCATGTCACAGAGTTACAGCTTTCCCCTCAAGAAGCCTTTCGCTAAGACAGTTCTTGTGGAATTGGCAAAGTGATATTTGGAAGCCCATAGAGGGCTATGGTGAAAAAGGAAATATCCTCAGATGAAATCTGGAAAGAAGCTTTCTGAGAAACTGCTTAGTGTTCTGTTCATTCATCTCACAGAGTTACATCTGTGTTTCGTGGATCTCTTTGCTAGCCTTATTTCTGTGGAATCTGAGAACAGATATTTCGGATCCCTTTGAAGACTATAGGTCCAAAGAAAATATCCTCCGATAACAAAGAGAAAGAAGCTTTCTGAGAAACTTCTTTGTGTTCTGTGAAATCATCTCACAGAGTTACAGCTTTCCCCTCAAGAAGCCTTTCGCTAAGACAGTTCTTGTGGAATTGGCAAAGTGATATTTGGAAGCCCATAGAGGGCTATGGTGAAAAAGGAAATATCCTCAGATGAAATCTGGAAAGAAGCTTTCTGAGAAACTGCTCTGCGATGTGTGACTTCCACTCACAGAGTTACATCTGTATTTCGTGGATCTCTTTGCTAGCCTTATTTCTGTGGAATCTGAAAACAGATATTTCGGATCCCTTTGAAGAATATAGGGCCAAAGGAAATATCCTCTGATAACAAAGAGAAAGAAGCTTTCTGAGAAACTTCTTTGTGTTCTGTGAAATCATCTCACAGAGTTACAGCTTTCCCCTCAAGAAGCCTTTCGCTAAGACAGTTCTTGTGGAATTGGCAAAGTGATATTTGGAAGCCCATAGAGGGCTATGGTGAAAAAGGAAATATCCTCAGATGAAATCTGGAAAGAAGCTTTCTGAGAAACTGCTTAGTGTTCTGTTCATTCATCTCACAGAGTTACATCTGTGTTTCGTGGATCTCTTTGCTAGCCTTATTTCTGTGGAATCTGAGAACAGATATTTCGGATCCCTTTGAAGACTATAGGGCCAAAGGAAATAAACCCCGATAACAAAGAGAAAGAAGCTTTCTGAGAAACTTCTTTGTGTTCTGTGAAATCATCTCACAGAGTTACAGCTTTCCCCTCAAGAAGCCTTTCGCTAAGACAGTTCTTGTGGAATTGGCAAAGTGATATTTGGAAGCCCATAGAGGGCTATGGTGAAAAAGGAAATATCCTCAGATGAAATCTGGAAAGAAGCTTTCTGAGAAACTGCTTAGTGTTCTGTTCATTCATCTCACAGAGTTACATCTGTGTTTCGTGGATCTCTTTGCTAGCCTTATTTCTGTGGAATCTGAGAACAGATATTTCGGATCCCTTTGAAGACTATATGGCCAAAGGAAATATCATCCGATAACAAAGAGAAAGAAGCTTTCTGAGAAACTTCTTTGTGTTCTGGAAATCATCTCACAGAGTTACAGCTTTCCCCTCAAGAAGCCTTTCGCTAAGACAGTTCTTGTGGAATTGGCAAAGTGATATTTGGAAGCCCATAGAGGGCTATGGTGAAAAAGGAAATATCCTCAGATGAAATATGGAAAGAAGCTTTCTGAGAAACTGCTTAGTGTTCTTTTCATTCATCTCACAGAGTTACATCTGTGTTTCGTGGATCTCTTTGCTAGCCTTATTTCTGTGGAATCTGAGAACAGATATATCGGATCCCTTTGAAGACTATAGGGCGAAAGGAAATATCCTCCGATAACAAAGAGAAAGAAGCTTTCTGAGAAACTTCTTTGTGTTCTGTGAAATCATCTCACAGAGTTACAGCTTTCCCCTCAAGAAGCCTTTCGCTAAGACAGTTCTTGTGGAATTGGCAAAGTGATATTTGGAAGCCCATAGAGGGCTATGGTGAAAAAGGAAATATCCTCAGATGAAATCTGGAAAGAAGCTTTCTGAGAAACTGCTTAGTGTTCTGTTCATTCATCTCACAGAGTTACATCTGTGTTTCGTGGATCTCTTTGCTAGCCTTATTTCTGTGGAATCTGAGAACAGATATTTCGGATCCCTTTGAAGACTATATGGCCAAAGGAAATATCATCCGATAACAAAGAGAAAGAAGCTTTCTGAGAAACTTCTTTGTGTTCTGTGAAATCATCTCACAGAGTTACAGCTTTCCCCTCAAGAAGCCTTTCGCTAAGACAGTTCTTGTGGAATTGGCAAAGTGATATTTGGAAGCCCATAGAGGGCTATGGTGAAAAAGGAAATATCCTCAGATGAAATCTGGAAAGAAGCTTTCTGAGAAACTGCTTAGTGTTCTGTTCATTCATCTCACAGAGTTACATCTGTGTTTCGTGGATCTCTTTGCTAGCCTTATTTCTGTGGAATCTGAGAACAGATATTTCGGATCCCTTTGAAGACTATAGGGCCAAAGGAAATATCCTGCGATAACAAAAAGAAAGAAGCTTTCTGAGAAACTTCTTTGTGTTCTGTGAAATCATCTCACAGAGTTACAGCTTTCCCCTCAAGAAGCCTTTCGCTAAGACAGTTCTTGTGGAATTGGCAAAGTGATATTTGGAATCCTTTAGAGGGCTACGGTGAAAAAGGAAATATCCTCAGATGAAATCTGGAAAGAAGCTTTCTGAGAAACTGCTTAGTGTTCTGTTCATTCATCTCACAGAGTTACATCTGTATTTCGTGGATCTCTTTGCTAGCCTTATTTCTGTGGAATCTGAGAACAGATATTTCGGATCCCTTTGAAGACTATATGGCCAAAGGAAATATCATCCGATAACAAAGAGAAAGAAGCTTTCTGAGAAACTTCTTTGTGTTCTGTGAAATCATCTCACAGAGTTACAGATTTCCCCTCAAGTAGCCTTTCGCTAAGACAGTTCTTGTGGAATTGGCAAAGTGATATTTGGAAGCCCATAGAGAGCTATGGTGAAAAAGGAAATATCCTCAGATGAAATCTGGAAAGAAGCTTTCTGAGAAACTGCTTAGTGTTCTGTTCATTCATCTCACAGAGTTACATCTGTGTTTCGTGGATCTCTTTGCTAGCCTTATTTCTGTGGAATCTGAGAACAGATATTTCGGATCCCTTTGAAGACTATAGGGCGAAAGGAAATATCCTCCGATAACAAAGAGAAAGAAGCTTTCTGAGAAACTTCTTTGTGTTCTGTGAAATCATCTCACAGAGTTACAGCTTTCCCCTCAAGAAGCCTTTCGCTAAGACAGTTCTTGTGGAATTGGCAAAGTGATATTTGGAAGCCCATAGAGGGCTATGGTGAAAAAGGAAATATCCTCAGATGAAATCTGGAAAGAAGCTTTCTGAGAAACTGCTTAGTGTTCTGTTCATTCATCTCACAGAGTTACATCTGTATTTCGTGGATCTCTTTGCTAGCCTTATTTCTGTGGAATCTGAGAACAGATATTTCAGATCCCTTTGAAGACTATATGGCCAAAGGAAATATCCTCCGATAACAAAGAGAAAGAAGCTTTCTGAGAAACTTCTTTGTGTTCTGTGAAATCATCTCACAGAGTTACAGCTTTCCCCTCAAGAAGCCTTTCGCTAAGACAGTTCTTGTGGAATTGGCAAAGTGATATTTGGAAGCCCATAGAGGGCTATGGTGAAAAAGGAATTATCCTCAGATGAAATCTGGAAAGAAGCTTTCTGAGAAACTGCTTAGTGTTCTGTTCATTCATCTCACAGAGTTATATCTGTGTTTCGTGTATCTCTTTGCTAGCCTTATTTCTGTGGAATCTGAGAACAGATATTTCGGATCCCTTTGAAGACTATAGGGCCAAAGGAAATATCCTCCGATAACAAAGAGAAAGAAGCTTTCTGAGAAACTTCTTTGTGTTCTGTGAAATCATCTCACAGAGTTACAGCTTTCCCCTCAAGAAGCCTTTCGCTAAGACAGTTCTTGTGGAATTGGCAAAGTGATATTTGGAAGCCCGTAGAGGGCTATGGTGAAAAAGGAAATATCCTCAGATGAAATCTGGAAAGAAGCTTTCTGAGAAACTGCTTAGTGTTCTGTTCATTCATCTCACAGAGTTACATCTGTGTTTCGTGGATCTCTTTGCTAGCCTTATTTCTGTGGAATCTGAGAACAGATATTTCGGATCCCTTTGAAGACTATAGGGCCAAAGGAAATATCCTCCGATAACAAAGAGAAAGAAGCTTTCTGAGAAACTTCTTTGTGTTCTGTGAAATCATCTCACAGAGTTACAGCTTTCCCCTCAAGAAGCCTTTCGCTAAGACAGTTCTTGTGGAATTGGCAAAGTGATATTTGGAAGCCCATAGAGGGCTATGGTGAAAAAGGAAATATCCTCAGATGAAATCTGGAAAGAAGCTTTCTGAGAAACTGCTTAGTGTTCTATTCATTCATCTCACAGAGTTACATCTGTATTTCGTGGATCTCTTTGCTAGCCTTATTTCTGTGGAATCTGAGAACAGATATTTTGGATCCCTTTGAAGACTATAGGGCCAAAGGAAATATCCTGCGATAACAAAGAGAAAGAAGCTTTCTGAGAAACTTCTTTGTGTTCTGTGAAATCATCTCACAGAGTTACAGCTTTCCCCTCAAGAAGCCTTTCGGTAAGACAGTTCTTGTGGAATTGGCAAAGTGATATTTGGAAGCCCATAGAGGGCTATGGTGAAAAAGGAAATATCCTCAGATGAAATCTGGAAAGAAGCTTTCTGAGAAACTGCTTAGTGTTCTGTTCATTCATCTCACAGAGTTACATCTGTGTTTCGTGGATCTCTTTGCTAGCCTTATTTCTGTGGAATCTGAGAACAGATATTTCGGATCCCTTTGAAGACTATAGGGCCAAAGGAAATATCCTGCGATAACAAAGAGAAAGAAGCTTTCTGAGAAACTTCTTTGTGTTCTGTGAAATCATCTCACAGAGTTACAGCTTTCCCCTCAAGAAGCCTTTCGCTAAGACAGTTCTTGTGGAATTGGCAAAGTGATATTTGGAAGCCCATAGAGGGCTATGGTGAAAAAGGAAATATCCTCAGATGAAATCTGGAAAGAAGCTTTCTGAGAAACTGCTCTGCGATGTGTGACTTCCACTCACAGAGTTACATCTGTATTTCGTGGATCTCTTTGCTAGCCTTATTTCTGTGGAATCTGAAAACAGATATTTCGGATCCCTTTGAAGAATATAGGGCCAAAGGAAATATCCTCTGATAACAAAGAGAAAGAAGCTTTCTGAGAAACTTCTTTGTGTTCTGTGAAATCATCTCCCAGAGTTACAGCTTTCCCCTCAAGAAGCCTTTCGCTAAGACAGTTCTTGTGGAATTGGCAAAGTGATATTTGGAAGCCCATAGAGGGCTATGGTGAAAGAGGAAATATCCTCAGATGAAATCTGGAAAGAAGCTTTCTGAGAAACTGCTTAGTGTTCTGTTCATTCATCTCACAGAGTTACATCTGTGTTTCGTGGATCTCTTTGCTAGCCTTATTTCTGTGGAATCTGAGAACAGAAATTTCGGATCCCTTTGAAGACTATAGGGCCAAAGGAAATAAACCCCGATAACAAAGAGAAAGAAGCTTTCTGAGAAACTTCTTTGTGTTCTGTGAAATCATCTCACAGAGTTACAGCTTTCCCCTCAAGAAGCCTTTCGCTAAGACAGTTCTTGTGGAATTGGCAAAGTGATATTTGGAAGCCCATAGAGGGCTATGGTGAAAAAGGAAATATCCTCAGATGAAATCTGGAAAGAAGCTTTCTGAGAAACTGCTTAGTGTTCTGTTCATTCATCTCACAGAGTTACATCTGTGTTTCGTGGATCTCTTTGCTAGCCTTATTTCTGTGGAATCTGAGAACAGATATTTCGGATCCCTTTGAAGACTATATGGCCAAAGGAAATATCATCCGATAACAAAGAGAAAGAAGCTTTCTGAGAAACTTCTTTGTGTTCTGGAAATCATCTCACAGAGTTACAGCTTTCCCCTCAAGAAGCCTTTCGCTAAGACAGTTCTTGTGGAATTGGCAAAGTGATATTTGGAAGCCCATAGAGGGCTATGGTGAAAAAGGAAATATCCTCAGATGAAATCTGGAAAGAAGCTTTCTGAGAAACTGCTTAGTGTTCTGTTCATTCATCTCACAGAGTTACATCTGTGTTTCGTGGATCTCTTTGCTAGCCTTATTTCTGTGGAATCTGAGAACAGATATTTCGGATCCCTTTGAAGACTATAGGGCGAAAGGAAATATCCTCCGATAACAAAGAGAAAGAAGCTTTCTGAGAAACTTCTTTGTGTTCTGTGAAATCATCTCACAGAGTTACAGCTTTCCCCTCAAGAAGCCTTTCGCTAAGACAGTTCTTGTGGAATTGGCAAAGTGATATTTGGAAGCCCATAGAGGGCTATGGTGAAAAACGAAATATCCTCAGATGAAATCTGGAAAGAAGCTTTCTGAGAAACTGCTTAGTGTTCTGTTCATTCATCTCACAGAGTTACATCTGTATTTCGTGGATCTCTTTGCTAGCCTTATTTCTGTGGAATCTGAGAACAGATATTTCAGATCCCTTTGAAGACTATATGGCCAAAGGAAATATCCTCCGATAACAAAGAGAAAGAAGCTTTCTGAGAAACTTCTTTGTGTTCTGTGAAATCATCTCACAGAGTTACAGCTTTCCCCTCAAGAAGCCTTTCGCTAAGACAGTTCTTGTGGAATTGGCAAAGTGATATTTGGAAGCCCATAGAGGGCTATGGTGAAAAAGGAATTATCCTCAGATGAAATCTGGAAAGAAGCTTTCTGAGAAACTGCTTAGTGTTCTGTTCATTCATCTCACAGAGTTATATCTGTGTTTCGTGGATCTCTTTGCTAGCCTTATTTCTGTGGAATCTGAGAACAGATATTTCGGATCCCTTTGAAGACTATAGGGCCAAAGGAAATATCCTCCGATAACAAAGAGAAAGAAGCTTTCTGAGAAACTTCTTTGTGTTCTGTGAAATCATCTCACAGAGTTACAGCTTTCCCCTCAAGAAGCCTTTCGCTAAGACAGTTCTTGTGGAATTGGCAAAGTGATATTTGGAAGCCCATAGAGGGCTATGGTGAAAAAGGAAATATCCTCAGATGAAATCTGGAAAGAAGCTTTCTGAGAAACTGCTTAGTGTTCTGTTCATTCATCTCACAGAGTTACATCTGTATTTCGTGGATCTCCTTGCTAACCTTATTTCTGTGGAATCTGAGAACAGATATTTCGGATGCCTTTGAAGACTATATGGCCAAAGGAAATATCATCCGATAACAAAGAGAAAGAAGCTTTCTGAGAAATTTCTTTGTGTTCTGTGAAATCATCTCACAGAGTTACAGCTTTTCCCTCAAGAAGCCTTTCGCTAAGACAGTTCTTGTGGAATTGGCAAAGTGATATTTGGAAGCCCATAGAGGGCTATGGTGAAAAAGGAAATATCCTCAGATGAAATCTGGAAAGAAGCTTTCTGAGAAACTGCTCTGTGATGTGTGACTTCCACTCACAGAGTTACATCTGTATTTCGTGGATCTCTTTGCTAGCCTTATTTCTGTGGAATCTGAGAACAGATATTTCGGATCCCTTTGAAGACTATAGGGCCAAAGGAAATATCCTCCGATAACAAAGAGAAAGAAGCTTTCTGAGAAACTTCTTTGTGTTCTGTGAAATCATCTCACAGAGTTACAGCTTTCCCCTCAAGAAGCCTTTCGCTAAGACAGTTCTTGTGGAATTGGCAAAGTGATATTTGGAAGCCCATAGAGGGCTATGGTGAAAAAGGAAATATCCTCAGATGAAATCTGGAAAGAAGCTTTCTGAGAAACTGCTTAGTGTTCTGTTCATTCATCTCACAGAGTTACATCTGTGTTTCGTGGATCTCTTTGCTAGCCTTATTTCTGTGGAATCTGAGAACAGATATTTCGGATCCCTATGAAGACTATATGGCCAAAGGAAATATCATCCGATAACAAAGAGAAAGATGCTTTCTGAGAAACTTCTTTGTGTTCTGTGAAATCATCTCACAGAGTTACAGCTTTCCCCTCAAGAAGCCTTTCGCTAAGAAAGTTCTTGTGGAATTGGCAAAGTGATATTTGGAAGCCCATAGAGGGCTATGGTGAAAAAGGAAATATCCTCAGATGAAATCTGGAAAGAAGCTTTCTGAGAAACTGCTCTGCGATGTGTGACTTCCACTCACAGAGTTACATCTGTATTTCGTGGATCTCTTTGCTAGCCTTATTTCTGTGGAATCTGAGAACAGATATTTCGGATCCCTTTGAAGACTATAGGGCCAAAGGAAATATCCTCTGATAACAAAGAGAAAGAAGCTTTCTGAGAAACTTCTTTGTGTTCTGTGAAATCATCTCACAGAGTTACAGCTTTCCCCTCAAGAAGCCTTTCGCCAAGACAGTTCTTGTGGAATTGGCAAAGTGATATTTGGAAGCCCATAGAGGGCTATGGTGAAAAAGGAAATATCCTCAGATGAAATCTGGAAAGAAGCTTTCTGAGAAACTGCTTAGTGTTCTGTTCATTCATCTCACAGATTTACATCTGTGTTTCGTGGATCTCTTTGCTAGCCTTATTTCTGTGGAATCTGAGAACAGATATTTCGGATCCCTTTGAAGACTATAGGGCCAAAGGAAATATCATCCGATAACAAAGAGAAAGAAGCTTTCTGAGAAACTTCTTTTTGTTCTGTGAAATCATCTCACAGAGTTACAGCTTTCCCCTCAAGAAGCCTTTCGCTAAGACAGTTCTTGTGGAATTGGCAAAGTGATATTTGGAAGCCCATAGAGGGCTATGGTGAAAAAGTAATATCCTCAGATGAAATCTGGAAGGAAGTTTTTGAGAAACTGCTCTGTGATGTGTGACTTCCAATCACAGAGTTTTACCTGTATTTCGTGTATCTCTTTGCTAGCCTTATTTCTGTATAATCTGAGAACAGATATTTCGGATATCTTTGAAGACTATAGGGCCAAAGGACATATCCTCCGATAACAAAGAGAAAGAAGCTTTCTGAGAAACTTCTTTGTGTCCTGTGAAATCATCTCACAGAGTTACAGCTTTCCCCTCAAGTAGCCTTTCGCTAAGACAGTTCTTGTGGAATTGGCAAAGTGATATTTGGAAGCCCATAGAGGGCTATGGTGAAAAAGGAAATATCCTCAGATGAAATCTGGAAAGAAGCTTTCTTAGAAACTGCTCTGTGATGTGTGACTTCCACTCACAGAGTTACATCTGTATTTCGTGGATCTCTTTGCTAGCCTTATTTCTGTGGAATCTGAGAACAGATATTTCGGATCCCTTTGAAGACTATAGGGCCAAAGGAAATATCCTCTGATAACAAAGAGAAGAAGCTTTCTGAGAAACTTCTTTGTGTTCTGTGAAATCACCTCACAGAGTTACAGCTTTCCCCTCAAGAAGCCTTTCGCTAAGACAGTTCTTGTGGAATTGGCAAAATGATATTTGGAAGCCCATAGAGGGCTATGGTGAAAAAGGAAATATCCTCAGATGAAATCTGGAAAGAAGCTTTCTGAGAAACTGCTTAGTGTTCTGTTCATTCATCTCACAGAGTTACATCTGTATTTCGTGGATCTCTTTGCTAGCCTTATTTCTGTGGAATCTGAGAACAGATATTTCGGATCCTTTTGAAGACGATAGGGACAAAGGAAATATCCTCTGATAACAAAGAGAAAGAAGCTTTCTGAGAAACTTCTTTGTGTTCTGTGAAATCATCTCACAGAGTGACAGCTTTCCCCTCAAGAACCCTTTCGCTAAGACAGTTCTTGTGGAATTGGCAAAGTGATATTTGGAAGCCCATAGAGGGCTACGGTGAAAAAGGAAATATCCTCAGATGAAATCTGGAAAGAAGCTTTCTGAGAAACTGCTTAGTGTTCTGTTCATTCATCTCACAGAGTTACATCTGTGTTTCGTGGATCTCTTTGCTAGCCTTATTTCTGTGGAATCTGAGAACAGATATTTCGGATCCCTTTGAAGACTATATGGCCAAAGGAAATATCATCCGATAAAAAAGAGAAAGAAGCTTTCTGAGAAACTTCTTTGTGTTCTGTGAAATCATCTCACTGAATTACAGCTTTGCCCTCAAGAAGCCTTTCGCTAAGACAGTTCTTGTGGAATTGGCAAAGTGATATTTGGAAGCCCATAGAGGGCTATGGTGAAAAAGGAAATATCCTCAGATGAAATCTGGAAAGAAGCTTTCTGAGAAACTGCTCTGTGATGTGTGAGTTCCACTCACAGAGTTACATCTGTATTTCGTGGATCTCTTTGCTAGCCTTATTTCTGTGGAATCTGAGAACAGATATTTCGGATCCCTTTGAAGACAATAGGGCCAAAGGAAATATCCTCCGTTAACAAAGAGAAAGAAGCTTTCTGAGAAACTTCTTTGTTTTCTGTGAAATCATCTCACAGAGTTACAGCTTTCCCCTCAAGAAGCCTTTCGCTAAGACAGTTCTTGTGGAATTGGCAAAGTGATATTTCGAAGCCCATAGAGGGCTATGGTGAAAAAGGAAATATCCTCAGATGAAATCTGGAAAGAAGCTTTCTGAGAAACTGCTTAGTGTTCTGTTCATTCATCTCACAGAGTTACATCTGTGTTTCGTGGATCTCTTTGCTAGCCTTATTTCTGTGGAATCTGAGAACAGATATTTCGGATCCCTTTGAAGACTATATGGCCAAAGGAAATATCCTCCGATAAAAAAGAGAAAGAAGATTTCTGAGAAACTTCTTTGTGTTCTGTGAAATCATCTCACAGAGTTACAGCTTTCCCCTCAATAAGCCTTTCGCTAAGACAGTTCTTGTGGAATTGGCAAAGTGATATTTGGAAGCCCATAGAGGGCTATGGTGAAAAAGGAAATATCCTCAGATGAAATCTGGAAAGAAGCTTTCTGAGAAACTGCTCTGCGATGTGTGACTTCCACTCACAGAGTTACATCTATATTTCGTGGATCTCTTTGCTAGCCTTATTTCTGTGGAATCTGAGAACAGATATTTCGGATCCCTTTGAAGACTATAGGGCCAAAGGAAATATCCTCTGATAACAAAGAGAAAGAAGCTTTCTGAGAAACTTCTTTGTGTTCTGTGAAATCATCTCACAGAGTTACAGCTTTCCCCTCAAGAAGCCTTTCGCTAAGACAGTTCTTGTGGAATTGGCAAAGTAATATTTGGAAGCCCATAGAGGGCTATGGTGAAAAAGGAAATATCCTCAGATGAAACCGGGAAAGAAGCTTTCTGAGAAACTGCTCTGTGATGTGTGACTTCCACTCACAGAGTTACATCTGTATTTCGTGGATCTCTTTGCTAGCCTTATTTCTGTGGAATCTGAGAACAGATATTTCGGATCCCTTTGAAGACTATAGGGCCAAAGGAAATATGCTCTGATAACAAAGAGAAAGAAGCTTTCTGAGAAACTTCTTTGTGTTCTGTGAAATCATCTCACAGAATTACAGCTTTCCCCTCAAGAAGCCTTTCGCTAAGACAGTTCTTGTGGAATTGGCAAAGTGATATTTGGAAGCCCATAGAGGGCTATGGTGAAAAAGGAAATATCCTCAGATGAAATCTGGAAAGAAGCTTTCTGAGAAACTGCTTAGTGTTCTGTTCATTCATCACACAGAGTTACATCTGTATTTCGTGGATCTCTTTGCTAGCCTTATTTCTGTGGAATCTGAGAACAGATATTTCGGATCCCTTTGAAGACTATAGGGCCAAAGGAAATAAACCCCGATAACAAAGAGAAAGAAGCTTTCTGAGAAACTTCTTTGTGTTCTGTGAAATCATCTCACAGAGTTACAGCTTTCCCCTCAAGAAGCCTTTCGCTAAGACAGTTCTTGTGGAATTGGCAAAGTGATATTTGGAAGCCCATAGAGGGCTATGGTGAAAAAGGAAATATCCTCAGATGAAATCTGGAAAGAAGCTTTCTGAGAAACTGCTTAGTGTTCTGTTCATTCATCTCACAGAGTTACATCTGTGTTTCGTGGATCTCTTTGCTAGCCTTATTTCTGTGGAATCTGAGAACAGATATTTCGGATCCCTTTGAAGACTATAGGCCAAAGGAAATATCATCTGATAACAAAGAGAAAGAAGCTTTCTGAGAAACTTCTTTGTGTTCTGTGAAATCATCTCACAGAGTTACAGCTTTCCCCTCAAGAAGCCTTTCGCTAAGACAGTTCTTGTGGAATTGGCAAAGTGATATTTGGAAGCCCATAGAGGGCTATGGTGAAAAAGGAAATATCCTCAGATGAAATCTGGAAAGAAGCTTTCTGAGAAACTGCTTAGTGTTCTGTTCATTCATCTCACAGAGTTACATCTGTGTTTCGTGGATCTCTTTGCTAGCCTTATTTCTGTGGAATCTGAGAACAGATATTTTGGATCCCTTTGAAGACTATATGGCCAAAGGAAATATCATCCGATAAAAAAGAGAAAGAAGCTTTCTGAGAAACTTCTTTGTGTTCTGTGAAATCATCTCACAGGGTTACAGCTTTGCCCTCAAGAAGCCTTTCGCTAAGACAGTTCTTGTGGAATTGGCAAAGTGATATTTGGAAGCCCATAGAGGGCTATGGTGAAAAAGGAAATATCCTCAGATGAAATCTGGAAAGAAGCTTTCTGAGAAACTGCTCTGTGATGTGTGAGTTCCACTCACAGAGTTACATCTGTATTTCGTGGATCTCTTTGCTAGCCTTATTTCTGTGGAATCTGAGAACAGATATTTCGGATCCCTTTGAAGACAATAGGGCCAAAGGAAATATCCTCCGTTAACAAAGAGAAAGAAGCTTTCTGAGAAACTTCTTTGTTTTCTGTGAAATCATCTCACAGAGTTACAGCTTTCCCCTCAAGAAGCCTTTCGCTAAGACAGTTCTTGTGGAATTGGCAAAGTGATATTTCGAAGCCCATAGAGGGCTATGGTGAAAAAGGAAATATCCTCAGATGAAATCTGGAAAGAAGCTTTCTGAGAAACTGCTTAGTGTTCTGTTCATTCATCTCACAGAGTTACATCTGTGTTTCGTGGATCTCTTTGCTAGCCTTATTTCTGTGGAATCTGAGAACAGATATTTCGGATCCCTTTGAAGACTATATGGCCAAAGGAAATATCCTCCGATAAAAAAGAGAAAGAAGATTTCTGAGAAACTTCTTTGTGTTCTGTGAAATCATCTCACAGAGTTACAGCTTTCCCCTCAATAAGCCTTTCGCTAAGACAGTTCTTGTGGAATTGGCAAAGTGATATTTGGAAGCCCATAGAGGGCTATGGTGAAAAAGGAAATATCCTCAGATGAAATCTGGAAAGAAGCTTTCTGAGAAACTGCTCTGCGATGTGTGACTTCCACTCACAGAGTTACATCTATATTTCGTGGATCTCTTTGCTAGCCTTATTTCTGTGGAATCTGAGAACAGATATTTCGGATCCCTTTGAAGACTATAGGGCCAAAGGAAATATCCTCTGATAACAAAGAGAAAGAAGCTTTCTGAGAAACTTCTTTGTGTTCTGTGAAATCATCTCACAGAGTTACAGCTTTCCCCTCAAGAAGCCTTTCGCTAAGACAGTTCTTGTGGAATTGGCAAAGTAATATTTGGAAGCCCATAGAGGGCTATGGTGAAAAAGGAAATATCCTCAGATGAAACCGGGAAAGAAGCTTTCTGAGAAACTGCTCTGTGATGTGTGACTTCCACTCACAGAGTTACATCTGTATTTCGTGGATCTCTTTGCTAGCCTTATTTCTGTGGAATCTGAGAACAGATATTTCGGATCCCTTTGAAGACTATAGGGCCAAAGGAAATATGCTCTGATAACAAAGAGAAAGAAGCTTTCTGAGAAACTTCTTTGTGTTCTGTGAAATCATCTCACAGAATTACAGCTTTCCCCTCAAGAAGCCTTTCGCTAAGACAGTTCTTGTGGAATTGGCAAAGTGATATTTGGAAGCCCATAGAGGGCTATGGTGAAAAAGGAAATATCCTCAGATGAAATCTGGAAAGAAGCTTTCTGAGAAACTGCTTAGTGTTCTGTTCATTCATCACACAGAGTTACATCTGTATTTCGTGGATCTCTTTGCTAGCCTTATTTCTGTGGAATCTGAGAACAGATATTTCGGATCCCTTTGAAGACTATAGGGCCAAAGGAAATAAACCCCGATAACAAAGAGAAAGAAGCTTTCTGAGAAACTTCTTTGTGTTCTGTGAAATCATCTCACAGAGTTACAGCTTTCCCCTCAAGAAGCCTTTCGCTAAGACAGTTCTTGTGGAATTGGCAAAGTGATATTTGGAAGCCCATAGAGGGCTATGGTGAAAAAGGAAATATCCTCAGATGAAATCTGGAAAGAAGCTTTCTGAGAAACTGCTTAGTGTTCTGTTCATTCATCTCACAGAGTTACATCTGTGTTTCGTGGATCTCTTTGCTAGCCTTATTTCTGTGGAATCTGAGAACAGATATTTCGGATCCCTTTGAAGACTATAGGCCAAAGGAAATATCATCTGATAACAAAGAGAAAGAAGCTTTCTGAGAAACTTCTTTGTGTTCTGTGAAATCATCTCACAGAGTTACAGCTTTCCCCTCAAGAAGCCTTTCGCTAAGACAGTTCTTGTGGAATTGGCAAAGTGATATTTGGAAGCCCATAGAGGGCTATGGTGAAAAAGGAAATATCCTCAGATGAAATCTGGAAAGAAGCTTTCTGAGAAACTGCTTAGTGTTCTGTTCATTCATCTCACAGAGTTACATCTGTGTTTCGTGGATCTCTTTGCTAGCCTTATTTCTGTGGAATCTGAGAACAGATATTTTGGATCCCTTTGAAGACTATATGGCCAAAGGAAATATCATCCGATAAAAAAGAGAAAGAAGCTTTCTGAGAAACTTCTTTGTGTTCTGTGAAATCATCTCACAGAGTTACAGCTTTCCCCTCAAGAAGCCTTTCGCTAAGACAGTTCTTGTGGAATTGGCAAAGTGATATTTGGAAGCCCATAGAGGGCTATGGTGAAAAAGGAAATATCCTCAGATGAAATCTGGAAAGAAGCTTTCTGAGAAACTGCTCTGTGATGTGTGACTTCCACTCACAGAGTTACATCTGTATTTCGTGGATCTCTTTGCTAGCCTTATTTCTGTGGAATGTGAGAACAGATATTTCGGATCCCTTTGAAGACTATAGGGCCATAGGAAATATCCTCTGATAACAAAGAGAAAGAAGCTTTCTGAGAAACTTCTTTGTGTTCTGTGAAATCATCTCACAGAGTTACAGCTTTGCCCTCAAGAAGCCTTTCGCTAAGACAGTTCTTGTGGAATTGGCAAAGTGATATTTGGAAGCCCATAGAGGGCTATGGTGAAAAAGGAAATATCCTCAGATGAAATCTGGAAAGAAGCTTTCTGAGAAACTGCTCTGTGATGTGTGACTTCCACTCACAGAGTTACATCTGTATTTCGTGGATCTCTTTGCTAGCCTTATTTCTGTGGAATCTGAGAACAGATATTTCGGATCCCTTTGAAGACAATAGGGCCAAAGGAAATATCCTCCGTTAACAAAGAGAAAGAAGCTTTCTGAGAAACTTCTTTATGTTCTGTGAAATCATCTCACAGAGTTACAGCTTTCCCCTCAAGAAGCCTTTCGCTAAGACAGTTCTTGTGGAATTGGCAAAGTGATATTTGGAAGCCCATAGAGGGCTATGGTGAAAAAGGAAATATCCTCAGATGAAATCTGGAAAGAAGCTTTCTGAGAAACTGCTTAGTGTTCTGTTCATTCATCTCACAGAGTTACATCTGTGTTTCGTGGATCTCTTTGCTAGCCTTATTTCTGTTGAATCTGAGAACAGATATTTCGTATCCCTTTGAAGACTATATGGCCAAAGGAAATATCCTCCGATAAAAAAGAGAAAGAAGATTTCTGAGAAACTTCTTTGTGTTCTGTGAAATCATCTCACAGAGTTACAGCTTTCCCCTCAATAAGCCTTTCGGTAAGACAGTTCTTGTGGAATTGGCAAAGTGATATTTGGAAGCCCATAGAGGGCTATGGTGAAAAAGGAAATATCCTCCGATGAAATCTGGAAAGAAGCTTTCTGAGAAACTGCTCTGCGATGTGTGACTTCCACTCACAGAGTTACATCTGTATTTCGTGGATCTCTTTGCTAGCCTTATTTCTGTGGAATCTGAGAACAGATATTTCGGATCCCTTGGAAGACTATAGGGCCAAAGGAAATATCCTCTGATAACAAAGAGAAAGAAGCTTTCTGAGAAACTTCTTTGTGTTCTGTGAAATCATCTCACAGAGTTAGAGCTTTCCCCTCAAGAAGCCTTTCGGTAAGACAGTTCTTGTGGAATTGGCAAAGTGATATTTGGAAGCCCATAGAGGGCTATGGTGAAAAAGGAAATATCCTCAGATGAAATCTGGAAAGAAGCTTTCTGAGAAACTGCTTAGTGTTCTGTTCATTCATCGCACAGAGTTACATATGTATTTCGTGGATCTCTTTGCTAGCCTTATTTCTGTGGAATCTGAGAACAGATATTTCGGATCCCTTTGAAGACTATAGGGCCAAAGGAAATAAACCCCGATAACAAAGAGAAAGAAGCTTTCTGAGAAACTTCTTTGTGTTCTGTGAAATCATCTCACAGAGTTACAGCTTTTCCCTCAAGAAGCCTTTCGCTAAGACAGTTCTTGTGGAATTGGCAAAGTAATATTTGGAAGCTAATAGAGGGCTATGGTGAAAAAGGAAATATCCTCAGATGAAACCGGGAAAGAAGCTTTCTGAGAAACTGCTCTGTGATGTGTGACTTCCACTCACAGAGTTACATCTGTATTTCGTGGATCTCTTTGCTAGCCTTATTTCTGTGGAATCTGAGAACAGATATTTCGGATCCCTTTGAAGACTATAGGGCCAAAGGAAATATCCTCTGATAACAAAGAGAAAGAAGCTTTCTGAGAAACTTCTTTGTGTTCTGTGAAATCATCTCACTGAATTACAGCTTTCCCCTCAAGAAGCCTTTCGCTAAGACAGTTCTTGTGGAATTGGCAAAGTGATATTTGGAAGCCCATAGAGGGCTATGGTGCAAAAGGAAATATCCTCAGATGAAATCTGGAAAGAAGCTTTCTGAGAAACTGCTTAGTGTTCTGTTCATTCATCACACAGAGTTACATCTGTATTTCGTGGATCTCTTTGCTAGCCTTATTTCTGTGGAATCTGAGAACAGATATTTCGGATCCCTTTGAAGACTATAGGGCCAAAGGAAATAAACCCCGATAACAAAGAGAAAGAAGCTTTCTGAGAAACTTCTTTGTGTTCTGTGAAATCATCTCACAGAGTTACAGCTTTCCCCTCAAGAAGCCTTTCGCTAAGACAGTTCTTGTGGAATTGGCAACGTGATAATTGGAAGCCCATAGAGGGCTATGGTGAAAAAGGAAATATCCTCAGATGAAATCTGGAAAGAAGCTTTCTGAGAAACTGCTTAGTGTACTGTTCATTCATCTCACAGAGTTACATCTGTGTTTCGTGGATCTCTTTGCTAGCCTTATTTCTGTGGAATCTGAGAACAGATATTTCGATTCCCTTTGAAGACTATAGGCCAAAGGAAATATCATCTGATAACAAAGAGAAAGAAGCTTTCTGAGAAACTTCTTTGTGTTCTGTGAAATCATCTCACAGAGTTACAGCTTTCCCCTCAAGAAGCCTTTCGCTAAGACAGTTCTTGTGGAATTGGCAAAGTGATATTTGGAAGCCCATAGAGGGCTATGGTGAAAAAGGAAATATCCTCAGATGAAATCTGGAAAGAAGCTTTCTGAGAAACTGCTTAGTGTTCTGTTCATTCATCTCACAGAGTTACATCTGTATTTCGTGGATCTCTTTGCTAGCCTTATTTCTGTGGAATCTGAGAACAGATATTTCGGATCCCTTTGAAGACTACAGGGCCAAAGGAAATATCCTCCGATAACAAAGAGAAAGAAGCTTTCTGAGAAACTTCTTTGTGTTCTGTGAAATCATCTCACGGAGTTACAGCTTTCCCCTCAAGAAGTCTTTCGCTAAGACAGTTCTTGTGGAATTGGCAAAGTGATATTTGGAAGCCCATAAAGGGCTATGGTGAAAAAGGAAATATCCTCAGATGAAATCTGGAAAGAAGCTTTCTGAGAAACTGCTCTGTGATGTGTGACTTCCCCTCACAGAGTTACATCTGTATTTCGTGGATCTCTTTGCTAGCCTTATTTCTGTGGAATCTGAGAACAGATATTTCGGATCCCTTTGAAGACTATAGGGCCAAAGGAAATATCCTGCGATAACAAAGAGAAAGAAGCTTTCTGAGAAACTTCTTTGTGTTCTGTGAAATCATCTCACAGAGTTACAGCTTTCCCCTCAAGAAGCCTTTCGCTAAGACAGTTCTTGTGGAATTGGCAAAGTGATATTTGGAAGCCCATAGAGGGCTATGGTGAAAAAGGAAATATCCTCAGATGAAATCTGGAAAGAAGCTTTCTGAGAAACTGCTTAGTGTTCTGTTCATTCATCTCACAGAGTTACATCTGTGTTTCGTGGATCTCTTTGCTAGCCTTATTTCTGTGGAATCTGAGAACAGATATTTCGGATCCCTTTGAAGACTATAGGGCCAAAGGACATATCCTCCGATAACAGAGAGAAAGAAGCTTTCTGAGAAACTTCTTTGTGTTCTGGGAAATCATCTCACAGAGTTACAGCTTTCCCCTCAAGTAGCCTTTCGCTAAGACAGTTCTTGTGGAATTGGCAAAGTGATATTTGGAAGCCCATAGAGGGCTATGGTGAAAAAGGAAATATCCTCAGATGAAATCTGGAAAGAAGCTTTCCTAGAAACTGCTCTGTGATGTGTGACTTCCACTCACAGAGTTACATCTGTATTTCGTGGATCTCTTTGCTAGCCTTATTTCTGTGGAATCTGAGAACAGATATTTCGGATCCCTTTGAAGACTATAGGGCCAAAGGAAATATCCTCTGATAACAAAGAGAAAGAAGCTTTCTGAGAAACTTCTTTGTGTTCTGTGAAATCATCTCACAGAGTTACAGCTTTCCCCTCAAGAAGCCTTTCGCTAAGACAGTTCTTGTGGAATTGGCAAAATGATATTTGGAAGCCCATAGAGGGCTATGGTGAAAAAGGAAATATCCTCAGATGAAATCTGGAAAGAAGCTTTCTGAGAAACTGCTTAGTGTTCTGTTCATTCATCTCACAGAGTTACATCTGTATTTCGTGGATCTCTTTGCTAGCCTTATTTCTGTGGAATCTGAGAACAGATATTTCGGATCCCTTTGAAGACTGTAGGGCCAAAGGAAATATCCTCTGATAACAAAGAGAAAGAAGCTTTCTGAGAAACTTCTTTGTGTTCTGTGAAATCATCTCACAGAGTGACTGCTTTCCCCTCAAGAACCCTTTCGCTAAGACAGTTCTTGTGGAATTGGCAAAGTGATATTTGGAAGCCCATAGAGGGCTATGGTGAAAAAGGAAATATCCTCAGATGAAATCTGGAAAGAAGCTTTCTGAGAAACTGCTCTGTGATGTGTGACTTCCACTCACAGAGTTACATCTGTATTTCGTGGATCTCTTTGCTAGCCTTATTTCTGTGGAATGTGAGAACAGATATTTCGGATCCCTTTGAAGACTATAGGGCCATAGGAAATATCCGCTGATAACAAAGAGAAAGAAGCTTTCTGAGAAACTTCTTTGTGTTCTGTGAAATCACCTCACTGAGTTACAGCTTTGCCCTGAAGAAGCCTTTCGCTAAGACAGTTCTTGTGGAATTGGCAAAGTGATATTTGGAAGCCCATAGAGGGCTATGGTGAAAAAGGAAATATCCTCAGATGAAATCTGGAAAGAAGCTTTCTGAGAAACTGCTTAGTGTTCTGTTCATTCATCTCACAGAGTTACATCTGTATTTCGTGGATCTCTTTGCTAGCCTTATTTCTGTGGAATCTGAGAACAGATATTTCGGATCCCTTTGAAGACTATAGGGCCAAAGGAAATATCCTCCGTTAACAAAGAGAAAGAAGCTTTCTGAGAAACTTCTTTGTGTTCTGTGAAATCATCTCACAGAGTTACAGCTTTCCCCTCAAGAAGCCTTTCGCTAAGACAGTTCTTGAGAAATTGGCAAAGTGATATTTGGAAGCCCATAGAGGGCTATGGTGAAAAAGGAAATATCCTCAGATGAAATCTGGAAAGAAGCTTTCTGAGAAACTGCTTAGTGTTCTGTTCATTCATCTCACAGAGTTACATCTGTGTTTCGTGGATCTCTTTGCTAGCCTTATTTCTGTGGAATCTGAGAACAGATATTTCGGATCCCTTTGAAGACTATATGGCCAAAGGAAATATCCTCCGATAAAAAAGAGAAAGAAGATTTCTGAGAAACTTCTTTGTGTTCTGTGAAATCATCTCACAGAGTTACAGCTTTTCCCTCAATAAGCCTTTCGCTAAGACAGTTCTTGTGGAATTGGCAAAGTAATATTTGGAAGCCCATAGAGGGCTATGGTGAAAAAGGAAATATCCTCAGATGAAACCGGGAAAGAAGGTTTCTGAGAAACTGCTCTGTGATGTGTGACTTCCACTCACAGAGTTACATCTGTATTTCGTGGATCTCTTTGCTAGCCTTATTTCTGTGGAATCTGAGAACAGATATTTCGGATCCCTTTGAAGACTATAGGGCCAAAGGAAATATCCTCTGATAACAAAGAGAAAGAAGCTTTCTGAGAAACTTCTTTGTGTTCTGTGAAATCATCTCACAGAATTACAGCTTTCCCCTCAAGAAGCCTTTCGCTAAGACAGTTCTTGTGGAATTGGCAAAGTGATATTTGGAAGCCCATAGAGGGCTATGGTGAAAAAGGAAATATCCTCAGATGAAATCTGGAAAGAAGCTTTCTGAGAAACTGCTTAGTGTTCTGTTCATTCATCACACAGAGTTACATCTGTATTTCGTGGATCTCTTTGCTAGCCTTATTTCTGTGGAATCTGAGAACAGATATTTCGGATCCCTTTGAAGACTATAGGGCCAAAGGAAATAAACCCCGATAACAAAGAGAAAGAAGCTTTCTGAGAAACTTCTTTGTGTTCTGTGAAATCATCTCACAGAGTTACAGCTTTCCCCTCAAGAAGCCTTTCGCTAAGACAGTTCTTGTGGAATTGGCAAAGTGATATTTGGAAGCCCATAGAGGGCTAAGGTGAAAAAGGAAATATCCTCAGATGAAATCTGGAAAGAAGCTTTCTGAGAAACTGCTTAGTGTTCTGTTCATTCATCTCACAGAGTTACATCTGTGTTTCGTGGATCTCTTTGCTAGCCTTATTTCTGTGGAATCTGAGAACAGATATTTCGGATCCCTTTGAAGACTATATGGCCAAAGGAAATATCCTCCGATAAAAAAGAGAAAGAAGATTTCTGAGAAACTTCTTTGTGTTCTGTGAAATCATCTCACAGAGTTACAGCTTTTCCCTCAAGAAGCCTTTCGCTAAGACAGTTCTTGTGGAATTGGCAAAGTAATATTTGGAAGCCCATAGAGGGCTATGGTGAAAAAGGAAATATCCTCAGATGAAACCGGGAAAGAAGGTTTCTGCGAAACTGCTCTGTGATGTGTGACTTCCACTCACAGAGTTACATCTGTATTTCGTGGATCTCTTTGCTAGCCTTATTTCTGTGGAATCTGAGAACAGATATTTCGGATCCCTTTGAAGACTATAGGGCCAAAGGAAATATCCTCTGATAACAAAGAGAAAGAAGCTTTCTGAGAAACTTCTTTGTGTTCTGTGAAATCATCTCACAGAATTACAGCTTTCCCCTCAAGAAGCCTTTCGCTAAGACAGTTCTTGTGGAATTGGCAAAGTGATATTTGGAAGCCCATAGAGGGCTATGGTGAAAAAGGAAATATCCTCAGATGAAATCTGGAAAGAAGCTTTCTGAGAAACTGCTTAGTGTTCTGTTCATTCATCACACAGAGTTACATCTGTATTTCGTGGATCTCTTTGCTAGCCTTATTTCTGTGGAATCTGAGAACAGATATTTCGGATCCCTTTGAAGACTATAGGGCCAAAGGAAATAAACCCCGATAACAAAGAGAAAGAAGCTTTCTGAGAAACTTCTTTGTGTTCTGTGAAATCATCTCACAGAGTTACAGCTTTCCCCGCAAGAAGCCTTTCGCTAAGACAGTTCTTGTGGAATTGGCAAAGTGATATTTGGAAGCCCATAGAGGGCTATGGTGAAAAAGGAAATATCCTCAGATGAAATCTGGAAAGAAGCTTTCTGAGAAACTGCTTAGTGTGCTGTTCATTCATCTCACAGAGTTACATCTGTGTTTCGTGGATCTCTTTGCTAGCCTTATTTCTGTGGAATCTGAGAACAGATATTTCGGATCCCTTTGAAGACTATAGGGCCAAAGGAAATATCCTCTGATAACAAAGAGAAGGAAGCTTTCTGAGAAACTTCTTTGTGTTCTGTGAAATCATCTCACAGAGTTACAGCTTTCCCCTCAAGAACCCTTTCGCTAAGACAGTTCTTGTGGAATTGGCAAAGTGATATTTGGAAGCCCATAGAGGGCTATGGTGAAAAAGGAAATATCCTCAGATGAAATCTGGAAAGAAGCTTTCTGAGAAACTGCTTAGTGTTCTGTTCATTCATCTCACAGAGTTACATCTGTGTTTCGTGGATCTCTTTGCTAGCCTTATTTCTGTGGAATCTGAGAACAGATATTTCGGATCCCTTTGAAGACTATAGGGCCAAAGGACATATCCTCCGATAACAGAGAGAAAGAAGCTTTCTGAGAAACTTCTTTGTGTTCTGGGAAATCATCTCACAGAGTTACAGCTTTCCCCTCAAGTAGCCTTTCGCTAAGACAGTTCTTGTGGAATTGGCAAAGTGATATTTGGAAGCCCATAGAGGGCTATGATGAAAAAGGAAATATCCTCAGATGAAATCTGGAAAGAAGCTTTCCTAGAAAGTGCTCTGTGATGTGTGACTTCCACTCACAGAGTTACATCTGTATTTCGTGGATCTCTTTGCTAGCCTTATTTCTGTGGAATCTGAGAACAGATATTTCGGATCCCTTTGAAGACTATAGGGCCAAAGGAAATATCCTCTGATAACAAAGAGAAAGAAGCTTTCTGAGAAACTTCTTTGTGTTCTGTGAAATCATCTCACAGAGTTACAGCTTTCCCCTCAAGAAGCCTTTCGCTAAGACAGTTCTTGTGGAATTGGCAAAATGATATTTGGAAGCCCATAGAGGGCTATGGTGAAAAAGGAAATATCCTCAGATGAAATCTGGAAAGAAGCTTTCTGAGAAACTGCTTAGTGTTCTGTTCATTCATCTCACAGAGTTACATCTGTATTTCGTGGATCTCTTTGCTAGCCTTATTTCTGTGGAATCTGAGAACAGATATTTCGGATCCCTTTGAAGACTGTAGGGCCAAAGGAAATATCCTCTGATAACAAAGAGAAAGAAGCTTTCTGAGAAACTTCTTTGTGTTCTGTGAAATCATCTCACAGAGTGACTGCTTTCCCCTCAAGAACCCTTTCGCTAAGACAGTTCTTGTGGAATTGGCAAAGTGATATTTGGAAGCCCATAGAGGGCTATGCTGAAAAAGGAAATATCCTCAGATGAAATCTGGAAAGAAGCTTTCTGAGAAACTGCTCTGTGATGTGTGACTTCCACTCACAGAGTTACATCTGTATTTCGTGGATCTCTTTGCTAGCCTTATTTCTGTGGAATGTGAGAACAGATATTTCGGATCCCTTTGAAGACTATAGGGCCATAGGAAATATCCGCTGATAACAAAGAGAAAGAAGCTTTCTGAGAAACTTCTTTGTGTTCTGTGAAATCACCTCACTGAGTTACAGCTTTGCCCTGAAGAAGCCTTTCGCTAAGACAGTTCTTGTGGAATTGGCAAAGTGATATTTGGAAGCCCATAGAGGGCTATGGTGAAAAAGGAAATATCCTCAGATGAAATCTGGAAAGAAGCTTTCTGAGAAACTGCTTAGTGTTCTGTTCATTCATCTCACAGAGTTACATCTGTATTTCGTGGATCTCTTTGCTAGCCTTATTTCTGTGGAATCTGAGAACAGATATTTCGGATCCCTTTGAAGACTATAGGGCCAAAGGAAATATCCTCCGTTAACAAAGAGAAAGAAGCTTTCTGAGAAACTTCTTTGTGTTCTGTGAAATCATCTCACAGAGTTACAGCTTTCCCCTCAAGAAGCCTTTCGCTAAGACAGTTCTTGAGAAATTGGCAAAGTGATATTTGGAAGCCCATAGAGGGCTATGGTGAAAAAGGAAATATCCTCAGATGAAATCTGGAAAGAAGCTTTCTGAGAAACTGCTTAGTGTTCTGTTCATTCATCTCACAGAGTTACATCTGTGTTTCGTGGATCTCTTTGCTAGCCTTATTTCTGTGGAATCTGAGAACAGATATTTCGGATCCCTTTGAAGACTATATGGCCAAAGGAAATATCCTCCGATAAAAAAGAGAAAGAAGATTTCTGAGAAACTTCTTTGTGTTCTGTGAAATCATCTCACAGAGTTACAGCTTTTCCCTCAAGAAGCCTTTCGCTAAGACAGTTCTTGTGGAATTGGCAAAGTAATATTTGGAAGCCCATAGAGGGCTATGGTGAAAAAGGAAATATCCTCAGATGAAACCGGGAAAGAAGGTTTCTGAGAAACTGCTCTGTGATGTGTGACTTCCACTCACAGAGTTACATCTGTATTTCGTGGATCTCTTTGCTAGCCTTATTTCTGTGGAATCTGAGAACAGATATTTCGGATCCCTTTGAAGACTATAGGGCCAAAGGAAATATCCTCTGATAACAAAGAGAAAGAAGCTTTCTGAGAAACTTCTTTGTGTTCTGTGAAATCATCTCACAGAATTACAGCTTTCCCCTCAAGAAGCCTTTCGCTAAGACAGTTCTTGTGGAATTGGCAAAGTGTTATTTGATGCCCATAGAGGGGTATGGTGAAAAAGGAAATATCCTCAGATGAAATCTGGAAAGAAGCTTTCTGAGAAACTTCTTAGTGTTCTGTTCATTCATGACACAGAGTTACATCTGTATTTCGTGGATCTCTTTGCTAGCCTTATTTCTGTGGAATCTGAGAACAGATATTTCGGATCCCTTTGAAGACTATAGGGCCAAAGGAAATAAACCCCGATAACAAAGAGAAAGAAGCTTTCTGAGAAACTTCTTTGTGTTCTGTGAAATCATCTCACAGAGTTACAGCTTTCCCCTCAAGAAGCCTTTCGCTAAGACAGTTCTTGTGGAATTGGCAAAGTGATATTTGGAAGCCCATAGAGGGCTATGGTGAAAAAGGAAATATCCTCAGATGAAATCTGGAAAGAAGCTTTCTGAGAAACTGCTTAGTGTTCTGTTCATTCATCTCACAGAGTTACATCTGTGTTTCGTGGATCTCTTTGCTAGCCTTATTTCTGTGGAATCTGAGAACAGATATTTCGGATCCCTTTGAAGACTATATGGCCAAAGGAAATATCCTCCGATAAAAAAGAGAAAGAAGATTTCTGAGAAACTTCTTTGTGTTCTGTGAAATCATCTCACAGAGTTACAGCTTTTCCCTCAAGAAGCCTTTCGCTAAGACAGTTCTTGTCGAATTGGCAAAGTAATATTTGGAAGCCCATAGAGGGCTATGGTGAAAAAGGAAATATCCTCAGATGAAACCGGGAAAGAAGGTTTCTGAGAAACTGCTCTGTGATGTGTGACTTCCACTCACAGAGTTACATCTGTATTTCGTGGATCTCTTTGCTAGCCTTATTTCTGTGGAATCTGAGAACAGATATTTCGGATCCCTTTGAAGACTATAGGGCCAAAGGAAATATCCTCTGATAACAAAGAGAAAGAAGCTTTCTGAGAAACTTCTTTGTGTTCTGTGAAATCATCTCACAGAATTACAGCTTTCCCCTCAAGAAGCCTTTCGCTAAGACAGTTCTTGTGGAATTGGCAAAGTGATATTTGGAAGCCCATAGAGGGCTATGGTAAAAAAGGAAATATCCTCAGATGAAATCTGGAAAGAAGCTTTCTGAGAAACTGCTTAGTGTTCTGTTCATTCATCACACAGAGTTACATCTGTATTTCGTGGATCTCTTTGCTAGCCTTATTTCTGTGGAATCTGAGAACAGATATTTCGGATCCCTTTGAAGACTATAGGGCCAAAGGAAATAAACCCCGATAACAAAGAGAAAGAAGCTTTCTGAGAAACTTCTTTGTGTTCTGTGAAATCATCTCACAGAGTTACAGCTTTCCCCGCAAGAAGCCTTTCGCTAAGACAGTTCTTGTGGAATTGGCAAAGTGATATTTGGAAGCCCATAGAGGGCTATGGTGAAAAAGGAAATATCCTCAGATGAAATCTGGAAAGAAGCTTTCTGAGAAACTGCTTAGTGTGCTGTTCATTCATCTCACAGAGTTACATCTGTGTTTCGTGGATCTCTTTGCTAGCCTTATTTCTGTGGAATCTGAGAACAGATATTTCGGATCCCTTTGAAGACTATAGGCCAAAGGAAATATCATCTGATAACAACGAGAAAGAAGCTTTCTGAGAAACTTCTTTGTGTTCTGTGAAATCATCTCACAGAGTTACAGCTTTCCCCTCAAGAAGCCTTTCGCTAAGACAGTTCTTGTGGAATTGGCAAAGTGATATTTGGAAGCCCATAGAGGGCTATGGTGAAAAAGGAAATATCCTCAGATGAAATCTGGAAAGAAGCTTTCTGAGAAACTGCTTAGTGTTCTGTTCATTCATCTCACAGAGTTACATCTGTATTTCGTGGATCTCTTTGCTAGCCTTATTTCTGTGGAATCTGAGAACAGATATTTCGGATCCCTTTGAAGACTACAGGGCCAAAGGAAATATCCTCCGATAACAAAGAGAAAGAAGCTTTCTGAGAAACTTCTTTGTGTTCTGTGAAATCATCTCACGGAGTTACAGCTTTCCCCTCAAGAAGTCTTTCGCAAAGACAGTTCTTGTGGAATTGGCAAAGTGATATTTGGAAGCCCATAAAGGGCTATGGTGAAAAAGGAAATATCCTCAGATGAAATCTGGAAAGAAGCTTTCTGAGAAACTGCTCTGTGATGTGTGACTTCCCCTCACGGAGTTACATCTGTATTTCGTGGATCTCTTTGCTAGCCTTATTTCTGTGGAATCTGAGAACAGATATTTCGGATCCCTTTGAAGACTATAGGGCCAAAGGAAATATCCTGCGATAACAAAGAGAAAGAAGCTTTCTGAGAAACTTGTTTGTGTTCTGTGAAATCATCTCACAGAGTTACAGCTTTCCCCTCAAGAAGCCTTTCGCTAAGACAGTTCTTGTGGAATTGGCAAAGTGATATTTGGAAGCCCATAGAGGGGTATGGTGAAAAAGGAAATATCCTCAGATGAAATCTGGAAAGAAGCTTTCTGAGAAACTGCTTAGTGTTCTGTTCATTCATCTCACAGAGTTACATCTGTGTTTCGTGGATCTCTTTGCTAGCCTTATTTCTGTGGAATCTGAGAACAGATATTTCGGATCCCTTTGAAGACTATACGGCCAAAGGAAGTATCCTTCGATAACAAAGAGAAAGAAGCTTTCTGAGAAACTTCTTTGTGTTCTGTGAAATCATCTCACAGAGTTACAGCTTTCCCCTCAAGAAGCCTTTCGCTAAGACAGTTCTTGTGGAATTGGCAAAGTGATATTTGGAAGCCCATAGAGGGCTATGGTGAAAAAGGAAATATCCTCAGATGAAATCTGGAAAGAAGCTTTCTGAGAAACTGCTTAGTGTTCTGTTCATTCATCTCACAGAGTTACATCTGTATTTCGTGGATCTCTTTGCTAGCCTTATTTCTGTGGAATCTGAGAACAGATATTTCGGATCCCTTTGAAGACTATAGGGCCAAAGGAAATATCCTGCGATAACAAAGAGAAAGAAGCATTCTGAGAAACTTCTTTGTGTTCTGTGAAATCATCTCACAGAGTTACAGCTTTCCCCTCAAGAAGCCTTTCGGTAAGACAGTTCTTGTGGAATTGGCAAAGTGATATTTGGAAGTCCTTACAGGGCTATGGTGAAAAAGGAAATATCCTCAGATGAAATCTGGAAAGAGGCTTTCTGAGAAACTGCTTAGTGTTCTGTTCATTCATCTCACAGAGTTACATCTGTGTTTCGTGGATCTATTTGCTAGCCTTATTTCTGTGGAATCTGAGAACAGATATTTCGGATCCCTTTGAAGACTATAGGGCCAAAGGAAATATCATCCGATAACAAAGAGAAAGAAGCTTTCTGAGAAACTTCTTTGTGTTCTGTGAAATCATCTCACAGAGTTACAGCTTTCCCCTCAAGAAGCCTTTCGGTAAGACAGTTCTTGTGGAATTGGCAAAGTGATATTTGGAAGTCCTTACAGGGCTATGCTGAAAAAGGAAATATCCTCAGATGAAATCTGGAAAGAGGCTTTCTGAGAAACTGCTTAGTGTTCTGTTCATTCATCTCACAGAGTTACATCTGTGTTTCGTGGATCTATTTGCTAGCCTTATTTCTGTGGAATCTGAGAACAGATATTTCGGATCCCTTTGAAGACTATATGGCCAAAGTAAATATCATCCGATAACAAAGAGAAAGAAGCTTTCTGAGAAACTTCTTTGTGTTCTGTGAAATCATCTCACAGAGTTACAGCTTTCCCCTCAAGAAGCCTTTCGCTAAGACAGTTCTTGTGGAATTGGCAAAGTGATATTTGGAAGCCCTTAGAGGGCTATGGTGAAAAAGGAAATATCCTCAGATGAAATCTGGAAAGAAGCTTTCTGAGAAACTGCTCTGTGATGTGTGACTTCCACTCACAGAGTTACATCTGTATTTCGTGGATCTCTTTGCTAGCCTTATTTCTGTGGAATCTGAGAACAGATATTTCGGATCCCTTTGAAGACTATAGGGCAATAGGAAATATCCTCTGATAACAAAGAGAAAGAAGCTTTCTGAGAAACTTCTTTGTGTTCTGTGAAATCATCTCACAGAGTTACAGCTTTCCCCTCAAGAAGCCTTTCGCTAAGACAGTTCTTGTGGAATTGGCAAAGTGATATTTGGAAGCCAATAGAGGGCTATGGTGAAAAAGGAAATATCCTCAGATGAAATCTGGAAAGAAGCTTTCTGAGAAACTGCTTAGTGTTCTGTTCATTCATCTCACAGAGTTACATCTGTGTTTCGTGGATCTCTTTGCTAGCCTTATTTCTGTGGAATCTGAGAACAGATATTTCGTATCCCTTTGAAGACTATACGGCCAAAGGAAGTATCCTTCGATAACAAAGAGAAAGAAGCTTTCTGAGAAACTTCTTTGTGTTCTGTGAAATCATCTCACAGAGTTACAGCTTTCCCCTCAAGAAGCCTTTCGCTAAGACAGTTCTTGTGGAATTGGCAAAGTGATATTTGGAAGCCCATAGAGGGCTATGGTGAAAAAGGAAATATCCTCATATGAAATCTGGAAAGAAGCTTTCTGAGAAACTGCTTAGTGTTCTGTTCATTCATCTCACAGAGTTACATCTGTATTTCGTGGATCTCTTTGCTAGCCTTATTTCTGTGGAATCTGAGAACAGATATTTCGGATCCCTTTGAAGACTATAGGGCCAAAGGAAATATCCTGCGATAACAAAGAGAAAGAAGCTTTCTGAGAAACTTCTTTGTGTTCTGTGAAATCATCTCACAGAGTTACAGCTTTCCCCTCAAGAAGCCTTTCGGTAAGACAGTTCTTGTGGAATTGGCAAAGTGATATTTGGAAGTCCTTACAGGGCTATGGTGAAAAAGGAAATATCCTCAGATGAAATCTGGAAAGAGGCTTTCTGAGAAACTGCTTAGTGTTCTGCTCATTCATCTTACAGAGTTACATCTGTGTTTCGTATATCTATTTGCTAGCCTTATTTCTGTGGAATCTGAGAACAGATATTTCGGATCCCTTTGAAGACTATATGGCCAAAGGAAATATCATCCGATAACAAAGAGAAAGAAGCTTTCTGAGAAACTTCTTTGTGTTCTGTGAAATCATCTCACAGAGTTACAGCTTTCCCCTCAAGAAGCCTTTCGGTAAGACAGTTCTTGTGGAATTGGCAAAGTGATATTTGGAAGTCCTTACAGGGCTATGGTGAAAAAGGAAATATCCTCAGATGAAATCTGGAAAGAAGCTTTCTGAGAAACTGCTCTGCGATGTGTGACTTCCACTCACAGAGTTACATCTGTATTTCGTGGATCTCTTTGCTAGCCTTATTTCTGTGGAATCTGAGAACAGATATTTCGGATCCCTTTGAAGACTATAGGGCCAAAGGAAATATCCGCTGAAAACAAAGAGAAAGAAGCTTTCTGAGAAACTTCTTTGTGTTCTGTGAAATCATCTCACAGAGTTACAGCTTTCCCCGCAAGAAGCCTTTCGCCAAGACAGTTCTTGTGGAATTGGCAAAGTGATATTTGGAAGCCCGTAGAGGGCTATGGTGAAAAAGGAAATATCCTCAGATGAAATCTGGAAAGAAGCTTTCTGAGAAACTGCTTAGTGTTCTGTTCATTCATCACACAGAGTTACATCGGTATTTCGTGGATCTCTTTGCTAGCCTTATTTCTGTGGAATCTGAGAACAGATATTTCGGATCCCTTGAAGACTATAGGGCCAAAGGAAATATACCCCGATAACAAAGAGAAAGAAGCTTTCTGAGAAACTTCTTTGTGTTCTGTGAAATCATCTCACAGAGTTACAGCTTTCCCCTCAAGAAGCCTTTCGCTAAGACAGTTCTGATGGAATTGGCAAAGTAATATTTGGAAGCCCATAGAGGGCTATGGTGAAAAAGGAAATATCCTCAGATGAAATCTGGAAAGAAGCTTTCTGAGAAACTGCTTAGTGTTCTGTTCATTCATCTCACAGAGTTACATCTGTATTTCGTGGATCTCTTTGCTAGCCTTATTTCTGTGGAATCTGAGAACAGATATTTCGGATCCCTTTGAAGACTATAGGGCCAAAGGAAATATCCTCTGATAACAAAGAGAAAGAAGCTTTCTGAGAAACTTCTTTGTGTTCTGTGAAATCATCTCACAGAATTACAGCTTTCCCCTCAAGAAGCCTTTCGCTAAGACAGTTCTTGTGGAATTGGCAAAGTGATATTTGGAAGCCCATAGAGGGCTATGGTGAAAAAGGAAATATCCTCAGATGAAATCTGGAAAGAAGCTTTCTGAGAAACTGCTTAGTGTTCTGTTCATTCATCTCACAGAGTTACATCTGTATTTCGTGGATCTCTTTGCTAGCCTTATTTCTGTGGAATCTGAGAACAGATATTTCGGATCCCTTTGAAGACAATAGGGCCAAAGGAAATATCCTCTGATAACAAAGAGAAAGAAGCTTTCTGAGAAACTTCTTTGTGTTCTGTGAAATCATCTCACAGAGTTACAGCTTTCCCCTCAAGAAGCCTTTCGCTAAGACAGTTCTTGTGGAATTGGCAAAGTGATATTGGGAAGCCTATAGAGGGCTATGGTGAAAAAGGAAATATCCTCAGATGAAATCTGGAAAGAAGCTTTCTGAGAAACTGCTTAGTGTTCTGTTCATTCATCTCACAGAGTTACATCTGTGTTTCGTGGATCTCTTTGCTAGCCTTATTTCTGTGGAATCTGAGAACAGATATTTCGGATCCCTTTGATGACTATATGGCCAAAGGAAATATCCTCCGATAAAAGAGAGAAAGAAGGTTTCTGAGAAACTTCTTTGTGTTCTGTGAAATCATCTCACAGAGTTACAGCTTTCCCCTCAAGAAGCCTTTAACTAAGACAGTTCTTGTGGAATTGGCAAAGTGATATTTGGAAGCACTTAGAGGGCTATGGTGAAAAAGGAAATATCCTCAGATGAAATCTGGAAAGAAGCTTTCTGAGAAACTGCTCTGTGATGTGTGACTTCCACTCACCGAGTTACATCTGTATTTCGTAGATCTCTTTGCTAGCCTTATTTCTGTGGAATCTGAGAACAGATATTTCGGATCCCTTTGAAGACTATATGGCCAAAGGAAATATCATCCGATAAAAAAGAGAAAGAAGCTTTCTGAGAAACTTCTTTGTGTTCTGTGAAATCATCTCACAGAGTTACAGCTTTCCCCTCAAGAAGCCTTTCGCTAAGACAGTTCCTGTGGAATTGGCAAAGTGATATTTGGAAGCCCATAGAGGGCTATGGTGAAAAAGGATATATCCTCAGATGAAATCTGGAAAGAAGCTTTCTGAGAAACTGCTTAGTGTTCTGGTCATTCATCTCACAGAGTTACATCTGTATTTCGTGGGTCTCTTTGCTAGCCTTATTTCTGTGGAATCTGAGAACAGATATTTCGGATCCCTTTGAAGACTATATGGCCAAAGGAAATATCATCCGATAACAAAGAGAAAGAAGATTTCTGAGAAACTTCTTTGTGTTCTGTGAAATCATCTCACAGAGTTACAGCTTTCCCCTCAAGAAGCCTTTCGCTAAGACAGTTCCTGTGGAATTGGCAAAGTGATATTTGGAAGCCCATAGAGGGCTATGGTGAAAAAGGATATATCCTCAGATGAAATCTGGGAAGAAGCTTTCTGAGAATCTGCTCTGCGATGTGTGACTTCCACTCACAGAGTTACATCTGTATTTCGTGGATCTCTTTGCTAGCCTTATTTCTGTGGAATCTGAGAACAGATGTTTCGGATCCCTTTGAAGACTATAGGGCCAAAGGGAATATCCTCTGATAACAAAGAGAAAGAAGCTTTCTGAGAAACTTCTTTGTGTTCTGTGAAATCATCTCACAGAGTTACAGCTTTCCCCTCAAGAAGCCTTTCGCCAAGACAGTTCTTGTGGAATTGGCAAAGTGATATTTGGAAGCCCGTAGAGGGCTATGGTGAAAAAGGAAATATCCTCAGATGAAATCTGGAAAGAAGCTTTCTGAGAAACTGCTTAGTGTTCTGTTCATTCATCACACAGAGTTACATCTGTATTTCGTGGATCTCTTTGCTAGCCTTATTTCTGTGGAATCTGAGAACAGATATTTCGGATCCCTTTGAAGACTATAGGGCCAAAGGAAATAAACCCCGATAACAAAGAGAAAGAAGCTTTCTGAGAAACTTCTTTGTGTTCTGTGAAATCATCTCACAGAGTTACAGCTTTCCCCTCAAGAAGCCTTTCGCTAAGACAGTTCCTGTGGAATTGGCAAAGTAATATTTGGAAGCCCATAGAGGGCTATGGTGAAAAAGGAAATATCCTCAGATGAAACCGGGAAAGAAGGTTTCTGAGAAACTGCTCTGTGATGTGTGACTTCCACTCACAGAGTTACATCTGTATTTCGTGGATCTCTTTGCTAGCCTTATTTCTGTGGAATCTGAGAACAGATATTTCGGATCCCTTTGAAGACTATAGGGCCAAAGGAAATATCCTCTGATAACAAAGAGAAAGAAGCTTTCTGAGAAACTTCTTTGTGTTCTGTGAAATCATCTCACAGAATTACAGCTTTCCCCTCAAGAAGCCTTTCGCTAAGACAGTTCTTGTGGAATTGGCAAAGTGATATTTGGAAGCCCATAGAGGGCTATGGTGAAAAAGGAAATATCCTCAGATGAAATCTGGAAAGAAGCTTTGAGAAACTGCTTAGTGTTCTGTTCATTCATCACACAGAGTTACATCTGTATTTCGTGGATCTCTTTGCTAGCCTTATTTCTGTGGAATCTGAGAACAGATATTTCGGATCCCTTTGAAGACTATAGGGCCAAAGGAAATAAACCCCGATAACAAAGAGAAAGAAGCTTTCTGAGAAACTTCTTTGTGTTCTGTGAAATCATCTCACAGAGTTACAGCTTTCCCCGCAAGAAGCCTTTCGCTAAGACAGTTCTTGTGGAATTGGCAAAGTGATATTTGGAAGCCCATAGAGGGCTATGGTGAAAAAGGAAATATCCTCAGATGAAATCTGGAAAGAAGCTTTCTGAGAAACTGCTTAGTGTGCTGTTCATTCATCTCACAGAGTTACATCTGTGTTTCGTGGATCTCTTTGCTAGCCTTATTTCTGTGGAATCTGAGAACAGATATTTCGGATCCCTTTGAAGACTATAGGCCAAAGGAAATATCATCTGATAACAACGAGAAAGAAGCTTTCTGAGAAACTTCTTTGTGTTCTGTGAAATCATCTCACAGAGTTACAGCTTTCCCCTCAAGAAGCCTTTCGCTAAGACAGTTCTTGTGGAATTGGCAAAGTGATATTTGGAAGCCCATAGAGGGCTATGGTGAAAAAGGAAATATCCTCAGATGAAATCTGGAAAGAAGCTTTCTGAGAAACTGCTTAGTGTTCTGTTCATTCATCTCACAGAGTTACATCTGTATTTCGTGGATCTCTTTGCTAGCCTTATATCTGTGGAATCTGAGAACAGATATTTCGGATCCCTTTGAAGACTACAGGGCCAAAGGAAATATCCTCCGATAACAAAGAGAAAGAAGCTTTCTGAAAAACTTCTTTGTGTTCTGTGAAATCATCTCACGGAGTTACAGCTTTCCCCTCAAGAAGTCTTTCGCTAAGACAGTTCTTGTGGAATTGGCAAAGTGATATTTGGAAGCCCATAAAGGGCTATGGTGAAAAAGGAAATATCCTCAGATGAAATCTGGAAAGAAGCTTTCTGAGAAACTGCTCTGTGATGTGTGACTTCCCCTCACAGAGTTACATCTGTATTTCGTGGATCTCTTTGCTAGCCTTATTTCTGTGGAATCTGAGAACAGATATTTCGGATCCCTTTGAAGACTATAGGGCCAAAGGAAATATCCTGCGATAACAAAGAGAAAGAAGCTTTCTGAGAAACTTGTTTGTGTTCTGTGAAATCATCTCACAGAGTTACAGCTTTCCCCTCAAGAAGCCTTTCGCTAAGACAGTTCTTGTGGAATTGGCAAAGTGATATTTGGAAGCCCATAGAGGGGTATGGTGAAAAAGGAAATATCCTCAGATGAAATCTGGAAAGAAGCTTTCTGAGAAACTGCTTAGTGTTCTGTTCATTCATCTCACAGAGTTACATCTGTGTTTCGTGGATCTCTTTGCTAGCCTTATTTCTGTGGAATCTCAGAACAGATATTTCGGATCCCTTTGAAGACTATACGGCCAAAGGAAGTATCCTTCGATAACAAAGAGAAAGAAGCTTTCTGAGAAACTTCTTTGTGTTCTGTGAAATCATCTCACAGAGTTACAGCTTTCCCCTCAAGAAGCCTTTCGCTAAGACAGTTCTTGTGGAATTGGCAAAGTGATATTTGGAAGCCCATAGAGGGCTATGGTGAAAAAGGAAATATCCTCATATGAAATCTGGAAAGAAGCTTTCTGAGAAACTGCTTAGTGTTCTGTTCATTCATCTCACAGAGTTACATCTGTATTTCGTGGATCTCTTTGCTAGCCTTATTTCTGTGGAATCTGAGAACAGATATTTCGGATCCCTTTGAAGACTATAGGGCCAAAGGAAATATCCTGCGATAACAAAGAGAAAGAAGCTTTCTGAGAAACTTCTTTGTGTTCTGTGAAATCATCTCACAGAGTTACAGCTTTCCCCTCAAGAAGCCTTTCGGTAAGACAGATCTTGTGGAATTGGCAAAGTGATATTTGGAAGTCCTTACAGGGCTATGGTGAAAAAGGAAATATCCTCAGATGAAATCTGGAAAGAGGCTTTCTGAGAAACTGCTTAGTGTTCTGTTCATTCATCTCACAGAGTTACATCTGTGTTTCGTGGATCTATTTGCTAGCCTTATTTCTGTGGAATCTGAGAACAGATATTTCGGATCCCTTTGAAGACTATAGGGCCAAAGGAAATATCATCCGATAACAAAGAGAAAGAAGCTTTCTGAGAAACTTCTTTGTGTTCTGTGAAATCATCTCACAGAGTTACAGCTTTCCCCTCAAGAAGCCTTTCGGTAAGACAGTTCTTGTGGAATTGGCAAAGTGATATTTGGAAGTCCTTACAGGGCTATGCTGAAAAAGGAAATATCCTCAGATGAAATCTGGAAAGAGGCTTTCTGAGAAACTGCTTAGTGTTCTGTTCATTCATCTCACAGAGTTACATCTGTGTTTCGTGGATCTATTTGCTAGCCTTATTTCTGTGGAATCTGAGAACAGATATTTCGGATCCCTTTGAAGACTATATGGCCAAAGTAAATATCATCCGATAACAAAGAGAAAGAAGCTTTCTGAGAAACTTCTTTGTGTTCTGTGAAATCATCTCACAGAGTTACAGCTTTCCCCTCAAGAAGCCTTTCGCTAAGACAGTTCTTGTGGAATTGGCAAAGTGATATTTGGAAGCCCTTAGAGGGCTATGGTGAAAAAGGAAATATCCTCAGATGAAATCTGGAAAGAAGCTTTCTGAGAAACTGCTCTGTGATGTGTGACTTCCACTCACAGAGTTACATCTGTATTTCGTGGATCTCTTTGCTAGCCTTATTTCTGTGGAATCTGAGAACAGATATTTCGGATCCCTTTGAAGACTATAGGGCCATAGGAAATATCCTCTGATAACAAAGAGAAAGAAGCTTTCTGAGAAACTTCTTTGTGTTCTGTGAAATCATCTCACAGAGTTACAGCTTTCCCCTCAAGAAGCCTTTCGCTAAGACAGTTCTTGTGGAATTGGCAAAGTGATATTTGGAAGCCAATAGAGGGCTATGGTGAAAAAGGAAATATCCTCAGATGAAATCTGGAAAGAAGCTTTCTGAGAAACTGCTTAGTGTTCTGTTCATTCATCTCACAGAGTTACATCTGTGTTTCGTGGATCTCTTTGCTAGCCTTATTTCTGTGGAATCTGAGAACAGATATTTCGTATCCCTTTGAAGACTATACGGCCAAAGGAAGTATCCTTCGATAACAAAGAGAAAGAAGCTTTCTGAGAAACTTCTTTGTGTTCTGTGAAATCATCTCACAGAGTTACAGCTTTCCCCTCAAGAAGCCTTTCGCTAAGACAGTTCTTGTGGAATTGGCAAAGTGATATTTGGAAGCCCTTAGAGGGCTATGGTGAAAAAGGAAATATCCTCATATGAAATCTGGAAAGAAGCTTTCTGAGAAACTGCTTAGTGTTCTGTTCATTCATCTCACAGAGTTACATCTGTATTTCGTGGATCTCTTTGCTAGCCTTATTTCTGTGGAATCTGAGAACAGATATTTCGGATCCCTTTGAAGACTATAGGGCCAAAGGAAATATCCTGCGATAACAAAGAGAAAGAAGCTTTCTGAGAAACTTCTTTGTGTTCTGTGAAATCATCTCACAGAGTTACAGCTTTCCCCTCAAGAAGCCTTTCGGTAAGACAGTTCTTGTGGAATTGGCAAAGTGATATTTGGAAGTCCTTACAGGGCTATGGTGAAAAAGGAAATATCCTCAGATGAAATCTGGAAAGAGGCTTTCTGAGAAACTGCTTAGTGTTCTGTTCATTCATCTTACAGAGTTACATCTGTGTTTCGTGGATCTATTTGCTAGCCTTATTTCTGTGGAATCTGAGAACAGATATTTCGGATCCCTTTGAAGACTATACGGCCAAAGGAAATATCCGCTGATAACAAAGAGAAAGAAGCTTTCTGAGAAACTTCTTTGTGTTCTGTGAAATCATCTCACAGAGTTACAGCTTTCCCCTCAAGAAGCCTTTCGCCAAGACAGTTCTTGTGGAATTGGCAAAGTGATATTTGGAAGCCCGTAGAGGGCTATGGTGAAAAAGGAAATATCCTCAGATGAAATCTGGAAAGAAGCTTTCTGAGAAACTGCTTAGTGTTCTGTTCATTCATCACACAGAGTTACATCTGTATTTCGTGGATCTCTTTGCTAGCCTTATTTCTGTGGAATCTGAGAACAGATATTTCGGATCCCTTGAAGACTATAGGGCCAAAGGAAATATACCCCGATAACAAAGAGAAAGAAGCTTTCTGAGAAACTTCTTTGTGTTCTGTGAAATCATCTCACAGAGTTACAGCTTTCCCCTCAAGAAGCCTTTCGCTAAGACAGTTCTGATGGAATTGGCAAAGTAATATTTGGAAGCCCATAGAGGGCTATGGTGAAAAAGGAAATATCCTCAGATGAAATCTGGAAAGAAGCTTTCTGAGAAACTGCTTAGTGTTCTGTTCATTCATCTCACAGAGTTACATCTGTATTTCGTGGATCTCTTTGCTAGCCTTATTTCTGTGGAATCTGAGAACAGATATTTCGGATCCCTTTGAAGACTATAGGGCCAAAGGAAATATCCTCTGATAACAAAGAGAAAGAAGCTTTCTGAGAAACTTCTTTGTGTTCTGTGAAATCATCTCACAGAATTACAGCTTTCCCCTCAAGAAGCCTTTCGCTAAGACAGTTCTTGTGGAATTGGCAAAGTGATATTTGGAAGCCCATAGAGGGCTATGGTGAAAAAGGAAATATCCTCAGATGAAATCTGGAAAGAAGCTTTCTGAGAAACTGCTTAGTGTTCTGTTCATTCATCTCACAGAGTTACATCTGTATTTCGTGGATCTCTTTGCTAGCCTTATTTCTGTGGAATCTGAGAACAGATATTTCGGATCCCTTTGAAGACAATAGGGCCAAAGGAAATATCCTCTGATAACAAAGAGAAAGAAGCTTTCGGAGAAACTTCTTTGTGTTCTGTGAAATCATCTCACAGAGTTACAGCTTTCCCCTCAAGAAGCCTTTCGCTAAGACAGTTCTTGTGGAATTGGCAAAGTGATATTGGGAAGCCTATAGAGGGCTATGGTGAAAAAGGAAATATCCTCAGATGAAATCTGGAAAGAAGCTTTCTGAGAAACTGCTTAGTGTTCTGTTCATTCATCTCACAGAGTTACATCTGTGTTTCGTGGATCTCTTTGCTAGCCTTATTTCTGTGGAATCTGAGAACAGATATTTCGGATCCCTTTGATGACTATATGGCCAAAGGAAATATCCTCCGATAAAAGAGAGAAAGAAGGTTTCTGAGAAACTTCTTTGTGTTCTGTGAAATCATCTCACAGAGTTACAGCTTTCCCCTCAGGAAGCCTTTAACTAAGACAGTTCTTGTGGAATTGGCAAAGTGATATTTGGAAGCACTTAGAGGGCTATGGTGAAAAAGGAAATATCCTCAGATGAAATCTGGAAAGAAACTTTCTGAGAAACTGCTCTGTGATGTGTGACTTCCACTCACAGAGTTACATCTGTATTTCGTAGATCTCTTTGCTAGCCTTATTTCTGTGGAATCTGAGAACAGATATTTCGGATCCCTTTGAAGACTATATGGCCAAAGGAAATATCATCCGATAAAAAAGAGAAAGAAGCTTTCTGAGAAACTTCTTTGTGTTCTGTGAAATCATCTCACAGAGTTACAGCTTTCCCCTCAAGAAGCCTTTCGCTAAGACAGTTCCTGTGGAATTGGCAAAGTGATATTTGGAAGCCCATAGAGGGCTATGGTGAAAAAGGAAATATCCTCAGATGAAATCTGGAAAGAAGCTTTCTGAGAAACTGCTTAGTGTTCTGGTCATTCATCTCACAGAGTTACATCTGTATTTCGTGGGTCTCTTTGCTAGCCTTATTTCTGTGGAATCTGAGAACAGATATTTCGGATCCCTTTGAAGACTATATGGCCAAAGGAAATATCATCCGATAACAAAGAGAAAGAAGATTTCTGAGAAACTTCTTTGTGTTCTGTGAAATCATCTCACAGAGTTACAGCTTTCCCCTCAAGAAGCCTTTCGCTAAGACAGTTCTTGTGGAATTGGCAAAGTGATATTTGGAAGCCCATAGAGGGCTATGGTGAAAAAGGATATATCCTCAGATGAAATCTGGGAAGAAGCTTTCTGAGAAACTGCTCTGCGATGTGTGACTTCCACTCACAGAGTTACATCTGTATTTCGTGGATCTCTTTGCTAGCCTTATTTCTGTGGAATCTGAGAACAGATGTTTCGGATCCCTTTGAAGACTATAGGGCCAAAGGGAATATCCTCTGATAACAAAGAGAAAGAAGCTTTCTGAGAAACTTCTTTGTGTTCTGTGAAATCATCTCACAGAGTTACAGCTTTCCCCTCAAGAAGCCTTTCGCCAAGACAGTTCTTGTGGAATTGGCAAAGTGATATTTGGAAGCCCGTAGAGGGCTATGGTGAAAAAGGAAATATCCTCAGATGAAATCTGGAAAGAAGCTTTCTGAGAAACTGCTTAGTGTTCTGTTCATTCATCACACAGAGTTACATCTGTATTTCGTGGATCTCTTTGCTAGCCTTATTTCTGTGGAATCTGAGAACAGATATTTCGGATCCCTTTGAAGACTATAGGGCCAAAGGAAATAAACCCCGATAACAAAGAGAAAGAAGCTTTCTGAGAAACTTCTTTGTGTTCTGTGAAATCATCTCACAGAGTTACAGCTTTCCCCTCAAGAAGCCTTTCGCTAAGACAGTTCTTGTGGAATTGGCAAAGTAATATTTGGAAGCCCATAGAGGGCTAAGGTGAAAAAGGAAATATCCTCAGATGAAACCGGGAAAGAAGCTTTCTGAGAAACTGCTCTGCGATGTGTGACTTCCACTCACAGAGTTACATCTGTATTTCGTGGATCTCTTTGCTAGCCTTATTTCTGTGGAATCTGAGAACAGATATTTCGGATCCCTTTGAAGACTATAGGGCCAAAGGAAATATCCTCTGATAACAAAGAGAAAGAAGCTTTCTGAGAAACTTCTTTGTGTTCTGTGAAATCATCTCACAGATTTACAGCTTTCCCCTCAAGAAGCCTTTCGCTAAGACAGTTCTTGTGGAATTGGCAAAGTGATATTTGGAAGCCCATAGAGGACTATGGTGAAAAAGGAAATATCCTCAGATGAAATCTGGAAAGAAGCTTTCTGAGAAACTGCTTAGTGATCTGTTCATTCATCACACAGAGTTACATCTGTATTTCGTGGATCTCTTTGATAGCCTTATTTCTGTGGAATCTGAGAACAGATATTTCGGATCCCTTTGAAGACTATAGGGCCAAAGGAAATAAACCCCGATAACAAAGAGAAAGAAGCTTTCTGAGAAACTTCTTTGTGTTCTGTGAAATCATCTCACAGAGTTACAGCTTTCCCCTCAAGAAGCCTTTCGCTAAGACAGTTCTTGTGGAATTGGCAAAGTGATATTTGGAAGCCCATAGAGGGCTATGGTGAAAAAGGAAATATCCTCAGATGAAATCTGGAAAGAAGCTTTCTGAGAAACTGCTTAGTGTTCTGTTCATTCATCTCACAGAGTTACATCTGTGTTTCGTGGATCTCTTTGCTAGCCTTATTTCTGTGGAATCTGAGAACAGATATTTCGGATCCCTTTGAAGACTATAGGCCAAAGGAAATATCATCTGATAACAAAGAGAAAGAAGCTTTCGGAGAAACTTCTTTGTGTTCTGTGAAATCATCTCACAGAGTTACAGCTTTCCCCTCAAGAAGCCTTTCGCTAAGACAGTTCTTGTGGAATTGGCAAAGTGATATTTGGAAGCCCTTAGAGGGCTATTGTGAAAAAGGAAATATCCTCAGATGAAATCTGGAAAGAAGCTTTCTGAGAAACTGCTTAGTGTTCTGTTCATTCATCTCACAGAGTTACATCTGTATTTCGTGGATCTCTTTGCTAGCCTTATTTCTGTGGAATCTGAGAACAGATATTTCGGATCCCTTTGAAGACTACAGGGCCAAAGGAAATATCCTCCGATAACAAAGAGAAAGAAGCTTTTTGAGAAACTTCTTTGTGTTCTGTGAAATCATCTCACGGAGTTACAGCTTTCCCCTCAAGAAGTCTTTCGCTAAGACAGTTCTTGTGGAATTGGCAAAGTGATATTTGGAAGCCCATAAAGGGCTATGGTGAAAAAGGAAATATCCTCAGATGAAATCTGGAAAGAAGCTTTCTGAGAAACTGCTCTGTGATGTGTGACTTCCCCTCACAGAGTTACATCTGAATTTCGTAGATCTCTTTGCTAGCCTTATTTCTGTGGAATCTGAGAACAGATATTTCGGATCCCTTTGAAGACTATAGGGCCAAAGGAAATATCCTGCGATAACAAAGAGAAAGAAGCTTTCTGAGAATCTTGTTTGTGTTCTGTGAAATCATCTCACAGAGTTACAGCTTTCCCCTCAAGAAGCCTTTCGCTAAGACAGTTCTTGTGGAATTGGCAAAGTGATATTTGGAAGCCCATAGAGGGCTATGGTGAAAAAGGAAATATCCTCAGATGAAATCTGGAAAGAAGCTTTCTGAGAAACTGCTTAGTGTTCTGTTCATTCATCTCACAGAGTTTCATCTGTGTTTCGTGGATCTCTTTGCTAGCCTTATTTCTGTGGAATCTGAGAACAGATATTTCGGATCCCTTTGAAGACTATAGGGCCAAAGGAAATATCCTCCGATAACAAAGAGAAAGAAGCTTTCTGAGAAACTTCTTTGTGTTCTGTGAAATCATCTCACAGAGTTACAGCTTTCCCCTCAAGAAGCCTTTCGCTAAGACAGTTCTTGTGGAATTGGCAAAGTGATATTTGGAAGCCCATAGAGGGCTATGGTGAAAAAGGAAATATCCTCAGATGAAATCTGGAAAGAAGCTTTCTGAGAAACTGCTTAGTGTTCTGTTCATTCATCTCACAGAGTTACATCTGTATTTCGTGGATCTCTTTGCTAGCCTTATTTCTGTGGAATCTGAGAACAGATATTTCGGATCCCTTTGAAGACTATATGGCCAAAGGAAATATCATCCGATAACAAAGAGAAAGAAGCTTTCTGAGAAACTTCTTTGTGTTCTGTGAAATCATCACACAGAGTTACAGCTTTCCCCTCAAGAAGCCTTTCGCTAAGACAGTTCTTGTGGAATTGGCAAAGTAATATTTGGAAGCCCATAGAGGGCTATGGTGAAAAAGGAAATATCCTCAGATGAAATCTGGAAAGAAGCTTTCTGAGAAACTGCTCTGTGATGTGTGACTTCCACTCACAGAGTTACATCTGTATTTCGTGGATCTCTTTGCTAGCCTTATTTCTGTGGAATCTGAGAACAGATATTTCGGATCCCTTTGAAGACTATAGGGCCATAGGAAATATCCTCTGATAACAAAGAGAAAGAAGCTTTCTGAGAAACTTCTTTGTGTTCTGTGAAATCATCTCACAGAGTTACAGCTTTCCCCTCAAGAAGCCTTTCGCTAAGACAGTTCTTGTGGAATTGGCAAAGTGATATTTGGAAGCCCATAGAGGGCTATGGTGAAAAAGGAAATATCCTCAGATGAAATCTGGAAAGAAGCTTTCTGAGAAACTGCTTAGTGTTCTGTTCATTCATCTCACAGAGTTACATCTGTGTTTCGTGGATCTCTTTGCTAGCCTTATTTCTGTGGAATCTGAGAACAGATATTTCGGATCCCTTTGAAGACTATACGGCCAAAGGAAGTATCCTTCGATAACAAAGAGAAAGAAGCTTTCTGAGAAACTTCTTTGTGTTCTGTGAAATCATCTCACAGAGTTACAGCTTTCCCCTCAAGAAGCCTTTCGCTAAGACAGTTCTTGTGGAATTGGCAAAGTGATATTTGGAAGCCCATAGAGGGCTATGGTGAAAAAGGAAATATCCTCATATGAAATCTGGAAAGAAGCTTTCTGAGAAACTGCTTAGTGTTCTGTTCATTCATCTCACAGAGTTACATCTGTATTTCGTGGATCTCTTTGCTAGCCTTATTTCTGTGGAATCTGAGAACAGATATTTCGGATCCCTTTGAAGGCTATAGGGCCCAAGGAAATATCCTGCGATAACAAAGAGAAAGAAGCTTTCTGAGAAACTTCTTTGTGTTCTGTGAAATCATCTCACAGAGATACAGGTTTCCCCTCAAGAAGCCTTTCGCTAAGACAGTTCTTGTGGAATTGGCAAAGTGATATTTGGAAGCCCATAGAGGGCTATGGTGAAAAAGGAAATATCCTCAGATGAAATCTGGAAAGAAGCTTTCTGAGAAACTGCTTAGTGTTCTGTTCATTCATCTCACAGAGTTACATCTGTGTTTCGTGGATCTCTTTGCTAGCCTTATTTCTGTGGAATCTGAGAACAGATATTTCGGATCCCTTTGAAGACTATATGGCCAAAGGAAATATCATCCGATAACAAAGAGAAAGAAGCTTTCTGAGAAACTTCTTTGTGTTCTGTGAAATCATCTCACAGAGTTACAGCTTTCCCCTCAAGAAGCCTTTCGCTAAGACAGTTCTTGTGGAATTGGCAAAGTGATATTTGGAAGCCCATAGAGGGCTATGGTGAAAAAGGAAATATCCTCAGATGAAATCTGGAAAGAAGCTTTCTGAGAAACTGCTCTGCGATGTGTGACTTCCACTCACAGAGTTACATCTGTATTTCGTGGATCTCTTTGCTAGCCTTATTTCTGTGGAATCTGAGAACAGATATTTCGGATCCCTTTGAAGACTATAGGGCCAAAGGAAATATCCTCTGATAACAAAGAGAAAGAAGCGTTCTGAGAAACTTCTTTGTGTTCTGTGAAATCATCTCACAGAGTTACAGCTTTCCCCTCAAGAAGCCTTTCGCCAAGACAGTTCTTGTGGAATTGGCAAAGTGAAATTTGGAAGCCCGTAGAGGGCTATGGTGAAAAAGGAAATATCCTCAGATGAAATCTGGAAAGAAGCTTTCTGAGAAACTGCTTAGTGTTCTGTTCATTCATCTCATAGAATTACATCTGTGTTTCGTGGATCTCTTTGCTAGCCTTATTTCTGTGGAATCTGAGAACAGATATTTCGGATCCCTTTGAAGACTATAGGGCCAAAGGAAATATCCTACGATAACAAAGAGAAAGAAGCTTTCTGAGAAACTTCTTTGTGTTCTGTGAAATCATCTCACAGAGTTAGAGCTTTCCCCTCAAGAAGCCTTTCGGTAAGACAGTTCTTGTGGAATTGGCAAAGTGATATTTGGAAGCCCATAGAGGGCAATGGTGAAAAAGGAAATATCCTCAGATGAAATCTGGAAAGAAGCTTTCTGAGAAACTGCTTAGTGTTCTGTTCATTCATCACACAGAGTTACATCTGTATTTCGTGGATCTCTTTGCTAGCCTTATTTCTGTGGAATCTGAGAACAGATATTTCGGATCCCTTTGAAGACTATAGGGCCAAAGGAAATAAACCCCGATAACAAAGAGAAGGAAGCTTTCTGAGAAACTTCTTTGTGTTCTGTGAAATCATCTCACAGAGTTACAGCTTTCCCCTCAAGAAGCCTTTCGCTAAGACAGTTCTTGTGGAATTGGCAAAGTAATATTTGGAAGCCCATAGAGGGCTATGGTGAAAAAGGAAATATCCTCAGATGAAATCTGGAAAGAAGCTTTCTGAGAAACTGCTCTGTGATGTGTGACTTCCACTCACAGAGTTACATCTGTATTTCGTAGATCTCTTTGCTAGCCTTATTTCTGTGGAATCTGAGAACAGATATTTCGGATCCCTTTGAAGACTATAGGGCCAAAGGAAATATCCTGCGATAACAAAGAGAAAGAAGCTTTCTGAGAAACTTCTTTGTGTTCTGTGAAATCATCTCACAGAGTTACAGCTTTCCCCTCAAGAAGCCTTTCGCTAAGACAGTTCTTGTGGAATTGGCAAAGTGATATTTGGAAGCCCTTAGAGGGTTATGGTGAAAAAGGAAATATCCTCAGATGAAATCTGGAAAGAAGCTTTCTGAGAAACTGCTTAGTGTTCTGTTCATTCATCTCACAGAGTTACATCTGTATTTCGTGGATCTCTTTGCTAGCCTTATTTCTGTGGATTCTGAGAACAGATATTTCGGATCCCTATGAAGACTATAGGGCCAAAGGAAATATCCTCCGATAACAAAGAGAGAGAAGCTTTCTGAGAAACTTCTTTGTGTTCTGTGAAATCATCTCACAGAGTTACAGCTTTCCCCTCAAGAAGCCTTTCGCGAAGACAGTTCTTGTGGAATTGGCAAAGTGATATTTGGAAGCCCATAGAGGGCTATGGTGAAAAAGGAAATATCCTCAGATGAAATCTGGAAAGAATCTTTCTGAGAAACTGCTCTGTGATGTGTGACTTCCACTCACAGAGTTACATCTGTATTTCGTGGATCTCTTTGCTGGCCTTATTTCTGTGGATTCTGAGAACAGATATTTCGGATCCCTTTGAAGACTATATGGCCAAAGGAAATATCCTCCGATAACAAAGAGAAAGAAGCTTTCTGAGAAACTTCTTTGTGTTCTGTGAAATCATCTCACAGAGTTACAGCTTTCCCCTCAAGAAGCCTTTCGCTAAGACAGTTCTTGTGGAATTGGCAAAGTGATATTTGGAAGCCCATAGAGGGCTATGGTGAAAAAGGAAATATCCTCAGATGAAATCTGGAAAGAAGCTTTCTGAGAAACTGCTTAGTGTTCTGTTCATTCATCTCACAGAGTTACATCTGTATTTCGTGGATCTCTTTGCTAGCCTTATTTCTGTGGAATCTGAGAACAGATATTTCGGATCCCTTTGAAGTCTATATGGCCAAAGGAAATATCATCCGATAACAAAGAGAAAGAAGATTTCTGAGAAACTTCTTTGTGTTCTGTGAAATCATCTCACAGAGTTACAGTTTTCCCCTCAAGAAGCCTTTCGCGAAGACAGTTCTTGTGGAATTGGCAAAGTGATATTTGGAAGCCCATAGAGGGCTATGGTGAAAAAGGAAATATCCTCAGATGAAATCTGGAAAGAAGCTTTCTGAGAAACTGCTCTGCTATGTGTGACTTCCACTCACAGAGTTACATCTGTATTTCGTGGATCTCTTTGCTAGCCTTATTTCTGTGGAATCTGAGAACAGATATTTCGGATCCCTTTGAAGACTATAGGGCCAAAGGAAATATCCTCTGATAACAAAGAGAAAGAAGCTTTCTGAGAAACTTCTTTGTGTTCTGTGAAATCATCTCACAGAGTTACAGCTTTCCCCTCAAGAAGCCTTTGGCCAAGACAGTTATTGTGGAATTGGCAAAGTGATATTTGGAAGCCCGTAGAGGGCTATGGTGAAAAAGGAAATATCCTCAGATGAAATCTGGAAAGAAGCTTTCTGAGAAACTGCTTAGTGTTCTGTTCATTCATCACACAGAGTTACATCTGTATTTCGTGGATCTCTTTGCTAGCCTTATTTCTGTGGAATCTGAGAACAGATATTTCGGATCCCTTGAAGACTATAGGGCCAAAGGAAATATCCCCCGATAACAAAGAGAAAGAAGCTTTCTGAGAAATTTCTTTGTGTTCTGTGAAATCATCTCACAGAGTTACAGCTTTCCCCTCAAGAAGCCTTTCGCTAAGACAGTTCTTGTGGAATTGGCAAAGTAATATTTGGAAGCCCATAGAGGGCTATGGTGAAAAAGGAAATATCCTCAGATGAAATCTGGAAAGAAGCTTTCTGAGAAACTGCTTAGTGTTCTGTTCATTCATCTCACAGAGTTACATCTGTATTTCGTGGATCTCTTTGCTAGCCTTATTTCTGTGGAATCTGAGAACAGATATTTCGGATCCCTTTGAAGACTATAGGGCCAAAGGAAATATCCTCTGATAACAAAGAGAAAGAAGCTTTCTGAGAAACTTCTTTGTGTTCTGTGACGTCATCTCACAGAGTTACAGCTTTCCCCTCAAGAAGCCTTTCGCTAAGACAGTTCTTGTGGAATTGGCAAAGTGATATTTGGAAGCCTATAGAGGGCTATGGTGAAAAAGGAAATATCCTCAGATGAAATCTGGAAAGAAGCTTTCTGAGAAACTGCTTAGTGTTCTGTTCATTCATCTCACAGAGTTACATCTGTATTTCGTGGATCTCTTTGCTAGCCTTATTTCTGTGGAATCTGAGAACAGATATTTCGGATCCCTTTGATGACTATATGGCCAAAGGAAATATCCTCCGATAAAAAAGAGAAAGAAGGTTTCTGAGAAACTTCTTTGTGTTCTGTGAAATCATCTCACAGAGTTACAGCTTTTCCCTCAAGAAGCCTTTAACTAAGACAGTTCTTGTGGAATTGGCAAAGTGATATTTGGAAGCCCATAGAGGGCTATGGTGAAAAAGGAAATATCCTCAGATGAAATCTGGAAAGAAGCTTTCTGAGAAACTGCTCTATGATGTGTGACTTCCACTCACAGAGTTACATCTGTATTTCGTAGATCTCTTTGCTAGCCTTATTTCTGTGGAATCTGAGAACAGATATTTCGGATCCCTTTGAAGACTATAGGGCCAAAGGAAATATCCTGCGATAACAAAGAGAAAGAAGCTTTCTGAGAAACTTGTTTGTGTTCTGTGAAATCATCTCACAGAGTTACAGCTTTCCCCTCAAGAAGCCTTTCGCTAAGACAGTTCTTGTGGAATTGGCAAAGTGATATTTGGAAGCCCTTAGAGGGCTATGGTGAAAAAGGAAATATCCTCAGATGAAATCTGGAAAGAAGCTTTCTGAGAAACTGCTTAGTGTTCTGTTCATTCATCTCACAGAGTTACATCTGTATTTCGTGGATCTCTTTGCTAGCCTTATTTCTGTGGAATCTGAGAACAGATATTTCGGATCCCTTTGAAGACTACAGGGCCAAAGGAAATATCCTCCGATAACAAAGAGAAAGAAGCTTTTTGAGAAACTTCTTTGTGTTCTGTGAAATCATCTCACGGAGTTACAGCTTTCCCCTCAAGAATTCTTTCGCTAAGACAGTTCTTGTGGAATTGGCAAAGTGATATTTGGAAGCCCATAAAGGGCTATGGTGAAAAAGGAAATATCCTCAGATGAAATCTGGAAAGAAGCTTTCTGAGAAACTGCTCTGTGATGTGTGACTTCCCCTCACAGAGTTACATCTGAATTTCGTGGATCTCTTTGCTAGCCTTATTTCTGTGGAATCTGAGAACAGATATTTCGGATCCCTTTGAAGACTATAGGGCCAAAGGAAATATCCTGCGATAACAAAGAGAAAGAAGCTTTCTGAGAAACTTGTTTGTGTTCTGTGAAATCATCTCACAGAGTTACAGCTTTCCCCTCAAGAAGCCTTTCGCTAAGACAGTTCTTGTGGAATTGGCAAAGTGATATTTGGAAGCCCATAGAGGGCTATGGTGAAAAAGGAAATATCCTCAGATGAAATCTGGAAAGAAGCTTTCTGAGAAACTGCTTAGTGTTCTGTTCATTCATCTCACAGAGTTACATCTGTGTTTCGTGGATCTCTTTGCTAGCCTTATTTCTGTGGAATCTGAGAACAGATATTTCGGATCCCTTTGAAGACTATAGGGCCAAAGGAAATATCCTCCGATAACAAAGAGAAAGAAGCTTTCTGAGAAACTTCTTTGTGTTCTGTGAAATCATCTCACAGAGTTACAGCTTTCCCCTCAAGAAGCCTTTCGCTAAGACAGTTCTTGTGGAATTGGCAAAGTGATATTTGGAAGCCCATAGAGGGCTATGGTGAAAAAGGAAATATCCTCAGATGAAATCTGGAAAGAAGCTTTCTGAGAAACTGCTTAGTGTTCTGTTCATTCATCTCACAGAGTTACATCTGTATTTCGTGGATCTCTTTGCTAGCCTTATTTCTGTGGAATCTGAGAACAGATATTTCGGATCCCTTTGAAGACTATATGGCCAAAGGAAATATCATCCGATAACAAAGAGAAAGAAGCTTTCTGAGAAACTTCTTTGTGTTCTGTGAAATCATCACACAGAGTTACAGCTTTCCCCTCAAGAAGCCTTTCGCTAAGACAGTTCTTGTGGAATTGGCAAAGTAATATTTGGAAGCCCATAGAGGGCTATGGTGAAAAAGGAAATATCCTCAGATGAAATCTGGAAAGAAGCTTTCTGAGAAACTGCTCTGTGATGTGTGACTTCCACTCACAGAGTTACATCTGTATTTCGTGGATCTCTTTGCTAGCCTTATTTCTGTGGAATCTGAGAACAGATATTTCGGATCCCTTTGAAGACTATAGGGCCATAGGAAATATCCTCTGATAACAAAGAGAAAGAAGCTTTCTGAGAAACTTCTTTGTGTTCTGTGAAATCATCTCACAGAGTTACAGCTTTCCCCTCAAGAAGCCTTTCGCTAAGACAGTTCTTGTGGAATTGGCAAAGTGATATTTGGAAGCCCATAGAGGGCTATGGTGAAAAAGGAAATATCCTCAGATGAAATCTGGAAAGAAGCTTTCTGAGAAACTGCTTAGTGTTCTGTTCATTCATCTCACAGAGTTACATCTGTGTTTCGTGGATCTCTTTGCTAGCCTTATTTCTGTGGAATCTGAGAACAGATATTTCGGATCCCTTTGAAGACTATACGGCCAAAGGAAGTATCCTTCGATAACAAAGAGAAAGAAGCTTTCTGAGAAACTTCTTTGTGTTCTGTGAAATCATCTCACAGAGTTACAGCTTTCCCCTCAAGAAGCCTTTCGCTAAGACAGTTCTTGTGGAATTGGCAAAGTGATATTTGGAAGCCCATAGAGGGCTATGGTGAAAAAGGAAATATCCTCATATGAAATCTGGAAAGAAGCTTTCTGAGAAACTGCTTAGTGTTCTGTTCATTCATCTCACAGAGTTACATCTGTATTTCGTGGATCTCTTTGCTAGCCTTATTTCTGTGGAATCTGAGAACAGATATTTCGGATCCCTTTGAAGGCTATAGGGCCCAAGGAAATATCCTGCGATAACAAAGAGAAAGAAGCTTTCTGAGAAACTTCTTTGTGTTCTGTGAAATCATCTCACAGAGTTACAGCTTTCCCCTCAAGAAGCCTTTCGCTAAGACAGTTCTTGTGGAATTGGCAAAGTGATATTTGGAAGCCCATAGAGGGCTATGGTGAAAAAGGAAATATCCTCAGATGAAATCTGGAAAGAAGCTTTCTGAGAAACTGCTTAGTGTTCTGCTCATTCATCTCACAGAGTTACATCTGTGTTTCGTGGATCTCTTTGCTAGCCTTATTTCTGTGGAATCTGAGAACAGATATTTCGGATCCCTTTGAAGACTATATGGCCAAAGGAAATATCATCCGATAACAAAGAGAAAGAAGCTTTCTGAGAAACTTCTTTGTGTTCTGTGAAATCATCTCACAGAGTTACAGCTTTCCCCTCAAGAAGCCTTTCGCTAAGACAGTTCTTGTGGAATTGGCAAAGTGATATTTGGAAGCCCATAGAGGGCTATGGTGAAAAAGGAAATATCCTCAGATGAAATCTGGAAAGAAGCTTTCTGAGAAACTGCTCTGCGATGTGTGACTTCCACTCACAGAGTTACATCTGTATTTCGTGGATCTCTTTGCTAGCCTTATTTCTGTGGAATCTGAGAACAGATATTTCGGATCCCTTTGAAGACTATAGGGCCAAAGGAAATATCCTCTGATAACAAAGAGAAAGAAGCGTTCTGAGAAACTTCTTTGTGTTCTGTGAAATCATCTCACAGAGTTACAGCTTTCCCCTCAAGAAGCCTTTCGCCAAGACAGTTCTTGTGGAATTGGCAAAGTGATATTTGGAAGCCCGTAGAGGGCTATGGTGAAAAAGGAAATATCCTCAGATGAAATCTGGAAAGAAGCTTTCTGAGAAACTGCTTAGTGTTCTGTTCATTCATCTCACAGAGTTACATCTGTGTTTCGTGGATCTCTTTGCTAGCCTTATTTCTGTGGAATCTGAGAACAGATATTTCGGATCCCTTTGAAGACTATACGGCCAAAGGAAGTATCCTTCGATAACAAAGAGAAAGAAGCTTTCTGAGAAACTTCTTTGTGTTCTGTGAAATCATCTCACAGAGTTACAGCTTTCCCCTCAAGAAGCCTTTCGCTAAGACAGTTCTTGTGGAATTGGCAAAGTGATATTTGGAAGCCCTTAGAGGGCTATGGTGAAAAAGGAAATATCCTCATATGAAATCTGGAAAGAAGCTTTCTGAGAAACTGCTTAGTGTTCTGTTCATTCATCTCACAGAGTTACATCTGTATTTCGTGGATCTCTTTGCTAGCCTTATTTCTGTGGAATCTGAGAACAGATATTTCGGATCCCTTTGAAGGCTATAGGGCCCAAGGAAATATCCTGCGATAACAAAGAGAAAGAAGCTTTCTGAGAAACTTCTTTGTGTTCTGTGAAATCATCTCACAGAGTTACAGCTTTCCCCTCAAGAAGCCTTTCGCTAAGACAGTTCTTGTGGAATTGGCAAAGTGATATTTGGAAGCCCATAGAGGGCTATGGTGAAAAAGGAAATATCCTCAGATGAAATCTGGAAAGAAGCTTTCTGAGAAACTGCTTAGTGTTCTGTTCATTCATCTCACAGAGTTACATCTGTGTTTCGTGGATCTCTTTGCTAGCCTTATTTCTGTGGAATCTGAGAACAGATATTTCGGATCCCTTTGAAGACTATATGGCCAAAGGAAATATCATCCGATAACAAAGAGAAAGAAGCTTTCTGAGAAACTTCTTTGTGTTCTGTGAAATCATCTCACAGAGTTACAGCTTTCCCCTCAAGAAGCCTTTCGCTAAGACAGTTCTTGTGGAATTGGCAAAGTGATATTTGGAAGCCCATAGAGGGCTATGGTGAAAAAGGAAATATCCTCAGATGAAATCTGGAAAGAAGCTTTCTGAGAAACTGCTCTGCGATGTGTGACTTCCACTCACAGAGTTACATCTGTATTTCGTGGATCTCTTTGCTAGCCTTATTTCTGTGGAATCTGAGAACAGATATTTCGGATCCCTTTGAAGACTATAGGGCCAAAGGAAATATCCTCTGATAACAAAGAGAAAGAAGCGTTCTGAGAAACTTCTTTGTGTTCTGTGAAATCATCTCACAGAGTTACAGCTTTCCCCTCAAGAAGCCTTTCGCCAAGACAGTTCTTGTGGAATTGGCAAAGTGATATTTGGAAGCCCGTAGAGGGCTATGGTGAAAAAGGAAATATCCTCAGATGAAATCTGGAAAGAAGCTTTCTGAGAAACTGCTTAGTGTTCTGTTCATTCATCTCATAGAATTACATCTGTGTTTCGTGGATCTCTTTGCTAGCCTTATTTCTGTGGAATCTGAGAACAGATATTTCGGATCCCTTTGAAGACTATAGGGCCAAAGGAAATATCCTACGATAACAAAGAGAAAGAAGCTTTCTGAGAAACTTCTTTGTGTTCTGTGAAATCATCTCACAGAGTTAGAGCTTTCCCCTCAAGAAGCCTTTCGGTAAGACAGTTCTTGTGGAATTGGCAAAGTGATATTTGGAAGCCCATAGAGGGCAATGGTGAAAAAGGAAATATCCTCAGATGAAATCTGGAAAGAAGCTTTCTGAGAAACTGCTTAGTGTTCTGTTCATTCATCACACAGAGTTACATCTGTATTTCGTGGATCTCTTTGCTAGCCTTATTTCTGTGGAATCTGAGAACAGATATTTCGGATCCCTTTGAAGACTATAGGGCCAAAGGAAATAAACCCCGATAACAAAGAGAAAGAAGCTTTCTGAGAAACTTCTTTGTGTTCTGTGAAATCATCTCACAGAGTTACAGCTTTCCCCTCAAGAAGCCTTTCGCTAAGACAGTTCTTGTGGAATTGGCAAAGTAATATTTGGAAGCCCATAGAGGGCTATGGTGAAAAAGGAAATATCCTCAGATGAAATCTGGAAAGAAGCTTTCTGAGAAACTGCTCTGTGATGTGTGACTTCCACTCACAGAGTTACATCTGTATTTCGTAGATCTCTTTGCTAGCCTTATTTCTGTGGAATCTGAGAACAGATATTTCGGATCCCTTTGAAGACTATAGGGCCAAAGGAAATATCCTGCGATAACAAAGAGAAAGAAGGTTTCTGAGAAACTTCTTTGTGTTCTGTGAAATCATCTCACAGAGTTACAGCTTTCCCCTCAAGAAGCCTTTCGCTAAGACAGTTCTTGTGGAATTGGCAAAGTGATATTTGGAAGCCCTTAGAGGGTTATGGTGAAAAAGGAAATATCCTCAGATGAAATCTGGAAAGAAGCTTTCTGAGAAACTGCTTAGTGTTCTGTTCATTCATCTCACAGAGTTACATCTGTATTTCGTGGATCTCTTTGCTAGCCTTATTTCTGTGGAATCTGAGAACAGATATTTCGGATCCCTATGAAGACTATAGGGCCAAAGGAAATATCCTCCGATTACAAAGAGAGAGAAGCTTTCTGAGAAACTTCTTTGTGTTCTGTGAAATCATCTCACAGAGTTACAGCTTTCCCCTCAAGAAGCCTTTCGCGAAGACAGTTCTTGTGGAATTGGCAAAGTGATATTTGGAAACCCATAGAGGGCTATGGTGAAAAAGGAAATATCCTCAGATGAAATCTGGAAAGAATCTTTCTGAGAAACTGCTCTGTGATGTGTGACTTCCACTCACAGAGTTACATCTGTATTTCGTGGATCTCTTTGCTGGCCTTATTTCTGTGGATTCTGAGAACAGATATTTCGGATCCCTTTGAAGACTATATGGCCAAAGGAAATATCCTCCGATAACAAAGAGAAAGAAGCTTTCTGAGAAACTTCTTTGTGTTCTGTGAAATCATCTCACAGAGTTACAGCTTTCCCCTCAAGAAGCCTTTCGCTAAGACAGTTCTTTTGGAATTGGCAAAGTGATATTTGGAAGCCCGTAGAGGGCTATGGTGAAAAAGGAAATATCCTCAGATGAAATCTGGAAAGAAGCTTTCTGAGAAACTGCTTAGTGTTCTGTTCATTCATCACACAGAGTTACATCTGTATTTCGTGGATCTCTTTGCTAGCCTTATTTCTGTGGAATCTGAGAACAGATATTTCGGATCCCTTGAAGACTATAGGGCCAAAGGAAATATCCCCCGATAACAAAGAGAAAGAAGCTTTCTGAGAAATTTCTTTGTGTTCTGTGAAATCATCTCACAGAGTTACAGCTTTCCCCTCAAGAAGCCTTTCGCTAAGACAGTTCTTGTGGAATTGGCAAAGTAATATTTGGAAGCCCATAGAGGGCTATGGTGAAAAAGGAAATATCCTCAGATGAAATCTGGAAAGAAGCTTTCTGAGAAACTGCTTAGTGTTCTGTTCATTCATCTCACAGAGTTACATCTGTATTTCGTGGATCTCTTTGCTAGCCTTATTTCTGTGGAATCTGAGAACAGATATTTCGGATCCCTTTGAAGACTATAGGGCCAAAGGAAATATCCTCTGATAACAAAGAGAAAGAAGCTTTCTGAGAAACTTCTTTGTGTTCTGTGACGTCATCTCACAGAGTTACAGCTTTCCCCTCAAGAAGCCTTTCGCTAAGACAGTTCTTGTGGAATTGGCAAAGTGATATTTGGAAGCCTATAGAGGGCTATGGTGAAAAAGGAAATATCCTCAGATGAAATCTGGAAAGAAGCTTTCTGAGAAACTGCTTAGTGTTCTGTTCATTCATCTCACAGAGTTACATCTGTATTTCGTGGATCTCTTTGCTAGCCTTATTTCTGTGGAATCTGAGAACAGATATTTCGGATCCCTTTGATGACTATATGGCCAAAGGAAATATCCTCCGATAAAAAAGAGAAAGAAGGTTTCTGAGAAACTTCTTTGTGTTCTGTGAAATCATCTCACAGAGTTACAGCTTTCCCCTCAAGAAGCCTTTAACTAAGACAGTTCTTGTGGAATTGGCAAAGTGATATTTGGAAGCCCATAGAGGGCTATGGTGAAAAAGGAAATATCCTCAGATGAAATCTGGAAAGAAGCTTTCTGAGAAACTGCTCTATGATGTGTGACTTCCACTCACAGAGTTACATCTGTATTTCGTAGATCTCTTTGCTAGCCTTATTTCTGTGGAATCTGAGAACAGATATTTCGGATCCCTTTGAAGACTATAGGGCCAAAGGAAATATCCTGCGATAACAAAGAGAAAGAAGCTTTCTGAGAAACTTCTTTGTGTTCTGTGAAATCATCTCACAGAGTTACAGCTTTCCCCTCAAGAAGCCTTTCGCTAAGACAGTTCTTGTGGAATTGGCAAAGTGATATTTGGAAGCCCTTAGAGGACTATGGTGAAAAAAGAAATATCCTCAGATGAAATCTGGAAAGAAGCTTTCTGAGAAACTGCTTAGTGTTCTGTTCATTCATCTCACAGAGTTACATCTGTATTTCGTGGATCTCTTTGCTAGCCTTATTTCTGAGGATTCTGAGAACAGATATTTCGGATCCCTTTGAAGACTATAGGGCCAAAGGAAATATCCTCCGATAACAAAGAGAAAGAAGCTTTCTGAGAAACTTCTTTGTGTTCTGTGAAATCATCTCACAGAGTTACAGCTTTCCCCTCCAGAAGCCTTTAGCTAAGACAGTTCTTGTGGAATTGGCAAAGTGATATTTGGAAGCCCATAGAGGGCTATGGTGAAAAAGGAAATATCCTCAGATGAAATCTGGAAAGAAGCTTTCTGAGAAACTGCTCTGTGATGTGTGACTTCCCCTCACAGAGTTACATCTGAATTTCGTGGATCTCTTTGCTAGCCTTATTTCTGTGGAATCTGAGAACAGATATTTCGGATCCCTTTGAAGACTATAGGGCCAAAGGAAATATCCTGCGATAACAAAGAGAAAGAAGCTTTCTGAGAAACTTGTTTGTGTTCTGTGAAATCATCTCACAGAGTTACAGCTTTCCCCTCAAGAAGCCTTTCGCTAAGACAGTTCTTGTGGAATTGGCAAAGTGATATTTGGAAGCCCATAGAGGGCTATGGTGAAAAAGGAAATATCCTCAGATGAAATCTGGAAAGAAGCTTTCTGAGAAACTGCTTAGTGTTCTGTTCATTCATCTCACAGAGTTACATCTGTGTTTCGTGGATCTCTTTGCTAGCCTTATTTCTGTGGAATCTGAGAACAGATATTTCGGATCCCTTTGAAGACTATAGGGCCAAAGGAAATATCCTCCGATAATAAAGAGAAAGAAGCTTTCTGAGAAACTTCTTTGTGTTCTGTGAAATCATCTCACAGAGTTACAGCTTTCCCCTCAAGAAGCCTTTCGCTAAGACAGTTCTTGTGGAATTGGCAAAGTGATATTTGGAAGCCCATAGAGGGCTATGGTGAAAAAGGAAATATCCTCAGATGAAATCTGGAAAGAAGCTTTCTGAGAAACTGCTTAGTGTTCTGTTCATTCATCTCACAGAGTTACATCTGTATTTCGTGGATCTCTTTGCTAGCCTTATTTCTGTGGAATCTGAGAACAGATATTTCGGATCCCTTTGAAGACTATATGGCCAAAGGAAATATCATCCGATAACAAAGAGAAAGAAGCTTTCTGAGAAACTTCTTTGTGTTCTGTGAAATCATCACACAGAGTTACAGCTTTCCCCTCAAGAAGCCTTTCGCTAAGACAGTTCTTGTGGAATTGGCAAAGTAATATTTGGAAGCCCGTAGAGGGCTATGGTGAAAAAGGAAATATCCTCAGATGAAATCTGGAAAGAAGCTTTCTGAGAAACTGCTCTGTGATGTGTGACTTCCACTCACAGAGTTACATCTGTATTTCGTGGATCTCTTTGCTAGCCTTATTTCTGTGGAATCTGAGAACAGATATTTCGGATCCCTTTGAAGACTATAGGGCCATAGGAAATATCCTCTGATAACAAAGAGAAAGAAGCTTTCTGAGAAACTTCTTTGTGTTCTGTGAAATCATCTCACAGAGTTACAGCTTTCCCCTCAAGAAGCCTTTCGCTAAGACAGTTCTTGTGGAATTGGCAAAGTGATATTTGGAAGCCCGTAGAGGGCTATGGTGAAAAAGGAAATATCCTCAGATGAAATCTGGAAAGAAGCTTTCTGAGAAACTGCTTAGTGTTCTGTTCATTCATCACACAGAGTTACATCTGTATTTCGTGGATCTCTTTGCTAGCCTTATTTCTGTGGAATCTGAGAACAGATATTTCGGATCCCTTGAAGACTATAGGGCCAAAGGAAATATCCCCCGATAACAAAGAGAAAGAAGCTTTCTGAGAAATTTCTTTGTGTTCTGTGAAATCATCTCACAGAGTTACAGCTTTCCCCTCAAGAAGCCTTTCGCTAAGACAGTTCTTGTGGAATTGGCAAAGTAATATTTGGAAGCCCATAGAGGGCTATGGTGAAAAAGGAAATATCCTCAGATGAAATCTGGAAAGAAGCTTTCTGAGAAACTGCTTAGTGTTCTGTTCATTCATCTCACAGAGTTACATCTGTATTTCGTGGATCTCTTTGCTAGCCTTATTTCTGTGGAATCTGAGAACAGATATTTCGGATCCCTTTGAAGACTATAGGGCCAAAGGAAATATCCTCTGATAACAAAGAGAAAGAAGCTTTCTGAGAAACTTCTTTGTGTTCTGTGACGTCATCTCACAGAGTTACAGCTTTCCCCTCAAGAAGCCTTTCGCTAAGACAGTTCTTGTGGAATTGGCAAAGTGATATTTGGAAGCCTATAGAGGGCTATGGTGAAAAAGGAAATATCCTCAGATGAAATCTGGAAAGAAGCTTTCTGAGAAACTGCTTAGTGTTCTGTTCATTCATCTCACAGAGTTACATCTGTATTTCGTGGATCTCTTTGCTAGCCTTATTTCTGTGGAATCTGAGAACAGATATTTCGGATCCCTTTGATGACTATATGGCCAAAGGAAATATCCTCCGATAAAAAAGAGAAAGAAGGTTTCTGAGAAACTTCTTTGTGTTCTGTGAAATCATCTCACAGAGTTACAGCTTTCCCCTCAAGAAGCCTTTAACTAAGACAGTTCTTGTGGAATTGGCAAAGTGATATTTGGAAGCCCATAGAGGGCTATGGTGAAAAAGGAAATATCCTCAGATGAAATCTGGAAAGAAGCTTTCTGAGAAACTGCTCTATGATGTGTGACTTCCACTCACAGAGTTACATCTGTATTTCGTAGATCTCTTTGCTAGCCTTATTTCTGTGGAATCTGAGAACAGATATTTCGGATCCCTTTGAAGACTATAGGGCCAAAGGAAATATCCTGCGATAACAAAGAGAAAGAAGCTTTCTGAGAAACTTCTTTGTGTTCTGTGAAATCATCTCACAGAGTTACAGCTTTCCCCTCAAGAAGCCTTTCGCTAAGACAGTTCTTGTGGAATTGGCAAAGTGATATTTGGAAGCCCTTAGAGGACTATGGTGAAAAAAGAAATATCCTCAGATGAAATCTGGAAAGAAGCTTTCTGAGAAACTGCTTAGTGTTCTGTTCATTCATCTCACAGAGTTACATCTGTATTTCGTGGATCTCTTTGCTAGCCTTATTTCTGAGGATTCTGAGAACAGATATTTCGGATCCCTTTGAAGACTATAGGGCCAAAGGAAATATCCTCCGATAACAAAGAGAAAGAAGCTTTCTGAGAAACTTCTTTGTGTTCTGTGAAATCATCTCACAGAGTTACAGCTTTCCCCTCCAGAAGCCTTTAGCTAAGACAGTTCTTGTGGAATTGGCAAAGTGATATTTGGAAGCCCATAGAGGGCTATGGTGAAAAAGGAAATATCCTCAGATGAAATCTGGAAAGAAGCTTTCTGAGAAACTGCTCTGTGATGTGTGACTTCCCCTCACAGAGTTACATCTGAATTTCGTGGATCTCTTTGCTAGCCTTATTTCTGTGGAATCTGAGAACAGATATTTCGGATCCCTTTGAAGACTATAGGGCCAAAGGAAATATCCTGCGATAACAAAGAGAAAGAAGCTTTCTGAGAAACTTGTTTGTGTTCTGTGAAATCATCTCACAGAGTTACAGCTTTCCCCTCAAGAAGCCTTTCGCTAAGACAGTTCTTGTGGAATTGGCAAAGTGATATTTGGAAGCCCATAGAGGGCTATGGTGAAAAAGGAAATATCCTCAGATGAAATCTGGAAAGAAGCTTTCTGAGAAACTGCTTAGTGTTCTGTTCATTCATCTCACAGAGTTACATCTGTGTTTCGTGGATCTCTTTGCTAGCCTTATTTCTGTGGAATCTGAGAACAGATATTTCGGATCCCTTTGAAGACTATAGGGCCAAAGGAAATATCCTCCGATAATAAAGAGAAAGAAGCTTTCTGAGAAACTTCTTTGTGTTCTGTGAAATCATCTCACAGAGTTACAGCTTTCCCCTCAAGAAGCCTTTCGCTAAGACAGTTCTTGTGGAATTGGCAAAGTGATATTTGGAAGCCCATAGAGGGCTATGGTGAAAAAGGAAATATCCTCAGATGAAATCTGGAAAGAAGCTTTCTGAGAAACTGCTTAGTGTTCTGTTCATTCATCTCACAGAGTTACATCTGTATTTCGTGGATCTCTTTGCTAGCCTTATTTCTGTGGAATCTGAGAACAGATATTTCGGATCCCTTTGAAGACTATATGGCCAAAGGAAATATCATCCGATAACAAAGAGAAAGAAGCTTTCTGAGAAACTTCTTTGTGTTCTGTGAAATCATCACACAGAGTTACAGCTTTCCCCTCAAGAAGCCTTTCGCTAAGACAGTTCTTGTGGAATTGGCAAAGTAATATTTGGAAGCCCATAGAGGGCTATGGTGAAAAAGGAAATATCCTCAGATGAAATCTGGAAAGAAGCTTTCTGAGAAACTGCTCTGTGATGTGTGACTTCCACTCACAGAGTTACATCTGTATTTCGTGGATCTCTTTGCTAGCCTTATTTCTGTGGAATCTGAGAACAGATATTTCGGATCCCTTTGAAGACTATAGGGCCATAGGAAATATCCTCTGATAACAAAGAGAAAGAAGCTTTCTGAGAAACTTCTTTGTGTTCTGTGAAATCATCTCACAGAGTTACAGCTTTCCCCTCAAGAAGCCTTTCGCTAAGACAGTTCTTGTGGAATTGGCAAAGTGATATTTGGAAGCCCATAGAGGGCTATGGTGAAAAAGGAAATATCCTCAGATGAAATCTGGAAAGAAGCTTTCTGAGAAACTGCTTAGTGTTCTGTTCATTCATCTCACAGAGTTACATCTGTGTTTCGTGGATCTCTTTGCTAGCCTTATTTCTGTGGAATCTGAGAACAGATATTTCGGATCCCTTTGAAGACTATACGGCCAAAGGAAGTATCCTTCGATAACAAAGAGAAAGAAGCTTTCTGAGAAACTTCTTTGTGTTCTGTGAAATCATCTCACAGAGTTACAGCTTTCCCCTCAAGAAGCCTTTCGCTAAGACAGTTCTTGTGGAATTGGCAAAGTGATATTTGGAAGCCCATAGAGGGCTATGGTGAAAAAGGAAATATCCTCATATGAAATCTGGAAAGAAGCTTTCTGAGAAACTGCTTAGTGTTCTGTTCATTCATCTCACAGAGTTACATCTGTATTTCGTGGATCTCTTTGCTAGCCTTATTTCTGTGGAATCTGAGAACAGATATTTCGGATCCCTTTGAAGGCTATAGGGCCCAAGGAAATATCCTGCGATAACAAAGAGAAAGAAGCTTTCTGAGAAACTTCTTTGTGTTCTGTGAAATCATCTCACAGAGTTACAGCTTTCCCCTCAAGAAGCCTTTCGCTAAGACAGTTCTTGTGGAATTGGCAAAGTGATATTTGGAAGCCCATAGAGGGCTATGGTGAAAAAGGAAATATCCTCAGATGAAATCTGGAAAGAAGCTTTCTGAGAAACTGCTTAGTGTTCTGCTCATTCATCTCACAGAGTTACATCTGTGTTTCGTGGATCTCTTTGCTAGCCTTATTTCTGTGGAATCTGAGAACAGATATTTCGGATCCCTTTGAAGACTATATGGCCAAAGGAAATATCATCCGATAACAAAGAGAAAGAAGCTTTCTGAGAAACTTCTTTGTGTTCTGTGAAATCATCTCACAGAGTTACAGCTTTCCCCTCAAGAAGCCTTTCGCTAAGACAGTTCTTGTGGAATTGGCAAAGTGATATTTGGAAGCCCATAGAGGGCTATGGTGAAAAAGGAAATATCCTCAGATGAAATCTGGAAAGAAGCTTTCTGAGAAACTGCTCTGCGATGTGTGACTTCCACTCACAGAGTTACATCTGTATTTCGTGGATCTCCTTGCTAGCCTTATTTCTGTGGAATCTGAGAACAGATATTTCGGATCCCTTTGAAGACTATAGGGCCAAAGGAAATATCCTCTGATAACAAAGAGAAAGAAGCGTTCTGAGAAACTTCTTTGTGTTCTGTGAAATCATCTCACAGAGTTACAGCTTTCCCCTCAAGAAGCCTTTCGCCAAGACAGTTCTTGTGGAATTGGCAAAGTGATATTTGGAAGCCCGTAGAGGGCTATGGTGAAAAAGGAAATATCCTCAGATGAAATCTGGAAAGAAGCTTTCTGAGAAACTGCTTAGTGTTCTGTTCATTCATCTCACAGAGTTACATCTGTGTTTCGTGGATCTCTTTGCTAGCCTTATTTCTGTGGAATCTGAGAACAGATATTTCGGATCCCTTTGAAGACTATACGGCCAAAGGAAGTATCCTTCGATAACAAAGAGAAAGAAGCTTTCTGAGAAACTTCTTTGTGTTCTGTGAAATCATCTCACAGAGTTACAGCTTTCCCCTCAAGAAGCCTTTCGCTAAGACAGTTCTTGTGGAATTGGCAAAGTGATATTTGGAAGCCCTTAGAGGGCTATGGTGAAAAAGGAAATATCCTCATATGAAATCTGGAAAGAAGCTTTCTGAGAAACTGCTTAGTGTTCTGTTCATTCATCTCACAGAGTTACATCTGTATTTCGTGGATCTCTTTGCTAGCCTTATTTCTGTGGAATCTGAGAACAGATATTTCGGATCCCTTTGAAGGCTATAGGGCCCAAGGAAATATCCTGCGATAACAAAGAGAAAGAAGCTTTCTGAGAAACTTCTTTGTGTTCTGTGAAATCATCTCACAGAGTTACAGCTTTCCCCTCAAGAAGCCTTTCGCTAAGACAGTTCTTGTGGAATTGGCAAAGTGATATTTGGAAGCCCATAGAGGGCTATGGTGAAAAAGGAAATATCCTCAGATGAAATCTGGAAAGAAGCTTTCTGAGAAACTGCTTAGTGTTCTGTTCATTCATCTCACAGAGTTACATCTGTGTTTCGTGGATCTCTTTGCTAGCCTTATTTCTGTGGAATCTGAGAACAGATATTTCGGATCCCTTTGAAGACTATATGGCCAAAGGAAATATCATCCGATAACAAAGAGAAAGAAGCTTTCTGAGAAACTTCTTTGTGTTCTGTGAAATCATCTCACAGAGTTACAGCTTTCCCCTCAAGAAGCCTTTCGCTAAGACAGTTCTTGTGGAATTGGCAAAGTGATATTTGGAAGCCCATAGAGGGCTATGGTGAAAAAGGAAATATCCTCAGATGAAATCTGGAAAGAAGCTTTCTGAGAAACTGCTCTGCGATGTGTGACTTCCACTCACAGAGTTACATCTGTATTTCGTGGATCTCTTTGCTAGCCTTATTTCTGTGGAATCTGAGAACAGATATTTCGGATCCCTTTGAAGACTATAGGGCCAAAGGAAATATCCTCTGATAACAAAGAGAAAGAAGCGTTCTGAGAAACTTCTTTGTGTTCTGTGAAATCATCTCACAGAGTTACAGCTTTCCCCTCAAGAAGCCTTTCGCCAAGACAGTTCTTGTGGAATTGGCAAAGTGATATTTGGAAGCCCGTAGAGGGCTATGGTGAAAAAGGAAATATCCTCAGATGAAATCTGGAAAGAAGCTTTCTGAGAAACTGCTTAGTGTTCTGTTCATTCATCTCATAGAATTACATCTGTGTTTCGTGGATCTCTTTGCTAGCCTTATTTCTGTGGAATCTGAGAACAGATATTTCGGATCCCTTTGAAGACTATAGGGCCAAAGGAAATATCCTACGATAACAAAGAGAAAGAAGCTTTCTGAGAAACTTCTTTGTGTTCTGTGAAATCATCTCACAGAGTTAGAGCTTTCCCCTCAAGAAGCCTTTCGGTAAGACAGTTCTTGTGGAATTGGCAAAGTGATATTTGGAAGCCCATAGAGGGCAATGGTGAAAAAGGAAATATCCTCAGATGAAATCTGGAAAGAAGCTTTCTGAGAAACTGCTTAGTGTTCTGTTCATTCATCACACAGAGTTACATCTGTATTTCGTGGATCTCTTTGCTAGCCTTATTTCTGTGGAGTCTGAGAACAGATATTTCGGATCCCTTTGAAGACTATAGGGCCAAAGGAAATAAACCCCGATAACAAAGAGAAAGAAGATTTCTGAGAAACTTCTTTGTGTTCTGTGAAATCATCTCACAGAGTTACAGCTTTCCCCTCAAGAAGCCTTTCGCTAAGACAGTTCTTGTGGAATTGGCAAAGTAATATTTGGAAGCCCATAGAGGGCTATGGTGAAAAAGGAAATATCCTCAGATGAAATCTGGAAAGAAGCTTTCTGAGAAACTGCTCTGTGATGTGTGACTTCCACTCACAGAGTTACATCTGTATTTCGTAGATCTCTTTGCTAGCCTTATTTCTGTGGAATCTGAGAACAGATATTTCGGATCCCTTTGAAGACTATAGGGCCAAAGGAAATATCCTGCGATAACAAAGAGAAAGAAGGTTTCTGAGAAACTTCTTTGTGTTCTGTGAAATCATCTCACAGAGTTACAGCTTTCCCCTCAAGAAGCCTTTCGCTAAGACAGTTCTTGTGGAATTGGCAAAGTGATATTTGGAAGCCCTTAGAGGGTTATGGTGAAAAAGGAAATATCCTCAGATGAAATCTGGAAAGAAGCTTTCTGAGAAACTGCTTAGTGTTCTGTTCATTCATCTCACAGAGTTACATCTGTATTTCGTGGATCTCTTTGCTAGCCTTATTTCTGTGGATTCTGAGAACAGATATTTCGGATCCCTATGAAGACTATAGGGCCAAAGGAAATATCCTCCGATAACAAAGAGAGAGAAGCTTTCTGAGAAACTTCTTTGTGTTCTGTGAAATCATCTCACAGAGTTACAGCTTTCCCCTCAAGAAGCCTTTCGCGAAGACAGTTCTTGTGGAATTGGCAAAGTGATATTTGGAAACCCATAGAGGGCTATGGTGAAAAAGGAAATATCCTCAGATGAAATCTGGAAAGAATCTTTCTGAGAAACTGCTCTGTGATGTGTGACTTCCACTCACAGAGTTACATCTGTATTTCGTGGATCTCTTTGCTGGCCTTATTTCTGTGGATTCTGAGAACAGATATTTCGGATCCCTTTGAAGACTATATGGCCAAAGGAAATATCCTCCGATAACAAAGAGAAAGAAGCTTTCTGAGAAACTTCTTTGTGTTCTGTGAAATCATCTCACAGAGTTACAGCTTTCCCCTCAAGAAGCCTTTCGCTAAGACAGTTCTTGTGGAATTGGCAAAGTGATATTTGGAAGCCCATAGAGGGCTATGGTGAAAAAGGAAATATCCTCAGATGAAATCTGGAAAGAAGCTTTCTGAGAAACTGCTTAGTGTTCTGTTCATTCACCTCACAGAGTTACATCTGTGTTTCGTGGATCTCTTTGCTAGCCTTATTTCTGTGGAATCTGAGAACAGATATTTCGGATCCCTTTGAAGACTATATGGCCAAAGGAAATATCCTCCGATAACAAAGAGAAAGAAGCTTTCTGAGAAACTTCTTTGTGTTCTGTGAAATCATCTCACAGAGTTACAGCTTTCCCCTCAAGAAGCCTTTCGCTAAGACAGTTCTTGTGGAATTGGCAAAGTGATATTTGGAAGCCCATAGAGGGCTATGGTGAAAAAGGAAATATCCTCAGATGAAATCTGGAAAGAAGATTTCTGAGAAACTGCTCTGTGATGTGTGACTTCCACTCACAGAGTTACATCTCTATTTGGTGGATCTTCTTGCAAGCCTTATTTCTGTGGAATCTGAGAACAGATATTTCGGATCCCTTTGAAGACTATAGGGCCAAAGGAAATATCCTCTGATAACAAAGAGAAAGAAGCTTTCTGAGAAACTTCTTTGTGTTCTGTGAAATCATCTCACAGAGTTACAGCGTTCCCCTCAAGATGCCTTTCGCTAAGACAGTTCTTTTGGAATTGGCAAAGTGATATTTGGAAGCCCATAGAGGGCTATGGTGAAAAAGGAAATATCCTCAGATGAAATCTGGAAAGAAGCTTTCTGAGAAACTGCTTAGTGTTCTGTTCATTCATCTCACAGAGTTACATCTGTATTTCGTGGATCTCTTTGCTAGCCTTATTTCTGTGGAATCTGAGAACAGATATTTCGGATCCCTTTGAAGTCTATATGGCCAAAGGAAATATCATCCGATAACAAAGAGAAAGAAGATTTCTGAGAAACTTCTTTGTGTTCTGTGAAATCATCTCACAGAGTTACAGTTTTCCCCTCAAGAAGCCTTTCGCGAAGACAGTTCTTGTGGAATTGGCAAAGTGATATTTGGAAGCCCATAGAGGGCTATGGTGAAAAAGGAAATATCCTCAGATGAAATCTGGAAAGAAGCTTTCTGAGAAACTGCTCTGCGATGTGTGACTTCCACTCACAGAGTTACATCTGTATTTCGTGGATCTCTTTGCTAGCCTTATTTCTGTGGAATCTGAGAACAGATATTTCGGATCCCTTTGAAGACTATAGGGCCAAAGGAAATATCCTCTGATAACAAAGAGAAAGAAGCATTCTGAGAAACTTCTTTGTGTTCTGTGAAATCATCTCACAGAGTTACAGCTTTCCCCTCAAGAAGCCTTTCGCCAAGACAGTTCTTGTGGAATTGGCAAAGTGATATTTGGAAGCCCGTAGAGGGCTATGGTGAAAAAGGAAATATCCTCAGATGAAATCTGGAAAGAAGCTTTCTGAGAAACTGCTTAGTGTTCTGTTCATTCATCACACAGAGTTACATCTGTATTTCGTGGATCTCTTTGCTAGCCTTATTTCTGTGGAATCTGAGAACAGATATTTCGGATCCCTTGAAGACTATAGGGCCAAAGGAAATATCCCCCGATAACAAAGAGAAAGAAGCTTTCTGAGAAATTTCTTTGTGTTCTGTGAAATCATCTCACAGAGTTACAGCTTTCCCCTCAAGAAGCCTTTCGCTAAGACAGTTCTTGTGGAATTGGCAAAGTAATATTTGGAAGCCCATAGAGGGCTATGGTGAAAAAGGAAATATCCTCAGATGAAATCTGGAAAGAAGCTTTCTGAGAAACTGCTTAGTGTTCTGTTCATTCATCTCACAGAGTTACATCTGTATTTCGTGGATCTCTTTGCTAGCCTTATTTCTGTGGAATCTGAGAACAGATATTTCGGATCCCTTTGAAGACTATAGGGCCAAAGGAAATATCCTCTGATAACAAAGAGAAAGAAGCTTTCTGAGAAACTTCTTTGTGTTCTGTGACGTCATCTCACAGAGTTACAGCTTTCCCCTCAAGAAGCCTTTCGCTAAGACAGTTCTTGTGGAATTGGCAAAGTGATATTTGGAAGCCTATAGAGGGCTATGGTGAAAAAGGAAATATCCTCAGATGAAATCTGGAAAGAAGCTTTCTGAGAAACTGCTTAGTGTTCTGTTCATTCATCTCACAGAGTTACATCTGTATTTCGTGGATCTCTTTGCTAGCCTTATTTCTGTGGAATCTGAGAACAGATATTTCGGATCCCTTTGATGACTATATGGCCAAAGGAAATATCCTCCGATAAAAAAGAGAAAGAAGGTTTCTGAGAAACTTCTTTGTGTTCTGTGAAATCATCTCACAGAGTTACAGCTTTCCCCTCAAGAAGCCTTTAACTAAGACAGTTCTTGTGGAATTGGCAAAGTGATATTTGGAAGCCCATAGAGGGCTATGGTGAAAAAGGAAATATCCTCAGATGAAATCTGGAAAGAAGCTTTCTGAGAAACTGCTCTATGATGTGTGACTTCCACTCACAGAGTTACATCTGTATTTCGTAGATCTCTTTGCTAGCCTTATTTCTGTGGAATCTGAGAACAGATATTTCGGATCCCTTTGAAGACTATAGGGCCAAAGGAAATATCCTGCGATAACAAAGAGAAAGAAGCTTTCTGAGAAACTTCTTTGTGTTCTGTGAAATCATCTCACAGAGTTACAGCTTTCCCCTCAAGAAGCCTTTCGCTAAGACAGTTCTTGTGGAATTGGCAAAGTGATATTTGGAAGCCCTTAGAGGACTATGGTGAAAAAAGAAATATCCTCAGATGAAATCTGGAAAGAAGCTTTCTGAGAAACTGCTTAGTGTTCTGTTCATTCATCTCACAGAGTTACATCTGTATTTCGTGGATCTCTTTGCTAGCCTTATTTCTGAGGATTCTGAGAACAGATATTTCGGATCCCTTTGAAGACTATAGGGCCAAAGGAAATATCCTCCGATAACAAAGAGAAAGAAGCTTTCTGAGAAACTTCTTTGTGTTCTGTGAAATCATCTCACAGAGTTACAGCTTTCCCCTCCAGAAGCCTTTAGCTAAGACAGTTCTTGTGGAATTGGCAAAGTGATATTTGGAAGCCCATAGAGGGCTATGGTGAAAAAGGAAATATCCTCAGATGAAATCTGGAAAGAAGCTTTCTGAGAAACTGCTCTGTGATGTGTGACTTCCCCTCACAGAGTTACATCTGAATTTCGTGGATCTCTTTGCTAGCCTTATTTCTGTGGAATCTGAGAACAGATATTTCGGATCCCTTTGAAGACTATAGGGCCAAAGGAAATATCCTGCGATAACAAAGAGAAAGAAGCTTTCTGAGAAACTTGTTTGTGTTCTGTGAAATCATCTCACAGAGTTACAGCTTTCCCCTCAAGAAGCCTTTCGCTAAGATAGTTCTTGTGGAATTGGCAAAGTGATATTTGGAAGCCCATAGAGGGCTATGGTGAAAAAGGAAATATCCTCAGATGAAATCTGGAAAGAAGCTTTCTGAGAAACTGCTTAGTGTTCTGTTCATTCATCTCACAGAGTTACATCTGTGTTTCGTGGATCTCTTTGCTAGCCTTATTTCTGTGGAATCTGAGAACAGATATTTCGGATCCCTTTGAAGACTATAGGGCCAAAGGAAATATCCTCCGATAATAAAGAGAAAGAAGCTTTCTGAGAAACTTCTTTGTGTTCTGTGAAATCATCTCACAGAGTTACAGCTTTCCCCTCAAGAAGCCTTTCGCTAAGACAGTTCTTGTGGAATTGGCAAAGTGATATTTGGAAGCCCATAGAGGGCTATGGTGAAAAAGGAAATATCCTCAGATGAAATCTGGAAAGAAGCTTTCTGAGAAACTGCTTAGTGTTCTGTTCATTCATCTCACAGAGTTACATCTGTATTTCGTGGATCTCTTTGCTAGCCTTATTTCTGTGGAATCTGAGAACAGATATTTCGGATCCCTTTGAAGACTATATGGCCAAAGGAAATATCATCCGATAACAAAGAGAAAGAAGCTTTCTGAGAAACTTCTTTGTGTTCTGTGAAATCATCACACAGAGTTACAGCTTTCCCCTCAAGAAGCCTTTCGCTAAGACAGTTCTTGTGGAATTGGCAAAGTAATATTTGGAAGCCCGTAGAGGGCTATGGTGAAAAAGGAAATATCCTCAGATGAAATCTGGAAAGAAGCTTTCTGAGAAACTGCTCTGTGATGTGTGACTTCCACTCACAGAGTTACATCTGTATTTCGTGGATCTCTTTGCTAGCCTTATTTCTGTGGAATCTGAGAACAGATATTTCGGATCCCTTTGAAGACTATAGGGCCATAGGAAATATCCTCTGATAACAAAGAGAAAGAAGCTTTCTGAGAAACTTCTTTGTGTTCTGTGAAATCATCTCACAGAGTTACAGCTTTCCCCTCAAGAAGCCTTTCGCTAAGACAGTTCTTGTGGAATTGGCAAAGTGATATTTGGAAGCCCATAGAGGGCTATGGTGAAAAAGGAAATATCCTCAGATGAAATCTGGAAAGAAGCTTTCTGAGAAACTGCTTAGTGTTCTGTTCATTCATCTCACAGAGTTACATCTGTGTTTCGTGGATCTCTTTGCTAGCCTTATTTCTGTGGAATCTGAGAACAGATATTTCGGATCCCTTTGAAGACTATACGGCCAAAGGAAGTATCCTTCGATAACAAAGAGAAAGAAGCTTTCTGAGAAACTTCTTTGTGTTCTGTGAAATCATCTCACAGAGTTACAGCTTTCCCCTCAAGAAGCCTTTCGCTAAGACAGTTCTTGTGGAATTGGCAAAGTGATATTTGGAAGCCCATAGAGGGCTATGGTGAAAAAGGAAATATCCTCATATGAAATCTGGAAAGAAGCTTTCTGAGAAACTGCTTAGTGTTCTGTTCATTCATCTCACAGAGTTACATCTGTATTTCGTGGATCTCTTTGCTAGCCTTATTTCTGTGGAATCTGAGAACAGATATTTCGGATCCCTTTGAAGGCTATAGGGCCCAAGGAAATATCCTGCGATAACAAAGAGAAAGAAGCTTTCTGAGAAACTTCTTTGTGTTCTGTGAAATCATCTCACAGAGTTACAGCTTTCCCCTCAAGAAGCCTTTCGCTAAGACAGTTCTTGTGGAATTGGCAAAGTGATATTTGGAAGCCCATAGAGGGCTATGGTGAAAAAGGAAATATCCTCAGATGAAATCTGGAAAGAAGCTTTCTGAGAAACTGCTTAGTGTTCTGTTCATTCATCTCACAGAGTTACATCTGTGTTTCGTGGATCTCTTTGCTAGCCTTATTTCTGTGGAATCTGAGAACAGATATTTCGGATCCCTTTGAAGACTATATGGCCAAAGGAAATATCATCCGATAACAAAGAGAAAGAAGCTTTCTGAGAAACTTCTTTGTGTTCTGTGAAATCATCTCACAGAGTTACAGCTTTCCCCTCAAGAAGCCTTTCGCTAAGACAGTTCTTGTGGAATTGGCAAAGTGATATTTGGAAGCCCATAGAGGGCTATGGTGAAAAAGGAAATATCCTCAGATGAAATCTGGAAAGAAGCTTTCTGAGAAACTGCTCTGCGATGTGTGACTTCCACTCACAGAGTTACATCTGTATTTCGTGGATCTCTTTGCTAGCCTTATTTCTGTGGAATCTGAGAACAGATATTTCGGATCCCTTTGAAGACTATAGGGCCAAAGGAAATATCCTCTGATAACAAAGAGAAAGAAGCGTTCTGAGAAACTTCTTTGTGTTCTGTGAAATCATCTCACAGAGTTACAGCTTTCCCCTCAAGAAGCCTTTCGCCAAGACAGTTCTTCTGGAATTGGCAAAGTGATATTTGGAAGCCCGTAGAGGGCTATGGTGAAAAAGGAAATATCCTCAGATGAAATCTGGAAAGAAGCTTTCTGAGAAACTGCTTAGTGTTCTGTTCATTCATCTCATAGAATTACATCTGTGTTTCGTGGATCTCTTTGCTAGCCTTATTTCTGTGGAATCTGAGAACAGATATTTCGGATCCCTTTGAAGACTATAGGGCCAAAGGAAATATCCTCCGATAACAAAGAGAAAGAAGCTTTCTGAGAAACTTCTTTGTGTTCTGTGAAATCATCTCACAGAGTTAGAGCTTTCCCCTCAAGAAGCCTTTCGGTAAGACAGTTCTTGTGGAATTGGCAAAGTGATATTTGGAAGCCCATAGAGGGCTATGGTGAAAAAGGAAATATCCTCAGATGAAATCTGGAAAGAAGCTTTCTGAGAAACTGCTTAGTGTTCTGTTCATTCATCACACAGAGTTACATCTGTATTTCGTGGATCTCTTTGCTAGCCTTATTTCTGTGGAATCTGAGAACAGATATTTCGGATCCCTTTGAAGACTATAGGGCCAAAGGAAATAAACCCCGATAACAAAGAGAAAGAAGCTTTCTGAGAAACTTCTTTGTGTTCTGTGAAATCATCTCACAGAGTTACAGCTTTCCCCTCAAGAAGCCTTTCGCTAAGACAGTTCTTGTGGAATTGGCAAAGTAATATTTGGAAGCCCATAGAGGGCTATGGTGAAAAAGGAAATATCCTCAGATGAAATCTGGAAAGAAGCTTTCTGAGAAACTGCTCTGTGATGTGTGACTTCCACTCACAGAGTTACATCTGTATTTCGTAGATCTCTTTGCTAGCCTTATTTCTGTGGAATCTGAGAACAGATATTTCGGATCCCTTTGAAGACTATAGGGCCAAAGGAAATATCCTGCGATAACAAAGAGAAAGAAGGTTTCTGAGAAACTTCTTTGTGTTCTGTGAAATCATCTCACAGAGTTACAGCTTTCCCCTCAAGAAGCCTTTCGCTAAGACAGTTCTTGTGGAATTGGCAAAGTGATATTTGGAAGCCTTTAGAGGGCTATGGTGAAAAAGGAAATATCCTCAGATGAAATCTGGAAAGAAGCTTTCTGAGAAACTGCTTAGTGTTCTGTTCATTCATCTCACAGAGTTACATCTGTATTTCGTGGATCTCTTTGCTAGCCTTATTTCTGTGGATTCTGAGAACAGATATTTCGGATCCCTATGAAGACTATAGGGCCAAAGGAAATATCCTCCGATAACAAAGAGAGAGAAGCTTTCTGAGAAACTTCTTTGTGTTCTGTGAAATCATCTCACAGAGTTACAGCTTTCCCCTCAAGAAGCCTTTCGCTAAGACAGTTCTTGTGGAATTGGCAAAGTGATATTTGGAAGCCCATAGAGGGCTATGGTGAAAAAGGAAATATCCTCAGATGAAATCTGGAAAGAATCTTTCTGAGAAACTGCTCTGTGATGTGTGACTTCCACTCACAGAGTTACATCTGTATTTCGTGGATCTCTTTGCTGGCCTTATTTCTGTGGATTCTGAGAACAGATATTTCGGATCCCTTTGAAGACTATATGGCCAAAGGAAATATCCTCCGATAACAAAGAGAAAGAAGCTTTCTGAGAAACTTCTTTGTGTTCTGTGAAATCATCTCACAGAGTTACAGCGTTCCCCTCAAGAGGCCTTTCGCTAAGACAGTTCTTTTGGAATTGGCAAAGTGATATTTGGAAGCCCATAGAGGGCTATGGTGAAAAAGGAAATATCCTCAGATGAAATCTGGAAAGAAGCTTTCTGAGAAACTGCTTAGTGTTCTGTTCATTCATCTCACAGAGTTACATCTGTATTTCGTGGATCTCTTTGCTAGCCTTATTTCTGTGGAATCTGAGAACAGATATTTCGGATCCCTTTGAAGTCTATATGGCCAAAGGAAATATCATCCGATAACAAAGAGAAAGAAGATTTCTGAGAAACTTCTTTGTGTTCTGTGAAATCATCTCACAGAGTTACAGTTTTCCCCTCAAGAAGCCTTTCGCGAAGACAGTTCTTGTGGAATTGGCAAAGTGATATTTGGAAGCCCATAGAGGGCTATGGTGAAAAAGGAAATATCCTCAGATGAAATCTGGAAAGAAGCTTTCTGAGAAACTGCTCTGCGATGTGTGACTTCCACTCACAGAGTTACATCTGTATTTCGTGGATCTCTTTGCTAGCCTTATTTCTGTGGAATCTGAGAACAGATATTTCGGATCCCTTTGAAGACTATAGGGCCAAAGGAAATATCCTCTGATAACAAAGAGAAAGAAGCTTTCTGAGAAACTTCTTTGTGTTCTGTGAAATCATCTCACAGAGTTACAGCTTTCCCCTCAAGAAGCCTTTCGCCAAGACAGTTCTTGTGGAATTGGCAAAGTGATATTTGGAAGCCCGTAGAGGGCTATGGTGAAAAAGGAAATATCCTCAGATGAAATCTGGAAAGAAGCTTTCTGAGAAACTGCTTAGTGTTCTGTTCATTCATCACACAGAGTTACATCTGTATTTCGTGGATCTCTTTGCTAGCCTTATTTCTGTGGAATCTGAGAACAGATATTTCGGATCCCTTGAAGACTATAGGGCCAAAGGAAATATCCCCCGATAACAAAGAGAAAGAAGCTTTCTGAGAAATTTCTTTGTGTTCTGTGAAATCATCTCACAGAGTTACAGCTTTCCCCTCAAGAAGCCTTTCGCTAAGACAGTTCTTGTGGAATTGGCAAAGTAATATTTGGAAGCCCATAGAGGGCTATGGTGAAAAAGGAAATATCCTCAGATGAAATCTGGAAAGAAGCTTTCTGAGAAACTGCTTAGTGTTCTGTTCATTCATCTCACAGAGTTACATCTGTATTTCGTGGATCTCTTTGCTAGCCTTATTTCTGTGGAATCTGAGAACAGATATTTCGGATCCCTTTGAAGACTATAGGGCCAAAGGAAATATCCTCTGATAACAAAGAGAAAGAAGCTTTCTGAGAAACTTCTTTGTGTTCTGTGACGTCATCTCACAGAGTTACAGCTTTCCCCTCAAGAAGCCTTTCGCTAAGACAGTTCTTGTGGAATTGGCAAAGTGATATTTGGAAGCCTATAGAGGGCTATGGTGAAAAAGGAAATATCCTCAGATGAAATCTGGAAAGAAGCTTTCTGAGAAACTGCTTAGTGTTCTGTTCATTCATCTCACAGAGTTACATCTGTATTTCGTGGATCTCTTTGCTAGCCTTATTTCTGTGGAATCTGAGAACAGATATTTCGGATCCCTTTGATGACTATATGGCCAAAGGAAATATCCTCCGATAAAAAAGAGAAAGAAGGTTTCTGAGAAACTTCTTTGTGTTCTGTGAAATCATCTCACAGAGTTACAGCTTTCCCCTCAAGAAGCCTTTAACTAAGACAGTTCTTGTGGAATTGGCAAAGTGATATTTGGAAGCCCATAGAGGGCTATGGTGAAAAAGGAAATATCCTCAGATGAAATCTGGAAAGAAGCTTTCTGAGAAACTGCTCTATGATGTGTGACTTCCACTCACAGAGTTACATCTGTATTTCGTAGATCTCTTTGCTAGCCTTATTTCTGTGGAATCTGAGAACAGATATTTCGGATCCCTTTGAAGACTATAGGGCCAAAGGAAATATCCTGCGATAACAAAGAGAAAGAAGCTTTCTGAGAAACTTCTTTGTGTTCTGTGAAATCATCTCACAGAGTTACAGCTTTCCCCTCAAGAAGCCTTTCGCTAAGACAGTTCTTGTGGAATTGGCAAAGTGATATTTGGAAGCCCTTAGAGGACTATGGTGAAAAAAGAAATATCCTCAGATGAAATCTGGAAAGAAGCTTTCTGAGAAACTGCTTAGTGTTCTGTTCATTCATCTCACAGAGTTACATCTGTATTTCGTGGATCTCTTTGCTAGCCTTATTTCTGAGGATTCTGAGAACAGATATTTCGGATCCCTTTGAAGACTATAGGGCCAAAGGAAATATCCTCCGATAACAAAGAGAAAGAAGCTTTCTGAGAAACTTCTTTGTGTTCTGTGAAATCATCTCACAGAGTTACAGCTTTCCCCTCCAGAAGCCTTTAGCTAAGACAGTTCTTGTGGAATTGGCAAAGTGATATTTGGAAGCCCATAGAGGGCTATGGTGAAAAAGGAAATATCCTCAGATGAAATCTGGAAAGAAGCTTTCTGAGAAACTGCTCTGTGATGTGTGACTTCCCCTCACAGAGTTACATCTGAATTTCGTGGATCTCTTTGCTAGCCTTATTTCTGTGGAATCTGAGAACAGATATTTCGGATCCCTTTGAAGACTATAGGGCCAAAGGAAATATCCTGCGATAACAAAGAGAAAGAAGCTTTCTGAGAAACTTGTTTGTGTTCTGTGAAATCATCTCACAGAGTTACAGCTTTCCCCTCAAGAAGCCTTTCGCTAAGACAGTTCTTGTGGAATTGGCAAAGTGATATTTGGAAGCCCATAGAGGGCTATGGTGAAAAAGGAAATATCCTCAGATGAAATCTGGAAAGAAGCTTTCTGAGAAACTGCTTAGTGTTCTGTTCATTCATCTCACAGAGTTACATCTGTGTTTCGTGGATCTCTTTGCTAGCCTTATTTCTGTGGAATCTGAGAACAGATATTTCGGATCCCTTTGAAGACTATAGGGCCAAAGGAAATATCCTCCGATAATAAAGAGAAAGAAGCTTTCTGAGAAACTTCTTTGTGTTCTGTGAAATCATCTCACAGAGTTACAGCTTTCCCCTCAAGAAGCCTTTCGCTAAGACAGTTCTTGTGGAATTGGCAAAGTGATATTTGGAAGCCCATAGAGGGCTATGGTGAAAAAGGAAATATCCTCAGATGAAATCTGGAAAGAAGCTTTCTGAGAAGCAGCTTAGTGTTCTGTTCATTCATCTCACAGAGTTACATCTGTATTTCGTGGATCTCTTTGCTAGCCTTATTTCTGTGGAATCTGAGAACAGATATTTCGGATCCCTTTGAAGACTATATGGCCAAAGGAAATATCATCCGATAACAAAGAGAAAGAAGCTTTCTGAGAAACTTCTTTGTGTTCTGTGAAATCATCACACAGAGTTACAGCTTTCCCCTCAAGAAGCCTTTCGCTAAGACAGTTCTTGTGGAATTGGCAAAGTAATATTTGGAAGCCCGTAGAGGGCTATGGTGAAAAAGGAAATATCCTCAGATGAAATCTGGAAAGAAGCTTTCTGAGAAACTGCTCTGTGATGTGTGACTTCCACTCACAGAGTTACATCTGTATTTCGTGGATCTCTTTGCTAGCCTTATTTCTGTGGAATCTGAGAACAGATATTTCGGATCCCTTTGAAGACTATAGGGCCATAGGAAATATCCTCTGATAACAAAGAGAAAGAAGCTTTCTGAGAAACTTCTTTGTGTTCTGTGAAATCATCTCACAGAGTTACAGCTTTCCCCTCAAGAAGCCTTTCGCTAAGACAGTTCTTGTGGAATTGGCAAAGTGATATTTGGAAGCCCATAGAGGGCTATGGTGAAAAAGGAAATATCCTCAGATGAAATCTGGAAAGAAGCTTTCTGAGAAACTGCTTAGTGTTCTGTTCATTCATCTCACAGAGTTACATCTGTGTTTCGTGGATCTCTTTGCTAGCCTTATTTCTGTGGAATCTGAGAACAGATATTTCGGATCCCTTTGAAGACTATACGGCCAAAGGAAGTATCCTTCGATAACAAAGAGAAAGAAGCTTTCTGAGAAACTTCTTTGTGTTCTGTGAAATCATCTCACAGAGTTACAGCTTTCCCCTCAAGAAGCCTTTCGCTAAGACAGTTCTTGTGGAATTGGCAAAGTGATATTTGGAAGCCCATAGAGGGCTATGGTGAAAAAGGAAATATCCTCATATGAAATCTGGAAAGAAGCTTTCTGAGAAACTGCTTAGTGTTCTGTTCATTCATCTCACAGAGTTACATCTGTATTTCGTGGATCTCTTTGCTAGCCTTATTTCTGTGGAATCTGAGAACAGATATTTCGGATCCCTTTGAAGGCTATAGGGCCCAAGGAAATATCCTGCGATAACAAAGAGAAAGAAGCTTTCTGAGAAACTTCTTTGTGTTCTGTGAAATCATCTCACAGAGTTACAGCTTTCCCCTCAAGAAGCCTTTCGCTAAGACAGTTCTTGTGGAATTGGCAAAGTGATATTTGGAAGCCCATAGAGGGCTATGGTGAAAAAGGAAATATCCTCAGATGAAATCTGGAAAGAAGCTTTCTGAGAAACTGCTTAGTGTTCTGTTCATTCATCTCACAGAGTTACATCTGTGTTTCGTGGATCTCTTTGCTAGCCTTATTTCTGTGGAATCTGAGAACAGATATTTCGGATCCCTTTGAAGACTATATGGCCAAAGGAAATATCATCCGATAACAAAGAGAAAGAAGCTTTCTGAGAAACTTCTTTGTGTTCTGTGAAATCATCTCACAGAGTTACAGCTTTCCCCTCAAGAAGCCTTTCGCTAAGACAGTTCTTGTGGAATTGGCAAAGTGATATTTGGAAGCCCATAGAGGGCTATGGTGAAAAAGGAAATATCCTCAGATGAAATCTGGAAAGAAGCTTTCTGAGAAACTGCTCTGCGATGTGTGACTTCCACTCACAGAGTTACATCTGTATTTCGTGGATCTCTTTGCTAGCCTTATTTCTGTGGAATCTGAGAACAGATATTTCGGATCCCTTTGAAGACTATAGGGCCAAAGGAAATATCCTCTGATAACAAAGAGAAAGAAGCGTTCTGAGAAACTTCTTTGTGTTCTGTGAAATCATCTCACAGAGTTACAGCTTTCCCCTCAAGAAGCCTTTCGCCAAGACAGTTCTTCTGGAATTGGCAAAGTGATATTTGGAAGCCCGTAGAGGGCTATGGTGAAAAAGGAAATATCCTCAGATGAAATCTGGAAAGAAGCTTTCTGAGAAACTGCTTAGTGTTCTGTTCATTCATCTCATAGAATTACATCTGTGTTTCGTGGATCTCTTTGCTAGCCTTATTTCTGTGGAATCTGAGAACAGATATTTCGGATCCCTTTGAAGACTATACGGCCAAAGGAAGTATCCTTCGATAACAAAGAGAAAGAAGCTTTCTGAGAAACTTCTTTGTGTTCTGTGAAATCATCTCACAGAGTTACAGCTTTCCCCTCAAGAAGCCTTTCGCTAAGACAGTTCTTGTGGAATTGGCAAAGTGATATTTGGAAGCCCATAGAGGGCTATGGTGAAAAAGGAAATATCCTCATATGAAATCTGGAAAGAAGCTTTCTGAGAAACTGCTTAGTGTTCTGTTCATTCATCTCACAGAGTTACATCTGTATTTCGTGGATCTCTTTGCTAGCCTTATTTCTGTGGAATCTGAGAACAGATATTTCGGATCCCTTTGAAGGCTATAGGGCCCAAGGAAATATCCTGCGATAACAAAGAGAAAGAAGCTTTCTGAGAAACTTCTTTGTGTTCTGTGAAATCATCTCACAGAGTTACAGCTTTCCCCTCAAGAAGCCTTTCGCTAAGACAGTTCTTGTGGAATTGGCAAAGTGATATTTGGAAGCCCATAGAGGGCTATGGTGAAAAAGGAAATATCCTCAGATGAAATCTGGAAAGAAGCTTTCTGAGAAACTGCTTAGTGTTCTGTTCATTCATCTCACAGAGTTACATCTGTGTTTCGTGGATCTCTTTGCTAGCCTTATTTCTGTGGAATCTGAGAACAGATATTTCGGATCCCTTTGAAGACTATATGGCCAAAGGAAATATCATCCGATAACAAAGAGAAAGAAGCTTTCTGAGAAACTTCTTTGTGTTCTGTGAAATCATCTCACAGAGTTACAGCTTTCCCCTCAAGAAGCCTTTCGCTAAGACAGTTCTTGTGGAATTGGCAAAGTGATATTTGGAAGCCCATAGAGGGCTATGGTGAAAAAGGAAATATCCTCAGATGAAATCTGGAAAGAAGCTTTCTGAGAAACTGCTCTGCGATGTGTGACTTCCACTCACAGAGTTACATCTGTATTTCGTGGATCTCTTTGCTAGCCTTATTTCTGTGGAATCTGAGAACAGATATTTCGGATCCCTTTGAAGACTATAGGGCCAAAGGAAATATCCTCTGATAACAAAGAGAAAGAAGCGTTCTGAGAAACTTCTTTGTGTTCTGTGAAATCATCTCACAGAGTTACAGCTTTCCCCTCAAGAAGCCTTTCGCCAAGACAGTTCTTCTGGAATTGGCAAAGTGATATTTGGAAGCCCGTAGAGGGCTATGGTGAAAAAGGAAATATCCTCAGATGAAATCTGGAAAGAAGCTTTCTGAGAAACTGCTTAGTGTTCTGTTCATTCATCTCATAGAATTACATCTGTGTTTCGTGGATCTCTTTGCTAGCCTTATTTCTGTGGAATCTGAGAACAGATATTTCGGATCCCTTTGAAGACTATAGGGCCAAAGGAAATATCCTCCGATAACAAAGAGAAAGAAGCTTTCTGAGAAACTTCTTTGTGTTCTGTGAAATCATCTCACAGAGTTAGAGCTTTCCCCTCAAGAAGCCTTTCGGTAAGACAGTTCTTGTGGAATTGGCAAAGTGATATTTGGAAGCCCATAGAGGGCTATGGTGAAAAAGGAAATATCCTCAGATGAAATCTGGAAAGAAGCTTTCTGAGAAACTGCTTAGTGTTCTGTTCATTCATCACACAGAGTTACATCTGTATTTCGTGGATCTCTTTGCTAGCCTTATTTCTGTGGAATCTGAGAACAGATATTTCGGATCCCTTTGAAGACTATAGGGCCAAAGGAAATAAACCCCGATAACAAAGAGAAAGAAGCTTTCTGAGAAACTTCTTTGTGTTCTGTGAAATCATCTCACAGAGTTACAGCTTTCCCCTCAAGAAGCCTTTCGCTAAGACAGTTCTTGTGGAATTGGCAAAGTAATATTTGGAAGCCCATAGAGGGCTATGGTGAAAAAGGAAATATCCTCAGATGAAATCTGGAAAGAAGCTTTCTGAGAAACTGCTCTGTGATGTGTGACTTCCACTCACAGAGTTACATCTGTATTTCGTAGATCTCTTTGCTAGCCTTATTTCTGTGGAATCTGAGAACAGATATTTCGGATCCCTTTGAAGACTATAGGGCCAAAGGAAATATCCTGCGATAACAAAGAGAAAGAAGGTTTCTGAGAAACTTCTTTGTGTTCTGTGAAATCATCTCACAGAGTTACAGCTTTCCCCTCAAGAAGCCTTTCGCTAAGACAGTTCTTGTGGAATTGGCAAAGTGATATTTGGAAGCCTTTAGAGGGCTATGGTGAAAAAGGAAATATCCTCAGATGAAATCTGGAAAGAAGCTTTCTGAGAAACTGCTTAGTGTTCTGTTCATTCATCTCACAGAGTTACATCTGTATTTCGTGGATCTCTTTGCTAGCCTTATTTCTGTGGATTCTGAGAACAGATATTTCGGATCCCTATGAAGACTATAGGGCCAAAGGAAATATCCTCCGATAACAAAGAGAGAGAAGCTTTCTGAGAAACTTCTTTGTGTTCTGTGAAATCATCTCACAGAGTTACAGCTTTCCCCTCAAGAAGCCTTTCGCTAAGACAGTTCTTGTGGAATTGGCAAAGTGATATTTGGAAGCCCATAGAGGGCTATGGTGAAAAAGGAAATATCCTCAGATGAAATCTGGAAAGAATCTTTCTGAGAAACTGCTCTGTGATGTGTGACTTCCACTCACAGAGTTACATCTGTATTTCGTGGATCTCTTTGCTGGCCTTATTTCTGTGGATTCTGAGAACAGATATTTCGGATCCCTTTGAAGACTATATGGCCAAAGGAAATATCCTCCGATAACAAAGAGAAAGAAGCTTTCTGAGAAACTTCTTTGTGTTCTGTGAAATCATCTCACAGAGTTACAGCTTTCCCCTCAAGAAGCCTTTCGCTAAGACAGTTCTTGTGGAATTGGCAAAGTGATATTTGGAAGCCCATAGAGGGCTATGGTGAAAAAGGAAATATCCTCAGATGAAATCTGGAAAGAAGCTTTCTGAGAAACTGCTTAGTGTTCTGTTCATTCACCTCACAGAGTTACATCTGTGTTTCGTGGATCTCTTGGCTAGCCTTATTTCTGTGGAATCTGAGAACAGATATTTCGGATCCCTTTGAAGACTATAGGGCCAAAGGAAATATCCTCTGATAACAAAGAGAAAGAAGCTTTCTGAGAAACTTCTTTGTGTTCTGTGAAATCATCTCACAGAGTTACAGCGTTCCCCTCAAGAGGCCTTTCGCTAAGACAGTTCTTGTGGAATTGGCAAAGTGATATTTGGAAGCCCATAGAGGGCTATGGTGAAAAAGGAAATATCCTCAGATGAAATCTGGAAAGAAGCTTTCTGAGAAACTGCTTAGTGTTCTGTTCATTCATCTCACAGAGTTACATCTGTATTTCGTGGATCTCTTTGCTAGCCTTATTTCTGTGGAATCTGAGAACAGATATTTCGGATCCCTTTGAAGTCTATATGGCCAAAGGAAATATCATCCGATAACAAAGAGAAAGAAGATTTCTGAGAAACTTCTTTGTGTTCTGTGAAATCATCTCACAGAGTTACAGTTTTCCCCTCAAGAAGCCTTTCGCGAAGACAGTTCTTGTGGAATTGGCAAAGTGATATTTGGAAGCCCATAGAGGGCTATGGTGAAAAAGGAAATATCCTCAGATGAAATCTGGAAAGAAGCTTTCTGAGAAACTGCTCTGCGATGTGTGACTTCCACTCACAGAGTTACATCTGTATTTCGTGGATCTCTTTGCTAGCCTTATTTCTGTGGAATCTGAGAACAGATATTTCGGATCCCTTTGAAGACTATAGGGCCAAAGGAAATATCCTCTGATAACAAAGAGAAAGAAGCTTTCTGAGAAACTTCTTTGTGTTCTGTGAAATCATCTCACAGAGTTACAGCTTTCCCCTCAAGAAGCCTTTCGCCAAGACAGTTCTTGTGGAATTGGCAAAGTGATATTTGGAAGCCCGTAGAGGGCTATGGTGAAAAAGGAAATATCCTCAGATGAAATCTGGAAAGAAGCTTTCTGAGAAACTGCTTAGTGTTCTGTTCATTCATCACACAGAGTTACATCTGTATTTCGTGGATCTCTTTGCTAGCCTTATTTCTGTGGAATCTGAGAACAGATATTTCGGATCCCTTGAAGACTATAGGGCCAAAGGAAATATCCCGCGATAACAAAGAGAAAGAAGCTTTCTGAGAAATTTCTTTGTGTTCTGTGAAATCATCTCACAGAGTTACAGCTTTCCCCTCAAGAAGCCTTTCGCTAAGACAGTTCTTGTGGAATTGGCAAAGTAATATTTGGAAGCCCATAGAGGGCTATGGTGAAAAAGGAAATATCCTCAGATGAAATCTGGAAAGAAGCTTTCTGAGAAACTGCTTAGTGTTCTGTTCATTCATCTCACAGAGTTACATCTGTATTTCGTGGATCTCTTTGCTAGCCTTATTTCTGTGGAATCTGAGAACAGATATTTCGGATCCCTTTGAAGACTATAGGGCCAAAGGAAATATCCTCTGATAACAAAGAGAAAGAAGCTTTCTGAGAAACTTCTTTGTGTTCTGTGACGTCATCTCACAGAGTTACAGCTTTCCCCTCAAGAAGCCTTTCGCTAAGACAGTTCTTGTGGAATTGGCAAAGTGATATTTGGAAGCCTATAGAGGGCTATGGTGAAAAAGGAAATATCCTCAGATGAAATCTGGAAAGAAGCTTTCTGAGAAACTGCTTAGTGTTCTGTTCATTCATCTCACAGAGTTACATCTGTATTTCGTGGATCTCTTTGCTAGCCTTATTTCTGTGGAATCTGAGAACAGATATTTCGGATCCCTTTGATGATTATATGGCCAAAGGAAATATCCTCCGATAAAAAAGAGAAAGAAGGTTTCTGAGAAACTTCTTTGTGTTCTGTGAAATCATCTCACAGAGTTACAGCTTTCCCCTCAAAATCCTTTAACTAAGACAGTTCTTGTGGAATTGGCAAAGTGATATTTGGAAGCCCATAGAGGGCTATGGTGAAAAAGGAAATATCCTCAGATGAAATCTGGAAAGAAGCTTTCTGAGAAACTGCTCTATGATGTGTGACTTCCACTCACAGAGTTACATCTGTATTTCGTAGATCTCTGTGCTAGCCTTATTTCTGTGGAATCTGAGAACAGATATTTCGGATCCCTTTGAAGACTATAGGGCCAAAGGAAATATCCTGCGATAACAAAGAGAAAGAAGCTTTCTGAGAAACTTCTTTGTGTTCTGTGAAATCATCTCACAGAGTTACAGCTTTCCCCTCAAGAAGCCTTTCGCTAAGACAGTTCTTGTGGAATTGGCAAAGTGATATTTGGAAGCCCTTAGAGGACTATGGTGAAAAAAGAAATATCCTCAGATGAAATCTGGAAAGAAGCTTTCTGAGAAACTGCTTAGTGTTCTGTTCATTCATCTCACAGAGTTACATCTGTATTTCGTGGATCTCTTTGCTAGCCTTATTTCTGAGGATTCTGAGAACAGATATTTCGGATCCCTTTGAAGACTATAGGGCCAAAGGAAATATCCTCCGATAACAAAGAGAAAGAAGCTTTCTGAGAAACTTCTTTGTGTTCTGTGAAATCATCTCACAGAGTTACAGCTTTCCCCTCAAGAAGCCTTTAGCTAAGACAGTTCTTGTGGAATTGGCAAAGTGATATTTGGAAGCCCATAGAGGGCTATGGTGAAAAAGGAAATATCCTCAGATGAAATCTGGAAAGAAGCTTTCTGAGAAACTGCTTAGTGTTCTGTTCATTCATCTCACAGAGTTATATCTGTCTTTCGTGGATCTCTTTGCTAGCCTTATTTCTGTGGAATCTGAGAACAGATATTTCGGATCCCTTTGAAGACTATATGGCCAAAGGAAATATCATCCGATAAAAAAGAGAAAGAAGCTTTCTGAGAAACTTCTTTGTGTTCTGTGAAATCATCTCACAGAGTTACAGCTTTCCCCTCAAGAAGCCTTTCGCTAAGACAGTTCTTGTGGAATTGGCAAAGTGATATTTGGAAGCCCATAGAGGGCTATGGTGAAAAAGGAAATATCCTCAGATGAAATCTGGAAAGAAGCTTTCTGAGAAACTGCTTAGTGTTCTGTTCATTCATCTCACAGAGTTACATCTGTATTTCGTGGGTCTCTTTGCTAGCCTTATTTCTGTGGAATCTGAGAACAGATATTTCGGATCCCTTTGAAGACTATATGGCCAAAGGAAATATCATCCGATAACAAAGAGAAAGAAGATTTCTGAGAAACTTCTTTGTGTTCTGTGAAATCATCTCACAGAGTTACAGCTTTCCCCTCAAGAAGCCTTTCGCTAAGACAGTTCTTGTGGAATTGGCAATGTGATATTTGGAACCCCATACAGGGCTATGGTGAAAAAGGAAATATACTCAGATGAAATCTGGAAAGAAGCTTTCTGAGAAACTGCTTAGTGTTCTGTTCATTCATCTCACAGAGTTACATCTGTGTTTCGTGGATCTCTTTGCTAGCCTTATTTCTGTGGAATCTGAGAACAGATATTTCGGATCCCTTTGAAGACTATAGGGCCAAAGGAAATATCCTCCGATAACAAAGAGAAAGAAGCTTTCTGAGAAACTTCTTTGTGTTCTGTGAAATCATCTCACAGAGTTACAGCTTTCCCCTCAAGAAGCCTTTCGCTAAGACAGTTCTTGTGGAATTGGCAAAGTGATATTTGGAAGCCCATAGAGGGCTATGGTGAAAAAGGAAATATCCTCAGATGAAATCTGGAAAGAAGCTTTCTGAGAAACTGCTTAGTGTTCTGTTCATTCATCTCACAGAGTTACATCTGTGTTTCGTGGATCTCTTTGCTAGCCTTATTTCTGTGGAATCTGAGAACAGATATTTCGGATCCCTTTGAAGACTATAGGGCCAAAGGAAATATCCTCCGATAACAAAGAGAAAGAAGCTTTCTGAGAAACTTCTTTGTGTTCTGTGAAATCATCTCACAGAGTTACAGCTTTCCCCTCAAGAAGCCTTTCGCTAAGACAGTTCTTGTGGAATTGGCAAAGTGATATTTGGAAGCCCATAGAGGGCTATGGTGAAAAAGGAAATATCCTCAGATGAAATCTGGAAAGAAGCTTTCTGAGAAACTGCTCTGTGATGTGTGACTTCCACTCACAGAGTTACATCTCTATTTGGTGGATCTTCTTGCTAGCCTTATTTCTGTGGAATCTGAGAACAGATATTTCGGATCCCTTTGAAGACTATAGGGCCAAAGGAAATATCCTCTGATAACAAAGAGAAAGAAGCTTTCTGAGAAACTTCTTTGTGTTCTGTGAAATCATCTCACAGAGTTACAGCTTTCCCCTCAAGAAGCCTTTCGCTAAGACAGTTCTTGTGGAATTGGCAAAGTGATATTTGGAAGCCCATAGAGGGCTATGGTGAAAAAGGAAATATCCTCAGATGAAATCTGGAAAGAAGCTTTCTGAGAAACTGCTTAGTGTTCTGTTCATTCATCTCACAGAGTTACATCTGTATTTCGTGGATCTCTTTGCTAGCCTTATTTCTGTGGAATCTGAGAACAGATATTTCGGATCCCTTTGAAGACTATATGGCCAAAGGAAATATCATCCGATAACAAAGAGAAAGAAGATTTCTGAGAAACTTCTTTGTGTTCTGTGAAATCATCTCACAGAGTTACAGCTTTCCCCTCAAGAAGCCTTTCGCTAAGACAGTTCTTGTGGAATTGGCAAAGTGATATTTGGAAGCCCATAGAGGGCTATGGTGAAAAAGGAAATATCCTCAGATGAAATCTGGAAAGAGGCTTTCTGAGAAACTGCTCTGCGATGTGTGACTTCCACTCACAGAGTTACATCTGTATTTCGTCGATCTCTTTGCTAGCCTTATTTCTGTGGAATCTGAGAACAGATATTTCGGATCCCTTTGAAGACTATAGGGCCAAAGGAAATCTCCTCTGATAACAAAGAGAAAGAAGCTTTCTGAGAAACTTTTTTGTGTTCTGTGAAATCATCTCACAGAGTTACAGCTTTCCCCTCAAGAAGCCTTTCGCCAAGACAGTTCTTGTGGAATTGGCAAAGTGATATTTGGAAGCCCGTAGAGGGCTATGGTGAAAAAGGAAATATCCTCAGATGAAATCTGGAAAGAAGCTTTCTGAGAAACTGCTTAATGTTCTGTTCATTCATCTCATAGAATTACATCTGTGTTTCGTGGATCTCTTTGCTAGCCTTATTTCTGTTGAATCTGAGAACACATATTTCGGATCCCGTTGAAGACTATAGGGCCAAAGGAAATATCCTCCGATAACAAAGAGAAAGAAGCTTTCTGAGAAACTTCTTTGTGTTCTGTGAAATCATCTCATAGAGTTACAGCTTTCCCCTCAAGAAGCCTTTCGGTAAGACAGTTCTTGTGGAATTGGCAAAGTGATATTTGGAAGCCCATAGAGGGCTATGGTGAAAAAGGAAATATCCTCAGATGAAATCTGGAAAGAAGCTTTCTGAGAAACTGCTCTGTGATATGTGACTTCCACTCACAGAGTTACATCTGTATTTCGTGGATCTCTTTGCTAGCCTTATTTCTGTGGAATCTGAGAACAGATATTTCGGATCCCTTTGAAGACTATAGGGCCAAAGGAAATATCCTCTGATAACAAAGAGAAAGAAGCTTTCTGAGAAACTTCTTTGTGTTCTGTGAAATCATCTCACAGAATTACAGCTTTCCCCTCAAGAAGCCTTTCGCTAAGACAGTTCTTGTGGAATTGGCAAAGTGATATTTGGAAGCCCATAGAGGGCTATGGTGAAAAAGGAAATATCCTCAGATGAAATCTGGAAAGAAGCTTTCTGAGAAACTGCTTAGTGTTCTGTTCATTCATCTCACAGAGTTACATCTGTATTTCGTGGATCTCTTTGCTAGCCTTATTTCTGTGGAATCTGAGAACAGATATTTCGGATCCCTTTGAAGACTATAGGGCCAAAGGAAATATCCTCTGATAACAAAGAGAAAGAAGCTTTCTGAGAAACTTCTTTGTGTTCTGTGAAATCATCTCACAGAGTTACAGCTTTCCCCTCAAGAACCCTTTCGCTAAGACAGTTCTTGTGGAATTGGCAAAGTGATATTTGTAAGCCCATAGAGGGCTATGGTGAAAAAGGAAATATCCTCAGATGAAATCTGGAAAGAAGCTTTCTGAGAAACTGCTTAGTGTTCTGTTCATTCATCTCACAGAGTTACATCTGTGTTTCGTGGATCTCTTTGCTAGCCTTATTTCTGTGGAATCTGAGAACAGATATTTCGGATCCCTTTGAAGACTATATGGCCAAAGGAAATATCCTCCGATAAAAAAGAGAAAGAAGCTTTCTGAGAAACTTCTTTGTGTTCTGTGAAATCATCTCACAGAGTTACAGCTTTCCCCTCAAGAAGCCTTTCACTAAGACAGTTCTTGTGGAATTGGCAAAGTGATATTTGGAAGCCCATAGAGGGCTATGGTGATAAAGGAAATATCCTCAGATGAAATCTGGAAAGAAGCTTTCTGAGAAACTGCTCTGTGATGTGTGACTTCCACTCACAGAGTTACATCTGTATTTCGTAGATCTCTTTGCTAGCCTTATTTCTGTGGAATCTGAGAACAGATATTTCGGATCCCTTTGAAGACTATAGGGCCAAAGGAAATATCCTCCGATAACAAAGAGAAAGAAGCTTTCTGAGAAACTTCTTTGTGTTCTGTGAAATCATCTCACAGAGTTACAGCTTTCCCCTCAAGAAGCCTTTCGCTAAGACAGTTCTTGTGGAATTGGCAAAGTGATATTTGGAAGTCCTTAGAGGGCTATGGTGAAAAAGGAAATATCCTCAGATGAAATCTGGAAAGAAGCTTTCTGAGAAACTGCTTAGTGTTCTGTTCATTCATCTCACAGAGTTACATCTGTATTTCGTGGATCTCTTTGCTAGCCTTATTTCTGTGGATTCTGAGAACAGATATATCGGATCCCTTTGAAGACTATAGGGCCAAAGGAAATATCATCCGATAACAAAGAGAAAGAAGCTTTCTGAGAAACTTCTTTGTGTTCTGTGAAATCATCTCACAGAGTTACAGCTTTCCCCTCAAGAAGCCTTTCGCTAAGACAGTTCTTGTGGAATTGGCAAAGTGATATTTGGAAGCCCATAGAGGGCTATGGTGAAAAAGGAAATATCCTCAGATGAAATCTGGAAAGAAGCTTTCTGAGAAACTGCTCTGTGATGTGTGACTTCCACTCACAGAGTTACATCTCTATTTGGTGGATCTTCTTGCTAGCCTTATTTCTGTGGAATCTGAGAACAGATATTTCGGATCCCTTTGAAGACTATAGGGCCAAAGCAAATATCCTCTGATAACAAAGAGAAAGAAGCTTTCTGAGAAACTTCTTTGTGTTCTGTGAAATCATCTCACAGAATTACAGCTTTCCCCTCAAGAAGCCTTTCGCTAAGACAGTTCTTGTGGAATTGGCAAAGTGATATTTGGAAGCCCATAGAGGGCTATGGTGAAAAAGGAAATATCCTCAGATGAAATCTGGAAAGAAGCTTTCTGAGAAACTGCTTAGTGTTCTGTTCATTCATCTCACAGAGTTACATCTGTATTTCGTGGATCTCTTTGCTAGCCTTATTTCTGTGGAATCTGAGAACAGATATTTCGGATCCCTTTGAAGACTATAGGGCCAAAGGAAATATCCTCTGATAACAAAGAGAAAGAAGCTTTCTGAGAAACTTCTTTGTGTTCTGTGAAATCATCTCACAGAGTTACAGCTTTCCCCTCAAGAACCCTTTCGCTAAGACAGTTCTTGTGGAATTGGCAAAGTGATATTTGTAAGCCCATAGAGGGCTATGGTGAAAAAGGAAATATCCTCAGATGAAATCTGGAAAGAAGCTTTCTGAGAAACTGCTTAGTGTTCTGTTCATTCATCTCACAGAGTTACATCTGTGTTTCGTGGATCTCTTTGCTAGCCTTATTTCTGTGGAATCTGAGAACAGATATTTCGGATCCCTTTGAAGACTATATGGCCAAAGGAAATATCCTCCGATAAAAAAGAGAAAGAAGCTTTCTGAGAAACTTCTTTGTGTTCTGTGAAATCATCTCACAGAGTTACAGCTTTCCCCTCAAGAAGCCTTTCACTAAGACAGTTCTTGTGGAATTGGCAAAGTGATATTTGGAAGCCCATAGAGGGCTATGGTGATAAAGGAAATATCCTCAGATGAAATCTGGAAAGAAGCTTTCTGAGAAACTGCTCTGTGATGTGTGACTTCCACTCACAGAGTTACATCTGTATTTCGTAGATCTCTTTGCTAGCCTTATTTCTGTGGAATCTGAGAACAGATATTTCGGATCCCTTTGAAGACTATAGGGCCAAAGGAAATATCCTCCGATAACAAAGAGAAAGAAGCTTTCTGAGAAACTTCTTTGTGTTCTGTGAAATCATCTCACAGAGTTACAGCTTTCCCCTCAAGAAGCCTTTCGCTAAGACAGTTCTTGTGGAATTGGCAAAGTGATATTTGGAAGTCCTTAGAGGGCTATGGTGAAAAAGGAAATATCCTCAGATGAAATCTGGAAAGAAGCTTTCTGAGAAACTGCTTAGTGTTCTGTTCATTCATCTCACAGAGTTACATCTGTATTTCGTGGATCTCTTTGCTAGCCTTATTTCTGTGGATTCTGAGAACAGATATATCGGATCCCTTTGAAGACTATAGGGCCAAAGGAAATATCATCCGATAACAAAGAGAAAGAAGCTTTCTGAGAAACTTCTTTGTGTTCTGTGAAATCATCTCACAGAGTTACAGCTTTCCCCTCAAGAAGCCTTTCGCTAAGACAGTTCTTGTGGAATTGGCAAAGTGATATTTGGAAGCCCATAGAGGGCTATGGTGAAAAAGGAAATATCCTCAGATGAAATCTGGAAAGAAGCTTTCTGAGAAACTGCTCTGTGATGTGTGACTTCCACTCACAGAGTTACATCTCTATTTGGTTTATCTTCTTGCTAGCCTTATTTCTGTGGAATCTGAGAACAGATATTTCGGATCCCTTTGAAGACTATAGGGCCAAAGCAAATATCCTCTGATAACAAAGAGAAAGAAGCTTTCTGAGAAACTTCTTTGTGTTCTGTGAAATCATCTCACAGAGTTACAGCTTTCCCCTCAAGAAGCCTTTCGCTAAGACAGTTCTTGTGGAATTGGCAAAGTGATATTTGGAAGCCCATAGAGGGCTATGGTGAAAAAGGAAATATCCTCAGATGAAATCTGGAAAGAAGCTTTCTGAGAAACTGCTTAGTGTTCTGTTCATTCATCTCACAGAGTTACATCTGTATTTCGTGGATCTCTTTGCTAGCCTTATTTCTGTGGAATCTGAGAACAGATATTTCGGATCCCTTTGAAGACTATATGGCCAAAGGAAATATCATCCGATAACAAAGAGAAAGAAGATTTCTGAGAAACTTCTTTGTGTTCTGTGAAATCATCTCACAGAGTTACAGCTTTCCCCTCAAGAAGCCTTTCGCTAAGACAGTTCTTGTGGAATTGGCAAAGTGATATTTGGAAGCCCATAGAGGGCTATGGTGAAAAAGGAAATATCCTCAGATGAAATCTGGAAAGAGGCTTTCTGAGAAACTGTTCTGCGATGTGTGACTTCCACTCACAGAGTTACATCTGTATTTCGTCGATCTCTTTGCTAGCCTTATTTCTGTGGAATCTGAGAACAGATATTTCGGATCCCTTTGAAGACTATAGGGCCAAAGGAAATCTCCTCTGATAACAAAGAGAAAGAAGCTTTCTGAGAAACTTTTTTGTGTTCTGTGAAATCATCTCACAGAGTTACAGCTTTCCCCTCAAGAAGCCTTTCGCCAAGACAGTTCTTGTGGAATTGGCAAAGTGATATTTGGAAGCCCGTAGAGGGCTATGGTGAAAAAGGAAATATCCTCAGATGAAATCTGGAAAGAAGCTTTCTGAGAAACTGCTTAATGTTCTGTTCATTCATCACACAGAGTTACATCTGTATTTCGTGGATCTCTTTGCTAGCCTTATTTCTGTGGAATCTGAGAACAGATATTTCGGATCCCTTGAAGACTATAGGGCCAAAGGAAATATCCCCCGATAACAAAGAGAAAGAAGCTTTCTGAGAAATTTCTTTGTGTTCTGTGAAATCATCTCACAGAGTTACAGCTTTCCCCTCAAGAAGCCTTTCGCTAAGACAGTTCTTGTGGAATTGGCAAAGTAATATTTGGAAGCCCATAGAGGGCTATGGTGAAAAAGGAAATATCCTCAGATGAAATCTGGAAAGAAGCTTTCTGAGAAACTGCTTAGTGTTCTGTTCATTCATCTCACAGAGTTACATCTGTATTTCGTGGATCTCTTTGCTAGCCTTATTTCTGTGGAATCTGAGAACAGATATTTCGGATCCCTTTGAAGACTATAGGGCCAAAGGAAATATCCTCTGATAACAAAGAGAAAGAAGCTTTCTGAGAAACTTCTTTGTGTTCTGTGACGTCATCTCACAGAGTTACAGCTTTCCCCTCAAGAAGCCTTTCGCTAAGACAGTTCTTGTGGAATTGGCAAAGTGATATTTGGAAGCCTATAGAGGGCTATGGTGAAAAAGGAAATATCCTCAGATGAAATCTGGAAAGAAGCTTTCTGAGAAACTGCTTAGTGTTCTGTTCATTCATCTCACAGAGTTACATCTGTATTTCGTGGATCTCTTTGCTAGCCTTATTTCTGTGGAATCTGAGAACAGATATTTCGGATCCCTTTGATGACTATATGGCCAAAGGAAATATCCTCCGATAAAAAAGAGAAAGAAGGTTTCTGAGAAACTTCTTTGTGTTCTGTGAAATCATCTCACAGAGTTACAGCTTTCCCCTCAAGAAGCCTTTAACTAAGACAGTTCTTGTGGAATTGGCAAAGTGATATTTGGAAGCCCATAGAGGGCTATGGTGAAAAAGGAAATATCCTCAGATGAAATCTGGAAAGAAGCTTTCTGAGAAACTGCTCTATGATGTGTGACTTCCACTCACAGAGTTACATCTGTATTTCGTAGATCTCTTTGCTAGCCTTATTTCTGTGGAATCTGAGAACAGATATTTCGGATCCCTTTGAAGACTATAGGGCCAAAGGAAATATCCTGCGATAACAAAGAGAAAGAAGCTTTCTGAGAAACTTCTTTGTGTTCTGTGAAATCATCTCACAGAGTTACAGCTTTCCCCTCAAGAAGCCTTTCGCTAAGACAGTTCTTGTGGAATTGGCAAAGTGATATTTGGAAGCCCTTAGAGGACTATGGTGAAAAAAGAAATATCCTCAGATGAAATCTGGAAAGAAGCTTTCTGAGAAACTGCTTAGTGTTCTGTTCATTCATCTCACAGAGTTACATCTGTATTTCGTGGATCTCTTTGCTAGCCTTATTTCTGAGGATTCTGAGAACAGATATTTCGGATCCCTTTGAAGACTATAGGGCCAAAGGAAATATCCTCCGATAACAAAGAGAAAGAAGCTTTCTGAGAAACTTCTTTGTGTTCTGTGAAATCATCTCACAGAGTTACAGCTTTCCCCTCCAGAAGCCTTTAGCTAAGACAGTTCTTGTGGAATTGGCAAAGTGATATTTGGAAGCCCATAGAGGGCTATGGTGAAAAAGGAAATATCCTCAGATGAAATCTGGAAAGAAGCTTTCTGAGAAACTGCTCTGTGATGTGTGACTTCCCCTCACAGAGTTACATCTGAATTTCGTGGATCTCTTTGCTAGCCTTATTTCTGTGGAATCTGAGAACAGATATTTCGGATCCCTTTGAAGACTATAGGGCCAAAGGAAATATCCTGCGATAACAAAGAGAAAGAAGCTTTCTGAGAAACTTGTTTGTGTTCTGTGAAATCATCTCACAGAGTTACAGCTTTCCCCTCAAGAAGCCTTTCGCTAAGACAGTTCTTGTGGAATTGGCAAAGTGATATTTGGAAGCCCATAGAGGGCTATGGTGAAAAAGGAAATATCCTCAGATGAAATCTGGAAAGAAGCTTTCTGAGAAACTGCTTAGTGTTCTGTTCATTCATCTCACAGAGTTACATCTGTGTTTCGTGGATCTCTTTGCTAGCCTTATTTCTGTGGAATCTGAGAACAGATATTTCGGATCCCTTTGAAGACTATAGGGCCAAAGGAAATATCCTCCGATAATAAAGAGAAAGAAGCTTTCTGAGAAACTTCTTTGTGTTCTGTGAAATCATCTCACAGAGTTACAGCTTTCCCCTCAAGAAGCCTTTCGCTAAGACAGTTCTTGTGGAATTGGCAAAGTGATATTTGGAAGCCCATAGAGGGCTATGGTGAAAAAGGAAATATCCTCAGATGAAATCTGGAAAGAAGCTTTCTGAGAAGCAGCTTAGTGTTCTGTTCATTCATCTCACAGAGTTACATCTGTATTTCGTGGATCTCTTTGCTAGCCTTATTTCTGTGGAATCTGAGAACAGATATTTCGGATCCCTTTGAAGACTATATGGCCAAAGGAAATATCATCCGATAACAAAGAGAAAGAAGCTTTCTGAGAAACTTCTTTGTGTTCTGTGAAATCATCACACAGAGTTACAGCTTTCCCCTCAAGAAGCCTTTCGCTAAGACAGTTCTTGTGGAATTGGCAAAGTAATATTTGGAAGCCCGTAGAGGGCTATGGTGAAAAAGGAAATATCCTCAGATGAAATCTGGAAAGAAGCTTTCTGAGAAACTGCTCTGTGATGTGTGACTTCCACTCACAGAGTTACATCTGTATTTCGTGGATCTCTTTGCTAGCCTTATTTCTGTGGAATCTGAGAACAGATATTTCGGATCCCTTTGAAGACTATAGGGCCATAGGAAATATCCTCTGATAACAAAGAGAAAGAAGCTTTCTGAGAAACTTCTTTGTGTTCTGTGAAATCATCTCACAGAGTTACAGCTTTCCCCTCAAGAAGCCTTTCGCTAAGACAGTTCTTGTGGAATTGGCAAAGTGATATTTGGAAGCCCATAGAGGGCTATGGTGAAAAAGGAAATATCCTCAGATGAAATCTGGAAAGAAGCTTTCTGAGAAACTGCTTAGTGTTCTGTTCATTCATCTCACAGAGTTACATCTGTGTTTCGTGGATCTCTTTGCTAGCCTTATTTCTGTGGAATCTGAGAACAGATATTTCGGATCCCTTTGAAGACTATACGGCCAAAGGAAGTATCCTTCGATAACAAAGAGAAAGAAGCTTTCTGAGAAACTTCTTTGTGTTCTGTGAAATCATCTCACAGAGTTACAGCTTTCCCCTCAAGAAGCCTTTCGCTAAGACAGTTCTTGTGGAATTGGCAAAGTGATATTTGGAAGCCCATAGAGGGCTATGGTGAAAAAGGAAATATCCTCATATGAAATCTGGAAAGAAGCTTTCTGAGAAACTGCTTAGTGTTCTGTTCATTCATCTCACAGAGTTACATCTGTATTTCGTGGATCTCTTTGCTAGCCTTATTTCTGTGGAATCTGAGAACAGATATTTCGGATCCCTTTGAAGGCTATAGGGCCCAAGGAAATATCCTGCGATAACAAAGAGAAAGAAGCTTTCTGAGAAACTTCTTTGTGTTCTGTGAAATCATCTCACAGAGTTACAGCTTTCCCCTCAAGAAGCCTTTCGCTAAGACAGTTCTTGTGGAATTGGCAAAGTGATATTTGGAAGCCCATAGAGGGCTATGGTGAAAAAGGAAATATCCTCAGATGAAATCTGGAAAGAAGCTTTCTGAGAAACTGCTTAGTGTTCTGTTCATTCATCTCACAGAGTTACATCTGTGTTTCGTGGATCTCTTTGCTAGCCTTATTTCTGTGGAATCTGAGAACAGATATTTCGGATCCCTTTGAAGACTATATGGCCAAAGGAAATATCATCCGATAACAAAGAGAAAGAAGCTTTCTGAGAAACTTCTTTGTGTTCTGTGAAATCATCTCACAGAGTTACAGCTTTCCCCTCAAGAAGCCTTTCGCTAAGACAGTTCTTGTGGAATTGGCAAAGTGATATTTGGAAGCCCATAGAGGGCTATGGTGAAAAAGGAAATATCCTCAGATGAAATCTGGAAAGAAGCTTTCTGAGAAACTGCTCTGCGATGTGTGACTTCCACTCACAGAGTTACATCTGTATTTCGTGGATCTCTTTGCTAGCCTTATTTCTGTGGAATCTGAGAACAGATATTTCGGATCCCTTTGAAGACTATAGGGCCAAAGGAAATATCCTCTGATAACAAAGAGAAAGAAGCGTTCTGAGAAACTTCTTTGTGTTCTGTGAAATCATCTCACAGAGTTACAGCTTTCCCCTCAAGAAGCCTTTCGCCAAGACAGTTCTTCTGGAATTGGCAAAGTGATATTTGGAAGCCCGTAGAGGGCTATGGTGAAAAAGGAAATATCCTCAGATGAAATCTGGAAAGAAGCTTTCTGAGAAACTGCTTAGTGTTCTGTTCATTCATCTCATAGAATTACATCTGTGTTTCGTGGATCTCTTTGCTAGCCTTATTTCTGTGGAATCTGAGAACAGATATTTCGGATCCCTTTGAAGACTATACGGCCAAAGGAAGTATCCTTCGATAACAAAGAGAAAGAAGCTTTCTGAGAAACTTCTTTGTGTTCTGTGAAATCATCTCACAGAGTTACAGCTTTCCCCTCAAGAAGCCTTTCGCTAAGACAGTTCTTGTGGAATTGGCAAAGTGATATTTGGAAGCCCATAGAGGGCTATGGTGAAAAAGGAAATATCCTCATATGAAATCTGGAAAGAAGCTTTCTGAGAAACTGCTTAGTGTTCTGTTCATTCATCTCACAGAGTTACATCTGTATTTCGTGGATCTCTTTGCTAGCCTTATTTCTGTGGAATCTGAGAACAGATATTTCGGATCCCTTTGAAGGCTATAGGGCCCAAGGAAATATCCTGCGATAACAAAGAGAAAGAAGCTTTCTGAGAAACTTCTTTGTGTTCTGTGAAATCATCTCACAGAGTTACAGCTTTCCCCTCAAGAAGCCTTTCGCTAAGACAGTTCTTGTGGAATTGGCAAAGTGATATTTGGAAGCCCATAGAGGGCTATGGTGAAAAAGGAAATATCCTCAGATGAAATCTGGAAAGAAGCTTTCTGAGAAACTGCTTAGTGTTCTGTTCATTCATCTCACAGAGTTACATCTGTGTTTCGTGGATCTCTTTGCTAGCCTTATTTCTGTGGAATCTGAGAACAGATATTTCGGATCCCTTTGAAGACTATATGGCCAAAGGAAATATCATCCGATAACAAAGAGAAAGAAGCTTTCTGAGAAACTTCTTTGTGTTCTGTGAAATCATCTCACAGAGTTACAGCTTTCCCCTCAAGAAGCCTTTCGCTAAGACAGTTCTTGTGGAATTGGCAAAGTGATATTTGGAAGCCCATAGAGGGCTATGGTGAAAAAGGAAATATCCTCAGATGAAATCTGGAAAGAAGCTTTCTGAGAAACTGCTCTGCGATGTGTGACTTCCACTCACAGAGTTACATCTGTATTTCGTGGATCTCTTTGCTAGCCTTATTTCTGTGGAATCTGAGAACAGATATTTCGGATCCCTTTGAAGACTATAGGGCCAAAGGAAATATCCTCTGATAACAAAGAGAAAGAAGCGTTCTGAGAAACTTCTTTGTGTTCTGTGAAATCATCTCACAGAGTTACAGCTTTCCCCTCAAGAAGCCTTTCGCCAAGACAGTTCTTCTGGAATTGGCAAAGTGATATTTGGAAGCCCGTAGAGGGCTATGGTGAAAAAGGAAATATCCTCAGATGAAATCTGGAAAGAAGCTTTCTGAGAAACTGCTTAGTGTTCTGTTCATTCATCTCATAGAATTACATCTGTGTTTCGTGGATCTCTTTGCTAGCCTTATTTCTGTGGAATCTGAGAACAGATATTTCGGATCCCTTTGAAGACTATAGGGCCAAAGGAAATATCCTCCGATAACAAAGAGAAAGAAGCTTTCTGAGAAACTTCTTTGTGTTCTGTGAAATCATCTCACAGAGTTAGAGCTTTCCCCTCAAGAAGCCTTTCGGTAAGACAGTTCTTGTGGAATTGGCAAAGTGATATTTGGAAGCCCATAGAGGGCTATGGTGAAAAAGGAAATATCCTCAGATGAAATCTGGAAAGAAGCTTTCTGAGAAACTGCTTAGTGTTCTGTTCATTCATCACACAGAGTTACATCTGTATTTCGTGGATCTCTTTGCTAGCCTTATTTCTGTGGAATCTGAGAACAGATATTTCGGATCCCTTTGAAGACTATAGGGCCAAAGGAAATAAACCCCGATAACAAAGAGAAAGAAGCTTTCTGAGAAACTTCTTTGTGTTCTGTGAAATCATCTCACAGAGTTACAGCTTTCCCCTCAAGAAGCCTTTCGCTAAGACAGTTCTTGTGGAATTGGCAAAGTAATATTTGGAAGCCCATAGAGGGCTATGGTGAAAAAGGAAATATCCTCAGATGAAATCTGGAAAGAAGCTTTCTGAGAAACTGCTCTGTGATGTGTGACTTCCACTCACAGAGTTACATCTGTATTTCGTAGATCTCTTTGCTAGCCTTATTTCTGTGGAATCTGAGAACAGATATTTCGGATCCCTTTGAAGACTATAGGGCCAAAGGAAATATCCTGCGATAACAAAGAGAAAGAAGGTTTCTGAGAAACTTCTTTGTGTTCTGTGAAATCATCTCACAGAGTTACAGCTTTCCCCTCAAGAAGCCTTTCGCTAAGACAGTTCTTGTGGAATTGGCAAAGTGATATTTGGAAGCCTTTAGAGGGCTATGGTGAAAAAGGAAATATCCTCAGATGAAATCTGGAAAGAAGCTTTCTGAGAAACTGCTTAGTGTTCTGTTCATTCATCTCACAGAGTTACATCTGTATTTCGTGGATCTCTTTGCTAGCCTTATTTCTGTGGATTCTGAGAACAGATATTTCGGATCCCTATGAAGACTATAGGGCCAAAGGAAATATCCTCCGATAACAAAGAGAGAGAAGCTTTCTGAGAAACTTCTTTGTGTTCTGTGAAATCATCTCACAGAGTTACAGCTTTCCCCTCAAGAAGCCTTTCGCTAAGACAGTTCTTGTGGAATTGGCAAAGTGATATTTGGAAGCCCATAGAGGGCTATGGTGAAAAAGGAAATATCCTCAGATGAAATCTGGAAAGAATCTTTCTGAGAAACTGCTCTGTGATGTGTGACTTCCACTCACAGAGTTACATCTGTATTTCGTGGATCTCTTTGCTGGCCTTATTTCTGTGGATTCTGAGAACAGATATTTCGGATCCCTTTGAAGACTATATGGCCAAAGGAAATATCCTCCGATAACAAAGAGAAAGAAGCTTTCTGAGAAACTTCTTTGTGTTCTGTGAAATCATCTCACAGAGTTACAGCTTTCCCCTCAAGAAGCCTTTCGCTAAGACAGTTCTTGTGGAATTGGCAAAGTGATATTTGGAAGCCCATAGAGGGCTATGGTGAAAAAGGAAATATCCTCAGATGAAATCTGGAAAGAAGCTTTCTGAGAAACTGCTTAGTGTTCTGTTCATTCACCTCACAGAGTTACATCTGTGTTTCGTGGATCTCTTGGCTAGCCTTATTTCTGTGGAATCTGAGAACAGATATTTCGGATCCCTTTGAAGACTATAGGGCCAAAGGAAATATCCTCTGATAACAAAGAGAAAGAAGCTTTCTGAGAAACTTCTTTGTGTTCTGTGAAATCATCTCACAGAGTTACAGCGTTCCCCTCAAGAGGCCTTTCGCTAAGACAGTTCTTGTGGAATTGGCAAAGTGATATTTGGAAGCCCATAGAGGGCTATGGTGAAAAAGGAAATATCCTCAGATGAAATCTGGAAAGAAGCTTTCTGAGAAACTGCTTAGTGTTCTGTTCATTCATCTCACAGAGTTACATCTGTATTTCGTGGATCTCTTTGCTAGCCTTATTTCTGTGGAATCTGAGAACAGATATTTCGGATCCCTTTGAAGTCTATATGGCCAAAGGAAATATCATCCGATAACAAAGAGAAAGAAGATTTCTGAGAAACTTCTTTGTGTTCTGTGAAATCATCTCACAGAGTTACAGTTTTCCCCTCAAGAAGCCTTTCGCGAAGACAGTTCTTGTGGAATTGGCAAAGTGATATTTGGAAGCCCATAGAGGGCTATGGTGAAAAAGGAAATATCCTCAGATGAAATCTGGAAAGAAGCTTTCTGAGAAACTGCTCTGCGATGTGTGACTTCCACTCACAGAGTTACATCTGTATTTCGTGGATCTCTTTGCTAGCCTTATTTCTGTGGAATCTGAGAACAGATATTTCGGATCCCTTTGAAGACTATAGGGCCAAAGGAAATATCCTCTGATAACAAAGAGAAAGAAGCTTTCTGAGAAACTTCTTTGTGTTCTGTGAAATCATCTCACAGAGTTACAGCTTTCCCCTCAAGAAGCCTTTCGCCAAGACAGTTCTTGTGGAATTGGCAAAGTGATATTTGGAAGCCCGTAGAGGGCTATGGTGAAAAAGGAAATATCCTCAGATGAAATCTGGAAAGAAGCTTTCTGAGAAACTGCTTAGTGTTCTGTTCATTCATCACACAGAGTTACATCTGTATTTCGTGGATCTCTTTGCTAGCCTTATTTCTGTGGAATCTGAGAACAGATATTTCGGATCCCTTGAAGACTATAGGGCCAAAGGAAATATCCCGCGATAACAAAGAGAAAGAAGCTTTCTGAGAAATTTCTTTGTGTTCTGTGAAATCATCTCACAGAGTTACAGCTTTCCCCTCAAGAAGCCTTTCGCTAAGACAGTTCTTGTGGAATTGGCAAAGTAATATTTGGAAGCCCATAGAGGGCTATGGTGAAAAAGGAAATATCCTCAGATGAAATCTGGAAAGAAGCTTTCTGAGAAACTGCTTAGTGTTCTGTTCATTCATCTCACAGAGTTACATCTGTATTTCGTGGATCTCTTTGCTAGCCTTATTTCTGTGGAATCTGAGAACAGATATTTCGGATCCCTTTGAAGACTATAGGGCCAAAGGAAATATCCTCTGATAACAAAGAGAAAGAAGCTTTCTGAGAAACTTCTTTGTGTTCTGTGACGTCATCTCACAGAGTTACAGCTTTCCCCTCAAGAAGCCTTTCGCTAAGACAGTTCTTGTGGAATTGGCAAAGTGATATTTGGAAGCCTATAGAGGGCTATGGTGAAAAAGGAAATATCCTCAGATGAAATCTGGAAAGAAGCTTTCTGAGAAACTGCTTAGTGTTCTGTTCATTCATCTCACAGAGTTACATCTGTATTTCGTGGATCTCTTTGCTAGCCTTATTTCTGTGGAATCTGAGAACAGATATTTCGGATCCCTTTGATGATTATATGGCCAAAGGAAATATCCTCCGATAAAAAAGAGAAAGAAGGTTTCTGAGAAACTTCTTTGTGTTCTGTGAAATCATCTCACAGAGTTACAGCTTTCCCCTCAAAATCCTTTAACTAAGACAGTTCTTGTGGAATTGGCAAAGTGATATTTGGAAGCCCATAGAGGGCTATGGTGAAAAAGGAAATATCCTCAGATGAAATCTGGAAAGAAGCTTTCTGAGAAACTGCTCTATGATGTGTGACTTCCACTCACAGAGTTACATCTGTATTTCGTAGATCTCTGTGCTAGCCTTATTTCTGTGGAATCTGAGAACAGATATTTCGGATCCCTTTGAAGACTATAGGGCCAAAGGAAATATCCTGCGATAACAAAGAGAAAGAAGCTTTCTGAGAAACTTCTTTGTGTTCTGTGAAATCATCTCACAGAGTTACAGCTTTCCCCTCAAGAAGCCTTTCGCTAAGACAGTTCTTGTGGAATTGGCAAAGTGATATTTGGAAGCCCTTAGAGGACTATGGTGAAAAAAGAAATATCCTCAGATGAAATCTGGAAAGAAGCTTTCTGAGAAACTGCTTAGTGTTCTGTTCATTCATCTCACAGAGTTACATCTGTATTTCGTGGATCTCTTTGCTAGCCTTATTTCTGAGGATTCTGAGAACAGATATTTCGGATCCCTTTGAAGACTATAGGGCCAAAGGAAATATCCTCCGATAACAAAGAGAAAGAAGCTTTCTGAGAAACTTCTTTGTGTTCTGTGAAATCATCTCACAGAGTTACAGCTTTCCCCTCAAGAAGCCTTTAGCTAAGACAGTTCTTGTGGAATTGGCAAAGTGATATTTGGAAGCCCATAGAGGGCTATGGTGAAAAAGGAAATATCCTCAGATGAAATCTGGAAAGAAGCTTTCTGAGAAACTGCTTAGTGTTCTGTTCATTCATCTCACAGAGTTATATCTGTCTTTCGTGGATCTCTTTGCTAGCCTTATTTCTGTGGAATCTGAGAACAGATATTTCGGATCCCTTTGAAGACTATATGGCCAAAGGAAATATCATCCGATAAAAAAGAGAAAGAAGCTTTCTGAGAAACTTCTTTGTGTTCTGTGAAATCATCTCACAGAGTTACAGCTTTCCCCTCAAGAAGCCTTTCGCTAAGACAGTTCTTGTGGAATTGGCAAAGTGATATTTGGAAGCCCATAGAGGGCTATGGTGAAAAAGGAAATATCCTCAGATGAAATCTGGAAAGAAGCTTTCTGAGAAACTGCTTAGTGTTCTGTTCATTCATCTCACAGAGTTACATCTGTATTTCGTGGGTCTCTTTGCTAGCCTTATTTCTGTGGAATCTGAGAACAGATATTTCGGATCCCTTTGAAGACTATATGGCCAAAGGAAATATCATCCGATAACAAAGAGAAAGAAGATTTCTGAGAAACTTCTTTGTGTTCTGTGAAATCATCTCACAGAGTTACAGCTTTCCCCTCAAGAAGCCTTTCGCTAAGACAGTTCTTGTGGAATTGGCAATGTGATATTTGGAACCCCATACAGGGCTATGGTGAAAAAGGAAATATACTCAGATGAAATCTGGAAAGAAGCTTTCTGAGAAACTGCTTAGTGTTCTGTTCATTCATCTCACAGAGTTACATCTGTGTTTCGTGGATCTCTTTGCTAGCCTTATTTCTGTGGAATCTGAGAACAGATATTTCGGATCCCTTTGAAGACTATAGGGCCAAAGGAAATATCCTCCGATAACAAAGAGAAAGAAGCTTTCTGAGAAACTTCTTTGTGTTCTGTGAAATCATCTCACAGAGTTACAGCTTTCCCCTCAAGAAGCCTTTCGCTAAGACAGTTCTTGTGGAATTGGCAAAGTGATATTTGGAAGCCCATAGAGGGCTATGGTGAAAAAGGAAATATCCTCAGATGAAATCTGGAAAGAAGCTTTCTGAGAAACTGCTTAGTGTTCTGTTCATTCATCTCACAGAGTTACATCTGTGTTTCGTGGATCTCTTTGCTAGCCTTATTTCTGTGGAATCTGAGAACAGATATTTCGGATCCCTTTGAAGACTATAGGGCCAAAGGAAATATCCTCCGATAACAAAGAGAAAGAAGCTTTCTGAGAAACTTCTTTGTGTTCTGTGAAATCATCTCACAGAGTTACAGCTTTCCCCTCAAGAAGCCTTTCGCTAAGACAGTTCTTGTGGAATTGGCAAAGTGATATTTGGAAGCCCATAGAGGGCTATGGTGAAAAAGGAAATATCCTCAGATGAAATCTGGAAAGAAGCTTTCTGAGAAACTGCTCTGTGATGTGTGACTTCCACTCACAGAGTTACATCTCTATTTGGTGGATCTTCTTGCTAGCCTTATTTCTGTGGAATCTGAGAACAGATATTTCGGATCCCTTTGAAGACTATAGGGCCAAAGGAAATATCCTCTGATAACAAAGAGAAAGAAGCTTTCTGAGAAACTTCTTTGTGTTCTGTGAAATCATCTCACAGAGTTACAGCTTTCCCCTCAAGAAGCCTTTCGCTAAGACAGTTCTTGTGGAATTGGCAAAGTGATATTTGGAAGCCCATAGAGGGCTATGGTGAAAAAGGAAATATCCTCAGATGAAATCTGGAAAGAAGCTTTCTGAGAAACTGCTTAGTGTTCTGTTCATTCATCTCACAGAGTTACATCTGTATTTCGTGGATCTCTTTGCTAGCCTTATTTCTGTGGAATCTGAGAACAGATATTTCGGATCCCTTTGAAGACTATATGGCCAAAGGAAATATCATCCGATAACAAAGAGAAAGAAGATTTCTGAGAAACTTCTTTGTGTTCTGTGAAATCATCTCACAGAGTTACAGCTTTCCCCTCAAGAAGCCTTTCGCTAAGACAGTTCTTGTGGAATTGGCAAAGTGATATTTGGAAGCCCATAGAGGGCTATGGTGAAAAAGGAAATATCCTCAGATGAAATCTGGAAAGAGGCTTTCTGAGAAACTGCTCTGCGATGTGTGACTTCCACTCACAGAGTTACATCTGTATTTCGTCGATCTCTTTGCTAGCCTTATTTCTGTGGAATCTGAGAACAGATATTTCGGATCCCTTTGAAGACTATAGGGCCAAAGGAAATCTCCTCTGATAACAAAGAGAAAGAAGCTTTCTGAGAAACTTTTTTGTGTTCTGTGAAATCATCTCACAGAGTTACAGCTTTCCCCTCAAGAAGCCTTTCGCCAAGACAGTTCTTGTGGAATTGGCAAAGTGATATTTGGAAGCCCGTAGAGGGCTATGGTGAAAAAGGAAATATCCTCAGATGAAATCTGGAAAGAAGCTTTCTGAGAAACTGCTTAATGTTCTGTTCATTCATCTCATAGAATTACATCTGTGTTTCGTGGATCTCTTTGCTAGCCTTATTTCTGTTGAATCTGAGAACACATATTTCGGATCCCGTTGAAGACTATAGGGCCAAAGGAAATATCCTCCGATAACAAAGAGAAAGAAGCTTTCTGAGAAACTTCTTTGTGTTCTGTGAAATCATCTCATAGAGTTACAGCTTTCCCCTCAAGAAGCCTTTCGGTAAGACAGTTCTTGTGGAATTGGCAAAGTGATATTTGGAAGCCCATAGAGGGCTATGGTGAAAAAGGAAATATCCTCAGATGAAATCTGGAAAGAAGCTTTCTGAGAAACTGCTCTGTGATATGTGACTTCCACTCACAGAGTTACATCTGTATTTCGTGGATCTCTTTGCTAGCCTTATTTCTGTGGAATCTGAGAACAGATATTTCGGATCCCTTTGAAGACTATAGGGCCAAAGGAAATATCCTCTGATAACAAAGAGAAAGAAGCTTTCTGAGAAACTTCTTTGTGTTCTGTGAAATCATCTCACAGAATTACAGCTTTCCCCTCAAGAAGCCTTTCGCTAAGACAGTTCTTGTGGAATTGGCAAAGTGATATTTGGAAGCCCATAGAGGGCTATGGTGAAAAAGGAAATATCCTCAGATGAAATCTGGAAAGAAGCTTTCTGAGAAACTGCTTAGTGTTCTGTTCATTCATCTCACAGAGTTACATCTGTATTTCGTGGATCTCTTTGCTAGCCTTATTTCTGTGGAATCTGAGAACAGATATTTCGGATCCCTTTGAAGACTATAGGGCCAAAGGAAATATCCTCTGATAACAAAGAGAAAGAAGCTTTCTGAGAAACTTCTTTGTGTTCTGTGAAATCATCTCACAGAGTTACAGCTTTCCCCTCAAGAACCCTTTCGCTAAGACAGTTCTTGTGGAATTGGCAAAGTGATATTTGTAAGCCCATAGAGGGCTATGGTGAAAAAGGAAATATCCTCAGATGAAATCTGGAAAGAAGCTTTCTGAGAAACTGCTTAGTGTTCTGTTCATTCATCTCACAGAGTTACATCTGTGTTTCGTGGATCTCTTTGCTAGCCTTATTTCTGTGGAATCTGAGAACAGATATTTCGGATCCCTTTGAAGACTATATGGCCAAAGGAAATATCCTCCGATAAAAAAGAGAAAGAAGCTTTCTGAGAAACTTCTTTGTGTTCTGTGAAATCATCTCACAGAGTTACAGCTTTCCCCTCAAGAAGCCTTTCACTAAGACAGTTCTTGTGGAATTGGCAAAGTGATATTTGGAAGCCCATAGAGGGCTATGGTGATAAAGGAAATATCCTCAGATGAAATCTGGAAAGAAGCTTTCTGAGAAACTGCTCTGTGATGTGTGACTTCCACTCACAGAGTTACATCTGTATTTCGTAGATCTCTTTGCTAGCCTTATTTCTGTGGAATCTGAGAACAGATATTTCGGATCCCTTTGAAGACTATAGGGCCAAAGGAAATATCCTCCGATAACAAAGAGAAAGAAGCTTTCTGAGAAACTTCTTTGTGTTCTGTGAAATCATCTCACAGAGTTACAGCTTTCCCCTCAAGAAGCCTTTCGCTAAGACAGTTCTTGTGGAATTGGCAAAGTGATATTTGGAAGTCCTTAGAGGGCTATGGTGAAAAAGGAAATATCCTCAGATGAAATCTGGAAAGAAGCTTTCTGAGAAACTGCTTAGTGTTCTGTTCATTCATCTCACAGAGTTACATCTGTATTTCGTGGATCTCTTTGCTAGCCTTATTTCTGTGGATTCTGAGAACAGATATATCGGATCCCTTTGAAGACTATAGGGCCAAAGGAAATATCATCCGATAACAAAGAGAAAGAAGCTTTCTGAGAAACTTCTTTGTGTTCTGTGAAATCATCTCACAGAGTTACAGCTTTCCCCTCAAGAAGCCTTTCGCTAAGACAGTTCTTGTGGAATTGGCAAAGTGATATTTGGAAGCCCATAGAGGGCTATGGTGAAAAAGGAAATATCCTCAGATGAAATCTGGAAAGAAGCTTTCTGAGAAACTGCTCTGTGATGTGTGACTTCCACTCACAGAGTTACATCTCTATTTGGTGGATCTTCTTGCTAGCCTTATTTCTGTGGAATCTGAGAACAGATATTTCGGATCCCTTTGAAGACTATAGGGCCAAAGCAAATATCCTCTGATAACAAAGAGAAAGAAGCTTTCTGAGAAACTTCTTTGTGTTCTGTGAAATCATCTCACAGAATTACAGCTTTCCCCTCAAGAAGCCTTTCGCTAAGACAGTTCTTGTGGAATTGGCAAAGTGATATTTGGAAGCCCATAGAGGGCTATGGTGAAAAAGGAAATATCCTCAGATGAAATCTGGAAAGAAGCTTTCTGAGAAACTGCTTAGTGTTCTGTTCATTCATCTCACAGAGTTACATCTGTATTTCGTGGATCTCTTTGCTAGCCTTATTTCTGTGGAATCTGAGAACAGATATTTCGGATCCCTTTGAAGACTATAGGGCCAAAGGAAATATCCTCTGATAACAAAGAGAAAGAAGCTTTCTGAGAAACTTCTTTGTGTTCTGTGAAATCATCTCACAGAGTTACAGCTTTCCCCTCAAGAACCCTTTCGCTAAGACAGTTCTTGTGGAATTGGCAAAGTGATATTTGTAAGCCCATAGAGGGCTATGGTGAAAAAGGAAATATCCTCAGATGAAATCTGGAAAGAAGCTTTCTGAGAAACTGCTTAGTGTTCTGTTCATTCATCTCACAGAGTTACATCTGTGTTTCGTGGATCTCTTTGCTAGCCTTATTTCTGTGGAATCTGAGAACAGATATTTCGGATCCCTTTGAAGACTATATGGCCAAAGGAAATATCCTCCGATAAAAAAGAGAAAGAAGCTTTCTGAGAAACTTCTTTGTGTTCTGTGAAATCATCTCACAGAGTTACAGCTTTCCCCTCAAGAAGCCTTTCACTAAGACAGTTCTTGTGGAATTGGCAAAGTGATATTTGGAAGCCCATAGAGGGCTATGGTGATAAAGGAAATATCCTCAGATGAAATCTGGAAAGAAGCTTTCTGAGAAACTGCTCTGTGATGTGTGACTTCCACTCACAGAGTTACATCTGTATTTCGTAGATCTCTTTGCTAGCCTTATTTCTGTGGAATCTGAGAACAGATATTTCGGATCCCTTTGAAGACTATAGGGCCAAAGGAAATATCCTCCGATAACAAAGAGAAAGAAGCTTTCTGAGAAACTTCTTTGTGTTCTGTGAAATCATCTCACAGAGTTACAGCTTTCCCCTCAAGAAGCCTTTCGCTAAGACAGTTCTTGTGGAATTGGCAAAGTGATATTTGGAAGTCCTTAGAGGGCTATGGTGAAAAAGGAAATATCCTCAGATGAAATCTGGAAAGAAGCTTTCTGAGAAACTGCTTAGTGTTCTGTTCATTCATCTCACAGAGTTACATCTGTATTTCGTGGATCTCTTTGCTAGCCTTATTTCTGTGGATTCTGAGAACAGATATATCGGATCCCTTTGAAGACTATAGGGCCAAAGGAAATATCATCCGATAACAAAGAGAAAGAAGCTTTCTGAGAAACTTCTTTGTGTTCTGTGAAATCATCTCACAGAGTTACAGCTTTCCCCTCAAGAAGCCTTTCGCTAAGACAGTTCTTGTGGAATTGGCAAAGTGATATTTGGAAGCCCATAGAGGGCTATGGTGAAAAAGGAAATATCCTCAGATGAAATCTGGAAAGAAGCTTTCTGAGAAACTGCTCTGTGATGTGTGACTTCCACTCACAGAGTTACATCTCTATTTGGTTTATCTTCTTGCTAGCCTTATTTCTGTGGAATCTGAGAACAGATATTTCGGATCCCTTTGAAGACTATAGGGCCAAAGCAAATATCCTCTGATAACAAAGAGAAAGAAGCTTTCTGAGAAACTTCTTTGTGTTCTGTGAAATCATCTCACAGAGTTACAGCTTTCCCCTCAAGAAGCCTTTCGCTAAGACAGTTCTTGTGGAATTGGCAAAGTGATATTTGGAAGCCCATAGAGGGCTATGGTGAAAAAGGAAATATCCTCAGATGAAATCTGGAAAGAAGCTTTCTGAGAAACTGCTTAGTGTTCTGTTCATTCATCTCACAGAGTTACATCTGTATTTCGTGGATCTCTTTGCTAGCCTTATTTCTGTGGAATCTGAGAACAGATATTTCGGATCCCTTTGAAGACTATATGGCCAAAGGAAATATCATCCGATAACAAAGAGAAAGAAGATTTCTGAGAAACTTCTTTGTGTTCTGTGAAATCATCTCACAGAGTTACAGCTTTCCCCTCAAGAAGCCTTTCGCTAAGACAGTTCTTGTGGAATTGGCAAAGTGATATTTGGAAGCCCATAGAGGGCTATGGTGAAAAAGGAAATATCCTCAGATGAAATCTGGAAAGAGGCTTTCTGAGAAACTGTTCTGCGATGTGTGACTTCCACTCACAGAGTTACATCTGTATTTCGTCGATCTCTTTGCTAGCCTTATTTCTGTGGAATCTGAGAACAGATATTTCGGATCCCTTTGAAGACTATAGGGCCAAAGGAAATCTCCTCTGATAACAAAGAGAAAGAAGCTTTCTGAGAAACTTTTTTGTGTTCTGTGAAATCATCTCACAGAGTTACAGCTTTCCCCTCAAGAAGCCTTTCGCCAAGACAGTTCTTGTGGAATTGGCAAAGTGATATTTGGAAGCCCGTAGAGGGCTATGGTGAAAAAGGAAATATCCTCAGATGAAATCTGGAAAGAAGCTTTCTGAGAAACTGCTTAATGTTCTGTTCATTCATCTCATAGAATTACATCTGTGTTTCGTGGATCTCTTTGCTAGCCTTATTTCTGTGGAATCTGAGAACACATATATCGGATCCCTTTGAAGACTATAGGGCCAAAGGAAATATCCTCCGATAACAAAGAGAAAGAAGCTTTCTGAGAAACTTCTTTGTGTTCTGTGAAATCATCTCACAGAGTTACAGCTTTCCCCTCAAGAAGCCTTTCGCTAAGACAGTTCTTGTGGAATTGGCAAAGTGATATTTGGAAGCCCATAGAGGGCTATGGTGAAAAAGGAAATATCCTCAGATGAAATCTGGAAAGAAGCTTTCTGAGAAGCTGCTTAGTGTTCTGTTCATTCATCTCACAGAGTTACATCTGTATTTCGTGGATCTCTTTGCTAGCCTTATTTCTGTGGAATCTGAGAACAGATATTTCGGATCCCTTTGAAGACTATATGGCCAAAGTAAATATCATCCGATAACAAAGAGAAAGAAGCTTTCTGAGAAACTTCTTTGTGTTCTGTGAAATCATCACACAGAGTTACAGCTTTCCCCTCAAGAAGCCTTTCGCTAAGACAGTTCTTGTGGAATTGGCAAAGTGATATTTGGAAGCCCATAGAGGGCTATGGTGAAAAAGGAAATATCCTCAGATGAAATCTGGAAAGAAGCTTTCTGAGAAACTGCTCTGTGATGTGTGACTTCCACTCACAGAATTACATCTGTATTTCGTGGATCTCTTGGCTAGCCTTATTTCTGTGGAATCTGAGAACAGATATTTCGGATCCCTTTGAAGACTATAGGGCCAAAGGAAATATCCTCTGATAACAAAGAGAAAGAAGCTTTCTGAGAAACTTCTTTGTGTTCTGTGAAATCATCTCACAGAGTTACAGCTTTCCCCTCAAGAAGCCTTTCGCTAAGACAGTTCTTGTGGAATTGGCAAAGTGATATTTGGAAGCCCATAGAGGGCTATGGTGAAAAAGGAAATATCCTCAGATGAAATCTGGAAAGAAGCTTTCTGAGAAACTGCTTAGTGTTCTGTTCATTCATCTCACAGAGTTACATCTGTGTTTCGTGGATCTCTTTGCTAGCCTTATTTCTGTGGAATCTGAGAACAGATATTTCGGATCCCTTTGAAGACTATAGGGCCAAAGGAAATATCCTGCGATAACAAAGAGAAAGAAGCTTTCTGAGAAACTTCTTTGTGTTCTGTGAAATCATCTCACAGAGTTACAGCTTTCCCCTCAAGAAGCCCTTCGCTAAGACAGTTCTTGTGGAATTGGCAAAGTGATATTTGGAAGCCCATAGAGGGCTATGGTGAAAAAGGAAATATCCTCAGATGAAATCTGGAAAGAAGCTTTCTGAGAAACTGCTTAGTGTTCTGTTCATTCATCTCACAGAGTTACATCTGTGTTTCGTGGATCTCTTTGCTAGCCTTATTTCTGTGGAATCTGAGAACAGATATTTCGGATGCCTTTGAAGACTATATGGCCAAAGGAAATATCATCCGATAACAAAGAGAAAGAAGCTTTCTGAGAAACTTCTTTGTGTTCTGTGAAATCATCTCACAGAGTTACAGCTTTTCCCTCAAGAAGCCTTTCGCTAAGACAGTTCTTGTGGAATTGGCAAAGTGATATTTGGAAGCCCATAGAGGGCTATGGTGAAAAAGGAAATATCCTCAGATGAAATCTGGAAAGAAGCTTTCTGAGAAACTGCTTAGTGTTCTGTTCATTCATCTCACAGAGTTACATCTGTATTTCGTGGATCTCTTTGCTAGCCTTATTTCTGTGGAATCTGAGAACAGATATTTCGGATCCCTTTGAAGACTATAGGGCCAAAGGAAATATCCTGCGATAACAAAGAGAAAGAAGCTTTCTGAGAAACTTCTTTGTGTTCTGTGAAATCATCTCACAGAGTTACAGCTTTCCCCTCAAGAAGCCTTTCGCTAAGACAGTTCTTGTGGAATTGGCAAAGTGATATTTGGAAGCCCATAGAGGGCTATGGTGAAAAAGGAAATATCCTCAGATGAAATCTGGAAAGAGGCTTTCTGAGAAACTGCTCTGCGATGTGTGACTTCCACTCACAGAGTTACATCTGTATTTCGTCGATCTCTTTGCTAGCCTTATTTCTGTGGAATCTGAGAACAGATATTTCGGATCCCTTTGAAGACTATAGGGCCAAAGGAAATCTCCTCTGATAACAAAGAGAAAGAAGCTTTCTGAGAAACTTTTTTGTGTTCTGTGAAATCATCTCACAGAGTTACAGCTTTCCCCTCAAGAAGCCTTTCGCCAAGACAGTTCTTGTGGAATTGGCAAAGTGATATTTGGAAGCCCGTAGAGGGCTATGGTGAAAAAGGAAATATCCTCAGATGAAATCTGGAAAGATGCTTTCTGAGAAACTGCTTAATGTTCTGTTCATTCATCTCATAGAATTACATCTGTGTTTCGTGGATCTCTTTGCTAGCCTTATTTCTGTTGAATCTGAGAACACATATTTCGGATCCCTTTGAAGACTATAGGGCCAAAGGAAATATCCTCTGATAACAAAGAGAAAGAAGCTTTCTGAGAAACTTCTTTGTGTTCTGTGAAATCATCTCATAGAGTTACAGCTTTCCCCTCAAGAAGCCTTTCGGTAAGACACTTCTTGTGGAATTGGCAAAGTGATATTTGGAAGCCCATAGAGGGCTATGGTGAAAAAGGAAATATCCTCAGATGAAATCTGGAAAGAAGCTTTCTGAGAAACTGCTCTGTGATATGTGACTTCCACTCACAGAGTTACATCTGTATTTCGTGGATCTCTTTGCTAGCCTTATTTCTGTGGATTCTGAGAACAGATATATCGGATCCCTTTGAAGACTATAGGGCCAAAGGAAATATCATCCGATAACAAAGAGAAAGAAGCTTTCTGAGAAACTTCTTTGTGTTCTGTGAAATCATCTCACAGAGTTACAGCTTTCCCCTCAAGAAGCCTTTCGCTAAGACAGTTCTTGTGGAATTGGCAAAGTGATATTTGGAAGCCCATAGAGGGCTACGGTGAAAAAGGAAATATCCTCAGATGAAATCTGGAAAGAAGCTTTCTGAGAAACTGCTCTGTGATGTGGGACTTCCACTCACAGAGTTGAATCTGTATTTCGTGGATCTCTTTGCTAGCCTTATTTCTGTGGAATCTGAGAACAGATATTTCGGATCCCTTTGAAGACTATAGGGCCAAAGGAAATATCCTGCGATAACAAAGAGAAAGAAGCTTTCTGAGAAACTTCTTTGTGTTCTGTGAAATCATCTCACAGAGTTACAGCTTTCCCCTCAAGAAGCCTTTCGCTAAGACAGTTCTTGTGGAATTGGCAAAGTGATATTTGGAAGCCCATAGAGGGCTATGGTGAAAAAGGAAATATCCTCAGATGAAATCTGGAAAGAAGCTTTCTGAGAAACTGCTTAGTGTTCTGTTCATTCATCTCACAGAGTTACATCTGTGTTTCGTGGATCTCTTTGCTAGCCTTATTTCTGTGGAATCTGAGAACAGATATTTCGGATCCCTTTGAAGACTATATGGCCAAAGGAAATATCCTCCGATAACAAAGAGAAAGAAGCTTTCTGAGAAACTTCTTTGTGTTCTGTGAAATCATCTCACAGAGTTAGAGCTTTCCCCTCAAGAAGCCTTTCGCTAAGACAGTTCTTGTGGAATTGGCAAAGTGATATTTGGAAGCCCATAGAGGGCTATGGTGAAAAAGGAAATATCCTCAGATGAAATCTGGAAAGAAGCTTTCTGAGAAACTGCTTAGTGTTCTGTTCATTCATCTCACAGAGTTACATCTGTGTTTCGTGGATCTCTTTGCTAGCCTTATTTCTGTGGAATCTGAGAACAGATATATCGGATCCCTTTGAAGACTATAGGGCCAAAGGAAATATCCTCCGATAACAAAGAGAAAGAAGCTTTCTGAGAAACTTCTTTGTGTTCTGTGAAATCATCTCACAGAGTTACAGCTTTTCCCTCAAGAAGCCTTTCGCTAAGACAGTTCTTGTGGAATTGGCAAAGTGATATTTGGAAGCACAAAGAGGGCTATGGTGAAAAAGGAAATATCCTCAGATGAAATCTGGAAAGAAGCTTTCTGAGAAACTGCTCTGTGATGTGTGACTTCCACTCACAGAGTTACATCTGTATTTTGTGGAACTCTTTGCTAGCCTTATTTCTGTGGAATCTGAGAACAGATATTTCGGATCCCTTTGAAGACTATAGGGCCAAAGGAAATATCATCCGATAAGAAAGAGAAAGAAGCTTTCTGAGAAACTTCTTTGTGTTCTGTGAAATCATCTCACAGAGTTACAGCTTTCACCTCAAGAAGCCTTTCGCTAAGACAGTTCTTGTGGAATTGGCAAAGTGATATTTGGAAGCCCATAGAGGGCTATGGTGAAAAAGGAAATATCCTCAGATGAAATCTGGAAAGAAGCCTTCTGAGAAACTGCTTAGTGTTCTGTTCATTCATCTCACAGAGTTACATCTGTGTTTCGTGGATCTCTTTGCTAGCCTTATTTCTGTGGAATCTGAGAACAGATATTTCGGATCCCTTTGAAGACTATATGGCCAAAGGAAATATCCTCCGATAACAAAGAGAAAGAAGCTTTCTGAGAAACTTCTTTGTGTTCTGTGAAATCATCTCACAGAGTTACAGCTTTCCCCTCAAGAAGCCTTTCGCTAAGACAGTTCTTGTGGAATTGGCAAAGTGATATTTGGAAGCCCATAGAGGGCTACGGTGAAAAAGGAAATATCCTCAGATGAAATCTGGAAAGAAGCTTTCTGAGAAACTGCTTAGTGTTCTGTTCATTCATCTCACAGAGTTACATCTGTATTTCGTGGATCTCTTTGCTAGCCTTATTTCTGTGGAATCTGAGAACAGATATTTCGGATCCCTTTGAAGACTATAGGGCCAAAGGAAATATCCTCTGATAACAAAGAGAAAGAAGCTTTCTGAGAAACTTCTTTGTGTTCTGTGAAATCATCTCACAGAGTTACAGCTTTCCCCTCAAGAACCCTTTCGCTAAGACAGTTCTTGTGGAATTGGCAAAGTGATATTTGTAAGCCCATAGAGGGCTACGGTGAAAAAGGAAATATCCTCAGATGAAATCTGGAAAGAAGCTTTCTGAGAAACTGCTTAGTGTTCTGTTCATTCATCTCACAGAGTTACATCTGTGTTTCGTGGATCTCTTTGCTAGCCTTATTTCTGTGGAATCTGAGAACAGATATTTCGGATCCCTTTGAAGACTATATGGCCAAAGGAAATATCCTCTGATAAAAAAGAGAAAGAAGCTTTCTGAGAAACTTCTTTGTGTTCTGTGAAATCATCTCACAGAGTTACAGCTTTCCCCTCAAGAAGCCTTTCACTAAGACAGTTCTTGTGGAATTGGCAAAGTGATATTTGGAAGCCCATAGAGGGCTATGGTGATAAAGGAAATATCCTCAGATGAAATCTGGAAAGAAGCTTTCTGAGAAACTGCTCTGTGATGTGTGACTTCCACTCACAGAGTTACATCTGTATTTCGTAGATCTCTTTGCTAGCCTTATTTCTGTGGAATCTGAGAACAGATATTTCGGATCCCTTTGAAGACTATAGGGCCAAAGGAAATATCCTCCGATAACAAAGAGAAAGAAGCTTTCTGAGAAACTTCTTTGTGTTCTGTGAAATCATCTCACAGAGTTACAGCTTTCCCCTCAAGAAGCCTTTCGCTAAGACAGTTCTTGTGGAATTGGCAAAGTGATATTTGGAAGTCCTTAGAGGGCTATGGTGAAAAAGGAAATATCCTCAGATGAAATCTGGAAAGAAGCTTTCTGAGAAACTGCTTAGTGTTCTGTTCATTCATCTCACAGAGTTACATCTGTATTTCGTGGATCTCTTTGCTAGCCTTATTTCTGTGGATTCTCAGAACAGATATATCGGATCCCTTTGAAGACTATAGGGCCAAAGGAAATATCATCCGATAACAAAGAGAAAGAAGCTTTCTGAGAAACTTCTTTGTGTTCTGTGAAATCATCTCACAGAGTTACAGCTTTCCCCTCAAGAAGCCTTTCGCTAAGACAGTTCTTGTGGAATTGGCAAAGTGATATTTGGAAGCCCATAGAGGGCTACGGTGAAAAAGGAAATATCCTCAGATGAAATCTGGAAAGAAGCTTTCTGAGAAACTGCTCTGTGATGTGGGACTTCCACTCACAGAGTTGAATCTGTATTTCGTGGATCTCTTTGCTAGCCTTATTTCTGTGGAATCTGAGAACAGATATTTCGGATCCCTTTGAAGACTATAGGGCCAAAGGAAATATCCTGCGATAACAAAGAGAAAGAAGCTTTCTGAGAAACTTCTTTGTGTTCTGTGAAATCATCTCACAGAGTTACAGCTTTCCCCTCAAGAACCCTTTCGCTAAGACAGTTCTTGTGGAATTGGCAAAGTGATATTTGTAAGCCCATAGAGGGCTATGGTGAAAAAGGAAATATCCTCAGATGAAATCTGGAAAGAAGCTTTCTGAGAAACTGCTTAGTGTTCTGTTCATTCATCTCACAGAGTTACATCTGTGTTTCGTGGATCTCTTTGCTAGCCTTATTTCTGTGGAATCTGAGAACAGATATTTCGGATCCCTTTGAAGACTATATGGCCAAAGGAAATATCCTCCGATAAAAAAGAGAAAGAAGCTTTCTGAGAAACTTCTTTGTGTTCTGTGAAATCATCTCACAGAGTTACAGCTTTCCCCTCAAGAAGCCTTTCACTAAGACAGTTCTTGTGGAATTGGCAAAGTGATATTTGGAAGCCCATAGAGGGCTATGGTGATAAAGGAAATATCCTCAGATGAAATCTGGAAAGAAGCTTTCTGAGAAACTGCTCTGTGATGTGTGACTTCCACTCACAGAGTTACATCTGTATTTCGTAGATCTCTTTGCTAGCCTTATTTCTGTGGAATCTGAGAACAGATATTTCGGATCCCTTTGAAGACTATAGGGCCAAAGGAAATATCCTCCGATAACAAAGAGAAAGAAGCTTTCTGAGAAACTTCTTTGTGTTCTGTGAAATCATCTCACAGAGTTACAGCTTTCCCCTCAAGAAGCCTTTCGCTAAGACAGTTATTGTGGAATTGGCAAAGTGATATTTGGAAGTCCTTAGAGGGCTATGGTGAAAAAGGAAATATCCTCAGATGAAATCTGGAAAGAAGCTTTCTGAGAAACTGCTTAGTGTTCTGTTCATTCATCTCACAGAGTTACATCTGTATTTCGTGGATCTCTTTGCTAGCCTTATTTCTATGGATTCTGAGAACAGATATATCGGATCCCTTTGAAGACTATAGGGCCAAAGGAAATATCATCCGATAACAAAGAGAAAGAAGCTTTCTGAGAAACTTCTTTGTGTTCTGTGAAATCATCTCACAGAGTTACAGCTTTCCCCTCAAGAAGCCTTTCGCTAAGACAGTTCTTGTGGAATTGGCAAAGTGATATTTGGAAGCCCATAGAGGGCTACGGTGAAAAAGGAAATATCCTCAGATGAAATCTGGAAAGAAGCTTTCTGAGAAACTGCTCTGTGATGTGGGACTTCCACTCACAGAGTTGAATCTGTATTTCGTGGATCTCTTTGCTAGCCTTATTTCTGTGGAATCTGAGAACAGATATTTCGGATCCCTTTGAAGACTATAGGGCCAAAGGAAATATCCTGCGATAACAAAGAGAAAGAAGCTTTCTGAGAAACTTCTTTGTGTTCTGTGAAATCATCTCACAGAGTTACAGCTTTCCCCTCAAGAAGCCTTTCGCTAAGACAGTTCTTGTGGAATTGGCAAAGTGATATTTGGAAGCCCATAGAGGGCTATGGTGAAAAAGGAAATATCCTCAGATGAAATCTGGAAAGAAGCTTTCTGAGAAACTGCTTAGTGTTCTGTTCATTCATCTCACAGAGTTACATCTGTGTTTCGTGGATCTCTTTGCTAGCCTTATTTCTGTGGAATCTGAGAACAGATATATCGGATCCCTTTGAAGACTATAGGGCCAAAGGAAATATCCTCCGATAACAAAGAGAAAGAAGCTTTCTGAGAAACTTCTTTGTGTTCTGTGAAATCATCTCACAGAGTTACAGCTTTCCCCTCAAGAAGCCTTTCGCTAAGACAGTTCTTGTGGAATTGGCAAAGTGATATTTGGAAGCCCATAGAGGGCTATGGTGAAAAAGGAAATATCCTCAGATGAAATCTGGAAAGAAGCTTTCTGAGAAACTGCTTAGTGTTCTGTTCATTCATCTCACAGAGTTACATCTGTGTTTCGTGGATCTCTTTGCTAGCCTTATTTCTGTGGAATCTGAGAACAGATATTTCGGATCCCTTTGAAGACTATAGGGCCAAAGGAAATATCCTCCGATAACAAAGAGAAAGAAGCTTTCTGAGAAACTTCTTTGTGTTCTGTGAAATCATCTCACAGAGTTACAGCTTTCCCCTCAAGAAGCCTTTCGCTAAGACAGTTCTTGTGGAATTGGCAAAGTGATATTTGGAAGCCCATAGAGGGCTATGGTGAAAAAGGAAATATCCTCAGATGAAATCTGGAAAGAAGCTTTCTGAGAAACTGCTCTGTGATGTGTGACTTCCACTGACAGAGTTAAATCTCTATTTCGTGGATCTTCTTGCTAGCCTTATTTCTGTGGAATCTGAGAACAGGTATTTCGGATCCCTTTGAAGACTATAGGGCCAAAGGAAATATCCTCTGAAAACAAAGAGAAAGAAGCTTTCTGAGAAACTTCTTTGTGTTCTGTGAAATCATCTCACAGAGTTACAGCTTTCCCCTCAAGAAGCCTTTCGCTAAGACAGTTCTTGTGGAATTGGCAAAGTGATATTTGGAAGCCCATAGAGGGCTATGGTGAAAAAGGAAATATCCTCAGATGAAATCTGGAAAGAAGCTTTCTGAGAAGCTGCTTAGTGTTCTGTTCATTCATCTCACAGAGTTACATCTGTATTTCGTGGATCTCTTTGCTAGCCTTATTTCTGTGGAATCTGAAAACAGATATTTCGGATCCCTTTGAAGACTATATGGCCAAAGGAAATATCATCCTATAACAAAGAGAAAGAAGCTTTCTGAGAAACTTCTTTGTGTTCTGTGAAATCATCACACAGAGTTACAGCTTTCCCCTCAAGAAGCCTTTCGCTAAGACAGTTCTTGTGGAATTGGCAAAGTAATATTTGGAAGCCCATAGAGGGCTATGTTGAAAAAGGAAATATCCTCAGATGAAATCTGGAAAGAAGCTTTCTGAGAAACTGCTCTGTGATGTGTGACTTCCACTCACAGAGTTACATCTGTATTTCGTGGATCTCTTGGCTAGCCTTATTTCTGTGGAATCTGAGAACAGATATTTCGGATCCCTTTCAAGACTATAGGGCCAAAGGAAATATCTTCTGATAACAAAGAGAAAGAAGCTTTCTGAGAAACTTCTTTGTGTTCTGTGAAATCATCTCACAGAGTTACAGCTTTCCCCTCAAGAAGCCTTTCGCTAAGACAGTTCTTGTGGAATTGGCAAAGTGATATTTGGAAGCCCATAGAGGGCTATGGTGAAAAAGGAAATATCCTCACATGAAATCTGGAAAGAAGCTTTCTGAGAAACTGCTTAGTGTTCTGTTCATTCATCTCACAGAGTTACATCTGTGTTTCATGGATCTCTTTGCTAGCCTTATTTCTGTGGAATCTGAGAACAGATATTTCGGATCCCTTTGAAGACTATAGGGCCAAAGGAAATATCCTTCGATAACAAAGAGAAAGAAGCTTTCTGAGAAACTTCTTTGTGTTCTGTGAAATCATCTCAGAGAGTTACAGCTTTCCCCTCAAGAAGCCTTTCGCTAAAACAGTTCTTGTGAAATTTGCAAAGTGATATTTGGAAGCCCATAGAGGGCTATGGTGAAAAAGGAAATATCCTCAGATGAAATCTGGAAAGAAGCTTTCTGAGAAACTGCTTAGTGTTCTGTTCATTCATCTCACAGAGTTACATCTGTATTTCGTGGATCTCTTTGCTAGCCTTATTTCTGTGGAATCTGAGAACAGATATTTCGGATCCCTTTGAAGACTATAGGGCCAAAGGAAATATCCTGCAATAACAAAGAGAAAGAAGCTTTCTGAGAAACTTCTTTGAGTTCTGTGAAATCATCTCACAGAGTTACAGCTTTCCCCTCAAGAAGCCTTTCGCTAAGACAGTTCTTGTGGAATTGGCAAAGTGATATTTGGAAGCCCATAGAGGGCTATGGTGAAAAAGGAAATATCCTCAGATGAAATCTGGAAAGAAGCTTTCTGAGAAACTGCTTAGTGTTCTGTTCATTCATCTCACAGAGTTACATCTGTGTTTCGTGGATCTCTTTGCTAGTCTTATTTCTGTGGAATCTGAGAACAGATATTTCGGATGCCTTTGAAGACTATATGGCCAAAGGAAATATCATCCGATAACAAAGAGAAAGAAGCTTTCTGAGAAACTTCTTTGTGTTCTGTGAAATCATCTCACAGAGTTACAGCTTTTCCCTCAAGAAGCCTTTCGCTAAGACAGTTCTTGTGGAATTGGCAAAGTGATATTTGGAAGCCCATAGAGGGCTATGGTGAAAAAGGAAATATCCTCAGATGAAATCTGGAAAGAAGCTTTCTGAGAAACTGCTCTGTGATGTGTGACTTCCACTCACCGAGTTACATCTGTATTTCGTGGAACTCTTTGCTAGCCTTATTTCTGTGGAATCTGAGAACAGATATTTCGGATCCCTTTGAAGACTATAGGGCCAAAGGAAATATCATCCGATAAGAAAGAGAAAGAAGCTTTCTGAGAAACTTCTTTGTGTTCTGTGAAATCATCTCACAGAGTTACAGCTTTCCCCTCAAGAAGCCTTTCGCTAAGACAGTTCTTGTGGAATTGGCAAAGTGATATTTGGAAGCCCATAGAGGGCTATGGTGAAAAAGGAAATATCCTCAGAGGAAATCTGGAAAGAAGCTTTCTGAGAAACTGCTTAGTGTTCTGTTCATTCATCTCACAGAGTTACATCTGTGTTTCGTGGATCTCTTTGCTAGCCTTATTTCTGTGGAATCTGAGAACAGATATTTCGGATCCCTTTGAAGACTATATGGCCAAAGGAAATATCCTCTGATAACAAAGAGAAGAAGCTTTCTGAGAAACTTCTTTGTGTTCTGTGAAATCATCTCACAGAGTTACAGCTTTCCCCTCAAGAAGCCTTTCGCTAAGACAGTTCTTGTGGAATTGGCAAAGTGATATTTGGAAGCCCATAGAGGGCTATGGTGAAAAAGGAAATATCCTCAGATGAAATCTGGAAAGAAGCTTTCTGAGAAACTGCTTAGTGTTCTGTTCATTCATCTCACAGAGTTACATCTGTGTTTCGTGGATCTCTTTGCTAGCCTTATTTCTGTGGAATCTGAGAACAGATATTTCGGATGCCTTTGAAGACTATATGGACAAAGGAAATATCATCCGATAACAAAGAGAGAGAAGCTTTCTGAGAAACTTCTTTGTGTTCTGTGAAATCATCTCACAGAGTTACAGCTCTTCCCTCAAGAAGCCTTTCGCTAAGACAGTTCTTGTGGAATTGGCAAAGTGATATTTGGAAGCCCATAGAGGGCTATGGTGAAAAAGGAAATATCCTCAGATGAAATCTGGAAAGAAGATTTCTGAGAAACTGCTCTGTGATGTTTGACCTCCACTCACAGAGTTACATCTGTATTTCGTGGAACTCTTTGCTAGCCTTATTTCTGTGGAATCTGAGAACAGATATTTCGGATCCCTTTGAAGACTATAGGGCCAAAGGAAATATCATCCGATAACAAAGAGAAAGAAGCTTTCTGAGAAACTTCTTTGTGTTCTGTGAAATCATCTCACAGAGTTACAGCTTTCCCCTCAAGAAGCCTTTCGCTAAGACAGTTCTTGTGGAATTGGCAAAGTGATATTTGGAAGCCCATAGATGGCTATGGTGAAAAAGGAAATATCCTCAGATGAAATCTGGAAAGAAGCTTTCTGAGAAACTCCTTAGTGTTCTGTTCATTCATCTCACAGAGTTACATCTGTATTTCGTGGATCTCTTTGCTAGCCTTATTTCTGTGGAATCTGAGAACAGATATTTCGGGTCCATTTGAAGGCTATAGGGCCAAAGGAAATATCCTCTGATAACAAAGTGAAAGAAGCTTTCTCAGAAACTTCTTTGTGTTCTGTGAAATCATCTCACAGAGTTACAGCTTTCCCCTCAAGAAGCCTTTCGCTAAGACAGTTCTTGTGGAATTGGCAAAGTGATATTTGGAAGCCCATAGAGGGCTATGGTGAAAAAGGAAATATCCTCAGATGAAATCTGGAAAGAAGATTTCTGAGAAACTGCTTAGTGTTCTCTTCATTCATTTCGCAGAGTTACATCTGTGTTTCGTGGATCTCTTTGCTAGCCTTATTTCTGTGGAATCTGAGAACAGATATTTCGGATCCCTTTGAAGTCTATATGGCCAAAGGAAATATCTTCCGATAACAAAGAGAAAGAAGCTTTCTGAGAAACTTCTTTGTGTTCTGTGAAATCATCTCACAGAGTTACAGCTTTCCCCTCAAGAAGCCTTTCGCTAAGACAGTTCTTGTGGAATTGGCAAAGTGATATTTGGAAGCCCATAGAGGGCTATGGTGAAAAAGGAAATATCCTCAGATGAAATCTGGATAGAAGCTTTCTGAGAAGCTGCTCTGTGATGTGTGACTTCCACTCACAGAGTTACATCTCTATTTCGTGGATCTTCTTGCTAGCCTTATTTCTGTGGAATCTGAGAACAGATATTTCGGATCCCTTTGAAGACTATAGGGCCAAAGGAAATATCCTCTGAAAACAAAGAGAAAGAAGCTTTCTGAGAAACTTCTTTGTGTTCTGTGAAATCATCTCACAGAGTTACAGCTTTCCCCTCAAGAAGCCTTTCGCTAAGACAGTTCTTGTGGAATTGGCAAAGTGATATTTGGAAGCCCATAGAGGGCTAGGGTGAAAAAGGAAATATCCTCAGATGAAATCTGGAAAGAAGCTTTCTGAGAAACTGCTTAGTGTTCTGTTCATTCATCTCACAGAGTTACATCTGTGTTTCATGGATCTCTTTGCTAGCCTTATTTCTGTGGAATCTGAGAACAGATATTTCGGATCCCTTTGAAGACTATAGGGCCAAAGGAAATATCCTTCGATAACAAAGAGAAAGAAGCTTTCTGAGAAACTTCTTTGTGTTCTGTGAAATCATCTCACAGAGTTACAGCTTTCCCCTCAAGTAGCCTTTCGCTAAGACAGTTCTTGTGGAATTGGCAAAGTGATATTTGGAAGCCCATAGAGGGCTATGGTGAAAAAGGAAATATCCTCAGATGAAATCTGGAAAGAAGCTTTCTGAGAAACTGCTTAGTGTTCTGTTCATTCATCTCACAGAGTTACATCTGTATTTCGTGGATCTCTTTGCTAGCCTTATTTCTGTGGAATCTGAGAACAGATATTTCGGATCCCTTTGAAGACTATAGGGCCAAAGGAAATATCCTGCAATAACAAAGAGAAAGAAGCTTTCTGAGAAACTTCTTTGAGTTCTGTGAAATCATCTCACAGAGTTACAGCTTTCCCCTCAAGAAGCCTTTCGCTAAGACAGTTCTTGTGGAATTGGCAAAGTGATATTTGGAAGCCCATAGAGGGCTATGGTGAAAAAGGAAATATCCTCAGATGAAATCTGGAAAGAAGCTTTCTGAGAAACTGCTCTGTGATGTGTGACTTCCACTCACAGAGTTACATCTGTATTTCGTGGAACTCTTTGCTAGCCTTATTTCTGTGGAATCTGAGAACAGATATTTCGGATCCCTTTGAAGACTATAGGGCCAAAGGAAATATCATCCGATAACAAAGAGAAAGAAGCTTTCTGAGAAACTTCTTTGTGTTCTGTGAAATCATCTCACAGAGTTACAGCTTTCCCCTCAAGAAGCCTTTCGCTAAGACAGTTCTTGTGGAATTGGCAAAGTGATATTTGGAAGCCCATAGAGGGCTATGGTGAAAAAGGAAATATCCTCAGATGAAATCTGGAAAGAAGCTTTCTGAGAAACTGCTTAGTGTTCTGTTCATTCATCTCACAGAGTTACATCTGTATTTCGTGGATCTCTTTGCTAGCCTTATTTCTGTGGAATCTGAGAACAGATATTTCGGATCCCTTTGAAGACTATAGGGCCAAAGGAAATATCCTGCGATAACAAAGAGAAAGAAGCTTTCTGAGAAACTTCTTTGTGTTCTGTGAAATCATCTCACAGAGTTACAGCTTTCCCCTCAAGAAGCCTTTCGCTAAGACAGTTCTTGTGGAATTGGCAAAGTGATATTTGGAAGCCCATAGAGGGCTATGGTGAAAAAGGAAATATCCTCAGATGAAATCTGGAAAGAAGCTTTTTGAGAAACTGCTTAGTGTTCTCTTCATTCATCTCACAGAGTTACATCTGTATTTCGTGGATCTCTTTGCTAGCCTTATTTCTGTGGAATCTGAGAACAGATATTTCGGATCCCTGTGAAGACTATATGGCCAAAGGAAATATCATCCGATAACAAAGAGAAAGAAGCTTTCTGAGAAACTTCTTTGTGTTCTGTGAAATCATCTCACAGAGTTACAGCTTTCCCCTCAAGAAGCCTTTCGCTAAGACAGTTCTTGTGGAATTGGCAAAGTGATATTTGGAAGCCCATAGAGGGCTATGGTGAAAAAGGAAATATCCTCAGATGAAATCTGGAAAGAAGCTTTCTGAGAAACTGCTTAGTGTTCTGATCATTCATCTCACAGAGTTACATCTGTGTTTCGTGGATCTCTTTGCTAGCCTTATTTCTGTGGAATCTGAGAACAGATATTTCGGATCCCTTTGAAGACTATATGGCTAAAGGAAATATCATCCGATAACAAAGAGAAAGATGCTTTCTGAGAAACTTCTTTGTGTTCTGTGAAATCATCTCACAGAGTTACAGCTTTCCCCTCAAGAAGCCTTTCGCCAAGACAGTTCTTGTGGAATTGGCAAAGTGATATTTGGAAGCCCGTAGAGGGCTATGGTGAAAAAGGAAATATCCTCAGATGAAATCTGGAAAGAAGCTTTCTGAGAAACTGCTCTGTGATGTGTGACTTCCACTCACAGAGTTACATCTGTATTTCGTGGATCTCTTTGCTAGCCTTATTTCTGTGGAATCTGAGAACAGATATTTCGGATCCCTTTAAAGACTATAGGGCCAAAGGAAATATCCTCTGATAACAAAGACAAAGAAGCTTTCTGAGAAACTTCTTTGTGTTCTGTGAAATCATCTCACAGAGTTACATCTTTCCCCTCAAGAAGCCTTTCGCTAAGACAGTTCTTGTGGAATTGGCAAAGTGATATTTGGAAGCCCATAGAGGGCTATGGTGAAAAAGGAAATATCCTCAGATGAAATCTGGAAAGAAGCTTTCTGAGAAACTGCTCTGTGATGTGTGACTTCCACTCACAGAGTTACATCTGTATTTCGTGGATCTCTTTGCTAGCCTTATTTCTGTGGAATCTGAGAACAGATATTTCGGATCCATTTGAAGGCTATAGGGCCAAAGGAAATATCCTCTGATAACAAAGTGAAAGAAGCTTTCTCAGAAACTTCTTTGTGTTCTGTGAAATCATCTCACAGAGTTACAGCTTTCCCCTCAAGAAGCCTTTCGCTAAGACAGTTCTTGTGGAATTGGCAAAGTGATATTTGGAAGCCCTTAGAGGGCTATGGTGAAAAAGGAAATATCCTCAGATGAAATCTGGAAAGAAGATTTCTGAGAAACTGCTTAGTGTTCTCTTCATTCATTTCACAGAGTTACATCTGTGTTTCGTGGATCTCTTTGCTAGCCTTATTTCTGTGGAATCTGAGAACAGATATTTCGGATCCCTTTGAAGTCTATATGGCCAAAGGAAATATCTTCCGATAACAAAGAGAAAGAAGCTTTCTGAGAAACTTCTTTGTGTTCTGTGAAATCATCTCACAGAGTTACAGCTTTCCCCTCAAGAAGCCTTTCACTAAGACAGTTCTTGTGGAATTGGCAAAGTGATATTAGGAAGCCCATAGAGGGCTATGGTGAAAAAGGTATTATATCCTCAGATGAAATCTGGAAAGAAGCTTTCTGAGAAACTGCTCTGCGATGTGTGACTTCCACTCACAGAGTTACATCTGTATTTCGTGGATCTCTTTGCTAGCCTTATTTCTGTGGAATCCGAAAACAGATATTTCGGATCCCTTTGAAGACTATAGGGCCAAAGGAAATATCCTCTGATAACAAAGAGAAAGAAGCTTTCTGAGAAACTTCTTTGTGTTCTGTGAAATCATCTCACAGAGTTACAGCTTTCCCCTCAAGAAGCCTTTCGCTAAGACAGTTCTTGTGGAATTGGCAAAGTGATATTTGGAAGCCCATAGAGGGCTATGGTGAAAAAGGAAATATCCTCAGATGAAATCTGGAAAGAAGCTTTCTGAGAAACTGCTTAGTGTTCTGTTCATTCATCTCACAGAGTTACATCTGTGTTTCGTGGATCTCTTTGCTAGCCTTATTTCTGTGGAATCTGAGAACAGATATTTCGGATCCCTTTGAAGACTATAGGGCCAAAGGAAATATCCTCCGATAACAAAGAGAAAGAAGCTTTCTGAGAAACTTCTTTGTGTTCTGTGAAATCATCTCACAGAGTTACAGCTTTCCCCTCAAGAAGCCTTTCGCTAAGACAGTTCTTGTGGAATTGGCAAAGTGATATTTGGAAGACCATAGAGGGCTATGGTGAAAAAGGAAATATCCTCAGATGAAATCTGGAAAGAAGCTTTCTGAGAAACTGCATAGTGTTCTGTTCATTCATCTCACAGAGTTACATCTGTGTTTCGTGGATCTCTTTGCTAGCCTTATTTCTGTGGAATCTGAGAACAGATATTTCGGATCCCTTTGAAGACTATATGGCTAAAGGAAATATCATCCGATAACAAAGAGAAAGATGCTTTCTGAGAAACTTCTTTGTGTTCTGTGAAATCATCTCACAGAGTTACAGCTTTCCCCTCAAGAAGCCTTTCGCCAAGACAGTTCTTGTGGAATTGGCATAGTGATATTTGGAAGCCCGTAGAGGGCTATGGTGAAAAAGGAAATATCCTCAGATGAAATCTGGAAAGAAGCTTTCTGAGAAACTGCTCTGTGATGTGTGACTTCCACTCACAGAGTTACATCTGTATTTCGTGGATCTCTTTGCTAGCCTTATTTCTGTGGAATCTGAGAACAGATATTTCGGATCCCTTTGAAGACTATAGGGCCAAAGGAAATATCCTCTGATAACAAAGAGAAAGAAGCTTTCTGAGAAACTTCTTTGTGTTCTGTGAAATCATCTCACAGAGTTACATCTTTCCCCTCAAGAAGCCTTTCGCTAAGACAGTTCTTGTGGAATTGGCAAAGTGATATTTGGAAGCCCATAGAGGGCTATGGTGAAAAAGGAAATATCCTCAGATGAAATCTGGAAAGAAGCTTTCTGAGAAACTGCTCTGTGATGTGTGACTTCCACTCACAGAGTTACATCTGTATTTCGTGGATCTCTTTGCTAGCCTTATTTCTGTGGAATCTGAGAACAGATATTTCGGATCCATTTGAAGGCTATAGGGCCAAAGGAAATATCCTCTGATAACAAAGTGAAAGAAGCTTTCTCAGAAACTTCTTTGTGTTCTGTGAAATCATCTCACAGAGTTACAGCTTTCCCCTCAAGAAGCCTTTCGCTAAGACAGTTCTTGTGGAATTGGCAAAGTGATATTTGGAAGCCCATAGAGGGCTATGGTGAAAAAGGAAATATCCTCAGATGAAATCTGGAAAGACGATTTCTGAGAAACTGCTTAGTGTTCTCTTCATTCATTTCACAGAGTTACATCTGTGTTTCGTGGATGTCTTTGCTAGCCTTATTTCTGTGGAATCTGAGAACAGATATTTCGGATCCCTTTGAAGTCTATATGGCCAAAGGAAATATCTTCCGATAACAAAGAGAAAGAAGCTTTCTGAGAAACTTCTTTGTGTTCTGTGAAATCATCTCACAGAGTTACAGCTTTCCCCTCAAGAAGCCTTTCGCTAAGACAGTTCTTGTGGAATTGGCAAAGTGATATTTGGAAGCCCATAGAGGGCTATGGTGAAAAAGTAATATCCTCAGATGAAATCTGGAAAGAAGTTTTTGAGAAACTGCTCTGTGATGTGTGACTTCCAATCACAGAGTTTTACCTGTATTTCGTGTATCTCTTTGCTAGCCTTATTTTTGTATAATCTGAGAACAGATATTTCGGATATCTTTGAAGATTATAGGGCCAAAGGAAATATCCTCCGATAACAAAGAGAAAGAAGCTTTCTGAGAAACTTCTTTGTGTTCTGTGAAATCATCTCACAGAGTTACAGCTTTCCCCTCAAGTAGCCTTTCGCTAAGACAGTTATTGTGGAATTGGCAAAGTGATATTTGGAAGCCCATAGAGGGCTATGGTGAAAAAGGAAATATCCTGAGATGAAATCTGGAAAGAAGCTTTCTGAGAAACTGCTCTGTGATGTGTGACTTCCACTCACAGAGTTACATCTGTATTTCGTGGATCTCTTTGCTAGCCTTATTTCTGTGGAATCTGAGAACAGATATTTCGGATCCCTTTGAAGACTATAGGGCCAAAGGAAATATCCTCTGATAACAAAGAGAAAGAAGCTTTCTGAGAAACTTCTTTGTGTTCTGTGAAATCATCTCACAGAGTTACAGCTTTCCCCTCAAGAAGCCTTTCGCTAAGACAGTTCTTGTGGAATTGGCAAAATGATATTTGGAAGCCCATAGAGGGCTATGGTGAAAAAGGAAATATCCTCAGATGAAATCTGGAAAGAAGCTTTCTGAGAAACTGCTTAGTGTTCTGTTCATTCATCTCACAGAGTTACATCTGTATTTCGTGGATCTCTTTGCTAGCCTTATTTCTGTGGAATCTGAGAACAGATATTTCGGATCCCTTTGAAGACTATAGGGCCAAAGGAAATATCTTCCGATAACAAAGAGAAAGAAGCTTTCTGAGAAACTTCTTTGTGTTCTGTGAAATCATCTCACAGAGTTACAGCTTTCCCCTCAAGAAGCCTTTCGCTAAGACATTTCTTGTGGAATTGGCAAAGTGATATTCGGAAGCCCATAGAGGGCTATGGTGAAAAAGTAATATCCTCAGATGAAATCTGGAAAGAAGTTTTTGAGAAACTGCTCTGTGATGTGTGATTTCGAATCACAGAGTTTTACCTGTATTTCGTGTATCTCTTTGCTAGCCTTATTTTTGTATAATCTGAGAACAGATATTTCGGATATCTTTGAAGATTATAGGGCCAAAGGAAATATCCTCCGATAACAAAGAGAAAGAAGCTTTCTGAGAAACTTCTTTGTGTTCTGTGAAATCATCTCACAGAGTTACATCTTTCCCCTCAAGAAGCCTTTCGCTAAGACAGTTCTTGTGGAATTGGCAAAGTGATATTTGGAAGCCCATAGAGGGCTATGGTGAAAAAGGAAATATCCTCAGATGAAATCTGGAAAGAAGCTTTCTGAGAAACTGCTCTGTGATGTGTGACTTCCACTCACAGAGTTACATCTGTATTTCGTGGATCTCTTTGCCAGCCTTATTTCTGTGGAATCTGAGAACAGATATTTCGGATCCATTTGAAGGCTATAGGGCCAAAGGAAATATCCTCTGATAACAAAGTGAAAGAAGCTTTCTCAGAAACTTCTTTGTGTTCTGTGAAATCATCTCACAGAGTTACAGCTTTCCCCTCAAGAAGCCTTTCGCTAAGACAGTTCTTGTGGAATTGGCAAAGTGATATTTGGAAGCCCTTAGAGGGCTATGGTGAAAAAGGAAATATCCTCAGATGAAATCTGGAAAGAAGATTTCTGAGAAACTGCTTAGTGTTCTCTTCATTCATTTCACAGAGTTACATCTGTGTTTCGTGGATCTCTTTGCTAGCCTTATTTCTGTGGAATCTGAGAACAGATATTTCGGATCCCTTTGAAGTCTATATGGCCAAAGGAAATATCTTCCGATAACAAAGAGAAAGAAGCTTTCTGAGAAACTTCTTTGTGTTCTGTGAAATCATCTCACAGAGTTACAGCTTTCCCCTCAAGAAGCCTTTCACTAAGACAGTTCTTGTGGAATTGGCAAAGTGATATTAGGAAGCCCATAGAGGGCTATGGTGAAAAAGGTATTATATCCTCAGATGAAATCTGGAAAGAAGCTTTCTGAGAAACTGCTCTGCGATGTGTGACTTCCACTCACAGAGTTACATCTGTATTTCGTGGATCTCTTTGCTAGCCTTATTTCTGTGGAATCCGAAAACAGATATTTCGGATCCCTTTGAAGACTATAGGGCCAAAGGAAATATCCTCTGATAACAAAGAGAAAGAAGCTTTCTGAGAAACTTCTTTGTGTTCTGTGAAATCATCTCACAGAGTTACAGCTTTCCCCTCAAGAAGCCTTTCGCTAAGACAGTTCTTGTGGAATTGGCAAAGTGATATTTGGAAGCCCATAGAGGGCTATGGTGAAAAAGGAAATATCCTCAGATGAAATCTGGAAAGAAGCTTTCTGAGAAACTGCTTAGTGTTCTGTTCATTCATCTCACAGAGTTACATCTGTGTTTCGTGGATCTCTTTGCTAGCCTTATTTCTGTGGAATCTGAGAACAGATATTTCGGATCCCTTTGAAGACTATAGGGCCAAAGGAAATATCCTCCGATAACAAAGAGAAAGAAGCTTTCTGAGAAACTTCTTTGTGTTCTGTGAAATCATCTCACAGAGTTACAGCTTTCCCCTCAAGAAGCCTTTCGCTAAGACAGTTCTTGTGGAATTGGCAAAGTGATATTTGGAAGACCATAGAGGGCTATGGTGAAAAAGGAAATATCCTCAGATGAAATCTGGAAAGAAGCTTTCTGAGAAACTGCATAGTGTTCTGTTCATTCATCTCACAGAGTTACATCTGTGTTTCGTGGATCTCTTTGCTAGCCTTATTTCTGTGGAATCTGAGAACAGATATTTCGGATCCCTTTGAAGACTATATGGCTAAAGGAAATATCATCCGATAACAAAGAGAAAGATGCTTTCTGAGAAACTTCTTTGTGTTCTGTGAAATCATCTCACAGAGTTACAGCTTTCCCCTCAAGAAGCCTTTCGCCAAGACAGTTCTTGTGGAATTGGCATAGTGATATTTGGAAGCCCGTAGAGGGCTATGGTGAAAAAGGAAATATCCTCAGATGAAATCTGGAAAGAAGCTTTCTGAGAAACTGCTCTGTGATGTGTGACTTCCACTCACAGAGTTACATCTGTATTTCGTGGATCTCTTTGCTAGCCTTATTTCTGTGGAATCTGAGAACAGATATTTCGGATCCCTTTGAAGACTATAGGGCCAAAGGAAATATCCTCTGATAACAAAGAGAAAGAAGCTTTCTGAGAAACTTCTTTGTGTTCTGTGAAATCATCTCACAGAGTTACATCTTTCCCCTCAAGAAGCCTTTCGCTAAGACAGTTCTTGTGGAATTGGCAAAGTGATATTTGGAAGCCCATAGAGGGCTATGGTGAAAAAGGAAATATCCTCAGATGAAATCTGGACAGAAGCTTTCTGAGAAACTGCTCTGTGATGTGTGACTTCCACTCACAGAGTTACATCTGTATTTCGTGGATCTCTTTGCTAGCCTTATTTCTGTGGAATCTGAGAACAGATATTTCGGATCCATTTGAAGGCTATAGGGCCAAAGGAAATATCCTCTGATAACAAAGTGAAAGAAGCTTTCTCAGAAACTTCTTTGTGTTCTGTGAAATCATCTCACAGAGTTACAGCTTTCCCCTCAAGAAGCCTTTCGCTAAGACAGTTCTTGTGGAATTGGCAAAGTGATATTTGGAAGCCCATAGAGGGCTATGGTGAAAAAGGAAATATCCTCAGATGAAATCTGGAAAGACGATTTCTGAGAAACTGCTTAGTGTTCTCTTCATTCATTTCACAGAGTTACATCTGTGTTTCGTGGATGTCTTTGCTAGCCTTATTTCTGTGGAATCTGAGAACAGATATTTCGGATCCCTTTGAAGTCTATATGGCCAAAGGAAATATCTTCCGATAACAAAGAGAAAGAAGCTTTCTGAGAAACTTCTTTGTGTTCTGTGAAATCATCTCACAGAGTTACAGCTTTCCCCTCAAGAAGCCTTTCGCTAAGACAGTTCTTGTGGAATTGGCAAAGTGATATTTGGAAGCCCATAGAGGGCTATGGTGAAAAAGTAATATCCTCAGATGAAATCTGGAAAGAAGTTTTTGAGAAACTGCTCTGTGATGTGTGACTTCCAATCACAGAGTTTTACCTGTATTTCGTGTATCTCTTTGCTAGCCTTATTTTTGTATAATCTGAGAACAGATATTTCGGATATCTTTGAAGATTATAGGGCCAAAGGAAATATCCTCCGATAACAAAGAGAAAGAAGCTTTCTGAGAAACTTCTTTGTGTTCTGTGAAATCATCTCACAGAGTTACAGCTTTCCCCTCAAGTAGCCTTTCGCTAAGACAGTTATTGTGGAATTGGCAAAGTGATATTTGGAAGCCCATAGAGGGCTATGGTGAAAAAGGAAATATCCTGAGATGAAATCTGGAAAGAAGCTTTCTGAGAAACTGCTCTGTGATGTGTGACTTCCACTCACAGAGTTACATCTGTATTTCGTGGATCTCTTTGCTAGCCTTATTTCTGTGGAATCTGAGAACAGATATTTCGGATCCCTTTGAAGACTATAGGGCCAAAGGAAATATCCTCTGATAACAAAGAGAAAGAAGCTTTCTGAGAAACTTCTTTGTGTTCTGTGAAATCATCTCACAGAGTTACAGCTTTCCCCTCAAGAAGCCTTTCGCTAAGACACTTCTTGTGGAATTGGCAAAATGATATTTGGAAGCCCATAGAGGGCTATGGTGAAAAAGGAAATATCCTCAGATGAAATCTGGAAAGAAGCTTTCTGAGAAACTGCTTAGTGTTCTGTTCATTCATCTCACAGAGTTACATCTGTATTTCGTGGATCTCTTTGCTAGCCTTATTTCTGTGGAATCTGAGAACAGATATTTCGGATCCCTTTGAAGACTATAGGGCCAAAGGAAATATCTTCCGATAACAAAGAGAAAGAAGCTTTCTGAGAAACTTCTTTGTGTTCTGTGAAATCATCTCACAGAGTTACAGCTTTCCCCTCAAGAAGCCTTTCGCTAAGACATTTCTTGTGGAATTGGCAAAGTGATATTCGGAAGCCCATAGAGGGCTATGGTGAAAAAGTAATATCCTCAGATGAAATCTGGAAAGAAGTTTTTGAGAAACTGCTCTGTGATGTGTGATTTCGAATCACAGAGTTTTACCTGTATTTCGTGTATCTCTTTGCTAGCCTTATTTTTGTATAATCTGAGAACAGATATTTCGGATATCTTTGAAGATTATAGGGCCAAAGGAAATATCCTCCGATAACAAAGAGAAAGAAGCTTTCTGAGAAACTTCTTTGTGTTCTGTGAAATCATCTCACAGAGTTACAGCTTTCCCCTCAAGTAGCCTTTCGCTAAGACAGTTCTTGTGGAATTGGCAAAGTGATATTTGGAAGCCCATAGAGGGCTATGGTGAAAAAGGAAATATCCTCAGATGAAATCTGGAAAGAAGCTTTCTGAGAAACTGCTCTGTGATGTGTGACTTCCACTCACAGAGTTACATCTGTATTTCGTGGATCTCTTTGCTAGCCTTATTTCTGTGGAATCTGAGAACAGATATTTCGGATCCCTTTGAAGATTATAGGGCCAAAGGAAATATCCTCCGATAACAAAGAGAAAGAAGCTTTCTGAGAAACTTCTTTGTGTTCTGTGAAATCATCTCACAGAGTTACAGCTTTCCCCTCAAGTAGCCTTTCGCTAAGACAGTTCTTGTGGAATTGGCAAAGTGATATTTGGAAGCCCATAGAGGGCTATGGTGAAAAAGGAAATATCCTCAGATGAAATCTGGAAAGAAGCTTTCTGAGAAACTGCTTAGTGTTCTGTTCATTCATCTCACAGAGTTACATCTGTATTTCGTGGATCACTTTGCTAGCCTTATTTCTGTGGAATCTGAGAACAGATATTTTGGATCCCTTTGAAGACTATAGGGCCAAAGGAAATATCCTCTGATAACAAAGAGAAAGAAGCTTTCTGAGAAACTTCTTTGTGTTCTGTGATATCATCTCACAGATTTACAGCTTTCCCCCCAAGAACCCTTTCGCTAAGACAGTTCTTGTGGAATTGGCAAAGTGATATTTGGAAGCCCATAGAGGGCTATGGTGAAAAAGGAAATATCCTCAGATGAAATCTGGAAAGAAGCTTTCTGAGAAACTGCTTAGTGTTCTGTTCATTCATCTCACAGAGTTACATCTGTGTTTCGTGGATCTCTTTGCTAGCCTTATTTCTGTGGAATCTGAGAACAGATATTTCGGATCCCTTTGAAGACTATATGGCCAAAGGAAATATCCTCCGATAAAAAAGAGAAAGAAGCTTTCTGAGAAACTTCTTTGTGTTCTGTGAAATCATCTCACAGAGTTACAGCTTTACCCTTAAGAAGCCTTTCACTAAGACAGTTCTTGTGGAATTGGCAAAGTGATATTAGGAAGCCCATAGAGGGCTATGGTGAAAAAGGAAATATCCTCAGATGAAATCTGGAAAGAAGCTTTCTGAGAAACTGCTCTGTGATGTGTGACTTCCACTCACAGAGTTACATCTGTATTTCGTGGATCTCTTTGCTAGCCTTATTTCTGTGGAATCTGAGAACAGATATTTCGGATCCATTTGAAGGCTATAGGGCTAAAGGAAATATCCTCTGATAACAAAGTGAAAGAAGCTTTCTGAGAAACTTCTTTGTGTTCTGTGAAATCATCTCACAGAGTTACAGCTTTCCCCTCAAGAAGCCTTTCGCTAAGACAGTTCTTGTGGAATTGGCAAAGTGATATTTGGAAGCCCATAGAGGGCTATGGTGAAAAAGGAAATATCCTCAGATGAAATCTGGAAAGAAGCTTTCTGAGAAACTGCTCTGTGATGTGTGACTTCCACTCACAGAGTTACATCTGTATTTCGTGGAACTCTTTGCTAGCCTTATTTCTGTGGAATCTGAGAACAGATATTTCGGATCCCTTTGAAGACTATAGGGCCAAAGGAAATATCATCCGATAACAAAGAGAAAGAAGCTTTCTGAGAAACTTCTTTGTGTTCTGTGAAATCATCTCACAGAGTTACAGCTTTCCCCTCAAGAAGCCTTTCGCTAAGACAGTTCTTGTGGAATTGGCAAAGTGATATTTGGAAGCCCATAGAGGGCTACGGTGAAAAAGGTATTATATCCTCAGATGAAATCTGGAAAGAAGCTTTCTGAGAAACTGCTCTGCGATGTGTGACTTCCACTCACAGAGTTACATCTGTATTTCGTGGATCTCTTTGCTAGCCTTATTTCTGTGGAATCCGAAAACAGATATTTCGGATCCCTTTGAAGACTATAGGGCCAAAGGAAATATCCTCTGATAACAAAGAGAAAGAAGCTTTCTGAGAAACTTCTTTGTGTTCTGTGAAATCATCTCACAGAGTTACAGCTTTCCCCTCAAGAAGCCTTTCGCTAAGACAGTTCTTGTGGAATTGGCAAAGTGATATTTGGAAGCCCATAGAGGGCTATGGTGAAAAAGGAAATATCCTCAGATGAAATCTGGAAAGAAGCTTTCTGAGAAACTGCTTAGTGTTCTGTTCATTCATCTCACAGAGTTACATCTGTGTTTCGTGGATCTCTTTGCTAGCCTTATTTCTGTGGAATCTGAGAACAGATATTTCGGATCCCTTTGAAGACTATAGGGCCAAAGGAAATATCCTCCGATAACAAAGAGAAAGAAGCTTTCTGAGAAACTTCTTTGTGTTCTGTGAAATCATCTCACAGAGTTACAGCTTTCCCCTCAAGAAGCCTTTCGCTAAGACAGTTCTTGTGGAATTGGCAAAGTGATATTTGGAAGACCATAGAGGGCTATGGTGAAAAAGGAAATATCCTCAGATGAAATCTGGAAAGAAGCTTTCTGAGAAACTGCATAGTGTTTTGTTCATTCATCTCACAGAGTTACATCTGTGTTTCGTGGATCTCTTTGCTAGCCTTATTTCTGTGGAATCTGAGAACAGATATTTCGGATCCCTTTGAAGACTATATGGCTAAAGGAAATATCATCCGATAACAAAGAGAAAGATGCTTTCTGAGAAACTTCTTTGTGTTCTGTGAAATCATCTCACAGAGTTACAGCTTTCCCCTCAAGAAGCCTTTCGCCAAGACAGTTCTTGTGGAATTGGCAAAGTGATATTTGGAAGCCCGTAGAGGGCTATGGTGAAAAAGGAAATATCCTCAGATGAAATCTGGAAAGAAGCTTTCTGAGAAACTGCTCTGTGATGTGTGACTTCCACTCACAGAGTTACATCTGTATTTCGTGGATCTCTTTGCTAGCCTTATTTCTGTGGAATCTGAGAACAGATATTTCGGATCCCTTTGAAGACTATAGGGCCAAAGGAAATATCCTCTGATAACAAAGAGAAAGAAGCTTTCTGAGAAACTTCTTTGTGTTCTGTGAAATCATCTCACAGAGTTACATCTTTCCCCTCAAGAAGCCTTTCGCTAAGACAGTTCTTGTGGAATTGGCAAACTGATATTTGGAAGCCCATAGAGGGCTATGGTGAAAAAGGAAATATCCTCAGATGAAATCTGGAAAGAAGCTTTCTGAGAAACTGCTCTGTGATGTGTGACTTCCTCTCACAGAGTTACATCTGTATTTCGTGGATCTCTTTGCTAGCCTTATTTCTGTGGAATCTGAGAACAGATATTTCGGATCCATTTGAAGGCTATAGGGCCAAAGGAAATATCCTCTGATAACAAAGTGAAAGAAGCTTTCTCAGAAACTTCTTTGTGTTCTGTGAAATCATCTCACAGAGTTACAGCTTTCCCCTCAAGAAGCCTTTCGCTAAGACAGTTCTTGTGGAATTGGCAAAGTGATATTTGGAAGCCCATAGAGGGCTATGGTGAAAAAGGAAATATCCTCAGATGAAATCTGGAAAGACGATTTCTGAGAAACTGCTTAGTGTTCTCTTCATTCATTTCACAGAGTTACATCTGTGTTTCGTGGATCTCTTTGCTAGCCTTATTTCTGTGGAATCTGAGAACAGATATTTCGGATCCCTTTGAAGTCTATATGGCCAAAGGAAATATCTTCCGATAACAAAGAGAAAGAAGCTTTCTGAGAAACTTCTTTGTGTTCTGTGAAATCATCTCACAGAGTTAAAGCTTTCCCCTCAAGAAGCCTTTCGCTAAGACAGTTCTTGTGGAATTGGCAAAGTGATATTTGGAAGCCCATAGAGGGCTATGGTGAAAAAGTAATATCCTCAGATGAAATCTGGAAAGAAGTTTTTGAGAAACTGCTCTGTGATGTGTGACTTCCAATCACAGAGTTTTACCTGTATTTCGTGTATCTCTTTGCTAGCCTTATTTTTGTATAATCTGAGAACAGATATTTCGGATATCTTTGAAGATTATAGGGCCAAAGGAAATATCCTCCGATAACAAAGAGAAAGAAGCTTTCTGAGAAACTTCTTTGTGTTCTGTGAAATCATCTCACAGAGTTACAGCTTTCCCCTCAAGTAGCCTTTCGCTAAGACAGTTCTTGTGGAATTGGCAAAGTGATATTTGGAAGCCCATAGAGGGCTATGGTGAAAAAGGAAATATCCTGAGATGAAATCTGGAAAGAAGCTTTCTGAGAAACTGCTCTGTGATGTGTGACTTCCACTCACAGAGTTACATCTGTATTTCGTGGATCTCTTTGCTAGCCTTATTTCTGTGGAATCTGAGAACAGATATTTCGGATCCCTTTGAAGACTATAGGGCCAAAGGAAATATCCTCTGATAACAAAGAGAAAGAAGCTTTCTGAGAAACTTCTTTGTGTTCTGTGAAATCATCTCACAGAGTTACAGCTTTCCCCTCAAGAAGCCTTTCGCTAAGACAGTTCTTGTGGAATTGGCAAAATGATATTTGGAAGCCCATAGAGGGCTATGGTGAAAAAGGAAATATCCTCAGATGAAATCTGGAAAGAAGCTTTCTGAGAAACTGCTTAGTGTTCTGTTCATTCATCTCACAGAGTTACATCTGTATTTCGTGGATCTCTTTGCTAGCCTTATTTCTGTGGAATCTGAGAACAGATATTTCGGATCCCTTGGAAGACTATAGGGCCAAAGGAAATATCTTCCGATAACAAAGAGAAAGAAGCTTTCTGAGAAACTTCTTTGTGTTCTGTGAAATCATCTCACAGAGTTACAGCTTTCCCCTCAAGAAGCCTTTCGCTAAGACAGTTCTTGTGGAATTGGCGAAGTGATATTCGGAAGCCCATAGAGGGCTATGGTGAAAAAGTAATATCCTCAGATGAAATCTGGAAAGAAGTTTTTGAGAAACTGCTCTGTGATGTGTGATTTCGAATCACAGAGTTTTACCTGTATTTCGTGTATCTCTTTGCTAGCCTTATTTTTGTATAATCTGAGAACAGATATTTCGGATATCTTTGAAGATTATAGGGCCAAAGGAAATATCCTCCGATAACAAAGAGAAAGAAGCTTTCTGAGAAACTTCTTTGTGTTCTGTGAAATCATCTCACAGAGTTACAGCTTTCCCCTCAAGTAGCCTTTCGCTAAGACAGTTCTTGTGGAATTGGCAAAGTGATATTTGGAAGCCCATAGAGGGCTATGGTGAAAAAGGAAATATCCTCAGATGAAATCTGGAAAGAAGCTTTCTGAGAAACTGCTCTGTGATGTGTGACTTCCACTCACAGAGTTACATCTGTATTTCGTGGATCTCTTTGCTAGCCTTATTTCTGTGGAATCTGAGAACAGATATTTCGGATCCCTTTGAAGACTATAGGGCCAAAGGAAATATCCTCCGATAACAAAGAGAAAGAAGCTTTCTGAGAAACTTCTTTGTGTTCTGTGAAATCATCTCACAGAGTTACAGCTTTCCCCTCAAGAAGCCTTTCGCTAAGACAGTTCTTGTGGAATTGGCAAAATGATATTTGGAAGCCCATAGAGGGCTATGGTGAAAAAGGAAATATCCTCAGATGAAATCTGGAAAGAAGCTTTCTGAGAAACTGCTTAGTGTTCTGTTCATTCATCTCACAGAGTTACATCTGTATTTCGTGGATCTCTTTGCTAGCCTTATTTCTGTGGAATCTGAGAACAGATATTTTGGATCCCTTTGAAGACTATAGGGCCAAAGGAAATATCCTCTGATAACAAAGAGAAAGAAGCTTTCTGAGAAACTTCTTTGTGTTCTGTGAAATCATCTCACAGAGTTACAGCTTTCCCCTCAAGAACCCTTTCGCTAAGACAGTTCTTGTGGAATTGGCAAAGTGATATTTGGAAGCCCATAGAGGGCTATGGTGAAAAAGGAAATATCCTCAGATGAAATCTGGAAAGAAGCTTTCTGAGAAACTGCTTAGTGTTCTGTTCATTCATCTCACAGAGTTACATCTGTGTTTCGTGGATCTCTTTGCTAGCCTTATTTCTGTGGAATCTGAGAACAGATATTTCGGATCCCTTTGAAGACTATATGGCCAAAGGAAATATCCTCCGATAAAAAAGAGAAAGAAGCTTTCTGAGAAACTTCTTTGTGTTCTGTGAAATCATCTCACAGAGTTACAGCTTTACCCTTAAGAAGCCTTTCACTAAGACAGTTCTTGTGGAATTGGCAAAGTGATATTAGGAAGCCCATAGAGGGCTATGGTGAAAAAGGAAATATCCTCAGATGAAATCTGGAAAGAAGCTTTCTGAGAAACTGCTCTGTGATGTGTGACTTCCACTCACAGAGTTACATCTGTATTTCGTGGATCTCTTTGCTAGCCTTATTTCTGTGGAATGTGAGAACAGATATTTCGGATCCCTTTGAAGACTATAGGGCCAAAGGAAATATCCTCCGATAACAAAGAGAAAGAAGCTTTCTGAGAAACTTCTTTGTGTTCTGTGAAATCATCTCACAGAGTTACAGCTTTCCCCTCAAGAAGCCTTTCGCTAAGACAGTTCTTGTGGAATTGGCAAAGTGATATTTGGAAGCCCATAGAGGGCTATGGTGAAAAAGGAAATATCCTCAGATGAAATCTGGAAAGAAGCTTTCTGAGAAACTGCTTAGTGTTCTGTTCATTCATCTCACAGAGTTACATCTGTGTTTCGTGGACCTCTTTGCTAGCCTTATTTCTGTGGAATCTGACAACAGATATTTCGGATCCCTTTGAAGACTATAGGGCCAAAGGAAATATCCTCCGATAACAAAGAGAAAGAAGCTTTCTGAGAAACTTCTTTGTGTTCTGTGAAATCATCTCACAGAGTTACAGCTTTCCCCTCAAGAAGCCTTTCGCTAAGACAGTTCTTGTGGAATTGGCAAAGTGATATTTGGAAGCCCATAGAGGGCTATGGTGAAAAAGGAAATATCCTCAGATGAAATCTGGAAAGACGATTTCTGAGAAACTGCTTAGTGTTCTCTTCATTCATTTCACAGAGTTACATCTGTGTTTCGTGGATCTCTTTGCTAGCCTTATTTCTGTGGAATCTGAGAACAGATATTTCGGATCCCTTTGAAGTCTATATGGCCAAAGGAAATATCTTCCGATAACAAAGAGAAAGAAGCTTTCTGAGAAACTTCTTTGTGTTCTGTGAAATCATCTCACAGAGTTACAGCTTCCCCCTCAAGAAGCCTTTCGCTAAGACAGTTCTTGTGGAATTGGCAAAGTGATATTTGGAAGCCCATAGAGGGCTATGGTGAAAAAGTAATATCCTCAGATGAAATCTGAAAAGAAGTTTTTGAGAAACTGCTCTGTGATGTGTGACTTCCAATCACAGAGTTTTACCTGTATTTCGTGTATCTCTTTGCTAGCCTTATTTTTGTATAATCTGAGAACAGATATTTCGGATATCTTTGAAGATTATAGGGCCAAAGGAAATATCCTCCGATAACAAAGAGAAAGAAGCTTTCTGAGAAACTTCTTTGTGTTCTGTGAAATCATCTCACAGAGTTACAGCTTTCCCCTCAAGTAGCCTTTCGCTAAGACAGTTCTTGTGGAATTGGCAAAGTGATATTTGGAAGCCCATAGAGGGCTATGGTGAAAAAGGAAATATCCTGAGATGAAATCTGGAAAGAAGCTTTCTGAGAAACTGCTCTGTGATGTGTGACTTCCACTCACAGAGTTACATCTGTATTTCGTGGATCTCTTTGCTAGCCTTATTTCTGTGGAATCTGAGAACAGATATTTCGGATCCCTTTGAAGACTATAGGGCCAAAGGAAATATCCTCTGATAACAAAGAGAAAGAAGCTTTCTGAGAAACTTCTTTGTGTTCTGTGAAATCATCTCACAGAGTTACAGCTTTCCCCTCAAGAAGCCTTTCGCTAAGACAGTTCTTGTGGAATTGGCAAAATGATATTTGGAAGCCCATAGAGGGCTATGGTGAAAAAGGAAATATCCTCAGATGAAATCTGGAAAGAAGCTTTCTGAGAAACTGCTTAGTGTTCTGTTCATTCATCTCACAGAGTTACATCTGTATTTCGTGGATCTCTTTGCTAGCCTTATTTCTGTGGAATCTGAGAACAGATATTTCGGATCCCTTTGAAGACTATAGGGCCAAAGGAAATATCTTCCGATAACAAAGAGAAAGAAGCTTTCTGAGAAACTTCTTTGTGTTCTGTGAAATCATCTCACAGAGTTACAGCTTTCCCCTCAAGAAGCCTTTCGCTAAGACAGTTCTTGTGGAATTGGCAAAGTGATATTCGGAAGCCCATAGAGGGCTATGGTGAAAAAGTAATATCCTCTGATGAAATCTGGAAAGAAGTTTTTGAGAAACTGCTCTGTGATGTGTGATTTCGAATCACAGAGTTTTACCTGTATTTCGTGTATCTCTTTGCTAGCCTTATTTTTGTATAATCTCAGAACAGATATTTCGGATATCTTTGAAGATTATAGGGCCAAAGGAAATATCCTCCGATAACAAAGAGAAAGAAGCTTTCTGAGAAACTTCTTTGTGTTCTGTGAAATCATCTCACAGAGTTACAGCTTTCCCCTCAAGTAGCCTTTCGCTAAGACAGTTCTTGTGGAATTGGCAAAGTGATATTTGGAAGCCCATAGAGGGCTATGGTGAAAAAGGAAATATCCTCAGATGAAATCTGGAAAGAAGCTTTCTGAGAAACTGCTCTGTGATGTGTGACTTCCACTCACAGAGTTACATCTGTATTTCGTGGATCTCTTTGCTAGCCTTATTTCTGTGGAATCTGAGAACAGATATTTCGGATCCCTTTGAAGATTATAGGGCCAAAGGAAATATCCTCCGATAACAAAGAGAAAGAAGCTTTCTGAGAAACTTCTTTGTGTTCTGTGAAATCATCTCACAGAGTTACAGCTTTCCCCTCAAGTAGCCTTTCGCTAAGACAGTTCTTGTGGAATTGGCAAAGTGATATTTGGAAGCCCATAGAGGGCTATGGTGAAAAAGGAAATATCCTCAGATGAAATCTGGAAAGAAGCTTTCTGAGAAACTGCTTAGTGTTCTGTTCATTCATCTCACAGAGTTACATCTGTATTTCGTGGATCACTTTGCTAGCCTTATTTCTGTGGAATCTGAGAACAGATATTTTGGATCCCTTTGAAGACTCTAGGGCCAAAGGAAATATCCTCTGATAACAAAGAGAAAGAAGCTTTCTGAGAAACTTCTTTGTGTTCTGTGAAATCATCTCACAGAGTTACAGCTTTCCCCTCAAGAAGCCTTTCGCTAAGACAGTTCTTGTGGAATTGGCAAAGTGATATTTGGAAGCCCATAGAGGGCTATGGTGAAAAAGGAAATATCCTCAGATGAAATCTGGAAAGAAGCTTTCTGAGAAACTGCTTAGTGTTCTGTTCATTCATCTCACAGAGTTACATCTGTGTTTCGTGGATCTCTTTGCTAGCCTTATTTCTGTGGAATCTGAGAACAGATATTTCGGATCCCTTTGAAGACTATATGGCCAAAGGAAATATCCTCCAATAAAAAAGAGAAAGAAGCTTTCTGAGAAACTTCTTTGTGTTCTGTGAAATCATCTCACAGAGTTACAGCTTTACCCTTAAGAAGCCTTTCACTAAGACAGTTCTTGTGGAATTGGCAAAGTGATATTAGGAAGCCCATAGAGGGCTATGGTGAAAAAGGAAATATCCTCAGATGAAATCTGGAAAGAAGCTTTCTGAGAAACTGCTCTGTGATGTGTGACTTCCACTCACAGAGTTACATCTGTATTTCGTGGATCTCTTTGCTAGCCTTATTTCTGTGGAATCTGAGAACAGATATTTCGGATCCATTTGAAGGCTATAGGGCTAAAGGAAATATCCTCTGATAACAACGTGAAAGAAGCTTTCTGAGAAACTTCTTTGTGTTCTGTGAAATCATCTCACAGAGTTACAGCTTTCCCCTCAAGAAGCCTTTCGCTAAGACAGTTCTTGTGGAATTGGCAAAGTGATATTTGGAAGCCCATAGAGGGCTATGGTGAAAAAGGAAATATCCTCAGATGAAATCTGGAAAGAAGGTTTCTGAGAAACTGCTTAGTGTTCTGTTCATTCATCTCACAGAGTTACATCTGTGTTTCGTGGATCTCTTTGCTAGCCTTATTTCTGTGGAATCTGAGAACAGATATTTCGGATCCCTTTGAAGACTATAGGGCCAAAGGAAATATCTTCCGATAACAAAGAGAAAGAAGCTTTCTGAGAAACTTCTTTGTGTTCTGTGAAATCATCTCACAGAGTTACAGCTTTCCCCTCAAGAAGCCTTTCGCTAAGACAGTTCTTGTGGAATTGGCAAAGTGATATTTGGAAGCCCATAGAGGGCTATGGTGAAAAAGTGATATCCTCAGATGAAATCTGGAAAGAAGTTTTTGAGAAACTGCTCTGTGATGTGTGACTTCCAATCACAGAGTTTTACCTGTATTTCGTGTATCTCTTTGCTAGCCTTAACTTTGTATAATCTGAGAACAGATATTTCGGATATCTTTGAAGATTATAGGGCCAAAGGAAATATCCTCCGATAACAAAGAGAAAGAAGCTTTCTGAGAAACTTCTTTGTGTTCTGTGAAATCATCTCACAGAGTTACAGCTTTCCCCTCAAGTAGCCTTTCGCTAAGACAGTTCTTGTGGAATTGGCAAAGTGATATTTGGAACCCCTAGAGGGCTATGGTGAAAAAGGAAATATCCTCAGATGAAATCTGGAAAGAAGCTTTCTGAGAAACTGCTCTGTGATGTGTGACTTCCACTCACAGAGTTACATCTGTATTTCGTGGATCTCTTTGCTAGCCTTATTTCTGTGGAATCTGAGAACAGATATTTCGGATCCCTTTGAAGATTATAGGGCCAAAGGAAATATCCTCCGATAACAAAGAGAAAGAAGCTTTCTGAGAAACTTCTTTGTGTTCTGTGAAATCATCTCACAGAGTTACAGCTTTCCCCTCAAGTAGCCTTTCGCTAAGACAGTTCTTGTGGAATTGGCAAAGTGATATTTGGAAGCCCATAGAGGGCTATGGTGAAAAAGGAAATATCCTCAGATGAAATCTGGAAAGAAGCTTTCTGAGAAACTGCTTAGTGTTCTGTTCATTCATCTCACAGAGTTACATCTGTATTTCGTGGATCACTTTGCTAGCCTTATTTCTGTGGAATCTGAGAACAGATATTTTGGATCCCTTTGAAGACTATAGGGCCAAAGGAAATATCCTCTGATAACAAAGAGAAAGAAGCTTTCTGAGAAACTTCTTTGTGTTCTGTGAAATCATCTCACAGAGTTACAGCTTTCCCCTCAAGAACCCTTTCGCTAAGACAGTTCTTGTGGATTTGGCAAAGTGATATTTGGAATCCCATAGAGGGCTATGGTGAAAAAGGAAATATCCTCAGATGAAATCTGGAAAGAAGCTTTCTGAGAAACTGCTTAGTGTTCTGTTCATTCATCTCACAGAGTTACATCTGTGTTTCGTGGATCTCTTTGCTAGCCTTATTTCTGTGGAATCTGAGAACAGATATTTCGGATCCCTTTGAAGACTATAGGGCCAAAGGAAATATCTTCCGATAACAAAGAGAAAGAAGCTTTCTGAGAAACTTCTTTGTGTTCTGTGAAATCATCTCACAGAGTTACAGCTTTCCCCTCAAGAAGCCTTTCGCTAAGACAGTTCTTGTGGAATTGGCAAAGTGATATTTGGAAGCCCATAGAGGGCTATGGTGAAAAAGTGATATCCTCAGATGAAATCTGGAAAGAAGTTTTTGAGAAACTGCTCTGTGATGTGTGACTTCCAATCACAGAGTTTTACCTGTATTTCGTGTATCTCTTTGCTAGCCTTAACTTTGTATAATCTGAGAACAGATATTTCGGATATCTTTGAAGATTATAGGGCCAAAGGAAATATCCTCCGATAACAAAGAGAAAGAAGCTTTCTGAGAAACTTCTTTGTGTTCTGTGAAATCATCTCACAGAGTTACAGCTTTCCCCTCAAGTAGCCTTTCGCTAAGACAGTTCTTGTGGAATTGGCAAAGTGATATTTGGAACCCCTAGAGGGCTATGGTGAAAAAGGAAATATCCTCAGATGAAATCTGGAAAGAAGCTTTCTGAGAAACTGCTCTGTGATGTGTGACTTCCACTCACAGAGTTACATCTGTATTTCGTGGATCTCTTTGCTAGCCTTATTTCTGTGGAATCTGAGAACAGATATTTCGGATCCCTTTGAAGATTATAGGGCCAAAGGAAATATCCTCCGATAACAAAGAGAAAGAAGCTTTCTGAGAAACTTCTTTGTGTTCTGTGAAATCATCTCACAGAGTTACAGCTTTCCCCTCAAGTAGCCTTTCGCTAAGACAGTTCTTGTGGAATTGGCAAAGTGATATTTGGAAGCCCATAGAGGGCTATGGTGAAAAAGGAAATATCCTCAGATGAAATCTGGAAAGAAGCTTTCTGAGAAACTGCTTAGTGTTCTGTTCATTCATCTCACAGAGTTACATCTGTATTTCGTGGATCACTTTGCTAGCCTTATTTCTGTGGAATCTGAGAACAGATATTTTGGATCCCTTTGAAGACTATAGGGCCAAAGGAAATATCCTCTGATAACAAAGAGAAAGAAGCTTTCTGAGAAACTTCTTTGTGTTCTGTGAAATCATCTCACAGAGTTACAGCTTTCCCCTCAAGAACCCTTTCGCTAAGACAGTTCTTGTGGATTTGGCAAAGTGATATTTGGAATCCCATAGAGGGCTATGGTGAAAAAGGAAATATCCTCAGATGAAATCTGGAAAGAAGCTTTCTGAGAAACTGCTTAGTGTTCTGTTCATTCATCTCACAGAGTTACATCTGTGTTTCGTGGATCTCTTTGCTAGCCTTATTTCTGTGGAATCTGAGAACAGATATTTCGGATCCCTTTGAAGACTATATGGCCAAAGGAAATATCCTCCGATAAAAAAGAGAAAGAAGCTTTCTGAGAAACTTCTTTGTGTTCTGTGAAATCATCTCACAGAGTTACAGCTTTACCCTTAAGAAGCCTTTCACTAAGACAGTTCTTGTGGAATTGGCAAAGTGATATTAGGAAGCCCATAGAGGGCTATGGTGAAAAAGGAAATATCCTCAGATGAAATCTGGAAAGAAGCTTTCTGAGAAACTGCTCTGTGATGTGTGACTTCCACTCACAGAGTTACATCTGTATTTCGTGGATCTCTTTGCTAGCCTTATTTCTGTGGAATCTGAGAACAGATATTTCGGATCCATTTGAAGGCTATAGGGCTAAAGGAAATATCCTCTGATAACAAAGTGAAAGAAGCTTTCTGAGAAACTTCTTTGTGTTCTGTGAAATCATCTCACAGAGTTACAGCTTTCCCCTCAAGAAGCCTTTCGCTAAGACAGTTCTTGTGGAATTGGCAAAGTGATATTTGGAAGCCCATAGAGGGCTATGGTGAAAAAGGAAATATCCTCAGATGAAATCTGGAAAGAAGATTTCTGAGAAACTGCTTAGTGTTCTGTTCATTCATCTCACAGAGTTACATCTGTGTTTCGTGGATCTCTTTGCTAGCCTTATTTCTGTGGAATCTGAGAACAGATATTTCGGATCCCTTTGAAGACTATAGGGCCAAAGGAAATATCTTCCGATAACAAAGAGAAAGAAGCTTTCTGAGAAACTTCTTTGTGTTCTGTGAAATCATCTCACAGAGTTACAGCTTTCCCCTCAAGAAGCCTTTCGCTAAGACAGTTCTTGTGGAATTGGCAAAGTGATATTTGGAAGCCCATAGAGGGCTATGGTGAAAAAGTGATATCCTCAGATGAAATCTGGAAAGAAGTTTTTGAGAAACTGCTCTGTGATGTGTGACTTCCAATCACAGAGTTTTACCTGTATTTCGTGTATCTCTTTGCTAGCCTTAACTTTGTATAATCTGAGAACAGATATTTCGGATATCTTTGAAGATTATAGGGCCAAAGGAAATATCCTCCGATAACAAAGAGAAAGAAGCTTTCTGAGAAACTTCTTTGTGTTCTGTGAAATCATCTCACAGAGTTACAGCTTTCCCCTCAAGTAGCCTTTCGCTAAGACAGTTCTTGTGGAATTGGCAAAGTGATATTTGGAAGCCCATAGAGGGCTATGGTGAAAAAGGAAATATCCTCAGATGAAATCTGGAAAGAAGCTTTCTGAGAAACTGCTCTGTGATGTGTGACTTCCACTCACAGAGTTACATCTGTTTTTCGTGGATCTCTTTGCTAGCCTTATTTCTATGAAATCTGAGAACAGATATTTCGGATCCCTTTGAAGACTATAGGGCCAAAGGAAATATCCTCTGATAACAAAGAGAAAGAAGCTTTCTGAGAAACTTCTTTGTGTTCTGTGAAATCGTCTCACAGAGTTACAGCTTTCCCCTCAAGAAGCCTTTCGCTAAGACAGTTCTTGTGGAATTGGCAAAATGATATTTGGAAGCCCATAGAGGGCTATGGTGAAAAAGGAAATATCCTCAGATGAAATCTGGAAAGAAGCTTTCTGAGAAACTTCTTAGTGTTCTGTTCATTCATCTCACAGAGTTACATCTGTGTTTCGTGGATCTCTTTGCTAGCCTTATTTCTGTGGAATCTGAGAACAGATATTTCGGATCCATTTGAAGACTATAGGGCCAAAGGAAATATCCTTCGATAACAAAGAGAAAGAAGATTTCTGAGAAACTTCTTTGTGTTCTGTGAAATCATCTCAGAGAGTTACAGCTTTCCCCTCAAGAAGCCTTTCGCTAAGACAGTTCTTGTGGAATTGGCAAAGTGATATTTGGAAGCCCATAGAGGGCTATGGTGAAAAAGGAAATATCCTCAGATGAAATCTGGAAAGAAGCTTTCTGAGAAACTGCTTAGTGTTCTGTTCATTCATCTCACAGAGTTACATCTGTATTTCGTGGATCACTTTGCTAGCCTTATTTCTGTGGAATCTGAGAACAGATATTTCGGATCCCTTTGAAGACTATAGGGCCAAAGGAAATATCCTGCGATAACAAAGAGAAAGAAGCTTTCTGAGAAACTTCTTTGTGTTCTGTGAAATCATCTCAGAGAGTTACAGCTTTCCCCTCAAGAAGCCTTTCGCTAAGACAGTTCTTGTGGAATTGGCAAAGTGATATTTGGAAGCCCATAGAGGGCTATGGTGAAAAAGGAAATATCCTCAGATGAAATCTGGAAAGAAGCTTTCTGAGAAACTGCTTAGTGTTCTGTTCATTCATCTCACAGAGTTACATCTGTGTTTCGTGGATCTCTTTGCTAGCCTTATTTCTGTGGAATCTGAGAACAGATATTTCGGATGCCTTTGAAGACTATATGGCCAAAGGAAATATCATCCGATAACAAAGAGAAAGAAGCTTTCTGAGAAACTTCTTTGTGTTCTGTGAAATCATCTCACAGAGTTACAGCTTTTCCCTCAAGAAGCCTTTCGCTAAGACAGTTCTTGTGGAATTGGCAAAGTGATATTTGGAAGCCCATAGAGGGCTATGGTGAAAAAGGAAATATCCTCAGATGAAATCTGGAAAGAAGCTTTCTGAGAAACTGCTCTGTGATGTGTGACTTCCACTCAGAGAGTTACATCTGTATTTCGTGGAACTCTTTGCTAGCCTTATTTCTGTGGAATGTGAGAACAGATATTTCGTATCCCTTTGAAGACTATAGGGCCAAAGGAAATATCCTGCGATAACAAAGAGAAAGAAGCTTTCTGAGAAACTTCTTTGTGTTCTGTGAAATCATCTCACAGAGTTACAGCTTTCCCCTCAAGAAGACTTTCGCTAAGACAGTTCTTGTGGAATTGGCAAAATGATATTTGGAAGCCCATAGAGGGCTATGGTGAAAAAGGAAATATCCTCAGATGAAATCTGGAAAGAAGCTTTCTGAGAAACTGCTTAGTGTTCTGTTCATTCATCTCACAGAGTTACATCTGTATTTCCTGGATCTCTTTGCTAGCCTTATTTCTGTGGAATCTGAGAACAGATATTTCGGATCCCTTTGAAGACTATAGGGCCAAAGGAAATATCCTCTGATAACAAAGAGAAAGAAGCTTTCTGAGAAACTTCTTTGTGTTCTGTGAAATCATCTCACAGAGTTACAGCTTTCCCCTCAAGAAGCCTTTCGCTAAGACAGTTCTTGTGGAATTGGCAAAGTGATATTTGGAAGCCCATAGAGGGCTATGGTGAAAAAGGAAATATCCTCAGATGAAATCTGGAAAGAAGCTTTCTGAGAAACTGCTTAGTGTTCTGTTCATTCATCTCACAGAGTTACATCTGTGTTTCGTGGATCTCTTTGCTAGCCTTATTTCTGTGGAATCTGAGAACAGATATTTCGGATCCCTTTGAAGACTATATGGCCAAAGGAAATATCCTCCGATAAAAAAGAGGAAGAAGCTTTCTGAGAAACTTCTTTGTGTCCTGTGAAATCATCTCACAGAGTTACAGCTTTCCCCTCAAGAAGCCTTTCACTAAGACAGTTCTTGTGGAATTGGCAAAGTGATATTAGGAAGCCCATAGAGGGCTATGGTGAAAAAGGTAATATCCTCAGATGAAATCTGGAAAGAAGCTTTCTGAGAAACTGCTCTGTGATGTGTGACTTCCACTCACAGAGTTACATCTGTATTTCGTGGATCTCTTTGCTAGCCTTATTTCTGTGGAATGTGAGAACAGATATTTCGGATCCCTTTGAAGAATATATGGCCAAAGGAAATATCCTCCGATAACAAAGAGAAAGAAGCTTTCTGAGAAACTTCTTTGTGTTCTGTGAAATCATCTCACAGAGTTACAGCTTTCCCCTCAAGAAGCCTTTCGCTAAGACAGTTCTTGTGGAATTGGCAAAGTGATATTTGGAAGCCCATAGAGGGCTATGGTGAAAAAGGAAATATCCTCAGATGAAATCTGGAAAGAAGCTTTCTGAGAAACTGCTTAGTGTTCTGTTCATTCATCTCACAGAGTTACATCTGTGTTTCGTGGATCTCTTTGCTAGCCTTATTTCTGTGGAATCTGAGAACAGATATTTCGGATCCCTTTGAAGACTATAGGGCCAAAGGAAATATCCTCCGATAACAAAGAGAAAGAAGCTTTCTGAGAAACTTCTTTGTGTTCTGTGAAATCATCTCACAGAGTTACAGCTTTCCCCTCAAGAAGCCTTTCGCTAAGACAGTTCTTGTGGAATTGGCAAAGTGATATTTGGAAGCCCATAGAGGGCTATGGTGAAAAAGGAAATATCCTCAGATGAAATCTGGAAAGAAGCTTTCTGAGAAACTGCTTAGTGTTCTGTTCATTCATCTCACAGAGTTACATCTGTGTTTCTTGGATCTCTTTGCTAGCCTTATTTCTGTGGAATCTGAGAACAGATATTTCGGATCCATTTGAAGACTATAGGGCCAAAGGAAATATCCTTCGATAACAAAGAGAAAGAAGCTTTCTGAGAAACTTCTTTGTGTTCTGTGAAATCATCTCAGAGAGTTACAGCTTTCCCCTCAAGAAGCCTTTCGCTAAGACAGTTCTTGTGGAATTGGCAAAGTGATATTTGGAAGCCCATAGAGGGCTATGGTGAAAAAGGAAATATCCTCAGATGAAATCTGGAAAGAAGCTTTCTGAGAAACTGCTTAGTGTTCTGTTCATTCATCTCACAGAGTTACATCTGTATTTCGTGGATCACTTTGCTAGCCTTATTTCTGTGGAATCTGAGAACAGATATTTCGGATCCCTTTGAAGACTATAGGGCCAAAGGAAATATCCTGCGATAACAAAGAGAAAGAAGCTTTCTGAGAAACTTCTTTGTGTTCTGTGAAATCATCTCACAGAGTTACAGCTTTCCCCTCAAGAAGCCTTTCGCTAAGACAGTTCTTGTGGAATTGGCAAAGTGATATTTGGAAGCCCATAGAGGGCTATGGTGAAAAAGGAAATATCCTCAGATGAAATCTGGAAAGAAGCTTTCTGAGAAACTGCTTAGTGTTCTGTTCATTCATCTCACAGAGTTACATCTGTGTTTCGTGGATCTCTTTGCTAGCCTTATTTCTGTGGAATCTGAGAACAGATATTTCGGATCCCTTTGAAGACTATAGGGCCAAAGGAAATATCCTGCGATAACAAAGAGAAAGAAGCTTTCTGAGAAACTTCTTTGTGTTCTGTGAAATCATCCCACAGAGTTACAGCTTTCCCCTCAAGAAGCCGTTCGCTAAGACAGTTCTTGTGGAATTGGCAAAGTGATATTTGGAAGCCCATAGAGGGCTATGGTGAAAAAGGAAATATCCTCAGATGAAATCTGGAAAGAAGCTTTCTGAGAAACTGCTTAGTGTTCTGTTCATTCATCTCACAGAGTTCCATCTGTATTTCGTGGATCTCTTTGCTAGCCTTATTTCTGTGGAATCTGAGAACAGATATTTCGGATCCCTTTGAAGACTATAGGGCCAAAGGAAATATCCTGCAATAACAAAGAGAAAGAAGCTTTCTGAGAAACTTCTTTGTGTTCTGTGAAATCATCTCACAGAGTTACAGCTTTCCCCTCAAGAAGCCTTTCGCCAAGACAGTTCTTGTGGAATTGGCAAAGTGATATTTGGAAGCCCGTAGAGGGCTATGGTGAAAAAGGAAATATCCTCACATGAAATCTGGAAAGAAGCTTTCTGAGAAACTACTTAGTGTTCTGTTCATTCATCTCATGGAGTTACATCTGTGTTTCGTGGATCTCTTTGCTAGCCTTATTTCTGTGGAATCTGAGAACAGATATTTCGGATCCCTTTGAAGACTATAGGGCCAAAGGAAATATCATCCGATAACAAAGAGAAAGAAGTTTTCTGAGAAACTTCTTTGTGTTCTGTGAAATCATCTCACAGAGTTACAGCTTTCCCCTCAAGAAGCCTTTCGGTAAGACAGTTCTTGTGGAATTGGCAAAGTGATATTTGGAAGCCCATAGAGGGCTATGGTGAAAAAGGAAATATCCTCAGATGAAATCTGGAAAGAAGCTTTCTGAGAAACTGCTCTGTGATGTGTGACTTCCACTGACAGAGTTACATCTGTATTTCGTGGATCTCTTTGCTAGCCTTATTTCTGTGGAATCTGAGAACAGATATTTCGGATCCCTTTGAAGACTATAGGGCCAAAGGAAATATCCTCTGATAACAAAGAGAAAGAAGCTTTCTGAGAAACTTCTTTGTGTTCTGTGAAATCATCTCACAGAGTTACAGCTTTCCCCTCAAGAAGCCTTTCGCTAAGACAGTTCTTGTGGAATTGGTAAAGTGATATTTGGAAGCCCATAGAGGGCTATGGTGAAAAAGGAAATATCCTCAGATGAAATCTGGAAAGAAGCTTTCTGAGAAACTGCTCTGTGATGTGTGACTTCCACTCACAGAGTTACATCTGTATTTCGTGGATCTCTTTGCTAGCCTTATTTCTGTGGAATCTGAGAACAGATATTTCGGATCCATTTGAAGGCTATAGGGCCAAAGGAAATATCCTCTGATAACAAAGTGAAAGAAGCTTTCTCAGAAACTTCTTTGTGTTCTGTGAAATCATCTCACAGAGTTACAGCTTTCCCCTCAAGAACCCTTTCGCTAAGACAGTTCTTGTGGAATTGGCAAAGTGATATTTGGAAGCCCATAGAGGGCTATGGTGATAAAGGAAATATCCTCAGATGAAATCTGGAAAGAAGCTTTCTGAGAAACTGCTTAGTGTTCTGTTCATTCATCTCACAGAGTTACATCTGTATTTCGTGGATCTCTTTGCTAGCCTTATTTCTGTGGAATCTGAGAACAGATATTTCGGATCCCTTTGAAGACTATATGGCCAAAGGAAATATCATCCGATAACAAAGAGAAAGAAGCTTTCTGAGAAACTTCTTTGTGTTCTGTGAAATCATCTCAGAGAGTTACAGCTTTCCCCTCAAGAAGCCTTTCGCTAAGACAGTTCTTGTGGAATTGGCAAAGTGATATTTGGAAGCCCATAGAGGGCTATGGTGAAAAAGTAATATCCTCAGATGAAATCTGGAAAGAAGTTTTTGAGAAACTGCTCTGTGATGTGTGACTTCCAATCACAGAGTTTTACCTGTATTTCGTGTATCTCTTTGCTAGCCTTATTTTTGTATAATCTGAGAACAGATATTTCGGATATCTTTGAAGATTATAGGGCCAAAGGAAATATCCTCTGATAACAAAGAGAAAGAAGCTTTCTGAGAAACTTCTTTGTGTTCTGTGAAATCATCTCACAGAGTTACAGCTTTCCCATCAAGTAGCCTTTCGCTAAGACAGTTCTTGTGGAATTGGCAAAGTGATATTTGGAAGCCCATAGAGGGCTATGGTGAAAAAGGAAATATCCTCAGATGAAATCTGGAAAGAAGCTTTCTGAGAAACTGCTCTGTGATGTGTGACTTCCACTCACAGAGTTACATCTGTATTTCGTGGATCTCTTTGCTAGCCTTATTTCTGTGGAATCTGAGAACAGATATTTCGGATCCCTTTGAAGATTATAGGGCCAAAGGAAATATCCTCCGATAACAAAGAGAAAGAAGCTTTCTGAGAAACTTCTTTGTGTTCTGTGAAATCATCTCACAGAGTTACAGCTTTCCCCTCAAGTAGCCTTTCGCTAAGACAGTTCTTGTGGAATTGGCAAAGTGATATTTGGAAGCCCATAGAGGGCTATGGTGAAAAAGGAAATATCCTCAGATGAAATCTGGAAAGAAGCTTTCTGAGAAACTGCTCTGTGATGTGTGACTTCCACTCACAGAGTTACATCTGTATTTCGTGGATCTCTTTGCTAGCCTTATTTCTGTGGAATCTGAGAACAGATATTACGGATCCCTTTGAAGACTATAGGGCCAAAGGAAATATCCTCTGATAACAAAGAGAAAGAAGCTTTCTGAGAAACTACTTTGTGTTCTGTGAAATCATCTCACAGAGTTACAGCTTTCCCCTCAAGAAGCCTTTCGCTAAGACAGTTCTTGTGGAATTGGCAAAATGATATTTGGAAGCCCATAGAGGGCTATGGTGAAAAAGGAACTATCCTCAGATGAAATCTGGAAAGAAGCTTTCTGAGAAACTGCTTAGTGTTCTGTTCATTCATCTCACAGAGTTATATCTGTATTTCGTGGATCTCTTTGCTAGCCTTATTTCTGTGGAATCTGAGAACAGATATTTCGGATCCCTTTGAAGACTATAGGGCCAAAGGAAATATCCTCTGATAACAAAGAGAAAGAAGCTTTCTGAGAAACTTCTTTGTGTTCTGTGAAATCATCTCACAGAGTTACAGCTTTCCCCTCAAGAAGCCTTTCGCTAAGACAGTTCTTGTGGAATTGGCAAAGTGATATTTGGAAGCCCATAGAGGGCTATGGTGAAAAAGGAAATATCCTCAGATGAAATCTGGAAAGAAGCTTTCTGAGAAACTGCTTAGTGTTCTGTTCATTCATCTCACAGAGTTACATGTGTGTTTCGTGGATCTCTTTGCTAGCCTTATTTCTGTGGAATCTGAGAACAGATATTTCGGATGCCTTTGAAGACTATAGGGCCAAAGGAAATATCCTGCGATAACAAAGAGAAAGAAGCTTTCTGAGAAACTTCTTTGTGTTCTGTGATATTATCTCACAGAGTTACAGCTTTCCCCTCAAGAAGCCTTTCGCTAAGACAGTTCTTGTGGAATTGGCAAAGTGATATTAGGAAGCCCATAGAGGGCTATGGTGAAAAAGGAAATATCCTCAGATGAAATCTGGAAAGAAGCTTTCTGAGAAACTGCTTAGTGTTCTGTTCATTCATCTCACAGAGTTACATCTGTGTTTCGTGGATCTCTTTGCTAGCCTTATTTCTGTGGAATCTGACAACAGATATTTCGGATCCCTATGAAGACTATATGGCCAAAGGAAATATCATCCGATAACAAAGAGAAAGAAGCTTTCTGAGAAACTTCTTTGTGTTCTGTGAAATCATCTCACAGAGTTACAGCTTTCCCCTCAAGAAGCCTTTCGCTAAGACAGTTCTTGTGGAATTGGCAAAGTGATATTTGGAAGCCCATAGAGGGCTATGGTGAAAAAGGAAATATCCTCAGATGAAATCTGGAAAGAAGCTTTCTGAGAAACTGCTTAGTGTTCTGTTCATTCATCTCACAGAGTTACATCTGTATTTCGTGGATCTCTTTGCTAGCCTTATTTCTGTGGAATCTGAGAACAGATATTTCGGATCCCTTTGAAGACTATAGGGCCAAAGGAAATATCCTCTGATAACAAAGAGAAAGAAGCTTTCTGAGAAACTTCTTTGTGTTCTGTGAAATCATCTCACAGAGTTACAGCTTTCCCCTCAAGAACCCTTTCGCTAAGACAGTTCTTGTGGAATTGGCAAAGTGATATTTGGAAGCCCATAGAGGGCTATGGTGATAAAGGAAATATCCTCAGATGAAATCTGGAAAGAAGCTTTCTGAGAAACTGCTTAGTGTTCTGTTCATTCATCTCACAGAGTTACATCTGTGTTTCGTGGATCTCTTTGCTAGCCTTATTTCTGTGGAATCTGAGAACAGATATTTCGGATCCCTTTGAAGACTATATGGCCAAAGGAAATATCCTCCGATAAAAAAGAGAAAGAAGCTTTCTGAGAAACTTCTTTGTGTTCTGTGAAATCATCTCACAGAGTTACAGCTTTCCCCTCAAGAAGCCTTTCACTAAGACAGTTCTTGTGGAATTGGCAAAGTGATATTAGGAAGCCCATAGAGGGCTATGGTGAAAAAGGAAATATCCTCAGATGAAATCTGGAAAGAAGCTTTCTGAGAAACTGCTCTGTTATGTGTGACTTCCACTCACAGAGTTACATCTGTATTTCGTGGATCTCTTTGCTAGCCTTATTTCTGTGGAATCTGAGAACAGATATTTCGGATCCATTTGAAGGCTATAGGGCCAAAGGAAATATCCTCTTATAACAAAGTGAAAGAAGCTTTCTCAGAAACTTCTTTGTGTTCTGTGAAATCATCTCACAGAGTTACAGCTTTCCCCTCAAGAAGCCTTTCGCTAAGACAGTTCTTGTGGAATTGGCAAAGTGATATTTGGAAGCCCATAGAGGGCTATGGTGAAAAAGGAAATATCCTCAGATGAAATCTGGAAAGAAGATTTCTGAGAAACTGCTTAGTGTTCTGTTCATTCATCTCACAGAGTTACATCTGTGTTTCGTGGATCTCTTTGCTAGCCTTATTTCTGTGGAATCTGAGAACAGATATTTCGGATCCCTTTGAAGACTATAGGGCCAAAGGAAATATCTTCCGATAACAAAGAGAAAGAAGCTTTCTGAGAAACTTCTTTGTGTTCTGTGAAATCATCTCACAGAGTTACAGCTTTCCCCTCAAGAAGCCTTTCGCTAAGACAGTTCTTGTGGAATTGGCAAAGTGATATTTGGAAGCCCATAGAGGGCTATGGTGAAAAAGTAATATCCTCAGTTGAAATCTGGAAAGAAGTTTTTGAGAAACTGCTCTGTGATGTGCGACTTCCAATCACAGAGTTTTACCTGTATTTCGTGTATCTCTTTGCTAGCCTTATTTTTGTATAATCTGAGAACAGATATTTCGGATATCTTTGAAGATTATAGGGCCAAAGGAAATATCCTCCGATAACAAAGAGAAAGAAGCTTTCTGAGAAACTTCTTTGTGTTCTGTGAAATCATCTCACAGAGTTACAGCTTTCCCCTCAAGAAGCCTTTCGCTAAGACAGTTCTTGTGGAATTGGCAAAGTGATATTTGGAAGCCCATAGAGGGCTATGTTGAAAAAGGAAATATCCTCAGATGAAATCTGGAAAGAAGCTTTCTAAGAAACTGCTCTGTGATGTGTGACTTCCACTCACAGAGTTACATCTGTATTTCGTGGATCTCTTTGCTAGCCTTATTTCTGTGGAATCTGAGAACAGATATTTCGGATCCCTTTGAAGATTATAGGGCCAAAGGAAATATCCTCTGATAACAAAGAGAAAGAAGCTTTCTGAGAAACTTCTTTGTGTTCTGTGAAATCATCTCACAGAGTTACAGCTTTCCCCTCAAGTAGCCTTTCGCTAAGACAGTTCTTGTGGAATTGGCAAAGTGATATTTGGAAGCCCATAGAGGGCTATGGTGAAAAAGGAAATATCCTCAGATGAAATCTGGAAAGAAGCTTTCTGAGAAACTGCTCTGTGATGTGTGACTTCCACTCACAGAGTTACATCTGTATTTCGTGGATCTCTTTGCTAGCCTTATTTCTGTGGAATCTGAGAACAGATATTTCGGATCCCTTTGAAGATTATAGGGCCAAAGGAAATATCCTCCGATAACAAAGAGAAAGAAGCTTTCTGAGAAACTTCTTTGTGTTCTGTGAAATCATCTCACAGAGTTACAGCTTTCCCCTCAAGAAGCCTTTCGCTAAGACAGTTCTTGTGGAATTGGCAAAGTGATATTTGGAAGCCCATAGAGGGCTATGGTGAAAAAGGAAATATCCTCAGAGGAAATCTGGAAAGAAGATTTCTGAGAAACTGCTTAGTGTTCTGTTCATTCATCTCACAGAGTTACATCTGTGTTTCGTGGATCTCTTTGCTAGCCTTATTTCTGTGGAATCTGAGAACAGATATTTCGGATCCCTTTGAAGACTATAGGGCCAAAGGAAATATCTTCCGATATCAAAGAGAAAGAAGCTTTCTGAGAAACTTCTTTGTGTTCTGTGAAATCATCTCACAGAGTTACAGCTTTCCCCTCAAGAAGCCTTTCGCTAAGACAGTTCTTGTGGAATTGGCAAAGTGATATTTGGAAGCCCATAGAGGGCTATGGTGAAAAAGTAATATCCTCAGATGAAATGTGGAAAGAAGTTTTTTAGAAACTGCTCTGTGATGTGTGATTTCGAATCACAGAGTTTTACCTGTATTTCGTGTATCTCTTTGCTAGCCTTATTTTTGTATAATCTGAGAACAGATATTTCGGATATCTTTGAAGATTATAGGGCCAAAGGAAATATCCTCCGATAACAAAGAGAAAGAAGCTTTCTGAGAAACTTCTTTGTGTTCTGTGAAATCATCTCACAGAGTTACAGCTTTCCCCTCAAGTAGCCTTTCGCTAAGACAGTTCTTGTGGAATTGGCAAAGTGATATTTGGAAGCCCATAGAGGGCTATGGTGAAAAAGGAAATATCCTCAGATGAAATCTGGAAAGAAGCTTTCTGAGAAACTGCTCTGTGATGTGTGACTTCCAATCACAGAGTTACATCTGTATTTCGTGGATCTCTTTGCTAGCCTTATTTCTGTGGAATCTGAGAACAGATATTTCGGATCCCTTTGAAGATTATAGGGCCAAAGGAAATATCCTCCGATAACAAAGAGAAAGAAGCTTTCTGAGAAACTTCTTTGTGTTCTGTGAAATCATCTCACAGAGTTACAGCTTTCCCCTCAAGTAGCCTTTCGCTAAGACAGTTCTTGTGGAATTGGCAAAGTGATATTTGGAACCCATAGAGGGCTATGGTGAAAAAGGAAATATCCTCAGATGAAATCTGGAAAGAAGCTTTCTGAGAAACTGCTCGGTGATGTGTGACTTCCACTCACAGAGTTACATCTGTATTTCGTGGATCTCTTTGCTAGCCTTATTTCTGTGGAATCTGAGAACAGATATTTCAGATCCCTTTGAAGACTATAGGGCCAAAGGAAATATCCTCTGATAACAAAGAGAAAGAAGCTTTCTGAGAAACTTCTTTGTGTTCTGTGAAATCATCTCACAGAGTTACAGCTTTCCCCTCAAGTAGCCTTTCGCTAAGACAGTTCTTGTGGAATTGGCAAAATGATATTTGGAAGCCCATAGAGAGCTATGGTGAAAAAGGAAATATCCTCAGATGAAATCTGGAAAGAAGCTTTCTGAGAAACTGCTTAGTGTTCTGTTCATTCATCTCACAGAGTTACATCTGTATTTCGTGGATCTCTTTGCTAGCCTTATTTCTGTGGAATCTGAGAACAGATATTTCGGATCCCTTTGAAGACTATAGGGCCAAAGGAAATATCCTCTGATAACAAAGAGAAAGAAGCTTTCTGAGAAACTTCTTTGTGTTCTGTGAAATCATCTCACAGAGTTACAGCTTTCCCCTCAAGAAGCCTTTCACTAAGACAGTTCTTGTGGAATTGGCAAAGTGATATTAGGAAGCCCATAGAGGGCTATGGTGAAAAAGGAAATATCCTCAGATGAAATCTGGAAAGAAGATTTCTGAGAAACTGCTCTGTGATGTGTGACTTCCACTCACAGAGTTACATCTGTATTTCGTGGATCTCTTTGCTAGCCTTATTTCTGTGGAATGTGAGAACAGATATTTCGGATCCCTTTGAAGACTAGATGGCCAAAGGAAATATCCTCCGATAACAAAGAGAAAGAAGCTTTCTGAGAAACTTCTTTGTGTTCTGTGAAATCATCTCACAGAGTTACAGCTTTCCCCTCAAGAAGCCTTTCGCTAAGACAGTTCTTGTGGAATTGGCAAAGTGATATTTGGAAGCCCATAGAGGGCTATGGTGAAAAAGGAAATATCCTCAGATGAAATCTGGAAAGAAGATTTCTGAGAAACTGCTTAGTGTTCTGTTCATTCATCTCACAGAGTTACATCTGTGTTTCGTGGATCTCTTTGCTAGCCTTATTTCTGTGGAATCTGAGAACAGATATTTCGGATCCCTTTGAAGACTATAGGGCCAAAGGAAATATACTCCGATAACAAAGAGAAAGAAGCTTTCTGAGAAACTTCTTTGTGTTCTGTGAAATCATCTCACAGAGTTACAGCTTTCCCCTCAAGAAGCCTTTCGCTAAGACAGTTCTTGTGGAATTGGCAAAGTGATATTTGGAAGCCCATAGAGGGCTTTGGTGAAAAAGGAAATATCCTCAGATGAAATCTGGAAAGAAGATTTCTGAGAAACTGCTTAGAGTTCTGTTCATTCATCTCACAGAGTTACATCTGTGTTTCGTGGATCTCTTTGCTAGCCTTATTTCTGTGGAATCTGAGAACAGATATTTCGGATCCCTTTGAAGACTATAGGGCCAAAGGAAATATCTTCCGATAACAAAGAGAAAGAAGCTTTCTGAGAAACTTCTTTGTGTTCTGTGAAATCATCTCACAGAGTTACAGCTTTCCCCTCAAGAAGCCTTTCGCTAAGACAGTTTTTGTGGAATTGGCAAAGTGATATTTGGAAGCCCATAGAGGGCTATGGTGAAAAAGTAATATCCTCAGATGAAATCTGGAAAGAAGTTTTTGAGAAACTGCTCTGTGATGTGCGACTTCCAATCACAGAGTTTTACCTGTATTTCGTGTATCTCTTTGCTAGCCTTATTTTTGTATAATCTGAGAACAGATATTTCGGATATCTTGGAAGATTATAGGGCCAAAGGAAATATCCTCCGATATCAAAGACAAAGAAGCTTTCTGAGAAACTTCTTTGTGTTCTGTGAAATCATCTCACAGAGTTACAGCTTTCCCCTCAAGTAGCCTTTCGCTAAGACAGTTCTTGTGGAATTGGCAAAGTGATATTTGGAAGCCCATAGAGGGCTATGGTGAAAAAGGAAATATCCTCAGATGAAATCTGGAAAGAAGCTTTCTGAGAAACTGCTCTGTGATGTGTGACTTCCACTCACAGAGTTACATCTGTATTTCGTGGATCTCTTTGCTAGCCTTATTTCTGTGGAATCTGAGAACAGATATTTCGGATCCCTTTAAAGACTATAGGGCCAAAGGAAATATCCTCTGATAACAAAGAGAAAGAAGCTTTCTGAGAAACTTCTTTGTGTTCTGTGAAATCATCTCACAGAGTTACAGCTTTCCCCTCAAGAAGCCTTTCGCTAAGACAGTTCTTGTGGAATTGGCAAAATGATATTTGGAAGCCCGTAGAGGGCTATGGTGAAAAAGGAAATATCCTCAGATGAAATCTGGAAAGAAGCTTTCTGAGAAACTGCTTAGTGTTCTGTTCATTCATCTCACAGAGTTACATCTGTATTTCGTGGATCTCTTTGCTAGCCTTATTTCTGTGGAATCTGAGAACAGATATTTCGGATCCCTTTGAAGACTATAGGGCCAAAGGAATTATCCTCTGATAACAAAGAGAAAGAAGCTTTCTGAGAAACTTCTTTGTGTTCTGTGAAATCATCTCACAGAGTTACAGCTTTCCCCTCAAGAACCCTTTCGCTAAGACAGTTCTTGTGGAATTGGCAAAGTGATATTTGGAAGCCCATAGAGGGCTATGGTGAAAAAGGAAATATCCTCAGATGAAATCTGGAAAGAAGCTTTCTGAGAAACTGCTCTGTGATGTGTGACTTCCACTCACAGAGTTACATCTGTATTTCGTGGATCTCTTTGCTAGCCTTATTTCTGTGGAATCTGAGAACAGATATTTCGGATCCCTTTGAAGACTATAGGGCCAAAGGAAATATCCTCCGATAACAAAGAGAAAGAAGCTTTCTGAGAAACTTCTTTGTGTTCTGTGAAATCATCTCACAGAGTTACAGCTTTCCCCTCAAGAAGCCTTTCGCTAATACAGTTTTTGTGGAATTGGCAAAGTGATATTTGGAAGCCCATAGAGGGCTATGGTGAAAAAGGAAATATCCTCAGATGAAATCTGGAAAGAAGCTTTCTGAGAAACTGCTCTGTGATGTGTGACTTCCACTCACAGAGTTACATCTGTATTTCGTGGATCTCTTTGCTAGCCTTATTTCTGTGGAATCTGAGAGCAGATATTTCGGATCCTTTTGAAGGCTATAGGGCCAAAGGAAATATCCTCTGATAACAAAGTGAAAGAAGCTTTCTCAGAAACTTCTTTGTGTTCTGTGAAATCATCTCACAGAGTTACAGCTTTCCCGTCAAGAAGCCTTTCGCTAAGACAGTTCTTGTGGAATTGGCAAAGTGATATTTGGAAGCCCATAGAGGGCTATGGTGAAAAAGGAAATATCCTCAGGTGAAATCTGGAAAGAAGATTTCTGAGAAACTGCTTAGTGTTCTGTTCATTCATCTCACAGAGTTACATCTGTGTTTCGTGGATCTCTTTGCTAGCCTTATTTCTGTGGAATCTGAGAACAGATATTTCGGATCCCTTTGAAGACTATAGGGCCAAAGGAAATATCTTCCGATAACAGAGAAAAAAGCTTTCTGAGAAACTTGTTTGTGTTCTGTGAAATCATCTCACAGAGTTACAGCTTTCCCCTCAAGAAGCCTTTCGCTAAGACAGTTCTTGTGGAATTGGCAAAGTGATATTTGGAAGCCCATAGAGGGCTATGGTGGAAAAGTAATATCCTCAGATGAAATCTGGAAAGAAGTTTTTGAGAAACTGCTCTGTGATGTGTGACTTCCAATCACAGAGTTACATCTGTATTTCGTGGATCTCTTTGCTAGCCTTATTTCTGTGGAATGTGAGAACAGATATTTCGGATCCCTTTGAAGACTATATGGCCAAAGGAAATATCCTCGGATAACAAAGAGAAAGAAGCTTTCTGAGAAACATCTTTGTGTTCTGTGAAATCATCTCACAGAGTTACAGCTTTCCCCTAAAGAAGCCTTTCGCTAAGACAGTTCTTGTGGAATTGGCAAAGTGATATTTGGAAGCCCATAGAGGGCTATGGTGACAAAGGAAATATCCTCAGATGAAATCTGGAAAGAAGCTTTCTGAGAAACTGCTTAGTGTTCTGTTCATTCATCTCACAGAGTTACATTTGTGTTTCGTGGATCTCTTTGCTAGCCTTATTTCTGTGGAATCTGAGACAGATATTTCGGATCCCTTTGAAGACTATAGGGCCAAAGGAAATATCCTCCGATAACAAAGAGAAAGAAGCTTTCTGAGAAACTTCTTTGTGTTCTGTGAAATCATCTCACAGAGTTACTGCTTTCCCCTCAAGAACCCTTTCGCTAAGACAGTTCTTGTGGAATTGGCAAAGTGATATTTGGAAGCCCATAGAGGGCTATGGTGATAAAGGAAATATCCTCAGATGAAATCTGGAAAGAAGCTTTCTGAGAAACTGCTTAGTGTTCTGTTCATTCATCTCACAGAGTTACATCTGTGTTTCGTGGATCTCTTTGCTAGCCTTATTTCTGTGGAATCTGAGAACAGATATTTCGGATCCCTTTGAAGACTATATGGCCAAAGGAAATATCCTCCGATAAAAAAGAGAAAGAAGCTTTCTGAGAAACTTCTTTGTGTTCTGTGAAATCATCTCACAGAGTTACAGCTTTCCCCTCAAGAAGCCTTTCACTAAGACAGTTCTTGTGGAATTGGCAAAGTGATATTAGGAAGCCCATAGAGGGCTATGGTGAAAAAGGAAATATCCTCAGATGAAATCTGGAAAGAAGCTTTCTGAGAAACTGCTCTGTTATGTGTGACTTCCACTCACAGAGTTACATCCGTATTTCGTGGATCTCTTTGCTAGCCTTATTTCTGTGGAATCTGAGAACAGATATTTCGGATCCATTTGAAGGCTATAGGGCCAAAGGAAATATCCTCTTATAACAAAGTGAAAGAAGCTTTCTCAGAAACTTCTTTGTGTTCTGTGAAATCATCTCACAGAGTTACAGCTTTCCCCTCAAGAAGCCTTTCGCTAAGACAGTTCTTGTGGAATTGGCAAAGTGATATTTGGAAGCCCATAGAGGGCTATGGTGAAAAAGGAAATATCCTCAGATGAAATCTGGAAAGAAGATTTCTGAGAAACTGCTTAGTGTTCTGTTCATTCATCTCACAGAGTTACATCTGTGTTTCGTGGATCTCTTTGCTAGCCTTATTTCTGTGGAATCTGAGAACAGATATTTCGGATCCCTTTGAAGACTATAGGGCCAAAGGAAATATCTTCCGATAACAAAGAGAAAGAAGCTTTCTGAGAAACTTCTTTGTGTTCTGTGAAATCATCTCACAGAGTTACAGCTTTCCCCTCAAGAAGCCTTTCGCTAAGACAGTTCTTGTGGAATTGGCAAAGTGATATTTGGAAGCCCATAGAGGGCTATGGTGAAAAAGTAATATCCTCAGTTGAAATCTGGAAAGAAGTTTTTGAGAAACTGCTCTGTGATGTGCGACTTCCAATCACAGAGTTTTACCTGTATTTCGTGTATCTCTTTGCTAGCCTTATTTTTGTATAATCTGAGAACAGATATTTCGGATATCTTTGAAGATTATAGGGCCAAAGGAAATATCCTCCGATAACAAAGAGAAACAAGCTTTCTGAGAAACTTCTTTGTGTTCTGTGAAATCATCTCACAGAGTTACAGCTTTCCCCTCAAGTAGCCTTTCGCTAAGACAGTTCTTGTGGAATTGGCAAAGTGATATTTGGAAGCCCATAGAGGGCTATGTTGAAAAAGGAAATATCCTCAGATGAAATCTGGAAAGAAGCTTTCTAAGAAACTGCTCTGTGATGTGTGACTTCCACTCACAGAGTTACATCTGTATTTCGTGGATCTCTTTGCTAGTCTTATTTCTGTGGAATCTGAGAACAGATATTTCGGATCCCTTTGAAGATTATAGGGCCAAAGGAAATATCCTCTGATAACAAAGAGAAAGAAGCTTTCTGAGAAACTTCTTTGTGTTCTGTGAAATCATCTCACAGAGTTACAGCTTTCCCCTCAAGTAGCCTTTCGCTAAGACAGTTCTTGTGGAATTGGCAAAGTGATATTTGGAAGCCCATAGAGGGCTATGGTGAAAAAGGAAATATCCTCAGATGAAATCTGGAAAGAAGCTTTCTGAGAAACTGCTCTGTGATGTGTGACTTCCACTCACAGAGTTACATCTGTATTTCGTGGATCTCTTTGCTAGCCTTATTTCTGTGGAATCTGAGAACAGATATTTCGGATCCCTTTGAAGATTATAGGGCCAAAGGAAATATCCTCCGATAACAAAGAGAAAGAAGCTTTCTGAGAAACTTCTTTGTGTTCTGTGAAATCATCTCACAGAGTTACAGCTTTCCCCTCAAGAAGCCTTTCGCTAAGACAGTTCTTGTGGAATTGGCAAAGTGATATTTGGAAGCCCATAGAGGGCTATGGTGAAAAAGGAAATATCCTCAGAGGAAATCTGGAAAGAAGATTTCTGAGAAACTGCTTAGTGTTCTGTTCATTCATCTCACAGAGTTACATCTGTGTTTCGTGGATCTCTTTGCTAGCCTTATTTCTGTGGAATCTGAGAACAGATATTTCGGATCCCTTTGAAGACTATAGGGCCAAAGGAAATATCTTCCGATATCAAAGAGAAAGAAGCTTTCTGAGAAACTTCTTTGTGTTCTGTGAAATCATCTCACAGAGTTACAGCTTTCCCCTCAAGAAGCCTTTCGCTAAGACAGTTCTTGTGGAATTGGCAAAGTGATATTTGGAAGCCCATAGAGGGCTATGGTGAAAAAGTAATATCCTCAGATGAAATGTGGAAAGAAGTTTTTGAGAAACTGCTCTGTGATGTGTGATTTCGAATCACAGAGTTTTACCTGTATTTCGTGTATCTCTTTGCTAGCCTTATTTTTGTATAATCTGAGAACAGATATTTCGGATATCTTTGAAGATTATAGGGCCAAAGGAAATATCCTCCGATAACAAAGAGAAAGAAGCTTTCTGAGAAACTTCTTTGTGTTCTGTGAAATCATCTCACAGAGTTACAGCTTTCCCCTCAAGTAGCCTTTCGCTAAGACAGTTCTTGTGGAATTGGCAAATTGATATTTGGAAGCCCATAGAGGGCTATGGTGAAAAAGGAAATATCCTCAGATGAAATCTGGAAAGAAGCTTTCTGAGAAACTGCTCTGTGATGTGTGACTTCCAATCACAGAGTTACATCTGTATTTCGTGGATCTCTTTGCTAGCCTTATTTCTGTGGAATCTGAGAACAGATATTTCGGATCCCTTTGAAGATTATAGGGCCAAAGGAAATATCCTCCGATAATAAAGAGAAAGAAGCTTTCTGAGAAACTTCTTTGTGTTCTGTGAAATCATCTCACAGAGTTACAGCTTTCCCCTCAAGTAGCCTTTCGCTAAGACAGTTCTTGTGGAATTGGCAAAGTGATATTTGGAACCCATAGAGGGCTATGGTGAAAAAGGAAATATCCTCAGATGAAATCTGGAAAGAAGCTTTCTGAGAAACTGCTCTGTGATGTGTGACTTCCACTCACAGAGTTACATCTGTATTTCGTGGATCTCTTTGCTAGCCTTATTTCTGTGGAATCTGAGAACAGATATTTCAGATCCCTTTGAAGACTATAGGGCCAAAGGAAATATCCTCTGATAACAAAGAGAAAGAAGCTTTCTGAGAAACTTCTTTGTGTTCTGTGAAATCATCTCACAGAGTTACAGCTTTCCCCTCAAGAAGCCTTTTGCTAAGACAGTTCTTGTGGAATTGGCAAAATGATATTTGGAAGCCCATAGAGGGCTATGGTGAAAAAGGAAATATCCTCAGATGAAATCTGGAAAGAAGCTTTCTGAGAAACTGCTTAGTGTTCTGTTCATTCATCTCACAGAGTTACATCTGTATTTCGTGGATCTCTTTGCTAGCCTTATTTCTGTGGAATCTGAGAACAGATATTTCGGATCCCTTTGAAGACTATAGGGCCAAAGGAAATATCCTCTGATAACAAAGAGAAAGAAGCTTTCTGAGAAACTTCTTTGTGTTCTGTGAAATCATCTCACAGAGTTACAGCTTTCCCCTCAAGAACCCTTTCGCTAAGACAGTTCTTGTGGAATTGGCAAAGTGATATTTGGAAGCCCTTAGAGGGCTATGGTGAAAAAGGAAATATCCTCAGATGAAATCTGGAAAGAAGCTTTCTGAGAAACTGCTTAGTGTTCTGTTCATTCATCTCACAGAGTTACGTCTGTGTTTCGTGGATCTCTTTGCTAGCCTTATTTCTGTGGAATCTGAGAACAGATATTTCGGATCCCTTTGAAGACTATATGGCCAAAGGAAATATCCTCCGATAAAAAAGAGAAAGAAGCTTTCTGAGAAACTTCTTTGTGTTCTGTGAAATCATCTCACAGAGTTACAGCTTTCCCCTCAAGAAGCCTTTCACTAAGACAGTTCTTGTGTAATTGGCAAAGTGATATTAGGAAGCCCATAGAGGGCTATGGTGAAAAAGGAAATATCCTCAGATGAAATCTGGAAAGAAGCTTTCTGAGAAACTGCTCTGTGATGTGTGACTTCCACTCACAGAGTTACATCTGTATTTCGTGGATCTCTTTGCTAGCCTTATTTCTGTGGAATGTGAGAACAGATATTTCGGATCCCTTTGAAGACTATACGGCCAAAGGAAATATCCTCCGATAACAAAGAGAAAGAAGCTTTCTGAGAAACTTCTTTGTGTTCTGTGAAATCATCTCACAGAGTTACAGCTTTCCCCTCAAGAAGCCTTTCGCTAAGACAGTTCTTGTGGAATTGGCAAAGTGATATTTGGAAGCCCATAGAGGGCTATGGTGAAAAAGGAAATATCCTCAGATGAAATCTGGAAAGAAGCTTTCTGAGAAACTGCTTAGTTTTCTGTTCATTCATCTCACAGAGTTACATCTGTGTTTCGTGGATCTCTTTGCTAGCCTTATTTCTGTGGAATCTGAGAACAGATATTTCGGATCCCTTTGAAGACTATAGGGCCAAAGGAAATATCCTCCGATAACAAAGAGAAAGAAGCTTTCTGAGAAACTTCTTTGTGTTCTGTGAAATCATCTCACAGAGTTACAGCTTTCCCCTGAAGAAGCCTTTCACTAAGACAGTTCTTGTGGAATTGGCAAAGTGATATTAGGAAGCCCATAGAGGGCTATGGTGAAAAAGGAAATATCCTCAGATGAAATCTGGAAAGAAGCTTTCTGAGAAACTGCTCTGTGATGTGTGACTTCCACTCACAGAGTTACATCTGTATTTCGTGGATCTCTTTGCTAGCCTTATTTCTGTGGAATGTGAGAACAGATATTTCGGATCCCTTTGAAGACTAGATGGCCAAAGGAAATATCCTCCGATAACAAAGAGAAAGAAGCTTTCTGAGAAACTTCTTTGTGTTCTGTGAAATCATCTCACAGAGTTACAGCTTTCCCTTCAAGAAGCCTTTCGCTAAGACAGTTCTTGTGGAATTGGCAAAGTGATATTTGGAAGCCCATAGAGGGCTATGGTGAAAAAGGAAATATCCTCAGATGAAATCTGGAAAGAAGATTTCTGAGAAACTGCTTAGTGTTCTGTTCATTCATCTCACAGAGTTACATCTGTGTTTCGTGGATCTCTTTGCTAGCCTTATTTCTGTGGAATCTGAGAACAGATATTTCGGATCCCTTTGAAGACTATAGGGCCAAAGGAAATATCTTCCGATAACAAAGAGAAAGAAGCTTTCTGAGAAACTTCTTTGTGTTCTGTGAAATCATCTCACAGAGTTACAGCTTTCCCCTCAAGAAGCCTTTCGCTAAGACAGTTCTTGTGGAATTGGCAAAGTGATATTTGGAAGCCCATAGAGGGCTTTGGTGAAAAAGGAAATATCCTCAGATGAAATCTGGAAAGAAGATTTCTGAGAAACTGCTTAGAGTTCTGTTCATTCATCTCACAGAGTTACATCTGTGTTTCGTGGATCTCTTTGCTAGCCTTATTTCTGTGGAATCTGAGAACAGATATTTCGGATCCCTTTGAAGACTATAGGGCCAAAGGAAATATCTTCCGATAACAAAGAGAAAGAAGCTTTCTGAGAAACTTCTTTGTGTTCTGTGAAATCATCTCACAGAGTTACAGCTTTCCCCTCAAGAAGCCTTTCGCTAAGACAGTTTTTGTGGAATTGGCAAAGTGATATTTGGAAGCCCATAGAGGGCTATGGTGAAAAAGTAATATCCTCAGATGAAATCTGGAAAGAAGTTTTTGAGAAACTGCTCTGTGATGTGCGACTTCCAATCACAGAGTTTTACCTGTATTTCGTGTATCTCTTTGCTAGCCTTATTTTTGTATAATCTGAGAACAGATATTTCGGATATCTTGGAAGATTATAGGGCCAAAGGAAATATCCTCCGATAACAAAGACAAAGAAGCTTTCTGAGAAACTTCTTTGTGTTCTGTGAAATCATCTCACAGAGTTACAGCTTTCCCCTCAAGTAGCCTTTCGCTAAGACAGTTCTTGTGGAATTGGCAAAGTGATATTTGGAAGCCCATAGAGGGCTATGGTGAAAAAGGAAATATCCTCAGATGAAATCTGGAAAGAAGCTTTCTGAGAAACTGCTCTGTGATGTGTGACTTCCACTCACAGAGTTACATCTGTATTTCGTGGATCTCTTTGCTAGCCTTATTTCTGTGGAATCTGAGAACAGATATTTCGGATCCCTTTAAAGACTATAGGGCCAAAGGAAATATCCTCTGATAACAAAGAGAAAGAAGCTTTCTGAGAAACTTCTTTGTGTTCTGTGAAATCATCTCACAGAGTTACAGCTTTCCCCTCAAGAAGCCTTTCGCTAAGACAGTTCTTGTGGAATTGGCAAAATGATATTTGGAAGCCCGTAGAGGGCTATGGTGAAAAAGGAAATATCCTCAGATGAAATCTGGAAAGAAGCTTACTGAGAAACTGCTTAGTGTTCTGTTCATTCATCTCACCGAGTTACATCTGTATTTCGTGGATCTCTTTGCTAGCCTTATTTCTGTGGAATCTGAGAACAGATATTTCGGATCCCTTTGAAGACTATAGGGCCAAAGGAATTATCCTCTGATAACAAAGAGAAAGAAGCTTTCTGAGAAACTTCTTTGTGTTCTGTGAAATCATCTCACAGAGTTACAGCTTTCCCCTCAAGAACCCTTTCGCTAAGACAGTTCTTGTGGAATTGGCAAAGTGATATTTGGAAGCCCATAGAGGGCTATGGTGAAAAAGGAAATATCCTCAGATGAAATCTGGAAAGAAGCTTTCTGAGAAACTGCTCTGTGATGTGTGACTTCCACTCACAGAGTTACATCTGTATTTCGTGGATCTCTTTGCTAGCCTTATTTCTGTGGAATCTGAGAACAGATATTTCGGATCCCTTTGAAGACTATAGGGCCAAAGGAAATATCCTCCGATAACAAAGAGAAAGAAGCTTTCTGAGAAACTTCTTTGTGTTCTGTGAAATCATCCCACAGAGTTACAGCTTTCCCCTCAAGAAGCCTTTCGCTAATACAGTTTTTGTGGAATTGGCAAAGTGATATTTGGAAGCCCATAGAGGGCTATGGTGAAAAAGGAAATATCCTCAGATGAAATCTGGAAAGAAGCTTTCTGAGAAACTGCTCTGTGATGTGTGACTTCCACTCACAGAGTTACATCTGTATTTCGTGGATCTCTTTGCTAGCCTTATTTCTGTGGAATCTGAGAGCAGATATTTCGGATCCATTTGAAGGCTATAGGGCCAAAGGAAATATCCTCTGATAACAAAGTGAAAGAAGCTTTCTCAGAAACTTCTTTGTGTTCTGTGAAATCATCTCACAGAGTTACAGCTTTCCCCTCAAGAAGCCTTTCGCTAAGACAGTTCTTGTGGAATTGGCAAAGTGATATTTGGAAGCCCATAGAGGGCTATGGTGAAAAAGGAAATATCCTCAGGTGAAATCTGGAAAGAAGATTTCTGAGAAACTGCTTAGTGTTCTGTTCATTCATCTCACAGAGTTACATCTGTGTTTCGTGGATCTCTTTGCTAGCCTTATTTCTGTGGAATCTGAGAACAGATATTTCGGATCCCTTTGAAGACTATAGGGCCAAAGGAAATATCTTCCGATAACAGAGAAAAAAGCTTTCTGAGAAACTTGTTTGTGTTCTGTGAAATCATCTCACAGAGTTACAGCTTTCCCCTCAAGAAGCCTTTCGCTAAGACAGTTCTTGTGGAATTGGCAAAGTGATATTTGGAAGCCCATAGAGGGCTATGGTGGAAAAGTAATATCCTCAGATGAAATCTGGAAAGAAGTTTTTGAGAAACTGCTCTGTGATGTGTGACTTCCAATCACAGAGTTACATCTGTATTTAGTGGATCTCTTTGCTAGCCTTATTTCTGTGGAATGTGAGAACAGATATTTCGGATCCCTTTGAAGACTATATGGCCAAAGGAAATATCCTCCGATAACAAAGAGAAAGAAGCTTTCTGAGAAACTTCTTTGTGTTCTGTGAAATCATCTCACAGAGTTACAGCTTTCCCCTAAAGAAGCCTTTCGCTAAGACAGTTCTTGTGGAATTGGCAAAGTGATATTTGGAAGCCCATAGAGGGCTATGGTGACAAAGGAAATATCCTCAGATGAAATCTGGAAAGAAGCTTTCTGAGAAACTGCTTAGTGTTCTGTTCATTCATCTCACAGAGTTACATTTGTGTTTCGTGGATCTCTTTGCTAGCCTTATTTCTGTGGAATCTGAGACAGATATTTCGGATCCCTTTGAAGACTATAGGGCCAAAGGAAATATCCTCCGATAACAAAGAGAAAGAAGCTTTCTGAGAAACTTCTTTGTGTTCTGTGAAATCATCTCACAGAGTTACAGCTTTCCCCTCAAGAAGCCTTTCGCTAAGACAGTTCTTGTGGAATTGGCAAAGTGATATTTGGAAGCCCATAGAGGGCTATGGTGAAAAAGGAAATATCCTCAGATGAAATCTGGAAAGAAGCTTTCTGAGAAACTGCTTAGTGTTCTGTTCATTCATCTCACAGAGTTACATCTGTATTTCGTGGATCTCTTTGCTAGCCTTATTTCTGTGGAATCTGAGAAAAGATATTTCGGATCCCTTTGAAGAGTATAGGGCCAAAGGAAATATCCTGCGATAACAAAGAGAAAGAAGCTTTCTGAGAAACTTCTTTGTGTTCTGTGAAATCATCTCACAGAGTTACAGCATTCCCCTCAAGAAGCCTTTCGCTAAGACAGTTCTTGTGGAATTGGCAAATTGATATTTGGAAGTCCTTACAGGGCTATGGTGAAAAAGGAAATATCCTCAGATGAAATCTGGAAAGAGGCTTTCTGAGAAACTGCTTAGTGTTCTGTTCATTCATCTCACAGAGTTACATCTGTGTTTCGTGGATCTCTTTGCTAGCCTTATTTCTGTGGAATCTGAGAACAGATATTTCGGATCCCTTTGAAGACTATATGGCCAAAGGAAATATCATCCGATAACAAAGAGAAAGAAGCTTTCTGAGAAACTTCTTTGTGTTCTGTGAAATCATCTCACAGAGTGACAGCTTTCCCCTCAAGAAGCCTTTCGCTAAGACAGTTCTTGTGGAATTGGCAAAATAATATTTGGAAGCCCATAGAGGGCTATGGTGAAAAAGGAAATATCCTCAGATGAAATCTGGAAAGAAGCTTTCTGAGAAACTGCTTAGTGTTCTGTTCATTCATCTCACAGAGTTACATCTGTGTTTCGTGGATCTCTTTGCTAGCCTTATTTCTGTGGAATCTGAGAACAGATATTTCGGATGCCTTTGAAGACTCTAGGGCCAAAGGAAATATCCTGCGATAACAAAGAGAAAGAAGCTTTCTGAGAAACTTCTTTGTGTTCTGTGAAATCATCTCACAGAGTTACAGCTTTCCCCTCAAGAATCCTTTCGCCAAGACAGTTCTTGTGGAATTGGCAAAGGGATATTTGGAAGCCCATAGAGGGCTATGGTGAAAAAGGAAATATCCTCAGATGAAATCTGGAAAGAAGATTTCTGAGAAACTGCTTAGTGTTCTGTTCATTCATCTCACAGAGTTACATCTGTGTTTCGTGGATCTCTTTGCTAGCCTTATTTCTGTGGAATCTGAGAACAGATATTTCGGATCCCTTTGAAGACTATAGGGCCAAAGGAAATATCTTCCGATAACAAAGAGAAAGAAGCTTTCTGAGAAACTTCTTTGTGTTCTGTGAAATCATCTCACAGAGTTACAGCTTTCCCCTGAAGTAGCCTTTCGCTAAGACAGTTCTTGTGGAATTGGCAAAGTGATATTTGGAAGCCCATAGAGGGCTATGGTGAAAAAGGAAATATCCTCAGATGAAATCTGGAAAGAAGCTTTCTGAGAAACTGCTCTGTGATGTGTGACTTCCACTCACAGAGTTACATCTGTATTTCGTGGATCTCTTTGCTAGCCTTATTTCTGTGGAATCTGAGAACAGATATTTCGGATCCCTTTGAAGACTATAGGGCCAAAGGAAATATCCTCTGATAACAAAGAGAAAGAATCTTTCTGAGAAACTTCTTTGTGTTCTGTGAAATCATCTCACAAAGTTACAGCTTTCCCCTCAAGAAGCCTTTCGCTAACAGTTCTTGTGGAATTGGCAAAATGATATTTGGAAGCCCATAGTGGGCTATGGTGAAAAAGGAAATATCCTCAGATGAAATCTGGAAAGAAGCTTTCTGAGAAACTGCTTAGTGTTCTGTTCATTCATCTCACAGAGTTACATCTGTATTTCGTGGATCTCTTTGCTAGCCTTATTTCTGTGGAATCTGAGAACAGATATTTCGGATCCCTTTGAAGACTATAGGGCCAAAGGAAATATCCTCTGATAACAAAGAGAAGGAAGCTTTCTGAGAAACTTCTTTGTGTTCTGTGAAATCATCTCACAGAGTTACAGCTTTCCCCTCAAGAACCCTTTCGCTAAGACAGTTCTTGTGGAATTGGCAAAGTGATATTTGGAAGCCCATAGAGGGCTATGGTGAAAAAGGAAATATCCTCAGATGAAATCTGGAAAGAAGCTTTCTGAGAAACTGCTTAGTGTTCTGTTCATTCATCTCACAGAGTTACATCTGTGTTTCGTGGATCTCTTTGCTAGCCTTATTTCTGTGGAATCTGAGAACAGATATTTCGGATCCCTTTGAAGACTATATGGTCAAAGGAAATATCATCCGATAACAAAGAGAAAGAAGCTTTCTGAGAAACTTCTTTGTGTTCTGTGAAATCATCTCACAGAGTTACAGCTTTCCCCTCAAGAAGCCTTTCACTAAGACAGTTCTTGTGGAATTGGCAAAGTGATATATGGAAGCCCATAGAGGACTATGGTGAAAAAGGAAATATCCTCAGATGAAATCTGGAAAGAAGCTTTCTGAGAAACTGCTCTGTGATGTGTGACTTCCACTCACAGAGTTACATCTGTATTTCGTGGATCTCTTTGCTAGCCTTATTTCTGTGGAATCTGAGAACAGATATTTCGGATCCCTTTGAAGACTATAGGGCCAAAGGAAATATCCTCCGTTAACCAAGAGAAAGAAGCTTTCTGAGAAACTTCTTTGTGTTCTGTGAAATCATCTCACAGAGTTACAGCTTTCCCCTCAAGAAGCCTTTCGCTAAGACAGTTCTTGTGGAATTGGCAAAGTGATATTTGGAAGCCCATAGAGGGCTATGGTGAAAAAGGAAATATCCTCAGATGAAATCTGGAAAGAAGCTTTCTGAGAAACTGCTTAGTGTTCTGTTCATTCATCTCACAGAGTTACATCTGTGTTTCGTGGATCTCTTTGCTAGCCTTATTTCTGTGGAATCTGAGAACAGATATTTCGGATCCCTATGAGGACTATATGGCGAAAGGAAATATCATCCGATAACAAAGAGAAAGAAGCTTTTTGAGAAACTTCTTCGTGTTCTGTGAAATCATCTCACAGAGTTACAGCTTTCCCCTCAAGAAGCCTTTCGCTAAGACAGTTCTTGTGGAATTGGCAAAGTGATATTTGGAAGCCCATAGAGGGCTATGGTGAAAAAGGAAATATCCTCAGATGAAATCTGGAAAGAAGCTTTCTGAGAAACTTCTTAGTGTTCCGTTCATTCATCTCACAGAGTTACATCTGTGTTTCGTGGATCTCTTTGCTAGCCTTATTTCTGTGGAATCTGAGAACAGATATTTCGGATCCCTTTGAAGACTATATGGCCAAAGGAAATATCATCCGATAACAAAGAGAAAGAAGCTTTCTGAGAAACTTCTTTGTGTTCTGTGAAATCATCTCACAGAGTTACAGCTTTCCCCACAAGAAGCCTTTCGCCAAGACAGTTCTTGTGGAATTGGCAAAGTGATATTTGGAAGCTCGTAGAGGGCTATGGTGAAAAAGGAAATATCCTCAGATGAAATCTGGAAAGAAGCTTTCTGAGAAACTGCTCTGTGATGTGTGACTTCCACTCACAGAGTTACATCTGTATTTCGTGGATCTCTTTGCTAGCCTTATTTCTGTGGAATCTGAGAACAGATATTTCGGATCCCTTTGAAGACTATAGGGCCAAAGGAAATATCTTCCGATAACAAAGAGAAAGAAGCTTTCTGAGAAACTTCTTTGTGTTCTGTGAAATCATCTCACAGAGTTACAGCTTTCCCCTCAAGAAGCCTTTCGCTAAGACAGTTCTTGTGGAATTGGCAAAGTGATATTTGGAAGCCCTTAGAGGGCTATGGTGAAAAAGTAATATCCTCAGATGAAATCTGGAAAGAAGTTTTTGAGAAACTGCTCTGTGATGTGTGACTTCCAATCACAGAGTTTTACCTGTATTTCGTGTATCTCTTTGCTAGCCTTATTTCTGTATAATCTGAGAAAAGATATTTCGGATATCTTTGAAGACTATAGGGCCAAAGGAAATATCCTCTGATAACAAAGAGAAAGAAGCTTTCTGAGAAACTTCTTTGTTTTCTGTGAAATCATCTCACAGAGTTACAGCTTTCCCCTCAAGAAGCCTTTCGCTAAGACAGTTCTTGTGGAATTGGCAAAATGATATTTGGAAGCCCATAGCGGGCTATGGTGAAAAAGGAAATATCCTCAGATGAAATCTGGAAAGAAGCTTTCTGAGAAACTGCTTAGTGTTCTGTTCATTCATCTCACAGAGTTACATCTGTATTTCGTGGATCTCTTTGCTAGCCTTATTTCTGTGGAATCTGAGAACAGATATTTCGGATCCCTTTGAAGACTATATGGCCAAAGGAAATATCATCCGATAACAAAGAGAAAGAAGCTTTCTGAGAAACTTCTTTGTGTTCTTTGAAATCATCACACAGAGTTACAGCTTTCCCCTCAAGAAGCCTTTCGCTAAGACAGTTCTTGTGGAATTGGCAAAGTAATATTTGGAAGCCCATAGAGGGCTATGGTGAAAAACAAATATCCTCAGATGAAATCTGGAAAGAAGCTTTCTGAGAAACTGCTCTGTGATGTGTGACTTCCACTCACAGAGTTACATCTGTATTTCGTGGATCTCTTTGCTAGCCTTATTTCTGTGGAATCTGAGAACAGATATTTCGGATCCCTTTGAAGACTATAGGGCCAAAGGAAATATCCTCTGATAACAAAGAGAAAGAATCTTTCTGAGAAACTTCTTTGTGTTCTGTGAAATCATCTCACAAAGTTACAGCTTTCCCCTCAAGAAGCCTTTCGCTAACAGTTCTTGTGGAATTGGCAAAATGATATTTGGAAGCCCATAGTGGCCTATGGTGAAAAAGGAAATATCCTCAGATGAAATCTGGAAAGAAGCTTTCTGAGAAACTGCTTAGTGTTCTGTTCATTCATCTCACAGAGTTACATCTGTATTTCGTGGATCTCTTTGCTAGCCTTATTTCTGTGGAATCTGAGAACAGATATTTCGGATCCCTTTGAAGACTATAGGGCCAAAGGAAATATCCTCTGATAACAAAGAGAAGGAAGCTTTCTGAGAAACTTCTTTGTGTTCTGTGAAATCATCTCACAGAGTTACAGCTTTCCCCTCAAGAACCCTTTCGCTAAGACAGTTCTTGTGGAATTGGCAAAGTGATATTTGGAAGCCCATAGAGGGCTATGGTGAAAAAGGAAATATCCTCAGATGAAATCTGGAAAGAAGCTTTCTGAGAAACTGCTTAGTGTTCTGTTCATTCATCTCACAGAGTTACATCTGTGTTTCGTGTATCTCTTTGCTAGCCTTATTTCTGTGGAATCTGAGAACAGATATTTCGGATCCCTTTGAAGACTATATGGCCAAAGGAAATATCATCCGATAACAAAGAGAAAGAAGCTTTCTGAGAAACTTCTTTGTGTTCTGTGAAATCATCTCACAGAGTTACAGCTTTCCCCTCAAGAAGCCTTTCACTAAGACAGTTCTTGTGGAATTGGCAAAGTGATATTTGGAAGCCCATAGAGGACTATGGTGAAAAAGGAAATATCCTCAGATGAAATCTGGAAAGAAGCTTTCTGAGAAACTGCTCTGTGATGTGTGACTTCCACTCACAGAGTTACATCTGTATTTCGTGGATCTCTTTGCTAGCCTTATTTCTGTGGAATCTGAGAACAGATATTTCGGATCCTTTTGAAGACTATAGGGCCAAAGGAAATATCCTCCGTTAACAAAGAGAAAGAAGCTTTCTGAGAAACTTCTTTGTGTTCTGTGAAATCATCTCACAGAGTTACAGCTTTCCCCTCAAGAAGCCTTTCGCTAAGACAGTTCTTGTGGAATTGGCAAAGTGATATTTGGAAGCCCATAGAGGGCTATGGTGAAAAAGGAAATATCCTCAGATGAAATCTGGAAAGAAGCTTTCTGAGAAACTTCTTAGTGTTCCGTTCATTCATCTCACAGAGTTACATCTGTGTTTCGTGGATCTCTTTGCTAGCCTTATTTCTGTGGAATCTGAGAACAGATATTTCGGATCCCTTTGAAGACTATATGGCCAAAGGAAATATCATCCGATAACAAAGAGAAAGAAGCTTTCTGAGAAACTTCTTTGTGTTCTGTGAAATTATCTCACAGAGTTACAGCTTTCCCCACAAGAAGCCTTTCGCCAAGACAGTTCTTGTGGAATTGGCAAAGTGATATTTGGAAGCTCGTAGAGGGCTATGGTGAAAAAGGAAATATCCTCAGATGAAATCTGGAAAGAAGCTTTCTGAGAAACTGCTCTGTGATGTGTGACTTCCACTCACAGAGTTACATCTGTATTTCGTGGATCTCTTTGCTAGCCTTATTTCTGTGGAATCTGAGAACAGATATTTCGGATCCCTTTGAAGACTATAGGGCCAAAGGAAATATCTTCCGATAACAAAGAGAAAGAAGCTTTCTGAGAAACTTCTTTGTGTTCTGTGAAATCATCTCACAGAGTTACAGCTTTCCCCTCAAGAAGCCTTTCGCTAAGACAGTTCTTGTGGAATTGGCAAAGTGATATTTGGAAGCCCTTAGAGGGCTATGGTGAAAAAGTAATATCCTCAGATGAAATCTGGAAAGAAGTTTTTGAGTAACTGCTCTGTGATGTGTGACTTCCAATCACAGAGTTTTACCTGTATTTCGTGTATCTCTTTGCTAGCCTTATTTCTGTATAATCTGAGAAAAGATATTTCGGATATCTTTGAAGACTATAGGGCCAAAGGAAATATCCTCTGATAACAAAGAGAAAGAAGCTTTCTGAGAAACTTCTTTGTGTTCTGTGAAATCATCTCACAGAGTTACAGCTTTCCCCTCAAGAAGCCTTTCGCTAAGACAGTTCTTGTGGAATTGGCAAAATGATATTTGGAAGCCCATAGCGGGCTATGGTGAAAAAGGAAATATCCTCAGATGAAATCTGGAAAGAAGCTTTCTGAGAAACTGCTTAGTGTTCTGTTCATTCATCTCACAGAGTTACATCTGTATTTCGTGGATCTCTTTGCTAGCCTTATTTCTGTGGAATCTGAGAACAGATATTTCGGATTCCTTTGAAGACTATATGGCCAAAGGAAATATCCTCCGATAACAAAGAGAAAGAAGCTTTCTGAGAAACTTCTTTGTGTTCTGTGAAATCATCTCACAGAGTTACAGCTTTCCCCTCAAGAAGCCTTTCGCTAAGACAGTTCTTGTGGAATTGGCAAAGTGATATTTGGAAGCCCATAGAGGGCTATGGTGAAAAAGGAAATATCCTAAGATGAAATCTGGAAAGAAGCTTTCTGAGAAACTGCTTAGTGTTCTGTTCATTCATCTCACAGAGTTACATCTGTGTTTCGTGGATCTCTTTGCTAGCCTTATTTCTGTGGAATCTGAGAACAGATATTTCGGATCCCTTTGAAGACTATAGGGCCAAAGGAAATATCCTCCGATAACAAAGAGAAAGAAGCTTTCTGAGAAACTTCTTTGTGTTCTGTGAAATCATCTCACAGAGTTACAGCTTTCCCCTCAAGAAGCCTTTCGCTAAGACAGTTCTTGTGGAATTGGCAAAGTGATATTTGGAAGACCATAGAGGGCTATGGTCAAAAAGGAAATATCCTCAGATGAAATCTGGAAAGAAGCTTTCTGAGAAACTGCTTAGTGTTCTGTTCATTCATCTCACAGAGTTACATCTGTGTTTCGTGGATCTCTTTGCTAGCCTTATTTCTGTGGAATCTGAGAACAGATATTTCGGATCCCTTTGAAGACTATAGGGCCAAAGGAAATATCCTCCGATAACAAAGAGAAAGAAGCTTTCTGAGAAACTTCTTTGTGTTCTGTGAAATCATCTCACAGAGTTACAGCTTTCCCCTCAAGAAGCCTTTCGCTAAGACAGTTCTTGTGGAATTGGCAAAGTGATATTTGGAAGCCCATAGAGGGCTATGGTGAAAAAGGAAATATCCTCACATGAAATCTGGAAAGAAGCTTTCTGAGAAACTGCTCTGTGATGTGTGACTTCCACTCACAGAGTTACATCTCTATTTGGTGGATCTTCTTGCTAGCCTTATTTCTGTGGAATCTGAGAACAGATATTTCGGATCCCTTTGAAGACTATAGGGCCAAAGGAAATATCCTCTGATAACAAAGAGAAAGAAGCTTTCTGAGAAACTTCTTTGTGTTCTGTGAAATCATCTCACAGAGTTACAGCTTTCCCCTCAAGAAGCCTTTCGCTAAGACAGTTCTTGTGGAATTGGCAAAGTGATATTTGGAAGCCCATAGAGGGCTATGGTGAAAAAGGAAATATCCTCAGATGAAATCTGGAAAGAAGCTTTCTGAGAAACTGCTTAGTGTTCTGTTCATTCATCTCACAGAGTTACATCTGTATTTCGTGGATCTCTGTGCTAGCCTTATTTCTGTGGAATCTGAGAACAGATATTTCGGATCCCTTTGAAGACTATATGGCCAAAGGAAATATCATCCGATAACAAAGAGAAAGAAGCTTTCTGAGAAACTTCTTTGTGTTCTTTGAAATCATCACACAGAGTTACAGCTTTCCCCTCAAGAAGCCTTTCGCTAAGACAGTTCTTGTGGAATTGGCAAAGTAATATTTGGAAGCCCATAGAGGGCTATGGTGAAAAACAAATATCCTCAGATGAAATGTGCAAAGAAGCTTTCTGAGAAACTGCTCTGTGATGTGTGACTTCCACTCACAGAGTTACATCTGAATTTCGTGGATCTCTTTGCTAGCCTTATTTCTGTGGAATCTGAGAACAGATATTTCGGATCCCTTTGAAGACTATAGGGCCAAAGGAAATATCCTCTGATAACAAAGAGAAAGAAGCTTTCTGAGAAACTTCTTTGTGTTCTGTGAAATCATCTCACAGAGTTACAGCGTTCCCCTCAAGAAGCCTTTCGCTAAGACAGTTCTTGTGGAATTGGCAAAGTGATATTTGGAAGCCCATAGAGGGCTATGGTGAAAAAGGAAATATCCTCAGATGAAATCTGGAAAGAAGCTTTCTGAGAAACTGCTTAGTGTTCTGTTCATTCATCTCACAGAGTTACATCTGTATTTCGTGGATCTCTTTGCTAGCCTTATTTCTGTGGAATCTGAGAACAGATATTTCGGATCCCTTTGAAGACTATAGGGCCAAAGGAAATATCCTGCGATAACAAAGAGAAAGAAGCTTTCTGAGAAACTTCTTTGTGTTCTGTGAAATCATCTCACAGAGTTACAGCTTTCCCCTCAAGAAGCCTTTCGCTAAGACAGTTCTTGTGGAATTGCCAAAGTGATATTTGGAAGCCCATAGAGGGCTATGGTGAAAAAGGAAATATCCTCAGATGAAATCTGGAAAGAAGCTTTCTGAGAAACTGCTTAGTGTTCTGTTCATTCATCTCACAGAGTTACATCTGTGTTTCGTGGATCTCTTTGGTAGCCTTATTTCTGTGGAATCTGAGAACAGATATTTCGGATGCCTTTGAAGACTATAGGGCCAAAGGAAATATCATCCGATAACAAAGAGAAAGAAGCTTTCTGAGAAACTTCTTTGTGTTCTGTTAAATCATCTCACAGAGTTACAGCTTTCCCCTCAAGAAGCCTTTCGCTAAGACAGTTCTTGTGGAATTGGCAAATTGATATTTGGAAGTCCTTACAGGGCTATGGTGAAAAAGGAAATATCCTCAGATGAAATCTGGAAAGAGGCTTTCTGAGAAACTGCTTAGTGTTCTGTTCATTCATCTCACAGAGTTACATCTGTGTTTCGTGGATCTCTTTGCTAGCCTTATTTCTGTGGAATCTGAGAACAGATATTTCGGATCCCTTTGAAGGCTATATGGCCAAAGGAAATATCATCCGATAACAAAGAGAAAGAAGCTTTCTGAGAAACTTCTTTGTGTTCTGTGAAATCATCTCACAGAGTTACAGCTTTCCCCTCAAGAAGCCTTTCGCTAAGACAGTTCTTGTGGAATTGGCAAAGTAATATTTGGAAGCCCATAGAGGGCTATGGTGAAAAAGGAAATATCCTCAGATGAAATCTGGAAAGAAGCTTTCTGAGAAACTGCTTAGTGTTCTGTTCATTCATCTCACAGAGTTACATCTGTGTTTCGTGGATCTCTTTGCTAGCCTTATTTCTGTGGAATCTGAGAACAGATATTTCGGATCTCTTTGAAGACTATAGGGCCAAAGGAAATATCCTGCGATAACAAAGAGAAAGAAGCTTTCTGAGAAACTTCTTTGTGTTCTGTGAAATCATCTCACAGAGTTACAGCTTTCCCCTCAAGAAGCCTTTCGCTAAGACAGTTCTTGTGGAATTGGCAAAGTGATATTTGGAAGCCCATAGAGGGCTATGGTGAAAAAGGAAATATCCTCAGATGAAATCTGGAAAGAAGCTTTCTGAGAAACTGCTTAGTGTTCTGTTCATTCATCTCACAGAGTTACATCTGTGTTTCGTGGATCTCTTTGGTAGCCTTATTTCTGTGGAATCTGAGAACAGATATTTCGGATGCCTTTGAAGACTATAGGGCCAAAGGAAATATCATCCGATAACAAAGAGAAAGAAGCTTTCTGAGAAACTTCTTTGTGTTCTGTGAAATCATCTCACAGAGTTACAGCTTTTCCCTCAAGAAGCCTTTCGCTATGACAGTTCTTGTGGAATTGGCAAAGTGATATTTGGAAGCCCGTAGAGGGCTATGGTGAAAAAGGAAATATCCTCAGATGAAATCTGGAAAGAAGCTTTCTGAGAAACTGCTCTGTGATGTGTGACTTCCACTCACAGAGTTACATCTGTATTTCGTGGATCTCTTTGCTAGCCTTATTTCTGTGGAATCTGAGAACAGATATTTCGGATCCCTTTGAAGACTATAGGGCCAAAGGAAATATCCTGCGATAACAAAGAGAAAGAAGCTTTCTGAGAAACTTCTTTGTGTTCTGTGAAATCATCTCACAGAGTTACAGCTTTCCCCTCAAGAAGCCTTTCGCTAAGACAGTTCTTGTGGAATTGGCAAAGTGATATTTGGAAGCACATAGAGGGCTATGGTGAAAAAGGAAATATCCTCAGATGAAATCTGGAAAGAAGATTTCTGAGAAACTGCTTAGCGTTCTGTTCATTCATCTCACAGAGTTACATCTGTGTTTCGTGGATCACTTTGCTAGCCTTATTTCTGTGGAATCTGAGAACAGATATTTCGAATCCCTTTGAAGACTATAGGGCCAAAGGAAATATCTTCTGATAACAAAGAGAAAGAAGCTTTCTGAGAAACTTCTTTGTGTTCTGTGAAATCATCTCACAGAGTTACAGCTTTCCCCTCAAGAAGCCTTTCGCTAAGACAGTTCTTGTGGAATTGGCAAAGTGATATTTGGAAGCCCTTAGAGGGCTATGGTGAAAAAGTAATATCCTCAGATGAAATCTGGAAAGAAGTTTTTGAGAAACTGCTCTGTGATGTGTGACTTCCAATCACAGAGTTTTACCTGTATTTCGTGTATCTCTTTGCTAGCCTTATTTCTGTATAATCTGAGAAAAGATATTTCGGATATCTTTGAAGACTATAGGGCCAAAGGAAATATCCTCCGATAACAAAGAGAAAGAAGCTTTCTGAGAAACTTCTTTGTGTTCTGTGAAATCATCTCACAGAGTTACAGCTTTCCCCTCAAGAAGCCTTTCGCTAAGACAGTTCTTGTGGAATTGGCAAAGTGATATTTGGAAGCCCATAGAGGGCTATGGTGAAAAAGGAAATATCCTCAGATGAAATCTGGAAAGAAGATTTCTGAGAAACTGCTCTGTGATGTGTGACTTCCACTCACAGAGTTACATCTGTATTTCGTGGATCTCTTTGCTAGCCTTATTTCTGTGGAATCTGAGAACAGATATTTCGGATCCCTTTGAAGACTATAGGGCCAAAGGAAATATCCTCTGATAACAAAGAGAAAGAATCTTTCTGAGAAACTTCTTTGTGTTCTGTGAAATCATCTCACAGAGTTACAGCTTTCCCCTCAAGAAGCCTTTCGCTAAGACAGTTCTTGTGGAATTGGCAAAATGATATTTGGAAGCCCATAGAGGGCTATGGTGAAAAAGGAAATATCCTCAGATGAAATCTGGAAAGAAGCTTTCTGAGAAACTGCTTAGTGTTCTGTTCATTCATCTCACAGAGTTACATCTGTATATCGTGGATCTCTTTGCTAGCCTTATTTCTGTGGAATCTGAGAACAGATATTTCGGATACCTTTGAAGACTATATGGCCAAAGGAAATATCCTCTGATAACAAAGAGAAAGAAGCTTTCTGAGAAACTTCTTTGTGTTCTGTGAAATCATCTCACAGAGTTACAGCTTTCCCCTCAAGAAGCCTTTTGCTAAGACAGTTCTTGTGGAATTGGCAAAGTGATATTTGGAAGCCCATAGAGGGCTATGGTGAAAAAGGAAATATCCTCAGATGAAATCTGGAAAGAAGCTTTCTGAGAAACTGCTCTGTGATGTTTGACTTCCACTCACAGAGTTACATCTGTATTTCGTGGATCTCTTTGCTAGCCTTATTTCTGTGGAATCTGAGAACAGATATTTCGGATCCCTTTGAAGACTATAGGGCCAAAGGAAATATCCTCTGATAACAAAGAGAAAGAAGCTTTCTGAGAAACTTCTTTGTGTTCTGTGAAATCATCTCACAGAGTTACAGCTTTCCCGTCAAGAAGCCTTTCGCTAAGACAGTTCTTGTGGAATTGGCAAAGTGATATTTGGAAGACCATAGAGGGCTATGGTGAAAAAGGAAATATCCTCAGATGAAATCTGGAAAGAAGCTTTCTGAGAAAGTGCTCTGTGATGTGTGACTTCCACTCACAGAGTTACATCTGTATTTCGTGGATCTCTTTGCTAGCCTTATTTCTGTGGAATCTGAGAACAGATATTTCGGATCCCTTTGAAGACTATAGGGCCAAAGGAAATATCCTGCGATAACAAAGAGAAAGAAGCTTTCTGAGAAACTTCTTTGTGTTCTGTGAAATCATCTCACAGAGTTACAGCTTTCCCCTCAAGAAGCCTTTCGCTAAGACAGTTCTTGTGGAATTGGCAAAGTGATATTTGGAAGCCCATAGAGGGCTATGGTGAAAAAGGAAATATCCTCAGATGAAATCTGGAAAGAAGCTTTCTGAGAAACTGCTCTGTGATGTGTGACTTCCACTCACAGAGTTACATCTGTATTTCGTGGATCTCTTTGCTAGCCTTATTTCTGTGGAATCTGAGAACAGATATTTCGGATCCCTTTGAAGACTATAGGGCCAAAGGAAATATCCTCTGATAACAAAGAGAAAGAAGCTTTCTGAGAAACTTCTTTGTGTTCTGTGAAATCATCTCACAGAGTTACAGCTTTCCCCTCAAGAAGCCTTTCGCTAAGACAGTTCTTGTGGAATTGGCAAAGTGATATTTGGAAGCCCATAGAGGGCTATGGTGAAAAAGGAAATATCCTCAGATGAAATCTGGAAAGAAGCTTTCTGAGAAACTGCTTAGTGTTCTGTTCATTCATCTCACAGAGTTACATCTGTGTTTCGTGGATCTCTTTGCTAGCCTTATTTCTGTGGAATCTGAGAACAGATATTTCGGATCCCTTTGAAGACTATAGGGCCAAAGGAAATATCCTCCGATAACAAAGAGAAAGAAGCTTTCTGAGAAACTTCTTTGTGTTCTGTGAAATCATCTCACAGAGTTACAGCTTTCCCCTCAAGAAGCCTTTCGTTAAGACAGTTCTTGTGGAATTGGCAAAGTGATATTTGGAAGCCCATAGAGGGCTATGGTGAAAAAGGAAATATCCTCCGATGAAATCTGGAAAGAAGCTTTCTGAGAAACTGCTCTGTGATGTGTGACTTCCAATCACAGAGTTACATCTCTATTTTGTGGATCTTCTTGCTAGCCTTATTTCTGTGGAATCTGAGAACAGATATTTCGGATCCCTTTGAAGACTATAGGGCCAAAGGAAATATCCTCTGATAACAAAGAGAAAGAAGCTTTCTGAGAAACTTCTTTGTGTTCTGTGAAATCATCTCACAGAGTTACAGCTTTCCCCTCAAGAAGCCTTTCGCTAAGACAGTTCTTGTGGAATTGGCAAAGTGATATTTGGAAGCCCATAGAGGGCTACGGTGAAAAAGGAAATATCCTCAGATGAAATCTGGAAAGAAGCTTTCTGAGAAACTGCTTAGTGTTCTGTTCATTCATCTCACAGAGTTACATCTGTGTTTCGTGGATCTCTTTGCTAGCCTTATTTCTGTGGAATCTGAGAACAGATATTTCGGATCCCTTTGAAGACTATAGGGCCAAAGGAAATATCCTCTGATAACAAAGAGAAAGAAGCTTTCTGAGAAACTTCTTTGTGTTCTGTGAAATCATCTCACAGAGTTACAGCTTTCCCCTCAAGAAGCCTTTCGCTAAGACAGTTCTTGTGGAATTGGCAAAGTGATATTTGGAAGCCCATAGAGGGCTATGGTGAAAAAGGAAATATCCTCAGATGAAATCTGGAAAGAAGCTTTCTGAGAAACTGCTTAGTGTTCTGTTCATTCATCTCACAGAGTTACATCTGTGTTTCGTGGATCTCTTTGCTAGCCTTATTTCTGTGGAATCTGAGAACAGATATTTCGGATCCCTTTGAAGAGTATAGGGCCAAAGGAAATATCCTCCGATAACAAAGAGAAAGAAGCTTTCTGAGAAACTTCTTTGTGTTCTGTGAAATCATCTCACAGAGTTACATCTTTCCCCTCAAGAAGCCTTTCGATAAGACAGTTCTTGTGGAATTGGCAAAGTGATATTTGGAAGCCCATAGAGGGCTATGGTGAAAAAGGAAATATCCCCAGATGAAATCTGGAAAGAAGCTTTCTGAGAAACTGCTTAGTGTTCTGTTCATTCATCTCACAGAGTTACATCTGTATTTCGTGGATCTCTTTGCTAGCCTTATTTCTGTGGAATCTGAGAACAGATATTTCGGATCCCTTTGAAGACTACAGGGACAAAGGAAATATCCTCCGATAACAAAGAGAAAGAAGCTTTCTGAGAAACTTCTTTGTGTTCTGTGAAATCATCTCACAGAGTTACAGCTTTCCCCTCAAGAAGCCTTTCGCTAAGACAGTTCTTGTGGAATTGGCAAAGTGATATTTGGAAGCCCATAGAGGGCTATGGTGAAAAAGGAAATATCCTCAGATGAAATCTGGAAAGAAGCTTTCTGAGAAACTGCTCTGTGATGTGTGACTTCCACTCACAGAGCTACATCTCTATTTCGTGGATCTTCTTGCTAGCCTTATTTCTGTGGAATCTGAGAACAGATATTTCGGATCCCTTTGAAGACTATAGGGCCAAAGGAAATATCCTCTGATAACAAAGAGAAAGAAGCTTTCTGAGAGACTTGTTTGTGTTCTGTGAAATCATCTCACAGAGTTACAGTTTTCCCCTCAAGAAGCCTTTCGCTAAGACAGTTCTTGTGGAATTTGCAAAGTGATATTTGGAAGCCCATAGAGGGCTATGTTGAAAAAGGAAATATCCTCAGATGAAATCTGGAAAAAAGCTTAGTGAGAAACTGCTTAGTGTTCTGTTCATTCATCTCACAGAGTTACATCTGTGTTTCGTGGATCTCTTTGCTAGCCTTATTTCTGTGGAATCTGAGAACAGATATTTCGGATCCCTTTGAAGACTATAGGGCCAAAGGAAATATCCTCCGATAACAAAGAGAAAGAAGCTTTCTGAGAAACTTCTTTGTGTTCTGTGAAATCATCTCACAGAGTTACAGCTTTCCCCTCAAGAAGCCTTTCGCTAAGACAGTTCTTGTGGAATTGGCAAAGTGATATTTGGAAGCCCATAGAGGGCTATGGTGAAAAAGGAAATATCCTCAGATGAAATCTGGAAAGAAGCTTTCTGAGAAACTGCTTAGTGTTCTGTTCATTCATCTCACAGAGTTGCATCTGTATTTCGTGGATCTCTTTGCTAGCCTTATTTCTGTGGAATCTGAGAACAGATATTTCGGATCCCTTTGAAGACTACAGGGACAAAGGAAATATCCTCCGATAACAAAGAGAAAGAAGCTTTCTGAGAAACTTCTTTGTGTTCTGTGAAATCATCTCACAGAGTTACAGCTTTTCGCTCAAGAAGCCTTTCGCTAAGACAGTTCTTGTGGAATTGGCAAAGTGATATTTGGAAGCCCATAGAGGGCTATGGAGAAAAAGGAAATATCCTCAGATGAAATCTGGAAAGAAGCTTTCTGAGAAACTGCTTAGTGTTCTGTTCATTCATCTCACAGAGTTACATCTGTATTTCGTGGATCTCTTTGCTAGCCTTATTTCTGTGGAATCTGGGAACATATATTTCGGATCCCTTTGAAGACTATAGGGCCAAAGGAAATATCCTCCGATAACAAAGAGAAAGAAGCTTTCTGAGAAACTTCTTTGTGTTCTGTGAAATCATCTCACAGAGTTACAGCTTTCCCCTCAAGAAGCCTTTCGCTAAGACAGTTCTTGTGGAATTGGCAAAGTGATATTTGGAAGCCCATAGAGGGCTATGGTGAAAAAGGAAATATCCTCAGATGAAATCTGGAAAGAAGCTTTCTGAGAAACTGCTCTGTGATGTGTGACATCCACTCAGAGAGTTACATCTGTATTTCGTGGATCTCTTTGCTAGCCTTATTTCTGTGGAATCTGAGAACAGATATTTCGGATCCCTTTGAAGACTATAGGGCCAAAGGAAATATCCTCTGATAACAAAGAGAAAGAAGCTTTCTGAGAAACTTCTTTGTATTCTGTGAAATCATCTCACAGAGTTACAGCTTTCCCCTCAAGAAGCCTTTCGCCAAGACAGTTCTTGTGGAATTGGCAAAGTGATATTTGGAAGCCCGAAGAGGGCTATGGTGAAAAAGGAAATATCCTCAGATAAAATCTGGAAAGAAGCTTTCTGAGAAACTGCTTAGTGTTCTGTTCATTCATCTCATAGAATTACATCTGTGTTTCGTGGATCTCTTTCCTAGCCTTATTTCTGTGGAATCTGAGAATAGATATTTCGGATCCCTTTGAAGACTATAGGGCCAAAGGAAATATCCTCCGATAACAGAGAGAAAGAAGCTTTCTGAGAAACTTCTTTGTGTTCTGTGAAATCATCTCACAGAGTTACAGCTTTCCCCTCAAGAAGCCTTTCGCTAAGACAGTTCTTGCGGAATTGGCAAAGTGATATTTGGAAGCCCATAGAGGGCTATGGTGAAAAAGGAAATATCCTCAGATGAAATCTGGAAAGAAGCTTTCTGAGAAACTGCTTAGTGTTCTGTTCATTCATCTCACAGAGTTACATCTGTATTTCGTGGATCTCTTTGCTAGCCTTATTTCTGTGGAATCTGAGAACAGATATTTCGGATCCCTTTGAAGACTATAAGGCCAAAGGAAATATCATCCGATAACAAAGAGAAAGAAGCTTTCTGAGAAACTTCTTTGTGTTCTGTGAAATCATCTCACAGAGTTACAGCTTTCCCCTCAAGAAGCCTTTCGCTAAGACAGTTCTTGTGGAATTGGCAAAGTGATATTTTGAAGCCCATGGAGAGCTATGGTGAAAAAGGAAATATCCTCAGATGAAATCTGGAAAGAAGCTTTCTGAGAAACTGCTTAGTGTTCTGTTCATTCATCTCACAGAGTTACATCTGTATTTTGTGGATCTCTTTGCTAGCCTTATTTCTGTGGAATCTGAGAACAGATATTTCGGATCCCTTTGAAGACTACATGGCCAAAGGAAATATCATCCGATAACAAAGAGAAAGAAGCTTTCTGAGAAACTTCTTTGTGTTCTGTGAAATCATCTCACAGAGTTACAGCTTTCCCCTCAAGAAGCCTTTCGCTAAGACAGTTCTTGTGGAATTGGCAAAGTGATATTTGGAAGCCCATAGAGGGCTATGGTGAAAAAGGAAATATCCTCAGATGAAATCTGGAAAGAAGCTTTCTGAGAAACTGCTCTGCGATGTGTGACTTCCACTCACAGAGTTACATCTGTATTTCGTGGATCTCTTTGCTAGCCTTTTTTCTGTGGAATCTGAGAACAGATATTTCGGATCCCTTTGAAGACTATAGGGCCAAAGGAAATATCCTCTGATAACAAAGAGAAAGAAGCTTTCTGAGAAACTTCTTTGTGTTCTGTGAAATCATCTCACAGAGTTACAGCTTTCCCCTCAAGAAGCCTTTCGCTAAGACAGTTCTTGTGGAATTGGCAAAGTGATATTTGGAAGCCCATAGAGGGCTATGGTGAAAAAGGAAATATCCTCAGATGAAATCTGGAAAGAAGCTTTCTGAGAAACTGCTCTGTGATGTGTGACTTCCACTCAGAGAGTTACATCTGTATTTCGTGGATCTCTTTGCTAGCCTTATTTCTGTGGAATCTGAGAACAGATATTTCTGATCCCATTGAAGACTATAGGGCCAAAGGAAATATCCTCTGATAACAAAGAGAAGGAAGCTTTCTGAGAAACTTCTTTGTGTTCTGTGAAATCATCTCACAGAGTTACAGCTTTCCCCTCAAGAAGCCTTTCGCTAAGACAGTTCTTGTGGAATTGGCAAAGTGATATTTGGAAGCCCATAGAGGGCTATGGTGAAAAAGGAAATATCCTCAGATGAAATCTGGAAAGAAGCTTTCTGAGAAACTGCTTAGTGTTCTGTTCATTCATCTCACAGAGTTACATCTGTGTTTCGTGGATCTCTTTGCTAGCCTTATTTCTGTGGAATCTGAGAACAGATATTTCGGATCCCTTTGAAGACTATAGGGCCAAAGGAAATATCCTCCGATAACAAAGAGAAAGAAGCTTTCTGAGAAACTTCTTTGTGTTCTGTGAAATCATCTCACAGAGTTACAGCTTTCCCCTCAAGAAGCCTTTCGTTAAGACAGTTCTTGTGGAATTGGCAAAGTGATATTTGGAAGCCCATAGAGGGCTATGGTGAAAAAGGAAATATCCTCAGATGAAATCTGGAAAGAAGCTTTCTGAGAAACTGCTTAGTGTTCTGTTCATTCATCTCACAGAGTTACATCTGTGTTTCGTGGATCTCTTTGCTAGCCTTATTTCTGTGGAATCTGAGAACAGATATTTCGGATCCCTTTGAAGAGTATAGGGCCAAAGGAAATATCCTCCGATAACAAAGAGAAAGAAGCTTTCTGAGAAACTTCTTTGTGTTCTGTGAAATCATCTCACAGAGTTACATCTTTCCCCTCAAGAAGCCTTTCGCTAAGACAGTTCTTGTGGAATTGGCAAAGTGATATTTGGAAGCCCATAGAGGGCTATGGTGAAAAAGGAAATATCCCCAGATGAAATCTGGAAAGAAGCTTTCTGAGAAACTGCTTAGTGTTCTGTTCATTCATCTCACAGAGTTACATCTGTATTTCGTGGATCTCTTTGCTAGCCTTATTTCTGTGGAATCTGAGAACAGATATTTCGGATCCCTTTGAAGACTACAGGGACAAAGGAAATATCCTCCGATAACAAAGAGAAAGAAGCTTTCTGAGAAACTTCTTTGTGTTCTGTGAAATCATCTCACAGAGTTACAGCTTTCCCCTCAAGAAGCCTTTCGCTAAGACAGTTCTTGTGGAATTGGCAAAGTGATATTTGGAAGCCCATAGAGGGCTATGGTGAAAAAGGATATATCCTCAGATGAAATCTGGAAAGAAGCTTTCTGAAAAACTGCTCTGTGATGTGTGACTTCCACTCACAGAGCTACATCTCTATTTCGTGGATCTTCTTGCTAGCCTTATTTCTGTGGAATCTGAGAACAGATATTTCGGATCCCTTTGAAGACTATAGGGCCAAAGGAAATATCCTCTGATAACAAAGAGAAAGAAGCTTTCTGAGAGACTTGTTTGTGTTCTGTGAAATCATCTCACAGAGTTACAGTTTTCCCCTCAAGAAGCCTTTCGCTAAGACAGTTCTTGTGGAATTTGCAAAGTGATATTTGGAAGCCCATAGAGGGCTATGTTGAAAAAGGAAATATCCTCAGATGAAATCTGGAAAAAAGCTTAGTGAGAAACTGCTTAGTGTTCTGTTCATTCATCTCACAGAGTTACATCTGTGTTTCGTGGATCTGTTTGCTAGCCTTATTTCTGTGGAATCTGAGAACAGATATTTCGGATCCCTTTGAAGACTATAGGGCCAAAGGAAATATCCTCCGATAACAAAGAGAAAGAAGCTTTCTGAGAAACTTCTTTGTGTTCTGTGAAATCATCTCACAGAGTTACAGCTTTCCCCTCAAGAAGCCTTTCGCTAAGACAGTTCTTGTGGAATTGGCAAAGTGATATTTGGAAGCCCATAGAGGGCTATGGTGAAAAAGGAAATATCCTCAGATGAAATCTGGAAAGAAGCTTTCTGAGAAACTGCTTAGTGTTCTGTTCATTCATCTCACAGAGTTGCATCTGTATTTCGTGGATCTCTTTGCTAGCCTTATTTCTGTGGAATCTGAGAACAGATATTTCGGATCCCTTTGAAGACTACAGGGACAAAGGAAATATCCTCCGATAACAAAGAGAAAGAAGCTTTCTGAGAAACTTCTTTGTGTTCTGTGAAATCATCTCACAGAGTTACAGCTTTTCGCTCAAGAAGCCTTTCGCTAAGACAGTTCTTGTGGAATTGGCAAAGTGATATTTGGAAGCCCATAGAGGGCTATGGAGAAAAAGGAAATATCCTCAGATGAAATCTGGAAAGAAGCTTTCTGAGAAACTGCTTAGTGTTCTCTTCATTCATCTCACAGAGTTACATCTGTATTTCGTGGATCTCTTTGCTAGCCTTATTTCTGTGGAATCTGGGAACATATATTTCGGATCCCTTTGAAGACTATAGGGCCAAAGGAAATATCCTCCGATAACAAAGAGAAAGAAGCTTTCTGAGAAACTTCTTTGTGTTCTGTGAAATCATCACACAGAGTTACAGCTTTCCCCTCAAGAAGCCTTTCGCTAAGACAGTTCTTGTGGAATTGGCAAAGTAATATTTGGAAGCCCATAGAGGGCTATGGTGAAAAAGGAAATATCCTCAGATGAAATCTGGAAAGAAGCTTTCTGAGAAACTGCTCTGTGATGTGTGACTTCCACTCAGAGAGTTACATCTGTATTTCGTGGATCTCTTTGCTAGCCTTATTTCTGTGGAATCTGAGAACAGATATTTTGGATCCCTTTGAAGACTATTGGGCCAAAGGAAATATCCTCTGATAACAAAGAGAAAGAAGCTTTCTGAGAAACTTCTTTGTGTTCTGTGAAATCATCTCACAGAATTACAGCTTTCCCCTCAAGAAGCCTTTCGCTAAGACAGTTCTTGTGGAATTGGCAAAGTGATATTTGGAAGCCCGTAGAGGGCTATGGTGAAAAAGGAAATATCCTCAGATGAAATCTGGAAAGAAGCTTTCTGAGAAACTGCTTAGTGTTCTGTTCATTCATCTCATAGAATTACATCTGTGTTTCGTGGATCTCTTTGCTAGCCTTATTTCTGTGGAATCTGAGAACAGATATTTCGGATCCCTTTGAAGACTATAGGGCCAAAGGAAATATCCTCCGATAACAAAGAGAAAGAAGCTTTCTGAGAAACTTCTTTGTGTTCTGTGAAATCATCTCACAGAGTTACAACTTTCCCCTCAAGAAGCCTTTCGCTAAGACAGTTCTTGTGGAATTGGCAAAGTGATATTTGGAAGCCCATAGAGGGCTATGGTGAAAAAGGAAATATCCTCAGATGAAATCTGGAAAGAAGCTTTCTGAGAAACTGCTAAGTGTTCTGTTCATTCATCTCACAGAGTTAAATCTGTATTTCGTGTATCTCTTTGCTAGCCTCATTTCTGTGGAATCTGAGAACAGATATTTCGGATCCCTTTGAAGACTATAGGGCCAAAGGAAATATCTTCCTATAACAAAGAGAAAGAAGCTTTCTGAGAAACTTCTTTGTGTTCTCCGAAATCATCATACAGAGTTACAGCTTTCCCCTCAAGAAGCCTTTCGCTAAGACAGTTCTTGTGGAATTGGCAAAGAAATATTTGGGAGCCCATAGAGGGCTATGGTGAAAAAGGAAATATCCTCAGATGAAATCTGGAAAGAAGCTTTCTGAGAAACTGCTCTGTGATGTGTGACTTCCACTCACAGAGTTACATCTGCATTTCGTGGATCTCTTTGCTAGCCTTATTTCTGTGGAATCTGAGAACAGATATTTCGGATCCCTTTGAAGACTATAGGGCCAAAGGAAATATCCTGCGATAACAAAGAGAAAGAAGCTTTCTGAGAAACTTCTTTGTGTTCTGTGAAATCATCTCACAGAGTTACAGCTTTCCCCTCAAGAAGCCTTTCGCTAAGACAGTTCTTGTGGAATTGGCAGAGTGATATTCGGAAGCCCATAGAGGGCTATGGTGAAAAAGGAAATATCCTCAGATGAAATCTGGAAAGAAGCTTTCTGAGAAACTGCTTAGTGTTCTGTTCATTCATCTCACAGAGTTACATCTGTGTTTCGTGGATCTCTTTGCTAGCCTTATTTCTGTGGAATCTGAGAAGAGATATTTCGGATCCCTTTGAAGACTATAGGGCCAAAGGAAATATCCTCCGATAACAAAGAGAAAGAAGCTTTCTGAGAAACTTCTTTGTGTTCTGTGAAATCATCTCACAGAGTTACAGCTGTCCCCTCAAGAAGCCTTTCGCCAAGACAGTTCTTGTGGAATTGGCAAAGTGATATTTGGAAGCCCGTAGAGAGCTATGGTGAAAAAGTAAATATCCTCAGATGAAATCTGGAAAGAAGCTTTCTGAGAAACTGCTTAGTGTTCTGTTCATTCATCTCATAGAATTACATCTGTGTTTCGTGGATCTCTTTGCTAGCCTTATTTCTGTGGAATCTGAGAACAGATATTTCGGATCCCTTTGAAGACTATAGGGCCAAAGGAAATATCCTCCGATAACAGAGAGAAAGAAGCTTTCTGAGAAACTTCTTTGTGTTCTGTGAAATCATCTCACAGATTTACAGCTTTCCCCTCAAGAAGCCTTTCGCTAAGACAGTTCTTGCGGAATTGGCAAAGTGATATTTGGAAGCCCATAGAGGGCTATGGTGAAAAAGGAAATATCCTCAGATGAAATCTGGAAAGAAGCTTTCTGAGAAACTGCTTAGTGTTCTGTTCATTCATCTCATAGAGTTACATCTGTATTTCGTGGATCTCTTTGCTAGCCTTATTTCTGTGGAATCTGAGAACAGATATTTCGGATCCCTTTGAAGACTATAGGGCCAAAGGAAATATCCTCTGATAACAAAGAGAAAGAAGCTTTCTGAGAAACTTCTTTGTGTTCTGTGAAATCATCTCACAGAGTTACAGCTTTCCCCTCAAGAAGCCTTTCGCTAAGACAGTTCTTGTGGAATTGGCAAAGTGATATTTGGAAGCCCATAGAGGGCTATGGTGAAAAAGGAAATATCCTCAGATGAAATCTGGAAAGAAGCTTTCTGAGAAACTGCTTAGTGTTCTGTTCATTCATCTCACAGAGTTACATCTGTATTTTGTGGATCTCTTTGCTAGCCTTATTTCTGTGGAATCTGAGAACAGATATTTCGGATCCCTTTGAAGAGTATATGGCCAAAGGAAATATCCTCCGATAACAAAGAGAAAGAAGCTTTCTGAGAAACTTCTTTGTGTTCTGTGAAATCATCTCACAGAGTTACAGCTTTCCCCTCAAGAAGGCTTTCGCTAAGACAGTTCTTGTGGAATTGGCAAAGTGATATTTGGAAGCCCATAGAGGGCTATGGTGAAAAAGGAAATATCCTCAGATGAAATCTGGAAAGAAGCTTTCTGAGAAACTGCTCTGTGATGCGTGACTTCCACTCACAGAGTTACATCTGTATTTCGTGGATCTCTTTGCTAGCCTTATTTCTGTGGAATCTGAGAACAGATATTTCGGATCCCTTTGAAGACTATATGGCCAAAGGAAATATCCTCTGATAACAAAGAGAAAGAAGCTTTCTGAGAAACTTCTTTGTGTTCTGTGATATCATCTCACAGAGTTACAGCTTTCCCCTCAAGAAGCCTTTCGCTAAGACAGTTCTTGTGGAATTGGCAAAGTGATATTTGGAAGCCCATAGAGGGCTATGGTGAAAAAGGAAATATCCTCAGATGAAATCTGGAAAGAAGCTTTCTGAGAAACTGCTTAGTGTTCTGTTCATTGATCTCACAGAGTTACATCTGTGTTTTGTGGATCTCTTTGCTAGCCTTATTTCTGTGGAATCTGAGAACAGATATTTCGGATCCCTTTGAAGACTATAGGGCCAAAGGAAATATCCTCCGATAACAAAGAGAAAGAAGCTTTCTGAGAAACTTCTTTGTGTTCTGTGAAATCATCTCACAGAGTTACAGCTTTCCCCTCAAGGAGCCTTTCGCTAAGACAGTTCTTGTGGAATTGGCAAAGTGATATTTGGAAGCCCATAGAGGGCTATGGTGAAAAAGGAAATATCCTCAGATGAAATCTGGAAAGAAGCTTTCTGAGAAACTGCTCTGTGATGTGTGACTTCCACTCACAGAGTTACATCTCTATTTCGTGGATCTTCTTGCTAGCCTTATTTCTGTAGAATCTGAGAACAGATATTTCGGATCCCTTTGAAGACTATAGGGCCAAAGGAAATATCCTCTGATAACAAAGAGAAAGAAGCTTTCTGAGAAACTTCTTTGTGTTCTGTGAAATCATCTCACAGAGTTACAGCTTTCCCCTCAAGAAGCCTTTCGCTAAGACAGTTCTTGTGGAATTGGCAAAGTGATATTTGGAAGCCCATAGAGGGCTATGGAGAAAAAGGAAATATCCTCAGATGAAATCTGGAAAGAAGCTTTCTGAGAAACTGCTTCGTGTTCTGTTCATTCATCTCACAGAGTTACATCTGTGTTTCGTGGATCTCTTTGCTAGCCTTATTTCTGTGGAATCTGAGAACAGATATTTCGGATCCCTTTGAAGACTATAGGGCCAAAGGAAATATCCTCCGATAACAAAGAGAAAGAAGCTTTCTGAGAAACTTCTTTGTGTTCTGTGAAATCATCTCACAGAGTTATATCTTTCCCCTCAAGAAGCCTTTCGCTAAGACAGTTCTTGTGGAATTGGCAAAGTGATATTTGGAAGCCCATAGAGGGCTATGGTGAAAAAGGAAATATCCTCAGATGAAATCTGGAAAGAAGCTTTCTGAGAAACTGCTTAGTGTTCTGTTCATTCATCTCACAGAGTTACATCTGTATTTCGTGGATCTCTTTGCTAGCCTTATTTCTGTGGAATCTGAGAACAGATATTTCGGATCCCTTTGAAGACTACAGGGAAAAAGGAAATATCCTCCGATAACAAAGAGAAAGAAGCTTTCTGAGAAACTTCTTTGTGTTCTGTGAAATCATCTCACAGAGTTACAGCTTTCCCCTCAAGAAGCCTTTCGCTAAGACAGTTCTTGTGGAATTGGCAAAGTGATATTTGGAAGCCCATAGAGGGCTATGGTGAAAAAGGAAATATCCTCAGATGAAATCTGGAAAGAAGCTTTCTGAGAAACTGCTCTGTGATGTGTGACTTCCACTCACAGAGCTACATCTCTATTTCGTGGATCTTCTTGCTAGCCTTATTTCTGTGGAATCTGAGAACAGATATTTCGGATCCCTTTGAAGACTATAGGGCCAAAGGAAATATCCTCTGATAACAAAGAGAGAGAAGCTTTCTGAGAAACTTGTTTGTGTTCTGTGAAATCATCTCACAGAGTTACAGTTTTCCCCTTAAGAAGCCTTTCGCTAAGACAGTTCTTGTGGAATTTGCAAAGTGATATTTGGAAGCCCATAGAGGGCTATGTTGAAAAAGGAAATATCCTCAGATGAAATCTGGAAAAAAGCTTTCTGAGAAACTGCTTAGTGTTCTGTTCATTCATCTCACAGAGTTACATCTGTGTTTCGTGGATCTCTTTGCTAGCCTTATTTCTGTGGAATCTGAGAACAGATATTTCGGATCCCTTTGAAGACTATAGGGCCAAAGGAAATATCCTCCGATAACAAAGAGAAAGAAGCTTTCTGAGAAACTTCTTTGTGTTCTGTGAAATCATCTCACAGAGTTACAGCTTTCCCCTCAAGAAGCCTTTCGCTAAGACAGTTCTTGTGGAATTGGCAAAGTGATATTTGGAAGCCCATAGAGGGCTATGGTGAAATGGGAAATATCCTCAGATGAAATCTGGAAAGAAGCTTTCTGAGAAACTGCTTAGTGTTCTGTTCATTCATCTCACAGAGTTGCATCTGTATTTCGTGGATCTCTTTGCTAGCCTTATTTCTGTGGAATCTGAGAACAGATATTTCGGATCCCTTTGAAGACTACAGGGACAAAGGAAATATCATCCGATAACAAAGAGAAAGAAGCTTTCTGAGAAACTTCTTTGTGTTCAGTGAAATCATCTCACAGAGTTACAGCTTTCACCTCAAGAAGCCTTTCGCTAAGACAGTTCTTGTGGTATTGGCAAAGTGATATTTGGAAGCCCATAGAGAGCTATGGTGAAAAAGGAAATATCCTCAGATGAAATCTGGAAAGAAGCTTTCTGAGAAACTGCTTAGTGTTCTGTTCATTCATCTCACAGAGTTACATCTGTATTTTGTGGATCTCTTTGCTAGCCTTATTTCTGTGGAATCTGAGAACAGATATTTTGGATCCCTTTGAAGACTATAGGGCCAAAGGAAATATCATCCGATAACAAAGAGAAAGAAGCTTTCTGAGAAACTTCTTTGTGTTCTGTGAAATCATCTCACAGAGTTACAGCTTTCCCCTCAAGAAGCCTTTCGCTAAGACAGTTCTTGAGGAATTGGCAAAGTGATATTTGGAAGCCCATAGAGGGCTATGGTGAAAAAGGAAATATCCTCAGATGAAATCTGGAAAGAAGCTTTCTGAGAAACTGCTCTGTGATGTGTGACTTCCACTCAGAGAGTTACATCTGTATTTCGTGGATCACTTTGCTAGCCTTATTTCTGTGGAATCTGAGAAGAGATATTTCGGATCCCTTTGAAGACTATAGGGCCAAAGGAAATATCCTCTGATAACAAAGAGAAAGAAGCTTTCTGAGAAACTTCTTTGTGTTCTGTGAAATCATCTCACAGAGTTACAGCTTTCCCCTCAAGAAGCCTTTCGCTAAGACAGTTCTTGTGGAATTGGCAAAGTGATATTTGGAAGCCCATAGAGGGCTATGGTGAAAAAGGAAATATCCTCAGATGAAATCTGGAAAGAAGCTTTCTGAGAAACTGCTTAGTGTTCTGTTCATTCATCTCACAGAGTTACATCTGTGTTTCGTGGATCTCTTTGCTAGCCTTATTTCTGTGGAATCTGAGAACAGATATTTCGGATCCCTTTTAAGAGTATAGGGCCAAAGGAAATATCCTCCGATAACAAAGAGAAAGAAGCTTTCTGAGAAACTTCTTTGTGTTCTGTGAAATCATCTCACAGAGTTACATCTTTCCCCTCAAGAAGCCTTTCGCTAAGACAGTTCTTGTGGAATTGGCAAAGTGATATTTGGAAGCCCATAGAGGGCTATGGTGAAAAAGGAAATATCCTCAGATGAAATCTGGAAAGAAGCTTTCTGAGAAACTGCTCTGTGATGTGTGACATCCACTCAGAGAGTTACATCTGTATTTCGTGGATCTCTTTGCTAGCCTTATTTCTGTGGAATCTGAGAACAGATATTTCGGATCCCTTTGAAGACTATAGGGCCAAAGGAAATATCCTCTGATAACAAAGAGAAAGAAGCTTTCTGAGAAACTTCTTTGTATTCTGTGAAATCATCTCACAGAGTTACAGCTTTCCCCTCAAGAAGCCTTTCGCCAAGACAGTTCTTGTGGAATTGGCAAAGTGATATTTGGAAGCCCGAAGAGGGCTATGGTGAAAAAGGAAATATCCTCAGATAAAATCTGGAAAGAAGCTTTCTGAGAAACTGCTTAGTGTTCTGTTCATTCATCTCATAGAATTACATCTGTGTTTCGTGGATCTCTTTCCTAGCCTTATTTCTGTGGAATCTGAGAATAGATATTTCGGATCCCTTTGAAGACTATAGGGCCAAAGGAAATATCCTCCGATAACAGAGAGAAAGAAGCTTTCTGAGAAACTTCTTTGTGTTCTGTGAAATCATCTCACAGAGTTACAGCTTTCCCCTCAAGAAGCCTTTCGCTAAGACAGTTCTTGCGGAATTGGCAAAGTGATATTTGGAAGCCCATAGAGGGCTATGGTGAAAAAGGAAATATCCTCAGATGAAATCTGGAAAGAAGCTTTCTGAGAAACTGCTTAGTGTTCTGTTCATTCATCTCACAGAGTTACATCTGTATTTCGTGGATCTCTTTGCTAGCCTTATTTCTGTGGAATCTGAGAACAGATATTTCGGATCCCTTTGAAGACTATAAGGCCAAAGGAAATATCATCCGATAACAAAGAGAAAGAAGCTTTCTGAGAAACTTCTTTGTGTTCTGTGAAATCATCTCACAGAGTTACAGCTTTCCCCTCAAGAAGCCTTTCGCTAAGACAGTTCTTGTGGAATTGGCAAAGTGATATTTTGAAGCCCATGGAGAGCTATGGTGAAAAAGGAAATATCCTCAGATGAAATCTGGAAAGAAGCTTTCTGAGAAACTGCTTAGTGTTCTGTTCATTCATCTCACAGAGTTACATCTGTATTTTGTGGATCTCTTTGCTAGCCTTATTTCTGTGGAATCTGAGAACAGATATTTCGGATCCCTTTGAAGACTACATGGCCAAAGGAAATATCATCCGATAACAAAGAGAAAGAAGCTTTCTGAGAAACTTCTTTGTGTTCTGTGAAATCATCTCACAGAGTTACAGCTTTCCCCTCAAGAAGCCTTTCGCTAAGACAGTTCTTGTGGAATTGGCAAAGTGATATTTGGAAGCCCATAGAGGGCTATGGTGAAAAAGGAAATATCCTCAGATGAAATCTGGAAAGAAGCTTTCTGAGAAACTGCTCTGCGATGTGTGACTTCCACTCACAGAGTTACATCTGTATTTCGTGGATCTCTTTGCTAGCCTTTTTTCTGTGGAATCTGAGAACAGATATTTCGGATCCCTTTGAAGACTATAGGGCCAAAGGAAATATCCTCTGATAACAAAGAGAAAGAAGCTTTCTGAGAAACTTCTTTGTGTTCTGTGAAATCATCTCACAGAGTTACAGCTTTCCCCTCAAGAAGCCTTTCGCTAAGACAGTTCTTGTGGAATTGGCAAAGTGATATTTGGAAGCCCATAGAGGGCTATGGTGAAAAAGGAAATATCCTCAGATGAAATCTGGAAAGAAGCTTTCTGAGAAACTGCTCTGTGATGTGTGACTTCCACTCAGAGAGTTACATCTGTATTTCGTGGATCTCTTTGCTAGCCTTATTTCTGTGGAATCTGAGAACAGATATTTCTGATCCCATTGAAGACTATAGGGCCAAAGGAAATATCCTCTGATAACAAAGAGAAGGAAGCTTTCTGAGAAACTTCTTTGTGTTCTGTGAAATCATCTCACAGAGTTACAGCTTTCCCCTCAAGAAGCCTTTCGCTAAGACAGTTCTTGTGGAATTGGCAAAGTGATATTTGGAAGCCCATAGAGGGCTATGGTGAAAAAGGAAATATCCTCAGATGAAATCTGGAAAGAAGCTTTCTGAGAAACTGCTTAGTGTTCTGTTCATTCATCTCACAGAGTTACATCTGTGTTTCGTGGATCTCTTTGCTAGCCTTATTTCTGTGGAATCTGAGAACAGATATTTCGGATCCCTTTGAAGACTATAGGGCCAAAGGAAATATCCTCCGATAACAAAGAGAAAGAAGCTTTCTGAGAAACTTCTTTGTGTTCTGTGAAATCATCTCACAGAGTTACAGCTTTCCCCTCAAGAAGCCTTTCGCTAAGACAGTTCTTGTGGAATTGGCAAAGTGATATTTGGAAGCCCATAGAGGGCTATGGTGAAAAAGGAAATATCCCCAGATGAAATCTGGAAAGAAGCTTTCTGAGAAACTGCTTAGTGTTCTGTTCATTCATCTCACAGAGTTACATCTGTATTTCGTGGATCTCTTTGCTAGCCTTATTTCTGTGGAATCTGAGAACAGATATTTCGGATCCCTTTGAAGACTACAGGGACAAAGGAAATATCCTCCGATAACAAAGAGAAAGAAGCTTTCTGAGAAACTTCTTTGTGTTCTGTGAAATCATCTCACAGAGTTACAGCTTTCCCCTCAAGAAGCCTTTCGCTAAGACAGTTCTTGTGGAATTGGCAAAGTGATATTTGGAAGCCCATAGAGGGCTATGGTGAAAAAGGAAATATCCTCAGATGAAATCTGGAAAGAAGCTTTCTGAAAAACTGCTCTGTGATGTGTGACTTCCACTCACAGAGCTACATCTCTATTTCGTGGATCTTCTTGCTAGCCTTATTTCTGTGGAATCTGAGAACAGATATTTCGGATCCCTTTGAAGACTATAGGGCCAAAGGAAATATCCTCTGATAACAAAGAGAAAGAAGCTTTCTGAGAGACTTGTTTGTGTTCTGTGAAATCATCTCACAGAGTTACAGTTTTCCCCTCAAGAAGCCTTTCGCTAAGACAGTTCTTGTGGAATTTGCAAAGTGATATTTGGAAGCCCATAGAGGGCTATGTTGAAAAAGGAAATATCCTCAGATGAAATCTGGAAAAAAGCTTAGTGAGAAACTGCTTAGTGTTCTGTTCATTCATCTCACAGAGTTACATCTGTGTTTCGTGGATCTCTTTGCTAGCCTTATTTCTGTGGAATCTGAGAACAGATATTTCGGATCCCTTTGAAGACTATAGGGCCAAAGGAAATATCCTCCGATAACAAAGAGAAAGAAGCTTTCTGAGAAACTTCTTTGTGTTCTGTGAAATCATCTCACAGAGTTACAGCTTTCCCCTCAAGAAGCCTTTCGCTAAGACAGTTCTTGTGGAATTGGCAAAGTGATATTTGGAAGCCCATAGAGGGCTATGGTGAAAAAGGAAATATCCTCAGATGAAATCTGGAAAGAAGCTTTCTGAGAAACTGCTTAGTGTTCTGTTCATTCATCTCACAGAGTTGCATCTGTATTTCGTGGATCTCTTTGCTAGCCTTATTTCTGTGGAATCTGAGAACAGATATTTCGGATCCCTTTGAAGACTACAGGGACAAAGGAAATATCCTCCGATAACAAAGAGAAAGAAGCTTTCTGAGAAACTTCTTTGTGTTCTGTGAAATCATCTCACAGAGTTACAGCTTTTCGCTCAAGAAGCCTTTCGCTAAGACAGTTCTTGTGGAATTGGCAAAGTGATATTTGGAAGCCCATAGAGGGCTATGGAGAAAAAGGAAATATCCTCAGATGAAATCTGGAAAGAAGCTTTCTGAGAAACTGCTTAGTGTTCTCTTCATTCATCTCACAGAGTTACATCTGTATTTCGTGGATCTCTTTGCTAGCCTTATTTCTGTGGAATCTGGGAACATATATTTCGGATCCCTTTGAAGACTATAGGGCCAAAGGAAATATCCTCCGATAACAAAGAGAAAGAAGCTTTCTGAGAAACTTCTTTGTGTTCTGTGAAATCATCACACAGAGTTACAGCTTTCCCCTCAAGAAGCCTTTCGCTAAGACAGTTCTTGTGGAATTGGCAAAGTAATATTTGGAAGCCCATAGAGGGCTATGGTGAAAAAGGAAATATCCTCAGATGAAATCTGGAAAGAAGCTTTCTGAGAAACTGCTCTGTGATGTGTGACTTCCACTCAGAGAGTTACATCTGTATTTCGTGGATCTCTTTGCTAGCCTTATTTCTGTGGAATCTGAGAACAGATATTTTGGATCCCTTTGAAGACTATTGGGCCAAAGGAAATATCCTCTGATAACAAAGAGAAAGAAGCTTTCTGAGAAACTTCTTTGTGTTCTGTGAAATCATCTCACAGAATTACAGCTTTCCCCTCAAGAAGCCTTTCGCTAAGACAGTTCTTGTGGAATTGGCAAAGTGATATTTGGAAGCCCGTAGAGGGCTATGGTGAAAAAGGAAATATCCTCAGATGAAATCTGGAAAGAAGCTTTCTGAGAAACTGCTTAGTGTTCTGTTCATTCATCTCATAGAATTACATCTGTGTTTCGTGGATCTCTTTGCTAGCCTTATTTCTGTGGAATCTGAGAACAGATATTTCGGATCCCTTTGAAGACTATAGGGCCAAAGGAAATATCCTCCGATAACAAAGAGAAAGAAGCTTTCTGAGAAACTTCTTTGTGTTCTGTGAAATCATCTCACAGAGTTACAACTTTCCCCTCAAGAAGCCTTTCGCTAAGACAGTTCTTGTGGAATTGGCAAAGTGATATTTGGAAGCCCATAGAGGGCTATGGTGAAAAAGGAAATATCCTCAGATGAAATCTGGAAAGAAGCTTTCTGAGAAACTGCTAAGTGTTCTGTTCATTCATCTCACAGAGTTAAATCTGTATTTCGTGTATCTCTTTGCTAGCCTCATTTCTGTGGAATCTGAGAACAGATATTTCGGATCCCTTTGAAGACTATAGGGCCAAAGGAAATATCTTCCTATAACAAAGAGAAAGAAGCTTTCTGAGAAACTTCTTTGTGTTCTCCGAAATCATCATACAGAGTTACAGCTTTCCCCTCAAGAAGCCTTTCGCTAAGACAGTTCTTGTGGAATTGGCAAAGAAATATTTGGGAGCCCATAGAGGGCTATGGTGAAAAAGGAAATATCCTCAGATGAAATCTGGAAAGAAGCTTTCTGAGAAACTGCTCTGTGATGTGTGACTTCCACTCACAGAGTTACATCTGCATTTCGTGGATCTCTTTGCTAGCCTTATTTCTGTGGAATCTGAGAACAGATATTTCGGATCCCTTTGAAGACTATAGGGCCAAAGGAAATATCCTGCGATAACAAAGAGAAAGAAGCTTTCTGAGAAACTTCTTTGTGTTCTGTGAAATCATCTCACAGAGTTACAGCTTTCCTCTCAAGAAGCCTTTCGCTAAGACAGTTCTTGTGGAATTGGCAGAGTGATATTCGGAAGCCCATAGAGGGCTATGGTGAAAAAGGAAATATCCTCAGATGAAATCTGGAAAGAAGCTTTCTGAGAAACTGCTTAGTGTTCTGTTCATTCATCTCACAGAGTTACATCTGTGTTTCGTGGATCTCTTTGCTAGCCTTATTTCTGTGGAATCTGAGAACAGATATTTCGGATCCCTTTGAAGACTATAGGGCCAAAGGAAATATCCTCCGATAACAAAGAGAAAGAAGCTTTCTGAGAAACTTCTTTGTGTTCTGTGAAATCATCTCACAGAGTTACAGCTGTCCCCTCAAGAAGCCTTTCGCCAAGACAGTTCTTGTGGAATTGGCAAAGTGATATTTGGAAGCCCGTAGAGAGCTATGGTGAAAAAGTAAATATCCTCAGATGAAATCTGGAAAGAAGCTTTCTGAGAAACTGCTTAGTGTTCTGTTCATTCATCTCATAGAATTACATCTGTGTTTCGTGGATCTCTTTGCTAGCCTTATTTCTGTGGAATCTGAGAACAGATATTTCGGATCCCTTTGAAGACTATAGGGCCAAAGGAAATATCCTCCGATAACAGAGAGAAAGAAGCTTTCTGAGAAACTTCTTTGTGTTCTGTGAAATCATCTCACAGATTTACAGCTTTCCCCTCAAGAAGCCTTTCGCTAAGACAGTTCTTGCGGAATTGGCAAAGTGATATTTGGAAGCCCATAGAGGGCTATGGTGAAAAAGGAAATATCCTCAGATGAAATCTGGAAAGAAGCTTTCTGAGAAACTGCTTAGTGTTCTGTTCATTCATCTCATAGAGTTACATCTGTATTTCGTGGATCTCTTTGCTAGCCTTATTTCTGTGGAATCTGAGAACAGATATTTCGGATCCCTTTGAAGACTATAGGGCCAAAGGAAATATCCTCTGATAACAAAGAGAAAGAAGCTTTCTGAGAAACTTCTTTGTGTTCTGTGAAATCATCTCACAGAGTTACAGCTTTCCCCTCAAGAAGCCTTTCGCTAAGACAGTTCTTGTGGAATTGGCAAAGTGATATTTGGAAGCCCATAGAGGGCTATGGTGAAAAAGGAAATATCCTCAGATGAAATCTGGAAAGAAGCTTTCTGAGAAACTGCTTAGTGTTCTGTTCATTCATCTCACAGAGTTACATCTGTATTTTGTGGATCTCTTTGCTAGCCTTATTTCTGTGGAATCTGAGAACAGATATTTCGGATCCCTTTGAAGAGTATATGGCCAAAGGAAATATCCTCCGATAACAAAGAGAAAGAAGCTTTCTGAGAAACTTCTTTGTGTTCTGTGAAATCATCTCACAGAGTTACAGCTTTCCCCTCAAGAAGGCTTTCGCTAAGACAGTTCTTGTGGAATTGGCAAAGTGATATTTGGAAGCCCATAGAGGGCTATGGTGAAAAAGGAAATATCCTCAGATGAAATCTGGAAAGAAGCTTTCTGAGAAACTGCTCTGTGATGCGTGACTTCCACTCACAGAGTTACATCTGTATTTCGTGGATCTCTTTGCTAGCCTTATTTCTGTGGAATCTGAGAACAGATATTTCGGATCCCTTTGAAGACTATAGGGCCAAAGGAAATATCCTCTGATAACAAAGAGAAAGAAGCTTTCTGAGAAACTTCTTTGTGTTCTGTGAAATCATCTCACAGAGTTACAGCTTTCCCCTCAAGAAGCCTTTCGCTAAGACAGTTCTTGTGGAATTGGCAAAGTGATATTTGGAAGCCCATAGAGGGCTATGGTGAAAAAGGAAATATCCTCAGATGAAATCTGGAAAGAAGCTTTCTGAGAAACTGCTTAGTGTTCTGTTCATTGATCTCACAGAGTTACATCTGTGTTTTGTGGATCTCTTTGCTAGCCTTATTTCTGTGGAATCTGAGAACAGATATTTCGGATCCCTTTGAAGACTATAGGGCCAAAGGAAATATCCTCCGATAACAAAGAGAAAGAAGCTTTCTGAGAAACTTCTTTGTGTTCTGTGAAATCATCTCACAGAGTTACAGCTTTCCCCTCAAGGAGCCTTTCGCTAAGACAGTTCTTGTGGAATTGGCAAAGTGATATTTGGAAGCCCATAGAGGGCTATGGTGAAAAAGGAAATATCCTCAGATGAAATCTGGAAAGAAGCTTTCTGAGAAACTGCTCTGTGATGTGTGACTTCCACTCACAGAGTTACATCTCTATTTCGTGGATCTTCTTGCTAGCCTTATTTCTGTAGAATCTGAGAACAGATATTTCGGATCCCTTTGAAGACTATAGGGCCAAAGGAAATATCCTCCGATAACAAAGAGAAAGAAGCTTTCTGAGAAACTTCTTTGTGTTCTGTGAAATCATCTCACAGAGTTACAGCTTTCCCCTCAAGAAGGCTTTCGCTAAGACAGTTCTTGTGGAATTGGCAAAGTGATATTTGGAAGCCCATAGAGGGCTATGGTGAAAAAGGAAATATCCTCAGATGAAATCTGGAAAGAAGCTTTCTGAGAAACTGCTCTGTGATGCGTGACTTCCACTCACAGAGTTACATCTGTATTTCGTGGATCTCTTTGCTAGCCTTATTTCTGTGGAATCTGAGAACAGATATTTCGGATCCCTTTGAAGACTATAGGGCCAAAGGAAATATCCTCTGATAACAAAGAGAAAGAAGCTTTCTGAGAAACTTCTTTGTGTTCTGTGAAATCATCTCACAGAGTTACAGCTTTCCCCTCAAGAAGCCTTTCGCTAAGACAGTTCTTGTGGAATTGGCAAAGTGATATTTGGAAGCCCATAGAGGGCTATGGTGAAAAAGGAAATATCCTCAGATGAAATCTGGAAAGAAGCTTTCTGAGAAACTGCTTAGTGTTCTGTTCATTGATCTCACAGAGTTACATCTGTGTTTTGTGGATCTCTTTGCTAGCCTTATTTCTGTGGAATCTGAGAACAGATATTTCGGATCCCTTTGAAGACTATAGGGCCAAAGGAAATATCCTCCGATAACAAAGAGAAAGAAGCTTTCTGAGAAACTTCTTTGTGTTCTGTGAAATCATCTCACAGAGTTACAGCTTTCCCCTCAAGGAGCCTTTCGCTAAGACAGTTCTTGTGGAATTGGCAAAGTGATATTTGGAAGCCCATAGAGGGCTATGGTGAAAAAGGAAATATCCTCAGATGAAATCTGGAAAGAAGCTTTCTGAGAAACTGCTCTGTGATGTGTGACTTCCACTCACAGAGTTACATCTCTATTTCGTGGATCTTCTTGCTAGCCTTATTTCTGTAGAATCTGAGAACAGATATTTCGGATCCCTTTGAAGACTATAGGGCCAAAGGAAATATCCTCTGATAACAAAGAGAAAGAAGCTTTCTGAGAAACTTCTTTGTGTTCTGTGAAATCATCTCACAGAGTTACAGCTTTCCCCTCAAGAAGCCTTTCGCTAAGACAGTTCTTGTGGAATTGGCAAAGTGATATTTGGAAGCCCATAGAGGGCTATGGAGAAAAAGGAAATATCCTCAGATGAAATCTGGAAAGAAGCTTTCTGAGAAACTGCTTCGTGTTCTGTTCATTCATCTCACAGAGTTACATCTGTATTTCGTGGATCTCTTTGCTAGCTTTATTTCTGTGGAATCTGAGAACATATATTTCGGATCCCTTTGAAGACTATAGGGCCAAAGGAAATATCCTCCGATAACAAAGAGAAAGAAGCTTTCTGAGAAACTTCTTTGTGTTCTGTGAAATCATCTCACAGAGTTACAGCTTTCCCCTCAAGAAGCCTTTCGCTAAGACAGTTCTTGTGGAATTGGCAAAGTGATATTTGGAAGCCCATAGAGGGCTACGGTGAAAAAGGAAATATCCTCAGATGAAATCTGGAAAGAAGCTTTCTGAGAAACTGCTTAGTGTTCTGTTCATTCATCTCACAGAGTTACATCTGTGTTTCGTGGATCTCTTTGCTAGCCTTATTTCTGTGGAATCTGAGAACAGATATTTCGGATCCCTTTGAAGACTATATGGCCAAAGGAAATATCATCCGATAACAAAGAGAAAGAAGCTTTCTGAGAAACTTCTTTGTGTTCTGTGAAATCATCTCACAGAGTTACAGCTTTCCCCTCAAGAAGCCTTTCGCCAAGACAGTTCTTGTGGAATTGGCAAAGTGATATTTGGAAGCCCCTAGAGGGCTATGGTGAAAAAGGAAATATCCTCAGATGAAATCTGGAAAGAAGCTTTCTGTGAAACTGCTCTGTGATGTGTGACTTCCACTCACAGAGTTACATCTCTATTTCGTGGATCTTCTTGCTAGCCTTATTTCTGTGGAATCTGAGAACAGATATTTCGGATCCCTTTGAAGACTATAGGGCCAAAGGAAATATCCTCTGATAACAAAGAGAAAGAAGCTTTCTGAGAAACTTCTTTGTGTTCTGTGAAATCATCTCACAGAGTTACAGCTTTCCCCTCAAGAAGCCTTTCGCTAAGACAGTTCTTGTGGAATTGGCAAAGTGATATTTGGAAGCCCATAGAGGGCTATGGTGAAAAAGGAAATATCCTCAGATGAAATCTGGAAAGAAGCTTTCTGAGAAACTGCTTAGTGTTCTGTTCATTCATCTCACAGAGTTACATCTGTGTTTCGTGGATCTCTTTGCTAGCCTTATTTCTGTGGAATCTGAGAACAGATATTTCGGATCCCTTTGAAGACTATAGGGCCAAAGGAAATATCCTCCGATAACAAAGAGAAAGAAGCTTTCTGAGAAACTTCTTTGTGTTCTGTGAAATCATCTCACAGAGTTATATCTTTCCCCTCAAGAAGCCTTTCGCTAAGACAGTTCTTGTGGAATTGGCAAAGTGATATTTGGAAGCCCATAGAGGGCTATGGTGAAAAAGGAAATATCCTCAGATGAAATCTGGAAAGAAGCTTTCTGAGAAACTGCTTAGTGTTCTGTTCATTCATCTCACAGAGTTACATCTGTATTTCGTGGATCTCTTTGCTAGCCTTATTTCTGTGGAATCTGAGAACAGATATTTCGGATCCCTTTGAAGACTACAGGGAAAAAGGAAATATCCTCCGATAACAAAGAGAAAGAAGCTTTCTGAGAAACTTCTTTGTGTTCTGTGAAATCATCTCACAGAGTTACAGCTTTCCCCTCAAGAAGCCTTTCGCTAAGACAGTTCTTGTGGAATTGGCAAAGTGATATTTGGAAGCCCATAGAGGGCTATGGTGAAAAAGGAAATATCCTCAGATGAAATCTGGAAAGAAGCTTTCTGAGAAACTGCTCTGTGATGTGTGACTTCCACTCACAGAGCTACATCTCTATTTCGTGGATCTTCTTGCTAGCCTTATTTCTGTGGAATCTGAGAACAGATATTTCGGATCCCTTTGAAGACTATAGGGCCAAAGGAAATATCCTCTGATAACAAAGAGAGAGAAGCTTTCTGAGAAACTTGTTTGTGTTCTGTGAAATCATCTCACAGAGTTACAGTTTTCCCCTTAAGAAGCCTTTCGCTAAGACAGTTCTTGTGGAATTTGCAAAGTGATATTTGGAAGCCCATAGAGGGCTATGTTGAAAAAGGAAATATCCTCAGATGAAATCTGGAAAAAAGCTTTCTGAGAAACTGCTTAGTGTTCTGTTCATTCATCTCACAGAGTTACATCTGTGTTTCGTGGATCTCTTTGCTAGCCTTATTTCTGTGGAATCTGAGAACAGATATTTCGGATCCCTTTGAAGACTATAGGGCCAAAGGAAATATCCTCCGATAACAAAGAGAAAGAAGCTTTCTGAGAAACTTCTTTGTGTTCTGTGAAATCATCTCACAGAGTTACAGCTTTCCCCTCAAGAAGCCTTTCGTTAAGACAGTTCTTGTGGAATTGGCAAAGTGATATTTGGAAGCCCATAGAGGGCTATGGTGAAATGGGAAATATCCTCAGATGAAATCTGGAACGAAGCTTTCTGAGAAACTGCTTAGTGTTCTGTTCATTCATCTCACAGAGTTGCATCTGTATTTCGTGGATCTCTTTGCTAGCCTTATTTCTGTGGAATCTGAGAACAGATATTTCGGATCCCTTTGAAGACTACAGGGACAAAGGAAATATCATCCGATAACAAAGAGAAAGAAGCTTTCTGAGAAACTTCTTTGTGTTCAGTGAAATCATCTCACAGAGTTACAGCTTTCACCTCAAGAAGCCTTTCGCTAAGACAGTTCTTGTGGTATTGGCAAAGTGATATTTGGAAGCCCATAGAGAGCTATGGTGAAAAAGGAAATATCCTCAGATGAAATCTGGAAAGAAGCTTTCTGAGAAACTGCTTAGTGTTCTGTTCATTCATCTCACAGAGTTACATCTGTATTTTGTGGATCTCTTTGCTAGCCTTATTTCTGTGGAATCTGAGAACAGATATTTTGGATCCCTTTGAAGACTATAGGGCCAAAGGAAATATCATCCGATAACAAAGAGAAAGAAGCTTTCTGAGAAACTTCTTTGTGTTCTGTGAAATCATCTCACAGAGTTACAGCTTTCCCCTCAAGAAGCCTTTCGCTAAGACAGTTCTTGAGGAATTGGCAAAGTGATATTTGGAAGCCCATAGAGGGCTATGGTGAAAAAGGAAATATCCTCAGATGAAATCTGGAAAGAAGCTTTCTGAGAAACTGCTCTGTGATGTGTGACTTCCACTCAGAGAGTTACATCTGTATTTCGTGGATCACTTTGCTAGCCTTATTTCTGTGGAATCTGAGAAGAGATATTTCGGATCCCTTTGAAGACTATAGGGCCAAAGGAAATATCCTCTGATAACAAAGAGAAAGAAGCTTTCTGAGAAACTTCTTTGTGTTCTGTGAAATCATCTCACAGAGTTACAGCTTTCCCCTCAAGAAGCCTTTCGCTAAGACAGTTCTTGTGGAATTGGCAAAGTGATATTTGGAAGCCCATAGAGGGCTATGGTGAAAAAGGAAATATCCTCAGATGAAATCTGGAAAGAAGCTTTCTGAGAAACTGCTTAGTGTTCTGTTCATTCATCTCACAGAGTTACATCTGTATTTTGTGGATCTCTTTGCTAGCCTTATTTCTGTGGAATCTGAGAACAGATATTTCGGATCCCTTTGAAGACTATAGGGCCAAAGGAAATATCATTCGATAACAAAGAGAAAGAAGCTTTCTGAGAAACTTCTTTGTGTTCTGTGAAATCATCTCACAGATTTACAGCTTTCCCCTCAAGAAGCCTTTCGCTAAGACAGTTCTTGAGGAATTGGCAAAGTGATATTTGGAAGCCCATAGAGGGCTATGGTGAAAAAGGAAATATCCTCAGATGAAATCTGGAAAGAAGCTTTCTGAGAAACTGCTCTGTGATGTGTGACGTTCACTCAGAGAGTTACATCTGTATTTCGTGGATCTCTTTGCTAGCCTTATTTCTGTGGAATCTGAGAAGAGATATTTCGGATCCCTTTGAAGCCTATAGGGCCAAAGGAAATATCCTCTGATAACAAAGAGAAAGAAGCTTTCTGAGAAACTTCTTTGTGTTCTGTGAAATCATCTCACAGAGTTACAGCTTTCCCCTCAAGAAGCCTTTCGCTAAGACAGTTCTTGTGGAATTGGCAAAGTGATATTTGGAAGCCCATAGAGGGCTATGGTGAAAAAGGAAATATCCTCAGATGAAATCTGGAAAGAAGCTTTCTGAGAAACTGCTTAGTGTTCTGTTCATTCATCTCACAGAGTTACATCTGTATTTCGTGGATCTCTTTGCTAGCCTTATTTCTGTGGAATCTGAGAACAGATATTTCGGATCCCTTTGAAGACTATAGGGCCAAAGGAAATATCCTCCGATAACAAAGAGAAAGAAGCTTTCTGAGAAACTTCTTTGTGTTCTGTGAAATCATCTCACAGAGTTACATCTTTCCCCTCAAGAAGCCTTTCGCTAAGACAGTTCTTGTGGAATTGGCAAAGTGATATTTGGAAGCCCATAGAGGGCTATGGTGAAAAAGGAAATATCCTCAGATGAAATCTGGAAAGAAGCTTTCTGAGAAACTGCTTAGTGTTCTGTTCATTCATCTCACAGAGTTACATCTGTATTTCGTGGATCTCTTTGCTAGCCTTATTTCTGTGGAATCTGAGAACAGATATTTCGGATCCCTTTGAAGACTACAGGGACAAAGGAAATATCCTCCGATAACAAAGAGAAAGAAGCTTTCTGAGAAACTTCTTTGTGTTCTGTGAAATCATCTCACAGAGTTACAGCTTTCCCCTCAAGAAGCCTTTCGCTAAGACAGTTCTTGTGGAATTGGCAAAGTGATATTTGGAAGCCCATAGAGGGCTATGGTGAAAAAGGAAATATCCTCAGATGAAATCTGGAAAGAAGCTTTCTGAGAAACTGCTCTGTGATGTGTGACTTCCACTCACAGAGCTACATCTCTATTTCGTGGATCTTCTTGCTAGCCTTATTTCTGTGGAATCTGAGAACAGATATTTCGGATCCCTTTGAAGACTATAGGGCCAAAGGAAATATCCTCTGTTAACAAAGAGAAAGAAGCTTTCTGAGAAACTTGTTTGTGTTCTGTGAAATCATCTCACAGAGTTACAGTTTTCCCCTTAAGAAGCCTTTCGCTAAGACAGTTCTTGTGGAATTTGCAAAGAGATATTTGGAAGCCCATAGAGGGCTATGTTGAAAAAGGAAATATCCTCAGATGAAATCTGGAAAAAAGCTTTCTGAGAAACTGCTTAGTGTTCTGTTCATTCATCTCACAGAGTTACATCTGTGTTTCGTGGATCTCTTTGCTAGCCTTATTTCTGTGGAATCTGAGAACAGATATTTCGGATCCCTTTGAAGACTATAGGGCCAAAGGAAATATCCTCCGATAACAAAGAGAAAGAAGCTTTCTGAGAAACTTCTTTGTGTTCTGTGAAATCATCTCACAGAGTTACAGCTTTCCCCTCAAGAAGGCTTTCGCTAAGACAGTTCTTGTGGAATTGGCAAAGTGATATTTGGAAGCCCATAGAGGGCTATGGTGAAATGGGAAATATCCTCAGATGAAATCTGGAAAGAAGCTTTCTGAGAAACTGCTTAGTGTTCTGTTCATTCATCTCACAGAGTTGCATCTGTATTTCGTGGATCTCTTTGCTAGCCTTATTTCTGTGGAATCTGAGAACAGATATTTCGGATCCCTTTGAAGACTACAGGGACAAAGGAAATATCATCCGATAACAAAGAGAAAGAAGCTTTCTGAGAAACTTCTTTGTGTTCAGTGAAATCATCTCACAGAGTTACAGCTTTCACCTCAAGAAGCCTTTCGCTAAGACAGTTCTTGTGGTATTGGCAAAGTGATATTTGGAAGCCCATAGAGAGCTATGGTGAAAAAGGAAATATCCTCAGATGAAATCTGGAAAGAAGCTTTCTGAGAAACTGCTTAGTGTTCTGTTCATTCATCTCACAGAGTTACATCTGTATTTTGTGGATCTCTTTGCTAGCCTTATTTCTGTGGAATCTGAGAACAGATATTTCGGATCCCTTTGAAGACTATAGGGCCAAAGGAAATATCATCCGATAACAAAGAGAAAGAAGCTTTCTGAGAAACTTCTTTGTGTTCTGTGAAATCATCTCACAGAGTTACAGCTTTCCCCTCAAGAAGCCTTTCGCTAAGACAGTTCTTGAGGAATTGGCAAAGTGATATTTGGAAGCCCATAGAGGGCTATGGTGAAAAAGGAAATATCCTCAGATGAAATCTGGAAAGAAGCTTTCTGAGAAACTGCTCTGTGATGTGTGACTTCCACTCAGAGAGTTACATCTGTATTTCGTGGATCACTTTGCTAGCCTTATTTCTGTGGAATCTGAGAAGAGATATTTCGGATCCCTTTGAAGCCTATAGGGCCAAAGGAAATATCCTCTGATAACAAAGAGAAAGAAGCTTTCTGAGAAACTTCTTTGTGTTCTGTGAAATCATCTCACAGAGTTACAGCTTTCCCCTCAAGAAGCCTTTCGCTAAGACAGTTCTTGTGGAATTGGCAAAGTGATATTTGGAAGCCCATAGAGGGCTATGGTGAAAAAGGAAATATCCTCAGATGAAATCTGGAAAGAAGCTTTCTGAGAAACTGCTTAGTGTTCTGTTCATTCATCTCACAGAGTTACATCTGTGTTTCGTGGATCTCTTTGCTAGCCTTATTTCTGTGGAATCTGAGAACAGATATTTCGGATCCCTTTTAAGAGTATAGGGCCAAAGGAAATATCCTCCGATAACAAAGAGAAAGAAGCTTTCTCAGAAACTTCTTTGTGTTCTGTGAAATCATCTCACAGAGTTACATCTTTCCCCTCAAGAAGCCTTTCGCTAAGACAGTTCTTGTGGAATTGGCAAAGTGATATTTGGAAGCCCATAGAGGGCTATGGTGAAAAAGGAAATATCCTCAGATGAAATCTGGAAAGAAGCTTTCTGAGAAACTGCTTAGTGTTCTGTTCATTCATCTCACAGAGTTACATCTGTGTTTCGTGGATCTCTTTGCTAGCCTTATTTCTGTGGAATCTGAGAACAGATATTTCGGATCCCTTTGAAGACTACAGGGACAAAGGAAATATCCTCCGATAACAAAGAGAAAGAAGCTTTCTGAGAACCTTCTTTGTGTTCTGTGAAATCATCTCACAGAGTTACAGCTTTCCCCTCAAGAAGCCTTTCGCTAAGAAAGTTCTTGTGGAATTGGCAAAGTGATATTTGGAAGCCCATAGAGGGCTATGGTGAAAAAGGAAATATCCTCAGATGAAATCTGGAAAGAAGCTTTCTGAGAAACTGCTCTGTGATGTGTGACTTTCACTCAGAGAGTTACATCTGTATTTCGTGGATCTCTTTGCTAGCCTTATTTCTGTGGAATCTGAGAAGAGATATTTCGGATCCCTTTGAAGCCTATAGGGCCAAAGGAAATATCCTCTGATAACAAAGAGAAAGAAGCTTTCTGAGAAACTTCTTTGTGTTCTGTGAAATCATCTCACAGAGTTACAGCTTTCCCCTCAAGAAGCCTTTCGCTAAGACAGTTATTGTGGAATTGGCAAAGTGATATTTGGAAGCCCATAGAGGGCTATGTTGAAAAAGGAAATATCCTCAGATGAAATCTGGAAAGAAGCTTTCTGAGAAACTGCTTAGTGTTCTGTTCATTCATCTCACAGAGTTACATCTGTGTTTCGTGGATCTCTTTGCTAGCCTTATTTCTGTGGAATCTGAGAACAGATATTTCGGATCCCTTTGAAGACTATAGGGCCAAAGGAAATATCCTCCGATAACAAAGAGAAAGAAGCTTTCTGAGAAACTTCTTTGTGTTCTGTGAAATCATCTCACAGAGTTACATCTTTCCCCTCAAGAAGCCTTTCGCTAAGACAGTTCTTGTGGAATTGGCAAAGTGATATTTGGAAGCCCATAGAGGGCTATGGTGAAAAAGGAAATATCCTCAGATGAAATCTGGAAAGAAGCTTTCTGAGAAACTGCTTAGTGTTCTGTTCATTCATCTCACAGAGTTACATCTGTATTTCGTGGATCTCTTTGCTAGCCTTATTTCTGTGGAATCTGAGAACAGATATTTCGGATCCCTTTGAAGACTACAGGGACAAAGGAAATATCCTCCGATAACAAAGAGAAAGAAGCTTTCTGAGAAACTTCTTTGTGTTCTGTGAAATCATCTCACAGAGTTACAGCTTTCCCCTCAAGAAGCCTTTCGCTAAGACAGTTCTTGTGGAATTGGCAAAGTGATATTTGGAAGCCCATAGAGGGCTATGGTGAAAAAGGAAATATCCTCAGATGAAAGCTGGAAAGAAGCTTTCTGAGAAACTGCTCTGTGATGTGTGACTTCCACTCACAGAGCTACATCTCTATTTCGTGGATCTTCTTGCTAGCCTTATTTCTGTGGAATCTGAGAACAGATATTTCGGATCCCTTTGAAGACTATAGGGCCAAAGGAAATATCCTCTGATAACAAAGAGAAAGAAGCTTTCTGAGAAACTTGTTTGTGTTCTGTGAAATCATCTCACAGAGTTACAGTTTTCCCCTTAAGAAGCCTTTCGCTAAGACAGTTCTTGTGGAATTTGCAAACTGATATTTGGAAGCCCATAGAGGGCTACGTTGAAAAAGGAAATATCCTCAGATGAAATCTGGAAAAAAGCTTTCTGAGAAACTGCTTAGTGTTCTGTTCATTCATCTCACAGAGTTACATCTGTGTTTCGTGGATCTCTTTGCTAGCCTTATTTCTGTGGAATCTGAGAACAGATATTTCGGATCCCTTTGAAGACTATAGGGCCAAAGGAAATATCCTCCGATAACAAAGAGAAAGAAGCTTTCTGAGAAACTTCTTTGTGTTCTGTGAAATCATCTCACAGAGTTACAGCTTTCCCCTCAAGAAGCCTTTCGCTAAGACAGTTCTTGAGGAATTGGCAAAGTGATATTTGGAAGCCCATAGAGGGCTATGGTGAAAAAGGAAATATCCTCAGATGAAATCTGGAAAGAAGCTTTCTGAGAAACTGCTCTGTGATGTGTGACTTCCACTCAGAGAGTTACATCTGTATTTCGTGGATCACTTTGCTAGCCTTATTTCTGTGGAATCTGAGAAGAGATATTTCGGATCCCTTTGAAGCCTATAGGGCCAAAGGAAATATCCTCTGATAACAAAGAGAAAGAAGCTTTCTGAGAAACTTCTTTGTGTTCTGTGAAATCATCTCATAGAGTTACAGCTTTCCCCTCAAGAAGCCTTTCGTTAAGACAGTTCTTGTGGAATTGGCAAAGTGATATTTGGAAGCCCATAGAGGGCTATGGTGAAAAAGGAAATATCCTCAGATGAAATCTGGAAAGAAGCTTTCTGAGAAACTGCTTAGTGTTCTGTTCATTCATCTCACAGAGTTACATCTGTGTTTCGTGGATCTCTTTGCTTGCCTTATTTCTGTGGAATCTGAGAACAGATATTTCGGATCCCTTTTAAGAGTATAGGGCCAAAGGAAATATCCTCCGATAACAAAGAGAAAGAAGCTTTCTGAGAAACTTCTTTGTGTTCTGTGAAATCATCTCACAGAGTTACATCTTTCCCCTCAAGAAGCCTTTCGCTAAGACAGTTCTTGTGGAATTGGCAAAGTGATATTTGGAAGCCCATAGAGGGCTATGGTGAAAAAGGAAATATCCTCAGATGAAATCTGGAAAGAAGCTTTCTGAGAAACTGCTTAGTGTTCTGTTCATTCATCTCACAGAGTTACATCTGTGTTTCGTGGATCTCTTTGCTAGCCTTATTTCTGTGGAATCTGAGAACAGATATTTCGGATCCCTTTGAAGACTACAGGGACAAAGGAAATATCCTCTGATAACAAAGAGAAAGAAGCTTTCTGAGAAACTTCTTTGTGTTCTGTGAAATCATCTCACAGAGTTACAGCTTTCCCCTCAAGAAGCCTTTCGCTAAGACAGTTCTTGTGGAATTGGCAAAGTGATATTTGGAAGCCCATAGAGGGCTATGGTGAAAAAGGAAATATCCTCAGATGAAATCTGGAAAGAAGCTTTCTGAGAAACTGCTCTGTGATGTGTGACTTCCACTCACAGAGCTACATCTCTATTTCGTGGATCTTCTTGCTAGCCTTATTTCTGTGGAATCTGAGAACAGATATTTCGGATCCCTTTGAAGACTATAGGGCCAAAGGAAATATCCTCTGATAACAAAGAGAAAGAAGCTTTCTGAGAGACTTGTTTGTGTTCTGTGAAATCATCTCACAGAGTTACAGTTTTCCCCTCAAGAAGCCTTTCGCTAAGACAGTTCTTGTGGAATTTGCAAAGTGATATTTGGAAGCCCATAGAGGGCTATGTTGAAAAAGGAAATATCCTCAGATGAAATCTGGAAAAAAGCTTACTGAGAAACTGCTTAGTGTTCTGTTCATTCATCTCACAGAGTTACATCTGTGTTTCGTGGATCTCTTTGCTAGCCTTATTTCTGTGGAATCTGAGAACAGATATTTCGGATCCCTTTGAAGACTATAGGGCCAAAGGAAATATCCTCCGATAACAAAGAGAAAGAAGCTTTCTGAGAAACTTCTTTGTGTTCTGTGAAATCATCTCACAGAGTTACAGCTTTCCCCTCAAGAAGCCTTTCGCTAAGACAGTTCTTGTGGAATTGGCAAAGTGATATTTGGAAGCCCATAGAGGGCTATGGTGAAAAAGGAAATATCCTCAGATGAAATCTGGAAAGAAGCTTTCTGAGAAACTGCTTAGTGTTCTGTTCATTCTTCTCACAGAGTTGCATCTGTATTTCGTGGATCTCTTTGCTAGCCTTATTTCTGTGGAATCTGAGAACAGATATTTCGGATCCCTTTGAAGACTACAGGGACAAAGGAAATATCCTCCGATAACAAAGAGAAAGAAGCTTCCTGAGAAACTTCTTTGTGTTCTGTGAAATCATCTCACAGAGTTACAGCTTTCCCCTCAAGAAGCCTTTCGCTAAGACAGTTCTTGTGGAATTGGTAAAGTGATATTTGGAAGCCCATAGCGGGCTATGGAGAAAAAGGAAATATCCTCAGATGAAATCTGGAAAGAAGCTTTCTGAGAAACTGCTTAGTGTTCTGTTCATTCATCTCACAGAGTTACATCTGTATTTCGTGGATCTCTTTGCTAGCCTTATTTCTGTGGAATCTGGGAACATATATTTCGGATCCCTTTGAAGACTATAGGGCCAAAGTAAATATCCTCCGATAACAAAGAGAAAGAAGCTTTCTGAGAAACTTCTTTGTGTTCTGTGAAATCATCACACAGAGTTACAGCTTTCCCCTCAAGAAGCCTTTCGCTAAGACAGTTCTTGTGGAATTGGCAAAGTAATATTTGGAAGCCCATAGAGGGCTATGTTGAAAAAGGAAATATCCTCAGATGAAAACTGGAAAGAAGCTTTCTGAGAAACTGCTCTGTGATGTGTGACTTCCACTCAGAGAGTTACATCTGTATTTCGTGGATCTCTTTGCTAGCCTTATTTCTGTGGAATCTGAGAACAGATATTTTGGATCCCTTTGAAGACTATTGGGCCAAAGGAAATATCCTCTGATAACAAAGAGAAAGAAGCTTTCAGAGAAACTTCTTTGTGTTCTGTGAAATCATCTCACAGAGTTACAGCTTTCCCCTCAAGAAGCCTTTCGCTAAGACAGTTCTTGTGGAATTGGCAAAGTGATATTTGGAAGCCCGTAGAGGGCTATGGTGAAAAAGGAAATATCCTCAGATGAAATCTGGAAAGAAGCTTTCTGAGAAACTGCTCTGTGATGTGTGACTTCCACTCACAGAGTTACATCTGTATTTCGTGGATCTCTTTGCTAGCCTTATTTCTGTGGAATCTGAGAACAGATATTTCGGATCCCTTTGAAGACTATAGGGCCAAAGGAAATATCCTCTGATAACAAAGAGAAAGAAGCTTTCTGAGAAACTTCTTTGTGTTCTGTGAAATCATCTCACAGAGTTACAGCTTTCCCCTCAAGAAGCCTTTCGCTAAGACAGTTCTTGTGGAATTGGCAAAGTGATATTTGGAAGCCCATAGAGGGCTATGGTGAAAAAGGAAATATCCTCAGATGAAATCTGGAAAGAAGCTTTCTGAGAAACTGCTTAGTGTTCTGTTCATTCATCTCACAGAGTTACATCTGTGTTTCGTGGATCTCTTTGCTAGCCTTATTTCTGTGGAATCTGAGAACAGATATTTCGGATCCCTTTGAAGACTATAGGGCCAAAGGAAATATCCTCCGATAACAGAGAGAAAGAAGCTTTCTGAGAAACTTCTTTGTGTTCTGTGAAATCATCTCACAGAGTTACAGCTTTCCCCTCAAGAAGCCTTTCGCTAAGACAGTTCTTGTGGAATTGGCAAAGTGATATTTGGAAGCCCGTAGAGGGCTATGGTGAAAAAGGAAATATCCTCAGATGAAATCTGGAAAGAAGCTTTCTGAGAAACTGCTTAGTGTTCTGTTCATTCATCTCATAGAATTACATCTGTGTTTCGTGGATCTCTTTGCTAGCCTTATTTCTGTGGAATCTGAGAACAGATATTTCGGATCCCTTTGAAGACTATAGGGCCAAAGGAAATATCCTCCGATAACAAAGAGAAAGAAGCTTTCTGAGAAACTTCTTTGTGTTCTGTGAAATCACCTCACAGAGTTACAACTTTCTCCTCAAGAAGCCTTTCGCTAAGACAGTTCTTGTGGAATTGGCAAAGTGATATTTGGAAGCCCATAGAGGGCTATGGTGAAAAAGGAAATATCCTCAGATGAAATCTGGAAAGAAGCTTTCTGAGAAACTGCTTAGTGTTCTGTTCATTCATCTCACAGAGTTAAATCTGTATTTCGTGTATCTCTTTGCTAGCCTCATTTCTGTGGAATCTGAGAACAGATATTTCGGATCCCTTTGAAGACTATAGGGCCAAAGGAAATATCTTCCTATAACAAAGAGAAAGAAGCTTTCTGAGAAACTTCTTTGTGTTCTGCGAAATCATCATACAGAGTTACAGCTTTCCCCTCAAGAAGCCTTTCGCTAAGACAGTTCTTGTGGAATTGGCAAAGAAATATTTGGGAGCCCATAGAGGGCTATGGTGAAAAAGGAAATATCCTCAGATGAAATCTGGAAAGAAGCTTTCTGAGAAACTGCTCTGTGATGTGTGACTTCCACTCACAGAGTTACATCTGTATTTCGTGGATCTCTTTGCTAGCCTTATTTCTGTGGAATCTGAGAACAGATATTTCGGATCCCTTTGAAGACTATAGGGCCAAAGGAAATATCCTCTGTTAACAAAGAGAAAGAAGCTTTCTGAGAAACTTCTTTGTGTTCTGTGAAATCATCTCACAGAGTTACAGCTTTCCCCTCAAGAAGCCTTTCGCTAAGACAGTTCTTGTGGAATTGGCAAAGTGATATTTGGAAGCCCATAGAGGGCTATGGTGAAAAAGGAAATATCCTCAGATGAAATCTGGAAAGAAGCTTTCTGAGAAACTGCTTAGTGTTCTGTTCATTCATCTCACAGAGTTACATCTGTGTTTCGTGGATCTCTTTGCTAGCCTTATTTCTGTGGAATCTGAGAACAGATATTTCGGATCCTTTTGAAGACTATAGGGCCAAAGGAAATATCCTCCGATAACAGAGAGAAAGAAGCTTTCTGAGAAACTTCTTTGTGTTCTGTGAAATCATCTCACAGATTTACAGCTTTCCCCTCAAGAAGCCTTTCGCTAAGACAGTTCTTGCGGAATTGGCAAAGTGATATTTGGAAGCCCATAGAGGGCTATGGTGAAAAAGGAAATATCCTCAGATGAAATCTGGAAAGAAGCTTTCTGAGAAACTGCTCTGTGATGTGTGACTTCCACTCAGAGAGTTACATCTGTATTTCGTGGATCTCTTTGCTAGCCTTATTTCTGTGGAATCTGAGAACAGATATTTCGGATCCCTTTGAAGACTATAGGGCCAAAGGAAATATCCTCTGATAACAAAGAGAAAGAAGCTTTCTGAGAAACTTCTTTGTGTTCTGTGAAATCATCTCACAGAGTTACAGCTTTCCCCTCAAGAAGCCTTTCGCTAAGACAGTTCTTGTGGAATTGGCAAAGTGATATTTGGAAGCCCATAGAGGGCTATGGAGAAAAAGGAAATATCCTCAGATGAAATCTGGAAAGAAGCTTTCTGAGAAACTGCTTCGTGTTCTGTTCATTCATCTCACAGAGTTACATCTGTATTTCGTGGATCTCTTTGCTAGCCTTATTTCTGTGGAATCTGAGAACATATATTTCGGATCCCTTTGAAGACTATAGGGCCAAAGGAAATATCCTCCGATAACAAAGAGAAAGAAGCTTTCTGAGAAACTTCTTTGTGTTCTGTGAAATCATCTCACAGAGTTACATCTTTCCCCTCAAGAAGCCTTTCGCTAAGACAGTTCTTGTGGAATTGGCAAAGTGATATTTGGAAGCCCATAGAGGGCTATGGTGAAAAAGGAAATATCCTCAGATGAAATCTGGAAAGAAGCTTTCTGAGAAACTGCTTAGTGTTCTGTTCATTCATCTCACAGAGTTACATCTGTGTTTCGTGGATCTCTTTGCTAGCCTTATTTCTGTGGAATCTGAGAACAGATATTTCGGATCCCTTTGAAGACTACAGGGACAAAGGAAATATCCTCCGATAACAAAGAGAAAGAAGCTTTCTGAGAAACTTCTTTGTGTTCTGTGAAATCATCTCACAGAGTTACAGCTTTCCCCTCAAGAAGCCTTTCGCTAAGACAGTTCTTGTGGAATTGGCAAAGTGATATTTGGAAGCCCATAGAGGGCTATGGTGAAAAAGGAAATATCCTCAGATGAAATCTGGAAAGAAGCTTTCTGAGAAACTGCTCTGTGATGTGTGACTTCCACTCACAGAGCTACATCTCTATTTCGTGGATCTTCTTGCTAGCCTTATTTCTGTGGAATCTGAGAACAGATATTTCGGATCCCTTTGAAGACTATAGGGCCAAAGGAAATATCCTCTGATAACAAAGAGAAAGAAGCTTTCTGAGAGACTTGTTTGTGTTCTGTGAAATCATCTCACAGAGTTACAGTTTTCCCCTCAAGACGCCTTTCGCTAAGACAGTTCTTGTGGAATTTGCAAAGTGATATTTGGAAGCCCATAGAGGGCTATGTTGAAAAAGGAAATATCCTCAGATGAAATCTGGAAAAAAGCTTACTGAGAAACTGCTTAGTGTTCTGTTCATTCATCTCACAGAGTTACATCTGTGTTTCGTGGATCTCTTTGCTAGCCTTATTTCTGTGGAATCTGAGAAGAGATATTTCGGATCCCTTTGAAGACTATAGGGCCAAAGGAAATATCCTCCGATAACAAAGAGAAAGAAGCTTTCTGAGAAACTTCTTTGTGTTCTGTGAAATCATCTCACAGAGTTACAGCTTTCCCCTCAAGAAGCCTTTCGCTAAGACAGTTCTTGTGGAATTGGCAAAGTGATATTTGGAAGCCCATAGAGGGCTATGGTGAAAAAGGAAATATCCTCAGATGAAATCTGGAAAGAAGCTTTCTGAGAAACTGCTTAGTGTTCTGTTCATTCTTCTCACAGAGTTGCATCTGTATTTCGTGGATCTCTTTGCTAGCCTTATTTCTGTGGAATCTGAGAACAGATATTTCGGATCCCTTTGAAGACTACAGGGACAAAGGAAATATCCTCCGATAACAAAGAGAAAGAAGCTTCCTGAGAAACTTCTTTGTGTTCTGTGAAATCATCTCACAGAGTTACAGCTTTCCCCTCAAGAAGCCTTTCGCTAAGACAGTTCTTGTGGAATTGGCAAAGTGATATTTGGAAGCCCATAGCGGGCTATGGAGAAAAAGGAAATATCCTCAGATGAAATCTGGAAAGAAGCTTTCTGAGAAACTGCTTAGTGTTCTGTTCATTCATCTCACAGAGTTACATCTGTATTTCGTGGATCTCTTTGCTAGCCTTATTTCTGTGGAATCTGGGAACATATATTTCGGATCCCTTTGAAGACTATAGGGCCAAAGTAAATATCCTCCGATAACAAAGAGAAAGAAGCTTTCTGAGAAACTTCTTTGTGTTCTGTGAAATCATCACACAGAGTTACAGCTTTCCCCTCAAGAAGCCTTTCGCTAAGACAGTTCTTGTGGAATTGGCAAAGTAATATTTGGAAGCCCATAGAGGGCTATGTTGAAAAAGGAAATATCCTCAGATGAAAACTGGAAAGAAGCTTTCTGAGAAACTGCTCTGTGATGTGTGACTTCCACTCAGAGAGTTACATCTGTATTTCGTGGATCTCTTTGCTAGCCTTATTTCTGTGGAATCTGAGAACAGATATTTTGGATCCCTTTGAAGACTATTGGGCCAAAGGAAATATCCTCTGATAACAAAGAGAAAGAAGCTTTCAGAGAAACTTCTTTGTGTTCTGTGAAATCATCTCACAGAGTTACAGCTTTCCCCTCAAGAAGCCTTTCGCTAAGACAGTTCTTGTGGAATTGGCAAAGTGATATTTGGAAGCCCGTAGAGGGCTATGGTGAAAAAGGAAATATCCTCAGATGAAATCTGGAAAGAAGCTTTCTGAGAAACTGCTCTGTGATGTGTGACTTCCACTCACAGAGTTACATCTGTATTTCGTGGATCTCTTTGCTAGCCTTATTTCTGTGGAATCTGAGAACAGATATTTCGGATCCCTTTGAAGACTATAGGGCCAAAGGAAATATCCTCTGATAACAAAGAGAAAGAAGCTTTCTGAGAAACTTCTTTGTGTTCTGTGAAATCATCTCACAGAGTTACAGCTTTCCCCTCAAGAAGCCTTTCGCTAAGACAGTTCTTGTGGAATTGGCAAAGTGATATTTGGAAGCCCATAGAGGGCTATGGTGAAAAAGGAAATATCCTCAGATGAAATCTGGAAAGAAGCTTTCTGAGAAACTGCTTAGTGTTCTGTTCATTCATCTCACAGAGTTACATCTGTGTTTCGTGGATCTCTTTGCTAGCCTTATTTCTGTGGAATCTGAGAACAGATATTTCGGATCCCTTTGAAGACTATAGGGCCAAAGGAAATATCCTCCGATAACAGAGAGAAAGAAGCTTTCTGAGAAACTTCTTTGTGTTCTGTGAAATCATCTCACAGAGTTACAGCTTTCCCCTCAAGAAGCCTTTCGCTAAGACAGTTCTTGTGGAATTGGCAAAGTGATATTTGGAAGCCCGTAGAGGGCTATGGTGAAAAAGGAAATATCCTCAGATGAAATCTGGAAAGAAGCTTTCTGAGAAACTGCTTAGTGTTCTGTTCATTCATCTCATAGAATTACATCTGTGTTTCGTGGATCTCTTTGCTAGCCTTATTTCTGTGGAATCTGAGAACAGATATTTCGGATCCCTTTGAAGACTATAGGGCCAAAGGAAATATCCTCCGATAACAAAGAGAAAGAAGCTTTCTGAGAAACTTCTTTGTGTTCTGTGAAATCATCTCACAGAGTTACAACTTTCTCCTCAAGAAGCCTTTCGCTAAGACAGTTCTTGTGGAATTGGCAAAGTGATATTTGGAAGCCCATAGAGGGCTATGGTGAAAAAGGAAATATCCTCAGATGAAATCTGGAAAGAAGCTTTCTGAGAAACTGCTTAGTGTTCTGTTCATTCATCTCACAGAGGTAAATCTGTATTTCGTGTATCTCTTTGCTAGCCTCATTTCTGTGGAATCTGAGAACAGATATTTCGGATCCCTTGAGGACTATAGGGCCAAAGGAAATATCTTCCTATAACAAAGAGAAAGAAGCTTTCTGAGAAACTTCTTTGTGTTCTGCGAAATCATCATACAGAGTTACAGCTTTCCCCTCAAGAAGCCTTTCGCTAAGACAGTTCTTGTGGAATTGGCAAAGAAATATTTGGGAGCCCATAGAGGGCTATGGTGAAAAAGGAAATATCCTCAGATGAAATCTGGAAAGAAGCTTTCTGAGAAACTGCTCTGTGATGTGTGACTTCCACTCACAGAGTTACATCTGTATTTCGTGGATCTCTTTGCTAGCCTTATTTCTGTGGAATCTGAGAACAGATATTTCGGATCCCTTTGAAGACTATAGGGCCAAAGGAAATATCCTCTGTTAACAAAGAGAAAGAAGCTTTCTGAGAAACTTCTTTGTGTTCTGTGAAATCATCTCACAGAGTTACAGCTTTCCCCTCAAGAAGCCTTTCGCTAAGACAGTTCTTGTGGAATTGGCAAAGTGATATTTGGAAGCCCATAGAGGGCTATGGTGAAAAAGGAAATATCCTCAGATGAAATCTGGAAAGAAGCTTTCTGAGAAACTGCTTAGTGTTCTGTTCATTCATCTCACAGAGTTACATCTGTGTTTCGTGGATCTCTTTGCTAGCCTTATTTCTGTGGAATCTGAGAACAGATATTTCGGATCCTTTTGAAGACTATAGGGCCAAAGGAAATATCCTCCGATAACAGAGAGAAAGAAGCTTTCTGAGAAACTTCTTTGTGTTCTGTGAAATCATCTCACAGATTTACAGCTTTCCCCTCAAGAAGCCTTTCGCTAAGACAGTTCTTGCGGAATTGGCAAAGTGATATTTGGAAGCCCATAGAGGGCTATGGTGAAAAAGGAAATATCCTCAGATGAAATCTGGAAAGAAGCTTTCTGAGAAACTGCTCTGTGATGTGTGACTTCCACTCAGAGAGTTACATCTGTATTTCGTGGATCTCTTTGCTAGCCTTATTTCTGTGGAATCTGAGAACAGATATTTCGGATCCCTTTGAAGACTATAGGGCCAAAGGAAATATCCTCTGATAACAAAGAGAAAGAAGCTTTCTGAGAAACTTCTTTGTGTTCTGTGAAATCATCTCACAGAGTTACAGCTTTCCCCTCAAGAAGCCTTTCCTAAGACAGTTCTTGTGGAATTGGCAAAGTGATATTTGGAAGCCCATAGAGGGCTATGGAGAAAAAGGAAATATCCTCAGATGAAATCTGGAAAGAAGCTTTCTGAGAAACTGCTTCGTGTTCTGTTCATTCATCTCACAGAGTTACATCTGTATTTCCTGGATCTCTTTGCTAGCCTTATTTCTGTGGAATCTGAGAACATATATTTCGGATCCCTTTGAAGACTATAGGGCCAAAGGAAATATCCTCCGATAACAAAGAGAAAGAAGCTTTCTGAGAAACTTCTTTGTGTTCTGTGAAATCATCTCACAGAGTTACATCTTTCCCCTCAAGAAGCCTTTCGCTAAGACAGTTCTTGTGGAATTGGCAAAGTGATATTTGGAAGCCCATAGAGGGCTATGGTGAAAAAGGAAATATCCTCAGATGAAATCTGGAAAGAAGCTTTCTGAGAAACTGCTTAGTGTTCTGTTCATTCATCTCACAGAGTTACATCTGTGTTTCGTGGATCTCTTTGCTAGCCTTATTTCTGTGGAATCTGAGAACAGATATTTCGGATCCCTTTGAAGACTACAGGGACAAAGGAAATATCCTCTGATAACAAAGAGAAAGAAGCTTTCTGAGAAACTTCTTTGTGTTCTGTGAAATCATCTCACAGAGTTACAGCTTTCCCCTCAAGAAGCCTTTCGCTAAGACAGTTCTTGTGGAATTGGCAAAGTGATATTTGGAAGCCCATAGAGGGCTATGGTGAAAAAGGAAATATCCTCAGATGAAATCTGGAAAGAAGCTTTCTGAGAAACTGCTCTGTGATGTGTGACTTCCACTCACAGAGCTACATCTCTATTTCGTGGATCTTCTTGCTAGCCTTATTTCTGTGGAATCTGAGAACAGATATTTCGGATCCCTTTGAAGACTATAGGGCCAAAGGAAATATCCTCTGATAACAAAGAGAAAGAAGCTTTCTGAGAGACTTGTTTGTGTTCTGTGAAATCATCTCACAGAGTTACAGTTTTCCCCTCAAGAAGCCTTTCGCTAAGACAGTTCTTGTGGAATTTGCAAAGTGATATTTGGAAGCCCATAGAGGGCTATGTTGAAAAAGGAAATATCCTCAGATGAAATCTGGAAAAAAGCTTACTGAGAAACTGCTTAGTGTTCTGTTCATTCATCTCACAGAGTTACATCTGTGTTTCGTGGATCTCTTTGCTAGCCTTATTTCTGTGGAATCTGAGAACAGATATTTCGGATCCCTTTGAAGACTATAGGGCCAAAGGAAATATCCTCCGATAACAAAGAGAAAGAAGCTTTCTGAGAAACTTCTTTGTGTTCTGTGAAATCATCTCACAGAGTTACAGCTTTCCCCTCAAGAAGCCTTTCGCTAAGACAGTTCTTGTGGAATTGGCAAAGTGATATTTGGAAGCCCATAGAGGGCTATGGTGAAAAAGGAAATATCCTCAGATGAAATCTGGAAAGAAGCTTTCTGAGAAACTGCTTAGTGTTCTGTTCATTCTTCTCACAGAGTTGCATCTGTATTTCGTGGATCTCTTTGCTAGCCTTATTTCTGTGGAATCTGAGAACAGATATTTCGGATCCCTTTGAAGACTACAGGGACAAAGGAAATATCCTCCGATAACAAAGAGAAAGAAGCTTCCTGAGAAACTTCTTTGTGTTCTGTGAAATCATCTCACAGAGTTACAGCTTTCCCCTCAAGAAGCCTTTCGCTAAGACAGTTCTTGTGGAATTGGCAAAGTGATATTTGGAAGCCCATAGCGGGCTATAGAGAAAAAGGAAATATCCTCAGATGAAATCTGGAAAGAAGCTTTCTGAGAAACTGCTTAGTGTTCTGTTCATTCATCTCACAGAGTTACATCTGTATTTCGTGGATCTCTTTGCTAGCCTTATTTCTGTGGAATCTGGGAACATATATTTCGGATCCCTTTGAAGACTATAGGGCCAAAGTAAATATCCTCCGATAACAAAGAGAAAGAAGCTTTCTGAGAAACTTCTTTGTGTTCTGTGAAATCATCACACAGAGTTACAGCTTTCCCCTCAAGAAGCCTTTCGCTAAGACAGTTCTTGTGGAATTGGCAAAGTAATATTTGGAAGCCCATAGAGGGCTATGTTGAAAAAGGAAATATCCTCAGATGAAAACTGGAAAGAAGCTTTCTGAGAAACTGCTCTGTGATGTGTGACTTCCACTCAGAGAGTTACATCTGTATTTCGTGGATCTCTTTGCTAGCCTTATTTCTGTGGAATCTGAGAACAGATATTTTGGATCCCTTTGAAGACTATTGGGCCAAAGGAAATATCCTCTGATAACAAAGAGAAAGAAGCTTTCAGAGAAACTTCTTTGTGTTCTGTGAAATCATCTCACAGAGTTACAGCTTTCCCCTCAAGAAGCCTTTCGCTAAGACAGTTCTTGTGGAATTGGCAAAGTGATATTTGGAAGCCCGTAGAGGGCTATGGTGAAAAAGGAAATATCCTCAGATGAAATCTGGAAAGAAGCTTTCTGAGAAACTGCTCTGTGATGTGTGACTTCCACTCACAGAGTTACATCTGTATTTCGTGGATCTCTTTGCTAGCCTTATTTCTGTGGAATCTGAGAACAGATATTTCGGATCCCTTTGAAGACTATAGGGCCAAAGGAAATATCCTCTGATAACAAAGAGAAAGAAGCTTTCTGAGAAACTTCTTTGTGTTCTGTGAAATCATCTCACAGAGTTACAGCTTTCCCCTCAAGAAGCCTTTCGCTAAGACAGTTCTTGTGGAATTGTCAAAGTGATATTTGGAAGCCCATAGAGGGCTATGGTGAAAAAGGAAATATCCTCAGATGAAATCTGGAAAGAAGCTTTCTGAGAAACTGCTTAGTGTTCTGTTCATTCATCTCACAGAGTTACATCTGTGTTTCGTGGATCTCTTTGCTAGCCTTATTTCTGTGGAATCTGAGAACAGATATTTCGGATCCCTTTGAAGACTATAGGGCCAAAGGAAATATCCTCCGATAACAGAGAGAAAGAAGCTTTCTGAGAAACTTCTTTGTGTTCTGTGAAATCATCTCACAGAGTTACAGCTTTCCCCTCAAGAAGCCTTTCGCTAAGACAGTTCTTGTGGAATTGGCAAAGTGATATTTGGAAGCCCGTAGAGGGCTATGGTGAAAAAGGAAATATCCTCAGATGAAATCTGGAAAGAAGCTTTCTGAGAAACTGCTTAGTGTTCTGTTCATTCATCTCATAGAATTACATCTGTGTTTCGTGGATCTCTTTGCTAGCCTTATTTCTGTGGAATCTGAGAACAGATATTTCGGATCCCTTTGAAGACTATAGGGCCAAAGGAAATATCCTCCGATAACAAAGAGAAAGAAGCTTTCTGAGAAACTTCTTTGTGTTCTGTGAAATCATCTCACAGAGTTACAACTTTCTCCTCAAGAAGCCTTTCGCTAAGACAGTTCTTGTGGAATTGGCAAAGTGATATTTGGAAGCCCATAGAGGGCTATGGTGAAAAAGGAAATATCCTCAGATGAAATCTGGAAAGAAGCTTTCTGAGAAACTGCTTAGTGTTCTGTTCATTCATCTCACAGAGTTAAATCTGTATTTCGTGTATCTCTTTGCTAGCCTCATTTCTGTGGAATCTGAGAACAGATATTTCGGATCCCTTTGAAGACTATAGGGCCAAAGGAAATATCTTCCTATAACAAAGAGAAAGAAGCTTTCTGAGAAACTTCTTTGTGTTCTGCGAAATCATCATACAGAGTTACAGCTTTCCCCTCAAGAAGCCTTTCGCTAAGACAGTTCTTGTGGAATTGGCAAAGAAATATTTGGGAGCCCATAGAGGGCTATGGTGAAAAAGGAAATATCCTCAGATGAAATCTGGAAAGAAGCTTTCTGAGAAACTGCTCTGTGATGTGTGACTTCCACTCACAGAGTTACATCTGTATTTCGTGGATCTCTTTGCTAGCCTTATTTCTGTGGAATCTGAGAACAGATATTTCGGATCCCTTTGAAGACTATAGGGCCAAAGGAAATATCCTCTGTTAACAAAGAGAAAGAAGCTTTCTGAGAAACTTCTTTGTGTTCTGTGAAATCATCTCACAGAGTTACAGCTTTCCCCTCAAGAAGCCTTTCGCTAAGACAGTTCTTGTGGAATTGGCAAAGTGATATTTGGAAGCCCATAGAGGGCTATGGTGAAAAAGGAAATATCCTCAGATGAAATCTGGAAAGAAGCTTTCTGAGAAACTGCTTAGTGTTCTGTTCATTCATCTCCCAGAGTTACATCTGTGTTTCGTGGATCTCTTTGCTAGCCTTATTTCTGTGGAATCTGAGAACAGATATTTCGGATCCTTTTGAAGACTATAGGGCCAAAGGAAATATCCTCCGATAACAGAGAGAAAGAAGCTTTCTGAGAAACTTCTTTGTGTTCTGTGAAATCATCTCACAGATTTACAGCTTTCCCCTCAAGAAGCCTTTCGCTAAGACAGTTCTTGCGGAATTGGCAAAGTGATATTTGGAAGCCCATAGAGGGCTATGGTGAAAAAGGAAATATCCTCAGATGAAATCTGGAAAGAAGCTTTCTGAGAAACTGCTCTGTGATGTGTGACTTCCACTCAGAGAGTTACATCTGTATTTCGTGGATCTCTTTGCTAGCCTTATTTCTGTGGAATCTGAGAACAGATATTTCGGATCCCTTTGAAGACTATAGGGCCAAAGGAAATATCCTCTGATAACAAAGAGAAAGAAGCTTTCTGAGAAACTTCTTTGTGTTCTGTGAAATCATCTCACAGAGTTACAGCTTTCCCCTCAAGAAGCCTTTCGCTAAGACAGTTCTTGTGGAATTGGCAAAGTGATATTTGGAAGCCCATAGAGGGCTATGGAGAAAAAGGAAATATCCTCAGATGAAATCTGGAAAGAAGCTTTCTGAGAAACTGCTTCGTGTTCTGTTCATTCATCTCATAGAGTTACATCTGTATTTCGTGGATCTCTTTGGTAGCCTTATTTCTGTGGAATCTGAGAACAGATATTTCGGATCCCTTTGAAGACTATAGGGCCAAAGAAATATCCTGCGATAACAAAGAGAAAGAAGCTTTCTGAGAAACTTCTTTGTGTTCTGTGAAATCATCTCACAGAGTTACAGGTTTCCCCTCAAGAAGACTTTCGCTAAGACAGTTCTTGTGGAATTGGCAAAGTGATATTTGGAAGCCCATAGAGGGCTAGGGTGAAAAAGGAAATATTCTCAGATGAAATCTGGAAAGAAGCTTTCTGAGAAACTGCTCTGTGATGTGTGACTTCCACTCACAGAGTTACACCTGTATTTCGTGGATCTCTTTGCTAGCCTTATTTCTGTGGAATCTGAGAACAGATATTTTGGATCCCTTTGAAGTCTATAGGGCCAAAGGAAATATCCTCTGATAACAAAGAGAAAGAAGCTTTCTGAGAAACTTCTTTGTGTTCTGTGAAATCATCTCACAGAGTTACAGCTTTCCCCTCAAGAAGCCTTTCGCTAAGACAGTTCTTGTGGAATTGGCAAAGTGATATTTGGAAGCCCATAGAGGGCTATGGAGAAAAAGGAAATATCCTCAGATGAAATCTGGAAAGAAGCTTTCTGAGAAACTGCTTCGTGTTCTGTTCATTCATCTCACAGAGTTACATCTGTGTTTCGTGGATCTCTTTGCTAGCCTTATTTCTGTGGAATCTGAGAACAGATATTTCGGATCCCTTTGAAAACTATAGGGCCAAAGGAAATATCCTCCGATAACAAAGAGAAAGAAGCTTTCTGAGAAACTTCTTTGTGTTCTGTGAAATCATCTCACAGAGTTACAGCTTTCCCCTCAAGAAGCCTTTCGCTAAGACAGTTCTTGTGGAATTGGCAAAGTGATATTTGGAAGCCCATAGAGGGCTATGGTGAAAAAGGAAATATCCTCAGATGAAATCTGGAAAGAAGCTTTCTGAGAAACTGCTTAGTGTTCTGTTCATTCATCTCACAGAGTTACATCTGTGTTTCGTGGATCTCTTTGCTAGCCTTATTTCTGTGGAATCTGAGAACAGATATTTCGGATCCCTTTGAAGACTATAAGGCCAAAGGAAATATCATCCGATAACAAAGAGAAAGAAGCTTTCTGAGAAACTTCTTTGTGTTCTGTGAAATCATCTCACAGAGTTACAGCTTTCCCCTCAAGAAGCCTTTCGCCACGACAGTTCTTGTGGAATTGGCAAAGTGATATTTGGAAGCCCATAGAGGGCTATGGTGAAAAAGGAAATATCCTCAGATGAAATCTGGAAAGAAGCTTTCTGAGAAACTGCTCTGTGATGTGTGACTTCCACTCACAGAGTTACATCTCTGTTTCGTGGATCTTCTTGCTAGCCTTATTTCTGTGGAATCTGAGAACAGATATTTTGGATCCCTTTGAAGATTATAGGGCCAAAGGAAATATCCTCTGATAACAAAGAGAAAGAAGCTTTCTGAGAAACTTCTTTGTGTTCTGTGAAATCATCTCACAGAGTTACAGCTTTCCCCTCAAGAAGACTTTCGCTAAGACAGTTCTTGTGGAATTGGCAAAGTGATATTTGGAAGCCCATAGAGGGCTATGGAGAAAAAGGAAATATCCTCAGATGAAATCTGGAAAGAAGCTTTCTGAGAAACTGCTTCGTGTTCTGTTCATTCATCTCACAGAGTTACATCTGTATTTCGTGGATCTCTTTGCTAGCCTTATTTCTGTGGAATCTGAGAACATATATTTCGGATCCCTTTGAAGACTATAGGGTCAAAGGAAATATCCTCCGATAACAAAGAGAAAGAAGCTTTCTGAGAAACTTCTTTGTGTTCTGTGAAATCATCACACAGAGTTACAGCTTTCCCCTCAAGAAGCCTTTCGCTAAGACAGTTCTTGTGGAATTGGCAAAGTAATATTTGGAAGCCCATAGAGGGCTATGGTGAAAAAGGAAACATCCTCAGAGGAAATCTGGAAAGAAGCTTTCTGAGAAACTGCTCTGTGATGTGTGACTTCCACTCACAGAGTTACATCTGTATTTCGTGGATCTCTTTGCTAGCCTTATTTCTGTGGAATCTGAGAACAGATATTTTGGATCCCTTTGAAGACTATAGGGCCAAAGGAAATATCCTCTGATAACAAAGAGAAAGAAGCTTTCTGAGAAACTTCTTTGTGTTCTGTGAAATCATCTCACAGAGTTACAGCTTTCCCCTCAAAGAAGCCTTTCGCTAAGACCGTTCTTGTGGAATTGGCAAAGTGATTTTTGGAAGCCCGTAGAGGGCTATGGTGAAAAAGGAAATAACCTCAGATGAAATCTGGAAAGAAGCTTTCTGAGAAACTGCTTAGTGTTCTGTTCATTCATCTCACAGAGTTACATCTGTGTTTCGTGGATCTCTTTGCTAGCCTTATTTCTGTGGAATCTGAGAACAGATATTTCGGATCCCTTTGAAGACTATAGGGCCAAAGGAAATATCATACGATAACAAAGAGAAAGAAGCTTTCTGAGAAACTTCTTTGTGTTCTGTGAAATCATCTCACAGAGTTACAGCTTTCCCCTCAAGAAGCCTTTCGCCAAGACAGTTCTTGTGGAATTGGCAAAGTGATATTTGGAAGCCCGTAGAGGGCTATGGTGAAAAAGGAAATATCCTCAGATGAAATCTGGAAAGAAGCTTTCTGAGAAACTGCTTAGTGTTCTGTTCATTCATCTCATAGAATTACATCTGTGTTTCGTGGATCTCTTTGCTAGCCTTATTTCTGTGGAATCTGAGAACAGATATTTCGGATCCCTTTGAAGACTATAGGGCCAAAGGAAATATCCTCCGATAACAGAGAGAAGGAAGCTTTCTGAGAAACTTCTTTGTGTTCTCTGAAATCATCTCTCAGAGTTACAGCTTTCCCCTCAAGAAGCCTTTGGCTAAGACAGTTCTTGTGGAATTGGCAAAGTGATATTTGGAAGCCCATAGAGGGCTATGGTGAAAAAGGAAATATCCTCAGATGAAATCTGGAAAGAAGCTTTCTGAGAAACTGCTTAGTGTTCTGTTCATTCATCTCACAGAGTTACATCAGTATTTTGTGGATCTCTTTGCTAGCCTTATTTCTGTGGAATCTGAGAACAGATATTTCGGATCCCTTTGAAGACTATAGGGCCAAAGGAAATATCATCCGATAACAAAGAGAAAGAAGCTTTCTGAGAAACTTCTTTGTGTTCTGTGAAATCATCTCACAGAGTTACAGCTTTCCCCTCAAGAAGCCTTTCGCTAAGCCAGTTCTTGTGGAAATGGCAAAGTGATATTTGGAAGCCCATAGAGGGCTACGGTGAAAAAGGAAATATCCTCAGATGAAATCTGGAAAGAAGCTTTCTGAGAAACTGCTCTGTGATGTGTGACTTCCACTCAGAGAGTTACATCTGTATTTCGTGGATCTCTTTGCTAGCCTTATTTCTGTGGAATCTGAGAACAGATATTTCGGATCCCTTTGAAGACTATAGGGCCAAAGGAAATATCCTGCGATAACAAAGAGAAAGAAGCTTTCTGAGAAACTTCTTTGTGTTCTGTGAAATCATCTCACAGAGTTACAGCTTTCCCCTCAAGAAGCCTTTCGCTAAGACAGTTCTTGTGGAATTGGCAAACTGATATTTGGAAGCCCATAGAGGGCTATGGTGAAAAAGGAAATATCCTCAGATGAAATCTGGAAAGAAGCTTTCTGAGAAACTGCTTAGTGTTCTGTTCATTCATCTCACAGAGTTACATCTGCGTTTCGTTGATCTCTTTGCTAGTCTTATTTCTGTGGAATCTGAGAACAGATATTTCGGATCCCTTTGAAGACTATAGGGCCAAAGGAAATATCCTCCGATAACAAAGAGAAAGAAGCTTTCTGAGAAACATCTTTGTGTTCTGTGAAATCATCTCACAGAGTTACAGCTTTCCCCTCAAGAAGCCTTTCGCTAAGACAGTTCTTGTGGAATTGGCAAAGTGATATTTGGAAGCCCATAGAGGGCTATGGTGAAAAAGGAAATATCCTCAGATGAAATCTGGAAAGAAGCTTTCTGAGAAACTGCTTAGTGTTCTGTTCATTCATCTCACAGAGTTAAATCTGTATTTCGTGGATCTCTTTGCTAGCCTCATTTCTGTGGAATCTGAGAACAGATATTTCGGATCCCTTTGAAGACTATAGGGCCAAAGGAAATATCTTCCTATAACAAAGAGAAAGAAGCTTTCTGAGATACTTCTTTGTGTTCTGCGAAATCATCACACAGAGTTACAGCTTTCCCCTCAAGAAGCCTTTCGCTAAGACAGTTCTTGTGGAATTGGCAAAGTAATATTTGGGAGCCCATAGAGGGCTATGGTGAAAAAGGAAATATCCTCAGATGAAATCTGGAAAGAAGCTTTCTGAGAAACTGCTCTGTGATGTGTGACTTCCACTCACAGAGTTACATCTGTATTTCGTGGATCTCTTTGCTAGCCTTATTTCTGTGGAATCTGAGAACAGATATTTCGGATCCCTTTGAAGACTATAGGGCCAAAGGAAATATCCTGCGATAACAAAGAGAAAGAAGCTTTCTGAGAAACTTCTTTGTGTTCTGTGAAATCATCTCACAGAGTTACAGCTTTCCCCTCAAGAAGCCTTTCGCTAAGACAGTTCTTGTGGAATTGGCAAAGTGATATTTGGAAGCCCATAGAGGGCTATGGTGAAAAAGGAAATATCCTCAGATGAAATCTGGAAAGAAGCTTTCTGAGAAACTGCTTAGTGTTCTGTTCATTCATCTCACAGAGTTACATCTGTGTTTCGTGGATCTCTTTGCTAGCCTTATTTCTGTGGAATCTGAGAACAGATATTTCGGATCCCTTTGAAGACTATAGGGCCAAAGGAAATATCCTCCGATAACAAAGAGAAAGAAGCTTTCTGAGAAACTTCTTTGTGTTCTGTGAAATCATCTCACAGAGTTACAGCTTTCCCCTCAAGAAGCCTTTCGCCAAGACAGTTCTTGTGGAATTGGCAAAGTGATATTTGGAAGCCCGTAGAGAGCTATGGTGAAAAAGGAAATATCCTCAGATGAAATCTGGAAAGAAGCTTTCTTAGAAAATGCTTAGTGTTCTGTTCATTCATCTCATAGAATTACATCTGTGTTTCGTGGATCTCTTTGCTAGCCTTATTTCTGTGGAATCTGAGAACAGATATTTCGGATCCCTTTGAAGACTACAGGGCCAAAGGAAATATCCTCCGATAACAGGGAGAAAGAAGCTTTCTGAGAAACTTCTTTGTGTTCTGTGAAATCATCTCACAGAGTTACAGCTTTCCCCTCAAGAAGCCTTTCGCTAAGACAGTTCTTGAGGAATTGGCAAAGTGATATTTGGAAGCCCATAGAGGGCTATGGTGAAAAAGGAAATATCCTCAGATGAAATCTGGAAAGAAGCTTTCTGAGAAACTGCTTAGTGTTCTGTTCATTCATCTCATAGAGTTACATCTGTATTTCGTGGATCTCTTTGCTAGCCTTATTTCTGTGGAATCTGAGAACAGATATTTCGGATCCCTTTGAAGACTATAGGGCCAAAGGAAATATCATCCGATAACAAAGAGAAAGAAGCTTTCTGAGAAACTTCTTTGTGTTCTGTGAAATCATCTCACAGAGTTACAGCTTTCCCCTCAAGAAGCCTTTCGCTAAGACAGTTCTTGTGGAATTGGCAAAGTGATATTTGGAAGCCCATAGAGGGCTATGGAGAAAAAGGAAATATCCTCAGATGAAATCTGGAAAGAAGCTTTCTGAGAAACTGCTTCGTGTTCTGTTCATTCATCTCACAGAGTTACATCTGTATTTCGTGGATCTCTTTGCTAGCCTTATTTCTGTGGAATCTGAGAACATATATTTCGGATCCCTTTGAAGACTATAGGGTCAAAGGAAATATCCTCCGATAACAAAGAGAAAGAAGCTTTCTGAGAAACTTCTTTGTGTTCTGTGAAATCATCACACAGAGTTACAGCTTTCCCCTCAAGAAGCCTTTCGCTAAGACAGTTCTTGTGGAATTGGCAAAGTAATATTTGGAAGCCCATAGAGGGCTATGGTGAAAAAGGAAACATCCACAGAGGAAATCTGGAAAGAAGCTTTCTGAGAAACTGCTCGGTGATGTGTGACTTCCACTCACAGAGTTACATCTGTATTTCGTGGATCTCTTTGCTAGCCTTATTTCTGTGGAATCTGAGAACAGATATTTTGGATCCCTTTGAAGACTATAGGGCCAAAGGAAATATCCTCTGATAACAAAGAGAAAGAAGCTTTCTGAGAAACTTCTTTGTGTTCTGTGAAATCATCTCACAGAGTTACAGCTTTCCCCTCAAGAAGCCTTTCGCTAAGACAGTTCTTGTGGAATTGGCAAAGTGATTTTTGGAAGCCCGTAGAGGGCTATGGTGAAAAAGGAAATAACCTCAGATGAAATCTGGAAAGAAGCTTTCTGAGAAACTGCTTAGTGTTCTGTTCATTCATCTCACAGAGTTACATCTGTGTTTCGTGGATCTCTTTGCTAGCCTTATTTCTGTGGAATCTGAGAACAGATATTTCGGATCCCTTTGAAGACTATAGGGCCAAAGGAAATATCATACGATAACAAAGAGAAAGAAGCTTTCTGAGAAACTTCTTTGTGTTCTGTGAAATCATCTCACAGAGTTACAGATTTCCCCTCAAGAAGCCTTTCGCCAAGACAGTTCTTGTGGAATTGGCAAAGTGATATTTGGAAGCCCGTAGAGGGCTATGGTGAAAAAGGAAATATCCTCAGATGAAATCTGGAAAGAAGCTTTCTGAGAAACTGCTTAGTGTTCTGTTCATTCATCTCATAGAATTACATCTGTGTTTCGTGGATCTCTTTGCTAGCCTTATTTCTGTGGAATCTGAGAACAGATATTTCGGATCCCTTTGAAGACTATAGGGCCAAAGGAAATATCCTCCGATAACAAAGAGAAAGAAGCTTTCTGAGAATCTTCTTTGTGTTCTGTGAAATCATCTCACAGAGTTACAGCTTTCCCCTCAAGAAGCCTTTCGCTAAGACAGTTCTTGTGGAATTGGCAAAGTGATATTTGGAAGCCCATAGAGGGCTATGGTGAAAAAGGAAATATCCTCAGATGAAATCTGGAAAGAAGCTTTCTGAGAAACTGCTTAGTGTTCTGTTCATTCATCTCACAGAGTTACATCTGTGTTTCGTGGATCTCTTTGCTAGCCTTATTTCTGTGGAAACTGAGAACAGATATTTCGGATCCCTTTGAAGACTATATGGCCAAAGGAAATATCATCCGATAACAAAGAGAAAGAAGCTTTCTGAGAAACTTCTTTGTGTTCTGTGAAATCAACTCACAGAGTTACAGCTTTCCCCTCAAGAAGCCTTTCGCCAAGACAGTTATTGTGGAATTGGCAAAGTGATATTTGGAAGCCCGTAGAGGGCTATGGTGAAAAAGGAAATATCCTCAGATGAAATCTGGAAAGAAGCTTTCTGAGAAAATGCTTAGTGTTCTGTTCATTCATCTCATAGAATTACATCTGTGTTTCGTGGATCTCTTTGCTAGCCTTATTTCTGTGGAATCTGAGAACAGATATTTCGGATCCCTTTGAAGACTATAGGGCCAAAGGAAATATCCTCCGATAACAGAGAGAAGGAAGCTTTCTGAGAAACTTCTTTGTGTTCTCTGAAATCATCTCTCAGAGTTACAGCTTTCCCCTCAAGAAGCCTTTGGCTAAGACAGTTCTTGTGGAATTGGCAAAGTGATATTTGGAAGCCCATAGAGGGCTATGGTGAAAAAGGAAATATCCTCAGATGAAATCTGGAAAGAAGCTTTCTGAGAAACTGCTTAGTGTTCTGTTCATTCATCTCACAGAGTTACATCAGTATTTTGTGGATCTCTTTGCTAGCCTTATTTCTGTGGAATCTGAGAACAGATATTTGGGATCCCTTTGAAGACTATAGGGCCAAAGGAAATATCATCCGATAACAAAGAGAAAGAAGCTTTCTGAGAAACTTCTTTGTGTTCTGTGAAATCATCTCACAGAGTTACAGCTTTCCCCTCAAGAAGCCTTTCGCTAAGACAGTTCTTGTGGAAATGGCAAAGTGATATTTGGAAGCCCATAGAGGGCTACGGTGAAAAAGGAAATATCCTCAGATGAAATCTGGAAAGAAGCTTTCTGAGAAACTGCTCTGTGATGTGTGACTTCCACTCAGAGAGTTACATCTGTATTTCGTGGATCTCTTTGCTAGCCTTATTTCTGTGGAATCTGAGAACAGATATTTCGGATCCCTTTGAAGACTATAGGGCCAAAGGAAATATCCTGCGATAACAAAGAGAAAGAAGCTTTCTGAGAAACTTCTTTGTGTTCTGTGAAATCATCTCACAGAGTTACAGCTTTCCCCTCAAGAAGCCTTTCGCTAAGACACTTCTTGTGGAATTGGCAAACTGATATTTGGAAGCCCATAGAGGGCTATGGTGAAAAAGGAAATATCCTCAGATGAAATCTGGAAAGAAGCTTTCTGAGAAACTGCTTAGTGTTCTGTTCATTCATCTCACAGAGTTACATCTGCGTTTCGTGGATCTCTTTGCTAGTCTTATTTCTGTGGAATCTGAGAACAGATATTTCGGATCCCTTTGAAGACTATAGCGCCAAAGGAAATATCCTCCGATAACAAAGAGAAAGAAGCTTTCTGAGAAACATCTTTGTGTTCTGTGAAATCATCTCACAGAGTTACAGCTTTCCCCTCAAGAAGCCTTTCGCTAAGACAGTTCTTGTGGAATTGGCAAAGTGATATTTGGAAGCCCATAGAGGGCTATGGTGAAAAAGGAAATATCCTCAGATGAAATCTGGAAAGAAGCTTTCTGAGAAACTGCTTAGTGTTCTGTTCATTCATCTCACAGAGTTAAATCTGTATTTCGTGGATCTCTTTGCTAGCCTCATTTCTGTGGAATCTGAGAACAGATATTTCGGATCCCTTTGAAGACTATAGGGCCAAAGGAAATATCTTCCTATAACAAAGAGAAAGAAGCTTTCTGAGATACTTCTTTGTGTTCTGCGAAATCATCACACAGAGTTACAGCTTTCCCCTCAAGAAGCCTTTCGCTAAGACAGTTCTTGTGGAATTGGCAAAGTAATATTTGGGAGCCCATAGAGGGCTATGGTGAAAAAGGAAATATCCTCAGATGAAATCTGGAAAGAAGCTTTCTGAGAAACTGCTCTGTGATGTGTGACTTCCACTCACAGAGTTACATCTGTATTTCGTGGATCTCTTTGCTAGCCTTATTTCTGTGGAATCTGAGAACAGATATTTCGGATCCCTTTGAAGACTATAGGGCCAAAGGAAAAATCCTGCGATAACAAAGAGAAAGAAGCTTTCTGAGAAACTTCTTTGTGTTCTGTGAAATCATCTCACAGAGTTACAGCTTTCCCCTCAAGAAGCCTTTCGCTAAGACAGTTCTTGTGGAATTGGCAAAGTGATATTTGGAAGCCCATAGAGGGCTATGGTGAAAAAGGAAATATCCTCAGATGAAATCTGGAAAGAAGCTTTCTGAGAAACTGCTTAGTGTTCTGTTCATTCATCTCACAGAGTTACATCTGTGTTTCGTGGATCTCTTTGCTAGCCTTATTTCTGTGGAATCTGAGAACAGATATTTCGGATCCCTTTGAAGACTATAGGGCCAAAGGAAATATCCTCCGATAACAAAGAGAAAGAAGCTTTCTGAGAAACTTCTTTGTGTTCTGTGAAATCATCTCACAGAGTTACAGCTTTCCCCTCAAGAAGCCTTTCGCCAAGACAGTTCTTGTGGAATTGGCAAAGTGATATTTGGAAGCCCGTAGAGAGCTATGGTGAAAAAGGAAATATCCTCAGATGAAATCTGGAAAGAAGCTTTCTTAGAAAATGCTTAGTGTTCTGTTCATTCATCTCATAGAATTACATCTGTGTTTCGTGGATCTCTTTGCTAGCCTTATTTCTGTGGAATCTGAGAACAGATATTTCGGATCCCTTTGAAGACTACAGGGCCAAAGGAAATATCCTCCGATAACAGGGAGAAAGAAGCTTTCTGAGAAACTTCTTTGTGTTCTGTGAAATCATCTCACAGAGTTACAGCTTTCCCCTCAAGAAGCCTTTCGCTAAGACAGTTCTTGAGGAATTGGCAAAGTGATATTTGGAAGCCCATAGAGGGCTATGGTGAAAAAGGAAATATCCTCAGATGAAATCTGGAAAGAAGCTTTCTGAGAAACTGCTTAGTGTTCTGTTCATTCATCTCATAGAGTTACATCTGTATTTCGTGGATCTCTTTGCTAGCCTTATTTCTGTGGAATCTGAGAACAGATATTTCGGATCCCTTTGAAGACTATAGGGCCAAAGGAAATATCATCCGATAACAAAGAGAAAGAAGCTTTCTGAGAAACTTCTTTGTGTTCTGTGAAATCATCTCACAGAGTTACAGCTTTCCCCTCAAGAAGCCTTTCGCTAAGACAGTTCTTGTGGAATTGGCAAAGTGATATTTGGAAGCCCATAGAGGGCTATGGAGAAAAAGGAAATATCCTCAGATGAAATCTGGAAAGAAGCTTTCTGAGAAACTGCTTCGTGTTCTGTTCATTCATCTCACAGAGTTACATCTGTATTTCGTGGATCTCTTTGCTAGCCTTATTTCTGTGGAATCTGAGAACATATATTTCGGATCCCTTTGAAGACTATAGGGTCAAAGGAAATATCCTCCGATAACAAAGAGAAAGAAGCTTTCTGAGAAACTTCTTTGTGTTCTGTGAAATCATCACACAGAGTTACAGCTTTCCCCTCAAGAAGCCTTTCGCTAAGACAGTTCTTGTGGAATTGGCAAAGTAATATTTGGAAGCCCATAGAGGGCTATGGTGAAAAAGGAAACATCCTCAGAGGAAATCTGGAAAGAAGCTTTCTGAGAAACTGCTCTGTGATGTGTGACTTCCACTCACAGAGTTACATCTGTATTTCGTGGATCTCTTTGCTAGCCTTATTTCTGTGGAATCTGAGAACAGATATTTTGGATCCCTTTGAAGACTATAGGGCCAAAGGAAATATCCTCTGATAACAAAGAGAAAGAAGCTTTCTGAGAAACTTCTTTGTGTTCTGTGAAATCATCTCACAGAGTTACAGCTTTCCCCTCAAGAAGCCTTTCGCTAAGACAGTTCTTGTGGAATTGGCAAAGTGATTTTTGGAAGCCCGTAGAGGGCTATGGTGAAAAAGGAAATATCCTCAGATGAAATCTGGAAAGAAGCTTTCTGAGAAACTGCTTAGTGTTCTGTTCATTCATCTCACAGAGTTACATCTGTGTTTCGTGGATCTCTTTGCTAGCCTTATTTCTGTGGAATCTGAGAACAGATATTTCGGATCCCTTTGAAGACTATAGGGCCAAAGGAAATATCATACGATAACAAAGAGAAAGAAGCTTTCTGAGAAACTTCTTTGTGTTCTGTAAAATCATCTCACAGAGTTACAGATTTCCCCTCAAGAAGCCTTTCGCCAAGACAGTTCTTGTGGAATTGGCAAAGTGATATTTGGAAGCCCGTAGAGGGCTATGGTGAAAAAGGAAATATCCTCATATGAAATCTGGAAAGAAGCTTTCTGAGAAACTGCTTAGTGTTCTGTTCATTCATCTCATAGAATTACATCTGTGTTTCGTGGATCTCTTTGCTAGCCTTATTTCTGTGGAATCTGAGAACAGATATTTCGGATCCCTTTGAAGACTATAGGGCCAAAGGAAATATCCTCCGATAACAAAGAGAAAGAAGCTTTCTGAGAAACTTCTTTGTGTTCTGTGAAATCATCTCACAGAGTTACAGCTTTCCCCTCAAGAAGCCTTTCGCTAAGACAGTTCTTGTGGAATTGGCAAAGTGATATTTGGAAGCCCATAGAGGGCTATGGTGAAAAAGGAAATATCCTCAGATGAAATCTGGAAAGAAGCTTTCTGAGAAACTGCTTAGTGTTCTGTTCATTCATCTCACAGAGTTACATCTGTGTTTCGTGGATCTCTTTGCTAGCCTTATTTCTGTGGAATCTGAGAACAGATATTTCGGATCCCTTTGAAGACTATATGGCCAAAGGAAATATCATCCGATAACAAAGAGAAAGAAGCTTTCTGAGAAACTTCTTTGTGTTCTGTGAAATCAACTCACAGAGTTACAGCTTTCCCCTCAAGAAGCCTTTCGCCAAGACAGTTATTGTGGAATTGGCAAAGTGATATTTGGAAGCCCGTAGAGGGCTATGGTGAAAAAGGAAATATCCTCAGATGAAATCTGGAAAGAAGCTTTCTGAGAAAATGCTTAGTGTTCTGTTCATTCATCTCATAGAATTACATCTGTGTTTCGTGGATCTCTTTGCTAGCCTTATTTCTGTGGAATCTGAGAACAGATATTTCGGATCCCTTTGAAGACTATAGGGCCAAAGGAAATATCCTCCGATAACAGAGAGAAGGAAGCTTTCTGAGAAACTTCTTTGTGTTCTCTGAAATCATCTCTCAGAGTTACAGCTTTCCTCTCAAGAAGCCTTTGGCTAAGACAGTTCTTGTGGAATTGGCAAAGTGATATTTGGAAGCCCATAGAGGGCTATGGTGAAAAAGGAAATATCCTCAGATGAAATCTGGAAAGAAGCTTTCTGAGAAACTGCTTAGTGTTCTGTTCATTCATCTCACAGAGTTACATCAGTATTTTGTGGATCTCTTTGCTAGCCTTATTTCTGTGGAATCTGAGAACAGATATTTCGGATCCCTTTGAAGACTATAGGGCCAAAGGAAATATCATCCGATAACAAAGAGAAAGAAGCTTTCTGAGAAACTTCTTTGTGTTCTGTGAAATCATCTCACAGAGTTACAGCTTTCCCCTCAAGAAGCCTTTCGCTAAGACAGTTCTTGGGGAAATGGCAAAGTGATATTTGGAAGCCCATAGAGGGCTACGGTGAAAAAGGAAATATCCTCAGATGAAATCTGGAAAGAAGCTTTCTGAGAAACTGCTCTGTGATGTGTGACTTCCACTCAGAGAGTTACATCTGTATTTCGTGGATCTCTTTGCTAGCCTTATTTCTGTGGAATCTGAGAACAGATATTTCGGATCCCTTTGAAGACTATAGGGCCAAAGGAAATATCCTGCGATAACAAAGAGAAAGAAGCTTTCTGAGAAACTTCTTTGTGTTCTGTGAAATCATCTCACAGAGTTACAGCTTTCCCCTCAAGAAGCCTTTCGCTAAGACAGTTCTTGTGGAATTGGCAAACTGATATTTGGAAGCCCATAGAGGGCTATGGTGAAAAAGGAAATATCCTCAGATGAAATCTGGAAAGAAGCTTTCTGAGAAACTGCTTAGTGTTCTGTTCATTCATCTCACAGAGTTACATCTGCGTTTCGTGGATCTCTTTGCTAGTCTTATTTCTGTGGAATCTGAGAACAGATATTTCGGATCCCTTTGAAGACTATAGGGCCAAAGGAAATATCCTCCGATAACAAAGAGAAAGAAGCTTTCTGAGAAACATCTTTGTGTTCTGTGAAATCATCTCACAGAGTTACAGCTTTCCCCTCAAGAAGCCTTTCGCTAAGACAGTTCTTGTGGAATTGGCAAAGTGATATTTGGAAGCCCATAGAGGGCTATGGTGAAAAAGGAAATATCCTCAGATGAAATCTGGAAAGAAGCTTTCTGAGAAACTGCTTAGTGTTCTGTTCATTCATCTCACAGAGTTAAATCTGTATTTCGTGGATCTCTTTGCTAGCCTCATTTCTGTGGAATCTGAGAACAGATATTTCGGATCCCTTTGAAGACTATAGGGCCAAAGGAAATATCTTCCTATAACAAAGAGAAAGAAGCTTTCTGAGATACTTCTTTGTGTTCTGCGAAATCATCACACAGAGTTACAGCTTTCCCCTCAAGAAGCCTTTCGCTAAGACAGTTCTTGTGGAATTGGCAAAGTAATATTTGGGAGCCCATAGAGGGCTATGGTGAAAAAGGAAATATCCTCAGATGAAATCTGGAAAGAAGCTTTCTGAGAAACTGCTCTGTGATGTGTGACTTCCACTCACAGAGTTACATCTGTATTTCGTGGATCTCTTTGCTAGCCTTATTTCTGTGGAATCTGAGAACAGATATTTCGGATCCCTTTGAAGACTATAGGGCCAAAGGAAATATCCTGCGATAACAAAGAGAAAGAAGCTTTCTGAGAAACTTCTTTGTGTTCTGTGAAATCATCTCACAGAGTTACAGCTTTCCCCTCAAGAAGCCTTTCGCTAAGACAGTTCTTGTGGAATTGGCAAAGTGATATTTGGAAGTCCATAGAGGGCTATGGTGAAAAAGGAAATATCCTCAGATGAAATCTGGAAAGAAGCTTTCTGAGAAACTGCTTAGTGTTCTGTTCATTCATCTCACAGAGTTACATCTGTGTTTCGTGGATCTCTTTGCTAGCCTTATTTCTGTGGAATCTGAGAACAGATATTTCGGATCCCTTTGAAGACTATAGGGCCAAAGGAAATATCCTCCGATAACAAAGAGAAAGAAGCTTTCTGAGAAACTTCTTTGTGTTCTGTGAAATCATCTCACAGAGTTACAGCTTTCCCCTCAAGAAGCCTTTCGCCAAGACAGTTCTTGTGGAATTGGCAAAGTGATATTTGGAAGCCCGTAGAGAGCTATGGTGAAAAAGGAAATATCCTCAGATGAAATCTGGAAAGAAGCTTTCTTAGAAAATGCTTAGTGTTCTGTTCATTCATCTCATAGAATTACATCTGTGTTTCGTGGATCTCTTTGCTAGCCTTATTTCTGTGGAATCTGAGAACAGATATTTCGGATCCCTTTGAAGACTACAGGGCCAAAGGAAATATCCTCCGATAACAGGGAGAAAGAAGCTTTCTGAGAAACTTCTTTGTGTTCTGTGAAATCATCTCACAGAGTTACAGCTTTCCCCTCAAGAAGCCTTTCGCTAAGACAGTTCTTGTGGAATTGGCAAAGTAATATTTGGAAGCCCATAGAGGGCTATGGTGAAAAAGGAAACATCCTCAGAGGAAATCTGGAAAGAAGCTTTCTGAGAAACTGCTCTGTGATGTGTGACTTCCACTCACAGAGTTACATCTGTATTTCGTGGATCTCTTTGCTAGCCTTATTTCTGTGGAATCTGAGAACAGATATTTTGGATCCCTTTGAAGACTATAGGGCCAAAGGAAATATCCTCTGATAACAAAGAGAAAGAAGCTTTCTGAGAAACTTCTTTGTGTTCTGTGAAATCATCTCACAGAGTTACAGCTTTCCCCTCAAGAAGCCTTTCGCTAAGACAGTTCTTGTGGAATTGGCAAAGTGATTTTTGGAAGCCCGTAGAGGGCTATGGTGAAAAAGGAAATAACCTCAGATGAAATCTGGAAAGAAGCTTTCTGAGAAACTGCTTAGTGTTCTGTTCATTCATCTCACAGAGTTACATCTGTGTTTCGTGGATCTCTTTGCTAGCCTTATTTCTGTGGAATCTGAGAACAGATATTTCGGATCCCTTTGAAGACTATAGGGCCAAAGGAAATATCATACGATAACAAAGAGAAAGAAGCTTTCTGAGAAACTTCTTTGTGTTCTGTGAAATCATCTCACAGAGTTACAGATTTCCCCTCAAGAAGCCTTTCGCCAAGACAGTTCTTGTGGAATTGGCAAAGTGATATTTGGAAGCCCGTAGAGGGCTATGGTGAAAAAGGAAATATCCTCAGATGAAATCTGGAAAGAAGCTTTCTGAGAAACTGCTTAGTGTTCTGTTCATTCATCTCATAGAATTACATCTGTGTTTCGTGGATCTCTTTGCTAGCCTTATTTCTGTGGAATCTGAGAACAGATATTTCGGATCCCTTTGAAGACTATAGGGCCAAAGGAAATATCCTCCGATAACAAAGAGAAAGAAGCTTTCTGAGAAACTTCTTTGTGTTCTGTGAAATCATCTCACAGAGTTACAGCTTTCCCCTCAAGAAGCCTTTCGCTAAGACAGTTCTTGTGGAATTGGCAAAGTGATATTTGGAAGCGCATAGAGGGCTATGGTGAAAAAGGAAATATCCTCAGATGAAATCTGGAAAGAAGCTTTCTGAGAAACTGCTTAGTGTTCTGTTCATTCATCTCACAGAGTTACATCTGTGTTTCGTGGATCTCTTTGCTAGCCTTATTTCTGTGGAATCTGAGAACAGATATTTCGGATCCCTTTGAAGACTATATGGCCAAAGGAAATATCATCCGATAACAAAGAGAAAGAAGCTTTCTGAGAAACTTCTTTGTGTTCTGTGAAATCAACTCACAGAGTTACAGCTTTCCCCTCAAGAAGCCTTTCGCCAAGACAGTTATTGTGGAATTGGCAAAGTGATATTTGGAAGCCCGTAGAGGGCTATGGTGAAAAAGGAAATATCCTCAGATGAAATCTGGAAAGAAGCTTTCTGAGAAAATGCTTAGTGTTCTGTTCATTCATCTCACAGAGTTACATCAGTATTTTGTGGATCTCTTTGCTAGCCTTATTTCTGTGGAATCTGAGAACAGATATTTCGGATCCCTTTGAAGACTATAGGGCCAAAGGAAATATCATCCGATAACAAAGAGAAAGAAGCTTTCTGAGAAACTTCTTTGTGTTCTGTGAAATCATCTCACAGAGTTACAGCTTTCCCCTCAAGAAGCCTTTCGCTAAGACAGTTCTTGTGGAAATGGCAAAGTGATATTTGGAAGCCCATAGAGGGCTACGGTGAAAAAGGAAATATCCTCAGATGAAATCTGGAAAGAAGCTTTCTGAGAAACTGCTCTGTGATGTGTGACTTCCACTCAGAGAGTTACATCTGTATTTCGTGGATCTCTTTGCTAGCCTTATTTCTGTGGAATCTGAGAACAGATATTTCGGATCCCTTTGAAGACTATAGGGCCAAAGGAAATATCCTGCGATAACAAAGAGAAAGAAGCTTTCTGAGAAACTTCTTTGTGTTCTGTGAAATCATCTCACAGAGTTACAGCTTTCCCCTCAAGAAGCCTTTCGCTAAGACAGTTCTTGTGGAATTGGCAAACTGATATTTGGAAGCCCATAGAGGGCTATGGTGAAAAAGGAAATATCCTCAGATGAAATCTGGAAAGAAGCTTTCTGAGAAACTGCTTAGTGTTCTGTTCATTCATCTCACAGAGTTACATCTGCGTTTCGTGGATCTCTTTGCTAGTCTTATTTCTGTGGAATCTGAGAACAGATATTTCGGATCCCTTTGAAGACTATAGGGCCAAAGGAAATATCCTCCGATAACAAAGAGAAAGAAGCTTTCTGAGAAACATCTTTGTGTTCTGTGAAATCATCTCACAGAGTTACAGCTTTCCCCTCAAGAAGCCTTTCGCTAAGACAGTTCTTGTGGAATTGGCAAAGTGATATTTGGAAGCCCATAGAGGGCTATGGTGAAAAAGGAAATATCCTCAGATGAAATCTGGAAAGAAGCTTTCTGAGAAACTGCTTAGTGTTCTGTTCATTCATCTCACAGAGTTAAATCTGTATTTCGTGGATCTCTTTGCTAGCCTCATTTCTGTGGAATCTGAGAACAGATATTTCGGATCCCTTTGAAGACTATAGGGCCAAAGGAAATATCTTCCTATAACAAAGAGAAAGAAGCTTTCTGAGATACTTCTTTGTGTTCTGCGAAATCATCACACAGAGTTACAGCTTTCCCCTCAAGAAGCCTTTCGCTAAGACAGTTCTTGTGGAATTGGCAAAGTAATATTTGGGAGCCCATAGAGGGCTATGGTGAAAAAGGAAATATCCTCAGATGAAATCTGGAAAGAAGCTTTCTGAGAAACTGCTCTGTGATGTGTGACTTCCACTCACAGAGTTACATCTGTATTTCGTGGATCTCTTTGCTAGCCTTATTTCTGTGGAATCTGAGAACAGATATTTCGGATCCCTTTGAAGACTATAGGGCCAAAGGAAATATCCTGCGATAACAAAGAGAAAGAAGCTTTCTGAGAAACTTCTTTGTGTTCTGTGAAATCATCTCACAGAGTTACAGCTTTCCCCTCAAGAAGCCTTTCGCTAAGACAGTTCTTGTGGAATTGGCAAAGTGATATTTGGAAGCCCATAGAGGGCTATGGTGAAAAAGGAAATATCCTCAGATGAAATCTGGAAAGAAGCTTTCTGAGAAACTGCTTAGTGTTCTGTTCATTCATCTCACAGAGTTACATCTGTGTTTCGTGGATCTCTTTGCTAGCCTTATTTCTGTGGAATCTGAGAACAGATATTTCGGATCCCTTTGAAGACTATAGGGCCAAAGGAAATATCCTCCGATAACAAAGAGAAAGAAGCTTTCTGAGAAACTTCTTTGTGTTCTGTGAAATCATCTCACAGAGTTACAGCTTTCCCCTCAAGAAGCCTTTCGCCAAGACAGTTCTTGTGGAATTGGCAAAGTGATATTTGGAAGCCCGTAGAGAGCTATGGTGAAAAAGGAAATATCCTCAGATGAAATCTGGAAAGAAGCTTTCTTAGAAAATGCTTAGTGTTCTGTTCATTCATCTCATAGAATTACATCTGTGTTTCGTGGATCTCTTTGCTAGCCTTATTTCTGTGGAATCTGAGAACAGATATTTCGGATCCCTTTGAAGACTACAGGGCCAAAGGAAATATCCTCCGATAACAGGGAGAAAGAAGCTTTCTGAGAAACTTCTTTGTGTTCTGTGAAATCATCTCACAGAGTTACAGCTTTCCCCTCAAGAAGCCTTTCGCTAAGACAGTTCTTGAGGAATTGGCAAAGTGATATTTGGAAGCCCATAGAGGGCTACGGTGAAAAAGGAAATATCCTCAGATGAAATCTGGAAAGAAGCTTTCTGAGAAACTGCTTAGTGTTCTGTTCATTCATCTCATAGAGTTACATCTGTATTTCGTGGATCTCTTTGCTAGCCTTATTTCTGTGGAATCTGAGAACAGATATTTCGGATCCCTTTGAAGACTATAGGGCCAAAGAAATATCCTGCGATAACAAAGAGAAAGAAGCTTTCTGAGAAACTTCTTTGTGTTCTGTGAAATCATCTCACAGAGTTACAGGTTTCCCCTCAAGAAGCCTTTCGCTAAGACAGTTCTTGTGGAATTGGCAAAGTGATATTTGGAAGCCCATAGAGGGCTAGGGTGAAAAAGGAAATATTCTCAGATGAAATCTGGAAAGAAGCTTTCTGAGAAACTGCTCTGTGATGTGTGACATCCACTCACAGAGTTACACCTGTATTTCGTGGATCTCTTTGCTAGCCTTATTTCTGTGGAATCTGAGAACAGATATTTTGGATCCCTTTGAAGACTATAGGGACAAAGGAAATATCCTCTGATAACAAAGAGAAAGAAGCTTTCTGAGAAACTTCTTTGTGTTCTGTGAAATCATCTCACAGAGTTACAGCTTTCCCCTCAAGAAGCCTTTCGCTAAGACAGTTCTTGTGGAATTGGCAAAGTGATATTTGGAAGCCCATAGAGGGCTATGGAGAAAAAGGAAATATCCTCAGATGAAATCTGGAAAGAAGCTTTCTGAGAAACTGCTTCGTGTTCTGTTCATTCATCTCACAGAGTTACATCTGAGTTTCGTGGATCTCTTTGCTAGCCTTATTTCTGTGGAATCTGAGAACAGATATTTCGGATCCCTTTGAAGACTATAGGGCCAAAGGAAATATCCTCCGATAACAAAGAGAAAGAAGCTTTCTGAGAAACTTCTTTGTGTTCTGTGAAATCATCTCACAGAGTTACAGCTTTCCCCTCAAGAAGCCTTTCGCTAAGACAGTTCTTGTGGAATTGGCAAAGTGATATTTGGAAGCCCATAGAGGGCTATGGTGAAAAAGGAAATATCCTCAGATGAAATCTGGAAAGAAGCTTTCTGAGAAACTGCTTAGTGTTCTGTTCATTCATCTCACAGAGTTACATCTGTGTTTCGTGGATCTCTTTGCTAGCCTTATTTCTGTGGAATCTGAGAACAGATATTTCGGATCCCTTTGAAGACTATATGGCCAAAGGAAATATCATCCGATAACAAAGAGAAAGAAGATTTCTGAGAAACTTCTTTGTGTTCTGTGAAATCATCTCACAGAGTTACAGCTTTCCCCTCAAGAAGCCTTTCGCCAAGACAGTTCTTGTGGAATTGGCAAAGTGATATTTGGAAGCCCATAGAGGGCTATGGTGAAAAAGGAAATATCCTCAGATGAAATCTGGAAAGAAGCTTTCTGAGAAACTGCTCTGTGATGTGTGACTTCCACTCACAGAGTTACATCTCTGTTTCATGGATCTTCTTGCTAGCCTTATTTCTGTGGAATCTGAGAACAGATATTTTGGATCCCTTTGAAGACTATAGGGCCAAAGGAAATATCCTCTGATAACAAAGAGAAAGAAGCTTTCTGAGAAACTTCTTTGTGTTCTGTGAAATCATCTCACAGAGTTACAGCTTTCCCCTCAAGAAGATTTTCGCTAAGACAGTTCTTGTGGAATTGGCAAAGTGATATTTGGAAGCCCATAGAGGGCTATGGAGAAAAAGGAAATATCCTCAGATGAAATCTGGAAAGAAGCTTTCTGAGAAACTGCTTCCTGTTCTGTTCATTCATCTCACAGAGTTACATCTGTATTTCGTGGATCTCTTTGCTAGCCTTATTTCTGTGGAATCTGAGAACAGATATTTCGGATCCCTTTGAAGACTATAGGGTCAAAGGAAATATCCTCCGATAACAAAGAGAAAGAAGCTTTCTGAGAAACTTCTTTGTGTTCTGTGAAATCATCACACAGAGTTACAGCTTTCCCCTCAAGAAGCCTTTCGCTAAGACAGTTCTTGTGGAATTGGCAAAGTAATATTTGGAAGCCCATAGAGGGCTATGGTGAAAAAGGAAACATCCTCAGAGGAAATCTGGAAAGAAGCTTTCTGAGAAACTGCTCTGTGATGTGTGACTTCCACTCACAGAGTTACATCTGTATTTCGTGGATCTCTTTGCTAGCCTTATTTCTGTGGAATCTGAGAACAGATATTTTGGATCCCTTTGAAGACTATAGGGGCAAAGGAAATATCCTCTGATAACAAAGAGAAAGAAGCTTTCTGAGAAACTTCTTTGTGTTCTGTGAAATCATCTCACAGAGTTACAGCTTTCCCCTCAAGAAGCCTTTCGCTAAGACAGTTCTTGTGGAATTGGCAAAGTGATATTTAGAAGCCCATAGAGGGCTATGGTGAAAAAGGAAATATCCTCAGATGAAATCTGGTAAGAAGCTTTCTGAGAAACTGCTTAGTGTTCTGTTCATTCATCTCACAGAGTTACATCTGTGTTTCGTGGATCTCTTTGCTAGCCTTATTCCTGTGGAATCTGAGAACAGATATTTCGGATCCCTTTGAAGACTATAGGGCCAAAGGAAATATCCTCCGATAACAAAGAAAAAGAAGCTTTCTGAGAAACTTCTTTGTGTTCTGTGAAATCATCTCACAGAGTTACAGCTTTCCCCTCAAGAAGCCTTTCGCTAAGACAGTTCTTGTGGAATTGGCAAAGTGATATTTGGAAGCCCGTAGAGGGCTATGGTGAAAAAGGAAATAACCTCAGATGAAATCTGGAAAGAAGCTTTCTGAGAAACTGCTTAGTGTTCTGTTCATTCATCTCACAGAGTTACATCTGTGTTTCGTGGATCTCTTTGCTAGCCTTATTTCTGTGGAATCTGAGAACAGATATTTCGGATCCCTTTGAAGACTATATGGCCAAAGGAAATATCATCCGATAACAAAGAGAAAGAAGCTTTCTGAGAAACTTCTTTGTGTTCTGTGAAATCATCTCACAGAGTTACAGCTTTCCCCTCAAGAAGCCTTTCGCCAAGACAGTTCTTGTGGAATTGGCAAAGTGATATTTGGAAGCCCGTAGAGGGCTATGGTGAAAAAGGAAATATCCTCAGATGAAATCTGGAAAGAAGCTTTCTGAGAAACTGCTTAGTGTTCTGTTCATTCATCTCATAGAATTACATCTGTGTTTCGTGGATCTCTTTGCTAGCCTTATTTCTGTGGAATCTGAGAACAGATATTTCGGATCCCTTTGAAGACTATAGGGCCAAAGGAAATATCATCCGATAACAAAGAGAAAGAAGCTTTCTGAGAAACTTCTTTGTGTTCTGTGAAATCATCTCACAGAGTTACAGCTTTCCCCTCAAGAAGCCTTTCGCTAAGACAGTTCTTGTGGAATTGGCAAAGTGATATTTGGAAGCCCATAGAGGGCTATGGTGAAAAAGGAAATATCCTCAGATGAAATCTGGAAAGAAGCTTTCTGAGAAACTGCTTAGTGTTCTGTTCATTCATCTCACAGAGTTACATCTGTGTTTCGTGGATCTCTTTGCTAGCCTTATTTCTGTGGAATCTGAGAACAGATATTTCGGATCCCTTTGAAGACTATATGGCCAAAGGAAATATCATCCGATAACAAAGAGAAAGAAGCTTTCTGAGAAACTTCTTTGTGTTCTGTGAAATCATCTCACAGAGTTACAGCTTTCCCCTCAAGAAGCCTTTCGCCAAGACAGTTCTTGTGGAATTGGCAAAGTGATATTTGGAAGCCCGTAGAGGGCTATGGTGAAAAAGGAAATATCCTCAGATGAAATCTGAAAAGAAGCTTTCTGAGAAACTGCTCTGTGATGTGTGACTTCCACTCACAGAGTTACATCTGTATTTCGTGGATCTCTTTGCTAGCCTTATTTCTGTGGAATCTGAGAACAGATATTTTGGATCCCTTTGAAGACTATAGGGCCAAAGGAAATATCCGCTGATAACAAAGAGAAAGAAGCTTTCTGAGAAACTTCTTTGTGTTCTGTGAAATCATCTCACAGAGTTACAGCTTTCCCCTCAAGAAGCCTTTCGCTAAGACAGTTCTTGTGGAATTGGCAAAGTGATATTTGGAAGCCCATAGAGGGCTATGGTGAAAAAGGAAATATCCTCAGATGAAATCTGGAAAGAAGCTTTCTGAGAAACTGCTTAGAGTTCTGTTCATTCATCTCACAGAGTTACATCTGTGTTTCGTGGATCTCTTTGCTAGCCTTATTTCTGTGGAATCTGAGAACAGATATTTCGGATCCCTTTGAAGACTATATGGCCAAAGGAAATATCTTCCGATAACAAAGAGAAAGAAGCTTTCTGAGAAACTTCTTTGTGTTCTGTGAAATCATCTCACAGAGTTACAGCTTTCCCCTCAAGAAGCCTTTCGCCAAGACAGTTCTTGTGGAATTGGCAAAGTGATATTTGGAAGCCCGTAGAGGGCTATGGTGAAAAAGGAAATATCCTCAGATGAAATCTTGAAAGAAGCTTTCTGAGAAACTGCTTAGTGTTCTGTTCATTCATCTCATAGAATTACATCTGTGTTTCGTGGATCTCTTTGCTAGCCTTATTTCTGTGGAATCTGAGAACAGATATTTTGGATCCCTTTGAAGACTATAGGGGCAAAGGAAATATCCTCTGATAACAAAGAGAAAGAAGCTTTCTGAGAAACTTCTTTGTGTTCTGTGAAATCATCTCACAGAGTTACAGCTTTCCCCTCAAGAAGCCTTTCGCTAAGACAGTTCTTGTGGAATTGGCAAAGTGATATTTAGAAGCCCATAGAGGGCTATGGTGAAAAAGGAAATATCCTCAGATGAAATCTGGTAAGAAGCTTTCTGAGAAACTGCTTAGTGTTCTGTTCATTCATCTCACAGAGTTACATCTGTGTTTCGTGGATCTCTTTGCTAGCCTTATTCCTGTGGAATCTGAGAACAGATATTTCGGATCCCTTTGAAGACTATAGGGCCAAAGGAAATATCCTCCGATAACAAAGAAAAAGAAGCTTTCTGAGAAACTTCTTTGTGTTCTGTGAAATCATCTCACAGAGTTACAGCTTTCCCCTCAAGAAGCCTTTCGCTAAGACAGTTCTTGTGGAATTGGCAAAGTGATATTTGGAAGCCCGTAGAGGGCTATGGTGAAAAAGGAAATAACCTCAGATGAAATCTGGAAAGAAGCTTTCTGAGAAACTGCTTAGTGTTCTGTTCATTCATCTCACAGAGTTACATCTGTGTTTCGTGGATCTCTTTGCTAGCCTTATTTCTGTGGAATCTGAGAACAGATATTTCGGATCCCTTTGAAGACTATATGGCCAAAGGAAATATCATCCGATAACAAAGAGAAAGAAGCTTTCTGAGAAACTTCTTTGTGTTCTGTGAAATCATCTCACAGAGTTACAGCTTTCCCCTCAAGAAGCCTTTCGCCAAGACAGTTCTTGTGGAATTGGCAAAGTGATATTTGGAAGCCCGTAGAGGGCTATGGTGAAAAAGGAAATATCCTCAGATGAAATCTGGAAAGAAGCTTTCTGAGAAACTGCTTAGTGTTCTGTTCATTCATCTCATAGAATTACATCTGTGTTTCGTGGATCTCTTTGCTAGCCTTATTTCTGTGGAATCTGAGAACAGATATTTCGGATCCCTTTGAAGACTATAGGGCCAAAGGAAATATCCTCCGATAACAAAGAGAAAGAAGCTTTCTGAGAAACTTATTTGTGTTCTGTGAAATCATCTCACAGAGTTACAGCTTTCCCCTCAAGAAGCCTTTCGCTAAGACAGTTCTTGTGGAATTGGCAAAGTGATATTTGGAAGCCCATAGAGGGCTATGGTGAAAAAGGAAATATCCTCAGATGAAATCTGGAAAGAAGCTTTCTGAGAAACTGCTTAGTGTTCTGTTCATTCATCTCACAGAGTTACATCTGTGTTTCGTGGATCTCTTTGCTAGCCTTATTTCTGTGGAATCTGAGAACAGATATTTCGGATCCCTTTGAAGACTATATGGCCAAAGGAAATATCATCCGATAACAAAGAGAAAGAAGCTTTCTGAGAAACTTCTTTGTGTTCTGTGAAATCATCTCACAGAGTTACAGCTTTCCCCTCAAGAAGCCTTTCGCCAAGACAGTTCTTGTGGAATTGGCAAAGTGATATTTGGAAGCCCGTAGAGGGCTATGGTGAAAAAGGAAATATCCTCAGATGAAATCTGAAAAGAAGCTTTCTGAGAAACTGCTCTGTGATGTGTGACTTCCACTCACAGAGTTACATCTGTATTTCGTGGATCTCTTTGCTAGCCTTATTTCTGTGGAATCTGAGAACAGATATTTTGGATCCCTTTGAAGACTATAGGGCCAAAGGAAATATCCGCTGATAACAAAGAGAAAGAAGCTTTCTGAGAAACTTCTTTGTGTTCTGTGAAATCATCTCACAGAGTTACAGCTTTCCCCTCAAGAAGCCTTTCGCTAAGACAGTTCTTGTGGAATTGGCAAAGTGATATTTGGAAGCCCATAGAGGGCTATGGTGAAAAAGGAAATATCCTCAGATGAAATCTGGAAAGAAGCTTTCTGAGAAACTGCTTAGAGTTCTGTTCATTCATCTCACAGAGTTACATCTGTGTTTCGTGGATCTCTTTGCTAGCCTTATTTCTGTGGAATCTGAGAACAGATATTTCGGATCCCTTTGAAGACTATATGGCCAAAGGAAATATCTTCCGATAACAAAGAGAAAGAAGCTTTCTGAGAAACTTCTTTGTGTTCTGTGAAATCATCTCACAGAGTTACAGCTTTCCCCTCAAGAAGCCTTTCGCCAAGACAGTTCTTGTGGAATTGGCAAAGTGATATTTGGAAGCCCGTAGAGGGCTATGGTGAAAAAGGAAATATCCTCAGATGAAATCTTGAAAGAAGCTTTCTGAGAAACTGCTTAGTGTTCTGTTCATTCATCTCATAGAATTACATCTGTGTTTCGTGGATCTCTTTGCTAGCCTTATTTCTGTGGAATCTGAGAACAGATATTTCGGATCCCTTAGAAGACTATAGGGCCAAAGGAAATATCCTCCGATAACATAGAGAAACAAGCTTTCTGAGAAACTTCTTTGTGTTCTGTGAAATCATCTCACAGAGTTACAGCTTTCCCCTCAAGAAGTCTTTCGCTAAGACAGTTCTTGTGGAATTGGCAAAGTGATATTTGGAAGCCCGTAGAGGGCTATGGTGAAAAAGGAAATATCCTCAGATGAAATCTGGAAAGAAGCTTTCTGAGAAACTGCTTAGTGTTCTGTTCACTCATCTCACAGAGTTACATCTGTATTTCGTGGATCTCTTTGCTAGCCTTATTTCTGTGGTATCTGAGAACAGATATTTCGGATCCCTTTGAAGACTATAGGGCCAAAGGAAATATCCTGCGATAACAAAGAGAAAGAAGCTTTCTGAGAAACTTCTTTGTGTTCTGTGAAATCATCTCACAGAGTTACAGCTTTCCCCTCAAGAAGCCTTTCGCTAAGACAGTTCTTGTGGATTTGGCAAAGTGATATTTGGAAGCCCATAGAGGGCAATGGTGAAAAAGGAAATATCCTCAGATGAAATCTGGAAAGAAGCTTTCTGAGAAACTGCTTAGTGTTCTGTTCATTCATCTCACAGAGTTACATCTGTGTTTCGTGGATCTCTTTGCTAGCCTTATTTCTGTGGAATCTGAGAACAGATATTTCGGATCCCTTTGAAGACTATATGGCCAAAGGAAATATCATCCGATAACAAAGAGAAAGAAGCTTTCTGAGAAACTTCTTTGTGTTCTGTGAAATCATCTCACAGAGTTACAGCTTTCCCCTCAAGAAGCCTTTCGCCAAGACAGTTCTTGTGGAATTGGCAAAGTGATATTTGGAAGCCCATAGAGGGCTATGGTTAAAAAGGAAATATCCTCAGATGAAATCTGGAAAGAAGCTTTCTGAGAAACTGCTCTGTGATGTGTGACTTCCACTCACAGAGTTACATCTCTGTTTCGTGGATCTTCTTGCTAGCCTTATTTCTGTGGAATCTGAGAACAGATATTTCGGATCCCTTTGAAGACTATAGGGCCAAAGGAAATATCCTCTGATAACAAAGAGAAAGAAGCTTTCTGAGAAACTTCCTTGTGTTCTGTGAAATCATCTCACAGAGTTACAGCTTTCCCCTCAAGAAGCCTTTCGCTAAGACAGTTCTTGTGGAATTGGCAAAGTGATATTTGGAAGCCCATAGAGGTCTATGGTGAAAAAGGAAATATCCTCAGATGAAATCTGGAAAGAAGCTTTCTGAGAAACTGCTTCGTGTTCTGTTCATTCATCTCACAGAGTTACATCTGTATTTCGTGGATCTCTTTGCTACCCTTATTTCTGTGGAATCTGAGAACATATATTTCGGATCCCTTTGAAGACTATAGGGCCAAAGGAAATATCCTCCGATAACAAAGAGAAAGAAGCTTTCTGAGAAACTTCTTTGTGTTCTGTGAAATCATCACACAGAGTTACAGCTTTCCCCTCAAGAAGCCTTTCGCTAAGACAGTTCTTGTGGAATTGGCAAAGTAATATTTGGAAGCCCATAGAGGGCTATGGTGAAAAAGGAAACATCCACAAAGGAAATCTGGAAAGAAGCTTTCTGAGAAACTGCTCTGTGATGTGTGACTTCCACTCACAGAGTTACATCTGTATTTCGTGGATCTCTTTGCTAGCCTTATTTCTGTGGAATCTGAGAACAGATATTTCGGATCCCTTTGAAGACTATAGGGCCAAAGGAAATATCCTGCGATAACAAAGAGAAAGAAGCTTTCTGAGAAACTTCTTTGTGTTCTGTGAAATCATCTCACAGAGTTACAGCTTTCCCCTCAAGAAGCCTTTCGCTAAGACAGTTCTTGTGGATTTGGCAAAGTGATATTTGGAAGCCCATAGAGGGCTATGGTGAAAAAGGAAATATCCTCAGATGAAATCTGGAAAGAAGCTTTCTGAGAAACTGCTTAGTGTTCTGTTCATTCATCTCACAGAGTTACATCTGCATTTCGTGGATCTCTTTGCTAGCCTCATTTCTGTGGAATCTGAGAACAGATATTTCGGATCCCTTTGAAGACTACAGGGCCAAAGGAAATATCCTCCTATAACAAAGAGAAAGAAGCTTTCTGAGAAACTTCTTTGTGTTCTGTGAAATCATCTCACAGAGTTACAGCTTTCCCCTCAAGAAGCCTTTCGCTAAGACAGTTCTTGTGGAATTGGCAAAGTGATATTTGGAAGCCCATAGAGGGCTATGGTGAAAAAGGAAATATCCTCAGATGAAATCTGGAAAGAAGCTTTCTGAGAAACTGCTTAGTGTTCTGTTCATTCATCTCACAGAGTTACATCTGTGTTTCGTGGATCTCTTTGCTAGCCTTATTTCTGTGGAATCTGAGAACAGATATTTCGGATCCCTTTGAAGACTATAGGGCCAAAGGAAATATCCTCCGATAACAAAGAGAAAGAAGCTTTCTGAGAAACTTCTTTGTGTTCTGTGAAATCATCTCACAGAGTTACAGCTTTCCCCTCAAGAAGCCTTTCGCTAAGACAGTTCTTGTGGAATTGGCAAAGTGATATTTGGAAGCCCATAGAGGGCTATGGTGAAAAAGGAAATATCCTCAGATGAAATCTGGAAAGAAGCTTTCTGAGAAACTGCTTAGTGTTCTGTTCATTCATCTCACAGAGTTACATCTGCATTTCGTGGATCTCTTTGCTAGCCTCATTTCTGTGGAATCTGAGAACAGATATTTCGGATCCCTTTGAAGACTACAGGGCCAAAGGAAATATCCTCCTATAACAAAGAGAAAGAAGCTTTCTGAGAAACTTCTTTGTGTTCTGTGAAATCATCTCACAGAGTTACAGCTTTCCCCTCAAGAAGCCTTTCGCTAAGACAGTTCTTGTGGAATTGGCAAAGTGATATTTGGAAGCCCATAGAGGGCTATGGTGAAAAAGGAAATATCCTCAGATGAAATCTGGAAAGAAGCTTTCTGAGAAACTGCTTAGTGTTCTGTTCATTCATCTCACAGAGTTACATCTGTGTTTCGTGGATCTCTTTGCTAGCCTTATTTCTGTGGAATCTGAGAACAGATATTTCGGATCCCTTTGAAGACTATAGGGCCAAAGGAAATATCCTCCGATAACAAAGAGAAAGAAGCTTTCTGAGAAACTTCTTTGTGTTCTGTGAAATCATCTCACAGAGTTACAGCTTTCCCCTCAAGAAGCCTTTCGCTAAGACAGTTCTTGTGGAATTGGCAAAGTGATATTTGGAAGCCCATAGAGGGCTATGGTGAAAAAGGAAATATCCTCAGATGAAATCTGGAAAGAAGCTTTCTGAGAAACTGCTCTGTGATGTGTGACTTCCACTCACAGAGTTACACCTGTATTTCGTGGATCCCTTTGCTAGCCTTATTTCTGTGGAATCTGAGAACAGATATTTTGGATCCCTTTGAAGACTATAGGGCCAAAGGAAATATCCTCTGATAACAAAGAGAAAGAAGCTTTCTGAGAAACTTCTTTGTGTTCTGTGAAATCATCTCACAGAGTTACAGCTTTCCCCTCAAGAAGCCTTTCGCTAAGACAGTTCTTGTGGAATTGGCAAAGTGATATTTGGAAGCCCATAGAGGGCTATGGTGAAAAAGGAAATATCCTCAGATGAAATCTGGAAAGAAGCTTTCTGAGAAACTGCTGAGTGTTCTCTTCATTCATCTCACAGAGTTACATCTGTGTTTCGTGGATCTCTTTGCTAGCCTTATTTCTGTGGAATCTGAGAACAGATATTTCGGATCCCTTTGAAGACTATAGGGCCAAAGGAAATATCCTCCGATAACAAAGAGAAAGAAGCTTTCTGAGAAACTTCTTTGTGTTCTGTGAAATCATCTCACAGAGTTACAGCTTTCCCCTCAAGAAGCCTTTCGCTAAGACAGTTCTTTTGGAATTGGCAAAGTGATATTTGGAAGCCCATAGAGGGCTATGGTGAAAAAGGAAATATCCTCAGATGAAATCTGGAAAGAAGCTTTCTGAGAAACTGCTTAGTGTTCTGTTCATTCATCTCACAGAGTTACATCTGTGTTTCGTGGATCTCTTTGCTAGCCTTATTTCTGTGGAATCTGAGAACAGATATTTCGGATCCCTTTGAAGACTATATGGCCAAAGGAAATATCATCCGATAACAAAGAGAAAGAAGCTTTCTGAGAAACTTCTTTGTGTTCTGTGAAATCATCTCACAGAGTTACAGCTTTCCCCTCAAGAAGCCTTTCGCCAAGACAGTTCTTGTGGAATTGGCAAAGTGATATTTGGAAGCCCATAGAGGGCTATGGTTAAAAAGGAAATATCCTCAGATGAAATCTGGAAAGAAGCTTTCTGAGAAACTGCTCTGTGATGTGTGACTTCCACTCACAGAGTTACATCTCTGTTTCGTGGATCTTCTTGCTAGCCTTATTTCTGTGGAATCTGAGAACAGATATTTCGGATCCCTTTGAAGACTATAGGGCCAAAGGAAATATCCTCTGATAACAAAGAGAAAGAAGCTTTCTGAGAAACTTCCTTGTGTTCTGTGAAATCATCTCACAGAGTTACAGCTTTCCCCTCAAGAAGCCTTTCGCTAAGACAGTTCTTGTGGAATTGGCAAAGTGATATTTGGAAGCCCATAGAGGGCTATGGTGAAAAAGGAAATATCCTCAGATGAAATCTGGAAAGAAGCTTTCTGAGAAACTGCTTCGTGTTCTGTTCATTCATCTCACAGAGTTACATCTGTATTTCGTGGATCTCTTTGCTAGCCTTATTTCTGTGGAATCTGAGAACATATATTTCGGATCCCTTTGAAGACTATAGGGCCAAAGGAAATATCCTCCGATAACAAAGAGAAAGAAGCTTTCTGAGAAACTTCTTTGTGTTCTGTGAAATCATCACACAGAGTTACAGCTTTCCCCTCAAGAAGCCTTTCGCTAAGACAGTTCTTGTGGAATTGGCAAAGTGATATTTGGAACCCCATAGAGGGCTATGGTGAAAAACGAAACATCCACAGAGGAAATCTGGAAAGAAGCTTTCTGAGAAACTGCTCTGTGATGTGTGACTTCCACTCACAGAGTTACATCTGTGTTTCGTGGATCTCTTTGCTAGCCTTATTTCTGTGGAATCTGAGAACAGATATTTCGGATCCCTTTGAAGACTATATGGCCAAAGGAAATATCATCCGATAACAAAGAGAAAGAAGCTTTCTGAGAAACTTCTTTGTGTTCTGTGAAATCATCTCACAGAGTTACAGCTTTCCCCTCAAGAAGCCTTTCGCTAAGACAGTTCTTGTGGAATTGGCAAAGTGATATTTGGAAGCCCATAGAGGGCTATGGTGAAAAAGGAAATATCCTCAGATGAAATCTGGAAAGAAGCGTTCTGAGAAACTGCTCTGTGATGTGTGACTTCCACTCACAGAGTTACATCTCTATTTCGTGGATCTTCTTGCTAGCCTTATTTCTGTGGAATCTGAGAACAGATATTTCGGATCCCTTTGAAGACTATAGGGCCAAAGGAAATATCCTCTGATAACAAAGAGAAAGAAGCTTTCTGAGAAACTTCTTTGTGATCTGTGAAATCATCTCACAGAGTTACAGCTTTCCCCTCAAGAAGCCTTTCGCTAAGACAGTTCTTGTGGAATTGGCAAAGTGATATTTGGAAGCCCATAGAGGGCTATGGAGAAAAAGGAAATATCCTCAGATGAAATCTGGAAAGAAGCTTTCTGAGAAACTGCTTCGTGTTCTGTTCATTCATCTCACAGAGTTACATCTGTATTTCGTGGATCTCTTTGCTAGCCTTATTTCTGTGGAATCTGAGAACATATATTTCGGACCCCTTTGAAGACTATAGGGCCAAAGGAAATATCCTCCGATAACAAAGAGAAAGAAGCTTTCTGAGAAACTTCTTTGTGTTCTGTGAAATCATCACACAGAGTTACAGCTTTCCCCTCAAGAAGCCTTTCGCTAAGACAGTTCTTGTGGAATTGGCAAAGTAATATTTGGAAGCCCATAGAGGGCTATGGTGAAAAAGGAAACATCCACAGAGGAAATCTGGAAAGAAGCTTTCTGAGAAACTGCTTTGTGATGTGTGACTTCCACTCACAGAGTTACATCTGTATTTCGTGGATCTCTTTGCTAGCCTTATTTCTGTGGAATCTGAGAACAGATATTTTGGATCCCTTTGAAGACTATAGGGCCAAAGGAAATATCCTCTGATAACAAAGAGAAAGAAGCTTTCTGAGAAACTTCTTTGTGTTCTGTGAAATCATCTCACAGAGTTACAGCTTTCCCCTCAAGAAGCCTTTCGCTAAGACAGTTCTTGTGGAATTGGCAAAGTGATATTTGGAAGCCCATAGAGGGCTATGGTGAAAAAGGAAATATCCTCAGATGAAATCTGGAAAGAAGCTTTCTGAGAAACTGCTTAGTGTTCTGTTCATTCATCTCACAGAGTTACATCTGTGTTTCGTGGATCTCTTTGCTAGCCTTATTTCTGTGGAATCTGAGAACAGATATTTCGGATCCCTTTGAAGACTATAGGGCCAAAGGAAATATCCTCCGATAACAAAGAAAAAGAAGCTTTCTGAGAAACTTCTTTGTGTTCTGTGAAATCATCTCACAGAGTTACAGCTTTCCCCTCAAGAAGCCTTTGGCTAAGACAGTTCTTGTGGAATTGGCAAAGTGATATTTGGAAGCCCATAGAGGGCTATGGTGAAAAAGGAAATATCCTCAGATGAAATCTGGAAAGAAGCTTTCTGAGAAACTGCTTAGTGTTCTGTTCATTCATCTCACAGAGTTACATCTGTGTTTCGTGGATCTCTTTGCTAGCCTTATTTCTGTGGAATCTGAGAACAGATATTTCGGATCCCTTTGAAGACTATATGGCCAAAGGAAATATCATCCGATAACAAAGAGAAAGAAGCTTTCTGAGAAACTTCTTTGTGTTCTGTGAAATCATCTCACAGAGTTACAGCTTTCCCCTCAAGAAGCCTTTCGCCAAGACAGTTCTTGTGGAATTGGCAAAGTGATATTTGGAAGCCCGTAGAGGGCTATGGTGAAAAAGGAAATATCCTCAGATGAAATCTGGAAAGAAGCTTTCTGAGAAACTGCTTAGTGTTCTGTTCATTCATCTCATAGAATTACATCTGTGTTTCGTGGATCTCTTTGCTAGCCTTATTTGTGTGGAATCTGAGAACAGATATTTCGGATCCCTTTGAAGACTATAGGGCCAAAGGAAATATCCTCCGATAACAAAGAGAAAGAAGCTTTCTGAGAAACTTCTTTGTGTTCTGTGAAATCATCTCACAGAGTTACAGCTTTCCCCTCAAGAAGCCTTTCGCTAAGACAGTTCTTGTGGAATTGGCAAAGTGATATTTGGAAGCCCATAGAGGGCTATGGTGAAAAAGGAAATATCCTCAGATGAAATCTGGAAAGAAGCTTTCTGAGAAACTGCTTAGGGTTCTTTTAATTCATCTCACAGAGTTACATCTGTATTTCGTGGATCTCTTTGCTAGCCTCATTTCTGTGGAATCTGAGAACAGATATTTCGGATCCCTTTGAAGACTACAGGGCCAAAGGAAATATCCTCCTATAACAAAGAGAAAGAAGCTTTCTGAGAAACTTCTTTGTGTTCTGTGAAATCATCACACAGAGTTACAGCTTTCCCCTCAAGAAACCTTTCGCTAAGACAGTTCTTGTGGAATTGGCAAAGTAATATTTGGGAGCCCATAGTGGGCTATGGTGAAAAAGGAAATATCCTCAGATGAAATCTTGAAAGAAGCTTTCTGAGAAACTGCTCTGTGATGTGTGACTTCCACTCACAGAGTTACATCTGTATTTCGTGGATCTCTTTGCTAGCCTTATTTCTGTGGAATCTGAGAACAGATATTTCGGATCCCTTTGAAGACTACAGGGCCAAAGGAAATATCCTGTGATAACAAAGAGAAAGAAGCTTTCTGAGAAACTTCTTTGTGTTCTGTGAAATCATCTCACAGAGTTACAGCTTTCCCCTCAAGAAGCCTTTCGCCAAGACAGTTCTTGTGGAATTGGCAAAGTGATATTTGGAAGCCCATAGAGGGCTATGGTGAAAAAGGAAATATCCTCAGATGAAATCTGGAAAGAAGCTTTCTGAGAAACTGCTTAGTGTTCTGTTCATTCATCTCACAGAGTTACATCTGTATTTTGTGGATCTCTTTGCTAGCCTTATTTCTGTGGAATCTGAGAACAGATATTTCGGATCCCTTTGAAGACTATAGGGCCAAAGGAAATATCCTCCGATAACAAAGAGAAAGAAGCTTTCTGAGAAACTTCTTTGTGTTCTGTGAAATCATCTCACAGAGTTACAGATTTCCCTTCAAGAAGCCTTTCGCTAAGACAGTTCTTGTGGAATTGGCAAAGTGATATTTGGAAGCCCATAGAGGGCTATGGTGAAAAAGGAAATATCCTCAGATGAAATCTGGAAAGAAGCTTTCTGAGAAACTGCTTAGTGTTCTGTTCATTCATCTCACAGAGTTACATCTGTGTTTCGTGGATCTCTTTGCTAGCCTTATTTCTGTGGAATCTGAGAACAGATATTTCGTTTCCCTTTGAAGACTATATGGCCAAAGGAAATATCATCCGATAACAAAGAGAAAGAAGCTTTCTGAGAAACTTCTTTGTGTTCTGTGAAATCATCTCACAGAGTTACAGCTTTCCCCTCAAGAAGCCTTTCGCCAAGACAGTTCTTGTGGAATTGGCAAAGTGATATTTGGAAGCCCGTAGAGGGCTATGGTGAAAAAGGAAATATCCTCAGATGAAATCTGGAAAGAAGCTTTCTGAGAAACTGCTTAGTGTTCTGTTCATTCATCTCATAGAATTACATCTGTGTTTCGTGGATCTCTTTGCTAGCCTTATTTGTGTGGAATCTGAGAACAGATATTTCGGATCCCTTTGAAGACTATAGGGCCAAAGGAAATATCCTCCGATAACAAAGAGAAAGAAGCTTTCTGAGAAACTTCTTTGTGTTCTGTGAAATCATCTCACAGAGTTACAGCTTTCCCCTCAAGAAGCCTTTCGCTAAGACAGTTCTTGTGGAATTGGCAAAGTGATATTTGGAAGCCCATAGAGGGCTATGGTGAAAAAGGAAATATCCTCAGATGAAATCTGGAAAGAAGCTTTCTGAGAAACTGCTTAGGGTTCTTTTAATTCATCTCACAGAGTTACATCTGTATTTCGTGGATCTCTTTGCTAGCCTCATTTCTGTGGAATCTGAGAACAGATATTTCGGATCCCTTTGAAGACTACAGGGCCAAAGGAAATATCCTCCTATAACAAAGAGAAAGAAGCTTTCTGAGAAACTTCTTTGTGTTCTGTGAAATCATCACACAGAGTTACAGCTTTCCCCTCAAGAAACCTTTCGCTAAGACAGTTCTTGTGGAATTGGCAAAGTAATATTTGGGAGCCCATAGTGGGCTATGGTGAAAAAGGAAATATCCTCAGATGAAATCTTGAAAGAAGCTTTCTGAGAAACTGCTCTGTGATGTGTGACTTCCACTCACAGAGTTACATCTGTATTTCGTGGATCTCTTTGCTAGCCTTATTTCTGCGGAATCTGAGAACAGATATTTCGGATCCCTTTGAAGACTACAGGGCCAAAGGAAATATCCTGTGATAACAAAGAGAAAGAAGCTTTCTGAGAAACTTCTTTGTGTTCTGTGAAATCATCTCACAGAGTTACAGCTTTCCCCTCAAGAAGCCTTTCGCCAAGACAGTTCTTGTGGAATTGGCAAAGTGATATTTGGAAGCCCATAGAGTGCTATGGTGAAAAAGGAAATATCCTCAGATGAAATCTGGAAAGAAGCTTTCTGAGAAACTGCTTAGTGTTCTGTTCATTCATCTCATAGAATTACATCTGTGTTTCGTGGATCTCTTTGCTTGCCTTATTTCTGTGGAATCTGAGAACAGATATTTCGGATCCCTTTGAAGACTATAGGGCCAAAGGAAATATCCTCCGATAACAGAGAGAAAGAAGCTTTCTGAGAAACTTCTTTGTGTTCCGTGAAATCATCTCACAGAGTTACAGCTTTCCCCTCAAGAAGCCTTTCGCTAAGACAGTTCTTGTGGAATTGGCAAAGTGATATTTGGAAACCCATAGAGGGCTATGGTGAAAAAGGAAATATCCTCAGATGAAATCTGGAAAGAAGCTTTCTGAGAAACTGCTTAGTGTTCTGTTCATTCATCTCACAGAGTTACATCTGTATTTTGTGGATCTCTTTGCTAGCCTTATTTCTGTGGAATCTGAGAACAGATATTTCGGATCCCTTTGAAGACTATATGGCCAAAGGAAATATCATCAGATAACAAAGAGAAAGAAGCTTTCTGAGAAACTTCTTTGTGTTCTGTGAAATCATCTCACAGAGTTACAGCTTTCCCCTCAAGAAGCCTTTCGCTAAGACAGTTCTTGTGGAATTGGCAAAGTGATATTTGGAAGCCCATAGAGGGCTATGGTGAAAAAGGAAATATCCTCAGATGAAATCTGGAAAGAAGCTTTCTGAGAAACTGCTTAGTGTTCTGTTCATTCATCTCACAGAGTTACATCTTTATTTTGTGGATCTCTTTGCTAGCCTTATTTCTGTGGAATCTGAGAACAGATATTTCGGATCCCTTTGAAGACTATATGGCCAAAGGAAATATCATCCGAAAACAAAGAGAAAGAAGCTTTCTGAGAAACTTCTTTGTGTACTGTGAAATCATCTCACAGAGTTACAGCTTTCCCCTCAAGAAGCCTTTCGCTAAGACAGTTCTTGTGGAATTGGCAAAGTGATATTTGGAAGCCCATAGAGGTCTATGGTGAAAAAGGAAATATCCTCAGATGAAATCGGGAAAGAAGCTTTCTGAGAAACTGCTCTGTGATGTGTGACTTCCACTCAGAGAGTTACATCTGTATTTCGTGGATCTCTTTGCTAGCCTTATTTCTGTGGAATCTGAGAACAGATATTTCGGATCCCTTTGAAGACTATAGGGCCAAAGGAAATATCCTCTGATAACAAAGAGAAAGAAGCTTTCTGAGAAACTTCTTTGTGTTCTGTGAAATCATCTAACAGAGTTACAGATTTCCCCTCAAGAAGCCTTTCGCTAAGACAGTTCTTGTGGAATTGGCAAAGTGATATTTGGAAGCCCATAGAGGGCTATGGTGAAAAAGGAAATATCCTCAGATGAAATCTGGAAAGAAGCTTTCTGAGAAACTGCTTAGTGTTCTGTTCATTCATCTCACAGAGTTACATCTGTGTTTCGTGGATCTCTTTGCTAGCCTTATTTCTGTGGAACCTGAGAACAGATATTTCGGATCCCTTTGAAGACTATAGGGCCAAAGGAAATATCCTCCGATAACAAAGAGAAAGAAGCTTTCTGAGAAACTTCTTTGTGTTCTGTGAAATCATCTCACAGAGTTACAGCTTTCCCCTCAAGAAGCCTTTCGCCAAGACAGGTCTTGTGGAATTGGCAAAGTGATATTTGGAAGCCCGTAGAGGGCTATGGTGAAAAAGGAAATATCCTCAGATGAAATCTGGAAAGAAGCTTTCTGAGAAACTGCTTAGTGTTCTGTTCATTCATCTCATAGAATTACATCTGTGTTTCGTGGATCTCTTTGCTAGGCTCATTTCTGTGGAATCTGAGAACAGATATTTCGGATCCCTTTGAAGACTATAGGGCCAAAGGAAATATCCTCCGATAACAAAGAGAAAGAAGCTTTCTGAGAAACTTCTTTGTGTTCTGTGAAATCATCTCACAGAGTTACAGCTTTCCCCTCAAGAAGCCTTTCGCTAAGACAGTTCTTGTGGAATTGGCAAAGTGATATTTGGAAGCCCATAGAGGGCTATGGAGAAAAAGGAAATATCCTCAGATGAAATCTGGAAAGAAGGTTTCTGAGAAACTGCTTAGTGTTCTGTTCATTCATCTCACAGAGTTACATCTGTATTTCGTGGATCTCTTTGCTAGCCTTATTTCTGTGCAATCTGAGAACAGATATTTCGGATCCCTTTGAAGACTATAGGGCCAAAGGAAATATCCTGCGATAACAAAGAGAAAGAAGCTTTCTGAGAAACTTCTTTGTGTTCTGTGAAATCATCTCACAGAGTTACAGCTTTCCCCTCAAGAAGCCTTTCGCTAAGACAGTTCTTGTGGAATTGGCAAAGTGATATTTGGAAGCCCATAGAGGGCTATGGTGAAAAAGGAAATATCCTCAGATGAAATCTGGAAAGAAGCTTTCTGAGAAACTGCTCTGTGATGTGTGACTTCCACTCACAGAGTTACATCTGTATTTCGTGGATCTCTTTGCTAGCCTTATTTCTGTGGAATATGAGAACAGATATTTCGGATCCCTTTGAAGACTATAGGGCCAAAGGAAATATCCTCTGATAACAAAGAGAAAGAAGCTTTCTGAGAAACTTCTTTGTGTTCTGTGAAATCATCTCACAGAGTTACAGATTTCCCCTCAAGAAGCCTTTCGCTAAGACAGTTCTTGCGGAATTGGCAAAGTGATATTTGGAAGCCCATAGAGGGCTATGGTGAAAAAGGAAATATCCTCAGATGAAATCTGGAAAGAAGCTTTCTGAGAAACTGCTTAGTGTTCTGTTCATTCATCTCACAGAGTTACATCTGTATTTCGTGGATCTCTTTGCTAGCCTTATTTCTGTGGAATCTGAGAACAGATATTTCGGATCCCTTTGAAGACTATAGGGCCAAAGGAAATATCCTGCGATAACAAAGAGAAAGAAGCTTTCTGAGAAACTTCTTTGTGTTCTGTGAAATCATCTCACAGAGTTACAGCTTTCCCCTCAAGAAGCCTTTCGCTAAGACAGTTCTTGTGGAATTGGCAAAGTGATATTTGGAAGCCCATAGAGGGCTATGGTGAAAAAGGAAATATCCTCAGATGAAATCTGGAAAGAAGCTTTCTGAGAAACTGCTTAGTGTTCCGTTCATTCATCTCACAGAGTTACATCTGTATTTTGTGGATCTCTTTGCTAGCCTTATTTCTGTGGAATCTGAGAACAGATATTTCGGATCCCTTTGAAGACTATATGGCCAAAGGAAATATCATCCGATAACAAAGAGAAAGAAGCTTTCTGAGAAACTTCTTTGTGTTCTGTGAAATCATCTCACAGAGTTACAGCTTTCCCCTCAAGAAGCCTTTCGCTAAGACAGTTCTTGTGGAATTGGCAAAGTGATATTTGGAACCCCATAGAGGTCTATGGTGAAAAAGGAAATATCCTCAGATGAAATCTGGAAAGAAGCTTTCTGAGAAACTGCTTAGTGTTCTGTTCATTCATCTCACAGAGTTACATCTGTGTTTCGTGGATCTCTTTGCTAGCCTTATTTCTGTGGAATCTGAGAACAGATATTTCGTTTCCCTTTGAAGACTATATGGCCAAAGGAAATATCATCCGATAACAAAGAGAAAGAAGCTTTCTGAGAAACTTCTTTGTGTTCTGTGAAATCATCTCACAGAGTTACAGCTTTCCCCTCAAGAAGCCTTTCGCCAAGACAGTTCTTGTGGAATTGGCAAAGTGATATTTGGAAGCCCGTAGAGGGCTATGGTGAAAAAGGAAATATCCTCAGATGAAATCTGGAAAGAAGCTTTCTGAGAAACTGCTTAGTGTTCTGTTCATTCATCTCATAGAATTACATCTGTGTTTCGTGGATCTCTTTGCTAGCCTTATTTGTGTGGAATCTGAGAACAGATATTTCGGATCCCTTTGAAGACTATAGGGCCAAAGGAAATATCCTCCGATAACAAAGAGAAAGAAGCTTTCTGAGAAACTTCTTTGTGTTCTGTGAAATCATCTCACAGAGTTACAGCTTTCCCCTCAAGAAGCCTTTCGCTAAGACAGTTCTTGTGGAATTGGCAAAGTGATATTTGGAAGCCCATAGAGGGCTATGGTGAAAAAGGAAATATCCTCAGATGAAATCTGGAAAGAAGCTTTCTGAGAAACTGCTTAGGGTTCTTTTAATTCATCTCACAGAGTTACATCTGTATTTCGTGGATCTCTTTGCTAGCCTCATTTCTGTGGAATCTGAGAACAGATATTTCGGATCCCTTTGAAGACTACAGGGCCAAAGGAAATATCCTCCTATAACAAAGAGAAAGAAGCTTTCTGAGAAACTTCTTTGTGTTCTGTGAAATCATCACACAGAGTTACAGCTTTCCCCTCAAGAAACCTTTCGCTAAGACAGTTCTTGTGGAATTGGCAAAGTAATATTTGGGAGCCCATAGTGGGCTATGGTGAAAAAGGAAATATCCTCAGATGAAATCTTGAAAGAAGCTTTCTGAGAAACTGCTCTGTGATGTGTGACTTCCACTCACAGAGTTACATCTGTATTTCGTGGATCTCTTTGCTAGCCTTATTTCTGCGGAATCTGAGAACAGATATTTCGGATCCCTTTGAAGACTACAGGGCCAAAGGAAATATCCTGTGATAACAAAGAGAAAGAAGCTTTCTGAGAAACTTCTTTGTGTTCTGTGAAATCATCTCACAGAGTTACAGCTTTCCCCTCAAGAAGCCTTTCGCCAAGACAGTTCTTGTGGAATTGGCAAAGTGATATTTGGAAGCCCATAGAGTGCTATGGTGAAAAAGGAAATATCCTCAGATGAAATCTGGAAAGAAGCTTTCTGAGAAACTGCTTAGTGTTCTGTTCATTCATCTCATAGAATTACATCTGTGTTTCGTGGATCTCTTTGCTTGCCTTATTTCTGTGGAATCTGAGAACAGATATTTCGGATCCCTTTGAAGACTATAGGGCCAAAGGAAATATCCTCCGATAACAGAGAGAAAGAAGCTTTCTGAGAAACTTCTTTGTGTTCCGTGAAATCATCTCACAGAGTTACAGCTTTCCCCTCAAGAAGCCTTTCGCTAAGACAGTTCTTGTGGAATTGGCAAAGTGATATTTGGAAACCCATAGAGGGCTATGGTGAAAAAGGAAATATCCTCAGATGAAATCTGGAAAGAAGCTTTCTGAGAAACTGCTTAGTGTTCTGTTCATTCATCTCACAGAGTTACATCTGTATTTTGTGGATCTCTTTGCTAGCCTTATTTCTGTGGAATCTGAGAACAGATATTTCGGATCCCTTTGAAGACTATATGGCCAAAGGAAATATCATCAGATAACAAAGAGAAAGAAGCTTTCTGAGAAACTTCTTTGTGTTCTGTGAAATCATCTCACAGAGTTACAGCTTTCCCCTCAAGAAGCCTTTCGCTAAGACAGTTCTTGTGGAATTGGCAAAGTGATATTTGGAAGCCCATAGAGGGCTATGGTGAAAAAGGAAATATCCTCAGATGAAATCTGGAAAGAAGCTTTCTGAGAAACTGCTTAGTGTTCTGTTCATTCATCTCACAGAGTTACATCTTTATTTTGTGGATCTCTTTGCTAGCCTTATTTCTGTGGAATCTGAGAACAGATATTTCGGATCCCTTTGAAGACTATATGGCCAAAGGAAATATCATCCGAAAACAAAGAGAAAGAAGCTTTCTGAGAAACTTCTTTGTGTACTGTGAAATCATCTCACAGAGTTACAGCTTTCCCCTCAAGAAGCCTTTCGCTAAGACAGTTCTTGTGGAATTGGCAAAGTGATATTTGGAAGCCCATAGAGGTCTATGGTGAAAAAGGAAATATCCTCAGATGAAATCGGGAAAGAAGCTTTCTGAGAAACTGCTCTGTGATGTGTGACTTCCACTCAGAGAGTTACATCTGTATTTCGTGGATCTCTTTGCTAGCCTTATTTCTGTGGAATCTGAGAACAGATATTTCGGATCCCTTTGAAGACTATAGGGCCAAAGGAAATATCCTCTGATAACAAAGAGAAAGAAGCTTTCTGAGAAACTTCTTTGTGTTCTGTGAAATCATCTAACAGAGTTACAGATTTCCCCTCAAGAAGCCTTTCGCTAAGACAGTTCTTGTGGAATTGGCAAAGTGATATTTGGAAGCCCATAGAGGGCTATGGTGAAAAAGGAAATATCCTCAGATGAAATCTGGAAAGAAGCTTTCTGAGAAACTGCTTAGTGTTCTGTTCATTCATCTCACAGAGTTACATCTGTGTTTCGTGGATCTCTTTGCTAGCCTTATTTCTGTGGAACCTGAGAACAGATATTTCGGATCCCTTTGAAGACTATAGGGCCAAAGGAAATATCCTCCGATAACAAAGAGAAAGAAGCTTTCTGAGAAACTTCTTTGTGTTCTGTGAAATCATCTCACAGAGTTACAGCTTTCCCCTCAAGAAGCCTTTCGCCAAGACAGGTCTTGTGGAATTGGCAAAGTGATATTTGGAAGCCCGTAGAGGGCTATGGTGAAAAAGGAAATATCCTCAGATGAAATCTGGAAAGAAGCTTTCTGAGAAACTGCTTAGTGTTCTGTTCATTCATCTCATAGAATTACATCTGTGTTTCGTGGATCTCTTTGCTAGGCTCATTTCTGTGGAATCTGAGAACAGATATTTCGGATCCCTTTGAAGACTATAGGGCCAAAGGAAATATCCTCCGATAACAAAGAGAAAGAAGCTTTCTGAGAAACTTCTTTGTGTTCTGTGAAATCATCTCACAGAGTTACAGCTTTCCCCTCAAGAAGCCTTTCGCTAAGACAGTTCTTGTGGAATTGGCAAAGTGATATTTGGAAGCCCATAGAGGGCTATGGAGAAAAAGGAAATATCCTCAGATGAAATCTGGAAAGAAGGTTTCTGAGAAACTGCTTAGTGTTCTGTTCATTCATCTCACAGAGTTACATCTGTATTTCGTGGATCTCTTTGCTAGCCTTATTTCTGTGCAATCTGAGAACAGATATTTCGGATCCCTTTGAAGACTATAGGGCCAAAGGAAATATCCTGCGATAACAAAGAGAAAGAAGCTTTCTGAGAAACTTCTTTGTGTTCTGTGAAATCATCTCACAGAGTTACAGCTTTCCCCTCAAGAAGCCTTTCGCTAAGACAGTTCTTGTGGAATTGGCAAAGTGATATTTGGAAGCCCATAGAGGGCTATGGTGAAAAAGGAAATATCCTCAGATGAAATCTGGAAAGAAGCTTTCTGAGAAACTGCTCTGTGATGTGTGACTTCCACTCACAGAGTTACATCTGTATTTCGTGGATCTCTTTGCTAGCCTTATTTCTGTGGAATATGAGAACAGATATTTCGGATCCCTTTGAAGACTATAGGGCCAAAGGAAATATCCTCTGATAACAAAGAGAAAGAAGCTTTCTGAGAAACTTCTTTGTGTTCTGTGAAATCATCTCACAGAGTTACAGATTTCCCCTCAAGAAGCCTTTCGCTAAGACAGTTCTTGCGGAATTGGCAAAGTGATATTTGGAAGCCCATAGAGGGCTATGGTGAAAAAGGAAATATCCTCAGATGAAATCTGGAAAGAAGCTTTCTGAGAAACTGCTTAGTGTTCTGTTCATTCATCTCACAGAGTTACATCTGTATTTCGTGGATCTCTTTGCTAGCCTTATTTCTGTGGAATCTGAGAACAGATATTTCGGATCCCTTTGAAGACTATAGGGCCAAAGGAAATATCCTGCGATAACAAAGAGAAAGAAGCTTTCTGAGAAACTTCTTTGTGTTCTGTGAAATCATCTCACAGAGTTACAGCTTTCCCCTCAAGAAGCCTTTCGCTAAGACAGTTCTTGTGGAATTGGCAAAGTGATATTTGGAAGCCCATAGAGGGCTATGGTGAAAAAGGAAATATCCTCAGATGAAATCTGGAAAGAAGCTTTCTGAGAAACTGCTTAGTGTTCCGTTCATTCATCTCACAGAGTTACATCTGTATTTTGTGGATCTCTTTGCTAGCCTTATTTCTGTGGAATCTGAGAACAGATATTTCGGATCCCTTTGAAGACTATATGGCCAAAGGAAATATCATCCGATAACAAAGAGAAAGAAGCTTTCTGAGAAACTTCTTTGTGTTCTGTGAAATCATCTCACAGAGTTACAGCTTTCCCCTCAAGAAGCCTTTCGCTAAGACAGTTCTTGTGGAATTGGCAAAGTGATATTTGGAACCCCATAGAGGTCTATGGTGAAAAAGGAAATATCCTCAGATGAAATCTGGAAAGAAGCTTTCTGAGAAACTGCTCTGTGATGTGTGACTTCCACTCAGAGAGTTACATCTGTATTTCGTGGATCTCTTTGCTAGCCTTATTTCTGTGGAATCTGAGAACAGATATTTCGGATCCCTTTGAAGACTATAGGGCCAAAGGAAATATCCTCTGATAACAAAGAGAAAGAAGCTTTCTGAGAAACTTCTTTGTGTTCTGTGAAATCATCTCACAGAGTTACAGATTTCCCCTCAAGAAGCCTTTCGCTAAGACAGTTCTTGTGGAATTGGCAAAGTGATATTTGGAAGCCCATAGAGGGCTATGGTGAAAAAGGAAATATCCTCAGATGAAATCTGGAAAGAAGCTTTCTGAGAAACTGCTTAGTGTTCTGTTCATTCATCTCACAGAGTTACATCTGTGTTTCGTGGATCTCTTTGCTAGCCTTATTTCTGTGGAATCTGAGAACAGATATTTCGGATCCCTTTGAAGACTATAGGGCCAAAGGAAATATCCTCCGATAACAAAGAGAAAGAAGCTTTCTGAGAAACTTCTTTGTGTTCTGTGAAATCATCTCACAGAGTTACAGCTTTCCCCTCAAGAAGCCTTTCGCCAAGACAGTTCTTGTGGAATTGGCAAAGTGATATTTGGAAGCCCGTAGAGGGCTATGGTGAAAAAGGAAATATCCTCAGATGAAATCTGGAAAGAAGCTTTCTGAGAAACTGCTCTGTGATGTGTGACTTCCACTCACAGAGTTACATCTGTATTTCGTGGATCTCTTTGCTAGCCTTATTTCTGTGGAATCTGAGAACAGATATTTCGGATCCCTTTGAAGACTATATGGCCAAAGGAAATATCCTCCGATAACAAAGAGAAAGAAGCTTTCTGAGAAACTTCTTTGTGTTCTGTGAAATCATCTCACAGAGTTACAGCTTTACCCTCAAGAAGCCTTTCGCTAAGACAGTTCTTGTGGAATTGGCAAAGTGATATTTGGAAGCCCATAGAGGGCTATGGTGAAAAAGGAAATATCCTCAGATGAAATCTGGAAAGAAGCTTTCTGAGAAACTGCTTAGTGTTCTGTTCATTCATCTCACAGAGTTACATCTGTGTTTCGTGGATCTCTTTGCTAGCCTTATTTCTGTGGAATCTGAGAACAGATATTTCTGATCCCTTTGAAGACTATAGGGCCAAAGGAAATATCCTCCGATAACAAAGAGAAAGAAGCTTTCTGAGAAACTTCTTTGTGTTATGTGAAATCATCTCACAGAGTTAAAGCTATCCCCTCAAGAAGCCTTTCGCCAAGACAGTTCTTGTGGAATTGGCAAAGTGATATTTGGAAGCCCGTAGAGGGCTATGGTGAAAAAGGAAATATCCTCAGATGAAACCTGGAAAGAAGGTTTCTGAGAAACTGCTTAGTGTTCTGTTCATTCATCTCATAGAATTACATCTGTGTTTCGTGGATCTCTTTGCTAGCCTTATTTCTGTGGAATCTGAGAACAGATATTTCGGATCCCTTTAAAGACTATAAGGCCAAAGGAAATATCCTCCGATAACAGAGAGAAAGAAGCTTTCTGAGAAACTTCTTTGTGTTCTGTGAAATCATCTCACAGAGTTACAGCTTTCCCCTCAAGAAGCCTTTCGCTAAGACAGTTCTTGCGGAATTGGCAAAGTGATATTTGGAAGCCCATAGAGGGCTATGGTGAAAAAGGAAATATCCTCAGATGAAATCTGGAAAGAAGCTTTCTGAGAAACTGCTTAGTGTTCTGTTCATTCATCTCACAGAGTTACATCTGTATTTCGTGGATCTCTTTGCTAGCCTTATTTCTGTGGAATCTGAGAACAGATATTTCGGATCCCTTTGAAGACTATAGGGCCAAAGGAAATATCCTGCGATAACAAAGAGAAAGAAGCTTTCTGAGAAACTTCTTTGTGTTCTGTGAAATCATCTCACAGAGTTACAGCTTTCCCCTCAAGAAGCCTTTCGCTAAGACAGTTCTTGTGGAATTGGCAAAGTGATATTTGGAAGCCCATAGAGGGCTATGGTGAAAAAGGAAATATCCTCAGATGAAATCTGGAAAGAAGCTTTCTGAGAAACTGCTTAGTGTTCCGTTCATTCATCTCACAGAGTTACATCTGTATTTTGTGGATCTCTTTGCTAGACTTATTTCTGTGGAATCTGAGAACAGATATTTCGGATCCCTTTGAAGACTATATGGCCAAAGGAAATATCATCCGATAACAAAGAGAAAGAAGCTTTCTGAGAAACTTCTTTGTGTTCTGTGAAATCATCTCACAGAGTTACAGCTTTCCCCTCAAGAAGCCTTTCGCTAAGACAGTTCTTGTGGAATTGGCAAAGTGATATTTGGAAGCCCATAGAGGTCTATGGTGAAAAAGGAAATATCCTCAGATGAAATCTGGAAAGAAGCTTTCTGAGAAACTGCTCTGTGATGTGTGACTTCCACTCAGAGAGTTACATCTGTATTTCGTGGATCTCTTTGCTAGCCTTATTTCTGTGGAATCTGAGAACAGATATTTTGGATCCCTTTGAAGACTATAGGGCCAAAGGAAATATCCTCTGATAACAAAGAGAAAGAAGCTTTCTGAGAAACTTCTTTGTGTTCTGTGAAATCATCTCACAGAGTTACAGCTTTCCCCTCAAGAAGCCTTTCGCTAAGACAGTTCTTGTGGAATTGGCAAAGTGATATTTGGAAGCCCATAGAGGGCTATGGTGAAAAAGGAAATATCCTCAGATGAAATCTGGAAAGAAGCTTTCTGAGAAACTGCTTAGTGTTCTGTTCATTCATCTCACAGAGTTACATCTGTGTTTCGTGGATCTCTTTGCTAGCCTTATTTCTGTGGAATCTGAGAACAGATATTTCGGATCCCTTTGAAGACTATAGGGCCAAAGGAAATATCCTCCGATAACAAAGAAAAAGAAGCTTTCTGAGAAACTTCTTTGTGTTCTGTGAAATCATCTCACAGAGTTACAGCTTTCCCCTCAAGAAGCCTTTCGCTAAGACAGTTCTTGTGGAATTGGCAAAGTGATATTTGGAAGCCCATAGAGGGCTATGGTGAAAAAGGAAATATCCTCAGATGAAATCTGGAAAGAAGCTTTCTGAGAAACTGCTTAGTGTTCTGTTCATTCATCTCACAGAGTTACATCTGTGTTTCGTGGATCTCTTTGCTAGCCTTATTTCTGTGGAATCTGAGAACAGATATTTCGGATCCCTTTGAAGACTATATGGCCAAAGGAAATATCATCCGATAACAAAGAGAAAGAAGCTTTCTGAGAAACTTCTTTGTGTTCTGTGAAATCATCTCACAGAGTTACAGCTTTCCCCTCAAGAAGCCTTTCGCCAAGACAGTTCTTGTGGAATTGGCAAAGTGATATTTGGAAGCCCGTAGAGGGCTATGGTGAAAAAGGAAATATCCTCAGATGAAATCTGGAAAGAAGCTTTCTGAGAAACTGCTTAGTGTTCTGTTCATTCATCTCATAGAATTACATCTGTGTTTCGTGGATCTCTTTGCTAGCCTTATTTCTGTGGAATCTGAGAACAGATATTTCGGATCCCTTTGAAGACTATAGGGCCAAAGGAAATATCCTGCGATAACAGAGAGAAAGAAGCTTTCTGAGAAACTTCTTTGTGTTCTGTGAAATCATCTCACAGAGTTACAGCTTTCCCCTCAAGAAGCCTTTCGCTAAGACAGTTCTTGCGGAATTGGCAAAGTGATATTTGGAAGCCCATAGAAGGCTATGGTGAAAAAGGAAATATCCTCAGATGAAATCTGGAAAGAAGCTTTCTGAGCAACTGCTTAGTGTTCTGTTCATTCATCTCACAGAGTTACATCTGTATTTCGTGGATCTCTTTGCTAGCCTTATTTCTGTGGAATCTGAGAACAGATATTTCGGATCCCTTTGAAGACTATAGGGCCAAAGGAAATATCCTTCGATAACAAAGAGAAAGAAGCTTTCTGAGAAACTTCTTTGTGTTCTGTGAAATCATCTCACAGAGTTACAGCTTTCCCCTCAAGAAGCCTTTCGCTAAGACAGTTCTTGTGGAATTGGCAAAGTGATATTTGGAAGCCCATAGAGGGCTATGGTGAAAAAGGAAATATCCTGAGATGAAATCTGGAAAGAAGCTTTCTGAGAAACTGCTTAGTGTTCTGTTCATTCATCTCACAGAGTTACATCTGTATTTCGTGGATCTCTTTGCTAGTCTTATTTCTGTGGAATCTGAGAACAGATATTTCGGATCCCTTTGAAGACTATAGGGCCAAAGGAAATATCCTGCGATAACAAAGAGAAAGAAGCTTTCTGAGAAACTTCTTTGTGTTCTGTGAAATCATCTCACAGAGTTACAGCTTTCCCCTCAAGAAGCCTTTCGCTAAGACAGTTCTTGTGGAATTGGCAAAGTGATATTTGGAAACCCATAGACGGCTATGGTGAAAAAGGAAATATCCTCAGCTGAAATCTGGAAAGAAGCTTTCTGAGAAACTGCTTAGTGTTCTGTTCATTCATCTCACAGAGTTACATCTGTATTTCGTGGTTCTCTTTGCTAGCCTTATTTCTGTGGAATCTGAGAACAGATATTTCGGATCCCTTTGAAGACTATAGGGCCAAAGGAAATATCCTGCGATAACAAAGAGAAAGAAGCTTTCTGAGAAACTTCTTTGTGTTCTGTGAAATCATCTCACAGAGTTACAGCTTTCCCCTCAAGAAGCCTTTCGCTAAGACAGTTCTTGTGGAATTGGCAAAGTGATATTTGGAAGCCCATAGAGGGCTATGGTGAAAAAGGAAATATCCTCAGATGAAATCTGGAAAGAAGCTTTCTGAGAAACTGCTCTGTGATGTGTGACTTCCACTCAGAGAGTTACATCTGTATTTCGTGGATCTCTTTGCTAGCCTTATTTCTGTGGAATATGAGAACAGATATTTCGGATCCCTTTGAAGACTATATGGCCAAAGGAAATATCATCCGATAACAAAGAGAAAGAAGCTTTCTGAGAAACTTCTTTGTGTTCTGTGAAATCATCACACAGAGTTACAGCTTTCCCCTCAAGAAGCCTTTCGCTAAGACAGTTCTTGTGGAATTGGCAAAGTAATATTTGGAAGCCCATAGAGGGCTATGGTGAAAAAGGAAATATCCTCAGATGAAATCTGGAAAGAAGCTTTCTGAGAAACTGCTTAGTGTTCTGTTCATTCATCTCACAGAGTTACATCTGTATTTCGTGGATCTCTTTGCTAGCCTCATTTCTGTGGAATCTGAGAACAGATATTTCGGATCCCTTTGAAGACTACAGGGCCAAAGGAAATATCCTCCTATAACAAAGAGAAAGAAGCTTTCTGAGAAACTTCTTCGTGTTCTGTGAAATCATCACACAGAGTTACAGCTTTCCCCTCAAGAAGCCTTTCGCTAAGACAGTTCTTGTGGAATTGGCAAAGTGATATTTGGAACCCCATAGAGGTCTATGGTGAAAAAGGAAATATCCTCAGATGAAATCTGGAAAGAAGCTTTCTGAGAAACTGCTCTGTGATGTGTGACTTCCACTCAGAGAGTTACATCTGTATTTCGTGGATCTCTTTGCTAGCCTTATTTCTGTGGAATCTGAGAACAGATATTTCGGATCCCTTTGAAGACTATAGGGCCAAAGGAAATATCCTCTGATAACAAAGAGAAAGAAGCTTTCTGAGAAACTTCTTTGTGTTCTGTGAAATCATCTCACAGAGTTACAGATTTCCCCTCAAGAAGCCTTTCGCTAAGACAGTTCTTGTGGAATTGGCAAAGTGATATTTGGAAGCCCATAGAGGGCTATGGTGAAAAAGGAAATATCCTCAGATGAAATCTGGAAAGAAGCTTTCTGAGAAACTGCTTAGTGTTCTGTTCATTCATCTCACAGAGTTACATCTGTGTTTCGTGGATCTCTTTGCTAGCCTTATTTCTGTGGAATCTGAGAACAGATATTTCGGATCCCTTTGAAGACTATAGGGCCAAAGGAAATATCCTCCGATAACAAAGAGAAAGAAGCTTTCTGAGAAACTTCTTTGTGTTCTGTGAAATCATCTCACAGAGTTACAGCTTTCCCCTCAAGAAGCCATTCGCCAAGACAGTTCTTGTGGAATTGGCAAAGTGATATTTGGAAGCCCGTAGAGGGCTATGGTGAAAAAGGAAATATCCTCAGATGAAATCTGGAAAGAAGCTTTCTGAGAAACTGCTCTGTGATGTGTGACTTCCACTCACAGAGTTACATCTGTATTTCGTGGATCTCTTTGCTAGCCTTATTTCTGTGGAATCTGAGAACAGATATTTCGGATCCCTTTGAAGACTATATGGCCAAAGGAAATATCCTGCGATAACAAAGAGAAAGAAGCTTTCTGAGAAACTTCTTTGTGTTCTGTGAAATCATCTCACAGAGTTACAGCTTTACTCTCAAGAAGCCTTTCGCTAAGACAGTTCTTGTGGAATTGGCAATGTGATATTTGGAAGCCCATAGAGGGCTATGGTGAAAAAGGAAATATCCTCAGATGAAATCTGGAAAGAAGCTTTCTGAGAAACTGCTTAGTGTTCTGTTCATTCATCTCACAGAGTTACATCTGTGTTTCGTGGATCTCTTTGCTAGCCTTATTTCTGTGGAATCTGAGAACAGATATTTCTGATCCCTTTGAAGACTATAGGGCCAAAGGAAATATCCTCCGATAACAAAGAGAAAGAAGCTTTCTGAGAAACTTCTTTGTGTTATGTGAAATCATCTCACAGAGTTACAGCTTTCCCCTCAAGAAGCCTTTCGCCAAGACAGTTCTTGTGGAATTGGCAAAGTGATATTTGGAAGCCCGTAGAGGGCTATGGTGAAAAAGGAAATATCCTCAGATGAAACCTGGAAAGAAGCTTTCTGAGAAACTGCTTAGTGTTCTGTTCATTCATCTCATAGAATTACATATGTGTTTCGTGGATCTCTTTGCTAGCCTTATTTCTGTGGAATCTGAGAACAGATATTTCGGATCCCTTTAAAGACTATAAGGCCAAAGGAAATATCCTCCGATAACAGAGAGAAAGAAGCTTTCTGAGAAACTTCTTTGTGTTCTGTGAAATCATCTCACAGAGTTACAGCTTTCCCCTCAAGAAGCCTTTCGCTAAGACAGTTCTTGCGGAATTGGCAAAGTGATATTTGGAAGCCCATAGAGGGCTATGGTGAAAAAGGAAATATCCTCAGATGAAATCTGGAAAGAAGCTTTCTGAGTAACTGCTTAGTGTTCTGTTCATTCATCTCACAGAGTTACATCTGTATTTCGTGGATCTCTTTGCTAGCCTTATTTCTGTGGAATCTGAGAACAGATATTTCGGATCCCTTTGAAGACTATAGGGCCAAAGGAAATATCCTGCGATAACAAAGAGAAAGAAGCTTTCTGAGAAACTTCTTTGTGTTCTGTGAAATCATCTCACAGAGTTACAGCTTTCCCCTCAAGAAGCCTTTCGCTAAGACAGTTCTTGTGGAATTGGCAAAGTGATATTTGGAAGCCCATAGAGGGCTATGGTGAAAAAGGAAATATCCTCAGATGAAATCTGGAAAGAAGCTTTCTGAGAAACTGCTTAGTGTTCCGTTCATTCATCTCACAGAGTTACATCTGTATTTTGTGGATCTCTTTGCTAGCCTTATTTCTGTGGAATCTGAGAACAGATATTTCGGATCCCTTTGAAGACTATATGGCCAAAGGAAATATCATCCGATAACAAAGAGAAAGAAGCTTTCTGAGAAACTTCTTTGTGTTCTGTGAAATCATCTCACAGAGTTACAGCTTTCCCCTCAAGAAGCCTTTCGCTAAGACAGTTCTTGTGGAATTGGCAAAGTGATATTTGGAAGCCCATAGAGGTCTATGGTGAAAAAGGAAATATCCTCAGATGAAATCTGGAAAGAAGCTTTCTGAGAAACTGCTCTGTGATGTGTGACTTCCACTCAGAGAGTTACATCTGTATTTCGTGGATCTCTTTGCTAGCCTTATTTCTGTGGAATCTGAGAACAGATATTTCGGATCCCTTTGAAGACTATAGGGCCAAAGGAAATATCCTCTGATAACAAAGAGAAAGAAGCTTTCTGAGAAACTTCTTTGTGTTCTGTGAAATCATCTCACAGAGTTACAGATTTCCCCTCAAGAAGCCTTTCGCTAAGACAGTTCTTGTGGAATTGGCAAAGTGATATTTGGAAGCCCATAGAGGGCTATGGTGAAAAAGGAAATATCCTCAGATGAAATCTGGAAAGAAGCTTTCTGAGAAACTGCTTAGTGTTCTGTTCATTCATCTCACAGAGTTACATCTGTGTTTCGTGGATCTCTTTGCTAGCCTTATTTCTGTGGAATCTGAGAACAGATATTTCGGATCCCTTTGAAGACTATAGGGCCAAAGGAAATATCCTCCGATAACAAAGAGAAAGAAGCTTTCTGAGAAACTTCTTTGTGTTCTGTGAAATCATCTCACAGAGTTACAGCTTTCCCCTCAAGAAGCCTTTCGCCAAGACAGTTCTTGTGGAATTGGCAAAGTGATATTTGGAAGCCCGTAGAGGGCTATGGTGAAAAAGGAAATATCCTCAGATGAAATCTGGAAAGAAGCTTTCTGAGAAACTGCTTAGTGTTCTGTTCATTCATCTCATAGAATTACATCTGTGTTTCGTGGATCTCTTTGCTAGCCTTATTTCTGTGGAATCTGAGAACAGATATTTCGGATCCCTTTGAAGACTATAGGGCCAAAGGAAATATCCTCCGATAACAAAGAGAAAGAAGCTTTCTGAAAAACTTCTTTGTGTTCTGTGAAATCATCTCACAGAGTTACAGCTTTCCCCTCAAGAAGCCTTTCGCTAAGACAGTTCTTGTGGAATTGGCAAAGTGATATTTGGAAGCCCATAGAGGGCTATGGTGAAAAAGGAAATATCCTCAGATGAAATCTGGAAAGAAGGTTTCTGAGAAACTGCTTAGTGTTCTGTTCATTCATCTCACAGAGTTACATCTGTATTTCGTGGATCTCTTTGCTAGCCTTATTTCTGTGGAATCTGAGAACAGATATTTCGGATCCCTTTGAAGACTATAGGGCCAAATGAAATATCCTGCGATAACAAAGAGAAAGAAGCTTTCTGAGAAACTTCTTTGTGTTCTGTGAAATCATCTCACAGAGTTACAGCTTTCCCCTCAGGAAGCCTTTCGCTAAGACAGTTCTTGTGGAATTGGCAAAGTGATATTTGGAAGCCCATAGAGGGCTATGGTGAAAAAGGAAATATCCTCAGATGAAATCTGGAAAGAAGCTTTCTGAGAAACTGCTTAGTGTTCTGTTCATTCATCTCACAGAGTTACATCTGTGTTTCGTGGATCTCTTTGCTAGCCTTATTTCTGTGAAATCTGAGAACAGATATTTCGGATCCCTTTGAAGACTATAGGGCCAAAGGAAATATCCTCCGATAACAAAGAGAAAGAAGCTTTCTGAGAAACTTCTTTGTGTTCTGTGAAATCATCTCACAGAGTTACAGCTTTCCCCTCAAGAAGTCTTTCGCTAAGACAGTTCTTGTGGAATTGGCAAAGTGATATTTGGAAGCCCTTAGAGGGCTATGGTGAAAAAGGAAATATCCTCAGATGAAATCTGGAAAGAAGCTTTCTGAGAAACTGCTTAGTGTTCTGTTCATTCATCTCACAGAGTTACATCTGTGTTTCGTGGATCTCTTTGCTAGCCTTATTTCTGTGGAATCTGAGAACAGATATTTCGGATCCCTTTGAAGACTATAGGGCCAAAGGAAATATCCTCCGATAACAAAGAGAAAGAAGCTTTCTGAGAAACTTCTTTGTGTTCTGTGAAATCATCTCACAGAGTTACAGCTTTCCCCTCAAGAAGCCTTTCGCTAAGACAGTTCTTGTGGAATTGGCAAAGTAATATTTGGAAGCCCATAGAGGGCTATGGTGAAAAAGGAAACATCCACAGAGGAAATCTGGAAAGAAGCTTTGTGAGAAACTGCTCTGTGATGTGTGACTTCCACTCACCGAGTTACATCTGTATTTCGTGGATCTCTTTGCTAGCCTTATTTCTGTGGAATCTGAGAACAGATATTTTGGATCCCTTTGAAGACTATAGGGCCAAAGGAAATATCCTCTGATAACAAAGAGAAAGAAGCTTTCTGAGAAACTTCTTTGTGTTCTGTGAAATCATCTCACAGAGTTACAGCTTTCCCCTCAAGAAGCCTTTCGCTAAGACAGTTCTTGTGGAATTGGCAAAGTGATATTTGGAAGCCCATAGAGGGCTATGGTGAAAAAGGAAATATCCTCAGATGAAATCTGGAAAGAAGCTTTCTGAGAAACTGCTTAGTGTTCTGTTCATTCATCTCACAGAGTTATATCTGTGTTTCGTGGATCTCTTTGCTAGCCTTATTTCTGTGGAATCTGAGAACAGATATTTCGGATCCCTTTGAAGACTATAGGGCCAAAGGAAATATCCTCTGATCACAAAGAAAAAGAAGCTTTCTGAGAAACTTCTTTGTGTTCTGTGAAATCATCTCACAGAGTTACAGCTTTCCCCTCAAGAAGCCTTTCGCTAAGACAGTTCTTGTGGAATTGGCAAAGTGATATTTGGAAGCCCATAGAGGGCTATGGTGAAAAAGGAAATATCCTCAGATGAAATCTGGAAAGAAGCTTTCTGAGAAACTGCTTAGTGTTCTGTTCATTCATCTCACAGAGTTACATCTGTGTTTCATGGATCTCTTTGCTAGCCTTATTTCTGTGGAATCTGAGAACAGATATTTCGGATCCCTTTGAAGACTATATGGCCAAAGGAAATATCATCCGATAACAAAGAGAAAGAAGCTTTCTGAGAAACTTCTTTGTGTTCTGTGAAATCATCTCACAGAGTTACAGCTTTCCCCTCAAGAAGCCTTTCGCCAAGACAGTTCTTGTGGAATTGGCAAAGTGATATTTGGAAGCCCGTAGAGGGCTATGGTGAAAAAGGAAATATCCTCAGATGAAATCTGGAAAGAAGCTTTCTGAGAAACTGCTTAGTGTTCTGTTCATTCATCTCATAGAATTACATCTGTGTTTCGTGGATCTCTTTGCTAGCCTTATTTCTGTGGAATCTGAGAACAGATATTTCGGATCCCTTTGAAGACTATAGGGCCAAAGGAAATATCCTGCGATAACAGAGAGAAAGAAGCTTTCTGAGAAACTTCTTTGTGTTCTGTGAAATCATCTCACAGAGTTACAGCTTTCCCCTCAAGAAGCCTTTCGCTAAGACAGTTCTTGCGGAATTGGCAAAGTGATATTTGGAAGCCCATAGAGGGCTATGGTGAAAAAGGAAATATCCTCAGATGAAATCTGGAAAGAAGCTTTCTGAGCAACTGCTTAGTGTTCTGTTCATTCATCTCACAGAGTTACATCTGTATTTCGTGGATCTCTTTGCTAGCCTTATTTCTGTGGAATCTGAGAACAGATATTTCGGATCCCTTTGAAGACTATAGGGCCAAAGGAAATATCCTTCGATAACAAAGAGAAAGAAGCTTTCTGAGAAACTTCTTTGTGTTCTGTGAAATCATCTCACAGAGTTACAGCTTTCCCCTCAAGAAGCCTTTCGCTAAGACAGTTCTTGTGGAATTCGCAAAGTGATATTTGGAAGCCCATAGAGGGCTATGGTTAAAAAGGAAATATCCTGAGATGAAATCTGGAAAGAAGCTTTCTGAGAAACTGCTTAGTGTTCTGTTCATTCATCTCACAGAGTTACATCTGTATTTCGTGGATCTCTTTGCTAGTCTTATTTCTGTGGAATCTGAGAACAGATATTTCGGATCCCTTTGAAGACTATAGGGCCAAAGGAAATATCCTGCGATAACAAAGAGAAAGAAGCTTTCTGAGAAACTTCTTTGTGTTCTGTGAAATCATCTCACAGAGTTACAGCTTTCCCCTCAAGAAGCCTTTCGCTAAGACAGTTCTTGTGGAATTGGCAAAGTGATATTTGGAAACCCATAGACGGCTATGGTGAAAAAGGAAATATCCTCAGCTGAAATCTGGAAAGAAGCTTTCTGAGAAACTGCTTAGTGTTCTGTTCATTCATCTCACAGAGTTACATCTGTATTTTGTGGATCTCTTTGCTAGCCTTATTTCTGTGGAATCTGAGAACAGATATTTCGGATCCCTTTGAAGACTATATGGCCAAAGGAAATATCATCAGATAACAAAGAGAAAGAAGCTTTCTGAGAAACTTCTTTGTGTTCTGTGAAATCATCTCACAGAGTTACAGCTTTCCCCTCAAGAAGCCTTTCGCTAAGACAGTTCTTGTGGAATTGGCAAAGTGATATTTGGAAGCCCATAGAGGGCTATGGTGAAAAAGGAAATATCCTCAGATGAAATCTGGAAAGAAGCTTTCTGAGAAACTGCTCTGTGATGTGTGACTTCCACTCAGAGAGTTACATCTGTATTTCGTGGATCTCTTTGCTAGCCTTATTTCTGTGGAATATGAGAACAGATATTTCGGATCCCTTTGAAGACTATAGGGCCAAAGGAAATATCCTCCGATAACAAAGAGAAAGAAGCTTTCTGAGAAACTTCTTTGTGTTCTGTGAAATCATCTCACAGAGTTACAGATTTCCTCTCAAGAAGCCTTTCGCTAAGACAGTTCTTGTGGAATTGGCAAAGTGATATTTGGAAGCCCATAGAGGGCTATGGTGAAAAAGGAAATATCCTCAGATGAAATCTGGAAAGAAGCTTTCTGAGAAACTGCTTAGTGTTCTGTTCATTCATCTCACAGAGTTACATCTGTGTTTCGTGGATCTCTTTGCTAGCCTTATTTCTGTGGAATCTGAGAACAGATATTTCGGATCCCTTTGAAGACTATAGGGCCAAAGGAAATATCCTGCGATAACAAAGAGAAAGAAGCTTTCTGAGAAACTTCTTTGTGTTCTGTGAAATCATCTCACAGAGTTACAGCTTTCCCCTCAAGAAGCCTTTCGCTAAGACAGTTCTTGTGGAATTGGCAAAGTGATATTTGGAAGCCCATAGAGGGCTATGGTGAAAAAGGAAATATCCTGAGATGAAATCTGGAAAGAAGCTTTCTGAGAAACTGCTTAGTGTTCTGTTCATTCATCTCACAGAGTTACATCTGTGTTTCGTGGATCTCTTTGCTAGCCTTATTTCTGTGGAATCTGAGAACAGATATTTTGGATCCCTTTGAAGACTATAGGGCCAAAGGAAATATCCTGCGATAACAAAGAGAAAGAAGCTTTCTGAGAAACTTCTTTGTGTTCTGTGAAATCATCTCACAGAGTTACAGCTTTCCCCTCAAGAAGCCTTTCGCTAAGACAGTTCTTGTGGAATTGGCAAAGTGATATTTGGAAGCCCATAGAGGGCTATGGTGAAAAAGGAAATATCCTCAGATGAAATCTGGAAAGAAGCTTTCTGAGAAACTGCTTAGAGTTCTGTTCATTCATCTCACAGAGTTACATCTGTGTTTCGTGGATCTCTTTGCAAGCCTTATTTCTGTGGAATCTGAGAACAGATATTTCGGATCCCTTTGAAGACTATATGGCCAAAGGAAATATCATCCGATAACAAAGAGAAAGAAGCTTTCTGAGAAACTTCTTTGTGTTCTGTGAAATCATCTCACAGAGTTACAGCTTTCCCCTCAAGAAGCCTTTCGCCAAGACAGTTCTTGTGGAATTGGCAAAGTGATATTTGGAAGCCCGTAGAGGGCTATGGTGAAAAAGGAAATATCCTCAGATGAAATCTTGAAAGAAGCTTTCTGAGAAACTGCTTAGTGTTCTGTTCATTCATCTCATAGAATTACATCTGTGTTTCGTGGATGTCTTTGCTAGCCTTATTTCTGTGGAATCTGAGAACAGATATTTCGGATCCCTTAGAAGACTATAGGGCCAAAGGAAATATCCTCCGATAACATAGAGAAACAAGCTTTCTGAGAAACTTCTTTGTGTTCTGTGAAATCATCTCACAGAGTTACAGCTTTCCCCTCAAGAAGCCTTTCGCTAAGACAGTTCTTGTGGAATTGGCAAAGTGATATTTGGAAGCCCGTAGAGGGCTATGGTGAAAAAGGAAATATCCTCAGATGAAATCTGGAAAGAAGCTTTCTGAGAAACTGCTTAGTGTTCTGTTCACTCATCTCACAGAGTTACATCTGTATTTCGTGGATCTCTTTGCTAGCCTTATTTCTGTGGAATCTGAGAACAGATATTTCGGATCCCTTTGAAGACTATAGGGCCAAAGGAAATATCCTGCGATAACAAAGAGAAAGAAGCTTTCTGAGAAACTTCTTTGTGTTCTGTGAAATCATCTCACAGAGTTACAGCTTTCCCCTCAAGAAGCCTTTCGCTAAGACAGTTCTTGTGGATTTGGCAAAGTGATATTTGGAAGCCCATAGAGGGCTATGGTGAAAAAGGAAATATCCTCAGATGAAATCTGGAAAGAAGCTTTCTGAGAAACTGCTCTGTGATGTGTGACTTCCACTCAGAGAGTTACATCTGTATTTCGTGGATCTCTTTGCTAGCCTTATTTCTGTGGAATCTGAGAACAGATATATCGGATCCCTTTGAAGACTATAGGGACAAAGGAAATATCCTCTGATAACAAAGAGAAAGAAGCTTTCTGAGAAACTTCTTTGTGTTCTGTGAAATCATCTCACAGAGTTACAGATTTCCCCTCAAGAAGCCTTTCGCTAAGACAGTTCTTGTGGAATTGGCAAAGTGATATTTGGAAGCCCATAGAGGGCTATGGTGAAAAAGGAAATATCCTCAGATGAAATCTGGAAAGAAGCTTTCTGAGAAACTGCTTCGTGTTCTGTTCATTCATCTCACAGAGTTACATCTGTGTTTCGTGGATCTCTTAGCTAGCCTTATTTCTGTGGAATCTGAGAACAGATATTTCGGATCCCTTTGAAGACTATAGGGCCAAAGGAAATATCATCCGATAACAAAGAGAAGGAAGCTTTCTGAGAAACTTCTTTGTGTTCTGTGAAAAAATCTCACAGAGTTACAGCTTTCCCCTCAAGAAGCCTTTCGCTAAGACAGTTCTTGTGGAATTGGCAAAGTGATATTTGGAAGCCCATAGAGGGCTATGGTGAAAAAGGAAATATCCTCAGATGAAATCTGGAAAGAAGCTTTCTGAGAAAATGCTTAGTGTTCTGTTCATTCATCTCACAGAGTTACATCTGTGTTTCGTGGATCTCTTTGCTAGCCTTATTTCTGTGGAATCTGAGAACAGATATTTCGGATCCCTTTGAAGACTATATGGCCAAAGGAAATATCATCCGATAACAAAGAGAAAGAAGCTTTCTGAGAAACTTCTTTGTGTTCTGTGAAATCATCTCACAGAGTTACAGCTTTCCCCTCAAGAAGCCTTTCGCCAAGACAGTTCTTGTGGAATTGGCAAAGTGATATTTGGAAGCCCGTAGAGGGCTACGGTGAAAAAGGAAATATCCTCAGATGAAATCTGGAAAGAAGCTTTCTGAGAAACTGCTTAGTGTCTGTTCATTCATCTCATAGAATTACATCTGTGTTTCGTGGATCTCTTTGCTAGCCTTGTTTCTGTGGAATCTGAGAACAGATATTTCGGATCCCTTTGAAGACTATAGGGCCAAAGGAAATATCCTGCGATAACAAAGAGAAAGAAGCTTTCTGAGAAACTTCTTTGTGTTCTGTGAAATCATCTCACAGAGTTACAGCTTTCCCCTCAAGAAGCCTTTCGCTAAGACAGTTCTTGTGGAATTGGCAAAGTGATATTTGGAAGCCCATAGAGGGCTATGGTGAAAAAGGAAATATCCTCAGATGAAATCTGGAAAGAAGCTTTCTGAGAAACTGCTTAGAGTTCTGTTCATTCATCTCACAGAGTTACATCTGTGTTTCGTGGATCTCTTTGCTAGCCTTATTTCTGTGGAATCTGAGAACAGATATTTCGGATCCCTTTGAAGACTATATGGCCAAAGGAAATATCATCCGATAACAAAGAGAAAGAAGCTTTCTGAGAAACTTCTTTGTGTTCTGTGAAATCATCTCACAGAGTTACAGCTTTCCCCTCAAGAAGCCTTTCGCCAAGACAGTTCTTGTGGAATTGGCAAAGTGATATTTGGAAGCCCGTAGAGGGCTATGGTGAAAAAGGAAATATCCTCAGATGAAATCTTGAAAGAAGCTTTCTGAGAAACTGCTTAGTGTTCTGTTCATTCATCTCATAGAATTACATCTGTGTTTCGTGGATCTCTTTGCTAGCCTTATTTCTGTGGAATCTGAGAACAGATATTTCGGATCCCTTAGAAGACTATAGGGCCAAAGGAAATATCCTCCGATAACATAGAGAAACAAGCTTTCTGAGAAACTTCTTTGTGTTCTGTGAAATCATCTCACAGAGTTACAGCTTTCCCCTCAAGAAGCCTTTCGCTAAGACAGTTCTTGTGGAATTGGCAAAGTGATATTTGGAAGCCCGTAGAGGGCTATGGTGAAAAAGGAAATATCCTCAGATGAAATCTGGAAAGAAGCTTTCTGAGAAACTGCTTAGTGTTCTGTTCATTCATCTCACAGAGTTACATCTGCATTTCGTGGATCTCTTTGCTAGCCTCATTTCTGTGGAATCTGAGAACAGATATTTCGGATCCCTTTGAAGACTACAGGGCCAAAGGAAATATCCTCCTATAACAAAGAGAAAGAAGCTTTCTGAGAAACTTCTTTGTGTTCTGTGAAATCATCACACAGAGTTACAGCTTTCCCCTCAAGAAGCCTTTCGCTAAGACAGTTCTTGTGGAATTGGCAAAGTGATATTTGGAAGCCCATAGAGGGCTATGGTGAAAAAGGAAATATCCTCAGATGAAATCTGGAAAGAAGCTTTCTGAGAAACTGCTCTGTGATGTGTGACTTCCACTCAGAGAGTTACATCTGTATTTCGTGGATCTCTTTGCTAGCCTTATTTCTGTGGAATATGAGAACAGATATTTCGGATCCCTTTGAAGACTATAGGGCCAAAGGAAATATCCTCCGATAACAAAGAGAAAGAAGCTTTCTGAGAAACTTCTTTGTGTTCTGTGAAATCATCTCACAGAGTTACAGATTTCCCCTCAAGAAGCCTTTCGCTAAGACAGTTCTTGTGGAATTGGCAAAGTGATATTTGGAAGCCCATAGAGGGCTATGGTGAAAAAGGAAATATCCTCAGATGAAATCTGGAAAGAAGCTTTCTGAGAAACTGCTTAGTGTTCTGTTCATTCATCTCACAGAGTTACATCTGTGTTTCGTGGATCTCTTTGCTAGCCTTATTTCTGTGGAATCTGAGAACAGATATTTCGGATCCCTTTGAAGACTATAGGGCCAAAGGAAATATCCTCTGATAACAAAGAGAAAGAAGCTTTCTGAGAAACTTCTTTGTGTTCTGTGAAATCATCTCACAGAGTTACAGATTTCCCCTCAAGAAGCCTTTCGCTAAGACAGTTCTTGTGGAATTGGCAAAGTGATATTTGGAAGCCCATAGAGGGCTATGGTGAAAAAGGAAATATCCTCAGATGAAATCTGGAAAGAAGCTTTCTGAGAAACTGCTTCGTGTTCTGTTCATTCATCTCACAGAGTTACATCTGTGTTTCGTGGATCTCTTAGCTAGCCTTATTTCTGTGGAATCTGAGAACAGATATTTCGGATCCCTTTGAAGACTATAGGGCCAAAGGAAATATCATCCGATAACAAAGAGAAGGAAGCTTTCTGAGAAACTTCTTTGTGTTCTGTGAAAAAATCTCACAGAGTTACAGCTTTCCCCTCAAGAAGCCTTTCGCTAAGACAGTTCTTGTGGAATTGGCAAAGTGATATTTGGAAGCCCATAGAGGGCTATGGTGAAAAAGGAAATATCCTCAGATGAAATCTGGAAAGAAGCTTTCTGAGAAAATGCTTAGTGTTCTGTTCATTCATCTCACAGAGTTACATCTGTGTTTCGTGGATCTCTTTGCTAGCCTTATTTCTGTGGAATCTGAGAACAGATATTTCGGATCCCTTTGAAGACTATATGGCCAAAGGAAATATCATCCGATAACAAAGAGAAAGAAGCTTTCTGAGAAACTTCTTTGTGTTCTGTGAAATCATCTCACAGAGTTACAGCTTTCCCCTCAAGAAGCCTTTCGCCAAGACAGTTCTTGTGGAATTGGCAAAGTGATATTTGGAAGCCCGTAGAGGGCTACGGTGAAAAAGGAAATATCCTCAGATGAAATCTGGAAAGAAGCTTTCTGAGAAACTGCTTAGTGTTCTGTTCATTCATCTCATAGAATTACATCTGTGTTTCGTGGATCTCTTTGCTAGCCTTATTTCTGTGGAATCTGAGAACAGATATTTCGGATCCCTTTGAAGACTATAGGGCCAAAGGAAATATCCTCCGATAACAAAGAGAAAGAAGCTTTCTGAGAAACTTCTTTGTGTTCTGTGAAATCATCTCACAGAGTTACAGCTTTCCCCTCAAGAAGCCTTTCGCTAAGACAGTTCTTGTGGAATTGGCAAAGTGATATTTGGAAGCCCATAGAGGGCTATGGTGAAAAAGGAAATATCCTCAGATGAAATCTGGAAAGAAGCTTTCTGAGAAACTGCTTAGTGTTCTGTTCATTCATCTCACAGAGTTACATCTGCATTTCGTGGATCTCTTTGCTAGCCTCATTTCTGTGGAATCTGAGAACAGATATTTCGGATCCCTTTGAAGACTACAGGGCCAAAGGAAATATCCTCCTATAACAAAGAGAAAGAAGCTTTCTGAGAAACTTCTTTGTGTTCTGTGAAATCATCACACAGAGTTACAGCTTTCCCCTCAAGAAGCCTTTCGCTAAGACAGTTCTTGTGGAATGGGCAAAGTGATATTTGGAAGCCCATAGAGGGCTATGGTGAAAAAGGAAATATCCTCAGATGAAATCTGGAAAGAAGCTTTCTGAGAAACTGCTCTGTGATGTGTGACTTCCACTCAGAGAGTTACATCTGTATTTCGTGGATCTCTTTGCTAGCCTTATTTCTGTGGAATATGAGAACAGATATTTCGGATCCCTTTGAAGACTATAGGGCCAAAGGAAATATCCTCCGATAACAAAGAGAAAGAAGCTTTCTGAGAAACTTCTTTGTGTTCTGTGAAATCATCTCACAGAGTTACAGCTTTCCCCTCAAGAAGCCTTTCGCTAAGACAGTTCTTGTGGAATTGGCAAAGTGATATTTGGAAGCCCATAGAGGGCTATGGTGAAAAAGGAAATATCCTCAGATGAAATCTGGAAAGAAGCTTTCTGAGAAACTGCTTAGTGTTCTGTTCATTCATCTCACAGAGTTACATCTGTGTTTCGTGGATCTCTTTGCTAGCCTTATTTCTGTGGAATCTGAGAACAGATATTTTGGATCCCTTTGAAGACTATAGGGCCAAAGGAAATATCCTGCGATAACAAAGAGAAAGAAGCTTTCTGAGAAACTTCTTTGTGTTCTGTGAAATCATCTCACAGAGTTACAGCTTTCCCCTCAAGAAGCCTTTCGCTAAGACAGTTCTTGTGGAATTGGCAAAGTGATATTTGGAAGCCCATAGAGGGCTATGGTGAAAAAGGAAATATCCTCAGATGAAATCTGGAAAGAAGCTTTCTGAGAAACTGCTTAGAGTTCTGTTCATTCATCTCACAGAGTTACATCTGTGTTTCGTGGATCTCTTTGCTAGCCTTATTTCTGTGGAATCTGAGAACAGATATTTCGGATCCCTTTGAAGACTATATGGCCAAAGGAAATATCATCCGATAACAAAGAGAAAGAAGCTTTCTGAGAAACTTCTTTGTGTTATGTGAAATCATCTCACAGAGTTACAGCTTTCCCCTCAAGAAGCCTTTCGCCAAGACAGTTCTTGTGGAATTGGCAAAGTGATATTTGGAAGCCCGTAGAGGGCTATGGTGAAAAAGGAAATATCCTCAGATGAAACCTGGAAAGAAGCTTTCTGAGAAACTGCTTAGTGTTCTGTTCATTCATCTCATAGAATTACATCTGTGTTTCGTGGATCTCTTTGCTAGCCTTATTTCTGTGGAATCTGAGAACAGATATTTCGGATCCCTTTAAAGACTATAAGGCCAAAGGAAATATCCTCCGATAACAGAGAGAAAGAAGCTTTCTGAGAAACTTCTTTGTGTTCTGTGAAATCATCTCACAGAGTTACAGCTTTCCCCTCAAGAAGCCTTTCGCTAAGACAGTTCTTGCGGAATTGGCAAAGTGATATTTGGAAGCCCATAGAGGGCTATGGTGAAAAAGGAAATATCCTCAGATGAAATCTGGAAAGAAGCTTTCTGAGAAACTGCTTAGTGTTCTGTTCATTCATCTCACAGAGTTACATCTGTATTTCGTGGATCTCTTTGCTAGCCTTATTTCTGTGGAATCTGAGAACAGATATTTCGGATCCCTTTGAAGACTATAGGGCCAAAGGAAATATCCTGCGATAACAAAGAGAAAGAAGCTTTCTGAGAAACTTCTTTGTGTTCTGTGAAATCATCTCACAGAGTTACAGCTTTCCCCTCAAGAAGCCTTTCGCTAAGACAGTTCTTGTGGAATTGGCAAAGTGATATTTGGAAGCCCATAGAGGGCTATGGTGAAAAAGGAAATATCCTCAGATGAAATCTGGAAAGAAGCTTTCTGAGAAACTGCTTAGTGTTCCGTTCATTCATCTCACAGAGTTACATCTGTATTTTGTGGATCTCTTTGCTAGCCTTATTTCTGTGGAATCTGAGAACAGATATTTCGGATCCCTTTGAAGACTATATGGCCAAAGGAAATATCATCCGATAACAAAGAGAAAGAAGCTTTCTGAGAAACTTCTTTGTGTTCTGTGAAATCATCTCACAGAGTTACAGCTTTCCCCTCAAGAAGCCTTTCGCTAAGACAGTTCTTGTGGAATTGGCAAAGTGATATTTGGAAGCCCATAGAGGTCTATGGTGAAAAAGGAAATATCCTCAGATGAAATCTGGAAAGAAGCTTTCTGAGAAACTGCTCTGTGATGTGTGACTTCCACTCAGAGAGTTACATCTGTATTTCGTGGATCTCTTTGCTAGCCTTATTTCTGTGGAATCTGAGAACAGATATTTCGGATCCCTTTGAAGACTATAGGGCCAAAGGAAATATCCTCTGATAACAAAGAGAAAGAAGCTTTCTGAGAAACTTCTTTGTGTTCTGTGAAATCATCTCACAGAGTTACAGATTTCCCCTCAAGAAGCCTTTCGCTAAGACAGTTCTTGTGGAATTGGCAAAGTGATATTTGGAAGCCCATAGAGGGCTATGGTGAAAAAGGAAATATCCTCAGATGAAATCTGGAAAGAAGCTTTCTGAGAAACTGCTTAGTGTTCTGTTCATTCATCTCACAGAGTTACATCTGTGTTTCGTGGATCTCTTTGCTAGCCTTATTTCTGTGGAATCTGAGAACAGATATTTCGGATCCCTTTGAAGACTATAGGGCCAAAGGAAATATCCTCCGATAACAAAGAGAAAGAAGCTTTCTGAGAAACTTCTTTGTGTTCTGTGAAATCATCTCACAGAGTTACAGCTTTCCCCTCAAGAAGCCTTTCGCCAAGACAGTTCTTGTGGAATTGGCAAAGTGATATTTGGAAGCCCGTAGAGGGCTATGGTGAAAAAGGAAATATCCTCAGATGAAATCTGGAAAGAAGCTTTCTGAGAAACTGCTTAGTGTTCTGTTCATTCATCTCATAGAATTACATCTGTGTTTCGTGGATCTCTTTGCTAGCCTTATTTCTGTGGAATCTGAGAACAGATATTTCGGATCCCTTTGAAGACTATAGGGCCAAAGGAAATATCCTCCGATAACAAAGAGAAAGAAGCTTTCTGAAAAACTTCTTTGTGTTCTGTGAAATCATCTCACAGAGTTACAGCTTTCCCCTCAAGAAGCCTTTCGCTAAGACAGTTCTTGTGGAATTGGCAAAGTGATATTTGGAAGCCCATAGAGGGCTATGGTGAAAAAGGAAATATCCTCAGATGAAATCTGGAAAGAAGGTTTCTGAGAAACTGCTTAGTGTTCTGTTCATTCATCTCACAGAGTTACATCTGTATTTCGTGGATCTCTTTGCTAGCCTTATTTCTGTGGAATCTGAGAACAGATATTTCGGATCCCTTTGAAGACTATAGGGCCAAATGAAATATCCTGCGATAACAAAGAGAAAGAAGCTTTCTGAGAAACTTCTTTGTGTTCTGTGAAATCATCTCACAGAGTTACAGCTTTCCCCTCAGGAAGCCTTTCGCTAAGACAGTTCTTGTGGAATTGGCAAAGTGATATTTGGAAGCCCATAGAGGGCTATGGTGAAAAAGGAAATATCCTCAGATGAAATCTGGAAAGAAGCTTTCTGAGAAACTGCTTAGTGTTCTGTTCATTCATCTCACAGAGTTACATCTGTGTTTCGTGGATCTCTTTGCTAGCCTTATTTCTGTGAAATCTGAGAACAGATATTTCGGATCCCTTTGAAGACTATAGGGCCAAAGGAAATATCCTCCGATAACAAAGAGAAAGAAGCTTTCTGAGAAACTTCTTTGTGTTCTGTGAAATCATCTCACAGAGTTACAGCTTTCCCCTCAAGAAGTCTTTCGCTAAGACAGTTCTTGTGGAATTGGCAAAGTGATATTTGGAAGCCCTTAGAGGGCTATGGTGAAAAAGGAAATATCCTCAGATGAAATCTGGAAAGAAGCTTTCTGAGAAACTGCTTAGTGTTCTGTTCATTCATCTCACCAAGTTACATCTGTGTTTCGTGGATCTCTTTGCTAGCCTTATTTCTGTGGAATCTGAGAACAGATATTTCGGATCCCTTTGAAGACTATAGGGCCAAAGGAAATATCCTCCGATAACAAAGAGAAAGAAGCTTTCTGAGAAACTTCTTTGTGTTCTGTGAAATCATCTCACAGAGTTACAGCTTTCCCCTCAAGAAGCCTTTCGCTAAGACAGTTCTTGTGGAATTGGCAAAGTAATATTTGGAAGCCCATAGAGGGCTATGGTGAAAAAGGAAACATCCACAGAGGAAATCTGGAAAGAAGCTTTGTGAGAAACTGCTCTGTGATGTGTGACTTCCACTCACCGAGTTACATCTGTATTTCGTGGATCTCTTTGCTAGCCTTATTTCTGTGGAATCTGAGAACAGATATTTTGGATCCCTTTGAAGACTATAGGGCCAAAGGAAATATCCTCTGATAACAAAGAGAAAGAAGCTTTCTGAGAAACTTCTTTGTGTTCTGTGAAATCATCTCACAGAGTTACAGCTTTCCCCTCAAGAAGCCTTTCGCTAAGACAGTTCTTGTGGAATTGGCAAAGTGATATTTGGAAGCCCATAGAGGGCTATGGTGAAAAAGGAAATATCCTCAGATGAAATCTGGAAAGAAGCTTTCTGAGAAACTGCTTAGTGTTCTGTTCATTCATCTCACAGAGTTATATCTGTGTTTCGTGGATCTCTTTGCTAGCCTTATTTCTGTGGAATCTGAGAACAGATATTTCGGATCCCTTTGAAGACTATAGGGCCAAAGGAAATATCCTCCGATAACAAAGAAAAAGAAGCTTTCTGAGAAACTTCTTTGTGTTCTGTGAAATCATCTCACAGAGTTACAGCTTTCCCCTCAAGAAGCCTTTCGCTAAGACAGTTCTTGTGGAATTGGCAAAGTGATATTTGGAAGCCCATAGAGGGCTATGGTGAAAAAGGAAATATCCTCAGATGAAATCTGGAAAGAAGCTTTCTGAGAAACTGCTTAGTGTTCTGTTCATTCATCTCACAGAGTTACATCTGTGTTTCATGGATCTCTTTGCTAGCCTTATTTCTGTGGAATCTGAGAACAGATATTTCGGATCCCTTTGAAGACTATATGGCCAAAGGAAATATCATCCGATAACAAAGAGAAAGAAGCTTTCTGAGAAACTTCTTTGTGTTCTGTGAAATCATCTCACAGAGTTACAGCTTTCCCCTCAAGAAGCCTTTCGCCAAGACAGTTCTTGTGGAATTGGCAAAGTGATATTTGGAAGCCCGTAGAGGGCTATGGTGAAAAAGGAAATATCCTCAGATGAAATCTGGAAAGAAGCTTTCTGAGAAACTGCTTAGTGTTCTGTTCATTCATCTCATAGAATTACATCTGTGTTTCGTGGATCTCTTTGCTAGCCTTATTTCTGTGGAATCTGAGAACAGATATTTCGGATCCCTTTGAAGACTATAGGGCCAAAGGAAATATCCTGCGATAACAGAGAGAAAGAAGCTTTCTGAGAAACTTCTTTGTGTTCTGTGAAATCATCTCACAGAGTTACAGCTTTCCCCTCAAGAAGCCTTTCGCTAAGACAGTTCTTGCGGAATTGGCAAAGTGATATTTGGAAGCCCATAGAGGGCTATGGTGAAAAAGGAAATATCCTCAGATGAAATCTGGAAAGAAGCTTTCTGAGCAACTGCTTAGTGTTCTGTTCATTCATCTCACAGAGTTACATCTGTATTTCGTGGATCTCTTTGCTAGCCTTATTTCTGTGGAATCTGAGAACAGATATTTCGGATCCCTTTGAAGACTATAGGGCCAAAGGAAATATCCTTCGATAACAAAGAGAAAGAAGCTTTCTGAGAAACTTCTTTGTGTTCTGTGAAATCATCTCACAGAGTTACAGCTTTCCCCTCAAGAAGCCTTTCGCTAAGACAGTTCTTGTGGAATTGGCAAAGTGATATTTGGAAGCCCATAGAGGGCTATGGTTAAAAAGGAAATATCCTGAGATGAAATCTGGAAAGAAGCTTTCTGAGAAACTGCTTAGTGTTCTGTTCATTCATCTCACAGAGTTACATCTGTATTTCGTGGATCTCTTTGCTAGTCTTATTTCTGTGGAATCTGAGAACAGATATTTCGGATCCCTTTGAAGACTATAGGGCCAAAGGAAATATCCTGCGATAACAAAGAGAAAGAAGCTTTCTGAGAAACTTCTTTGTGTTCTGTGAAATCATCTCACAGAGTTACAGCTTTCCCCTCAAGAAGCCTTTCGCTAAGACAGTTCTTGTGGAATTGGCAAAGTGATATTTGGAAACCCATAGACGGCTATGGTGAAAAAGGAAATATCCTCAGCTGAAATCTGGAAAGAAGCTTTCTGAGAAACTGCTTAGTGTTCTGTTCATTCATCTCACAGAGTTACATCTGTATTTTGTGGATCTCTTTGCTAGCCTTATTTCTGTGGAATCTGAGAACAGATATTTCGGATCCCTTTGAAGACTATATGGCCAAAGGAAATATCATCAGATAACAAAGAGAAAGAAGCTTTCTGAGAAACTTCTTTGTGTTCTGTGAAATCATCTCACAGAGTTACAGCTTTCCCCTCAAGAAGCCTTTCGCTAAGACAGTTCTTGTGGAATTGGCAAAGTGATATTTGGAAGCCCTTAGAGGGCTATGGTGAAAAAGGAAATATCCTCAGATGAAATCTGGAAAGAAGCTTTCTGAGAAACTGCTCTGTGATGTGTGACTTCCACTCAGAGAGTTACATCTGTATTTCGTGGATCTCTTTGCTAGCCTTATTTCTGTGGAATATGAGAACAGATATTTCGGATCCCTTTGAAGACTATAGGGCCAAAGGAAATATCCTCCGATAACAAAGAGAAAGAAGCTTTCTGAGAAACTTCTTTGTGTTCTGTGAAATCATCTCACAGAGTTACAGATTTCCCCTCAAGAAGCCTTTCGCTAAGACAGTTCTTGTGGAATTGGCAAAGTGATATTTGGAAGCCCATAGAGGGCTATGGTGAAAAAGGAAATATCCTCAGATGAAATCTGGAAAGAAGCTTTCTGAGAAACTGCTTAGTGTTCTGTTCATTCATCTCACAGAGTTACATCTGTGTTTCGTGGATCTCTTTGCTAGCCTTATTTCTGTGGAATCTGAGAACAGATATTTCGGATCCCTTTGAAGACTATAGGGCCAAAGGAAATATCCTGCGATAACAAAGAGAAAGAAGCTTTCTGAGAAACTTCTTTGTGTTCTGTGAAATCATCTCACAGAGTTACAGCTTTCCCCTCAAGAAGCCTTTCGCTAAGACAGTTCTTGTGGAATTGGCAAAGTGATATTTGGAAGCCCATAGAGGGCTATGGTGAAAAAGGAAATATCCTGAGATGAAATCTGGAAAGAAGCTTTCTGAGAAACTGCTTAGTGTTCTGTTCATTCATCTCACAGAGTTACATCTGTGTTTCGTGGATCTCTTTGCTAGCCTTATTTCTGTGGAATCTGAGAACAGATATTTTGGATCCCTTTGAAGACTATAGGGCCAAAGGAAATATCCTGCGATAACAAAGAGAAAGAAGCTTTCTGAGAAACTTCTTTGTGTTCTGTGAAATCATCTCACAGAGTTACAGCTTTCCCCTCAAGAAGCCTTTCGCTAAGACAGTTCTTGTGGAATTGGCAAAGTGATATTTGGAAGCCCATAGAGGGCTATGGTGAAAAAGGAAATATCCTCAGATGAAATCTGGAAAGAAGCTTTCTGAGAAACTGCTTAGAGTTCTGTTCATTCATCTCACAGAGTTACATCTGTGTTTCGTGGATCTCTTTGCAAGCCTTATTTCTGTGGAATCTGAGAACAGATATTTCGGATCCCTTTGAAGACTATATGGCCAAAGGAAATATCATCCGATAACAAAGAGAAAGAAGCTTTCTGAGAAACTTCTTTGTGTTCTGTGAAATCATCTCACAGAGTTACAGCTTTCCCCTCAAGAAGCCTTTCGCCAAGACAGTTCTTGTGGAATTGGCAAAGTGATATTTGGAAGCCCGTAGAGGGCTATGGTGAAAAAGGAAATATCCTCAGATGAAATCTTGAAAGAAGCTTTCTGAGAAACTGCTTAGTGTTCTGTTCATTCATCTCATAGAATTACATCTGTGTTTCGTGGATCTCTTTGCTAGCCTTATTTCTGTGGAATCTGAGAACAGATATTTCGGATCCCTTAGAAGACTACAGGGCCAAAGGAAATATCCTCCGATAACATAGAGAAACAAGCTTTCTGAGAAACTTCTTTGTGTTCTGTGAAATCATCTCACAGAGTTACAGCTTTCCCCTCAAGAAGCCTTTCGCTAAGACAGTTCTTGTGGAATTGGCAAAGTGATATTTGGAAGCCCGTAGAGGGCTATGGTGAAAAAGGAAATATCCTCAGATGAAATCTGGAAAGAAGCTTTCTGAGAAACTGCTTAGTGTTCTGTTCACTCATCTCACAGAGTTACATCTGTATTTCGTGGATCTCTTTGCTAGCCTTATTTCTGTGGAATCTGAGAACAGATATTTCGGATCCCTTTGAAGACTATAGGGCCAAAGGAAATATCCTGCGATAACAAAGAGAAAGAAGCTTTCTGAGAAACTTCTTTGTGTTCTGTGAAATCATCTCACAGAGTTACAGCTTTCCCCTCAAGAAGCCTTTCGCTAAGACAGTTCTTGTGGATTTGGCAAAGTGATATTTGGAAGCCCATAGAGGGCTATGGTGAAAAAGGAAATATCCTCAGATGAAATCTGGAAAGAAGCTTTCTGAGAAACTGCTCTGTGATGTGTGACTTCCACTCAGAGAGTTACATCTGTATTTCGTGGATCTCTTTGCTAGCCTTATTTCTGTGGAATCTGAGAACAGATATTTCGGATCCCTTTGAAGACTATAGGGCCAAAGGAAATATCCTCTGATAACAAAGAGAAAGAAGCTTTCTGAGAAACTTCTTTGTGTTCTGTGAAATCATCTCACAGAGTTACAGATTTCCCCTCAAGAAGCCTTTCGCTAAGACAGTTCTTGTGGAATTGGCAAAGTGATATTTGGAAGCCCATAGAGGGCTATGGTGAAAAAGGAAATATCCTCAGATGAAATCTGGAAAGAAGCTTTCTGAGAAACTGCTTCGTGTTCTGTTCATTCATCTCACAGAGTTACATCTGTGTTTCGTGGATCTCTTAGCTAGCCTTATTTCTGTGGAATCTGAGAACAGATATTTCGGATCCCTTTGAAGACTATAGGGCCAAAGGAAATATCATCCGATAACAAAGAGAAGGAAGCTTTCTGAGAAACTTCTTTGTGTTCTGTGAAAAAATCTCACAGAGTTACAGCTTTCCCCTCAAGAAGCCTTTCGCTAAGACAGTTCTTGTGGAATTGGCAAAGTGATATTTGGAAGCCCATAGAGGGCTATGGTGAAAAAGGAAATATCCTCAGATGAAATCTGGAAAGAAGCTTTCTGAGAAAATGCTTAGTGTTCTGTTCATTCATCTCACAGAGTTACATCTGTGTTTCGTGGATCTCTTTGCTAGCCTTATTTCTGTGGAATCTGAGAACAGATATTTCGGATCCCTTTGAAGACTATATGGCCAAAGGAAATATCATCCGATAACAAAGAGAAAGAAGCTTTCTGAGAAACTTCTTTGTGTTCTGTGAAATCATCTCACAGAGTTACAGCTTTCCCCTCAAGAAGCCTTTCGCCAAGACAGTTCTTGTGGAATTGGCAAAGTGATATTTGGAAGCCCGTAGAGGGCTACGGTGAAAAAGGAAATATCCTCAGATGAAATCTGGAAAGAAGCTTTCTGAGAAACTGCTTAGTGTTCTGTTCATTCATCTCATAGAATTACATCTGTGTTTCGTGGATCTCTTTGCTAGCCTTATTTCTGTGGAATCTGAGAACAGATATTTCGGATCCCTTAGAAGACTATAGGGCCAAAGGAAATATCCTCCGATAACATAGAGAAACAAGCTTTCTGAGAAACTTCTTTGTGTTCTGTGAAATCATCTCACAGAGTTACAGCTTTCCCCTCAAGAAGCCTTTCGCTAAGACAGTTCTTGTGGAATTGGCAAAGTGATATTTGGAAGCCCGTAGAGGGCTATGGTGAAAAAGGAAATATCCTCAGATGAAATCTGGAAAGAAGCTTTCTGAGAAACTGCTTAGTGTTCTGTTCACTCATCTCACAGAGTTACATCTGTATTTCGTGGATCTCTTTGCTAGCCTTATTTCTGTGGAATCTGAGAACAGATATTTCGGATCCCTTTGAAGACTATAGGGCCAAAGGAAATATCCTGCGATAACAAAGAGAAAGAAGCTTTCTGAGAAACTTCTTTGTGTTCTGTGAAATCATCTCACAGAGTTACAGCTTTCCCCTCAAGAAGCCTTTCGCTAAGACAGTTCTTGTGGATTTGGCAAAGTGATATTTGGAAGCCCATAGAGGGCTATGGTGAAAAAGGAAATATCCTCAGATGAAATCTGGAAAGAAGCTTTCTGAGAAACTGCTCTGTGATGTGTGACTTCCACTCAGAGAGTTACATCTGTATTTCGTGGATCTCTTTGCTAGCCTTATTTCTGTGGAATCTGAGAACAGATATTTCGGATCCCTTTGAAGACTATAGGGCCAAAGGAAATATCCTCTGATAACAAAGAGAAAGAAGCTTTCTGAGAAACTTCTTTGTGTTCTGTGAAATCATCTCACAGAGTTACAGATTTCCCCTCAAGAAGCCTTTCGCTAAGACAGTTCCTGTGGAATTGGCAAAGTGATATTTGGAAGCCCATAGAGGGCTATGGTGAAAAAGGTAATATCCTCAGATGAAATCTGGAAAGAAGCTTTCTGAGAAACTGCTTCGTGTTCTGTTCATTCATCTCACAGAGTTACATCTGTGTTTCGTGGATCTCTTAGCTAGCCTTATTTCTGTGGAATCTGAGAACAGATATTTCGGATCCCTTTGAAGACTATAGGGCCAAAGGAAATATCATCCGATAACAAAGAGAAGGAAGCTTTCTGAGAAACTTCTTTGTGTTCTGTGAAAAAATCTCACAGAGTTACAGCTTTCCCCTCAAGAAGCCTTTCACTAAGACAGTTCTTGTGGAATTGGCAAAGTGATATTTGGAAGCCCATAGAGGGCTATGGTGAAAAAGGAAATATCCTCAGATGAAATCTGGAAAGAAGCTTTCTGAGAAAATGCTTAGTGTTCTGTTCATTCATCTCACAGAGTTACATCTGTGTTTCGTGGATCTCTTTGCTAGCCTTATTTCTGTGGAATCTGAGAACAGATATTTCGGATCCCTTTGAAGACTATATGGCCAAAGGAAATATCATCCGATAACAAAGAGAAAGAAGCTTTCTGAGAAACTTCTTTGTGTTCTGTGAAATCATCTCACAGAGTTACAGCTTTCCCCTCAAGAAGCCTTTCGCCAAGACAGTTCTTGTGGAATTGGCAAAGTGATATTTGGAAGCCCGTAGAGGGCTACGGTGAACAAGGAAATATCCTCAGATGAAATCTGGAAAGAAGCTTTCTGAGAAACTGCTTAGTGTTCTGTTCATTCATCTCATAGAATTACATCTGTGTTTCGTGGATCTCTTTGCTAGCCTTATTTCTGTGGAATCTGAGAACAGATATTTCGGATCCCTTTGAAGACTATAGGGCCAAAGGAAATATCCTCCGATAACAAAGAGAAAGAAGCTTTCTGAGAAACTTCTTTGTGTTCTGTGAAATCATCTCTCAGAGTTACAGCTTTCCCCTCAAGAAGCCTTTCGCTAAGACAGTTCTTGTGGAATTGGCAAAGTGATATTTGGAAGCCCATAGAGGGCTATGGTGAAAAAGGAAATATCCTCAGATGAAATCTGGAAAGAAGCTTTCTGAGAAACTGCTTAGTGTTCTGTTCATTCATCTCACAGAGTTACATCTGCATTTCGTGGATCTCTTTGCTAGCCTCATTTCTGTGGAATCTGAGAACAGATATTTCGGATCCCTTTGAAGACTACAGGGCCAAAGGAAATATCCTCCTATAACAAAGAGAAAGAAGCTTTCTGAGAAACTTCTTTGTGTTCTGTGAAATCATCACACAGAGTTACAGCTTTCCCCTCAAGAAGCCTTTCGCTAAGACAGTTCTTGTGGAATTGGCAAAGTGATATTTGGAAGCCCATAGAGGGCTATGGTGAAAAAGGAAATATCCTCAGATGAAATCTGGAAAGAAGCTTTCTGAGAAACTGCTTAGTGTTCTGTTCATTCATCTCACAGAGTTACATCTGTGTTTCGTGGATCTCTTTGCTAGCCTTATTTCTGTGGAATCTGAGAACAGATATTTCGGATCCCTTTGAAGACTATAGGGCCAAAGGAAATATCCTCCGATAACAAAGAGAAAGAAGCTTTCTGAGAAACTTCTTTGTGTTCTGTGAAATCATCTCACAGAGTTACAGCTTTCCCCTCAAGAAGCCTTTCGCTAAGACAGTTCTTGTGGAATTGGCAAAGTGATATTTGGAAGCCCATAGAGGTCTATGGTGAAAAAGGAAATATCCTCAGATGAAATCTGGAAAGAAGCTTTCTGAGAAACTGCTCTGTGATGTGTGACTTCCACTCACAGAGTTACACCTGTATTTCGTGGATCTCTTTGCTAGCCTTATTTCTGTGGAATCTGAGAACAGATATTTCGGATCCCTTTGAAGACTATAGGGCCAAAGGAAATATCCTCCGATAACAAAGAGAAAGAAGCTTTCTGAGAAACTGCTTAGTGTTCTGTTCATTCATCTCACAGAGTTACATCTGTGTTTCGTGGATCTCTTTGCTAGCCTTATTTCTGTGGAATCTGAGAACAGATATTTCGGATCCCTTTGAAGACTATAGGGCCAAAGGAAATATCCTCCGATAACAAAGAGAAAGAAGCTTTCTGAGAAACTTCTTTGTGTTCTGTGAAATCATCTCACAGAGTTACAGCTTTCCCCTCAAGAAGCCTTTCGCTAAGACAGTTCTTTTGGAATTGGCAAAGTGATATTTGGAAGCCCATAGAGGGCTATGGTGAAAAAGGAAATATCCTCAGATGAAATCTGGAAAGAAGCTTTCTGAGAAACTGCTTAGTGTTCTGTTCATTCATCTCACAGAGTTACATCTGTGTTTCGTGGATCTCTTTGCTAGCCTTATTTCTGTGGAATCTGAGAACAGATATTTCGGATCCCTTTGAAGACTATATGGCCAAAGGAAATATCATCCGATAACAAAGAGAAAGAAGCTTTCTGAGAAACTTCTTTGTGTTCTGTGAAATCATCTCACAGAGTTACAGCTTTCCCCTCAAGAAGCCTTTCGCCAAGACAGTTCTTGTGGAATTGGCAAAGTGATATTTGGAAGCCCATAGAGGGCTATGGTGAAAAAGGAAATATCCTCAGATGAAATCTGGAAAGAAGCTTTCTGAGAAACTGCTCTGTGATGTGTGACTTCCACTCACAGAGTTACATCTCTGTTTCGTGGATCTTCTTGCTAGCCTTATTTCTGTGGAATCTGAGAACAGATATTTCGGATCCCTTTGAAGACTATAGGGCCAAAGGAAATATCCTCTGATAACAAAGAGAAAGAAGCTTTCTGAGAAACTTCCTTGTGTTCTGTGAAATCATCTCACAGACTTACAGCTTTCCCCTCAAGAAGCGTTTCGCTAAGACAGTTCTTGTGGAATTGGCAAAGTGATATTTGGAAGCCCATAGAGGGCTATGGTGAAAAAGGAAATATCCTCAGATGAAATCTGGAAAGAAGCTTTCTGAGAAACTGCTTCGTGTTCTGTTCATTCATCTCACAGAGTTACATCTGTATTTCGTGGATCTCTTTGCTAGCCTTATTTCTGTGGAATCTGAGAACATATATTTCGGATCCCTTTGAAGACTATAGGGCCAAAGGAAATATCCTCCGATAACAAAGAGAAAGAAGCTTTCTGAGAAACTTCTTTGTGTTCTGTGAAATCATCACACAGAGTTACAGCTTTCCCCTCAAGAAGCCTTTCGCTAAGACAGTTCTTGTGGAATTGGCAAAGTAATATTTGGAAGCCCATAGAGGGCTATGGTGAAAAAGGAAACATCCACAAAGGAAATCTGGAAAGAAGCTTTCTGAGAAACTGCTCTGTGATGTGTGACTTCCGCTGACAGAGTTACATCTGTATTTCGTGGATCTCTTTGCTAGCCTTATTTCTGTGGAATCTGAGAACAGATATTTTGGATCCCTTTGAAGACTATAGGGCCAAAGGAAATATCCTCTGGTAACAAAGAGAAAGAAGCTTTCTGAGAAACTTCTTTGTGTTCTGTGAAATCATCTCACAGAGTTACAGCTTTCCCCTCAAGAAGCCTTTCGCTAAGACAGTTCTTGTGGAATTGGCAAAGTGATATTTGGAAGCCCATAGAGGGCTATGGTGAAAAAGGAAATATCCTCAGATGAAATCTGGAAAGAAGCTTTCTGAGAAACTGCTTAGTGTTCTGTTCATTCATCTCACAGAGTTACATCTGTGTTTCGTGGATCTCTTTGCTAGCCTTATTTCTGTGGAATCTGAGAACAGATATTTCGGATCCCTTTGAAGACTATATGGCCAGAGGAAATATCATCCGATAACAAAGAGAAAGAAGCTTTCTGAGAAACTTCTTTGTGTTCTGTGAAATCATCTCACAGAGTTACAGCTTTCCCCTCAAGAAGCCTTTCGCCAAGACAGTTCTTGTGGAATTTGCAAAGTGATATTTGGAAGCCCATAGAGGGCTATGGTGAAAAAGGAAATATCCTCAGATGAAATCTGGAAAGAAGCTTTCTGAGAAACTGCTCTGTGATGTGTGACTTCCACTCACAGAGTTACATCTCTATTTCGTGGATCTTCTTGCTAGCCTTATTTCTGTGGAATCTGAGAACAGATATTTCGGATCCCTTTGAAGACTATAGGGCCAAAGGAAATATCCTCTGATAACAAAGAGAAAGAAGCTTTCTGAGAAACTTCTTTGTGTTCTGTGAAATCATCTCACAGAGTTACAGCTTTCCCCTCAAGAAGCCTTTCGCTAAGACAGTTCTTGTGGAATTGGCAAAGTGATATTTGGAAGCCCATAGAGGGCTATGGAGAAAAAGGAAATATCCTCAGATGAAATCTGGAAAGAAGCTTTCTGAGAAACTGCTTCGTGTTCTGTTCATTCATCTCACAGAGTTACATCTGTATTTCGTGGATCTCTTTGCTAGCCTTATTTCTGTGGAATCTGAGAACATATATTTCGGATCCCTTTGAAGACTATAGGGCCAAAGGAAATATCCTCCGATAACAAAGAGAAAGAAGCTTTCTGAGAAACTTCTTTGTGTTCTGTGAAATCATCACACAGAGTTACAGCTTTCCCCTCAAGAATCCTTTCGCTAAGACAGTTCTTGTGGAATTGGCAAAGTAATATTTGGAAGCCCAAAGAGGGCTATGGTGAAAAAGGAAACATCCACAGAGGAAATCTGGAAAGAAGCTTTCTGAGAAACTGCTCTGTGATGTGTGACTTCCACTCACAGAGTTACATCTCTATTTCGTGGATCTCTTTGCTAGCCTTATTTCTGTGGAATCTGAGAACAGATATTTTGGATCCCTTTGAAGACTATAGGGCCAAAGGAAATATCCTCTGATAACAAAGAGAAAGAAGCTTTCTGAGAAACTTCTTTGTGTTCTGTGAAATCATCTCACAGAGTTACAGCTTTTCCCTCAAGAAGCCTTTCGCTAAGACAGTTCTTGTGGAATTGGCAAAGTGATATTTGGAAGCCCATAGAGGGCTATGGTGAAAAAGGAAATATCCTCAGATGAAATCTGGAAAGAAGCTTTCTGAGAAACTGCTTAGTGTTCTGTTCATTCATCTCACAGAGTTACATCTGTGTTTCGTGGATCTCTTTGCTAGCCTTATTTCTGTGGAATCTGAGAACAGATATTTCGGATCCCTTTGAAGACTATATGGCCAAAGGAAATATCATCCGATAACAAAGAGAAAGAAGCTTTCTGAGAAACTTCTTTGTGTTCTGTGAAATCATCTCACAGAGTTACAGCTTTCCCCTCAAGAAGCCTTTCGCCAAGACAGTTCTTGTGGAATTGGCAAAGTGATATTTGGAAGCCCATAGAGGGCTATGGTGAAAAAGGAAATATCCTCAGATGAAATCTGGAAAGAAGCGTTCTGAGAAACTGCTCTGTGATGTGTGACTTCCACTCACAGAGTTACATCTCTATTTCGTGGATCTTCTTGCTAGCCTTATTTCTGTGGAATCTGAGAACAGATATTTCGGATCCCTTTGAAGACTATAGGGCCAAAGGAAATATCCTCTGATAACAAAGAGAAAGAAGCTTTCTGAGAAACTTCTTTGTGTTCTGTGAAATCATCTCACAGAGTTACAGCTTTCCCCTCAAGAAGCCTTTCGCTAAGACAGTTCTTGTGGAATTGGCAAAGTGATATTTGGAAGCCCATAGAGGGCTATGGAGAAAAAGGAAATATCCTCAGATGAAATCTGGAAAGAAGCTTTCTGAGAAACTGCTTCGTGTTCTGTTCATTCATCTCACAGAGTTACATCTGTGTTTCGTGGATCTCTTTGCTAGCCTTATCTCTGTGGAATCTGAGAACAGATATTTCGGATCCCTTTGAAGACTATAGGGCCAAAGGAAATATCATCCGATAACAAAGAGAAGGAAGCTTTCTGAGAAACTTCTTTGTGTTCTGTGAAATCATCTCACAGAGTTACAGCTTTCCCCTCAAGAAGCCTTTCGCTAAGACAGTTCTTGTGGAATTGGCAAAGTGATATTTGGAAGCCCATAGAGGGCTATGGTGAAAAAGGAAATATCCTCAGATGAAATCTGGAAAGAAGCTTTCTGAGAAAATGCTTAGTGTTCTGTTCATTCATCTCACAGAGTTACATCTGTGTTTCGTGGATCTCTTTGCTAGCCTTATTTCTGTGGAATCTGAGAACAGATATTTCGGATCCCTTTGAAGACTATATGGCCAAAGGAAATATCATCCGATAACAAAGAGAAAGAAGCTTTCTGAGAAACTTCTTTGTGTTCTGTGAAATCATCTCACAGAGTTACAGCTTTCCCCTCAAGAAGCCTTTCGCCAAGACAGTTCTTGTGGAATTGGCAAAGTGATATTTGGAAGCCCGTAGAGGGCTACGGTGAAAAAGGAAATATCCTCAGATGAAATCTGGAAAGAAGCTTTCTGAGAAACTGCTTAGTGTTCTGTTCATTCATCTCACAGAGTTACATCTGTGTTTCGTGGATCTCTTTGCTAGCCTTATTTCTGTGGAATCTGAGAACAGATATTTCGGATCCCTTTGAAGACTATAGGGCCAAAGGAAATATCCTCCGATAACAAAGAGAAAGAAGCTTTCTGAGAAACTTCTTTGTGTTCTGTGAAATCATCTCACAGAGTTACAGCTTTCCCCTCAAGAAGCCTTTCGCTAAGACAGTTCTTGTGGAATTGGCAAAGTGATATTTGGAAGCCCATAGAGGGCTATGGTGAAAAAGGAAATATCCTCAGATGAAATCTGGAAAGAAGCTTTCTGAGAAACTGCTCTGTGATGTGTGACTTCCACTCACAGAGTTACACCTGTATTTCGTGGATCTCTTTGCTAGCCTTATTTCTGTGGAATCTGAGAACAGATATTTCGGATCCCTTTGAAGACTATAGGGCCAAAGGAAATATCCTCCGATAACAAAGAGAAAGAAGCTTTCTGAGAAACTGCTTAGTGTTCTGTTCATTCATCTCACAGAGTTACATCTGTGTTTCGTGGATCTCTTTGCTAGCCTTATTTCTGTGGAATCTGAGAACAGATATTTCGGATCCCTTTGAAGACTATAGGGCCAAAGGAAATATCCTCCGATAACAAAGAGAAAGAAGCTTTCTGAGAAACTTCTTTGTGTTCTGTGAAATCATCTCACAGAGTTACAGCTTTCCCCTCAAGAAGCCTTTCGCTAAGACAGTTCTTTTGGAATTGGCAAAGTGATATTTGGAAGCCCATAGAGGGCTATGGTGAAAAAGGAAATATCCTCAGATGAAATCTGGAAAGAAGCTTTCTGAGAAACTGCTTAGTGTTCTGTTCATTCATCTCACAGAGTTACATCTGTGTTTCGTGGATCTCTTTGCTAGCCTTATTTCTGTGGAATCTGAGAACAGATATTTCGGATCCCTTTGAAGACTATATGGCCAAAGGAAATATCATCCGATAACAAAGAGAAAGAAGCTTTCTGAGAAACTTCTTTGTGTTCTGTGAAATCATCTCACAGAGTTACAGCTTTCCCCTCAAGAAGCCTTTCGCCAAGACAGTTCTTGTGGAATTGGCAAAGTGATATTTGGAAGTCCATAGAGGGCTATGGTGAAAAAGGAAATATCCTCAGATGAAATCTGGAAAGAAGCTTTCTGAGAAACTGCTCTGTGATGTGTGACTTCCACTCACAGAGTTACATCTCTATTTCGTGGATCTTCTTGCTAGCCTTATTTCTGTGGAATCTGAGAACAGATATTTCGGATCCCTTTGAAGACTATAGGGCCAAAGGAAATATCCTCTGATAACAAAGAGAAAGAAGCTTTCTGAGAAACTTCTTTGTGTTCTGTGAAATCATCTCACAGAGTTACAGCTTTCCCCTCAAGAAGCCTTTCGCTAAGACAGTTCTTGTGGAATTGGCAAAGTGATATTTGGAAGCCCATAGAGGGCTATGGAGAAAAAGGAAATATCCTCAGATGAAATCTGGAAAGAAGCTTTCTGAGAAACTGCTTCGTGTTCTGTTCATTCATCTCACAGAGTTACATCTGTGTTTCGTGGATCTCTTTGCTAGCCTTATCTCTGTGGAATCTGAGAACAGATATTTCGGATCCCTTTGAAGACTATAGGGCCAAAGGAAATATCATCCGATAACAAAGAGAAGGAAGCTTTCTGAGAAACTTCTTTGTGTTCTGTGAAATCATCTCACAGAGTTACAGCTTTCCCCTCAAGAAGCCTTTCGCTAAGACAGTTCTTGTGGAATTGGCAAAGTGATATTTGGAAGCCCATAGAGGGCTATGGTGAAAAAGGAAATATCCTCAGATGAAATCTGGAAAGAAGCTTTCTGAGAAAATGCTTAGTGTTCTGTTCATTCATCTCACAGAGTTACATCTGTGTTTCGTGGATCTCTTTGCTAGCCTTATTTCTGTGGAATCTGAGAACAGATATTTCGGATCCCTTTGAAGACTATATGGCCAAAGGAAATATCATCCGATAACAAAGAGAAAGAAGCTTTCTGAGAAACTTCTTTGTGTTCTGTGAAATCATCTCACAGAGTTACAGCTTTCCCCTCAAGAAGCCTTTCGCCAAGACAGTTCTTGTGGAATTGGCAAAGTGATATTTGGAAGCCCGTAGAGGGCTACGGTGAAAAAGGAAATATCCTCAGATGAAATCTGGAAAGAAGCTTTCTGAGAAACTGCTTAGTGTTCTGTTCATTCATCTCACAGAGTTACATCTGTGTTTCGTGGATCTCTTTGCTAGCCTTATTTCTGTGGAATCTGAGAACAGATATTTCGGATCCCTTTGAAGACTATAGGGCCAAAGGAAATATCCTCCGATAACAAAGAGAAAGAAGCTTTCTGAGAAACTTCTTTGTGTTCTGTGAAATCATCTCACAGAGTTACAGCTTTCCCCTCAAGAAGCCTTTCGCTAAGACAGTTCTTGTGGAATTGGCAAAGTGATATTTGGAAGCCCATAGAGGGCTATGGTGAAAAAGGAAATATCCTCAGATGAAATCTGGAAAGAAGCTTTCTGAGAAACTGCTCTGTGATGTGTGACTTCCACTCACAGAGTTACACCTGTATTTCGTGGATCTCTTTGCTAGCCTTATTTCTGTGGAATCTGAGAACAGATATTTCGGATCCCTTTGAAGACTATAGGGCCAAAGGAAATATCCTCCGATAACAAAGAGAAAGAAGCTTTCTGAGAAACTGCTTAGTGTTCTGTTCATTCATCTCACAGAGTTACATCTGTGTTTCGTGGATCTCTTTGCTAGCCTTATTTCTGTGGAATCTGAGAACAGATATTTCGGATCCCTTTGAAGACTATAGGGCCAAAGGAAATATCCTCCGATAACAAAGAGAAAGAAGCTTTCTGAGAAACTTCTTTGTGTTCTGTGAAATCATCTCACAGAGTTACAGCTTTCCCCTCAAGAAGCCTTTCGCTAAGACAGTTCTTTTGGAATTGGCAAAGTGATATTTGGAAGCCCATAGAGGGCTATGGTGAAAAAGGAAATATCCTCAGATGAAATCTGGAAAGAAGCTTTCTGAGAAACTGCTTAGTGTTCTGTTCATTCATCTCACAGAGTTACATCTGTGTTTCGTGGATCTCTTTGCTAGCCTTATTTCTGTGGAATCTGAGAACAGATATTTCGGATCCCTTTGAAGACTATATGGCCAAAGGAAATATCATCCGATAACAAAGAGAAAGAAGCTTTCTGAGAAACTTCTTTGTGTTCTGTGAAATCATCTCACAGAGTTACAGCTTTCCCCTCAAGAAGCCTTTCGCCAAGACAGTTCTTGTGGAATTGGCAAAGTGATATTTGGAAGTCCATAGAGGGCTATGGTGAAAAAGGAAATATCCTCAGATGAAATCTGGAAAGAAGCTTTCTGAGAAACTGCTCTGTGATGTGTGACTTCCACTCACAGAGTTACATCTCTGTTTCGTGGATCTTCTTGCTAGCCTTATTTCTGTGGAATCTGAGAACAGATATTTCGGATCCCTTTGAAGACTATAGGGCCAAAGGAAATATCCTCTGATAACAAAGAGAAAGAAGCTTTCTGAGAAACTTCCTTGTGTTCTGTGAAATCATCTCACAGACTTACAGCTTTCCCCTCAAGAAGCCTTTGGCTAAGACAGTTCTTGTGGAATTGGCAAAGTGATATTTGGAAGCCCATAGAGGGCTATGGTGAAAAAGGAAATATCCTCAGATGAAATCTGGAAAGAAGCTTTCTGAGAAACTGCTTCGTGTTCTGTTCATTCATCTCACAGAGTTACATCTGTATTTCGTGGATCTCTTTGCTAGCCTTATTTCTGTGGAATCTGAGAACATATATTTCGGATCCCTTGAAGACTATAGGGCCAAAGGAAATATCCTCCGATAACAAAGAGAAAGAAGCTTTCTGAGAAACTTCTTTGTGTTCTGTGAAATCATCACACAGAGTTACAGCTTTCCCCTCAAGAAGCCTTTCGCTAAGACAGTTCTTGTGGAATTGGCAAAGTAATATTTGGGAGCCCATAGAGGGCTATGGTGAAAAAGGAAACATCCACAAAGGAAATCTGGAAAGAAGCTTTCTGAGAAACTGCTCTGTGATGTGTGACTTCCACTCACAGAGTTACATCTGTATTTCGTGGATCTCTTTGCTAGCCTTATTTCTGTGGAATCTGAGAACAGATATTTTGGATCCCTTTGAAGACTATAGGGCCAAAGGAAATATCCTCTGGTAACAAAGAGAAAGAAGCTTTCTGAGAAACTTCTTTGTGTTCTGTGAAATCATCTCACAGAGTTACAGCTTTCCCCTCAAGAAGCCTTTCGCTAAGACAGTTCTTGTGGAATTGGCAAAGTGATATTTGGAAGCCCATAGAGGGCTATGGTGAAAAAGGAAATATCCTCAGATGAAATCTGGAAAGAAGCTTTCTGAGAAACTGCTTAGTGTTCTGTTCATTCATCTCACAGAGTTACATCTGTGTTTCGTGGATCTCTTTGCTAGCCTTATTTCTGTGGAATCTGAGAACAGATATTTCGGATCCCTTTGAAGACTATATGGCCAGAGGAAATATCATCCGATAACAAAGAGAAAGAAGCTTTCTGAGAAACTTCTTTGTGTTCTGTGAAATCATCTCACAGAGTTACAGCTTTCCCCTCAAGAAGCCTTTCGCCAAGACAGTTCTTGTGGAATTTGCAAAGTGATATTTGGAAGCCCATAGAGGGCTATGGTGAAAAAGGAAATATCCTCAGATGAAATCTGGAAAGAAGCTTTCTGAGAAACTGCTCTGTGATGTGTGACTTCCACTCACAGAGTTACATCTCTATTTCGTGGATCTTCTTGCTAGCCTTATTTCTGTGGAATCTGAGAACAGATATTTCGGATCCCTTTGAAGACTACAGGGCCAAAGGAAATATCCTCTGATAACAAAGAGAAAGAAGCTTTCTGAGAAACTTCCTTGTGTTCTGTGAAATCATCTCACAGAGTTACAGCTTTCCCCTCAAGAAGCCTTTCGCTAAGACAGTTCTTGTGGAATTGGCAAAGTGATATTTGGAAGCCCATAGAGGGCTATGGAGAAAAAGGAAATATCCTCAGATGAAATCTGGAAAGAAGCTTTCTGAGAAACTGCTTCGTGTTCTGTTCATTCATCTCACAGAGTTACATCTGTATTTCGTGGATCTCTTTGCTAGCCTTATTTCTGTGGAATCTGAGAACATATATTTCGGATCCCTTTGAAGACTATAGGGCCAAAGGAAATATCCTCCGATAACAAAGAGAAAGAAGCTTTCTGAGAAACTTCTTTGTGTTCTGTGAAATCATCACACAGAGTTACAGCTTTCCCCTCAAGAAGCCTTTCGCTAAGACAGTTCTTGTGGAATTGGCAAAGTAATATTTGGAAGCCCAAAGAGGGCTATGGTGAAAAAGGAAACATCCACAGAGGAAATCTGGAAAGAAGCTTTCTGAGAAACTGCTCTGTGATGTGTGACTTCCACTCACAGAGTTACATCTGTATTTCGTGGATCTCTTTGCTAGCCTTATTTCTGTGGAATCTGAGAACAGATATTTTGGATCCCTTTGAAGACTATAGGGCCAAAGGAAATATCCTCTGATAACAAAGAGAAAGAAGCTTTCTGAGAAACTTCTTTGTGTTCTGTGAAATCATCTCACAGAGTTACAGATTTCCCCTCCAGAAGCCTTTCGCTAAGACAGTTCTTGTGGAATTGGCAAAGTGATATTTGGAAGCCCATAGAGGGCTATGGTGAAAAAGGAAATATCCTCAGATGAAATCTGGAAAGAAGCTTTCTGAGAAACTGCTTAGTGTTCTGTTCATTCATCTCACAGAGTTACATCTGTGTTTCGTGGATCTCTTTGCTAGCCTTATTTCTGTGGAATCTGAGAACAGATATTTCGGATCCCTTTGAAGACTATATGGCCAAAGGAAATATCATCCGATAACAAAGAGAAAGAAGCTTTCTGAGAAACTTCTTTGTGTTCTGTGAAATCATCTCACAGAGTTACAGCTTTCCCCTCAAGAAGCCTTTCGCCAAGACAGTTCTTGTGGAATTTGCAAAGTGATATTTGGAAGCCCATAGAGGGCTATGGTGAAAAAGGAAATATCCTCAGATGAAATCTGGAAAGAAGCGTTCTGAGAAACTGCTCTGTGATGTGTGACTTCCACTCACAGAGTTACATCTCTATTTCGTGGATCTTCTTGCTAGCCTTATTTCTGTGGAATCTGAGAACAGATATTTCGGATCCCTTTGAAGACTATAGGGCCAAAGGAAATATCCTCTGATAACAAAGAGAAAGAAGCTTTCTGAGAAACTTCTTTGTGATCTGTGAAATCATCTCACAGAGTTACAGCTTTCCCCTCAAGAAGCCTTTCGCTAAGACAGTTCTTGTGGAATTGGCAAAGTGATATTTGGAAGCCCATAGAGGGCTATGGAGAAAAAGGAAATATCCTCAGATGAAATCTGGAAAGAAGCTTTCTGAGAAACTGCTTCGTGTTCTGTTCATTCATCTCACAGAGTTACATCTGTATTTCGTGGATCTCTTTGCTAGCCTTATTTCTGTGGAATCTGAGAACATATATTTCGGACCCCTTTGAAGACTATAGGGCCAAAGGAAATATCCTCCGATAACAAAGAGAAAGAAGCTTTCTGAGAAACTTCTTTGTGTTCTGTGAAATCATCACACAGAGTTACAGCTTTCCCCTCAAGAAGCCTTTCGCTAAGACAGTTCTTGTGGAATTGGCAAAGTAATATTTGGAAGCCCATAGAGGGCTATGGTGAAAAAGGAAACATCCACAGAGGAAATCTGGAAAGAAGCTTTCTGAGAAACTGCTCTGTGATGTGTGACTTCCACTCACAGAGTTACATCTGTATTTCGTGGATCTCTTTGCTAGCCTTATTTCTGTGGAATCTGAGAACAGATATTTTGGATCCCTTTGAAGACTATAGGCCCAAAGGAAATATCCTCTGATAACAAAGAGAAAGAAGCTTTCTGAGAAACTTCTTTGTGTTCTGTGAAATCATCTCACAGAGTTACAGCTTTCCCCTCAAGAAGCCTTTCGCTAAGACAGTTCTTGTGGAATTGGCAAAGTGATATTTGGAAGCCCATAGAGGGCTATGGTGAAAAAGGAAATATCCTCAGATGAAATCTGGAAAGAAGCTTTCTGAGAAACTGCTTAGTGTTCTGTTCATTCATCTCACAGAGTTACATCTGTGTTTCGTGGATCTCTTTGCTAGCCTTATTTCTGTGGAATCTGAGAACAGATATTTCGGATCCCTTTGAAGACTATAGGGCCAAAGGAAATATCCTCCGATAACAAAGAAAAAGAAGCTTTCTGAGAAACTTCTTTGTGTTCTGTGAAATCATCTCACAGAGTTACAGCTTTCCCCTCAAGAAGCCTTTGGCTAAGACAGTTCTTGTGGAATTGGCAAAGTGATATTTGGAAGCCCATAGAGGGCTATGGTGAAAAAGGAAATATCCTCAGATGAAATCTGGAAAGAAGCTTTCTGAGAAACTGCTTAGTGTTCTGTTCATTCATCTCACAGAGTTACATCTGTGTTTCGTGGATCTCTTTGCTAGCCTTATTTCTGTGGAATCTGAGAACAGATATTTCGGATCCCTTTGAAGACTATATGGCCAAAGGAAATATCATCCGATAACAAAGAGAAAGAAGCTTTCTGAGAAACTTCTTTGTGTTCTGTGAAATCATCTCACAGAGTTACAGCTTTCCCCTCAAGAAGCCTTTCGCCAAGACAGTTCTTGTGGAATTGGCAAAGTGATATTTGGAATCCCGTAGAGGGCTATGGTGAAAAAGGAAATATCCTCAGATGAAATCTGGAAAGAAGCTTTCTGAGAAACTGCTTAGTGTTCTGTTCATTCATCTCATAGAATTACATCTGTGTTTCGTGGATCTCTTTGCTAGCCTTATTTCTGTGGAATCTGAGAACAGGTATTTCGGATCCCTTTGAAGACTATAGGGCCAAAGGAAATATCCTGCGATAACAAAGAGAAAGAAGCTTTCTGAGAAACTTCTTTGTGTTCTGTGAAATCATCTCACAGAGTAACAGCTTTCCCCTCAAGAAGCCTTTCGCTAAGACAGTTCTTGTGGAATTGGCAAAGTGATATTTGGAAGCCCATAGAGGGCTATGGTGAAAAAGGAAATATCCTCAGATGAAATCTGGAAAGAAGCTTTCTGAGAAACTGCTTAGTGTTCTGTTCATTCATCTCACAGAGTTACATCTGTGTTTCGTGGATCTCTTTGCTAGCCTTATTTCTGTGGAATCTGAGAACAGATATTTCGGATCCCTTTGAAGACTATATGGCCAAAGGAAATATCATCCGATAATAAAGAGAAAGAAGCTTTCTGAGAAACTTCTTTGTGTTCTGTGAAATCATCTCACAGAGTTACAGCTTTCCCCTCAAGAAGCCTTTCGCTAAGACAGTTCTTGTGGAATTGGCAAAGTGATATTTGGAAGCCCATAGAGGGCTATGGTGAAAAAGGAAATATCCTCAGATGAAATCTGGAAAGAAGCTTTCAGAGAAACTGCTCTGTGATGTGTGACTTCCACTCAGAGAGTTACATCTGTATTTCGTGGATCTCTTTGCTAGCCTTATTTCTGTGGAATCTGAGAACAGATATTTCGGATCCCTTTGAAGACTATAGGGCCAAAGGAAATATCCTCTGATAACAAAGAGAAAGAAGCTTTCTGAGAAACTTCTTTGTGTTCTGTGAAATCATCTCACAGAGTTACAGATTTCCCCTCAAGAAGCCTTTCGCTAAGACAGTTCTTGTGGAATTGGCAAAGTGATATTTGGAAGCCCGTAGAGGGCTATGGTGAAAAAGGAAATATCCTCAGATGAAATCTGGAAAGAAGCTTTCTGAGAAACTGCTTAGTGTTCTGTTCATTCATCTCACAGAGTTACATCTGTATTTTGTGGATCTCTTTGCTAGCCTTATTTCTGTGGAATCTGAGAACAGATATTTCGGATCCCTTTGAAGACTATAGGGCCAAAGGAAATATCCTCCGATAACAAAGAGAAAGAAGCTTTCTGAGAAACTTCTTTGTGTTCTGTGAAATCATCTCACAGAGTTACAGATTTCCCTTCAAGAAGCCTTTCGCTAAGACAGTTCTTGTGGAATTGGCAAAGTGATATTTGGAAGCCCATAGAGGGCTATGGTGAAAAAGGAAATATCCTCAGATGAAATCTGGAAAGAAGCTTTCTGAGAAACTGCTTAGTGTTCTGTTCATTCATCTCACAGAGTTACATCTGTGTTTCGTGGATCTCTTTGCTAGCCTTATTTCTGTGGAATCTGAGAACAGATATTTCGGATCCCTTTGAAGACTATATGGCCAAAGGAAATATCATCCGATAACAAAGAGAAAGAAGCTTTCTGAGAAACTTCTTTGGGTTCTGTGAAATCATCTCACAGAGTTACAGCTTTCCCCTAAAGAAGCCTTTCGCCAAGACAGTTCTTGTGGAATTGGCAAAGTGATATTTGGAAGCCCGTAGAGGGCTATGGTGAAAAAGGAAATATCCTCAGATGAAATCTGGAAAGAAGCTTTCTGAGAAACTGCTTAGTGTTCTGTTCATTCATCTCATAGAATTACATCTGTGTTTCGTGGATCTCTTTGCTAGCCTTATTTGTGTGGAATCTGAGAACAGATATTTCGGATCCCTTTGAAGACTATAGGGCCAAAGGAAATATCCTCCGATAACAAAGAGAAAGAAGCTTTCTGAGAAACTTCTTTGTGTTCTGTGAAATCATCTCACAGAGTTACAGCTTTCCCCTCAAGAAGCCTTTCGCTAAGACAGTTCTTGTGGAATTGGCAAAGTGATATTTGGAAGCCCATAGAGGGCTAAGGTGAAAAAGGAAATATCCTCAGATGAAATCTGGAAAGAAGCTTTCTGAGAAACTGCTTAGGGTTCTTTTAATTCATCTCACAGAGTTACATCTGTATTTCGTGGATCTCTTTGCTAGCCTCATTTCTGTGGAATCTGAGAACAGATATTTCGGATCCCTTTGAAGACTACAGGGCCAAAGGAAATATCCTCCTATAACAAAGAGAAAGAAGCTTTCTGAGAAACTTCTTCGTGTTCTGTGAAATCATCACACAGTGTTACAGCTTTCCCCTCAAGAAACCTTTCGTTAAGACAGTTCTTGTGGAATTGGCAAAGTAATATTTGGGAGCCCATAGTGGGCTATGGTGAAAAAGGAAATATCCTCAGATGAAATCTTGAAAGAAGCTTTCTGAGAAACTGCTCTGTGATGTGTGACTTCCACTCACAGAGTTACATCTGTATTTCGTGGATCTCTTTGCTAGCCTTATTTCTGTGGAATCTGAGAACAGATATTTCGGATCCCTTTGAAGACTATAGGGCCAAAGGAAATATCCTGTGATAACAAAGAGAAAGAAGCTTTCTGAGAAACTTCTTTGTGTTCTGTGAAATCATCTCACAGAGTTACAGCTTTCCCCTCAAGAAACCTTTCGCCAAGACAGTTCTTGTGGAATTGGCAAAGTGATATTTGGAAGCCCATAGAGGGCTATGGTGAAAAAGGAAATATCCTCAGATGAAATCTGGAAAGAAGCTTTCTGAGAAATTGCTTAGTGTTCTGTTCATTCATCTCATAGAATTACATCTGTGTTTCGTGGATCTCTTTGCTAGCCTTATTTCTGTGGAATCTGAGAACAGATATTTCGGATCCCTTTGAAGACTATAGGGCCAAAGGAAATATCCTGCGATAACAGAGAGAAAGAAGCTTTCTGAGAAACTTCTTTGTGTTCCGTGAAATCATCTCACAGAGTTACAGCTTTCCCCTCAAGAAGCCTTTCGCTAAGACAGTTCTTGTGGAATTGGCAAAGTGATATTTGGAAACCCCTAGAGGGTTATGGTGAAAAAGGAAATATCCTCAGATGAAATCTGGAAAGAAGCTTTCTGAGAAACTGCTTAGTGTTCTGTTCATTCATCTCACAGAGTTACATCTGTATTTTGTGGATCTCTTTGCTAGCCTTATTTCTGTGGAATCTGAGAACAGATATTTCGGATCCCTTTGAAGACTATATGGCCAAAGGAAATATCATCAGATAACAAAGAGAAAGAAGCTTTCTGAGAAACTTCGTGTTCTGTGAAATCATCTCACAGAGTTATAGCTTTCCCCTCAAGAAGCCTTTCGCTACGACTGTTCTTGTGGAATTGGCAAAGTGATATTTGGAAGCCCATAGAGGGCTATGGTGAAAAAGGAAATATCCTCAGATGAAATCTGGAAAGAAGCTTTCTGAGAAACTGCTTAGTGTTCTGTTCATTCATCTCACAGAGTTACATCTGTATTTTGTGGATCTCTTTGCTAGCCTTATTTCTGTGGAATCTGAGAACAGATATTTCGGATCCCTTTGAAGACTATATGGCCAAAGGAAATATCATCCGAAAACAAAGAGAAAGAAGCTTTCTGAGAAACTTCTTTGTGTTCTGTGAAATCATCTCACAGAGTTACAGCTTTCCCCTCAAGAAGCCTTTCGCTAAGACAGTTCTTGTGGAATTGGCAAAGTGATATTTGGAAGCCCATAGAGGTCTATGGTGAAAAAGGAAATATCCTCAGATGAAATCTGGAAAGAAGCTTTCTGAGAAACTGCTCTGTGATGTGTGACTTCCACTCAGAGAGTTACATCTGTATTTCGTGGATCTCTTTGCTAGCCTTATTTCTGTGGAATCTGAGAACAGATATTTCGGATCCCTTTGAAGACTATAGGGCCAAAGGAAATATCCTCTGATAACAAAGAGAAAGAAGCTTTCTGAGAAACTTCTTTGTGTTCTGTGAAATCATCTAACAGAGTTACAGATTTCCCCTCAAGAAGCCTTTCGCTAAGACAGTTCTTGTGGAATTGGCAAAGTGATATTTGGAAGCCCATAGAGGGCTATGGTGAAAAAGGAAATATCCTCAGATGAAATCTGGAAAGAAGCTTTCTGAGAAACTGCTTAGTGTTCTGTTCATTCATCTCACAGAGTTACATCTGTGTTTCGTGGATCTCTTTGCTAGCCTTATTTCTGTGGAATCTGAGAACAGATATTTCGGATCCCTTTGAAGACTATAGGGCCAAAGGAAATATCCTCCGATAACAAAGAGAAAGAAGCTTTCTGAGAAACTTCTTTGTGTTCTGTGAAATCATCTCACAGAGTTACAGCTTTCCCCTCAGGGAGCCTTTCGCTAAGACAGTTCTTGTGGAATTGGCAAAGTGATATTTGGAAGCCCATACAGGGCTATGGTGAAAAAGGAAATATCCTCAGATGAAATCTGGAAAGAAGCTTTCTGAGAAACTGCTTAGTGTTCTGTTCATTCATCTCACAGAGTTAAATCTGTGTTTCGTGGATCTCTTTGCTAGCCTTATTTCTGTGGAATCTGAGAACAGATATTTCGGATCCCTTTGAAGACTATATGGCCATAGGAAATATCATCCGATAACAAAGAGAAAGAAGCTTTCTGAGAAACTTCTTTGTGTTCTGTGAAATCATCTCACAGGGTTACAGCTTTCCCCTCAAGAAGCCTTTCGCCAAGACAGTTCTTGTGGAATTGGCAAAGTGATATTTGGAAGCCCGTAGAGGGCTATGGTGAAAAAGGAAATATCCTCAGATGAAATCTGGAAAGAACCTTTCTGAGAAACTGCTTAGTGTTCTGTTCATTCATCTCATAGAATTACATCTGTGTTTTGTGGATCTCTTTGCTAGCCTTATTTCTGTGGATTCTGAGAACAGATATTTCGGATCCCTTTGAAGACTATAGGGCCAAAGGAAATATCCTCCGATAACAAAGAGAAAGAAGCTTTCTGAGAAACTTCTTTGTGTTCTGTGAAATCATCTCACAGAGTTACAGCTTTCCCCTCAAGAAGCCTTTCGCTAAGACAGTTCTTGTGGAATTGGCAAAGTGATATGTGGAAGCCCATAGAGGGCTATGGTGAAAAAGGAAATATCCTCAGATGAAATCTGGAAAGAAGCTTTCTGAGAAACTGCTTAGTGTTCTGTTCATTCATCTCACAGAGTTACATCTGTATTTTGTGGATCTCTTTGCTAGCCTTATTTCTGTGGAATCTGAGAACAGATATTTCGGATCCCTTTGAAGACTATAGGGCCAAAGGAAATATCCTCCGATAACAAAGAGAAAGAAGCTTTCTGAGAAACTTCTTTGTGTTCTGTGAAATCATCTCACAGAGTTACAGATTTCCCTTCAAGAAGCCTTTCGCTAAGACAGTTCTTGTGGAATTGGCAAAGTGATATTTGGAAGCCCATAGAGGGCTATGGTGAAAAAGGAAATATCCTCAGATGAAATCTGGAAAGAAGCTTTCTGAGAAACTGCTTAGTGTTCTGTTCATTCATCTCACAGAGTTACATCTGTGTTTTGTGGATCTCTTTGCTAGCCTTATTTCTGTGGAATCTGAGAACAGATATTTCGTTTCCCTTTGAAGACTATATGGCCAAAGGAAATATCATCCGATAACAAAGAGAAAGAAGCTTTCTGAGAAACTTCTTTGTGTTCTGTGAAATCATCTCACAGAGTTACAGCTTTCCCCTCAAGAAGCCTTTCGCCAAGACAGTTCTTGTGGAATTGGCAAAGTGATATTTGGAAGCCCGTAGAGGGCTATGGTGAAAAAGGAAATATCCTCAGATGAAATCTGGAAAGAAGCTTTCTGAGAAACTGCTTAGTGTTCTGTTCATTCATCTCATAGAATTACATCTGTGTTTCGTGGATCTCTTTGCTAGCCTTATTTGTGTGGAATCTGAGAACAGATATTTCGGATCCCTTTGAAGACTATAGGGCCAAAGGAAATATCCTCCGATAACAAAGAGAAAGAAGCTTTCTGAGAAACTTCTTTGTGTTCTGTGAAATCATCTCACAGAGTTACAGCTTTCCCCTCAAGAAGCCTTTCGCTAAGACAGTTCTTGTGGAATTGGCAAAGTGATATTTGGAAGCCCATAGAGGTCTATGGTGAAAAAGGAAATATCCTCAGATGAAATCTGGAAAGAAGCTTTCTGAGAAACTGCTCTGTGATGTGTGACTTCCACTCAGAGAGTTACATCTGTATTTCGTGGATCTCTTTGCTAGCCTTATTTCTGTGGAATCTGAGAACAGATATTTCGGATCCCTTTGAAGACTATAGGGCCAAAGGAAATATCCTCTGATAACAAAGAGAAAGAAGCTTTCTGAGAAACTTCTTTGTGTTCTGTGAAATCATCTAACAGAGTTACAGCTTTCCCCTCAAGAAGCCTTTCGCTAAGACAGTTCTTGTGGAATTGGCAAAGTGATATTTGGAAGCCCATAGAGGGCTATGGTGAAAAAGGAAATATCCTCAGATGAAATCTGGAAAGAAGCTTTCTGAGAAACTGCTCTGTGATGTGTGACTTCCACTCACAGAGTTACATCTGTATTTCGTGGATCTCTTTGCTAGCCTTATTTCTGTGGAATATGAGAACAGATATTTCGGATCCCTTTGAAGACTATAGGGCCAAAGGAAATATCCTCTGATAACAAAGAGAAAGAAGCTTTCTGAGAAACTTCTTTGTGTTCTGTGAAATCATCTCACAGAGTTACAGATTTCCCCTCAAGAAGCCTTTCGCTAAGACAGTTCTTGTGGAATTGGCAAAGTGATATTTGGAAGCCCATAGAGGGCTATGGTGAAAAAGGAAATATCCTCAGATGAAATCTGGAAAGAAGCTTTCTGAGAAACTGCTTAGTGTTCTGTTCATTCATCTCACAGAGTTACATCTGTGTTTCGTGGATCTCTTTGCTAGCCTTATTTCTGTGGAATCTGAGAACAGATATTTCGGATCCCTTTGAAGACTATAGGGCCAAAGGAAATATCCTCCGATAACAAAGAGAAAGAAGCTTTCTGAAAAACTTCTTTGTGTTCTGTGAAATCATCTCACAGAGTTACAGCTTTCCCCTCAGGAAGCCTTTCGCTAAGACAGTTCTTGTGGAATTGGCAAAGTGATATTTGGAAGCCCATAGAGGGCTATGGTGAAAAAGGAAATATCCTCAGATGAAATCTGGAAAGAAGCTTTCTGAGAAACTGCTTAGTGTTCTGTTCATTCATCTCACAGAGTTACATCTGTGTTTCGTGGATCTCTTTGCTAGCCTTATTTCTGTGGAATCTGAGAACAGATATTTCGGATCCCTTTGAAGACTATATGGCCAAAGGAAATATCATCCGATAACAAAGAGAAAGAAGCTTTCTGAGAAACTTCTTTGTGTTCTGTGAAATCATCTCACAGGGTTACAGCTTTCCCCTCAAGAAGCCTTTCGCCAAGACAGTTCTTGTGGAATTGGCAAAGTGATATTTGGAAGCCCGTAGAGGGCTATGGTGAAAAAGGAAATATCCTCAGATGAAATCTGGAAAGAACCTTTCTGAGAAACTGCTTAGTGTTCTGTTCATTCATCTCATAGAATTACATCTGTGTTTTGTGGATCTCTATGCTAGCCTTATTTCTGTGGAATCTGAGAACAGATATTTCGGATCCCTTTGAAGACTATAGGGCCAAAGGAAATATCCTCCGATAACAAAGAGAAAGAAGCTTTCTGAGAAACTTCTTTGTGTTCTGTGAAATCATCTCACAGAGTTACAGCTTTCCCCTCAAGAAGCCTTTCGCTAAGACAGTTCTTGTGGAATTGGCAAAGTGATATTTGGAAGCCCATAGAGGGCTATGGTGAAAAAGGAAATATCCTCAGATGAAATCTGGAAAGAAGCTTTCTGAGAAACTGCTTAGTGTTCTGTTCATTCATCTCACAGAGTTACATCTGTATTTCGTGGATCTCTTTGCTAGCCTTATTTCTGTGGAATCTGAGAACAGATATTTCGGATCCCTTTGAAGACTATAGGACCAAAGGAAATATCCTGCGATAACAAAGAGAAAGAAGCTTTCTGAGAAACTTCTTTGTGTTCTGTGAAATCATCTCACAGAGTTACAGCTTTCCCCTCAAGAAGCCTTTCGCTAAGACAGTTCTTGTGGAATTGCCAAAGTGATATTTGGAAGCCCATAGAGGGCTATGGTGAAAAAGGAAATATCCTCAGATGAAATCTGGAAAGAAGCTTTCTGAGAAACTGCTTAGTGTTCCGTTCATTCATCTCACAGAGTTACATCTGTATTTTGTGGATCTCTTTGCTAGCCTTATTTCTGTGGAATCTGAGAACAGATATTTCGGATCCCTTTGAAGACTATATGGCCAAAGGAAATATCATCCGATAACAAAGAGAAAGAAGCTTTCTGAGAAACTTCTTTGTGTTCTGTGAAATCATCTCACAGAGTTACAGCTTTCCCTTCAAGAAGCCTTTCGCTAAGACAGTTCTTGTGGAATTGGCAAAGTGATATTTGGAAGCCCATAGAGGTCTATGGTGAAAAAGGAAATATCCTCAGATGAAATCTGGAAAGAAGCTTTCTGAGAAACTGCTCTGTGATGTGTGACTTCCACTCACAGAGTTACATCTGTATTTCGTGGATCTCTTTGCTAGCCTTATTTCTGTGGAATCTGAGAACAGATATTTCGGATCCCTTTGAAGACTATAGGGCCAAAGGAAATATCCTCTGATAACAAAGAGAAAGAAGCTTTCTGAGAAACTTCTTTGTGTTCTGTGAAATCATCTCACAGAGTTACAGATTTCCCCTCAAGAAGCCTTTCGCTAAGACAGTTCTTGTGGAATTGGCAAAGTGATATTTGGAAGCCCATAGAGGGCTATGGTGAAAAAGGAAATATCCTCAGATGAAATCTGGAAAGAAGCTTTCTGAGAAACTGCTTAGTGTTCTGTTCATTCATCTCACAGAGTTACATCTGTGTTTCGTGGATCTCTTTGCTAGCCTTATTTCTGTGGAATCTGAGAACAGATATTTCGGATCCCTTTGAAGACTATAGGGCCAAAGGAAATATCCTCCGATAACAAAGAGAAAGAAGCTTTCTGAGAAACTTCTTTGTGTTCTGTGAAATCATCTCACAGAGTTACAGCTTTCCCCTCAAGAAGCCTTTCGCTAAGACAGTTCTTGTGGAATTGGCAAAGTGATATTTGGAAGCCCATAGAGGGCTATGGTGAAAAAGGAAATATCCTCAGATGAAATCTGGAAAGAAGGTTTCTGAGAAACTGCTTAGTGTTCTGTTCATTCATCTCACAGAGTTACATCTGTATTTCGTGGATCTCTTTGCTAGCCTTATTTCTGTGGAATCTGAGAACAGATATTTCGGATCCCTTTGAAGACTATAGGGCCAAATGAAATATCCTGCGATAACAAAGAGAAAGAAGCTTTCTGAGAAACTTCTTTGTGTTCTGTGAAATCATCTCACAGAGTTACAGCTTTCCCCTCAAGAAGCCTTTCGCTAAGACAGTTCTTGTGGAATTGGCAAAGTGATATTTGGAAGCCCATAGAGGGCTATGGTGAAAAAGGAAATATCCTCAGATGAAATCTGGAAAGAAGCTTTCTGAGAAACTGCTTAGTGTTCTGTTCATTCATCTCACAGAGTTACATCTGTGTTTCGTGGATCTCTTTGCTAGCCTTATTTCTGTGAAATCTGAGAACAGATATTTCGGATCCCTTTGAAGACTATAGGGCCAAAGGAAATATCCTCCGATAACAAAGAGAAAGAAGCTTTCTGAGAAACTTCTTTGTGTTCTGTGAAATCATCTCACAGAGTTACAGCTTTCCCCTCAAGAAGCCTTTCGCTAAGACAGTTCTTTTGGAATTGGCAAAGTGATATTTGGAAGCCCTTAGAGGGCTATGGTGAAAAAGGAAATATCCTCAGATGAAATCTGGAAAGAAGCTTTCTGAGAAACTGCTTAGTGTTCTGTTCATTCATCTCACAGAGTTACATCTGTGTTTCGTGGATCTCTTTGCTAGCCTTATTTCTGTGGAATCTGAGAACAGATATTTCGGATCCCTTTGAAGACTATAGGGCCAAAGGAAATATCCTCCGATAACAAAGAGAAAGAAGCTTTCTGAGAAACTTCTTTGTGTTCTGTGAAATCATCTCACAGAGTTACAGCTTTCCCCTCAAGAAGCCTTTCGCTAAGACAGTTCTTGTGGAATTGGCAAAGTAATATTTGGAAGCCCATAGAGGGCTATGGTGAAAAAGGAAACATCCACAGAGGAAATCTGGAAAGAAGCTTTGTGAGAAACTGCTCTGTGATGTGTGACTTCCACTCACCGAGTTACATCTGTATTTCGTGGATCTCTTTGCTAGCCTTATTTCTGTGGAATCTGAGAACAGATATTTTGGATACCTTTGAAGACTATAGGGCCAAAGGAAATATCCTCTGATAACAAAGAGAAAGAAGCTTTCTGAGAAACTTCTTTGTGTTCTGTGAAATCATCTCACAGAGTTACAGCTTTCCCCTCAAGAAGCCTTTCGCTAAGACAGTTCTTGTGGAATTGGCAAAGTGATATTTGGAAGCCCATAGAGGGCTATGGTGAAAAAGGAAATATCCTCAGATGAAATCTGGAAAGAAGCTTTCTGAGAAACTGCTTAGTGTTCTGTTCATTCATCTCACAGAGTTACATCTGTGTTTCGTGGATCTCTTTGCTAGCCTTATTTCTGTGGAATCTGAGAACAGATATTTCGGATCCCTTTGAAGACTATAGGGCCAAAGGAAATATCCTCCGATAACAAAGAAAAAGAAGCTTTCTGAGAAACTTCTTTGTGTTCTGTGAAATCATCTCACAGAGTTACAGCTTTCCCCTCAAGAAGCCTTTCGCTAAGACAGTTCTTGTGGAATTGGCAAAGTGATATTTGGAAGCCCATAGAGGGCTATGGTGAAAAAGGAAATATCCTCAGATGAAATCTGGAAAGAAGCTTTCTGAGAAACTGCTTAGTGTTCTGTTCATTCATCTCACAGAGTTACATCTGTGTTTCGTGGATCTCTTTGCTAGCCTTATTTCTGTGGAATCTGAGAACAGATATTTCGGATCCCTATGAAGACTATATGGCCAAAGGAAATATCATCCGATAACAAAGAGAAAGAAGCTTTCTGAGAAACTTCTTTGTGTTCTGTGAAATCATCTCACAGAGTTACAGCTTTCCCCTCAAGAAGCCTTAAGCCAAGACAGTTCTTGTGGAATTGGCAAAGTGATATTTGGAAGCCCGTAGAGGGCTATGGTGAAAAAGGAAATATCCTCAGATGAAATCTGGAAAGAAGCTTTCTGAGAAACTGCTTAGTGTTCTGTTCATTCATCTCATAGAATTACATCTGTGTTTCGTGGATCTCTTTGCTAGCCTTATTTCTGTGGAATCTGAGAACAGATATTTCGGATCCCTTTGAAGACTATAGGGCCAAAGGAAATATCCTGCGATAACAGAGAGAAAGAAGCTTTCTGAGAAACTTCTTTGTGTTCTGTGAAATCATCTCACAGAGTTACAGCTTTCCCCTCAAGAAGCCTTTCGCTAAGACAGTTCTTGCGGAATTGGCAAAGTGATATTTGGAAGCCCATAGAGGGCTATGGTGAAAAAGGAAATATCCTCAGATGAAATCTGGAAAGAAGCTTTCTGAGAAACTGCTTAGTGTTCTGTTCATTCATCTCACAGAGTTACATCTGTATTTCGTGGATCTCTTTGCTAGCCTTATTTCTGTGGAATCTGAGAACAGATATTTCGGATCCCTTTGAAGACTATAGGGCCAAAGGAAATATCCTTCGATAACAAAGAGAAAGAAGCTTTCTGAGAAACTTCTTTGTGTTCTGTGAAATCATCTCACAGAGTTACAGCTTTCCCCTCAAGAAGCCTTTCGCTAAGACAGTTCTTGTGGAATTGGCAAAGTGATATTTGGAAGCCCATAGAGGGCTATGGTGAAAAAGGAAATATCCTGAGATGAAATCTGGAAAGAAGCTTTCTGAGAAACTGCTTAGTGTTCTGTTCATTCATCTCACAGAGTTACATCTGTATTTCGTGGATCTCTTTGCTAGTCTTATTTCTGTGGAATCTGAGAACAGATATTTCGGATCCCTTTGAAGACTATAGGGCCAAAGGAAATATCCTGCGATAACAAAGAGAAAGAAGCTTTCTGAGAAACTTCTTTGTGTTCTGTGAAATCATCTCACAGAGTTACAGCTTTCCCCTCAAGAAGCCTTTCGTTAAGACAGTTCTTGTGGAATTGGCAAAGTGATATTTGGAAACCCATAGACGGCTATGGTGAAAAAGGAAATATCCTCAGCTGAAATCTGGAAAGAAGCTTTCTGAGAAACTGCTTAGTGTTCTGTTCATTCATCTCACAGAGTTACATCTGTATTTTGTGGATCTCTTTGCTAGCCTTATTTCTGTGGAATCTGAGAACAGATATTTCGGATCCCTTTGAAGACTATATGTCCAAAGGAAATATCATCAGATAACAAAGAGAAAGAAGCTTTCTGAGAAACTTCTTTGTGTTCTGTGAAATCATCTCACAGAGTTACAGCTTTCCCCTCAAGAAGCCTTTCGCTAAGACAGTTCTTGTGGAATTGGCAAAGTGATATTTGGAAGCCCATAGAGGGCTATGGTGAAAAAGCAAATATCCTCAGATGAAATCTGGAAAGAAGCTTTCTGAGAAACTCCTCTGTGATGTGTGACTTCCTCTCAGAGAGTTACATCTGTATTTCGTGGATCTCTTTGCTAGCCTTATTTCTGTGGAATATGAGAACAGATATTTCGGATCCCTTTGAAGACTATAGGGCCAAAGGAAATATCCTCTGATAACAAAGAGAAAGAAGCTTTCTGAGAAACTTCTTTGTGTTCTGTGAAATCATCTCACAGAGTTACAGATTTCCCCTCAAGAAGCCTTTCGCTAAGACAGTTCTTGTGGAATTGGCAAAGTGATATTTGGAAGCCCATAGAGGGCTATGGTGAAAAAGGAAATATCCTCAGATGAAATCTGGAAAGAAGCTTTCTGAGAAACTGCTTAGTGTTCTGTTCATTCATCTCACAGAGTTACATCTGTGTTTCGTGGATCTCTTTGCTAGCCTTATTTCTGTGGAATCTGAGAACAGATATTTCGGATCCCTTTGAAGACTATAGGGCCAAAGGAAATATCCTGCGATAACAAAGAGAAAGAAGCTTTCTGAGAAACTTCTTTGTGTTCTGTGAAATCATCTCACAGAGTTACAGCTTTCCCCTCAAGAAGCCTTTCGCTAAGACAGTTCTTGTGGAATTGGCAAAGTGATATTTGGAAGCCCTTAGAGGGCTATGGTGAAAAAGGAAATATCCTGAGATGAAATCTGGAAAGAAGCTTTCTGAGAAACTGCTTAGTGTTCTGTTCATTCATCTCACAGAATTACATTTGTATTTCGTGGATCTCTTTGCTAGCCTTATTTCTGTGGAATCTGAGAACAGTTATTTCGGATCCCTTTGAAGACTATAGGGCCAAAGGAAATATCCTGCGATAAGAAAGAGAAAGAAGCTTTCTGAGAAACTTCTTTGTGTTCTGTGAAATCATCTCACAGAGTTACAGCTTTCCCCTCAAGAAGCCTTTCGCTAAGACAGTTCTTGTGGAATTGGCAAAGTGATATTTGGAAGCCCTTAGAGGGCTATGGTGAAAAAGGAAATATCCTCAGATGAAATCTGGAAAGAAGCTTTCTGAGAAACTGCTTAGTGTTCTGTTCATTCATCTCACAGAGTTACATCTGTATTTTGTGGATCTCTTTGCTAGCCTTATTTCTGTGGAATCTGAGAACAGATATTTCGGATCCCTTTGAAGACTATATGGCCAAAGGAAATATCATCCGATAACAAAGAGAAAGAAGCTTTCTGAGAAACTTCTTTGTGTTCTGTGAAATCATCTCACAGAGTTACAGCTTTCCCCTCAAGAAGCCTTTCGCTAAGACAGTTCTTGTGGAATTGGCAAAGTGATATTTGGAAGCCCATAGAGGTCTATGGTGAAAAAGGAAATATCCTCAGATGAAATCTGGAAAGAAGCTTTCTGAGAAACTGCTCTGTGATGTGTGACTTCCACTCAGAGAGTTACATCTGTATTTCGTGGATCTCTTTGCTAGCCTTATTTCTGTGGAATCTGAGAACAGATATTTCGGATCCCTTTGAAGACTATAGGGCCAAAGGAAATATCCTCTGATAACAAAGAGAAAGAAGCTTTCTGAGAAACTTCTTTGTGTTCTGTGAAATCATCTCACAGAGTTACAGCTTTCCCCTCAAGAAGCCTTTCGCTAAGACAGTTCTTGTGGAATTGGCAAAGTGATATTTGGAAGCCCATAGAGGGCTATGGTGAAAAAGGAAATATCCTCAGATGAAATCTGGAAAGAAGCTTTCTGAGAAACTGCTTAGTGTTCTGTTCATTCATCTCACAGAGTTACATCTGTGTTTCGTGGATCTCTTTGCTAGCCTTATTTCTGTGGAATCTGAGAACAGATATTTCGGATCCCTTTGAAGACTATAGGGCCAAAGGAAATATCCTCCGATAACAAAGAGAAAGAAGCTTTCTGAGAAACTTCTTTGTGTTCTGTGAAATCATCTCACAGAGTTACAGCTTTCGCCTCAAGAAGCCTTTCGCCAAGACAGTTCTTGTGGAATTGGCAAAGTGATATTTGGAAGCCCGTAGAGGGCTATGGTGAAAAAGGAAATATCCTCAGATGAAACCTGGAAAGAAGCTTTCTGAGAAACTGCTTAGTGTTCTGTTCATTCATCTCATAGAATTACATCTGTGTTTCGTGGATCTCTTTGCAAGCCTTATTTCTGTGGAATCTGAGAACAGATATTTCGGATCCCTTTGAAGACTATAGGGCCAAAGGAAATATCCTCCGATAACAGAGAGAAAGAAGCTTTCTGAGAAACTTCTTTGTGTTCTGTGAAATCATCTCACAGAGTTACAGCTTTCCCCTCAAGAAGCCTTTCGCTAAGACAGTTCTTGTGGAATTGGCAAAGTGATATTTGGAAGCCCATAGAGGTCTATGGTGAAAAAGGAAATATCCTCAGATGAAATCTGGAAAGAAGCTTTCTGAGAAACTGCTCTGTGATGTGTGACTTCCACTCAGAGAGTTACATCTGTATTTCGTGGATCTCTTTGCTAGCCTTATTTCTGTGGAATCTGAGAACAGATATTTCGGATCCCTTTGAAGACTATAGGGCCAAAGGAAATATCCTCTGATAACAAAGAGAAAGAAGCTTTCTGAGAAACTTCTTTGTGTTCTGTGAAATCATCTCACAGAGTTACAGCTTTCCCCTCAAGAAGCCTTTCGCTAAGACAGTTCTTGTGGAATTGGCAAAGTGATATTTGGAAGCCCATAGAGGGCTATGGTGAAAAAGGAAATATCCTCAGATGAAATCTGGAAAGAAGCTTTCTGAGAAACTGCTTAGTGTTCTGTTCATTCATCTCACAGAGTTACATCTGTGTTTCGTGGATCTCTTTGCTAGCCTTATTTCTGTGGAATCTGAGAACAGATATTTCGGATCCCTTTGAAGACTATAGGGCCAAAGGAAATATCCTCCGATAACAAAGAGAAAGAAGCTTTCTGAGAAACTTCTTTGTGTTCTGTGAAATCATCTCACAGAGTTACAGCTTTCCCCTCAAGAAGCCTTTCGCCAAGACAGTTCTTGTGGAATTGGCAAAGTGATATTTGGAAGCCCGTAGAGGGCTATGGTGAAAAAGGAAATATCCTCAGATGAAACCTGGAAAGAAGCTTTCTGAGAAACTGCTTAGTGTTCTGTTCATTCATCTCATAGAATTACATCTGTGTTTCGTGGATCTCTTTGCTAGCCTTATTTCTGTGGAATCTGAGAACAGATATTTCGGATCCCTTTGAAGACTATAGGGCCAAAGGAAATATCCTCCGATAACAGAGAGAAAGAAGCTTTCTGAGAAACTTCTTTGTGTTCTGTGAAATCATCTCACAGAGTTACAGCTTTCCCCTCAAGAAGCTTTTCGCTAAGACAGTTCTTGCGGAATTGGCAAAGTGATATTTGGAAGCCCATAGAGGGCTATGGTGAAAAAGGAAATATCCTCAGATGAAATCTGGAAAGAAGCTTTCTGAGAAACTGCTTAGTGTTCTGTTCATTCATCTCACAGAGTTACATCTGTATTTCGTGGATCTCTTTGCTAGCCTTATTTCTGTGGAATCTGAGAACAGTTATTTCGGATCCCTTTGAAGACTATAGGGCCAAAGGAAATATCCTGCGATAAGAAAGAGAAAGAAGCTTTCTGAGAAACTTCTTTGTGTTCTGTGAAATCATCTCACAGAGTTACAGCTTTCCCCTCAAGAAGCCTTTCGCTAAGACAGTTCTTGTGGAATTGGCAAAGTGATATTTGGAAGCCCATAGAGGGCTATGGTGAAAAAGGAAATATCCTCAGATGAAATCTGGAAAGAAGCTTTCTGAGAAACTGCTTAGTGTTCTGTTCATTCATCTCACAGAGTTACATCTGTATTTTGTGGATCGCTTTGCTAGCCTTATTTCTGTGGAATCTGAGAACAGATATTTCGGATCCCTTTGAAGACTATATGGCCAAAGGAAATATCATCCGATAACAAAGAGAAAGAAGCTTTCTGAGAAACTTCTTTGTGTTCTTTGAAATCATCTCACAGAGTTACAGCTTTCCCCTCAAGAAGCCTTTCGCTAAGACAGTTCTTGTGGAATTGGCAAAGTGATATTTGGAAGCCCATAGAGGTCTATGGTGAAAAAGGAAATATCCTCAGATGAAATCTGGAAAGAAGCTTTCTGAGAAACTGCTCTGTGATGTGTGACTCCCACTCAGAGAGTTACATCTGTATTTCGTGGATCTCTTTGCTAGCCTTATTTCTGTGGAATCTGAGAACAGATATTTCGGATCCCTTTGAAGACTATAGGGCCAAAGGAAATATCCTCTGATAACAAAGAGAAAGAAGCTTTCTGAGAAACTTCTTTGTGTTCTGTGAAATCATCTCACAGAGTTACAGATTTCCCCTCAAGAAGCCTTTCGCTAAGACACTTCTTGTGGAATTGGCAAAGTGATATTTGGAAGCCCATAGAGGGCTATGGTGAAAAAGGAAATATCCTCAGATGAAATCTGGAAAGAAGCTTTCTGAGAAACTGCTTAGTGTCCTGTTCATTCATCTCACAGAGTTACATCTGTGTTTCGTGGATCTCTTTGCTAGCCTTATTTCTGTGGAATCTGAGAACAGATATTTCGGATCCCTTTGAAGACTACAGGGCCAAAGGAAATATCCTCCGATAACAAAGAGAAAGAAGCTTTCTGAGAAACTTCTTTGTGTTCTGGGAAATCATCTCACAGAGTTACAGCTTTCCCCTCAAGAAGCCTTTCGCCAAGACAGTTCTTGTGGAATTGGCAAAGTGATATTTGGAAGCCCGTAGAGGGCTATGGTGAAAAAGGAAATATCCTCAGATGAAATCTGGAAAGAAGCTTTCTGAGAAACTGCTTAGTGTTCTGTTCATTCATCTCATAGAATTACATCTGTGTTTCGTGGATCTCTTTGCTAGCCTTATTTCTGTGGAATCTGAGAACAGATATTTCGAATCCCTTTGAAGAATATAGGGCCAAAGGAAATATCTTCCGATAACAAAGAGAAAGAAGCTTTCTGAGAAACTTCTTTGTGTTCTGTGAAATCATCTCACAGAGTTACAGCTTTCCCCTCAAGAAGCCTTTCGCTAAGACAGTTCTTGTGGAATTGGCAAAGTGATATTTGGAAGCCCATAGAGGGCTATGGTGAAAAAGGAAATATCCTCAGATGAAATCTGGAAAGAAGGTTTCTGAGAAACTGCTTAGTGTTCTGTTCATTCATCTCACAGAGTTACATCTGTGTTTCGTGGATCTCTTTGCTAGCCTTATTTCTGTGGAATCTGAGAACAGATATTTCGGATCCCTTTGAAGACTATAGGGCCAAAGGAAATATCCTCCGATAACAGAGAGAAAGAAGCTTTCTGAGAAACTTCTTTGTGTTCTGTGAAATCATCTCACAGAGTTACAGCTTTCCCCTCAAGAAGCCTTTCGCTAAGACAGTTCTTGCGGAATTGGCAAAGTGATATTTGGAAGCCCATAGAGGGCTATGGTGAAAAAGGAAATATCCTCAGATGAAATCTGGAAAGAAGCTTTCTGAGAAACTGCTTAGTGTTCTGTTCATTCATCTCACAGAGTTACATCTGTATTTCGTGGATCTCTTTGCTAGCCTTATTTCTGTGGAATCTGAGAACAGTTATTTCGGATCCCTTTGAAGACTATAGGGCCAAAGGAAATATCCTGCGATAAGAAAGAGAAAGAAGCTTTCTGAGAAACTTCTTTGTGTTCTGTGAAATCATCTCACAGAGTTACAGCTTTCCCCTCAAGAAGCCTTTCGCTAAGACAGTTCTTGTGGAATTGGCAAAGTGATATTTGGAAGCCCATAGAGGGCTATGGTGAAAAAGGAAATATCCTCAGATGAAATCTGGAAAGAAGCTTTCTGAGAAACTGCTTAGTGTTCTGTTCATTCATCTCACAGAGTTACATCTGTATTTTGTGGATCTCTTTGCTAGCCTTATTTCTGTGGAATCTGAGAACAGATATTTCGGATCCCTTTGAAGACTATATGGCCAAAGGAAATATCATCCGATAACAAAGAGAAAGAAGCTTTCTGAGAAACTTCTTTGTGTTCTTTGAAATCATCTCACAGAGTTACAGCTTTCCCCTCAAGAAGCCTTTCGCTAAGACAGTTCTTGTGGAATTGGCAAAGTGATATTTGGAAGCCCATAGAGGTCTATGGTGAAAAAGGAAATATCCTCAGATGAAATCTGGAAAGAAGCTTTCTGAGAAACTGCTCTGTGATGTGTGACTTCCACTCAGAGAGTTACATCTGTATTTCGTGGATCTCTTTGCTAGCCTTATTTCTGTGGAATCTGAGAACAGATATTTCGGATCCCTTTGAAGACTATAGGGCCAAAGGAAATATCCTCTGATAACAAAGAGAAAGAAGCTTTCTGAGAAACTTCTTTGTGTTCTGTGAAATCATCTCAAGAGTTACAGATTTCCCCTCAAGAAGCCTTTCGCTAAGACACTTCTTGTGGAATTGGCAAAGTGATATTTGGAAGCCCATAGAGGGCTATGGTGAAAAAGGAAATATCCTCAGATGAAATCTGGAAAGAAGCTTTCTGAGAAACTGCTTAGTGTTCTGTTCATTCATCTCACAGAGTTACATCTGTGTTTCGTGGATCTCTTTGCTAGCCTTATTTCTGTGGAATCTGAGAACAGATATTTCGGATCCCTTTGAAGACTACAGGGCCAAAGGAAATATCCTCCGATAACAAAGAGAAAGAAGCTTTCTGAGAAACTTCTTTGTGTTCTGTGAAATCATCTCACAGAGTTACAGCTTTCCCCTCAAGAAGCCTTTCGCCAAGACAGTTCTTGTGGAATTGGCAAAGTGATATTTGGAAGCCCGTAGAGGGCTATGGTGAAAAAGGAAATATCCTCAGATGAAATCTGGAAAGAAGCTTTCTGAGAAACTGCTTAGTGTTCTGTTCATTCATCTCATAGAATTACATCTGTGTTTCGTGGATCTCTTTGCTAGCCTTATTTCTGTGGAATCTGAGAACAGATATTTCGAATCCCTTTGAAGAATATAGGGCCAAAGGAAATATCTTCCGATAACAAAGAGAAAGAAGCTTTCTGAGAAACTTCTTTGTGTTCTGTGAAATCATCTCACAGAGTTACAGCTTTCCCCTCAAGAAGCCTTTCGCTAAGACAGTTCTTGTGGAATTGGCAAAGTGATATTTGGAAGCCCATAGAGGGCTATGGTGAAAAAGGAAATATCCTCAGATGAAATCTGGAAAGAAGGTTTCTGAGAAACTGCTTAGTGTTCTGTTCATTCATCTCACAGAGTTACATCTGTATTTCGTGGATCTCTTTGCTAGCCTTATTTCTGTGGAATCTGAGAACAGATATTTCGGATCCCTTTGAAGACTATAGGGCCAAAGGAAATATCCTGCGATAACAAAGAGAAAGAAGCTTTCTGAGAAACTTCTTTGTGTTCTGTGAAATCATCTCACAGAGTTACAGCTTTCCCCTCAAGAAGCCTTTCGCTAAGACAGTTCCTGTGGAATTGGCAAAGTGATATTTGGAAGCCCATAGAGGGCTATGGTGAAAAAGGAAATATCCTCAGATGAAATCTGGAAAGAAGCTTTCTGAGAAACTGCTTAGTGTTCTGTTCATTCATCTCACAGAGTTACATCTGTGTTTCGTGGATCTCTTTGCTAGCCTTATTTCTGTGGAATCTGAGAACAGATATTTCGGATCCCTTTGAAGACTATAGGGCCAAAGGAAATATCCTCCGATAACAAAGAGAAAGAAGCTTTCTGAGAAACTTCTTTGTGTTCTGTGAAATCATCTCACAGAGTTACAGCTTTCCCCTCAAGAAGCCTTTCGCTAAGACAGTTCTTGTGGAATTGGCAAAGTGATATTTGGAAGCCCATAGAGGGCTATGGTGAAAAAGGAAATATCCTCAGATGAAATCTGGAAAGAAGCTTTCTGAGAAACTGCTTAGTGTTCTGTTCATTCATCTCACAGAGTTACATCTGTATGTTGTGGATCACTTTGCTAGCCTTATTTCTGTGGAATCTGAGAACAGATATTTCGGATCCCTTTGAAGACTATATTGCCAAAGGAAATATCATCCGATAACAAAGAGAAAGAAGCTTTCTGAGAAACTTCTTTGTGTTCTGTGAAATCATCTCACAGAGTTACAGCTTTCCCCTCAAGAAGCCTTTCGCTAAGACAGTTCTTGTGGAATTGGCAAAGTGATATTTGGAAGCCCATAGAGGTCTATGGTGAAAAAGGAAATATCCTCAGATGAAATCTGGAAAGAAGCTTTCTGAGAAACTGCTCTGTGATGTGTGACTTCCACTCCGAGAGTTACATCTGTATTTCGTGGATCTCTTTGCTAGCCTTATTTCTGTGGAATCTGAGAACAGATATTTCGGATCCCTTTGAAGACTATAGGGCCAAAGGAAATATCCTCTGATAACAAAGAGAAAGAAGCTTTCTGAGAAACTTCTTTGTGTTCTGTGAAATCATCTCACAGAGTTACAGCTTTCCCCTCAAGAAGCCTTTCGCTAAGACAGTTCTTGTGGAATTGGCAAAGTGATATTTGGAAGCCCATAGAGGGCTATGGTGAAAAAGGAAATATCCTCAGATGAAATCTGGAAAGAAGCTTTCTGAGAAACTGCTTAGTGTTCTGTTCATTCATCTCACAGAGTTACATCTGTGTTTCGTGGATCTCTTTGCTAGCCTTATTTCTGTGGAATCTGAGAACAGATATTTCGGATCCCTTTGAAGACTATAGGGCCAAAGGAAATATCCTCCGATAACAAAGAGAAAGAAGCTTTCTGAGAAACTTCTTTGTGTTCTGTGAAATCATCTCACAGTGTTACAGCTTTCCCCTCAAGAAGCCTTTCGCCAAGACAGTTCTTGTGGAATTGGCAAAGTGATATTTGGAAGCCCGTAGAGGGCTATGGTGAAAAAGGAAATATCCTCAGATGAAACCTGGAAAGAAGCTTTCTGAGAAACTGCTTAGTGTTCTGTTCATTCATCTCATAGAATTACATCTGTGTTTCGTGGATCTCTTTGCAAGCCTTATTTCTGTGGAATCTGAGAACAGATATTTCGGATCCCTTTGAAGACTATAGGGCCAAAGGAAATATCCTCCGATAACAGAGAGAAAGAAGCTTTCTGAGAAACTTCTTTGTGTTCTGTGAAATCATCTCACAGAGTTACAGCTTTCCCCTCAAGAAGCCTTTCGCTAAGACAGTTCTTGTGGAATTGGCAAAGTGATATTTGGAAGCCCATAGAGGTCTATGGTGAAAAAGGAAATATCCCCAGATGAAATCTGGAAAGAAGCTTTCTGAGAAACTGCTCTGTGATGTGTGACTTCCACTCAGAGAGTTACATCTGTATTTCGTGGATCTCTTTGCTAGCCTTATTTCTGTGGAATCTGAGAACAGATATTTCGGATCCCTTTGAAGACTATAGGGCCAAAGGAAATATCCTCTGATAACAAAGAGAAAGAAGCTTTCTGAGAAACTTCTTTGTGTTCTGTGAAATCATCTCACAGAGTTACAGCTTTCCCCTCAAGAAGCCATTCGCTAAGACAGTTCTTGTGGAATTGGCAAAGTGATATTTGGAAGCCCATAGAGGGCTATGGTGAAAAAGGAAATATCCTCAGATGAAATCTGGAAAGAAGCTTTCTGAGAAACTGCTTAGTGTTCTGTTCATTCATCTCACAGAGTTACATCTGTGTTTCGTGGATCTCTTTGCTAGCCTTATTTCTGTGGAATCTGAGAACAGATATTTCGGATCACTTTGAAGACTATAGGGCCAAAGGAAATATCCTCCGATAACAAAGAGAAAGAAGCTTTCTGAGAAACTTCTTTGTGTTCTGTGAAATCATCTCACAGAGTTACAGCTTTCCCCTCAAGAAGCCTTTCGCCAAGACAGTTCTTGTGGAATTGGCAAAGTGATATTTGGAAGCCCGTAGAGGGCTATGGTGAAAAAGGAAATATCCTCAGATGAAACCTGGAAAGAAGCTTTCTGAGAAACTGCTTAGTGTTCTGTTCATTCATCTCATAGAATTACATCTGTGTTTCGTGGATCTCTTTGCTAGCCTTATTTCTGTGGAATCTGAGAACAGATATTTCGGATCCCTTTGAAGACTATAGGGCCAAAGGAAATATCCTCCGATAACAGAGAGAAAGAAGCTTTCTGAGAAACTTCTTTGTGTTCTGTGAAATCATCTCACAGAGTTACAGCTTTCCCCTCAAGAAGCCTTTCGCTAAGACAGTTCTTGCGGAATTGGCAAAGTGATATTTGGAAGCCCATAGAGGGCTATGGTGAAAAAGGAAATATCCTCAGATGAAATCTGGAAAGAAGCTTTCTGAGAAACTGCTTAGTGTTCTGTTCATTCATCTCACAGAGTTACATCTGTATTTCGTGGATCTCTTTGCTAGCCTTATTTCTGTGGAATCTGAGAACAGTTATTTCGGATCCCTTTGAAGACTATAGGGCCAAAGGAAATATCCTGCGATAAGAAAGAGAAAGAAGCTTTCTGAGAAACTTCTTTGTGTTCTGTGAAATCATCTCACAGAGTTACAGCTTTCCCCTCAAGAAGCCTTTCGCCAAGACAGTTCTTGTGGAATTGGCAAAGTGATATTTGGAAGCCCGTAGAGGGCTATGGTGAAAAAGGAAATATCCTCAGATGAAACCTGGAAAGAAGCTTTCTGAGAAACTGCTTAGTGTTCTGTTCATTCATCTCATAGAATTACATCTGTGTTTCGTGGATCTCTTTGCAAGCCTTATTTCTGTGGAATCTGAGAACAGATATTTCGGATCCCTTTGAAGACTATAGGGCCAAAGGAAATATCCTCCGATAACAGAGAGAAAGAAGCTTTCTGAGAAACTTCTTTGTGTTCTGTGAAATCATCTCACAGAGTTACAGCTTTCCCCTCAAGAAGCCTTTCGCTAAGACAGTTCTTGTGGAATTGGCAAAGTGATATTTGGAAGCCCATAGAGGTCTATGGTGAAAAAGGAAATATCCTCAGATGAAATCTGGAAAGAAGCTTTCTGAGAAACTGCTCTGTGATGTGTGACTTCCACTCAGAGAGTTACATCTGTATTTCGTGGATCTCTTTGCTAGCCTTATTTCTGTGGAATCTGAGAACAGATATTTCGGATCCCTTTGAAGACTATAGGGCCAAAGGAAATATCCTCTGATAACAAAGAGAAAGAAGCTTTCTGAGAAACTTCTTTGTGTTCTGTGAAATCATCTCACAGAGTTACAGCTTTCCCCTCAAGAAGCCTTTCGCTAAGACAGTTCTTGTGGAATTGGCAAAGTGATATTTGGAAGCCCATAGAGGGCTATGGTGAAAAAGGAAATATCCTCAGATGAAATCTGGAAAGAAGCTTTCTGAGAAACTGCTTAGTGTTCTGTTCATTCATCTCACAGAGTTACATCTGTGTTTCGTGGATCTCTTTGCTAGCCTTATTTCTGTGGAATCTGAGAACAGATATTTCGGATCCCTTTGAAGACTATAGGGCCAAAGGAAATATCCTCCGATAACAAAGAGAAAGAAGCTTTCTGAGAAACTTCTTTGTGTTCTGTGAAATCATCTCACAGAGTTACAGCTTTCCCCTCAAGAAGCCTTTCGCCAAGACAGTTCTTGTGGAATTGGCAAAGTGATATTTGGAAGCCCGTAGAGGGCTATGGTGAAAAAGGAAATATCCTCAGATGAAACCTGGAAAGAAGCTTTCTGAGAAACTGCTTAGTGTTCTGTTCATTCATCTCATAGAATTACATCTGTGTTTCGTGGATCTCTTTGCTAGCCTTATTTCTGTGGAATCTGAGAACAGATATTTCGGATCCCTTTGAAGACTATAGGGCCAAAGGAAATATCCTCCGATAACAGAGAGAAAGAAGCTTTCAGAGAAACTTCTTTGTGTTCTGTGAAATCATCTCACAGAGTTACAGCTTTCCCCTCAAGAAGCCTTTCGCTAAGACAGTTCTTGCGGAATTGGCAAAGTGATATTTGGAAGCCCATAGAGGGCTATGGTGAAAAAGGAAATATCCTCAGATGAAATCTGGAAAGAAGCTTTCTGAGAAACTGCTTAGTGTTCTGTTCATTCATCTCACAGAGTTACATCTGTATTTCGTGGATCTCTTTGCTAGCCTTATTTCTGTGGAATCTGAGAACAGTTATTTCGGATCCCTTTGAAGACTATAGGGCCAAAGGAAATATCCTGCGATAAGAAAGAGAAAGAAGCTTTCTGAGAAACTTCTTTGTGTTCTGTGAAATCATCTCACAGAGTTACAGCTTTCCCCTCAAGAAGCCTTTCGCTAAGACAGTTCTTGTGGAATTGGCAAAGTGATATTTGGAAGCCCATAGAGGGCTATGGTGAAAAAGGAAATATCCTCAGATGAAATCTGGAAAGAAGCTTTCTGAGAAACTGCTTAGTGTTCTGTTCATTCATCTCACAGAGTTACATCTGTATTTTGTGGATCGCTTTGCTAGCCTTATTTCTGTGGAATCTGAGAACAGATATTTCGGATCCCTTTGAAGACTATATGGCCAAAGGAAATATCATCCGATAACAAAGAGAAAGAAGCTTTCTGAGAAACTTCTTTGTGTTCTTTGAAATCATCTCACAGAGTTACAGCTTTCCCCTCAAGAAGCCTTTCGCTAAGACAGTTCTTGTGGAATTGGCAAAGTGATATTTGGAAGCCCATAGAGGTCTATGGTGAAAAAGGAAATATCCTCAGATGAAATCTGGAAAGAAGCTTTCTGAGAAACTGCTCTGTGATGTGTGACTTCCACTCAGAGAGTTACATCTGTATTTCGTGGATCTCTTTGCTAGCCTTATTTCTGTGGAATCTGAGAACAGATATTTCGGATCCCTTTGAAGACTATAGGGCCAAAGGAAATATCCTCTGATAACAAAGAGAAAGAAGCTTTCTGAGAAACTTCTTTGTGTTCTGTGAAATCATCTCACAGAGTTACAGATTTCCCCTCAAGAAGCCTTTCGCTAAGACACTTCTTGTGGAATTGGCAAAGTGATATTTGGAAGCCCATAGAGGGCTATGGTGAAAAAGGAAATATCCTCAGATGAAATCTGGAAAGAAGCTTTCTGAGAAACTGCTTAGTGTCCTGTTCATTCATCTCACAGAGTTACATCTGTGTTTCGTGGATCTCTTTGCTAGCCTTATTTCTGTGGAATCTGAGAACAGATATTTCGGATCCCTTTGAAGACTACAGGGCCAAAGGAAATATCCTCCGATAACAAAGAGAAAGAAGCTTTCTGAGAAACTTCTTTGTGTTCTGTGAAATCATCTCACAGAGTTACAGCTTTCCCCTCAAGAAGCCTTTCGCCAAGACAGTTCTTGTGGAATTGGCAAAGTGATATTTGGAAGCCCGTAGAGGGCTATGGTGAAAAAGGAAATATCCTCAGATGAAATCTGGAAAGAAGCTTTCTGAGAAACTGCTTAGTGTTCTGTTCATTCATCTCATAGAATTACATCTGTGTTTCGTGGATCTCTTTGCTAGCCTTATTTCTGTGGAATCTGAGAACAGATATTTCGAATCCCTTTGAAGAATATAGGGCCAAAGGAAATATCTTCCGATAACAAAGAGAAAGAAGCTTTCTGAGAAACTTCTTTGTGTTCTGTGAAATCATCTCACAGAGTTACAGCTTTCCCCTCAAGAAGCCTTTCGCTAAGACAGTTCTTGTGGAATTGGCAAAGTGATATTTGGAAGCCCATAGAGGGCTATGGTGAAAAAGGAAATATCCTCAGATGAAATCTGGAAAGAAGGTTTCTGAGAAACTGCTTAGTGTTCTGTTCATTCATCTCACAGAGTTACATCTGTGTTTCGTGGATCTCTTTGCTAGCCTTATTTCTGTGGAATCTGAGAACAGATATTTCGGATCCCTTTGAAGACTATAGGGCCAAAGGAAATATCCTCCGATAACAGAGAGAAAGAAGCTTTCTGAGAAACTTCTTTGTGTTCTGTGAAATCATCTCACAGAGTTACAGCTTTCCCCTCAAGAAGCCTTTCGCTAAGACAGTTCTTGCGGAATTGGCAAAGTGATATTTGGAAGCCCATAGAGGGCTATGGTGAAAAAGGAAATATCCTCAGATGAAATCTGGAAAGAAGCTTTCTGAGAAACTGCTTAGTGTTCTGTTCATTCATCTCACAGAGTTACATCTGTATTTCGTGGATCTCTTTGCTAGCCTTATTTCTGTGGAATCTGAGAACAGTTATTTCGGATCCCTTTGAAGACTATAGGGCCAAAGGAAATATCCTGCGATAAGAAAGAGAAAGAAGCTTTCTGAGAAACTTCTTTGTGTTCTGTGAAATCATCTCACAGAGTTACAGCTTTCCCCTCAAGAAGCCTTTCGCTAAGACAGTTCTTGTGGAATTGGCAAAGTGATATTTGGAAGCCCATAGAGGGCTATGGTGAAAAAGGAAATATCCTCAGATGAAATCTGGAAAGAAGCTTTCTGAGAAACTGCTTAGTGTTCTGTTCATTCATCTCACAGAGTTACATCTGTATTTTGTGGATCTCTTTGCTAGCCTTATTTCTGTGGAATCTGAGAACAGATATTTCGGATCCCTTTGAAGACTATATGGCCAAAGGAAATATCATCCGATAACAAAGAGAAAGAAGCTTTCTGAGAAACTTCTTTGTGTTCTTTGAAATCATCTCACAGAGTTACAGCTTTCCCCTCAAGAAGCCTTTCGCTAAGACAGTTCTTGTGGAATTGGCAAAGTGATATTTGGAAGCCCATAGAGGTCTATGGTGAAAAAGGAAATATCCTCAGATGAAATCTGGAAAGAAGCTTTCTGAGAAACTGCTCTGTGATGTGTGACTTCCACTCAGAGAGTTACATCTGTATTTCGTGGATCTCTTTGCTAGCCTTATTTCTGTGGAATCTGAGAACAGATATTTCGGATCCCTTTGAAGACTATAGGGCCAAAGGAAATATCCTCTGATAACAAAGAGAAAGAAGCTTTCTGAGAAACTTCTTTGTGTTCTGTGAAATCATCTCAAGAGTTACAGATTTCCCCTCAAGAAGCCTTTCGCTAAGACACTTCTTGTGGAATTGGCAAAGTGATATTTGGAAGCCCATAGAGGGCTATGGTGAAAAAGGAAATATCCTCAGATGAAATCTGGAAAGAAGCTTTCTGAGAAACTGCTTAGTGTTCTGTTCATTCATCTCACAGAGTTACATCTGTGTTTCGTGGATCTCTTTGCTAGCCTTATTTCTGTGGAATCTGAGAACAGATATTTCGGATCCCTTTGAAGACTACAGGGCCAAAGGAAATATCCTCCGATAACAAAGAGAAAGAAGCTTTCTGAGAAACTTCTTTGTGTTCTGTGAAATCATCTCACAGAGTTACAGCTTTCCCCTCAAGAAGCCTTTCGCCAAGACAGTTCTTGTGGAATTGGCAAAGTGATATTTGGAAGCCCGTAGAGGGCTATGGTGAAAAAGGAAATATCCTCAGATGAAATCTGGAAAGAAGCTTTCTGAGAAACTGCTTAGTGTTCTGTTCATTCATCTCATAGAATTACATCTGTGTTTCGTGGATCTCTTTGCTAGCCTTATTTCTGTGGAATCTGAGAACAGATATTTCGAATCCCTTTGAAGAATATAGGGCCAAAGGAAATATCTTCCGATAACAAAGAGAAAGAAGCTTTCTGAGAAACTTCTTTGTGTTCTGTGAAATCATCTCACAGAGTTACAGCTTTCCCCTCAAGAAGCCTTTCGCTAAGACAGTTCTTGTGGAATTGGCAAAGTGATATTTGGAAACCCATAGAGGGCTATGGTGAAAAAGGAAATATCCTCAGATGAAATCTGGAAAGAAGGTTTCTGAGAAACTGCTTAGTGTTCTGTTCATTCATCTCACAGAGTTACATCTGTATTTCGTGGATCTCTTTGCTAGCCTTATTTCTGTGGAATCTGAGAACAGATATTTCGGATCCCTTTGAAGACTATAGGGCCAAAGGAAATATCCTGCGATAACAAAGAGAAAGAAGCTTTCTGAGAAACTTCTTTGTGTTCTGTGAAATCATCTCACAGAGTTACAGCTTTCCCCTCAAGAAGCCTTTCGCTAAGACAGTTCCTGTGGAATTGGCAAAGTGATATTTGGAAGCCCATAGAGGGCTATGGTGAAAAAGGAAATATCCTCAGATGAAATCTGGAAAGAAGCTTTCTGAGAAACTGCTTAGTGTTCTGTTCATTCATCTCACAGAGTTACATCTGTGTTTCGTGGATCTCTTTGCTAGCCTTATTTCTGTGGAATCTGAGAACAGATATTTCGGATCCCTTTGAAGACTATAGGGCCAAAGGAAATATCCTCCGATAACAAAGAGAAAGAAGCTTTCTGAGAAACTTCTTTGTGTTCTGTGAAATCATCTCACAGAGTTACAGCTTTCCCCTCAAGAAGCCTTTCGCTAAGACAGTTCTTGTGGAATTGGCAAAGTGATATTTGGAAGCCCATAGAGGGCTATGGTGAAAAAGGAAATATCCTTAGATGAAATCTGGAAAGAAGCTTTCTGAGAAACTGCTTAGTGTTCTGTTCATTCATCTCACAGAGTTACATCTGTATTTTGTGGATCTCTTTGCTAGCCTTATTTCTGTGGAATCTGAGAACAGATATTTCGGATCCCTTTGAAGACTGTAGGGCCAAAGGAAATATCCTGCGATAACAAAGAGAAAGAAGCTTTCTGAGAAACTTCTTTGTGTTCTGTGAAATCATCTCACAGAGTTACAGCTTTCCCCTCAAGAAGCCTTTCGCTAAGACAGTTCTTGTGGAATTGGCAAAGTGATATTTGGAAGCCCATAGAGGGCTATGGTGAAAAAGGAAATATCCTCAGATGAAATCTGGAAAGAAGCTTTCTGAGAAACTGCTTAGTGTTCTGTTCATTCATCTCACAGAGTTACATCTGTATGTTGTGGATCACTTTGCTAGCCTTATTTCTGTGGAATCTGAGAACAGATATTTCGGATCCCTTTGAAGACTATATTGCCAAAGGAAATATCATCCGATAACAAAGAGAAAGAAGCTTTCTGTGAAACTTCTTTGTGTTCTGTGAAATCATCTCACAGAGTTACAGCTTTCCCCTCAAGAAGCCTTTCGCTAAGACAGTTCTTGTGGAATTGGCAAAGTGATATTTGGAAGCCCATAGAGGTCTATGGTGAAAAAGGAAATATCCTCAGATGAAATCTGGAAAGAAGCTTTCTGAGAAACTGCTCTGTGATGTGTGACTTCCACTCCGAGAGTTACATCTGTATTTCGTGGATCTCTTTGCTAGCCTTATTTCTGTGGAATCTGAGAACAGATATTTCGGATCCCTTTGAAGACTATAGGGCCAAAGGAAATATCCTCTGATAACAAAGAGAAAGAAGCTTTCTGAGAAACTTCTTTGTGTTCTGTGAAATCATCTCACAGAGTTACAGCTTTCCCCTCAAGAAGCCTTTCGCTAAGACAGTTCTTGTGGAATTGGCAAAGTGATATTTGGAAGCCCATAGAGGGCTATGGTGAAAAAGGAAATATCCTCAGATGAAATCTGGAAAGAAGCTTTCTGAGAAACTGCTTAGTGTTCTGTTCATTCATCTCACAGAGTTACATCTGTGTTTCGTGGATCTCTTTGCTAGCCTTATTTCTGTGGAATCTGAGAACAGATATTTCGGATCCCTTTGAAGACTATAGGGCCAAAGGAAATATCCTCCGATAACAAAGAGAAAGAAGCTTTCTGAGAAACTTCTTTGTGTTCTGTGAAATCATCTCACAGTGTTACAGCTTTCCCCTCAAGAAGCCTTTCGCCAAGACAGTTCTTGTGGAATTGGCAAAGTGATATTTGGAAGCCCGTAGAGGGCTATGGTGAAAAAGGAAATATCCTCAGATGAAACCTGGAAAGAAGCTTTCTGAGAAACTGCTTAGTGTTCTGTTCATTCATCTCATAGAATTACATCTGTGTTTCGTGGATCTCTTTGCAAGCCTTATTTCTGTGGAATCTGAGAACAGATATTTCGGATCCCTTTGAAGACTATAGGGCCAAAGGAAATATCCTCCGATAACAGAGAGAAAGAAGCTTTCTGAGAAACTTCTTTGTGTTCTGTGAAATCATCTCACAGAGTTACAGCTTTCCCCTCAAGAAGCCTTTCGCTAAGACAGTTCTTGTGGAATTGGCAAAGTGATATTTGGAAGCCCATAGAGGTCTATGGTGAAAAAGGAAATATCCCCAGATGAAATCTGGAAAGAAGCTTTCTGAGAAACTGCTCTGTGATGTGTGACTTCCACTCAGAGAGTTACATCTGTATTTCGTGGATCTCTTTGCTAGCCTTATTTCTGTGGAATCTGAGAACAGATATTTCGGATCCCTTTGAAGACTATAGGGCCAAAGGAAATATCCTCTGATAACAAAGAGAAAGAAGCTTTCTGAGAAACTTCTTTGTGTTCTGTGAAATCATCTCACAGAGTTACAGCTTTCCCCTCAAGAAGCCATTCGCTAAGACAGTTCTTGTGGAATTGGCAAAGTGATATTTGGAAGCCCATAGAGGGCTATGGTGAAAAAGGAAATATCCTCAGATGAAATCTGGAAAGAAGCTTTCTGAGAAACTGCTTAGTGTTCTGTTCATTCATCTCACAGAGTTACATCTGTGTTTCGTGGATCTCTTTGCTAGCCTTATTTCTGTGGAATCTGAGAACAGATATTTCGGATCACTTTGAAGACTATAGGGCCAAAGGAAATATCCTCCGATAACAAAGAGAAAGAAGCTTTCTGAGAAACTTCTTTGTGTTCTGTGAAATCATCTCACAGAGTTACAGCTTTCCCCTCAAGAAGCCTTTCGCCAAGACAGTTCTTGTGGAATTGGCAAAGTGATATTTGGAAGCCCGTAGAGGGCTATGGTGAAAAAGGAAATATCCTCAGATGAAACCTGGAAAGAAGCTTTCTGAGAAACTGCTTAGTGTTCTGTTCATTCATCTCATAGAATTACATCTGTGTTTCGTGGATCTCTTTGCTAGCCTTATTTCTGTGGAATCTGAGAACAGATATTTCGGATCCCTTTGAAGACTATAGGGCCAAAGGAAATATCCTCCGATAACAGAGAGAAAGAAGCTTTCTGAGAAACTTCTTTGTGTTCTGTGAAATCATCTCACAGAGTTACAGCTTTCCCCTCAAGAAGCCTTTCGCTAAGACAGTTCTTGCGGAATTGGCAAAGTGATATTTGGAAGCCCATAGAGGGCTATGGTGAAAAAGGAAATATCCTCAGATGAAATCTGGAAAGAAGCTTTCTGAGAAACTGCTTAGTGTTCTGTTCATTCATCTCACAGAGTTACATCTGTATTTCGTGGATCTCTTTGCTAGCCTTATTTCTGTGGAATCTGAGAACAGTTATTTCGGATCCCTTTGAAGACTATAGGGCCAAAGGAAATATCCTGCGATAAGAAAGAGAAAGAAGCTTTCTGAGAAACTTCTTTGTGTTCTGTGAAATCATCTCACAGAGTTACAGCTTTCCCCTCAAGAAGCCTTTCGCTAAGACAGTTCTTGTGGAATTGGCAAAGTGATATTTGGAAGCCCATAGAGGGCTATGGTGAAAAAGGAAATATCCTCAGATGAAATCTGGAAAGAAGCTTTCTGAGAAACTGCTTAGTGTTCTGTTCATTCATCTCACAGAGTTACATCTGTATTTTGTGGATCTCTTTGCTAGCCTTATTTCTGTGGAATCTGAGAACAGATATTTCGGATCCCTTTGAAGACTATATGGCCAAAGGAAATATCATCCGATAACAAAGAGAAAGAAGCTTTCTGAGAAACTTCTTTGTGTTCTGTGAAATCATCTCACAGAGTTACAGCTTTCCCCTCAAGAAGCCTTTCGCTAAGACAGTTCTTGTGGAATTGGCAAAGTGATATTTGGAAGCCCATAGAGGTCTATGGTGAAAAAGGAAATATCCTCAGATGAAATCTGGAAAGAAGCTTTCTGAGAAACTGCTCTGTGATGTGTGACTTCCACTCAGAGAGTTACATCTGTATTTCGTGGATCTCTTTGCTAGCCTTATTTCTGTGGAATCTGAGAACAGATATTTCGGATCCCTTTGAAGACTATAGGGCCAAAGGAAATATCCTCTGATAACAAAGAGAAAGAAGCTTTCTGAGAAACTTCTTTGTGTTCTGTGAAATCATCTCACAGAGTTACAGATTTCCCCTCAAGAAGCCTTTCGCTAAGACAGTTCTTGTGGAATTGGCAAAGTGATATTTGGAAGCCCATAGAGGGCTATGGTGAAAAAGGAAATATCCTCAGATGAAATCTGGAAAGAAGCTTTCTGAGAAACTGCTTAGTGTTCTGTTCATTCATCTCACAGAGTTACATCTGTGTTTCGTGGATCTCTTTGCTAGCCTTATTTCTGTGGAATCTGAGAACAGATATTTCGGATCCCTTTGAAGACTACAGGGCCAAAGGAAATATCCTCCGATAACAAAGAGAAAGAAGCTTTCTGAGAAACTTCTTTGTGTTCTGTGAAATCATCTCACAGAGTTACAGCTTTCCCCTCAAGAAGCCTTTCGCCAAGACAGTTCTTGTGGAATTGGCAAAGTGATATTTGGAAGCCCGTAGAGGGCTATGGTGAAAAAGGAAATATCCTCAGATGAAATCTGGAAAGAAGCTTTCTGAGAAACTGCTTAGTGTTCTGTTCATTCATCTCATAGAATTACATCTGTGTTTCGTGGATCTCTTTGCTAGCCTTATTTCTGTGGAATCTGAGAACAGATATTTCGAATCCCTTTGAAGAATATAGGGCCAAAGGAAATATCTTCCGATAACAAAGAGAAAGAAGCTTTCTGAGAAACTTCTTTGTTTTCTGTGAAATCATCTCTCAGAGTTACAGCTTTCCCCTCAAGAAGCCTTTCGCTAAGACAGTTCTTGTGGAATTGGCAAAGTGATATTTGGAAGCCCTTAGAGGGCTATGGTGAAAAAGGAAATATCCTCAGATGAAATCTGGAAAGAAGGTTTCTGAGAAACTGCTTAGTGTTCTGTTCATTCATCTCACAGAGTTACATCTGTATTTCGTGGATCTCTTTGCTAGCCTTATTTCTGTGGAATCTGAGAACAGATATTTCGGATCCCTTTGAAGACTATAGGGCCAAAGGAAATATCCTGCGATAACAAAGAGAAAGAAGCTTTCTGAGAAACTTCTTTGTGTTCTGTGAAATCATCTCACAGAGTTACAGCTTTCCCCTCAAGAAGCCTTTCGCTAAGACAGTTCCTGTGGAATTGGCAAAGTGATATTTGGAAGCCCATAGAGGGCTATGGTGAAAAAGGAAATATCCTCAGATGAAATCTGGAAAGAAGCTTTCTGAGAAACTGCTTAGTGTTCTGTTCATTCATCTCACAGAGTTACATCTGTGTTTCGTGGATCTCTTTGCTAGCCTTATTTCTGTGGAATCTGAGAACAGATATTTCGGATCCCTTTGAAGACTATAGGGCCAAAGGAAATATCCTCCGATAACAAAGAGAAAGAAGCTTTCTGAGAAACTTCTTTGTGTTCTGTGAAATCATCTCACAGAGTTACAGCTTTCCCCTCAAGAAGCCTTTCGCTAAGACAGTTCTTGTGGAATTGGCAAAGTGATATTTGGAAGCCCATAGAGGGCTATGGTGAAAAAGGAAATATCCTCAGATGAAATCTGGAAAGAAGCTTTCTGAGAAACTGCTTAGTGTTCTGTTCATTCATCTCACAGAGTTACATCTGTATTTTGTGGATCTCTTTGCTAGCCTTATTTCTGTGGAATCTGAGAACAGATATTTCGGATCCCTTTGAAGACTATATGGCCAAAGGAAATATCATCCGATAACAAAGAGAAAGAAGCTTTCTGAGAAACTTCTTTGTGTTCTGTGAAATCATCTCACAGAGTTACAGCTTTCCCCTCAAGAAGCCTTTCGCTAAGACAGTTCTTGTGGAATTGGCAAAGTGATATTTGGAAGCCCATAGAGGTCTATGGTGAAAAAGGAAATATCCTCAGATGAAATCTGGAAAGAAGCTTTCTGAGAAACTGCTTAGTGTTCTGTTCATTCATCTCACAGAGTTACATCTGTATTTCGTGGATCTCTTTGCTAGCCTTATTTCTGTGGAATCTGAGAACCGATATTTCGGATCCCTTTGAAGACTATAGGGCCAAAGGAAATATCCTCTGATAACAAAGAGAAAGAAGCTTTCTGAGAAACTTCTTTGTGTTCTGTGAAATCATCTCACAGAGTTACAGATTTCCCCTCAAGAAGCCTTTCGCTAAGACAGTTCTTGTGGAATTGGCAAAGTGATATTTGGAAGCCCATAGAGGGCTATGGTGAAAAAGGAAATATCCTCAGATGAAATCTGGAAAGAAGCTTTCTGAGAAACTGCTTAGTGTTCTGTTCATTCATCTCACAGAGTTACATCTGTGTTTCGTGGATCTCTTTGCTAGCCTTATTTCTGTGGAATCTGAGAACAGATATTTCGGATCCCTTTGAAGACTACAGGGCCAAAGGAAATATCCTCCGATAACAAAGAGAAAGAAGCTTTCTGAGAAACTTCTTTGTGTTCTGTGAAATCATCTCACAGAGTTACAGCTTTCCCCTCAAGAAGCCTTTCGCCAAGACAGTTCTTGTGGAATTGGCAAAGTGATATTTGGAAGCCCGTAGAGGGCTATGGTGAAAAAGGAAATATCCTCAGATGAAATCTGGAAAGAAGCTTTCTGAGAAACTGCTTAGTGTTCTGTTCATTCATCTCATAGAATTACATCTGTGTTTCGTGGATCTCTTTGCTAGCCTTATTTCTGTGGAATCTGAGAACAGATATTTCGAATCCCTTTGAAGAATATAGGGCCAAAGGAAATATCTTCCGATAACAAAGAGAAAGAAGCTTTCTGAGAAACTTCTTTGTGTTCTGTGAAATCATCTCACAGAGTTACAGCTTTCCCCTCAAGAAGCCTTTCGCTAAGACAGTTCTTGTGGAATTGGCAAAGTGATATTTGGAAGCCCTTAGAGGGCTATGGTGAAAAAGGAAATATCCTCAGATGAAATCTGGAAAGAAGGTTTCTGAGAAACTGCTTAGTGTTCTGTTCATTCATCTCACAGAGTTACATCTGTATTTCGTGGATCTCTTTGCTAGCCTTATTTCTGTGGAATCTGAGAACAGATATTTCGGATCCCTTTGAAGACTATAGGGCCAAAGGAAATATCCTGCGATAACAAAGAGAAAGAAGCTTTCTGAGAAACTTCTTTGTGTTCTGTGAAATCATCTCACAGAGTTACAGCTTTCCCCTCAAGAAGCCTTTCGCTAAGACAGTTCCTGTGGAATTGGCAAAGTGATATTTGGAAGCCCATAGAGGGCTATGGTGAAAAAGGAAATATCCTCAGATGAAATCTGGAAAGAAGCTTTCTGAGAAACTGCTTAGTGTTCTGTTCATTCATCTCACAGAGTTACATCTGTGTTTCGTGGATCTCTTTGCTAGCCTTATTTCTGTGGAATCTGAGAACAGATATTTCGGATCCCTTAGAAGACTATAGGGCCAAAGGAAATATCCTCCGATAACAAAGAGAAAGAAGCTTTCTGAGAAACTTCTTTGTGTTCTGTGAAATCATCTCACAGAGTTACAGCTTTCCCCTCAAGAAGCCTTTCGCTAAGACAGTTCTTGTGGAATTGGCAAAGTGATATTTGGAAGCCCATAGAGGGCTATGGTGAAAAAGGAAATATCCTCAGATGAAATCTGGAAAGAAGCTTTCTGAGAAACTGCTTAGTGTTCTGTTCATTCATCTCACAGAGTTACATCTGTATTTCGTGGATCTCTTTGCTAGCCTTATTTCTGTGGAATCTGAGAACAGATATTTCGGATCCCTTTGAAGACTGTAGGGCCAAAGGAAATATCCTGCGATAACAAAGAGAAAGAAGCTTTCTGAGAAACTTCTTTGTGTTCTGTGAAATCATCTCACAGAGTTACAGCTTTCCCCTCAAGAAGCCTTTCGCTAAGACAGTTCTTGTGGAATTGGCAAAGTGATATTTGGAAGCCCATAGAGGGCTATGGTGAAAAAGGAAATATCCTCAGATGAAATCTGGAAAGAAGCTTTCTGAGAAACTGCTTAGTGTTCTGTTCATTCATCTCACAGAGTTACATCTGTATGTTGTGGATCACTTTGCTAGCCTTATTTCTGTGGAATCTGAGAACAGATATTTCGGATCCCTTTGAAGACTATATGGCCAAAGGAAATATCATCCGATAACAAAGAGAAAGAAGCTTTCTGAGAAACTTCTTTGTGTTCTGTGAAATCATCTCACAGAGTTACAGCTTTCCCCTCAAGAAGCCTTTCGCTAAGACAGTTCTTGTGGAATTGGCAAAGTGATATTTGGAAGCCCATAGAGGGCTATGGTGAAAAAGGAAATATCCTCAGATGAAATCTGGAAAGAAGCTTTCTGAGAAACTGCTCTGTGATGTGTGACTTCCACTCACAGAGTTACATCTGTATTTCGTTGATCTCTTTGCTAGCCTTATTTCTGTGGAATCTGAGAACAGATATTTCGGATCCCTTTGAAGACTATTGGGCCAAAGGAAATATCCTCTGATAACAATGAGAAAGAAGCTTTCTGAGAAACTTCTTTGTGTTCTGTGAAATCATCTCACAGAGTTACAGATTTCCCCTCAAGAAGCCTTTCGCTAAGACAGTTCTTGTGGAATTGGCAAAGTGATATTTGGAAGCCCTTAGAGGGCTATGGTGAAAAAGAAAATATCCTCAGATGAAATCTGGAAAGAAGCTTTCGGAGAAACTGCTTAGTGTTCTGTTCATTCATCTCACAGAGTTACATCTGTGTTTCGTGGATCTCTTTGCTAGCCTTATTTCTGTGGAATCTGAGAACAGATATTTCGGATCCCTTTGAAGACTATAGGGCCAAAGGAAATATCCTCCGATAACAAAGAGAAAGAAGCTTTCTGAGAAACTTCTTTGTGTTCTGTGAAATCATCTCACAGAGTTACAGCTTTCCCCTCCAGAAGCCTTTCGCTAAGACAGTTCTTGTGGAATTGGTAATGTGATATTTGGAATCCCATAGAGGGCTATGGTGAAAAAGGAAATATCCTCAGATGAAATCTGGAAAGAAACTTTCTGAGAAACTGCTTAGTGTTCTGTTCATTCATCTCACAGACTTACATCTGTGTTTCGTGGATCTCTTTGCTAGCCTTATTTCTGTGGAATCTGAGAACAGATATTTCGGATCCCTTTGAAGACTATATGGCCAAAGGAAATATCATCCGATAACAAAGAGAAAGAAGCTTTCTGAGAAACTTCTTTGTGTTCTGTGAAATCATCTCACAGAGTTACAGCTTTCCCCTCAAGAAGCCTTTCGCCAAGAGAGTTCTTGTGGAATTGGCAAAGTGATATTTGGAAGCCCGTAGAGGGCTATGGTGAAAAAGGAAATATCCTCAGATGAAATCTGGAAAGAAGCTTTCTGAGAAACTGCTTAGTGTTCTGTTCATTCATCTCATAGAATTACATCTGTGTTTCGTGGATCTCTTTGCTAGCCTTATTTCTGTGGAATCTGAGAACAGATATTTCGGATCCCTTTGAAGACTATAGGGCCAAAGGAAATATCCTCCGATAACAAAGAGAAAGAAGCTTTCTGAGAAACTTCTTTGTGTTCTGTGAAATCATCTCACAGAGTTATAGCTTTCCCCTCAAGAAGCCTTTCGCTAAGACAGTTCTTGTGGAATTGGCAAAGTGATATTTGGAAGCCCCTAGAGGGCTATGGTGAAAAAGGAAATATCCTCAGATGAAATCTGGAAAGAAGCTTTCTGAGAAACTGCTTAGTGTTCTGTTCATTCATCTCACAGAGTTACATCTGTATTTCGTGGATCTCTTTGCTAGCCTCATTTCTGTGGAATCTGAGAACAGATATTTCGGATCCCTTTGAAGACTATAGGGCCAAAGGAAATATCCTCCTATAACAAAGAGAAAGAAGCTTTCTGAGAAACTTCTTTGTGTTCTGTGAAATCATCACACAGAGTTACAGCTTTCCCCTCAAGAAGCCTTTCGCTAAGACAGTTCTTGTGGAATTGGCAAAGTAATATTTGGGAGCCCATAGAGGGCTATGGTGAAAAAGGAAATATCCTCAGATGAAATCTGGAAAGAAGCTTTCTGAGAAACTGCTCTGTGATGTGTGACTTCCACTCACAGAGTTACATCTGTATTTCGTGGATCTCTTTGCTAGCCTTATTTCTGTGGAATCTGAGAACAGATATTTCGGATCCCTTTGAAGACTATAGGGCCAAAGGAAATATCCTCTGATAACAAAGAGAAAGAAGCTTTCTGAGAAACTTCTTTGTGTTCTGTGAAATCATCTCACAGAGTTACAGCTTTCCCCTCAAGAAGCCTTTCGCTAAGACAGTTCTTGTGGAATTGGCAAAGTGATATTTGGAAGCCCATAGAGGGCTTTGGTGAAAAAGGAAATATCCTCAGATGAAATCTGGAAAGAAGCTTTCTGAGAAACTGCTTAGTGTTCTGTTCATTCATCTCACAGAGTTACATCTGTGTTTCGTGGATCTCTTTGCTAGCCTTATTTCTGTGGAATCTGAGAACAGATATTTCGGATCCCTTTGAAGACTATAGGGCCAAAGGAAATATCCTCCGATAACAAAGAGAAAGAAGCTTTCTGAGAAACTTCTTTGTGTTCTGTGAAATCATCTAACAGAGTTACAGCTTTCCCCTCAAGAAGCCTTTCGCCAAGACAGTTCTTGTGGAATTGGCAAAGTGATATTTGGAAGCCCGTAGAGGGCTATGGTGAAAAAGGAAATATCCTCAGATGAAATCTGGAAAGAAGCTTTCTGAGAAACTGCTTAGTGTTCTGTTCATTCATCTCATAGAATTACATCTGTGTTTCGTGGATCTCTTTGCTAGTCTTATTTCTGTGGAATCTGAGAACAGATATTTCGGATCCCTTTGAAGACTATAGGGCCAAAGGAAATATCCTCCTATAACAAAGAGAAAGAAGCTTTCTGAGAAACTTCTTTGTGTTCTGTGAAATCATCACACAGAGTTACAGCTTTCCCCTCAAGAAGCCTTTCGCTAAGACAGTTCTTGTGGAATTGACAAAGTAATATTTGGGAGCCCATAGAGGGCTATGGTGAAAAAGGAAATATCCTCAGATGAAATCTGGAAAGAAGCTTTCTGAGAAACTGCTCTGTGATGTGTGACTTCCACTCACGGAGTTACATCTGTATTTCGTGGATCTCTTTGCTAGCCTTATTTCTGTGGAATCTGAGAACAGATATTTCGGATCCCTTTGAAGACTATAGGGCCAAAGGAAATATCCTCTGATAACAAAGAGAAAGAAGCTTTCTGAAAAACTTCTTTGTGTTCTGTGAAATCATCTCACAGAGTTACAGCTTTCCCCTCAAGAAGCCTTTCGCTAAGACAGTTCTTGTGGAATTGGCAAAGTGATATTTGGAAGCCCATAGAGGGCTATGGTGAAAAAGGAAATATCCTCAGATGAAATCTGGAAAGAAGCTTTCTGAGAAACTGCTTAGTGTTCTGTTCATTCATCTCACAGAGTTACATCTGTGTTTCGTGGATCTCTTTGCTAGCCTTATTTCTGTGGAATCTGAGAACAGATATTTCGGATCCCTTTGAAGACTGTAGGGCCAAAGAAAATATCCTCCGACAACAAAGAGAAAGAAGCTTTCTGAGAAACTTCTTTGTGTTCTGTGAAATCATCTCACAGAGTTACAGCTTTCCCCTCATAAGCCTTTCGCCAAGACAGTTCTTGTGGAATTGGCAAAGTGATATTTGGAAGCCCGTAGAGGGCTATGGTGAAAAAGGAAATATCCTCAGATGAAATCTGGAAAGAAGCTTTCTGAGAAACTGCTTAGTGTTCTGTTCATTCATCTCATAAAATTACATCTGTGTTTCGTGGATCTCTTTGCTAGCCTTATTTCTGTGGAATCTGAGAACAGATATTTCGGATCCCTTTGAAGACTATAGGGCCAAAGGAAATATCCTCCGATAACAGAGAGAAAGAAGCTTTCTGAGAAACTTCTTTGTGTTCTGTGAAATCATCTCACAGAGTTACAGCTTTCCCCTCAAGAAGCCTTTCGCTAAGACAGTTCTTGCGGAATTGGCAAAGTGATATTTGGAAGCCCATAGAGGGCTATGGTGAAAAAGGAAATATCCTCAGATGAAATCTGGAAAGAAGCTTTCTGAGAAACTGCTTACTGTTCTGTTCATTCATCTCACAGAGTTACATCTGTATATCGTGGATCTCTTTGCTAGCCTTATTTCTGTGGAATCTGAGAACAGATATTTCGGATCCCTTTGAAGACTATAGGGCCAAAGGAAATATCCTGCGATAACAAAGAGAAAGAAGCTTTCTGAGAAACTTCTTTGTGTTCTGTGAAATCATCTCACAGAGTTACAGCTTTCCCCTCAAGAAGCCTTTCGCTAAGACAGTTCTTGTGGAATTGGCAAAGTGATATTTGGAAGCCCATAGAGGGCTATGGTGAAAAAGGAAATATCCTCAGATGAAATCTGGAAAGAAGCTTTCTGAGAAACTGCTTAGTGTTCTGTTCATTCATCTCACAGAGTTACATCAGTATTTTGTGGATCTCTTTGCTAGCCTTATTTCTGTGGAATCTGAGAACAGATATTTCGGATCCCTTTGAAGACTATATGGCCAAAGGAAATATCATCCGATAACAAAGAGAAAGAAGCTTTCTGAGAAACTTCTTTGTGTTCTGTGAAATCACCTCACAGAGTTACAGCTTTCCTCTCAAGAAGCCTTTCGCTAAGACAGTTCTTGTGGAATTGGCAAAGTGATATTTGGAAACCCATAGAGGGCTAAGGTGAAAAAGGAAATATCCTCAGATGAAATCTGGAAAGAAGCTTTCTGAGAAACTGCTCTGTGATGTGTGACTTCCACTCAGAGAGTTACATCTGTATTTCGTGGATCTCTTTGCTAGCCTTATTTCTGTGGAATCTGAGAACAGATATTTCGGATCCCTTTGAAGACTATTGGGCCAAAGGAAATATCCTCTGATAACAATGAGAAAGAAGCTTTCTGAGAAACTTCTTTGTGTTCTGTGAAATCATCTCACAGAGTTACAGATTTCCCCTCAAGAAGCCTTTCGCTAAGACAGTTCTTGTGGAATTGGCAAAGTGATATTTGGAAGCCCTTAGAGGGCTATGGTGAAAAAGGAAATATCCTCAGATGAAATCTGGAAAGAAGCTTTCGGAGAAACTGCTTAGTGTTCTGTTCATTCATCTCACAGAGTTACATCTGTGTTTCGTGGATCTCTTTGCTAGCCTTATTTCTGTGGAATCTGAGAACAGATATTTCGGATCCCTTTGAAGACTATAGGGCCAAAGGAAATATCCTCCGATAACAAAGAGAAAGAAGCTTTCTGAGAAACTTCTTTGTGTTCTGTGAAATCATCTCACAGAGTTACAGCTTTCCCCTCAAGAAGCCTTTCGCTAAGACAGTTCTTGTGGAATTGGTAAAGTGATATTTGGAATCCCATAGAGGGCTATGGTGAAAAAGGAAATATCCTCAGATGAAATCTGGAAAGAAACTTTCTGAGAAACTGCTTAGTGTTCTGTTCATTCATCTCACAGAGTTACATCTGTGTTTCGTGGATCTCTTTGCTAGCCTTATTTCTGTGGAATCTGAGAACAGATATTTCGGATCCCTTTGAAGACTATATGGCCAAAGGAAATATCATCCGATAACAAAGAGAAAGAAGCTTTCTGAGAAACTTCTTTGTGTTCTGTGAAATCATCTCACAGAGTTACAGCTTTCCCCTCAAGAAGCCTTTCGCCAAGAGAGTTCTTGTGGAATTGGCAAAGTGATATTTGGAAGCCCGTAGAGGGCTATGGTGAAAAAGGAAATATCCTCAGATGAAATCTGGAAAGAAGCTTTCTGAGAAACTGCTTAGTGTTCTGTTCATTCATCTCATAGAATTACATCTGTGTTTCGTGGATCTCTTTGCTAGCCTTATTTCTGTGGAATCTGAGAACAGATATTTCGGATCCCTTTGAAGACTATAGGGCCAAAGGAAATATCCTCCGATAACAAAGAGAAAGAAGCTTTCTGAGAAACTTCTTTGTGTTCTGTGAAATCATCTCACAGAGTTATAGCTTTCCCCTCAAGAAGCCTTTCGCTAAGACAGTTCTTGTGGAATTGGCAAAGTGATATTTGGAAGCCCCTAGAGGGCTATGGTGAAAAAGGAAATATCCTCAGATGAAATCTGGAAAGAAGCTTTCTGAGAAACTGCTTAGTGTTCTGTTCATTCATCTCACAGAGTTACATCTGTATTTCGTGGATCTCTTTGCTAGCCTCATTTCTGTGGAATCTGAGAACAGATATTTCGGATCCCTTTGAAGACTATAGGGCCAAAGGAAATATTCTCCTATAACAAAGAGAAAGAAGCTTTCTGAGAAACTTCTTTGTGTTCTGTGAAATCATCACACAGAGTTACAGCTTTCCCCTCAAGAAGCCTTTCGCTAAGACAGTTCTTGTGGAATTGGCAAAGTAATATTTGGGAGCCCATAGAGGGCTATGGTGAAAAAGGAAATATCCTCAGATGAAATCTGGAAAGAAGCTTTCTGAGAAACTGCTCTGTGATGTGTGACTTCCACTCACAGAGTTACATCTGTATTTCGTGGATCTCTTTGCTAGCCTTATTTCTGTGGAATCTGAGAACAGATATTTCGGATCCCTTTGAAGACTATAGGGCCAAAGGAAATATCCTCTGATAACAAAGAGAAAGAAGCTTTCTGAGAAACTTCTTTGTGTTCTGTGAAATCATCTCACAGAGTTACAGCTTTCCCCTCAAGAAGCCTTTCGCTAAGACAGTTCTTGTGGAATTGGCAAAGTGATATTTGGAAGCCCATAGAGGGCTATGGTGAAAAAGGAAATATCCTCAGATGAAATCTGGAAAGAAGCTTTCTGAGAAACTGCTTAGTGTTCTGTTCATTCATCTCACAGAGTTACATCTGTGTTTCGTGGATCTCTTTGCTAGCCTTATTTCTGTGGAATCTGAGAACAGATATTTCGGATCCCTTTGAAGACTATAGGGCCAAAGGAAATATCCTCCGATAACAAAGAGAAAGAAGCTTTCTGAGAAACTTCTTTGTGTTCTGTGAAATCATCTAACAGAGTTACAGCTTTCCCCTCAAGAAGCCTTTCGCCAAGACAGTTCTTGTGGAATTGGCAAAGTGATATTTGGAAGCCCGTAGAGGGCTATGGTGAAAAAGGAAATATCCTCAGATGAAATCTGGAAAGAAGCTTTCTGAGAAACTGCTTAGTGTTCTGTTCATTCATCTCATAGAATTACATCTGTGTTTCGTGGATCTCTTTGCTAGTCTTATTTCTGTGGAATCTGAGAACAGATATTTCGGATCCCTTTGAAGACTATAGGGCCAAAGGAAATATCCTCCTATAACAAAGAGAAAGAAGCTTTCTGAGAAACTTCTTTGTGTTCTGTGAAATCATCACACAGAGTTACAGCTTTCCCCTCAAGAAGCCTTTCGCTAAGACAGTTCTTGTGGAATTGACAAAGTAATATTTGGGAGCCCATAGAGGGCTATGGTGAAAAAGGAAATATCCTCAGATGAAATCTGGAAAGAAGCTTTCTGAGAAACTGCTCTGTGATGTGTGACTTCCACTCACAGAGTTACATCTGTATTTCGTGGATCTCTTTGCTAGCCTTATTTCTGTGGAATCTGAGAACAGATATTTCTTATCCCTTTGAAGACTATAGGGCCAAAGGAAATATCCTCTGATAACAAAGAGAAAGAAGCTTTCTGAAAAACTTCTTTGTGTTCTGTGAAATCATCTCACAGAGTTACAGCTTTCCCCTCAAGAAGCCTTTCGCTAAGACAGTTCTTGTGGAATTGGCAAAGTGATATTTGGAAGCCCATAGAGGGCTATGGTGAAAAAGGAAATATCCTCAGATGAAATCTGGAAAGAAGCTTTCTGAGAAACTGCTTAGTGTTCTGTTCATTCATCTCACAGAGTTACATCTGTGTTTCGTGGATCTCTTTGCTAGCCTTATTTCTGTGGAATCTGAGAACAGATATTTCGGATCCCTTTGAAGACTGTAGGGCCAAAGAAAATATCCTCCGACAACAAAGAGAAAGAAGCTTTCTGAGAAACTTCTTTGTGTTCTGTGAAATCATCTCACAGAGTTACAGCTTTCCCCTCATAAGCCTTTCGCCAAGACAGTTCTTGTGGAATTGGCAAAGTGATATTTGGAAGCCCGTAGAGGGCTATGGTGAAAAAGGAAATATCCTCAGATGAAATCTGGAAAGAAGCTTTCTGAGAAACTGCTTAGTGTTCTGTTCATTCATCTCATAAAATTACATCTGTGTTTCGTGGATCTCTTTGCTAGCCTTATTTCTGTGGAATCTGAGAACAGATATTTCGGATCCCTTTGAAGACTATAGGGCCAAAGGAAATATCCTCCGATAACAGAGAGAAAGAAGCTTTCTGAGAAACTTCTTTGTGTTCTGTGAAATCATCTCACAGAGTTACAGCTTTCCCCTCAAGAAGCCTTTCGCTAAGACAGTTCTTGCGGAATTGGCAAAGTGATATTTGGAAGCCCATAGAGGGCTATGGTGAAAAAGGAAATATCCTCAGATGAAATCTGGAAAGAAGCTTTCTGAGAAACTGCTTACTGTTCTGTTCATTCATCTCACAGAGTTACATCTGTATATCGTGGATCTCTTTGCTAGCCTTATTTCTGTGGAATCTGAGAACAGATATTTCGGATCCCTTTGAAGACTATAGGGCCAAAGGAAATATCCTGCGATAACAAAGAGAAAGAAGCTTTCTGAGAAACTTCTTTGTGTTCTGTGAAATCATCTCACAGGATTACAGCTTTCCCCTCAAGAAGCCTTTCGCTAAGACAGTTCTTGTGGAATTGGCAAAGTGATATTTGGAAGCCCATAGAGGGCTATGGTGAAAAAGGAAATATCCTCAGATGAAATCTGGAAAGAAGCTCTCTGAGAAACTGCTTAGTGTTCTGTTCATTCATCTCACAGAGTTACATCAGTATTTTGTGGATCTCTTTGCTAGCCTTATTTCTGTGGAATCTGAGAACAGATATTTCGGATCCCTTTGAAGACTATATGGCCAAAGGAAATATCATCCGATAACAAAGAGAAAGAAGCTTTCTGAGAAACTTCTTTGTGTTCTGTGAAATCACCTCACAGAGTTACAGCTTTCCTCTCAAGAAGCCTTTCGCTAAGACAGTTCTTGTGGAATTGGCAAAGTGATATTTGGAAACCCATAGAGGGCTATGGTGAAAAAGGAAATATCCTCAGATGAAATCTGGAAAGAAGCTTTCTGAGAAACTGCTCTGTGATGTGTGACTTCCACTCAGAGAGTTACATCTGTATTTCGTGGATCTCTTTGCTAGCCTTATTTCTGTGGAATCTGAGAACAGATATTTCGGATCCCTTTGAAGACTATAGGGCCAAAGGAAATATCCTCTGATAACAAAGAGAAAGAAGCTTTCTGAGAAACTTCTTTGTGTTCTGTGAAATCATCTCACAGAGTTACAGATTTCCCCTCAAGAAGCCTTTCGCTAAGACAGTTCTTGTGGAATTGGCAAAGTGATATTTGGAAGCCCATAGATGGCTATGGTGAAAAAGGAAATATCCTCAGATGAAATCTGGAAAGAAGCTTTCTGAGAAACTGCTTAGTGTTCTGTTCATTCATCTCACAGAGTTACATCTGTGTTTCGTGGATCTCTTTGCTAGCATTATTTCTGTGGAATCTGAGAACAGATATTTCGGATCCCTTTGAAGACTATAGGGCCAAAGGAAATATCCTCCAATAACAAAGAGAAAGAAGCTTTCTGAGAAACTTCTTTGTGTTCTGTGAAATCATCTCACAGAGTTACAGCTTTCCCCTCAAGAAGCCTTTCGCCAAGACAGTTCTTGTGGAATTGGCAAAGTGATATTTGGAAGCCCGTAGAGGGCTATGGTGAAAAAGGAAATATCCTCCGATGAAATCTGGAAAGAAGTTTTCTGAGAAACTGCTTAGTGTTCTGTTCATTCATCTCATAGAATTACATCTGTGTTTCGTGGATCTCTTTGCTAGCCTTATTTCTGTGAAATCTGAGAACAGATATTTCGGATCCCTTTGAAGACTATAGGGCCAAAGGAAATATCCTCCGATAACAGAGAGAAAGAAGCTTTCTGAGAAACTTCTTTGTGTTCCGTGAAATCATCTCACAGAGTTACAGCTTTCCCCTCAAGAAGCCTTTCGCTAAGACAGTTCTTGTGGAATTGGCAAAGTGATATTTGGAAGCCCCTAGAGGGCTATGGTGAAAAAGGAAATATCCTCAGATGAAATCTGGAAAGAAGCTTTCTGAGAAACTGCTTAGTGTTCTGTTCATTCATCTCACAGAGTTACATCTGTATTTCGTGGATCTCTTTGCTAGCCTCATTTCTGTGGAATCTGAGAACAGATATTTCGGATCCCTTTGAAGACTATAGGGCCAAAGGAAATATCCTCCTATAACAAAGAGAAAGAAGCTTTCTGAGAAACTTCTTTGTGTTCTGTGAAATCATCACACAGAGTTACAGCTTTCCCCTCAAGAAGCCTTTCGCTAAGACAGTTCTTGTGGAATTGGCAAAGTAATATTTGGGAGCCCATAGAGGGCTATGGTGAAAAAGGAAATATCCTCAGATGAAATCTGGAAAGAAGCTTTCTGAGAAACTGCTCTGTGATGTGTGACTTCCACTCACAGAGTTACATCTGTATTTCGTGGATCTCTTTGCTAGCCTTATTTCTGTGGAATCTGAGAACAGATATTTCGGATCCCTTTGAAGACTATAGGGCCAAAGGAAATATCCTCTGATAACAAAGAGAAAGAAGCTTTCTGAGAAACTTCTTTGTGTTCTGTGAAATCATCTCACAGAGTTACAGCTTTCCCCTCAAGAAGCGTTTCGCTAAGACAGTTCTTGTGGAATTGGCAAAGTGATATTTGGAAGCCCATAGAGGGCTATGGTGAAAAAGGAAATATCCTCAGATGAAATCTGGAAAGAAGCTTTCTGAGAAACTGCTTAGTGTTCTGTTCATTCATCTCACAGAGTTACATCTGTGTTTCGTGGATCTCTTTGCTAGCCTTATTTCTGTGGAATCTGAGAACAGATATTTCGGATCCCTTTGAAGACTATAGGGCCAAAGGAAATATCCTCCGATAACAAAGAGAAAGAAGCTTTCTGAGAAACTTCTTTGTGTTCTGTGAAATCATCTCACAGAGTTACAGCTTTCCCCTCAAGAAGCCTTTCGCTAAGACAGTTCTTGTGGAATTGACAAAGTAATATTTGGGAGCCCATAGAGGGCTATGGTGAAAAAGGAAATATCCTCAGATGAAATCTGGAAAGAAGCTTTCTGAGAAACTGCTCTGTGATGTGTGACTTCCACTCACAGAGTTACATCTGTATTTCGTGGATCTCTTTGCTAGCCTTATTTCTGTGGAATCTGAGAACAGATATTTCGGATCCCTTTGAAGACTATAGGGCCAAAGGAAATATCCTCTGATAACAAAGAGAAAGAAGCTTTCTGAAAAACTTCTTTGTGTTCTGTGAAATCATCTCACAGAGTTACAGCTTACCCCTCAAGAAGCCTTTCGCTAAGACAGTTCTTGTGGAATTGGCAAAGTGATATTTGGAAGCCCATAGAGGGCTATGGTGAAAAAGGAAATATCCTCAGATGAAATCTGGAAAGAAGCTTTCTGAGAAACTGCTTAGTGTTCTGTTCATTCATCTCACAGAGTTACATCTGTGTTTCGTGGATCTCTTTGCTAGCCTTATTTCTGTGGAATCTGAGAACAGATATTTCGGATCCCTTTGAAGACTGTAGGGCCAAAGGAAATATCCTCCGACAACAAAGAGAAAGAAGCTTTCTGAGAAACTTCTTTGTGTTCTGTGAAATCATCTCACAGAGTTACAGCTTTCCCCTCATAAGCCTTTCGCCACGACAGTTCTTGTGGAATTGGCAAAGTGATATTTGGAAGCCCGTAGAGGGCTATGGTGAAAAAGGAAATATCCTCAGATGAAATCTGGAAAGAAGCTTTCTGAGAAACTGCTTAGTGTTCGGTTCATTCATCTCATAAAATTACATCTGTGTTTCGTGGATCTCTTTGCTAGCCTTATTTCTGTGGAATCTGAGAACAGATATTTCGGATCCCTTTGAAGACTATAGGGCCAAAGGAAATATCCTCCGATAACAGAGAGAAAGAAGCTTTCTGAGAAACTTCTTTGTGTTCTGTGAAATCATCTCACAGAGTTACAGCTTTCCCCTCAAGAAGCCTTTCGCTAAGACAGTTCTTGCGGAATTGGCAAAGTGATATTTGGAAGCCCGTAGAGGGCTATGGTGAAAAAGGAAATATCCTCAGATGAAATCTGGAAAGAAGCTTTCTGAGAAACTGCTTAGTGTTCTGTTCATTCATCTCACAGAGTTATATCTGTATTTCGTGGATCTCTTTGCTAGCCTTATTTCTGTGGAATCTGAGAACAGATATTTCGGATCCCTTTGAAGACTATAGGGCCAAAGGAAATATCCTGCGATAACAAAGAGAAAGAAGCTTTCTGAGAAACTTCTTTGTGTTCTGTGAAATCATCTCACAGAGTTACAGCTTTCCAATCAAGAAGCCTTTCGCTAAGACAGTTCTTGTGGAATTGGCAAAGTGATATTTGGAAGCCCATAGTGGGCTATGGTGAAAAAGGAAATATCCTCAGATGAAATCTGGAAAGAAGCTTTCTGAGAAACTGCTTAGTGTTCTGTTCATTCATCTCACAGAGTTACATCTGTATTTCGTGGATCTCTTTGCTAGTCTTATTTCTGTGGAATCTGAGAACAGATATTTCGGATCCCTTTGAAGACTATATGGCCAAAGGAAATATCATCCGATAACAAAGAGAAAGAAGCTCTCTGAGAAACTTCTTTGTGTTCTGTGAAATCATCTCACAGAGTTACAGCTTTCCCCTCAAGAAGCCTTTCGCTAAGACAGTTCTTGTGGAATTGGCAAAGTGATATTTGGAAGCCCATAGAGGGCTATGGTGAAAAAGGAAATATCCTCAGTTGAAATCTGGAAAGAAGCTTTCTGAGAAACTGCTTAGTGTTCTGTTCATTCATCTCACAGAGTTACATCTGTGTTTCGTGGATCTCTTTGCTAGCCTTATTTCTGTGGAATCTGAGAACAGATATTTCGGATCCCTTTGAAGACTATAGGGCCAAAGGAAATATCCTCCGATAACAAAGAGAAAGAAGCTTTCTGAGAAACTTCTTTGTGTTCTGTGAAATCATCTCACAGAGTTACAGCTTTCCCCTCAAGAAGCCTTTCGCCAAGACAGTTCTTGTGGAATTGGCAAAGTGATATTTGGAAGCCCGTAGAGGGCTATGGTGAAAAAGGAAATATCCTCAGGAGAAATCTGGAAAGAAGCTTTCTGAGAAACTGCTTAGTGTTCTGTTCATTCATCTCATAGAATTACATATGTGTTTCGTGGATCTCTTTGCTAGCCTTATTTCTGTGGAATCTGAGAACTGATATTTCGGATCTCTTTGAAGACTATAGGGCCAAAAGAAATATCCTCCGATAACAAAGAGAAAGAAGCTTTCTGAGAAACTTCTTTGTGTTCTGTGAAATCATCTCACCGAGTTACAGCTTTCCCCTCAAGAAGCCTTTCGCTAAGACAGTTCTTGTGGAATTGGCAAAGTGATATTTGGAAGCCCATAGAGGGCTATGGTGAAAAAGGAAATATCCTCAGATGAAATCTGGAAAGAAGCTTTCTGAGAAACTGCTTAGTGTTCTGTTCATTCATCTCACAGAGTTACATCTGTATTTCGTGGATCTCTTTGCTAGCCTTATTTCTGTGGAATCTGAGAACAGATATTTCGGATCCCTTTGAAGACTATAGGGCCAAAGGAAATATCCTGCGATAACAAAGAGAAAGAAGCTTTCTGAGAAACTTCTTTGTGTTCTGTGAAATCATCTCACAGAGTTACAGCTTTCCCCTCAAGAAGCCTTTCGCTAAGACAGTTCTTGTGGAATTGGCAAAGTGATATTTGGAAGCCCATAGAGGGCTATGGTGAAAAAGGAAATATCCTCAGATGAAATCTGGAAAGAAGCTTTCTGAGAAACTGCTCTGTGATGTGTGACTTCCACTCACAGAGTTACATCTGTATTTCGTGGATCTCTTTGCTAGCCTTATTTCTGTGGAATCTGAGAACAGATATTTCGGATCCCTTTGAAGACTATAGGGCCAAAGGAAATATCCTCTGATAACAAAGAGAAAGAAGCTTTCTGAGAAACTTCTTTGTGTTCTGTGAAATCATCTCACAGAGTTACAGCTTTCCCCTCAAGAAGCCTTTCCTTAAGACAGTTCTTGTGGAATTGGCAAAGTGATATTTGGAAGCCCGTAGAGGGCTATGGTGAAAAAGGAAATATCCTCAGATGAAATCTGGAAAGAAACTTTCTGAGAAACTGCTTAGTGGTCTGTTCATTCATCTCACAGAGTTACATCTGTGTTTCGTGGATCTCTTTGCTAGCCTTATTTCTGTGGAATCTGAGAACAGATATTTCGGATCCCTTTGAAGACTATAGGGCCAAAGGAAATATCCTCCGATAACAAAGAGAAAGAAGCTTTCTGAGAAACTTCTTTGTGTTCTGTGAAATCATCTCACAGAGTTACAGCTTTCCCCTCAAGAAGCCTTTCGCTAAGACAGTTCTTGTGGAATTGGCAAAGTGATATTTGGAAGCCCGTAGAGGGCTATGGTGAAAAAGGAAATATCCTCAGATGAAATCTGGAAAGAAGCTTTCTGAGAAACTGCTTAGTGTTCTGCTCATTCATCTCACAGAGTTACATCTGTGTTTCGTGGATCTCTTTGCTAGCCTTATTTCTGTGGAATCTGAGAACAGATATTTCGGATCCCTTTGAAGACTATATGGCCAAAGGAAATATCATCCGTTAACAAAGAGAAAGAAGCTTTCTGAGAAACTTCTTTGTGTTCTGTGAAATCATCTCACAGAGTTACAGCTTTCCCCTCAAGAAGCCTTTCGCTAAGACAGTTCTTGTGGAATTGGCAAAGTGATATTTGGAAGCCCATAGAGGGCTATGGTGAAAAAGGAAATATCCTCAGATGAAATCTGGAAAGAAGCTTTCTGAGAAACTGCTCTGTGATGTGTGACTTCCACTCACAGAGTTACATCTGTATTTCGTGGATCTCTTTGCTAGCCTTATTTCTGTGGAATCTGAGAACAGATATTTCGGATCCCTTTGAAGACTATAGGGCCAAAGGAAATATCCTCCGATAACAAAGAGAAAGAAGCTTTCTGAGAAACTTCTTTGTGTTCTGTGAAATCATCTCACAGAGTTACAGCTTTCCCCTCAAGAAGCCTTTCGCTAAGACAGTTCTTGTGGAATTGGCAAAGTGATATTTGGAAGCCCGTAGAGGGCTATGGTGAAAAAGGAAATATCCTCAGATGAAATCTGGAAAGAAGCTTTCTGAGAAACTGCTTAGTGTTCTGTTCATTCATCTCACAGAGTTACATCTGTGTTTCGTGGATCTCTTTGCTAGCCTTATTTCTGTGGAATCTGAGAACAGATATTTCGGATCCCTTTGAAGACTATATGGCCAAAGGAAATATCATCCGTTAACAAAGAGAAAGAAGCTTTCTGAGAAACTTCTTCGTGTTCTGTGAAATCATCTCACAGAGTTACAGCTTTCCCCTCAAGAAGCCTTTCGCTAAGACAGTTCTTGTGGAATTGGCAAAGTGATATTTGGAAGCCCATAGAGGGCTATGGTGAAAAAGGAAATATCCTCAGATGAAATCTGGAAAGAAGCTTTCTGAGAAACTGCTCTGTGATGTGTGACTTCCACTCACAGAGTTACATGTGTATTTCGTGGATCTCTTTGCTAGCCTTATTTCTGTGGAATCTGAGAACAGATATTTCGGATCCCTTTGAAGACTATAGGGCCAAAGGAAATATCCTCTGATAACAAAGAGAAAGAAGCTTTCTGAGAAACTTCTTTGTGTTCTGTGAAATCATCTCACAGAGTTACAGCTTTCCCCTCAAGAAGCCTTTCGCTAAGACAGTTCTTTTGGAATTGGCAAAGTGATATTTGGAAGCCCATAGAGGGCTATGGTGAAAAAGGAAATATCCTCAGATGAAATCTGGAAAGAAGCTTTCTGAGAAACTGCTCTGTGTTGTGTGACTTCCACTCACAGAGTTACATCTGTATTTCGTGAATCTCTTTGCTAGCCTTATTTCTGTGGAATCTGAGAACAGATATTTCGGATCCCATTGAAGGCTATAGGGCCAAAGGAAATATCCTCTGATAACAAAGTGAAAGAAGCTTTCTCAGAAACTTCTTTGTGTTCTGTGAAATCATCTCACAGAGTTACAGCTTTCCCCTCAAGAAGCCTTTCGCTAAGACAGTTCTTGTGGAATTGGCAAAGTGATATTTGGATGCCCATACAGGGCTATGGTGAAAAAGGAAATATCCTCAGATGAAATCTGGAAAGAAGATTTCTGAGAAACTGCTTAGTGTTCTGTTCATTCATCTCACAGAGTTACATCTGTGTTTCGTGGATCTCTTTGCTAGCCTTATTTCTGTGGAATCTGAGAACAGATATTTCGGATCCCTTTGAAGACTATAGGGCCAAAGGAAATATCCTCCGATAACAAAGAGAAAGAAGCTTTCTGAGAAACTTCTTTGTGTTCTGTGAAATCATCTCACAGAGTTACAGCTTTCCCCTCAAGAAGCCTTTCGCTAAGACAGTTCTTGTGGAATTGGCAAAGTGATATTTGGAAGCCCATAGAGGGCTATGGTGAAAAAGGAAATATCCTCAGATGAAATCTGGAAAGAAGCTTTCTGAGAAACTGCTTAGTGTTCTGTTCATTCATCTCACAGAGTTACATCTGTGTTTCGTGGATCTCTTTGCTAGCCTTATTTCTGTGGAATCTGAGAACAGATATTTCGGATCCCTTTGAAGACTATATGGCCAAAGGAAATATCATCCGATAACAAAGAGAAAGAAGCTTTATGAGAAACTTCTTTGTGTTCTGTGAAATCATCTCACAGAGTTACAGCTTTCCCCTCAAGAAGCCTTTCGCCAAGACAGTTCTTGTGGAATTGGCAAAGTGATATTTGGAAGCCCGTAGAGGGCTATGGTGAAAAAGGAAATATCCTCAGATGAAATCTGGAAAGAAGCTTTCTGAGAAACTGCTTAGTGTTCTGTTCATTCATCTCATAGAATTACATATGTGTTTCATGGATCTCTTTGCTAGCCTTATTTCTGTGGAATCTGAGAACAGATATTTCGGATCCCTTTGAAGACTATAGGGCCAAAGGAAATATCCTCCGATAACAAAGAGAAAGAAGCTTTCTGAGAAACTTCTTTGTGTTCTGTGAAATCATCTCACAGAGTTACAGCTTTCCCCTCAAGAAGCCTTTCGCTAAGACAGTTCTTGTGGAATTGGCAAAGTGATATTTGGAAGCCCATAGAGGGCTATGGTGAAAAAGGAAATATCCTCAGATGAAATCTGGAAAGAAGCTTTCTGAGAAACTGCTTAGTGTTCTGTTCATTCATCTCATAGAATTACATATGTGTTTCGTGGATCTCTTTGCTAGCCTTATTTCTGTGGAATCTGAGAACAGATATTTCGGATCCCTTTGAAGACTATAGGGCCAAAGGAAATATCCTGCGATAACAAAGAGAAAGAAGCTTTCTGAGAAACTTCTTTGTGTTCTGTGAAATCATCTCACAGAGTTACAGCTTTCCCCTCAAGAAGCCTTTCGCTAAGACAGTTCTTGTGGAATTGGCAAAGTGATATTTGGAAGCCCATAGAGGGCTATGGTGAAAAAGGAAATATCCTCAGATGAAATCTGGAAAGAAGCTTTCTGAGAAACTGCTCTGTGATGTGTGACTTCCACTCACAGAGTTACATCTCTATTTGGTGGATCTTCTTGCTAGCCTTATTTCTGTGGAATCTGAGAAGAGATATTTCGGATCCCTTTGAAGACTATAGGGCCAAAGGAAATATCATCCGATAACAAAGAGAAAGAAGCTTTCTGAGAAACTTCTTTGTGTTCTGTGAAATCATCTCACAGAGTTACAGCTTTACACTCAAGAAGCCTTTCGCTAAGACAGTTCTTGTGGAATTGGCAAAGTGATATTTGGAAGCCCATAGAGGGCTACGGTGAAAAAGGAAATATCCTCAGATGAAATCTGGAAAGAAGCTTTCTGAGAAACTGCTCTGTGATGTGTGACTTCCACTCAGAGAGTTACATCTGTATTTCGTGGATCTCTTTGCTAGCCTTATTTCTGTGGAATCTGAGAACAGATATTTCGGATCCCTTTGAAGACAATAGGGCCAAAGGAAATATCCTCTGATAACAAAGAGAAAGAAGCTTTCTGAGAAACTTCTTTGTGTTCTGTGAAATCATCTCACAGAGTTATAGCTTTCCCCTCAAGAAGCCTTTCCTTAAGACAGTTCTTGTGGAATTGGCAAAGTGATATTTGGAAGCCCATAGAGGGCTATGGTGAAAAAGGAAATATCCTCAGATGAAATCTGGAAAGAAACTTTCTGAGAAACTGCTTAGTGGTCTGTTCATTCATCTCACAGAGTTACATCTGTGTTTCGTGGATCTCTTTGCTAGCCTTATTTCTGTGGAATCTGAGAACAGATATTTCAGATCCCTTTGAAGACTATAGAGCCAAAGGAAATATCCTCCGATAACAAAGAGAAAGAAGCTTTCTGAGAAACTTCTTTGTGTTCTGTGAAATCATCTCACAGAGTTACAGCTTTCCCCTCAAGAAGCCTTTCGCTAAGACAGTTCTTGTGGAATTGGCAAAGTGATATTTGGAAGCCCATAGAGGGCTATGGTGAAAAAGGAAATATCCTCAGATGAAATCTGGAAAGAAGCTTTCTGAGAAACTGCTTAGTGTTCTGTTCATTCAACTCACAGAGTTACATCTGTATTTTGTGGAACACTTTGCTAGCCTTATTTCTGTGGAATCTGAGAAGAGATATTTCGGATCCCTTTGAAGACTATATGGCCAAAGGAAATATCATCCGATAACAAAGAGAAAGAAGCTTTCTGAGAAACTTCTTTGTGTTCTGTGAAATCATCTCACAGAGTTACAGCTTTCCCCTCCAGAAGCCTTTCGCTAAGACAGTTCTTGTGGAATTGGCAAAGTGTTATTTGGAAGCCCCTAGAGGGCTATGGTGAAAAAGGAAATATCCTCAGATGAAATCTGGAAAGAAGCTTTCTGAGAAACTGCTCTGCGATGTGTGACTTCCACTCACAGAGTTACATCTGTATTTCGTGGATCTCTTTGCTAGCCTTATTTCTGTGGAATCTGAGAACAGATATTTCGGATCCCTTTGAAGACTATAGGGCCAAAGGAAATATCCTCTGATAACAAAGAGAAAGAAGCTTTCTGAGAAACTTCTTTGTGTTCTGTGAAATCATCTCACAGAGTTACAGCTTTCCCCTCAAGAAGCCTTTCGCCAAGACACTTCTTGTGGAATTGGCAAAGTGATATTTGGAAGCCCATAGAGGGCTGTGGTGAAAAAGGAAATATCCTCAGATGAAATCTGGAAAGAAGCTTTCTGAGAAACTGCTTAGTGTTCTGTTCATTCAACTCACAGAGTTACATCCGTATTTTGTGGATCTCTTTGCTAGCCTTATTTCTGTGGAATCTGATAAGAGATATTTCGGATCCCTTTGAAGACTATATGGCCAAAGGAAATATCATCCGATAACAAAGAGAAAGAAGCTTTCTGAGAAACTTCTTTGTGTTCTGTGAAATCATCTCACAGAGTTACAGCTTTCCCCTCAAGAAGCCTTTCGCTAAGACAGTTCTTGTGGAATTGGCAAAGTGATATTTGGAAGCCCATAGAGGGCTATGGTGAAAAAGGAAATATCCTCAGATGAAATCTGGAAAGAAGCTTTCTGAGAAACTGCTCTGTGATGTGTGACTTCCACTCACAGAGTTACATCTGTATTTCGTGGATCTCTTTGCTAGCCTTATTTCTGTGGAATCTGAGAACAGATATTTCGGATCCCTTTGAAGACTATAGGGCCAAAGGTAATATCCTCTGATAACAAAGAGAAAGAAGCTTTCTGAGAAACTTCTTTGTGTTCTGTGAAATCATCTCACAGAGTTACAGCTTTCCCCTCAAGAAGCCTTTCGCTAAGACAGTTCTTTTGGAATTGGCAAAGTGATATTTGGAAGCCCATAGAGGGCTATGGTGAAAAAGGAAATATCCTCAGATGAAATCTGGAAAGAAGCTTTCTGAGAAACTGCTCTGTGATGTGTGACTTCCACTCACAGAGTTACATCTGTATTTCGTGGATCTCTTTGCTAGCCTTATTTCTGTGGAATCTGAGAACATCTATTTCGGATCCCTTTGAAGGCTATAGGGCCAAAGGAAATATCCTCTGATAACAAAGTGAAAGAAGCTTTCTCAGAAACTTCTTTGTGTTCTGTGAAATCATCTCTCAGAGTTACAGCTTTCCCCTCAAGAAGCCTTTCGCTAAGACAGTTCTTGTGGAATTGGCAAAGTGATATTTGGAAGCCCATAGTGGGCTATGGTGAAAAAGGAAATATCCTCAGATGAAATCTGGAAAGAAGATTTCTGAGAAACTGCTTAGTGTTCTGTTCATTCATCTCACAGAGTTACATCTGTGTTTCGTGGATCTCTTTGCTAGCCTTATTTCTGTGGAATCTGAGAACAGATATTTCGGATCCCTTTGAAGACTATAGGGCCAAAGGAAATATCCTCCGATAACAAAGAGAAAGAAGCTTTCTGAGAAACTTCTTTGTGTTCTGTGAAATCATCTCACAGAGTTACAGCTTTCCCCTCAAGAAGCCTTTCGCTAAGACAGTTCTTGTGGAATTGGCAAAGTGATATTTGGAAGCCCATAGAGGGCTATGGTGAAAAAGGAAATATCCTCAGATGAAATCTGGAAAGAAGCTTTCTGAGAAACTGCTTAGTGTTCTGTTCATTCATCTCACAGAGTTACATCTGTGTTTCGTGGATCTCTTTGCTAGCCTTATTTCTGTGGAATCTGAGAACAGATATTTCGGATCCCTTTGAAGACCATATGGCCAAAGGAAATATCATCCGATAACAAAGAGAAAGAAGCTTTATGAGAAACTTCTTTGTGTTCTGTGAAATCATCTCACAGAGTTACAGCTTTCCCCTCAAGAAGCCTTTCGCCAAGACAGTTCTTGTGGAATTGGCAATGTGATATTTGGAAGCCCGTAGAGGGCTATGGTGAAAAAGGAAATATCCTCAGATGAAATCTGGAAAGAAGCTTTCTGAGAAACTGCTTAGTGTTCTGTTCATTCATCTCATAGAATTACATATGTGTTTCATGGATCTCTTTGCTAGCCTTATTTCTGTGGAATCTGAGAACAGATATTTCGGATCCCTTTGAAGACTATAGGGCCAAAGGAAATATCCTCCGATAACAAAGAGAAAGAAGCTTTCTGAGAAACTTCTTTGTGTTCTGTGAAATCATCTCACAGAGTTACAGCTTTCCCCTCAAGAAGCCTTTCGCTAAGACAGTTCTTGTGGAATTGGCAAAGTGATATTTGGAAGCCCATAGAGGGCTATGGTGAAAAAGGAAATATCCTCAGATGAAATCTGGAAAGAAGCTTTCTGAGAAACTGCTCTGTGATGTGTGACTTCCACTCACAGAGTTACATCTCTATTTGGTGGATCTTCTTGCTAGCCTTATTTCTGTGGAATCTGAGAAGAGATATTTCGGATCCCTTTGAAGACTATATGGCCAAAGGAAATATCATCCGATAACAAAGAGAAAGAAGCTTTCTGAGAAACTTCTTTGTGTTCTGTGAAATCATCTCACAGAGTTACAGCTTTACACTCAAGAAGCCTTTCGCTAAGACAGTTCTTGTGGAATTGGCAAAGTGATATTTGGAAGCCCATAGAGGGCTACGGTGAAAAAGGAAATATCCTCAGATGAAATCTGGAAAGAAGCTTTCTGAGAAACTGCTCTGTGATGTGTGACTTCCACTCAGAGAGTTACATCTGTATTTCGTGGATCTCTTTGCTAGCCTTATTTCTGTGGAATCTGAGAACAGATATTTCGGATCCCTTTGAAGACTATAGGGCCAAAGGAAATATCCTCTGATAACAAAGAGAAAGAAGCTTTCTGAGAAACTTCTTTGTGTTCTGTGAAATCATCTCACAGAGTTACAGCTTTCCCCTCAAGAAGCCTTTCCTTAAGACAGTTCTTGTGGAATTGGCAAAGTGATATTTGGAAGCCCATAGAGGGCTATGGTGAAAAAGGAAATATCCTCAGATGAAATCTGGAAAGAAACTTTCTGAGAAACTGCTTAGTGGTCTGTTCATTCATCTGACAGAGTTACATCTGTGTTTCGTGGATCTCTTTGCTAGCCTTATTTCTGTGGAATCTGAGAACAGATATTTCAGATCCCTTTGAAGACTATAGAGCCAAAGGAAATATCCTCCGATAACAAAGAGAAAGAAGCTTTCTGAGAAACTTCTTTGTGTTCTGAGAAATCATCTCACAGAGTTACAGCTTTCCCCTCAAGAAGCCTTTCGCTAAGACAGTTCTTGTGGAATTGGCAAAGTGATATTTGGAAGCCCATAGAGGGCTATGGTGAAAAAGGAAATATCCTCAGATGAAATCTGGAAAGAAGCTTTCTGAGAAACTGCTCTGCGATGTGTGACTTCCACTCACAGAGTTACATCTGTATTTCGTGGATCTCTTTGCTAGCCTTATTTCTGTGGAATCTGAGAACAGATATTTCGGATCCCTTTGAAGACTATAGGGCCAAAGGAAATATCCTCTGACAACAAAGAGAAAGAAGCTTTCTGAGAAACTTCTTGGTGTTCTGTGAAATCATCTCACAGAGTTACAGCTTTCCCCTCAAGAAGCCTTTCGCTAAGACAGTTCTTGTGGAATTGGCAAAGTGATATTTGGAAGCCCATAGAGGGCTATGGTGAAAAAGGAAATATCCTCAGATGAAATCTGGAAAGAAGCTTTCTGAGAAACTGCTTAGTGTTCTGTTCATTCAACTCACAGAGTTACATCTGTATTTTGTGGAACACTTTGCTAGCCTTATTTCTGTGGAATCTGAGAAGAGATATTTCGGATCCCTTTGAAGACTATATGGCCAAAGGAAATATCATCCGATAACAAAGAGAAAGAAGCTTTCTGAGAAACTTCTTTGTGTTCTCTGAAATCATCTCACAGAGTTACAGCTTTCCCCTCCAGAAGCCTTTCGCTAACACAGTTCTTGTGGAATTGGCAAAGTGTTATTTGGAAGCCCATAGAGGGCTATGGTGAAAAAGGAAATATCCTCAGATGAAATCTGGAAAGAAGCTTTCTGAGAAACTGCTCTGCGATGTGTGACTTCCACTCACAGAGTTACATCTGTATTTCGTGGATCTCTTTGCTAGCCTTATTTCTGTGGAATCTGAGAACAGATATTTCGGATCCCTTTGAAGACTATAGGGCCAAAGGAAATATCCTCTGATAACAAAGAGAAAGAAGCTTTCTGAGAAACTTCTTTGTGTTCTGTGAAATCATCTCACAGAGTTACAGCTTTCCCCTCAAGAAGCCTTTCGCCAAGACAGTTCTTGTGGAATTGGCAAAGTGATATTTGGAAGCCCGTAGAGGGCTATGGTGAAAAAGGAAATATCCTCAGATGAAATCTGGAAAGAAGCTTTCTGAGAAACTGCTTAGTGTTCTGTTCATTCATCTCACAGAGTTACATCTGTATTTCGTGGATCTCTTTGCTAGCCTTATTTCTGTGGAATCTGAGAACAGATATTTCGGATCCCTTTGAAGACTATAAGGCCAAAGGAAATATCCTGTGATAACAAAGAGAAAGAAGCTTTCTGAGAAACTTCTTTGTGTTCTGTGAAATCATCTCACAGAGTTACAGCTTTCCCCTCAAGAATCCTTTCGCTAAGACAGTTCTTGTGGAATTGGCAAAGTGATATTTGGAAGCCCATAGAGGGCTATGGTGAAAAAGGAAATATCCTCAGATGAAATCTGGAAAGAAGCTTTCTGAGAAACTGCTCTGTGATGTGTGACTTCCACTCACAGAGTTACATCTGTATTTCGTGGATCTCTTTTCTAGCCTTATTTCTGTGGAATCTGAGAACAGATATTTCGGATCCATTTGAAGGCTATAGGGCCAAAGGAAATATCCTCTGATAACAAAGTGAAAGAAGCTTTCTCAGAAACTTCTTTGTGTTCTGTGAAATCATCTCACAGAGTTACAGCTTTCCCCTCAAGAAGCCTTTCGCTAAGACAGTTCTTGTGGAATTGGCAAAGTGATATTTGGAAGCCCATAGAGGGCTATGGTGAAAAAGGAAATATCCTCAGAAGAAATCTGGAAAGAAGATTTCTGAGAAACTGCTTAGTGTTCTGTTCATTCATCTCACAGAGTTACACCTGTGTTTCGTGGATCTCTTTGCTAGCCTTATTTCTGTGGAATCTGAGAACAGATATTTCGGATCCCTTTGAAGACTATAGGGCCAAAGGAAATAGATTCCGATAACAAAGAGAAAGAAGCTTTCTGAGAAAATTCTTTGTGTTCTGTGAAATCATCTCCCAGAGTTACAGCTTTCCCCTCAAGAAGCCTTTCGCTAAGACAGTTCTTGTGGAATTGGAAAAGTGATATTTGGAAGCCCATAGAGGGCTATGGTGAAAAAGGAATATCCTCAGATGAAATCTGGAAAGAAGTTTTTGAGAAACTGCTCTGTGATGTGTGACTTCCAATCACAGAGTTTTACCTGTATTTCGTGTATCTCTTTGCTAGCCTTATTTCTGTATAATCTGAGAACAGATATTTCGGATATCTTTGAAGACTATAGGGCCAAAGGAAATATCATCCGATAACAAAGAGAAAGAAGCTTTCTGAGAAACTTCTTTGTGTTCTGTGAAATCATCTCACAGAGTTACAGCTTTCCCCTCAAGTAGCCTTTCGCTAAGACAGTTCTTGTGGAATTGGCAAAGTGATATTTGGAAGCCCGTAGAGGGCTATGGTGAAAAATTAAATATCCTCAGATGAAATCTGGAAAGAAGCTTTCTGAGAAACTGCTCTGTGATGTGCGACTTCCACTCACAGAGTTACATCTGTATTTCGTGGATCTCTTTGCTAGCCTTATTTCTGTGGAATCTGAGAACAGATATTTCGGATCCCTTTGAAGACTATAGGGCCAAAGGAAATATCCTCTGATAACAAAGAGAAAGAAGCTTTCTGAGAAACTTCTTTGTGTTCTGTGAAATCATCTCACAGAGTTACAGCTTTCCCCTCAAGAAGCCTTTCGCTAAGACAGTTCTTGTGGAATTGGCAAAGTGATATTTGGAAGCACATAGAGGGCTATGGTGAAAAAGGAAATATCCTCAGATGAAATCTGGAAAGAAGCTTTCTGAGAAACTGCTTAGTGTTCTGTTCATTCATCTCACAGAGTTACATCTGTGTTTCGTGGATCACTTTGCTAGCCTTATTTCTGTGGAATCTGAGAACAGATATTTCGGATCCCTTTGAAGACTATAGGGCCAAAGGAAATATCCTCTGATAACAAAGAGAAAGAAGCTTTCTGAGAAACTTCTTTGTGTTCTGTGAAATCATCTCACAGAGTTACAGCTTTCCCCTCAAGAAGCCTTTCGCTAAGACAGTTCTTGTGGAATTGGCAAAGTGATATTTGGAAGCCCATAGAGGGCTATGGTGAAAAAGGAAATATCCTCAGATGAAATCTGGAAAGAAGCTTTCTGAGAAACTGCTTAGTGTTCTGTTCATTCATCTCACAGAGTTACATCTGTGTTTCGTGGATCTCTTTCCTAGCCTTATTTCTGTGGAATCTGAGAACAGTTATTTCGGATCCCTTTGAAGACTACATGGCCAAAGGAAATATCATCCGATAACAAAGAGAAAGAAGCTTTCTGAGAAACTTCTTTGTGTTCTGTGAAATCATCTCACAGAGTTACAGCTTTCCCCTCAGGAAGCCTTTCGCTAAGACAGTTCTTGTGGAATTGGTAAAGTGATATTTGGAAGCCCATAGAGGGCTATGGTGAAAAAGGAAATATCCTCAGATGAAATCTGGAAAGAAGCTTTCTGAGAAACTGCTCTGTGATGTGTGAATTCCACTCACAAAGTTACATCTGTATTTCGTGGATCTCTTTGCTAGCCTTATTTCTGTGGAATCTGAGAACAGATATTTCGGATCCCTTTGAAGACTAAAGGGCCAAATTAAATATCCTCTGATAACAAAGAGAAAGAAGCTTTCTGAGAAACTTCTTTGTGTTCTGTGAAATCATCTCACAGAGTTACAGCTTTCCCCTCAAGAAGCCTTTCGCTAAGACAGTTCTTGTGGAATTGGCAAAGTGATATTTGGAAGCCCGTAGAGGGCTATGGTGAAAACGGAAATATCCTCAGATGAAATCTGGAAAGAAGCTTTCTGAGAAACTGCTTAGTGTTCTGTTCATTCATCTCACAGAGTTACATCTGTATTTCGTGGATCTCTTTGCTAGCCTTATTTCTGTGGAATCTGAGAACAGATATTTCGGATCCCTTTGAAGACTATAGGGCCAAAGGAAATATCATCCGATAACAAAGAGAAAGAAGCTTTCTGAGAAACTTCTTTGTGTTCTGTGATATCATCTCACAGAGTTACAGCTTTCTCCTCAAGAAGACTTTCGCTAAGACAGTTCTTGTGGAATTGGCAAAGTGATATTTGGAAGCCCATAGAGGGCTATGGTGAAAAAGGAAATATCCTCATATGAAATCTGGAAAGAAGCTTTCTGAGAAACTGCTCTGTGATGTGTGACTTCCACTCACAGAGTTACATCTGCATTTCGTGGAACTCTTTGCTAGCCTTATTTCTGTGGAATCTGAGAACAGATATTTCGGATCCCTTTGAAGACTATAAGGCCAAAGGAAATATCCTCCGATAACAAAGAGAAAGAAGCTTTCTGAGAAACTTCTTTGTGTTCTGTGAAATCATCTCAGAGAGTTACAGCTTTCCCCTCAAGACGCCTTTCGCTAAGACAGTTCTTGTGGAATTGGCAAAGTGATATTTGGAAGCCCATAGAGGGCTATGGTGAAAAAGGAAATATCCTCAGATGAAATCTGGAAAGAAGCTTTCTGAGAAACTGCTCTGTGATGTGTGACTTCCACTCACAGAGTTACATCTGCATTTCGTGGATCCCTTTGCTAGCCTTATTTCTGTGGAATCTGAGAACAGATATTTCGGATCCCTTTGAAGACTATAAGGCCAAAGGAAATATCCTCCGATAACAAAGAGAAAGAAGCTTTCTGAGAAACTTCTTTGTGTTCTGTGAAATCATCTCACAGAGTTACAGATTTCCCCTCAAGAAGCCTTTCGCTAAGACAGTTCTTGTGGAATTGGCAAAGTGATATTTGGAAGCCCATAGAGGGCTATGGTGAAAAAGGAAATATCCTCAGATGAAATCTGGAAAGAAGCTTTCTGAGAAACTGCTTAGGGTTCTGTTCATTCATCTCACAGAGTTACATCTGTGTTTCGTGGATCTCTTTGCTAGCCTTATTTCTGTGGAATCTGAGAACAGATATTTCGGATCCCTTTGAAGACTATAGGGCCAAAGGAAATATCCTCCGATAACAAAGAGAAAGAAGCTTTCTGAGAAACTTCTTTGTGTTCTGTGAAATCATCTCACAGAGTTACAGCTTTCCCCTCAAGAAGCCTTTCGCTAAGACAGTTCTTGTGGAATTGGCAAAGTGATATTTGGAAGCCCATAGAGGGCTATGGTGAAAAAGGAAATATCCTCAGATGAAATCTGGAAAGAAGCTTTCTGAGAAACTGCTTAGTGTTCTGTTCATTCATCTCACAGAGTTACATCTGTGTTTCGTGGATCTCTTTGCTAGCCTTATTTCTGTGGAATCTGAGAACAGATATTTCGGATCCCTTTGAAGACTATATGGCCAAAGGAAATATCATCCGATAAAAAAGAGAAAGAAGCTTTCTGAGAAACTTCTTTGTGTTCTGTGAAATCATCTCACAGAGTTACAGCTTTCCCCTCAAGAAGCCTTTCGCCAAGACAGTTCTTGTGGAATTGGCAAAGTGATATTTGGAAGCCCGTAGAGGGCTACGGTGAAAAAGGAAATATCCTCAGATGAAATCTGGAAAGAAGCTTTCTGAGAAACTGCTTAGTGTTCTGTTCATTCATCTCATAGAATTACATCTGTGTTTCGTGGATCTCTTTGCTAGCCTTATTTCTGTGGAATCTGAGAACAGATATTTCGGATCCCTTTGAAGACTATAGGGTCAAAGGAAATATCTTCCGATAACAAAGAGAAAGAAGCTTTCTGAGAAACTTCTTTGTGTTCTGTGAAATCATCTCACAGAGTTACAGCTTTCCGCTCAAGAAGCCTTTCGCTAAGACAGTTCTTGTGGAATTGGCAAAATGATATTTGGAAGCCCATAGAGGGCTATGGTGAAAAAGGAAATAACCTCAGATGAAATCTGGAAAGAAGCTTTCTGAGAAACTGCTTAGTGTTCTGTTCATTCATCTCACAGAGTTACATCTGTGTTTCGTGGATCTCTTTGCTAGCCTTATTTCTGTGGAATCTGAGAACAGATATTTCGGATCCCTTTGAAGACTATAGGGCCAAAGGAAATATCCTCCGATAACAGAGAGAAAGAAGCTTTCTGAGAAACTTCTTTGTGTTCTGTGAAATCATCTCACAGAGTTACAGCTTTCCCCTCAAGAAGCCTTTCGCTAAGACAGTTCTTGTGGAATTGGCAAAGTGATATTTGGAAGCCCATAGAGGGCTATGGTGAAAAAGGAAATATCCTCAGATGAAATCTGGAAAGAAGCTTTCTGAGAAACTGCTTAGTGTTCTGTTCATTCATCTCACAGAGTTACATCTGTATTTTGTGGATCTCTTTGCTAGCCTTATTTCTGTGGAATCTGAGAACAGATATTTCGGATCCCTTTGAAGACTATAGGGCCAAAGGAAATATCATCCGATAACAAAGAGAAAGAAGCTTTCTGAGAAACTTCTTTGTGTTCTGTGAAATCATCTCACAGAGTTACAGCTTTCCCCTCAAGAAGCCTTTCGCTAAGACAGTTCTTGTGGAAATGGCAAAGTGATATTTGGAAGCCCATAGAGGGCTATGGTGAAAAAGGAAATATCCTCAGATGAAATCTGGAAAGAAGCTTTCTGAGAAACTGCTCTGTGATGTGTGACTTCCACTCAGAGAGTTACATCTGTATTTCGTGGATCTCTTTGCTAGCCTTATTTCTGTGGAATCTGAGAACAGATATTTCGGATCCCTTTGAAGACTATAGGGCCAAAGGAAATATCCTCTGATAACAAAGAGAAAGAAGCTTTCTGAGAAACTTCTTTGTGTTCTGTGAAATCATCTCACAGAGTTACAGATTTCCCCTCAAGAAGCCTTTCGCTGAGACAGTTCTTGTGGAATTGGCAAAGTGATATTTTGAAGCCCATAGAGGGCTATTGTGAAAAAGGAAATATCCTCAGATGAAATCTGGAAAGAAGCTTTCTGAGAAACTGCTTAGTGTTCTGTTCATTCATCTCACAGAGTTACATCTGTGTTTCGTGGATCTCTTTGCTAGCCTTATTTCTGTGGAATCTGAGAACAGATATTTCGGATCCCTTTGAAGACTATAGGGCCAAAGGAAATATCCTCCGATAACAAAGAGAAAGAAGCTTTCTGAGAAACTTCTTTTGTTCTGTGAAATCATCTCATAGAGTTACAGCTTTCCCCTCAAGAAGCCTTTCGCCAAGACAGTTCTTGTGGAATTGGCAAAGTGATATTTGGAAGCCCGTAGAGAGCTATGGTGAAAAAGGAAATATCCTCAGATGAAATCTGGAAAGAAGCTTTCTGAGAAAATGCTTAGTGTTCTGTTCATTCATCTCATAGAATTACATCTGTGTTTCGTGGATCTCTTTGCTAGCCTTATTTCTGTGGAATCTGAGAACAGATATTTCGGATCCCTTTGAAGACTACAGGGCCAAAGGAAATATCCTCCGATAACAGGGAGAAAGAAGCTTTCTGAGAAACTTCTTTGTGTTCTGTGAAATCATCTCACAGAGTTACAGCTTTCCCCTCAAGAAGCCTTTCGCTAAGACAGTTCTTGAGGAATTGGCAAAGTGATATTTGGAAGCCCATAGAGGGCTATGGTGAAAAAGGAAATATCCTCAGATGAAATCTGGAAAGAAGCTTTCTGAGAAACTGCTTAGTGTTCTGTTCATTCATCTCATAGAGCTACATCTGTATTTCGTGGATCTCTTTGCTAGCCTTATTTCTGTGGAATCTGAGAACAGATATTTCGGATCCCTTTGAAGACTATAGGGCCAAAGAAATATCCTGCGATAACAAAGAGAAAGAAGCTTTCTGAGAAACTTCTTTGTGTTCTGTGAAATCATCTCACAGAGTTACAGGTTTCCCCTCAAGAAGCCTTTCGCTAAGACAGTTCTTGTGGAATTGGCAAAGTGATATTTGGAAGCCCATAGAGGGCTATGGTGAAAAAGGAAATATCCTCAGATGAAATCTGGAAAGAAGCTTTCTGAGAAACTGCTCTGCGATGTGTGACTTCCACTCACAGAGTTACATCTGTATTTCGTGGATCTCTTTGCTAGCCTTATTTCTGTGGAATCTGAGAACAGATATTTCGGATCCCTTTGAAGACTATAGGGCCAAAGGAAATATCCTCTGATAACAAAGAGAAAGAAGCTTTCTGAGAAACTTCTTTGTGTTCTGTGAAATCATCTCACAGAGTTACAGCTTTCCCCTCAAGAAGCCTTTCGCCAAGACAGTTCTTGTGGAATTGGCAAAGTGATATTTGGAAGCCCGTAGAGGGCTATGGTGAAAAAGGAAATATCCTCAGATGAAATCTGGAAAGAAGCTTTCTGAGAAACTGCTTAGTGTTCTGTTCATTCATCTCACAGAGTTACATCTGTATTTCGTGGATCTCTTTGCTAGCCTTATTTCTGTGGAATCTGAGAACAGATATTTCGGATCCCTTTGAAGACTATAAGGCCAAAGGAAATATCCTGTGATAACAAAGTGAAAGAAGCTTTCTGAGAAACTTCTTTGTGTTCTGTGAAATCATCTCACAGAGTTACAGCTTTCCCCTCAAGAAGCCTTTCGCTAAGACAGTTCTTGTGGAATTGGCAAAGTGATATTTGGAAGCCCATAGAGGGCTATGGTGAAAAAGGAAATATCCTCAGAAGAAATCTGGAAAGAAGATTTCTGAGAAACTGCTTAGTGTTCTGTTCATTCATCTCACAGAGTTACACCTGTGTTTCGTGGATCTCTTTGCTAGCCTTATTTCTGTGGAATCTGAGAACAGATATTTCGGATCCCTTTGAAGACTATAGGGCCAAAGGAAATAGATTCCGATAACAAAGAGAAAGAAGCTTTCTGAGAAAATTCTTTGTGTTCTGTGAAATCATCTCCCAGAGTTACAGCTTTCTCCTCAAGAAGACTTTCGCTATGACAGTTCTTGTGGAATTGGCAAAGTGATATTTGGAAGCCCATAGAGGGCTATGGTGAAAAAGGAAATATCCTCATATGAAATCTGGAAAGAAGCTTTCTGAGAAACTGCTCTGTGATGTGTGACTTCCACTCACAGAGTTACATCTGCATTTCGTGGATCTCTTTGCTAGCCTTATTTCTGTGGAATCTGAGAACAGATATTTCGGATCCCTTTGAAGACTATAAGGCCAAAGGAAATATCCTCCGATAACAAAGAGAAAGAAGCTTTCTGAGAAACTTCTTTGTGTTCTGTGAAATCATCTCAGAGAGTTACAGCTTTCCCCTCAAGACGCCTTTCGCTAAGACAGTTCTTGTGGAATTGGCAAAGTGATATTTGGAAGCCCATAGAGGGCTATGGTGAAAAAGGAAATATCCTCAGATGAAATCTGGAAAGAAGCTTTCTGAGAAACTGCTCTGTGATGTGTGACTTCCACTCACAGAGTTACATCTGCATTTCGTGGATCCCTTTGCTAGCCTTATTTCTGTGGAATCTGAGAACAGATATTTCGGATCCCTTTGAAGACTATAGGGCCAAAGGAAATATCCTCCGATAACAAAGAGAAAGAAGCTTTCTGAGAAACTTCTTTGTGTTCTGTGAAATCATCTCACAGAGTTACAGCTTTCCCCTCAAGAAGCCTTTCGCTAAGACAGTTCTTGTGGAATTGGCAAAGTGATATTTGGAAGCCCATAGAGGGCTATGGTGAAAAAGGAAATATCCTCAGATGAAATCTGGAAAGAAGCTTTCTGAGAAACTGCTTAGTGTTCTGTTCATTCACCTCACAGAGTTACATCTGTGTTTCGTGGATCTCTTTGCTAGCCTTATTTCTGTGGAATCTGAGAACAGATATTTCGGATCCCTTTGAAGACTATATGGCCAAAGGAAATATCATCCGATAAAAAAGAGAAAGAAGCTTTCTGAGAAACTTCTTTGTGTTCTGTGAAATCATCTCACAGAGTTACAGCTTTCCCCTCAAGAAGCCTTTCGCCAAGACAGTTCTTGTGGAATTGGCAAAGTGATATTTGGAAGCCCGTAGAGGGCTACGGTGAAAAAGGAAATATCCTCAGATGAAATCTGGAAAGAAGCTTTCTGAGAAACTGCTTAGTGTTCTGTTCATTCATCTCATAGAATTACATCTGTGTTTCGTGGATCTCTTTGCTAGCCTTATTTCTGTGGAATCTGAGAACAGATATTTCGGATCCCTTTGAAGACTATAGGGTCAAAGGAAATATCTTCCGATAACAAAGAGAAAGAAGCTTTCTGAGAAACTTCTTTGTGTTCTGTGAAATCATCTCACAGAGTTACAGCTTTCCGCTCAAGAAGCCTTTCGCTAAGACAGTTCTTGTGGAATTGGCAAAGTGATATTTGGAAGCCCATAGAGGGCTATGGTGAAAAAGGAAATAACCTCAGATGAAATCTGGAAAGAAGCTTTCTGAGAAACTGCTTAGTGTTCTGTTCATTCATCTCACAGAGTTACATCTGTGTTTCGTGGATCTCTTTGCTAGCCTTATTTCTGTGGAATCTGAGAACAGATATTTCGGATCCCTTTGAAGACTATAGGGCCAAAGGAAATATCCTCCGATAACAGAGAGAAAGAAGCTTTCTGAGAAACTTCTTTGTGTTCTGTGAAATCATCTCACAGAGTTACAGCTTTCCCCTCAAGAAGCCTTTCGCTAAGACAGTTCTTGTGGAATTGGCAAAGTGATATTTGGAAGCCCATAGAGGGCTATGGTGAAAAAGGAAATATCCTCAGATGAAATCTGGAAAGAAGCTTTCTGAGAAACTGCTCTGTGATGTGTGACTTCCACTCAGAGAGTTACATCTGTATTTCGTGGATCTCTTTGCTAGCCTTATTTCTGTGGAATCTGAGAACAGATATTTCGGATCCCTTTGAAGACTATAGGGCCAAAGGAAATATCCTCTGATAACAAAGAGAAAGAAGCTTTCTGAGAAACTTCTTTGTGTTCTGTGAAATCATCTCACAGAGTTACAGATTTCCCCTCAAGAAGCCTTTCGCTGAGACAGTTCTTGTGGAATTGGCAAAGTGATATTTTGAAGCCCATAGAGGGCTATTGTGAAAAAGGAAATATCCTCAGATGAAATCTGGAAAGAAGCTTTCTGAGAAACTGCTTAGTGTTCTGTTCATTCATCTCACAGAGTTACATCTGTGTTTCGTGGATCTCTTTGCTAGCCTTATTTCTGTGGAATCTGAGAACAGATATTTCGGATCCCTTTGAAGACTATAGGGTCAAAGGAAATATCCTCCGATAACAAAGAGAAAGAAGCTTTCTGAGAAACTTCTTTTGTTCTGTGAAATCATCTCATAGAGTTACAGCTTTCCCCTCAAGAAGCCTTTCGCCAAGACAGTTCTTGTGGAATTGGCAAAGTGATATTTGGAAGCCCGTAGAGAGCTATGGTGAAAAAGGAAATATCCTCAGATGAAATCTGCAAAGAAGCTTTCTGAGAAAATGCTTAGTGTTCTGTTCATTCATCTCATAGAATTACATCTGTGTTTCGTGGATCTCTTTGCTAGCCTTATTTCTGTGTAATCTGAGAACAGATATTTCGGATCCCTTTGAAGACTATAGGGCCAAAGGAAATATCCTCCGATAACAGAGAGAAAGAAGCTTTCTGAGAAACATCTTTGTGTTCTGTGAAATCATCTCACAGAGTTACAGCTTTCCCCTCAAGAAGCCTTTCGCTAAGACAGTTCTTGCGGAATTGGCAAAGTGATATTTGGAAGCCCATAGAGGGCTATGGTGAAAAAGGAAATATCCTCAGATGAAATCTGGAAAGAAGCTTTCTGAGAAACTGCTTAGTGTTCTGTTCATTCATCTCACAGAGTTAAATCTGTATTTCGTGGATCTCTTTGCTAGCCTCATTTCTGTGGAATCTGAGAACAGATATTTCGGATCCCTTTGAAGACTACAGGGCCAAAGGAAATATCTTCCTATAACAAAGAGAAAGAAGCTTTCTGAGATACTTCTTTGTGTTCTGCGAAATCATCACACAGAGTTACAGCTTTCCCCTCAAGAAGCCTTTCGCTAAGACAGTTCTTGTGGAATTGGCAAAGTAATATTTGGGAGCCCATAGAGGGCTATGGTGAAAAAGGAAATATCCTCAGATGAAATCTGGAAAGAAGCTTTCTGAGAAACTGCTCTGTGATGTGTGACTTCCACTCACAGAGTTACATCTGTATTTCTTGGATCTCTTTGCTAGCCTTATTTCTGTGGAATCTGAGAACAAATATTTCGGATCCCTTTGAAGACTATAGGGCCAAAGGAAATATCCTGCGATAACAAAGAGAAAGAAGCTTTCTGAGAAACTTCTTTGTGTTCTGTGAAATCATCTCACAGAGTTACAGCTTTCCCCTCAAGAAGCCTTTCGCTAAGACAGTTCTTGTGGAATTGGCAAAGTGATATTTGGAAGCCCATAGAGGGCTATGGTGAAAAAGGAAATATCCTCAGATGAAATCTGGAAAGAAGCTTTCTGAGAAACTGCTTAGTGTTCTGTTCATTCATCTCACAGAGTTACATCTGTGTTTCGTGGATCTCTTTGCTAGCCTTATTTCTGTGGAATCTGAGAACAGATATTTCGGATCCCTTTGAAGACTATAGGGCCAAAGGAAATATCCTCCGATAACAAAGAGAAAGAAGCTTTCTGAGAAACTTCTTTGTGTTCTGTGAAATCATCTCACAGAGTTACAGCTTTCCCCTCAAGAAGCCTTTCGCCAAGACAGTTCTTGTGGAATTGGCAAAGTGATATTTGGAAGCCCGTAGAGAGCTATGGTGAAAAAGGAAATATCCTCAGATGAAATCTGGAAAGAAGCTTTCTTAGAAAATGCTTAGTGTTCTGTTCATTCATCTCATAGAATTACATCTGTGTTTCGTGGATCTCTTTGCTAGCCTTATTTCTGTGGAATCTGAGAACAGATATTTCGGATCCCTTTGAAGACTACAGGGCCAAAGGAAATATCCTCCGATAACAGGGAGAAAGAAGCTTTCTGAGAAACTTCTTTGTGTTCTGTGAAATCATCTCACAGAGTTACAGCTTTCCCCTCAAGAAGCCTTTCGCTAAGACAGTTCTTGAGGAATTGGCAAAGTGATATTTGGAAGCCCATAGAGGGCTATGGTGAAAAAGGAAATATCCTCAGATGAAATCTGGATAGAAGCTTTCTGAGAAACTGCTCTGTGATGTGTGACTTCCACTCACAAAGTTACATCTGTATTTCGTGGATCTCTTTGCTAGCCTTATTTCTGTGGAATCTGAGAACAGATATTTCGGATCCCTTTGAAGACTAAAGGGCCAAAGGAAATATCCTCTGATAACAAAGAGAAAGAAGCTTTCTGAGAAACTTCTTTGTGTTCTGTGAAATCATCTCACAGAGTTACAGCTTTCCCCTCAAGAAGCCTTTCGCTAAGACAGTTCTTGTGGAATTGGCAAAGTGATATTTGGAAGCCCGTAGAGGGCTATGGTGAAAACGGAAATATCCTCAGATGAAATCTGGAAAGAAGCTTTCTGAGAAACTGCTTAGTGTTCTGTTCATTCATCTCACAGAGTTACATCTGTATTTCGTGGATCTCCTTGCTAGATTTATTTCTGTGGAATCTGAGAACAGATATTTCGGATCCCTTTGAAGACTATAGGGCCAAAGGAAATATCATCCGATAACAAAGAGAAAGAAGCTTTCTGAGAAACTTCTTTGTGTTCTGTGATATAATCTCACAGAGTTACAGCTTTCCCCTCAAGAAGACTTTCGCTATGACAGTTCTTGTGGAATTGGCAAAGTGATATTTGGAAGCCCATAGAGGGCTATGGTGAAAAAGGAAATATCCTCATATGAAATCTGGAAAGAAGCTTTCTGAGAAACTGCTCTGTGATGTGTGACTTCCACTCACAGAGTTACATCTGCATTTCGTGGATCTCTTTGCTAGCCTTATTTCTGTGGAATCTGAGAACAGATATTTCGGATCCCTTTGAAGACTATAGGGCCAAAGGAAATATCCTCCGATAACAAAGAGAAAGAAGCTTTCTGAGAAACTTCTTTGTGTTCTGTGAAATCATCTCAGAGAGTTACAGCTTTCCCCTCAAGACGCCTTTCGCTAAGACAGTTCTTGTGGAATTGGCAAAGTGATATTTGGAAGCCCATAGAGGGCTATGGTGAAAAAGGAAATATCCTCAGATGAAATCTGGAAAGAAGCTTTCTGAGAAACTGCTCTGTGATGTGTGACTTCCACTCACAGAGTTACATCTGCATTTCGTGGATCCCTTTGCTAGCCTTATTTCTGTGGAATCTGAGAACAGATATTTCGGATCCCTTTGAAGACTATAAGGCCAAAGGAAATATCCTCCGATAACAAAGAGAAAGAAGCTTTCTGAGAAACTTCTTTGTGTTCTGTGAAATCATCTCACAGAGTTACAGATTTCCCCTCAAGAAGCCTTTCGCTAAGACAGTTCTTGTGGAATTGGCAAAGTGATATTTGGAAGCCCATAGAGGGCTATGGTGAAAAAGGAAATATCCTCAGATGAAATCTGGAAAGAAGCTTTCTGAGAAACTGCTTAGGGTTCTGTTCATTCATCTCACAGAGTTACATCTGTGTTTCGTGGATCTCTTTGCTAGCCTTATTTCTGTGGAATCTGAGAACAGATATTTCGGATCCCTTTGAAGACTATAGGGCCAAAGGAAATATCCTCCGATAACAAAGAGAAAGAAGCTTTCTGAGAAACTTCTTTGTGTTCTGTGAAATCATCTCACAGAGTTACAGCTTTCCCCTCAAGAAGCCTTTCGCTAAGACAGTTCTTGTGGAATTGGCAAAGTGATATTTGGAAGCCCATAGAGGGCTATGGTGAAAAAGGAAATATCCTCAGATGAAATCTGGAAAGAAGCTTTCTGAGAAACTGCTTAGTGTTCTGTTCATTCACCTCACAGAGTTACATCTGTGTTTCGTGGATCTCTTTGCTAGCCTTATTTCTGTGGAATCTGAGAACAGATATTTCGGATCCCTTTGAAGACTATATGGCCAAAGGAAATATCATCCGATAAAAAAGAGAAAGAAGCTTTCTGAGAAACTTCTTTGTGTTCTGTGAAATCATCTCACAGAGTTACAGCTTTCCCCTCAAGAAGCCTTTCGCCAAGACAGTTCTTGTGGAATTGGCAAAGTGATATTTGGAAGCCCGTAGAGGGCTACGGTGAAAAAGGAAATATCCTCAGATGAAATCTGGAAAGAAGCTTTCTGAGAAACTGCTTAGTGTTCTGTTCATTCATCTCATAGAATTACATCTGTGTTTCGTGGATCTCTTTGCTAGCCTTATTTCTGTGGAATCTGAGAACAGATATTTCGGATCCCTTTGAAGACTATAGGGTCAAAGGAAATATCTTCCGATAACAAAGAGAAAGAAGCTTTCTGAGAAACTTCTTTGTGTTCTGTGAAATCATCTCACAGAGTTACAGCTTTCCGCTCAAGAAGCCTTTCGCTAAGACAGTTCTTGTGGAATTGGCAAAGTGATATTTGGAAGCCCATAGAGGGCTATGGTGAAAAAGGAAATAACCTCAGATGAAATCTGGAAAGAAGCTTTCTGAGAAACTGCTTAGTGTTCTGTTCATTCATCTCACAGAGTTACATCTGTGTTTCGTGGATCTCTTTGCTAGCCTTATTTCTGTGGAATCTGAGAACAGATATTTCGGATCCCTTTGAAGACTATAGGGCCAAAGGAAATATCCTCCGATAACAGAGAGAAAGAAGCTTTCTGAGAAACTTCTTTGTGTTCTGTGAAATCATCTCACAGAGTTACAGCTTTCCCCTCAAGAAGACTTTCGCTAAGACAGTTCTTGTGGAATTGGCAAGGTGATATTTGGAAGCCCATAGAGGGCTATGGTGAAAAAGGAAATATCCTCAGATGAAATCTGGAAAGAAGCTTTCTGAGAAACTGCTTAGTGTTCTGTTCATTCATCTCACAGAGTTACATCTGTATTTTGTGGATCTCTTTGCTAGCCTTATTTCTGTGGAATCTGAGAACAGATATTTCGGATCCCTTTGAAGACTATATGGCCAAAGGAAATATCATCCGATAACAAAGAGAAAGAAGCTTTCTGAGAAACTTCTTTGTGTTCTGTGAAATCATCTCACAGAGTTACAGCTTTCCCCTCAAGAAGCCTTTCGCTAAGACAGTTCTTGTGGAAATGGCAAAGTGATATTTGGAAGCCCATAGAGGGCTATGGTGAAAAAGGAAATATCCTCAGATGAAATCTGGAAAGAAGCTTTCTGAGAAACTGCTCTGTGATGTGTGACTTCCACTCAGAGAGTTACATCTGTATTTCGTGGATCTCTTTGCTAGCCTTATTTCTGTGGAATCTGAGAACAGATATTTCGGATCCCTTTGAAGACTATAGGGCCAAAGGAAATATCCTCTGATAACAAAGAGAAAGAAGCTTTCTGAGAAACTTCTTTGTGTTCTGTGAAATCATCTCACAGAGTTACAGATTTCCCCTCAAGAAGCCTTTCGCTGAGACAGTTCTTGTGGAATTGGCAAAGTGATATTTTGAAGCCCATAGAGGGCTATTGTGAAAAAGGAAATATCCTCAGATGAAATCTGGAAAGAAGCTTTCTGAGAAACTGCTTAGTGTTCTGTTCATTCATCTCACAGAGTTACATCTGTGTTTCGTGGATCTCTTTGCTAGCCTTATTTCTGTGGAATCTGAGAACAGATATTTCGGATCCCTTTGAAGACTATAGGGCCAAAGGAAATATCCTCCGATAACAAAGAGAAAGAAGCTTTCTGAGAAACTTCTTTTGTTCTGTGAAATCATCTCATAGAGTTACAGCTTTCCCCTCAAGAAGCCTTTCGCCAAGACAGTTCTTGTGGAATTGGCAAAGTGATATTTGGAAGCCCGTAGAGAGCTATGGTGAAAAAGGAAATATCCTCAGATGAAATCTGCAAAGAAGCTTTCTGAGAAAATGCTTAGTGTTCTGTTCATTCATCTCATAGAATTACATCTGTGTTTCGTGGATCTCTTTGCTAGCCTTATTTCTGTGTAATCTGAGAACAGATATTTCGGATCCCTTTGAAGACTATAGGGCCAAAGGAAATATCCTCCGATAACAGAGAGAAAGAAGCTTTCTGAGAAACATCTTTGTGTTCTGTGAAATCATCTCACAGAGTTACAGCTTTCCCCTCAAGAAGCCTTTCGCTAAGACAGTTCTTGCGGAATTGGCAAAGTGATATTTGGAAGCCCATAGAGGGCTATGGTGAAAAAGGAAATATCCTCAGATGAAATCTGGAAGGAAGCTTTCTGAGAAACTGCTTAGTGTTCTGTTCATTCATCTCACAGAGTTAAATCTGTATTTCGTGGATCTCTTTGCTAGCCTCATTTCTGTGGAATCTGAGAACAGATATTTCGGATCCCTTTGAAGACTATAGGGCCAAAGGAAATATCTTCCTATAACAAAGAGAAAGAAGCTTTCTGAGATACTTCTTTGTGTTCTGCGAAATCATCACACAGAGTTACAGCTTTCCCCTCAAGAAGCCTTTCGCTAAGACAGTTCTTGTGGAATTGGCAAAGTAATATTTGGGAGCCCATAGAGGTCTATGGTGAAAAAGGAAATATCCTCAGATGAAATCTGGAAAGAAGCTTTCTGAGAAACTGCTCTGTGATGTGTGACTTCCACTCACAGAGTTACATCTGTATTTCTTGGATCTCTTTGCTAGCCTTATTTCTGTGGAATCTGAGAACAAATATTTCGGATCCCTTTGAAGACTATAGGGCCAAAGGAAATATCCTGCGATAACAAAGAGAAAGAAGCTTTCTGAGAAACTTCTTTGTGTTCTGTGAAATCATCTCACAGAGTTACAGCTTTCCCCTCAAGAAGCCTTTCGCTAAGACAGTTCTTGTGGAATTGGCAAAGTGATATTTGGAAGCCCATAGAGGGCTATGGTGAAAAAGGAAATATCCTCAGATGAAATCTGGAAAGAAGCTTTCTGAGAAACTGCTTAGTATTCTGTTCATTCATCTCACAGAGTTACATCTGTGTTTCGTGGATCTCTTTGCTAGCCTTATTTCTGTGGAATCTGAGAACAGATATTTCGGATCCCTTTGAAGACTATAGGGCCAAAGGAAATATCCTCCGATAACAAAGAGAAAGAAGCTTTCTGAGAAACTTCTTTGTGTTCTGTGAAATCATCTCACAGAGTTACAGCTTTCCCCTCAAGAAGCCTTTCGCCAAGACAGTTCTTGTGGAATTGGCAAAGTGATATTTGGAAGCCCGTAGAGAGCTATGGTGAAAAAGGAAATATCCTCAGATGAAATCTGGAAAGAAGCTTTCTTAGAAAATGCTTAGTGTTCTGTTCATTCATCTCATAGAATTACATCTGTGTTTCGTGGATCTCTTTGCTAGCCTTATTTCTGTGGAATCTGAGAACAGATATTTCGGATCCCTTTGAAGACTACAGGGCCAAAGGAAATATCCTCCGATAACAGGGAGAAAGAAGCTTTCTGAGAAACTTCTTTGTGTTCTGTGAAATCATCTCACAGAGTTACAGCTTTCCCCTCAAGAAGCCTTTCGCTAAGACAGTTCTTGAGGAATTGGCAAAGTGATATTTGGAAGCCCATAGAGGGCTATGGTGAAAAAGGAAATATCCTCAGATGAAATCTGGAAAGAAGCTTTCTGAGAAACTGCTTAGTGTTCTGTTCATTCATCTCATAGAGTTACATCTGTATTTCGTGGATCTCTTTGCTAGCCTTATTTCTGTGGAATCTGAGAACAGATATTTCGGATCCCTTTGAAGACTATAGGGCCAAAGAAATATCCTGCGATAACAAAGAGAAAGAAGCTTTCTGAGAAACTTCTTTGTGTTCTGTGAAATCATCTCACAGAGTTACAGGTTTCCCCTCAAGAAGCCTTTCGCTAAGACAGTTCTTGTGGAATTGGCAAAGTGATATTTGGAAGCCCATAGAGGGCTATGGTGAAAAAGGAAATATCCTCAGATGAAATCTGGAAAGAAGCTTTCTGAGAAACTGCTCTGTGATGTGTGACTTCCACTCACAGAGTTACATCTGTATTTCGTGGATCTCTTTGCTAGCCTTATTTCTGTGGAATCTGAGAACAGATATTTCGGATCCCTTTGAAGACTATAGGGCCAAAGGAAATATCCTCTGATAACAAAGAGAAAGAAGCTTTCTGAGAAACTTCTTTGTGTTCTGTGAAATCATCTCACAGAGTTACAGCTTTCCCCTCAAGAAGCCTTTCGCCAAGACAGTTCTTGTGGAATTGGCAAAGTGATATTTGGAAGCCCGTAGAGGGCTATGGTGAAAAAGGAAATATCCTCAGATGAAATCTGGAAAGAAGCTTTCTGAGAAACTGCTTAGTGTTCTGTTCATTCATCTCACAGAGTTACATCTGTATTTCGTGGATCTCTTTGCTAGCCTTATTTCTGTGGAATCTGAGAACAGATATTTCGGATCCCTTTGAAGACTATAAGGCCAAAGGAAATATCCTGTGATAACAAAGAGAAAGAAGCTTTCTGAGAAACTTCTTTGTGTTCTGTGAAATCATCTCACAGAGTTACAGCTTTCCCCTCAAGAATCCTTTCGCTAAGACAGTTCTTGTGGAATTGGCAAAGTGATATTTGGAAGCCCATAGAGGGCTATGGTGAAAAAGGAAATATCCTCAGATGAAATCTGGAAAGAAGCTTTCTGAGAAACTGCTCTGTGATGTGTGACTTCCACTCACAGAGTTACATCTGTATTTCGTGGATCTCTTTTCTAGCCTTATTTCTGTGGAATCTGAGAACAGATATTTCGGATCCATTTGAAGGCTATAGGGCCAAAGGAAATATCCTCTGATAACAAAGTGAAAGAAGCTTTCTCAGAAACTTCTTTGTGTTCTGTGAAATCATCTCACAGAGTTACAGCTTTCCCCTCAAGAAGCCTTTCGCTAAGACAGTTCTTGTGGAATTGGCAAAGTGATATTTGGAAGCCCATAGAGGGCTATGGTGAAAAAGGAAATATCCTCAGAAGAAATCTGGAAAGAAGATTTCTGAGAAACTGCTTAGTGTTCTGTTCATTCATCTCACAGAGTTACACCTGTGTTTCGTGGATCTCTTTGCTAGCCTTATTTCTGTGGAATCTGAGAACAGATATTTCGGATCCCTTTGAAGACTATAGGGCCAAAGGAAATAGATTCCGATAACAAAGAGAAAGAAGCTTTCTGAGAAAATTCTTTGTGTTCTGTGAAATCATCTCCCAGAGTTACAGCTTTCCCCTCAAGAAGCCTTTCGCTAAGACAGTTCTTGTGGAATTGGAAAAGTGATATTTGGAAGCCCATAGAGGGCTATGGTGAAAAAGGAATATCCTCAGATGAAATCTGGAAAGAAGTTTTTGAGAAACTGCTCTGTGATGTGTGACTTCCAATCACAGAGTTTTACCTGTATTTCGTGTATCTCTTAGCTAGCCTTATTTCTGTATAATCTGAGAACAGATATTTCGGATATCTTTGAAGACTATAGGGCCAAAGGAAATATCATCCGATAACAAAGAGAAAGAAGCTTTCTGAGAAACTTCTTTGTGTTCTGTGAAATCATCTCACAGAGTTACAGCTTTCCCCTCAAGTAGCCTTTCGCTAAGACAGTTCTTGTGGAATTGGCAAAGTGATATTTGGAAGCCCGTAGAGGGCTATGGTGAAAAATTAAATATCCTCAGATGAAATCTGGAAAGAAGCTTTCTGAGAAACTGCTCTGTGATGTGCGACTTCCACTCACAGAGTTACATCTGTCTTTCGTGGATCTCTTTGCTAGCCTTATTTCTGTGGAATCTGAGAACAGATATTTCGGATCCCTTTGAAGACTATAGGGCCAAAGGAAATATCCTCTGATAACAAAGAGAAAGAAGCTTTCTGAGAAACTTCTTTGTGTTCTGTGAAATCATCTCACAGAGTTACAGCTTTCCCCTCAAGAAGCCTTTCGCTAAGACAGTTCTTGTGGAATTGGCAAAGTGATATTTGGAAGCACATAGAGGGCTATGGTGAAAAAGGAAATATCCTCAGATGAAATCTGGAAAGAAGCTTTCTGAGAAACTGCTTAGTGTTCTGTTCATTCATCTCACAGAGTTACATCTGTGTTTCGTGGATCACTTTGCTAGCCTTATTTCTGTGGAATCTGAGAACAGATATTTCGGATCCCTTTGAAGACTATAGGGCCAAAGGAAATATCCTCTGATAACAAAGAGAAAGAAGCTTTCTGAGAAACTTCTTTGTGTTCTGTGAAATCATCTCACAGAGTTACAGCTTTCCCCTCAAGAAGCCTTTCGCTAAGACAGTTCTTGTGGAATTGGCAAAGTGATATTTGGAAGCCCATAGAGGGCTATGGTGAAAAAGGAAATATCCTCAGATGAAATCTGGAAAGAAGCTTTCTGAGAAACTGCTTAGTGTTCTGTTCATTCATCTCACAGAGTTACATCTGTGTTTCGTGGATGTCTTTGCTAGCCTTATTTCTGTGGAATCTGAGAACAGTTATTTCGGATCCCTTTGAAGACTACATGGCCAAAGGAAATATCATCCGATAACAAAGAGAAAGAAGCTTTCTGAGAAATTTCTTTGTGTTCTGTGAAATCATCTCACAGAGTTACAGCTTTCCCCTCAGGAAGCCTTTCGCTAAGACAGTTCTTGTGGAATTGGTAAAGTGATATTTGGAAGCCCATAGAGGGCTATGGTGAAAAAGGAAATATCCTCAGATGAAATCTGGAAAGAAGCTTTCTGAGAAACTGCTCTGTGATGTGTGACTTCCACTCACAAAGTTACATCTGTATTTCGTGGATCTCTTTGCTAGCCTTATTTCTGTGGAATCTGAGAACAGATATTTCGGATCCCTTTGAAGACTAAAGGGCCAAAGGAAATATCCTCTGATAACAAAGAGAAAGAAGCTTTCTGAGAAACTTCTTTGTGTTCTGTGAAATCATCTCACAGAGTTACAGCTTTCCCCTCAAGAAGCCTTTCGCTAAGACAGTTCTTGTGGAATTGGCAAAGTGATATTTGGAAGCCCGTAGAGGGCTATGGTGAAAACGGAAATATCCTCAGATGAAATCTGGAAAGAAGCTTTCTGAGAAACTGCTTAGTGTTCTGTTCATTCATCTCACAGAGTTACATCTGTATTTCGTGGATCTCTTTGCTAGCCTTATTTCTGTGGAATCTGAGAACAGATATTTCGGATCCCTTTGAAGACTATAGGGCCAAAGGAAATATCATCCGATAACAAAGAGAAAGAAGCTTTCTGAGAAACTTCTTTGTGTTCTGTGATATCATCTCACAGAGTTACAGCTTTCTCCTCAAGAAGACTTTCGCTAAGACAGTTCTTGTGGAATTGGCAAAGTGATATTTGGAAGCCCATAGAGGGTTATGGTGAAAAAGGAAATATCCTCATATGAAATCTGGAAAGAAGCTTTCTGAGAAACTGCTCTGTGATGTGTGACTTCCACTCACAGAGTTACATCTGCATTTCGTGGATCTCTTTGCTAGCCTTATTTCTGTGGAATCTGAGAACAGATATTTCGGATCCCTTTGAAGACTATAAGGCCAAAGGAAATATCCTCCGATAACAAAGAGAAAGAAGCTTTCTGAGAAACTTCTTTGTGTTCTGTGAAATCATCTCAGAGAGTTACAGCTTTCCCCTCAAGACGCCTTTCGCTAAGACAGTTCTTGTGGAATTGGCAAAGTGATATTTGGAAGCCCATAGAGGGCTATGGTGAAAAAGGAAATATCCTCAGATGAAATCTGGAAAGAAGCTTTCTGAGAAACTGCTCTGTGATGTGTGACTTCCACTCACAGAGTTACATCTGCATTTCGTGGATCTCTTTGCTAGCCTTATTTCTGTGGAATCTGAGAACAGATATTTCGGATCCCTTTGAAGACTATAAGGCCAAAGGAAATATCCTCCGATAACAAAGAGAAAGAAGCTTTCTGAGAAACTTCTTTGTGTTCTGTGAAATCATCTCACAGAGTTACAGATTTCCCCTCAAGAAGCCTTTCGCTAAGACAGTTCTTGTGGAATTGGCAAAGTGATATTTGGAAGCCCATAGAGGGCTATGGTGAAAAAGGAAATATCCTCAGATGAAATCTGGAAAGAAGCTTTCTGAGAAACTGCTTAGGGTTCTGTTCATTCATCTCACAGAGTTACATCTGTGTTTCGTGGATCTCTTTGCTAGCCTTATTTCTGTGGAATCTGAGAACAGATATTTCGGATCCCTTTGAAGACTATAGGGCCAAAGGAAATATCCTCCGATAACAAAGAGAAAGAAGCTTTCTGAGAAACTTCTTTGTGTTCTGTGAAATCATCTCACAGAGTTACAGCTTTCCCCTCAAGAAGCCTTTCGCTAAGACAGTTGTTGTGGAATTGGCAAAGTGATATTTGGAAGCCCATAGAGGGCTATGGTGAAAAAGGAAATATCCTCAGATGAAATCTGGAAAGAAGCTTTCTGAGAAACTGCTTAGTGTTCTGTTCATTCATCTCACAGAGTTACATCTGTGTTTCGTGGATCTCTTTGCTAGCCTTATTTCTGTGGAATCTGAGAACAGATATTTCGGATCCCTTTGAAGACTATATGGCCAAAGGAAATATCATCCGATAAAAAAGAGAAAGAAGCTTTTTGAGAAACTTCTTTGTGTTCTGTGAAATCATCTCACAGAGTTACAGCTTTCCCCTCAAGAAGCCTTTCGCCAAGACAGTTCTTGTGGAATTGGCAAAGTGATATTTGGAAGCCCGTAGAGGGCTACGGTGAAAAAGGAAATATCCTCAGATGAAATCTGGAAAGAAGCTTTCTGAGAAACTGCTTAGTGTTCTGTTCATTCATCTCATAGAATTACATCTGTGTTTCGTGGATCTCTTTGCTAGCCTTATTTCTGTGGAATCTGAGAACAGATATTTCGGATCCCTTTGAAGACTATAGGGTCAAAGGAAATATCTTCCGATAACAAAGAGAAAGAAGCTTTCTGAGAAACTTCTTTGTGTTCTGTGAAATCATCTCACAGAGTTACAGCTTTCCGCTCAAGAAGCCTTTCGCTAAGACAGTTCTTGTGGAATTGGCAAAGTGATATTTGGAAGCCCATAGAGGGCTATGGTGAAAAAGGAAATATCCTCAGATGAAATCTGGAAAGAAGCTTTCTGAGAAACTGCTTAGTGTTCTGTTCATTCATCTCACAGAGTTACATCTGTGTTTCGTGGATCTCTTTGCTAGCCTTATTTCTGTGGAATCTGAGAACAGATATTTCGGATCCCTTTGAAGACTATAGGGCCAAAGGAAATATCCTCCGATAACAGAGAGAAAGAAGCTTTCTGAGAAACTTCTTTGTGTTCTGTGAAATCATCTCACAGAGTTACAGCTTTCCCCTCAAGAAGCCTTTCGCTAAGACAGTTCTTGTGGAATTGGCAAAGTGATATTTGGAAGCCCATAGAGGGCTATGGTGAAAAAGGAAATATCCTCAGATGAAATCTGGAAAGAAGCTTTCTGAGAAACTGCTTAGTGTTCTGTTCATTCATCTCACAGAGTTACATCTGTATTTTGTGGATCTCTTTGCTAGCCTTATTTCTGTGGAATCTGAGAACAGATATTTCGGATCCCTTTGAAGACTATATGGCCAAAGGAAATATCATCCGATAACAAAGAGAAAGAAGCTTTCTGAGAAACTTCTTTGTGTTCTGTGAAATCATCTCACAGAGTTACAGCTTTCCCCTCAAGAAGCCTTTCGCTAGACAGTTCTTGTGGAAATGGCAAAGTGATATTTGGAAGCCCATAGAGGGCTATGGTGAAAAAGGAAATATCCTCAGATGAAATCTGGAAAGAAGCTTTCTGAGAAACTGCTCTGTGATGTGTGACTTCCACTCAGAGAGTTACATCTGTATTTCGTGGATCTCTTTGCTAGCCTTATTTCTGTGGAATCTGAGAACAGATATTTCGGATCCCTTTGAAGTCTATAGGGCCAAAGGAAATATCCTCTGATAACAAAGAGAAAGAAGCTTTCTGAGAAACTTCTTTGTGTTCTGTGAAATCATCTCACAGAGTTACAGATTTCCCCTCAAGAAGCCTTTCGCTGAGACAGTTCTTGTGGAATTGGCAAAGTGATATTTTGAAGCCCATAGAGGGCTATTGTGAAAAAGGAAATATCCTCAGATGAAATCTGGAAAGAAGCTTTCTGAGAAACTGCTTAGTGTTCTGTTCATTCATCTCACAGAGTTACATCTGTGTTTCGTGGATCTCTTTGCTAGCCTTATTTCTGTGGAATCTGAGAACAGATATTTCGGATCCCTTTGAAGACTATAGGGCCAAAGGAAATATCCTCCGATAACAAAGAGAAAGAAGCTTTCTGAGAAACTTCTTTTGTTCTGTGAAATCATCTCATAGAGTTACAGCTTTCCCCTCAAGAAGCCTTTCGCCAAGACAGTTCTTGTGGAATTGGCAAAGTGATATTTGGTAGCCCGTAGAGAGCTATGGTGAAAAAGGAAATATCCTCAGATGAAATCTGGAAAGAAGCTTTCTGAGAAAATGCTTAGTGTTCTGTTCATTCATCTCATAGAATTACATCTGTGTTTCGTGGATCTCTTTGCTAGCCTTATTTCTGTGTAATCTGAGAACAGATATTTCGGATCCCTTTGAAGACTATAGGGCCAAAGGAAATATCCTCCGATAACAGAGAGAAAGAAGCTTTCTGAGAAACATCTTTGTGTTCTGTGAAATCATCTTACAGAGTTACAGCTTTCCCCTCAAGAAGCCTTTCGCTAAGACAGTTCTTGCGGAATTGGCAAAGTGATATTTGGAAGCCCATAGAGGGCTATGGTGAAAAAGGAAATATCCTCAGATGAAATCTGGAAAGAAGCTTTCTGAGAAACTGCTTAGTGTTCTGTTCATTCATCTCACAGAGTTAAATCTGTATTTCGTGGATCTCTTTGCTAGCCTCATTTCTGTGGAATCTGAGAACACATATTTCGGATCCCTTTGAAGACTATAGGGCCAAAGGAAATATCTTCCTATAACAAAGAGAAAGAAGCTTTCTGAGATACTTCTTTGTGTTCTGCGAAATCATCACACAGAGTTTCAGCTTTCCCCTCAAGAAGCCTTTCGCTAAGACAGTTCTTGTGGAATTTGCAAAGTAATATTTGGGAGCCCATAGAGGGCTATGGTGAAAAAGGAAATATCCTCAGATGAAATCTGGAAAGAAGCTTTCTTAGAAAATGCTTAGTGTTCTGTTCATTCATCTCATAGAATTACATCTGTGTTTCGTGGATCTCTTTGCTAGCCTTATTTCTGTGGAATCTGAGAACAGATATTTCGGATCCCTTTGAAGACTACAGGGCCAAAGGAAATATCCTCCGATAACAGGGAGAAAGAAGCTTTCTGAGAAACTTCTTTGTGTTCTGTGAAATCATCTCACAGAGTTACAGCTTTCCCCTCAAGAAGCCTTTCGCTAAGACAGTTCTTGAGGAATTGGCAAAGTGATATTTGGAAGCCCATAGAGGGCTATGGTGAAAAAGGAAATATCCTCAGATGAAATCTGGAAAGAAGCTTTCTGAGAAACTGCTTAGTGTTCTGTTCATTCATCTCATAGAGTTACATCTGTATTTCGTGGATCTCTTTGCTAGCCTTATTTCTGTGGAATCTGAGAACAGATATTTCGGATCCCTTTGAAGACTATAGGGCCAAAGAAATATCCTGCGATAACAAAGAGAAAGAAGCTTTCTGAGAAACTTCTTTGTGTTCTGTGAAATCATCTCACAGAGTTACAGGTTTCCCCTCAAGAAGCCTTTCGCTAAGACAGTTCTTGTGGAATTGGCAAAGTGATATTTGGAAGCCCATAGAGGGCTAGGGTGAAAAAGGAAATATTCTCAGATGAAATCTGGAAAGAAGCTTTCTGAGAAACTGCTCTGTGATGTGTGACTTCCACTCACAGAGTTACACCTGTATTTCGTGGATCTCTTTGCTAGCCTTATTTCTGTGGAATCTGAGAACAGATATTTTGGATCCCTTTGAAGACTATAGGGCCAAAGGAAATATCCTCTGATAACAAAGAGAAAGAAGCTTTCTGAGAAACTTCTTTGTGTTCTGTGAAATCATCTCACAGAGTTACAGCTTTCCCCTCAAGAAGCCTTTCGCTAAGACAGTTCTTGTGGAATTGGCAAAGTGATATTTGGAAGCCCATAGAGGGCTATGGAGAAAAAGGAAATATCCTCAGATGAAATCTGGAAAGAAGCTTTCTGAGAAACTGCTTCGTGTTCTATTCATTCATCTCACAGAGTTACATCTGTGTTTCGTGGATCTCTTTGCTAGCCTTATTTCTGTGGAATCTGAGAACAGATATTTCGGATCCCTTTGAAGACTATAGGGCCAAAGGAAATATCCTCCGATAACAAAGAGAAAGAAGCTTTCTGAGAAACTTCTTTGTGTTCTGTGAAATCATCTCACAGAGTTACAGCTTTCCCCTCAAGAAGCCTTTCGCTAAGACAGTTCTTGTGGAATTGGCAAAGTGATATTTGGAAGCCCATAGAGGGCTATGGTGAAAAAGGAAATATCCTCAGATGAAATCTGGAAAGAAGCTTTCTGAGAAACTGCTTAGTGTTCTGTTCATTCATCTCACAGAGTTACATCTGTGTTTCGTGGATCTCTTTGCTAGCCTTATTTCTGTGGAATCTGAGAACAGATATTTCGGATCCCTTTGAAGACTATATGGCCAAAGGAAATATCATCCGATAACAAAGAGAAAGAAGCTTTCTGAGAAACTTCTTTGTGTTCTGTGAAATCATCTCACAGAGTTACAGCTTTCCCCTCAAGAAGCCTTTCGCCAAGACAGTTCTTGTGGAATTGGCAAAGTGATATTTGGAAGCCCATAGAGGGCTATGGTGAAAAAGGAAATATCCTCAGATGAAATCTGGAAAGAAGCTTTCTGAGAAACTGCTCTGTGATGTGTGACTTCCACTCACAGAGTTACATCTCTGTTTCGTGGATCTTCTTGCTAGCGTTATTTCTGTGGAATCTGAGAACAGATATTTTGGATCCCTTTGAAGACTATAGGGCCAAAGGAAATATCCTCTGATAACAAAGAGAAAGAAGCTTTCTGAGAAACTTCTTTGTGTTCTGTGAAATCATCTCACAGAGTTACAGCTTTCCCCTCAAGAAGGCTTTCGCTAAGACAGTTCTTGTGGAATTGGCAAAGTGATATTTGGAAGCCCATAGAGGGCTATGGAGAAAAAGGAAATATCCTCAGATGAAATCTGGAAAGAAGCTTTCTGAGAAACTGTTTCGTGTTCTGTTCATTCATCTCACAGAGTTACATCTGTGTTTCGTGGATCTCTTTGCTAGCCTTATTTCTGTGGAATCTGAGAACAGATATTTCGGATCCCTTTGAAGACTATATGGCCAAAGGAAATATCATCCGATAAAAAAGAGAAAGAAGCTTTCTGAGAAACTTCTTTGTGTTCTGTGAAATCATCTCACAGAGTTACAGCTTTCCCCTCAAGAAGCCTTTCGCCAAGACAGTTCTTGTGGAATTGGCAAAGTGATATTTGGAAGCCCGTAGAGGGCTACGGTGAAAAAGGAAATATCCTCAGATGAAATCTGGAAAGAAGCTTTCTGAGAAACTGCTTAGTGTTCTGTTCACTCATCTCATAGAATTACATCTGTGTTTCGTGGATCTCTTTGCTAGCCTTATTTCTGTGTAATCTGAGAACAGATATTTCGGATCCCTTTGAAGACTATAGGGCCAAAGGAAATATCCTCCGATAACAGAGAGAAAGAAGCTTTCTGAGAAACATCTTTGTGTTCTGTGAAATCATCTCACAGAGTTACAGCTTTCCCCTCAAGAAGCCTTTCGCTAAGACAGTTCTTGCGGAATTGGCAAAGTGATATTTGGAAGCCCATAGAGGGCTATGGTGAAAAAGGAAATATCCTCAGATGAAATCTGGAAAGAAGCTTTCTGAGAAACTGCTTAGTGTTCTGTTCATTCATCTCACAGAGTTAAATCTGTATTTCGTGGATCTCTTTGCTAGCCTCATTTCTGTGGAATCTGAGAACAGATATTTCGGATCCCTTTGAAGACTATAGGGCCAAAGGAAATATCTTCCTATAACAAAGAGAAAGAAGCTTTCTGAGATACTTCTTTGTGTTCTGCGAAATCATCACACAGAGTTACAGCTTTCCCCTGAAGAAGCCTTTCGCTAAGACAGTTCTTGTGGAATTGGCAAAGTAATATTTGGGAGCCCATAGAGGGCTATGGTGAAAAAGGAAATATCCTCAGATGAAATCTGGAAAGAAGCTTTCTGAGAAACTGCTCTGTGATGTGTGACTTCCACTCACAGAGTTACATCTGTATTTCGTGGATCTCTTTGCTACCTTATTTCTGTGGAATCTGAGAACAGATATTTCGGATCCCTTTGAAGACTACAGGGCCAAAGGAAATATCCTGCGATAACAAAGAGAAAGAAGCTTTCTGAGAAACTTCTTTGTGTTCTGTGAAATCATCTCACAGAGTTACAGCTTTCCCCTCAAGAAGCCTTTCGCTAAGACAGTTCTTGTGGAATTGGCAAAGTGATATTTGGAAGCCCATAGAGGGCTATGGTGAAAAAGGAAATATCCTCAGATGAAATCTGGAAAGAAGCTTTCTGAGAAACTGCTTAGTGTTCTGTTCATTCATCTCACAGAGTTACATCTGTGTTTCGTGGATCTCTTTGCTAGCCTTATTTCTGTGGAATCTGAGAACAGATATTTCGGATCCCTTTGAAGACTATAGGGCCAAAGGAAATATCCTCCGATAACAAAGAGAAAGAAGCTTTCTGAGAAACTTCTTTGTGTTCTGTGAAATCATCTCACAGAGTTACAGCTTTCCCCTCAAGAAGCCTTTCGCCAAGACAGTTCTTGTGGAATTGGCAAAGTGATATTTGGAAGCCCGTAGAGAGCTATGGTGAAAAAGGAAATATCCTCAGATGAAATCTGGAAAGAAGCTTTCTTAGAAAATGCTTAGTGTTCTGTTCATTCATCTCATAGAATTACATCTGTGTTTCTTGGATCTCTTTGCTAGCCTTATTTCTGTGGAATCTGAGAACAGATATTTCGGATCCCTTTGAAGACTATAGGGCCAAAGGAAACATCCTCCGATAACAGGGAGAAAGAAGCTTTCTGAGAAACTTCTTTGTGTTCTGTGAAATCATCTCACAGAGTTACAGCTTTCCCCTCAAGAAGCCTTTCGCTAAGACAGTTCTTGAGGAATTGGCAAAGTGATATTTGGAAGCCCATAGAGGGCTATGGTGAAAAAGGAAATATCCTCAGATGAAATCTGGAAAGAAGCTTTCTGAGAAACTGCTTAGTGTTCTGTTCATTCATCTCATAGAGTTACATCTGTATTTCGTGGATCTCTTTGCTAGCCTTATTTCTGTGGAATCTGAGAACAGATATTTCGGATCCCTTTGAAGACTATAGGGCCAAAGAAATATCCTGCGATAACAAAGAGAAAGAAGCTTTCTGAGAAACTTCTTTGTGTTCTGTGAAATCATCTCACAGAGTTACAGCTTTCCCCTCAAGAAGCCTTTCGCTAAGACAGTTCTTGTGGAATTGGCAAAGTGATATTTGGAAGCCCATAGAGGGCTATGGTGAAAAAGGAAATATCCTCAGATGAAATCTGGAAAGAAGCTTTCTGAGAAACTGCTCTGTGATGTGTGACTTCCACTCACAGAGTTACATCTCTGTTTCGTGGATCTTCTTGCTAGCCTTATTTCTGTGGAATCTGAGAACAGATATTTTGGATCCCTTTGAAGACTATAGGGCGAAAGGAAATATCCTCTGATAACAAAGAGAAAGAAGCTTTCTGAGAAACTTCTTTGTGTTCTGTGAAATCATCTCACAGAGTTACAGCTTTCCCCTCAAGAAGACTTTCGCTAAGACAGTTCTTGTGGAATTGGCAAAGTGATATTTGGAAGCCCATAGAGGGCTATGGAGAAAAAGGAAATATCCTCAGATGAAATCTGGAAAGAAGCTTTCTGAGAAACTGCTTCGTGTTCTGTTCATTCATCTCACAGAGTTACATCTGTATTTCGTGGATCTCTTTGCTAGCCTTATTTCTGTGGAATCTGAGAACATATATTTCGGATCCCTTTGAAGACTATAGGGTCAAAGGAAATATCCTCCGATAACAAAGAGAAAGAAGCTTTCTGAGAAACTTCTTTTTGTTCTGTGAAATCATCACACAGAGTTACAGCTTTCCCCTCAAGAAACCTATCGCTAAGACAGTTCTTGTGGAATTGGCAAAGTAATATTTGGAAGCCCATAGAGGGCTATGGTGAAAAAGGAAACATCCTCAGAGGAAATCTGGAAAGAAGCTTTCTGAGAAACTGCTCTGTGTTGTGTGACTTCCACTCACAGAGTTACATCTGTATTTCGTGGATCTCTTTGCTAGCCTTATTTCTGTGGAATCTGAGAACAGATATTTTGGATCCCTTTGAAGACTATAGGGCCAAAGGAAATATCCTCTGATAACAAAGAGAAAGCAGCTTTCTGAGAAACTTCTTTGTGTTCTGTGAAATCATCTCACAGAGTTACAGCTTTCCCCTCAAGAAGCCTTTCGCTAAGACAGTTCTTGTGGAATTGGCAAAGTGATATTTGGAAGCCCATAGAGGGCTATGGTGAAAAAGGAAATATCCTCAGATGAAATCCGGTAAGAAGCTTTCTGAGAAACTGCTTAGTGTTCTGTTCATTCATCTCACAGAGTTACATCTGTGTTTCGTGGATCTCTTTGCTAGCCTTATTTCTGTGGAATCTGAGAACAGATATTTCGGATCCCTTTGAAGACTATAGGGCCAAAGGAAATATCCTCCGATAACAAAGAAAAAGAAGCTTTCTGAGAAACTTCTTTGTGTTCTGTGAAATCATCTCACAGAGTTACAGCTTTCCCCTCAAGAAGCCTTTCGCTAAGACAGTTCTTGTGGAATTGGCAAAGTGATATTTGGAAGCCCGTAGAGGGCTATGGTGAAAAAGGAAATAACCTCAGATGAAATCTGGAAAGAAGCTTTCTGAGAAACTGCTTAGTGTTCTGTTCATTCATCTCACAGAGTTACATCTGTGTTTCGTGGATCTCTTTGCTAGCCTTATTTCTGTGGAATCTGAGAACAGATATTTCGGATCCCTTTGAAGACTATATGGCCAAAGGAAATATCATCCGATAACAAAGAGAAAGAAGCTTTCTGAGAAACTTCTTTGTGTTCTGTGAAATCATCTCACAGAGTTACAGCTTTCCCCTCAAGAAGCCTTTCGCCAAGACAGTTCTTGTGGAATTGGCAAAGTGATATTTGGAAGCCCGTAGAGGGCTATGGTGAAAAAGGAAATATCCTCAGATGAAATCTGGAAAGAAGCTTTCTGAGAAACTGCTTAGTGTTCTGTTCATTCATCTCATAGAATTACATCTGTGTTTCGTGGATCTCTTTGCTAGCCTTATTTCTGTGGAATCTGAGAACAGATATTTCGGATCCCTTTGAAGAGTATAGGGCCAAAGGAAATATCCTCCGATAACAAAGAGAAAGAAGCTTTCTGAGAAACTTCTTTGTGTTCTGTGAAATCATCTCACAGAGTTACAGCTTTCCCCTCAAGAAGCCTTTCGCTAAGACAGTTCTTGTGGAATTGGCAAAGTGATATTTGGAAGCCCATAGAGGGCTATGGTGAAAAAGGAAATATCCTCAGATGAAATCTGGAAAGAAGCTTTCTGAGAAACTGCTTAGTGTTCTGTTCATTCATCTCACAGAGTTACATCTGTGTTTCGTGGATCTCTTTGCTAGCCTTATTTCTGTGGAATCTGAGAACAGATATTTCGGATCCCTTTGAAGACTATATGGCCAAAGGAAATATCATCCGATAACAAAGAGAAAGAAGCTTTCTGAGAAACTTCTTTGTGTTCTGTGAAATCATCTCACAGAGTTACAGCTTTCCCCTCAAGAAGCCTTTCGCCAAGACAGTTATTGTGGAATTGGCAAAGTGATATTTGGAAGCCCGTAGAGGGCTATGTTGAAAAAGGAAATATCCTCAGATGAAATCTTGAAAGAAGCTTTCTGAGAAACTGCTTAGTGTTCTGTTCATTCATCTCATAGAATTACATCTGTGTTTCGTGGATCTCTTTGCTAGCCTTATTTCTGTGGAATCTGAGAACAGATATTTCGGATCCCTTAGAAGACTATAGGGCCAAAGGAAATATCCTCCGATAACATAGAGAAACAAGCTTTCTGAGAAACTTCTTTGTGTTCTGTGAAATCATCTCACAGAGTTACAGCTTTCCCCTCAAGAAGCCTTTCGCTAAGACAGTTCTTGTGGAATTGGCAAAGTGATATTTGGAAGCCCGTAGAGGGCTATGGTGAAAAAGGAAATATCCTCAGATGAAATCTGGAAAGAAGCTTTCTGAGAAACTGCTTAGTGTTCTGTTCACTCATCTCACAGAGTTACATCTGTATTTCGTGGACCTCTTTGCTAGCCTTATTTCTGTGGAATCTGAGAACAGATATTTCGGATCCCTTTGAAGACTATAGGGCCAAAGGAAATATCCTGCGATAACAAAGAGAAAGAAGCTTTCTGAGAAACTTCTTTGTGTTCTGTGAAATCATCTCACAGAGTTACAGCTTTCCCCTCAAGAAGCCTTTCGCTAAGACAGTTCTTGTGGATTTGGCAAAGTGATATTTGGAAGCCCATAGAGGGCTATGGTGAAAAAGGAAATATCCTCAGATGAAATCTGGAAAGAAGCTTTCTGAGAAACTGCTCTGTGATGTGTGACTTCCACTCACAGAGTTACATCTCTGTTTCGTGGATCTTCTTGCTAGCCTTATTTCTGTGGAATCTGAGAACAGATATTTTGGATCCCTTTGAAGACTATAGGGCCAAAGGAAATATCCTGTGATAACAAAGAGAAAGAAGCTTTCTGAGAAACTTCTTTGTGTTCTGTGAAATCATCTCACAGAGTTACAGCTTTCCCCTCAAGAAGACTTTCGCTAAGACAGTTCTTGTGGAATTGGCAAAGTGATATTTGGAAGCCCATAGAGGGCTATGGAGAAAAAGGAAATATCCTCAGATGAAATCTGGAAAGAAGCTTTCTGAGAAACTGCTTCGTGTTCTGTTCATTCATCTCACAGAGTTACATCTGTATTTCGTGGATCTCTTTGCTAGCCTTATTTCTGTGGAATCTGAGAACATATATTTCGGATCCCTTTGAAGACTATAGGGTCAAAGGAAATATCCTCCGATAACAAAGAGAAAGAAGCTTTCTGAGAAACTTCTTTGTGTTCTGTGAAATCATCACACAGAGTTACAGCTTTCCCCTCAAGAAACCTTTCGCTAAGACAGTTCTTGTGGAATTGGCAAAGTAATATTTGGAAGCCCATAGAGGGCTACGGTGAAAAAGGAAACATCCTCAGAGGAAATCTGGAAAGAAGCTTTCTGAGAAACTGCTCTGTGATGTGTGACTTCCACTCACAGAGTTACATCTGTATTTCGTGGATCTCTTTGCTAGCCTTATTTCTGTGGAATCTGAGAACAGATATTTTGGATCCCTTTGAAGACTATAGGGCCAAAGGAAATATCCTCTGATAACAAAGAGAAAGCAGCTTTCTGAGAAACTTCTTTGTGTTCTGTGAAATCATCTCACGGAGTTACAGCTTTCCCCTCAAGAAGACTTTCGCTAAGACAGTTCTTGTGGAATTGGCAAAGTGATATTTGGAAGCCCATAGAGGGCTATGGTGAAAAAGGAAATATCCTCAGATGAAATCTGGTAAGAAGCTTTCTGAGAAACTGCTTAGTGTTCTGTTCATTCATCTCACAGAGTTACATCTGTGTTTCGTGGATCTCTTTGCTAGCCTTATTTCTGTGGAATCTGAGAACAGATATTTCGGATCCCTTTGAAGACTATAGGGCCAAAGGAAATATCCTCCGATAACAAAGAAAAAGAAGCTTTCTGAGAAACTTCTTTGTGTTCTGTGAAATCATCTCACAGAGTTACAGCTTTCCCCTCAAGAAGCCTTTCGCTAAGACAGTTCTTGTGGAATTGGCAAAGTGATATTTGGAAGCCCGTAGAGGGCTATGGTGAAAAAGGAAGTAACCTCAGATGAAATCTGGAAAGAAGCTTTCTGAGAAACTGCTTAGTGTTCTGTTCATTCATCTCACAGAGTTACATCTGTGTTTCGTGGATCTCTTTGCTAGCCTTATTTCTGTGGAATCTGAGAACAGATATTTCGGATCCCTTTGAAGACTATATGGCCAAAGGAAATATCATCCGATAACAAAGAGAAAGAAGCTTTCTGAGAAACTTCTTTGTGTTCTGTGAAATCATCTCACAGAGTTACAGCTTTCCCCTCAAGAAGCCTTTCGCCAAGACAGTTCTTGTGGAATTGGCAAAGTGATATTTGGAAGCCCGTAGAGGGCTTTGGTGAAAAAGGAAATATCCTCAGATGAAATCTGGAAAGAAGCTTTCTGAGAAACTGCTTAGTGTTCTGTTCATTCATCTCATAGAATTACATCTGTGTTTCGTGGATCTCTTTGCTAGCCTTATTTCTGTGGAATCTGAGAACAGATATTTCGGATCCCTTTGAAGACTATAGGGCCAAAGGAAATATCCTCCGATAACAAAGAGAAAGAAGCTTTCTGAGAAACTTCTTTGTGTTCTGTGAAATCATCTCACAGAGTTACAGCTTTCCCCTCAAGAAGCCTTTCGCTAAGACAGTTCTTGTGGAATTGGCAAAGTGATATTTGGAAGCCCATAGAGGGCTATGGTGAAAAAGGAAATATCCTCAGATGAAATCTGGAAAGAAGCTTTCTGAGAAACTGCTTAGTGTTCTGTTCATTCATCTCACAGAGTTACATCTGTGTTTCGTGGATCTCTTTGCTAGCCTTATTTCTGTGGAATCTGAGAACAGATATTTCGGATCCCTTTGAAGACTATATGGCCAAAGGAAATATCATCCGATAACAAAGAGAAAGAAGCTTTCTGAGAAACTTCTTTGTGTTCTGTGAAATCATCTCACAGAGTTACAGCTTTCCCCTCAAGAAGCCTTTCGCCAAGACAGTTCTTGTGGAATTGGCAAAGTGATATTTGGAAGCCCGTAGAGGGCTATGGTGAAAAAGGAAATATCCTCAGATGAAATCTGAAAAGAAGCTTTCTGAGAAACTGCTCTGTGATGTGTGACTTCCACTCACAGAGTTACATCTGTATTTCGTGGATCTCTTTGCTAGCCTTATTTCTGTGGAATCTGAGAACAGATATTTTGGATCCCTTTGAAGACTATAGGGCCAAAGGAAATATCCTCTGATAACAAAGAGAAAGAAGCTTTCTGAGAAACTTCTTTGTGTTCTGTGAAATCATCTCACAGAGTTACAGCTTTCCCCTCAAGAAGCCTTTCGCTAAGACAGTTCTTGTGGAATTGGCAAAGTGATATTTGGAAGCCCATAGAGGGCTATGGTGAAAAAGGAAATATCCTCAGATGAAATCTGGAAAGAAGCTTTCTGAGAAACTGCTTAGAGTTCTGTTCATTCATCTCACAGAGTTACATCTGTGTTTCGTGGATCTCTTTGCTAGCCTTATTTCTGTGGAATCTGAGAACAGATATTTCGGATCCCTTTGAAGACTATATGGCCAAAGGAAATATCATCCGATAACAAAGAGAAAGAAGCTTTCTGAGAAACTTCTTTGTGTTCTGTGAAATCATCTCACAGAGTTACAGCTTTCCCCTCAAGAAGCCTTTCGCCAAGACAGTTCTTGTGGAATTGGCAAAGTGATATTTGGAAGCCCGTAGAGGGCTATGGTGAAAAAGGAAATATCCTCAGATGAAATCTTGAAAGAAGCTTTCTGAGAAACTGCTTAGTGTTCTGTTCATTCATCTCATAGAATTACATCTGTGTTTCGTGGATCTCTTTGCTAGCCTTATTTCTGTGGAATCTGAGAACAGATATTTCGGATCCCTTAGAAGACTATAGGGCCAAAGGAAATATCCTCCGATAACATAGAGAAACAAGCTTTCTGAGAAACTTCTTTGTGTTCTGTGAAATCATCTCACAGAGTTACAGCTTTCCCCTCAAGAAGCCTTTCGCTAAGACAGTTCTTGTGGAATTGGCAAAGTGATATTTGGAAGCCCGTAGAGGGCTATGGTGAAAAAGGAAATATCCTCAGATGAAATCTGGAAAGAAGCTTTCTGAGAAACTGCTTAGTGTTCTGTTCACTCATCTCACAGAGTTACATCTGTATTTCGTGGATCTCTTTGCTAGCCTTATTTCTGTGGAATCTGAGAACAGATATTTCGGATCCCTTTGAAGACTATAGGGCCAAAGGAAATATCCTGCGATAACAAAGAGAAAGAAGCTTTCTGAGAAACTTCTTTGTGTTCTGTGAAATCATCTCACAGAGTTACAGCTTTCCCCTCAAGAAGCCTTTCGCTAAGACAGTTCTTGTGGATTTGGCAAAGTGATATTTGGAAGCCCATAGAGGGCTATGGTGAAAAAGGAAATATCCTCAGATGAAATCTGGAAAGAAGCTTTCTGAGAAACTGCTCTGTGATGTGTGACTTCCACTCAGAGAGTTACATCTGTATTTCGTGGATCTCTTTGCTAGGCTTATTTCTGTGGAATCTGAGAACAGATATTTCGGATCCCTTTGAAGACTATAGGGCCAAAGGAAATATCCTCTGATAACAAAGAGAAAGAAGCTTTCTGAGAAACTTCTTTGTGTTCTGTGAAATCATCTCACAGAGTTACAGCTTTCCCCTCAAGAAGCCTTTCGCTAAGACAGTTCTTGTGGAATTGGCAAAGTGATATTTGGAAGCCCATAGAGGGCTATGGTGAAAAAGGAAATATCCTCAGATGAAATCTGGAAAGAAGCTTTCTGAGAAACTGCTTAGTGTTCTGTTCATTCATCTCACAGAGTTACATCTGTGTTTCGTGGATCTCTTTGCTAGCCTTATTTCTGTGGAATCTGAGAACAGATATTTCGGATCCCTTTGAAGACTATATGGCCAAAGGAAATATCATCCGATAACAAAGAGAAGGAAGCTTTCTGAGAAACTTCTTTGTGTTCTGTGAAATCATCTCACAGAGTTACAGCTTTCCCCTCAAGAAGCCTTTCGCCAAGACAGTTCTTGTGGAATTGGCAAAGTGATATTTGGAAGCCCGTAGAGGGCTACGGTGAAAAAGGAAATATCCTCAGATGAAATCTGGAAAGAAGCTTTCTGAGAAACTGCTTAGTGTTCTGTTCATTCATCTCATAGAATTACATCTGTGTTTCGTGGATCTCTTTGCTAGCCTTATTTCTGTGGAATCTGAGAACAGATATTTCGGATCCCTTTGAAGACTATAGGGCCAAAGGAAATATCCTCCGATAACAAAGAGAAAGAAGCTTTCTGAGAAACTTCTTTGTGTTCTGTGAAATCATCTCACAGAGTTACAGCTTTCCCCTCAAGAAGCCTTTCGCTAAGACAGTTCTTGTGGAATTGGCAAAGTGATATTTGGAAGCCCATAGAGGGCTATGGTGAAAAAGGAAATATCCTCAGATGAAATCTGGAAAGAAGCTTTCTGAGAAACTGCTTAGTGTTCTGTTCATTCATCTCACAGAGTTACATCTGCATTTCGTGGATCTCTTTGCTAGCCTCATTTCTGTGGAATCTGAGAACAGATATTTCGGATCCCTTTGAAGACTACAGGGCCAAAGGAAATATCCTCCTATAACAAAGAGAAAGAAGCTTTCTGAGAAACTTCTTTGTGTTCTGTGAAATCATCACACAGAGTTACAGCTTTCCCCTCAAGAAGCCTTTCGCTAAGACAGTTCTTGTGGAATTGGCAAAGTGATATTTGGAAGCCCATAAAGGGCTATGGTGAAAAAGGAAATATCCTCAGATGAAATCTGGAAAGAAGCTTTCTGAGAAACTGCTTAGTGTTCTGTTCATTCATCTCACAGAGTTACATCTGTGTTTCGTGGATCTCTTTGCTAGCCTTATTTCTGTGGAATCTGAGAACAGATATTTCGGATCCCTTTGAAGACTATAGGGCCAAAGGAAATATCCTCCGATAACAAAGAGAAAGATGCTTTCTGAGAAACTTCTTTGTGTTCTGTGAAATCATCTCACAGAGTTACAGCTTTCCCCTCAAGAAGCCTTTCGCTAAGACAGTTCTTGTGGAATTGGCAAAGTAATATTTGGAAGCCCATAGAGGGCTATGGTGAAAAAGGAAACATCCACAAAGGAAATTTGGAAAGAAGCTTTCTGAGAAACTGCTCTGTGATGTGTGACTTCCACTCACAGAGTTACATCTGTATTTCGTGGATCTCTTTGCTAGCCTTATTTCTGTGGAATCTGAGAACAGATATTTTGGATCCCTTTGAAGACTATAGGGCCAAAGGAAATATCCTCTGGTAACAAAGAGAAAGAAGCTTTCTGAGAAACTTCTTTGTGTTCTGTGAAATCATCTCACAGAGTTACAGCTTTCCCCTCAAGAAGCCTTTCGCTAAGACAGTTCTTGTGGAATTGGCAAAGTGATATTTGGAAGCCCATAGAGGGCTATGGAGAAAAAGGAAATATCCTCAGATGAAATCTGGAAAGAAGCTTTCTGAGAAACTGCTTCGTGTTCTGTTCATTCATCTCACAGAGTTACATCTGTATTTCGTGGATCTCTTTGCTAGCCTTATTTCTGTGGAATCTGAGAACAGATATTTCGGATCCCTTTGAAGACTATAGGGCCAAAGGAAATATCCTCCGATAACAAAGAGAAAGAAGCTTTCTGAGAAACTTCTTTGTGTTCTGTGAAATCATCACACAGAGTTACAGCTTTCCCCTCAAGAAGCCTTTCGCTAAGACAGTTCTTGTGGAATTGGCAAAGTAATATTTGGAAGCCCATAGAGGGCTATGGTGAAAAAGGAAACATCCACTGAGGAAATCTGGAAAGAAGCTTTCTGAGAAACTGCTCTGTGATGTGTGACTTCCACTCACAGAGTTACATCTGTATTTCGTGGATCTCTTTGCTAGCCTTATTTCTGTGGAATCTGAGAACAGATATTTTGGATCCCTTTGAAGACTATAGGGCCAAAGGAAATATCCTCTGATAACAAAGAGAAAGAAGCTTTCTGAGAAACTTCTTTGTGTTCTGTGAAATCATCTCACAGAGTTACAGCTTTCCCCTCAAGAAGCCTTTCGCTAAGACAGTTCTTGTGGAATTGGCAAAGTGATATTTGGAAGCCCATAGAGGGCTATGGTGAAAAAGGAAATATCCTCAGATGAAATCTGGAAAGAAGCTTTCGGAGAAACTGCTTAGTGTTCTGTTCATTCATCTCACAGAGTTACATCTGTGTTTCGTGGATCTCTTTGCTAGCCTTATTTCTGTGGAATCTGAGAACAGATATTTCGGATCCCTTTGAAGACTATATGGCCAAAGGAAATATCATCCGAAAACAAAGAGAAAGAAGCTTTCTGAGAAACTTCTTTGTGTTCTGTGAAATCATCTCACAGAGTTACAGCTTTCCCCTCAAGAAGCCTTTCGCCAAGACAGTTCTTGTGGAATTGGCAAAGTGATATTTGGAAGCCCATAGAGGGCTATGGTGAAAAAGGAAATATCCTCAGATGAAATCTGGAAAGAAGCGTTCTGAGAAACTGCTCTGTGATGTGTGACTTCCACTCACAGAGTTACATCTCTATTTCGTGGATCTTCTTGCTAGCCTTATTTCTGTGGAATCTGAGAACAGATATTTCGGATCCCTTTGAAGACTATAGGGCCAAAGGAAATATCCTCTGATAACAAAGAGAAAGAAGCTTTCTGAGAAACTTCTTTGTGATCTGTGAAATCATCTCACAGAGTTACAGCTTTCCCCTCAAGAAGCCTTTCGCTAAGACAGTTCTTGTGGAATTGGCAAAGTGATATTTGGAAGCCCATAGAGGGCTATGGAGAAAAAGGAAATATCCTCAGATGAAATCTGGAAAGAAGCTTTCTGAGAAACTGCTTCGTGTTCTGTTCATTCATCTCACAGAGTTACATCTGTATTTCGTGGATCTCTTTGCTAGCCTTATTTCTGTGGAATCTGAGAACAGATATTTCGGACCCCTTTGAAGACTATAGGGCCAAAGGAAATATCCTCCGATAACAAAGAGAAAGAAGCTTTCTGAGAAACTTCTTTGTGTTCTGTGAAATCATCACACAGAGTTACAGCTTTCCCCTCAAGAAGCCTTTCGCTAAGACAGTTCTTGTGGAATTGGCAAAGTGATATTTGGAAGCCCATAGAGGGCTATGGTGAAAAAGGAAATATCCTCAGATGAAATCTGGAAAGAAGCTTTCTGAGAAACTGCTTAGTGTTCTGTTCATTCATCTCACAGAGTTACATCTGTGTTTCGTGGATCTCTTTGCTAGCCTTATTTCTGTGGAATCTGAGAACAGATATTTCGGATCCCTTTGAAGACTATAGGGCCAAAGGAAATATCCTCCGATAACAAAGAAAAAGAAGCTTTCTGAGAAACTTCTTTGTGTTCTGTGAAATCATCTCACAGAGTTACAGCTTTCCCTTCAAGAAGCCTTTGGCTAAGACAGTTCTTGTGGAATTGGCAAAGTGATATTTGGAAGCCCATAGAGGGCTATGGTGAAAAAGGAAATATCCTCAGATGAAATCTGGAAAGAAGCTTTCTGAGAAACTGCTTAGTGTTCTGTTCATTCATCTCACAGAGTTACATCTGTGTTTCGTGGATCTCTTTGCTAGCCTTATTTCTGTGGAATCTGAGAACAGATATTTCGGATCCCTTTGAAGACTATATGGCCAAAGGAAATATCATCCGATAACAAAGAGAAAGAAGCTTTCTGAGAAACTTCTTTGTGTTCTGTGAAATCATCTCACAGAGTTACAGCTTTCCCCTCAAGAAGCCTTTCGCCAAGACAGTTCTTGTGGAATTGGCAAAGTGATATTTGGAAGCCCATAGAGGGCTATGGTGAAAAAGGAAATATCCTCAGATGAAATCTGGAAAGAAGCGTTCTGAGAAACTGCTCTGTGATGTGTGACTTCCACTCACAGAGTTACATCTCTATTTCGTGGATCTTCTTGCTAGCCTTATTTCTGTGGAATCTGAGAACAGATATTTCGGATCCCTTTGAAGACTATAGGGCCAAAGGAAATATCCTCTGATAACAAAGAGAAAGAAGCTTTCTGAGAAACTTCTTTGTGATCTGTGAAATCATCTCACAGAGTTACAGCTTTCCCCTCAAGAAGCCTTTCGCTAAGACAGTTCTTGTGGAATTGGCAAAGTGATATTTGGAAGCCCATAGAGGGCTATGGAGAAAAAGGAAATATCCTCAGATGAAATCTGGAAAGAAGCTTTCTGAGAAACTGCTTCGTGTTCTGTTCATTCATCTCACAGAGTTACATCTGTATTTCGTGGATCTCTTTGCTAGCCTTATTTCTGTGGAATCTGAGAACATATATTTCGGACCCCTTTGAAGACTATAGGGCCAAAGGAAATATCCTCCGATAACAAAGAGAAAGAAGCTTTCTGAGAAACTTCTTTGTGTTCTGTGAAATCATCACACAGAGTTACAGCTTTCCCCTCAAGAAGCCTTTCGCTAAGACAGTTCTTGTGGAATTGGCAAAGTGATATTTGGAAGCCCATAGAGGGCTATGGTGAAAAAGGAAATATCCTCAGATGAAATCTGGAAAGAAGCTTTCTGAGAAACTGCTTAGTGTTCTGTTCATTCATCTCACAGAGTTACATCTGTGTTTCGTGGATCTCTTTGCTAGCCTTATTTCTGTGGAATCTGAGAACAGATATTTCGGATCCCTTTGAAGACTATAGGGCCAAAGGAAATATCCTCCGATAACAAAGAAAAAGAAGCTTTCTGAGAAACTTCTTTGTGTTCTGTGAAATCATCTCACAGAGTTACAGCTTTCCCTTCAAGAAGCCTTTGGCTAAGACAGTTCTTGTGGAATTGGCAAAGTGATATTTGGAAGCCCATAGAGGGCTATGGTGAAAAAGGAAATATCCTCAGATGAAATCTGGAAAGAAGCTTTCTGAGAAACTGCTTAGTGTTCTGTTCATTCATCTCACAGAGTTACATCTGTGTTTCGTGGATCTCTTTGCTAGCCTTATTTCTGTGGAATCTGAGAACAGATATTTCGGATCCCTTTGAAGACTATATGGCCAAAGGAAATATCATCCGATAACAAAGAGAAAGAAGCTTTCTGAGAAACTTCTTTGTGTTCTGTGAAATCATCTCACAGAGTTACAGCTTTCCCCTCAAGAAGCCTTTCGCCAAGACAGTTCTTGTGGAATTGGCAAAGTGATATTTGGAAGCCCGTAGAGGGCTATGGTGAAAAAGGAAATATCCTCAGATGAAATCTGGAAAGAAGCTTTCTGAGAAACTGCTTAGTGTTCTGTTCATTCATCTCATAGAATTACATCTGTGTTTCGTGGATCTCTTTGCTAGCCTTATTTCTGTGGAATCTGAGAACAGATATTTCGGATCCCTTTGAAGACTATAGGGCCAAAGGAAATATCCTGCGATAACAAAGAGAAAGAAGCTTTCTGAGAAACTTCTTTGTGTTCTGTGAAATCATCTCACAGAGTAACAGCTTTCCCCTCAAGAAGCCTTTCGCTAAGACAGTTCTTGTGGAATTGGCAAAGTGATATTTGGAAGCCCATAGAGGGCTATGGTGAAAAAGGAAATATCCTCAGATGAAATCTGGAAAGAAGCTTTCTGAGAAACTGCTTAGTGTTCTGTTCATTCATCTCACAGAGTTACATCTGTGTTTCGTGGATCTCTTTGCTAGCCTTATTTCTGTGGAATCTGAGAACAGATATTTCGGATCCCTTTGAAGACTATATGGCCAAAGGAAATATCATCCGATAACAAAGAGAAAGAAGCTTTCTGAGAAACTTCTTTGTGTTCTGTGAAATCATCTCACAGAGTTACAGCTTTCCCCTCAAGAAGCCTTTCGCTAAGACAGTTCTTGTGGAATTGGCAAAGTGATATTTGGAAGCCCATAGAGGGATATGGTGAAAAAGGAAATATCCTCAGATGAAATCTGGAAAGAAGTTTTCAGAGAAACTGCTCTGTGATGTGTGACTTCCACTCAGAGAGTTACATCTGTATTTCGTGGATCTCTTTGCTAGCCTTATTTCTGTGGAATCTGAGAACAGATATTTCGGATCCCTTTGAAGACTATAGGGCCAAAGGAAATATCCTCTGATAACAAAGAGAAAGAAGCTTTCTGAGAAACTTCTTTGTGTTCTGTGAAATCATCTCACAGAGTTACAGCTTTCCCCTCAAGAAGCCTTTCGCTAAGACAGTTCTTGTGGAATTGGCAAAGTGATATTTGGAAGCCCATAGAGGGATATGGTGAAAAAGGAAATATCCTCAGATGAAATCTGGAAAGAAGCTTTCTGAGAAACTGCTCTGTGATGTGTGACTTCCACTCACAGAGTTACATCTGTATTTCGTGGATCTCTTTGCTAGCCTTATTTCTGTGGAATCTGAGAACAGATATTTCGGATCCCTTTGAAGACTATAGGGCCAAAGGAAATATCCTGTGATAACAAAGAGAAAGAAGCTTTCTGAGAAACTTCTTTGTGTTCTGTGAAATCATCTCACAGAGTTACAGCTTTCCCCTCAAGAAGCCTTTCGCCAAGACAGTTCTTGTGGAATTGGCAAAGTGATATTTGGAAGCCCATAGAGGGCTATGGTGAAAAAGGAAATATCCTCAGATGAAATCTGGAAAGAAGCTTTCTGAGAAACTGCTTAGTGTTCTGTTCATTCATCTCATAGAATTACATCTGTGTTTCGTGGATCTCTTTGCTAGCCTTATTTCTGTGGAATCTGAGAACAGATATTTCGGATCCCTTTGAAGACTATAGGGCCAAAGGAAATATCCTGCGATAACAGAGAGAAAGAAGCTTTCTCAGAAACTTCTTTGTGTTCCGTGAAATCATCTCACAGAGTTACAGCTTTCCCCTCAAGAAGCCTTTCGCTAAGACAGTTCTTGTGGAATTGGCAAAGTGATATTTGGAAACCCATAGAGGGCTATGGTGAAAAAGGAAATATCCTCAGATGAAATCTGGAAAGAAGCTTTCTGAGAAACTGCTTAGTGTTCTGTTCATTCATCTCACAGAGTTACATCTGTATTTTGTGGATCTCTTTGCTAGCCTTATTTCTGTGGAATCTGAGAACAGATATTTCGGATCCCTTTGAAGACTATATGGCCAAAGGAAATATCATCAGATAACAAAGAGATAGAAGCTTTCTGAGAAACTTCTTTGTGTTCTGTGAAATCATCTCACAGAGTTACAGCTTTCCCCTCAAGAAGCCTTTCGCTAAGACAGTTCTTGTGGAATTGGCAAAGTGATATTTGGAAGCCCATAGAGGGCTATGGTGAAAAAGGAAATATCCTCAGATGAAATCTGGAAAGAAGCTTTCTGAGAAACTGCTTAGTGTTCTGTTCATTCATCTCACAGAGTTACATCTGTATTTTGTGGATCTCTTTGCTAGCCTTATTTCTGTGGAATCTGAGAACAGATATTTCGGATCCCTTTGAAGAATATATGGCCAAAGGAAATATCATCCGAAAACAAAGAGAAAGAAGCTTTCTGAGAAACTTCTTTGTGTTCTGTGAAATCATCTCACAGAGTTACAGCTTTCCCCTCAAGAAGCCTTTCGCTAAGACAGTTCTTGTGGAATTGGCAAAGTGATATTTGGAAGCCCATAGAGGTCTATGGTGAAAAAGGAAATATCCTCAGATGAAATCGGGAAAGAAGCTTTCTGAGAAACTGCTCTGTGATGTGTGACTTCCACTCAGAGAGTTACATCTGTATTTCGTGGATCTCTTTGCTAGCCTTATTTCTGTGGAATCTGAGAACAGATATTTCGGATCCCTTTGAAGACTATAGGGCCAAAGGAAATATCCTCTGATAACAAAGAGAAAGAAGCTTTCTGAGAAACTTCTTTGTGTTCTGTGAAATCATCTAACAGAGTTACAGATTTCCCCTCAAGAAGCCTTTCGCTAAGACAGTTCTTGTGGAATTGGCAAAGTGATATTTGGAAGCCCATAGAGGGCTATGGTGAAAAAGGAAATATCCTCAGATGAAATCTGGAAAGAAGCTTTCTGAGAAACTGCTTAGCGTTCTGTTCATTCATCTCACAGAGTTACATCTGTGTTTCTTGGATCTCTTTGCTAGCCTTATTTCTGTGGAACCTGAGAACAGATATTTCGGATCCCTTTGAAGACTATAGGGCCAAAGGAAATATCCTCCGATAACAAAGAGAAAGAAGCTTTCTGAGAAACTTCTTTGTGTTCTGTGAAATCATCTCACAGAGTTACAGCTTTCCCCTCAAGAAGCCTTTCGCCAAGACAGTTCTTGTGGAATTGGCAAAGTGATATTTGGAAGCCCGTAGAGGGCTACGGTAAAAAAGGAAATATCCTCAGATGAAATCTGGAAAGAATCTTTCTGAGAAACTGCTTAGTGTTCTGTTCATTCATCTCATAGAATTACATCTGTGTTTCGTGGATCTCTTTGCTAGCCTCATTTCTGTGGAATCTGAGAACAGATATTTCGGATCCCTTTGAAGACTATAGGGCCAAAGGAAATATCCTCCGATAACAAAGAGAAAGAAGCTTTCTGAGAAACTTCTTTGTGTTCTGTGAAATCATCTCACAGAGTTACAGCTTTCCCCTCAAGAAGCCTTTCGCTAAGACAGTTCTTGTGGAATTGGCAAAGTGATATTTGGAAGCCCATAGAGGGCTATGGTGAAAAAGGAAATATCCTCAGATGAAATCTGGAAAGAAGGTTTCTGAGAAACTGCTTAGTGTTCTGTTCATTCATCTCACAGAGTTACATCTGTATTTCGTGGATCTCTTTGCTAGCCTTATTTCTGTGGAATCTGAGAACAGATATTTCGGATCCCTTTGAAGACTATAGGGCCAAAGGAAGTATCCTGCGATAACAAAGAGAAAGAAGCTTTCTGAGAAACTTCTTTGTGTTCTGTGAAATCATCTCACAGAGTTACAGCTTTCCCCTCAAGAAGCCTTTCGCTAAGACAGTTCTTGTGGAATTGGCAAAGTGATATTTGGAAGCCCATAGAGGGCTATGGTGAAAAAGGAAATATCCTCAGATGAAATCTGGAAAGAAGCTTTCTGAGAAACTGCTCTGTGATGTGTGACTTCCACTCACAGAGTTACATCTGTATTTCGTGGATCTCTTTGCTAGCCTTATTTCTGTGGAATATGAGAACAGATATTTCGGATCCCTTTGAAGACTATAGGGCCAAAGGAAATATCCTCTGATAACAAAGAGAAAGAAGCTTTCTGAGAAACTTCTTTGTGTTCTGTGAAATCATCTCACAGAGTTACAGATTTCCCCTCAAGAAGCCTTTCGCTAAGACAGTTCTTGTGGAATTGGCAAAGTGATATTTGGAAGCCCATAGAGGGCTATGGTGAAAAAGGAAATATCCTCAGATGAAATCTGGAAAGAAGCTTTCTGAGAAACTGCTTAGTGTTCTGTTCATTCATCTCACAGAGTTACATCTGTGTTTCGTGGATCTCTTTGCTAGCCTTATTTCTGTGGAATCTGAGAACAGATATTTCGGATCCCTTTGAAGACTATAGGGCCAAAGGAAATATCCTCCGATAACAAAGAGAAAGAAGCTTTCTGAGAAACTTCTTTGTGTTCTGTGAAATCATCTCACAGAGTTACAGCTTTCCCCTCAGGAAGCCTTTCGCTAAGACAGTTCTTGTGGAATTGGCAAAGTGATATTTGGAAGCCCATAGAGGGCTATGGTGAAAAAGGAAATATCCTCAGATGAAATCTGGAAAGAAGCTTTCTGAGAAACTGCTTAGTGTTCTGTTCATTCATCTCACAGAGTTACATCTGTGTTTCGTGGATCTCTTTGCTAGCCTTATTTCTGTGGAATCTGAGAACAGATATTTCGGATCCCTTTGAAGACTATATGGCCAAAGGAAATATCATCCGATAACAAAGAGAAAGAAGCTTTCTGAGAAACTTCTTTGTGTTCTGTGAAATCATCTCACAGGGTTACAGCTTTCCCCTCAAGAAGCCTTTCGCCAAGACAGTTCTTGTGGAATTGGCAAAGTGATATTTGGAAGCCCGTAGAGGGCTATGGTGAAAAAGGAAATATCCTCAGATGAAATCTGGAAAGAACCTTTCTGAGAAACTGCTTAGTGTTCTGTTCATTCATCTCATAGAATTACATGTGTGTTTTGTGGATCTCTTTGCTAGCCTTATTTCTTTGGAATCTGAGAACAGATATTTCGGATCCCTTTGAAGACTATAGGGCCAAAGGAAATATCCTCCGATAACAAAGAGAAAGAAGCTTTAAGAGAAACTTCTTTGTGTTCTGTGAAATCATCTCACAGAGTTACAGCTTTCCCCTCAAGAAGCCTTTCGCTAAGACAGTTCTTGTGGAATTGGCAAAGTGATATTTGGAAGCCCATAGAGGGCTATGGTGAAAAAGGAAATATCCTCAGATGAAATCTGGAACGAAGCTTTCTGAGAAACTGCTTAGTGTTCTGTTCATTCATCTCACAGAGTTACATCTGTATTTCGTGGATCTCTTTGCTAGCCTCATTTCTGTGGAATCTGAGAACAGATATTTCGGATCCCTTTGAAGACTACAGGGCCAAAGGAAATATCCTCCTATAACAAAGAGAAAGAAGCTTTCTGAGAAACTTCTTTGTGTTCTGTGAAATCATCACACAGAGTTACAGCTTTCCCCTCAAGAAGCCTTTCGCTAAGACAGTTCTTGTGGAATTGGCAAAGTAATATTTGGGAGCCCATAGAGGGCTATGGTGAAAAAGGAAATATCCTCAGATGAAATCTGGAAAGAAGCTTTCTGAGAAACTGCTCTGTGATGTGTGACTTCCACTCACAGAGTTACATCTGTATTTCGTGGATCTCTTTGCTAGCCTTATTTCTGTGGAATCTGAGAACAGATATTTCGGATCCCTTTGAAGACTATATGGCCAAAGGAAATATCCTCCGATAACAAAGAGAAAGAAGCTTTCTGAGAAACTTCTTTGTGTTCTGTGAAATCATCTCACAGAGTTACAGCTTTCCCCTCAAGAAGCCTTTCGCTAAGACAGTTCTTGTGGAATTGGCAAAGTGATATTTGGAAGCCCATAGAGGGCTATGGTGAAAAAGGAAATATCCTCAGATGAAATCTGGAAAGAAGCTTTCTGAGAAACTGCTTAGTGTTCTGTTCATTCATCTCACAGAGTTACATCTGTGTTTCGTGGATCTCTTTGCTAGCCTTATTTCTGTGGAATCTGAGAACAGATATTTCTGATCCCTTTGAAGACTATAGGGCCAAAGGAAATATCCTCCGATAACAAAGAGAAAGAAGCTTTCTGAGAAACTTCTTTGTGTTCTGTGAAATCATTTCACAGAGTTACAGCTTTCCCCACAAGAAGCCTTTCGCCAAGACAGTTCTTGTGGAATTGGCAAAGTGATATTTGGAAGCCCGTAGAGGGCTATGGTGAAAAAGGAAATATCCTCAGATGAAACCTGGAAAGAAGCTTTCTGAGAAACTGCTTAGTGTTCTGTTCATTCATCTCATAGAATTACATCTGTGTTTCGTGGATCTCTTTGCTAGCCTTATTTCTGTGGAATCTGAGAACAGATATTTCGGATCCCTTTGAAGACTATAAGGCCAAAGGAAATATCCTCCGATAACAGAGAGAAAGAAGCTTTCTGAGAAACTTCTTTGTGTTCTGTGAAATCATCTCACAGAGTTACAGCTTTCCCCTCAAGAAGCCTTTCGCTAAGACAGTTCTTGCGGAATTGGCAAAGTGATATTTGGAAGCCCATAGAGGGCTATGGTGAAAAAGGAAATATCCTCAGATGAAATCTGGAAAGAAGCTTTCTGAGAAACTGCTTAGTGTTCTGTTCATTCATCTCACAGAGTTACATCTGTATTTCGTGGATCTCTTTGCTAGCCTTATTTCTGTGGAATCTGAGAACAGATATTTCGGATCCCTTTGAAGACTATAGGGCCAAAGGAAATATCCTGCGATAACAAAGAGAAAGAAGCTTTCTGAGAAACTTCTTTGTGTTCTGTGAAATCATCTCACAGAGTTACAGCTTTCCCCTCAAGAAGCCTTTCGCTAAGACAGTTCTTGTGGAATTGGCAAAGTGATATTTGGAAGCCCATAGAGGGCTATGGTGAAAAAGGAAATATCCTCAGATGAAATCTGGAAAGAAGCTTTCTGAGAAACTGCTTAGTGTTCCGTTCATTCATCTCACAGAGTTACATCTGTATTTTGTGGATCTCTTTGCTAGCCTTATTTCTGTGGAATCTGAGAACAGATATTTCGGATCCCTTTGAAGACTATATGGCCAAAGGAAATATCATCCGATAACAAAGAGAAAGAAGCTTTCTGAGAAACTTCTTTGTGTTCTGTGAAATCATCTCACAGAGTTACAGCTTTCCCCTCAAGAAGCCTTTCGCTAAGACAGTTCTTGTGGAATTGGCAAAGTGATATTTGGAACCCCATAGAGGTCTATGGTGAAAAAGGAAATATCCTCAGATGAAATCTGGAAAGAAGCTTTCTGAGCAACTGCTTAGTGTTCTGTTCATTCATCTCATAGAATTACATCTGTGTTTCGTGGATCTCTTTGCTAGCCTCATTTCTGTGGAATCTGAGAACAGATATTTCGGATCCCTTTGAAGACTATAGGGCCAAAGGAAATATCCTCCGATAACAAAGAGAAAGAAGCTTTCTGAGAAACTTCTTTGTGTTCTGTGAAATCATCTCACAGAGTTACAGCTTTCCCCTCAAGAAGCCTTTTGCTAAGACAGTTCTTGTGGAATTGGCAAAGTGATATTTGGAAGCCCATAGAGGGCTATGGTGAAAAAGGAAATATCCTCAGATGAAATCTGGAAAGAAGGTTTCTGAGAAACTGCTTAGTGTTCTGTTCATTCATCTCACAGAGTTACATCTGTATTTCGTGGATCTCTTTGCTAGCCTTATTTCTGTGGAATCTGAGAACAGATATTTCGGATCCCTTTGAAGACTATAGGGCCAAAGGAAATATCCTGCGATAACAAAGAGAAAGAAGCTTTCTGAGAAACTTCTTTGTGTTCTGTGAAATCATCTCACAGAGTTACAGCTTTCCCCTCAAGAAGCCTTTCGCTAAGACAGTTCTTGTGGAATTGGCAAAGTGATATTTGGAAGCCCATAGAGGGCTATGGTGAAAAAGGAAATATCCTCAGATGAAATCTGGAAAGAAGCTTTCTGAGAAACTGCTTAGTGTTCTGTTCATTCATCTCACAGAGTTACATCTGTGTTTCGTGGATCTCTTTGCTAGCCTTATTTCTGTGGAATCTGAGAACAGATATTTCTGATCCCTTTGAAGACTATAGGGCCAAAGGAAATATCCTCCGATAACAAAGAGAAAGAAGCTTTCTGAGAAACTTCTTTGTGTTCTGTGAAATCATCTCACAGAGTTACAGCTTTCCCCTCAAGAAGCCTTTCGCCAAGACAGTTCTTGTGGAATTGGCAAAGTGATATTTGGAAGCCCGTAGAGGGCTATGGTGAAAAAGGAAATATCCTCAGATGAAACCTGGAAAGAAGCTTTCTGAGAAACTGCTTAGTGTTCTGTTCATTCATCTCATAGAATTACATCTGTGTTTCGTGGATCTCTTTGCTAGCCTTATTTCTGTGGAATCTGAGAACAGATATTTCGGATCCCTTTGAAGACTATAAGGCCAAAGGAAATATCCTCCGATAACAGAGAGAAAGAAGCTTTCTGAGAAACTTCTTTGTGTTCTGTGAAATCATCTCACAGAGTTACAGCTTTCCCCTCAAGAAGCCTTTCGCTAAGACAGTTCTTGCGGAATTGGCAAAGTGATATTTGGAAGCCCATAGAGGGCTATGGTGAAAAAGGAAATATCCTCAGATGAAATCTGGAAAGAAGCTTTCTGAGAAACTGCTTAGTGTTCTGTTCATTCATCTCACAGAGTTACATCTGTATTTCGTGGATCTCTTTGCTAGCCTTATTTCTGTGGAATCTGAGAACAGATATTTCGGATCCCTTTGAAGACTATAGGGCCAAAGGAAATATCCTGCGATAACAAAGAGAAAGAAGCTTTCTGAGAAACTTCTTTGTGTTCTGTGAAATCATCTCACAGAGTTACAGCTTTCCCCTCAAGAAGCCTTTCGCTAAGACAGTTCTTGTGGAATTGGCAAAGTGATATTTGGAAGCCCATAGAGGGCTATGGTGAAAAAGGAAATATCCTCAGATGAAATCTGGAAAGAAGCTTTCTGAGAAACTGCTTAGTGTTCCGTTCATTCATCTCACAGAGTTACATCTGTATTTTGTGGATCTCTTTGCTAGCCTTATTTCTGTGGAATCTGAGAACAGATATTTCGGATCCCTTTGAAGACTATATGGCCAAAGGAAATATCATCCGATAACAAAGAGAAAGAAGCTTTCTGAGAAACTTCTTTGTGTTCTGTGAAATCATCTCACAGAGTTACAGCTTTCCCCTCAAGAAGCCTTTCGCCAAGACAGTTCTTGTGGAATTGGCAAAGTGATATTTGGAAGCCCGTAGAGGGCTACGGTAAAAAAGGAAATATCCTCAGATGAAATCTGGAAAGAATCTTTCTGAGAAACTGCTTAGTGTTCTGTTCATTCATCTCATAGAATTACATCTGTGTTTCGTGGATCTCTTTGCTAGCCTCATTTCTGTGGAATCTGAGAACAGATATTTCGGATCCCTTTGAAGACTATAGGGCCAAAGGAAATATCCTCCGATAACAAAGAGAAAGAAGCTTTCTGAGAAACTTCTTTGTGTTCTGTGAAATCATCTCACAGAGTTACAGCTTTCCCCTCAAGAAGCCTTTCGCTAAGACAGTTCTTGTGGAATTGGCAAAGTGATATTTGGAAGCCCATAGAGGGCTATGGTGAAAAAGGAAATATCCTCAGATGAAATCTGGAAAGAAGGTTTCTGAGAAACTGCTTAGTGTTCTGTTCATTCATCTCACAGAGTTACATCTGTATTTCGTGGATCTCTTTGCTAGCCTTATTTCTGTGGAATCTGAGAACAGATATTTCGGATCCCTTTGAAGACTATAGGGCCAAAGGAAGTATCCTGCGATAACAAAGAGAAAGAAGCTTTCTGAGAAACTTCTTTGTGTTCTGTGAAATCATCTCACAGAGTTACAGCTTTCCCCTCAAGAAGCCTTTCGCTAAGACAGTTCTTGTGGAATTGGCAAAGTGATATTTGGAAGCCCATAGAGGGCTATGGTGAAAAAGGAAATATCCTCAGATGAAATCTGGAAAGAAGCTTTCTGAGAAACTGCTCTGTGATGTGTGACTTCCACTCACAGAGTTACATCTGTATTTCGTGGATCTCTTTGCTAGCCTTATTTCTGTGGAATATGAGAACAGATATTTCGGATCCCTTTGAAGACTATAGGGCCAAAGGAAATATCCTCTGATAACAAAGAGAAAGAAGCTTTCTGAGAAACTTCTTTGTGTTCTGTGAAATCATCTCACAGAGTTACAGATTTCCCCTCAAGAAGCCTTTCGCTAAGACAGTTCTTGTGGAATTGGCAAAGTGATATTTGGAAGCCCATAGAGGGCTATGGTGAAAAAGGAAATATCCTCAGATGAAATCTGGAAAGAAGCTTTCTGAGAAACTGCTTAGTGTTCTGTTCATTCATCTCACAGAGTTACATCTGTGTTTCGTGGATCTCTTTGCTAGCCTTATTTCTGTGGAATCTGAGAACAGATATTTCGGATCCCTTTGAAGACTATAGGGCCAAAGGAAATATCCTCCGATAACAAAGAGAAAGAAGCTTTCTGAGAAACTTCTTTGTGTTCTGTGAAATCATCTCACAGAGTTACAGCTTTCCCCTCAGGAAGCCTTTCGCTAAGACAGTTCTTGTGGAATTGGCAAAGTGATATTTGGAAGCCCATAGAGGGCTATGGTGAAAAAGGAAATATCCTCAGATGAAATCTGGAAAGAAGCTTTCTGAGAAACTGCTTAGTGTTCTGTTCATTCATCTCACAGAGTTACATCTGTGTTTCGTGGATCTCTTTGCTAGCCTTATTTCTGTGGAATCTGAGAACAGATATTTCGGATCCCTTTGAAGACTATATGGCCAAAGGAAATATCATCCGATAACAAAGAGAAAGAAGCTTTCTGAGAAACTTCTTTGTGTTCTGTGAAATCATCTCACAGGGTTACAGCTTTCCCCTCAAGAAGCCTTTCGCCAAGACAGTTCTTGTGGAATTGGCAAAGTGATATTTGGAAGCCCGTAGAGGGCTATGGTGAAAAAGGAAATATCCTCAGATGAAATCTGGAAAGAACCTTTCTGAGAAACTGCTTAGTGTTCTGTTCATTCATCTCATAGAATTACATGTGTGTTTTGTGGATCTCTTTGCTAGCCTTATTTCTGTGGAATCTGAGAACAGATATTTCGGATCCCTTTGAAGACTATAGGGCCAAAGGAAATATCCTCCGATAACAAAGAGAAAGAAGCTTTAAGAGAAACTTCTTTGTGTTCTGTGAAATCATCTCACAGAGTTACAGCTTTCCCCTCAAGAAGCCTTTCGCTAAGACAGTTCTTGTGGAATTGGCAAAGTGATATTTGGAAGCCCATAGAGGGCTATGGTGAAAAAGGAAATATCCTCAGATGAAATCTGGAACGAAGCTTTCTGAGAAACTGCTTAGTGTTCTGTTCATTCATCTCACAGAGTTACATCTGTATTTCGTGGATCTCTTTGCTAGCCTCATTTCTGTGGAATCTGAGAACAGATATTTCGGATCCCTTTGAAGACTACAGGGCCAAAGGAAATATCCTCCTATAACAAAGAGAAAGAAGCTTTCTGAGAAACTTCTTTGTGTTCTGTGAAATCATCACACAGAGTTACAGCTTTCCCCTCAAGAAGCCTTTCGCTAAGACAGTTCTTGTGGAATTGGCAAAGTAATATTTGGGAGCCCATAGAGGGCTATGGTGAAAAAGGAAATATCCTCAGATGAAATCTGGAAAGAAGCTTTCTGAGAAACTGCTCTGTGATGTGTGACTTCCACTCACAGAGTTACATCTGTATTTCGTGGATCTCTTTGCTAGCCTTATTTCTGTGGAATCTGAGAACAGATATTTCGGATCCCTTTGAAGACTATATGGCCAAAGGAAATATCCTCCGATAACAAAGAGAAAGAAGCTTTCTGAGAAACTTCTTTGTGTTCTGTGAAATCATCTCACAGAGTTACAGCTTTCCCCTCAAGAAGCCTTTCGCTAAGACAGTTCTTGTGGAATTGGCAAAGTGATATTTGGAAGCCCATAGAGGGCTATGGTGAAAAAGGAAATATCCTCAGATGAAATCTGGAAAGAAGCTTTCTGAGAAACTGCTTAGTGTTCTGTTCATTCATCTCACAGAGTTACATCTGTGTTTCGTGGATCTCTTTGCTAGCCTTATTTCTGTGGAATCTGAGAACAGATATTTCTGATCCCTTTGAAGACTATAGGGCCAAAGGAAATATCCTCCGATAACAAAGAGAAAGAAGCTTTCTGAGAAACTTCTTTGTGTTCTGTGAAATCATCTCACAGAGTTACAGCTTTCCCCACAAGAAGCCTTTCGCCAAGACAGTTCTTGTGGAATTGGCAAAGTGATATTTGGAAGCCCGTAGAGGGCTATGGTGAAAAAGGAAATATCCTCAGATGAAACCTGGAAAGAAGCTTTCTGAGAAACTGCTTAGTGTTCTGTTCATTCATCTCATAGAATTACATCTGTGTTTCGTGGATCTCTTTGCTAGCCTTATTTCTGTGGAATCTGAGAACAGATATTTCGGATCCCTTTGAAGACTATAAGGCCAAAGGAAATATCCTCCGATAACAGAGAGAAAGAAGCTTTCTGAGAAACTTCTTTGTGTTCTGTGAAATCATCTCACAGAGTTACAGCTTTCCCCTCAAGAAGCCTTTCGCTAAGACAGTTCTTGCGGAATTGGCAAAGTGATATTTGGAAGCCCATAGAGGGCTATGGTGAAAAAGGAAATATCCTCAGATGAAATCTGGAAAGAAGCTTTCTGAGAAACTGCTTAGTGTTCTGTTCATTCATCTCACAGAGTTACATCTGTATTTCGTGGATCTCTTTGCTAGCCTTATTTCTGTGGAATCTGAGAACAGATATTTCGGATCCCTTTGAAGACTATAGGGCCAAAGGAAATATCCTGCGATAACAAAGAGAAAGAAGCTTTCTGAGAAACTTCTTTGTGTTCTGTGAAATCATCTCACAGAGTTACAGCTTTCCCCTCAAGAAGCCTTTCGCTAAGACAGTTCTTGTGGAATTGGCAAAGTGATATTTGGAAGCCCATAGAGGGCTATGGTGAAAAAGGAAATATCCTCAGATGAAATCTGGAAAGAAGCTTTCTGAGAAACTGCTTAGTGTTCCGTTCATTCATCTCACAGAGTTACATCTGTATTTTGTGGATCTCTTTGCTAGCCTTATTTCTGTGGAATCTGAGAACAGATATTTCGGATCCCTTTGAAGACTATATGGCCAAAGGAAATATCATCCGATAACAAAGAGAAAGAAGCTTTCTGAGAAACTTCTTTGTGTTCTGTGAAATCATCTCACAGAGTTACAGCTTTCCCCTCAAGAAGCCTTTCGCTAAGACAGTTCTTGTGGAATTGGCAAAGTGATATTTGGAACCCCATAGAGGTCTATGGTGAAAAAGGAAATATCCTCAGATGAAATCTGGAAAGAAGCTTTCTGAGCAACTGCTTAGTGTTCTGTTCATTCATCTCATAGAATTACATCTGTGTTTCGTGGATCTCTTTGCTAGCCTCATTTCTGTGGAATCTGAGAACAGATATTTCGGATCCCTTTGAAGACTATAGGGCCAAAGGAAATATCCTCCGATAACAAAGAGAAAGAAGCTTTCTGAGAAACTTCTTTGTGTTCTGTGAAATCATCTCACAGAGTTACAGCTTTCCCCTCAAGAAGCCTTTCGCTAAGACAGTTCTTGTGGAATTGGCAAAGTGATATTTGGAAGCCCATAGAGGGCTATGGTGAAAAAGGAAATATCCTCAGATGAAATCTGGAAAGAAGGTTTCTGAGAAACTGCTTAGTGTTCTGTTCATTCATCTCACAGAGTTACATCTGTATTTCGTGGATCTCTTTGCTAGCCTTATTTCTGTGGAATCTGAGAACAGATATTTCGGATCCCTTTGAAGACTATAGGGCCAAAGGAAATATCCTGCGATAACAAAGAGAAAGAAGCTTTCTGAGAAACTTCTTTGTGTTCTGTGAAATCATCTCACAGAGTTACAGCTTTCCCCTCAAGAAGCCTTTCGCTAAGACAGTTCTTGTGGAATTGGCAAAGTGATATTTGGAAGCCCATAGAGGGCTATGGTGAAAAAGGAAATATCCTCAGATGAAATCTGGAAAGAAGCTTTCTGAGAAACTGCTTAGTGTTCTGTTCATTCATCTCACAGAGTTACATCTGTGTTTCGTGGATCTCTTTGCTAGCCTTATTTCTGTGGAATCTGAGAACAGATATTTCTGATCCCTTTGAAGACTATAGGGCCAAAGGAAATATCCTCCGATAACAAAGAGAAAGAAGCTTTCTGAGAAACTTCTTTGTGTTCTGTGAAATCATCTCACAGAGTTACAGCTTTCCCCTCAAGAAGCCTTTCGCCAAGACAGTTCTTGTGGAATTGGCAAAGTGATATTTGGAAGCCCGTAGAGGGCTATGGTGAAAAAGGAAATATCCTCAGATGAAACCTGGAAAGAAGCTTTCTGAGAAACTGCTTAGTGTTCTGTTCATTCATCTCATAGAATTACATCTGTGTTTCGTGGATCTCTTTGCTAGCCTTATTTCTGTGGAATCTGAGAACAGATATTTCGGATCCCTTTGAAGACTATAAGGCCAAAGGAAATATCCTCCGATAACAGAGAGAAAGAAGCTTTCTGAGAAACTTCTTTGTGTTCTGTGAAATCATCTCACAGAGTTACAGCTTTCCCCTCAAGAAGCCTTTCGCTAAGACAGTTCTTGCGGAATTGGCAAAGTGATATTTGGAAGCCCATAGAGGGCTATGGTGAAAAAGGAAATATCCTCAGATGAAATCTGGAAAGAAGCTTTCTGAGAAACTGCTTAGTGTTCTGTTCATTCATCTCACAGAGTTACATCTGTATTTCGTGGATCTCTTTGCTAGCCTTATTTCTGTGGAATCTGAGAACAGATATTTCGGATCCCTTTGAAGACTATAGGGCCAAAGGAAATATCCTGCGATAACAAAGAGAAAGAAGCTTTCTGAGAAACTTCTTTGTGTTCTGTGAAATCATCTCACAGAGTTACAGCTTTCCCCTCAAGAAGCCTTTCGCTAAGACAGTTCTTGTGGAATTGGCAAAGTGATATTTGGAAGCCCATAGAGGGCTATGGTGAAAAAGGAAATATCCTCAGATGAAATCTGGAAAGAAGCTTTCTGAGAAACTGCTTAGTGTTCCGTTCATTCATCTCACAGAGTTACATCTGTATTTTGTGGATCTCTTTGCTAGCCTTATTTCTGTGGAATCTGAGAACAGATATTTCGGATCCCTTTGAAGACTATATGGCCAAAGGAAATATCATCCGATAACAAAGAGAAAGAAGCTTTCTGAGAAACTTCTTTGTGTTCTGTGAAATCATCTCACAGAGTTACAGCTTTCCCCTCAAGAAGCCTTTCGCTAAGACAGTTCTTGTGGAATTGGCAAAGTGATATTTGTAACCCCGTAGAGGTCTATGGTGAAAAAGGAAATATCCTCAGATGAAATCTGGAAAGAAGCTTTCTGAGCAACTGCTTAGTGTTCTGTTCATTCATCTCATAGAATTACATCTGTGTTTCGTGGATCTCTTTGCTAGCCTCATTTCTGTGGAATCTGAGAACAGATATTTCGGATCCCTTTGAAGACTATAGGGCCAAAGGAAATATCCTCCGATAACAAAGAGAAAGAAGCTTTCTGAGAAACTTCTTTGTGTTCTGTGAAATCATCTCACAGAGTTACAGCTTTCCCCTCAAGAAGCCTTTCGCTAAGACAGTTCTTGTGGAATTGGCAAAGTGATATTTGGAAGCCCATAGAGGGCTATGGTGAAAAAGGAAATATCCTCAGATGAAATCTGGAAAGAACCTTTCTGAGAAACTGCTTAGTGTTCTGTTCATTCATCTCATAGAATTACATCTGTGTTTTGTGGATCTCTTTGCTAGCCTTATTTCTGTGGAATCTGAGAACAGATATTTCGGATCCCTTTGAAGAGTATAGGGCCAAAGGAAATATCCTCCGATAACAAAGAGAAAGAAGCTTTCTGAGAAACTTCTTTGTGTTCTGTGAAATCATCTCACAGAGTTACAGCTTTCCCCTCAGGAAGCCTTTCGCCAAGACAGTTCTTGTGGAATTGGCAAAGTGATATTTGGAAGCCCGTAGAGGGCTATGGTGAAAAAGGAAATATCCTCAGATGAAATCTGGAAAGAACCTTTCTGAGAAACTGCTTAGTGTTCTGTTCATTCATCTCATAGAATTACATCTGTGTTTTGTGGATCTCTTTGCTAGCCTTATTTCTGTGGTATCTGAGAACAGATATTTCGGATCCCTTTGAAGACTATAGGGCCAAAGGAAATATCCTCCGATAACAAAGAGAAAGAAGCTTTCTGAGAAACTTCTTTGTGTTCTGTGAAATCATCTCACAGAGTTACAGCTTTCCCCTCAAGAAGCCTTTCGCTAAGACAGTTCTTGTGGAATTGGCAAAGTGATATTTGGAAGCCCATAGAGGGCTATGGTGAAAAAGGAAATATCCTCAGATGAAATCTGGAACGAAGCTTTCTGAGAAACTGCTTAGTGTTCTGTTCATTCATCTCACAGAGTTACATCTGTATTTCGTGGATCTCTTTGCTAGCCTCATTTCTGTGGAATCTGAGAACAGATATTTCGGATCCCTTTGAAGACTACAGGGGCAAAGGAAATATCCTCCTATAACAAAGAGAAAGAAGCTTTCTGAGAAACTTCTTTGTGTTCTGTAAAATCATCACACAGAGTTACAGCTTTCCCCTCAAGAAGCCTTTCGCTAAGACAGTTCTTTTGGAATTGGCAAAGTAATATTTGGGAGCCCATAGAGGGCTATGGTGAAAAAGGAAATATCCTCAGATGAAATCTGGAAAGAAGCTTTCTGAGAAACTGCTCTGTGATGTGTGACTTCCACTCACAGAGTTACATCTGTATTTCGTGGATCTCTTTGCTAGCCTTATTTCTGTGGAATCTGAGAACAGATATTTCGGATCCCTTTGAAGACTATATGGCCAAAGGAAATATCCTCCGATAAAAAAGAGAAAGAAGCTTTCTGAGAAACTTCTTTGTGTTCTGTGAAATCATCTCACATAGTTACAGCTTTACCCTCAAGAAGCCTTTCGCTAAGACAGTTCTTGTGGAATTGGCAAAGTGATATTTGGAAGCCCATAGAGGGCTATGGTGAAAAAGGAAATATCCTCAGATGAAATCTGGAAAGAAGCTTTCTGAGAAACTGCTTAGTGTTCTGTTCATTCATCTCACAGAGTTACATCTGTGTTTCGTGGATCTCTTTGCTAGCCTTATTTCTGTGGAATCTGAGAACAGATATTTCTGATCCCTTTGAAGACTATAGGGCCAAAGGAAATATCCTCCGATAACAAAGAGAAAGAAGCTTTCTGAGAAACTTCTTTGTGTTATGTGAAATCATCTCACAGAGTTACAGCTTTCCCCTCAAGAAGCCTTTCGCCAAGACAGTTCTTGTGGAATTGGCAAAGTGATATTTGGAAGCCCGTAGAGGGCTATGGTGAAAAAGGAAATATCCTCACATGAAACCTGGAAAGAAGCTTTCTGAGAAACTGCTTAGTGTTCTGTTCATTCATCTCATAGAATTACATCTGTGTTTCGTGGATCTCTTTGCTAGCCTTATTTCTGTGGAATCTGAGAACAGATATTTCGGATCCCTTTAAAGACTATAAGGCCAAAGGAAATATCCTCCGATAACAGAGAGAAAGAAGCTTTCTGAGAAACTTCTTTGTGTTCTGTGAAATCATCTCACAGAGTTACAGCTTTCCCCTCAAGAAGCCTTTCGCTAAGACAGTTCTTGCGGAATTGACAAAGTGATATTTGGAAGCCCATAGAGGGCTATGGTGAAAAAGGAAATATCCTCAGATGAAATCTGGAAAGAAGCTTTCTGAGAAACTGCTTAGTGTTCTGTTCATTCATCTCACAGAGTTACATCTGTATTTCGTGGATCTCTTTGCTAGCCTTATTTCTGTGGAATCTGAGAACAGATATTTCGGATCCCTTTGAAGACTATAGGGCCAAAGGAAATATCCTGCGATAACAAAGAGAAAGAAGCTTTCTGAGAAACTTCTTTGTGTTCTGTGAAATCATCTCACAGAGTTACAGCTTTCCCCTCAAGAAGCCTTTCGCTAAGACAGTTCTTGTGGAATTGGCAAAGTGATATTTGGAAGCCCATAGAGGGCTATGGTGAAAAAGGAAATATCCTCAGATGAAATCTGGAAAGAAGCTTTCTGAGAAACTGCTTAGTGTTCCGTTCATTCATCTCACAGAGTTACATCTGTATTTTGTGGATCTCTTTGCTAGCCTTATTTCTGTGGAATCTGAGAACAGATATTTCGGATCCCTTTGAAGACTATATGGCCAAAGGAAATATCATCCGATAACAAAGAGAAAGAAGCTTTCTGAGAAACTTCTTTGTGTTCTGTGAAATCATCTCACAGAGTTACAGCTTTCCCCTCAAGAAGCCTTTCGCCAAGACAGTTCTTGTGGAATTGGCAAAGTGATATTTGGAAGCCCGTAGAGGGCTATGGTGAAAAAGGAGATATCCTCAGATGAAGTCTGGAAAGAAGCTTTCTGAGAAACTGCTTAGTGTTCTGTTCATTCATCTCATAGAATTACATCTGTGTTTCGTGGATCTCTTTGCTAGCCTTATTTCTGTGGAATCTGAGAACAGATATTTCGGATCCCTTTGAAGACTATAGGGCCAAAGGAAATATCCTGCGATAACAGAGAGAAAGAAGCTTTCTGAGAAACTTCTTTGTGTTCTGTGAAATCATCTCACAGAGTTACAGCTTTCCCCTCAAGAAGCCTTTCGCTAAGACAGTTCTTGCGGAATTGGCAAAGTGATATTTGGAAGCCCATAGAGGGCTATGGTGAAAAAGGAAATATCCTCAGATGAAATCTGGAAAGAAGCTTTCTGAGCAACTGCTTAGTGTTCTGTTCATTCATCTCACAGAGTTACATCTGTATTTCGTGGATCTCTTTGCTAGCCTTATTTCTGTGGAATCTGAGAACAGATATTTCGGATCCCTTTGAAGACTATAGGGCCAAAGGAAATATCCTTCGATAACAAAGAGAAAGAAGCTTTCTGAGAAACTTCTTTGTGTTCTGTGAAATCATCTCACAGAGTTACAGCTTTCCCCTCAAGAAGCCTTTCGCTAAGACAGTTCTTGTGGAATTGGCAAAGTGATATTTGGAAGCCCATAGAGGGCTATGGTGAAAAAGGAAATATCCTGAGATGAAATCTGGAAAGAAGCTTTCTGAGAAACTGCTTAGTGTTCTGTTCATTCATCTCACAGAGTTACATCTGTATTTCGTGGATCTCTTTGCTAGTCTTATTTCTGTGGAATCTGAGAACAGATATTTCGGATCCCTTTGAAGACTATAGGGCCAAAGGAAATATCCTGCGATAACAAAGAGAAAGAAGCTTTCTGAGAAACTTCTTTGTGTTCTGTGAAATCATCTCACAGAGTTACAGCTTTCCCCTCAAGAAGCCTTTCGCTAAGACAGTTCTTGTGGAATTGGCAAAGTGATATTTGGAAACCCATAGACGGCTATGGTGAAAAAGGAAATATCCTCAGCTGAAATCTGGAAAGAAGCTTTCTGAGAAACTGCTTAGTGTTCTGTTCATTCATCTCACAGAGTTACATCTGTATTTTGTGGATCTCTTTGCTAGCCTTATTTCTGTGGAATCTGAGAACAGATATTTCGGATCCCTTTGAAGACTATATGGCCAAAGGAAATATCATCAGATAACAAAGAGAAAGAAGCTTTCTGAGAAACTTCTTTGTGTTCTGTGAAATCATCTCACAGAGTTACAGCTTTCCCCTCAAGAAGCCTTTCGCTAAGACAGTTCTTGTGGAATTGGCAAAGTGATAATTGGAAGCCCATAGAGGGCTATGGTGAAAAAGGAAATATCCTCAGATGAAATCTGGAAAGAAGCTTTCTGAGAAACTGCTCTGTGATGTGTGACTTCCACTCAGAGAGTTACATCTGTATTTCGTGGATCTCTTTGCTAGCCTTATTTCTGTGGAATCTGAGAACAGATATTTCGGATCCCTTTGAAGACTATAGGGCCAAAGGAAATATCCTCTGATAACAAAGAGAAAGAAGCTTTCTGAGAAACTTCTTTGTGTTCTGTGAAATCATCTCACAGAGTTACAGATTTCCCCTCAAGAAGCCTTTCGCTAAGACAGTTCTTGTGGAATTGGCAAAGTGATATTTGGAAGCCCATAGAGGGCTATGGTGAAAAAGGAAATATCCTCAGATGAAATCTGGAAAGAAGCTTTCTGAGAAACTGCTTAGTGTTCTGTTCATTCATCTCACAGAGTTACATATGTGTTTCGTGGATCTCTTTGCTAGCCTTATTTCTGTGGAATCTGAGAACAGATATTTCGGATCCCTTTGAAGACTATAGGGCCAAAGGAAATATCCTGCGATAACAAAGAGAAAGAAGCTTTCTGAGAAACTTCTTTGTGTTCTGTGAAATCATCTCACAGAGTTACAGCTTTCCCCTCAAGAAGCCTTTCGCTAAGACAGTTCTTGTGGAATTGGCAAAGTGATATTTGGAAGCCCATAGAGGGCTATGGTGAAAAAGGAAATATCCTGAGATGAAATCTGGAAAGAAGCTTTCTGAGAAACTGCTTAGTGTTCTGTTCATTCATCTCACAGAGTTACATCTGTGTTTCGTGGATCTCTTTGCTAGCCTTATTTCTGTGGAATCTGAGAACAGATATTTCGGATCCCTTTGAAGACTATATGGCCAAAGGAAATATCATCCGATAACAAAGAGAAAGAAGCTTTCTGAGAAACTTCTTTGTGTTCTGTGAAATCATCACACAGAGTTACAGCTTTCCCCTCAAGAAGCCTTTCGCTAAGACAGTTCTTGTGGAATTGGCAAAGTAATATTTGGAAGCCCATAGAGGGCTATGGTGAAAAAGGAAATATCCTCAGATGAAATCTGGAAAGAAGCTTTCTGAGAAACTGCTTAGTGTTCTGTTCATTCATCTCACAGAGTTACATCTGTATTTCGTGGATCTCTTTGCTAGCCTCATTTCTGTGGAATCTGAGAACAGATATTTCGGATCCCTTTGAAGACTACAGGGCCAAAGGAAATATCCTCCTATAACAAAGAGAAAGAAGCTTTCTGAGAAACTTCTTCGTGTTCTGTGAAATCATCACACAGAGTTACAGCTTTCCCCTCAAGAAGCCTTTCGCTAAGACAGTTCTTGTGGAATTGGCAAAGTGATATTTGGAACCCCATAGAGGTCTATGGTGAAAAAGGAAATATCCTCAGATGAAATCTGGAAAGAAGCTTTCTGAGAAACTGCTCTGTGATGTGTGACTTCCACTCAGAGAGTTACATCTGTATTTCGTGGATCTCTTTGCTAGCCTTATTTCTGTGGAATCTGAGAACAGATATTTCGGATCCCTTTGAAGACTATAGGGCCAAAGGAAATATCCTCTGATAACAAAGAGAAAGAAGCTTTCTGAGAAACTTCTTTGTGTTCTGTGAAATCATCTCACAGAGTTACAGATTTCCCCTCAAGAAGCCTTTCGCTAAGACAGTTCTTGTGGAATTGGCAAAGTGATATTTGGAAGCTCATAGAGGGCTATGGTGAAAAAGGAAATATCCTCAGATGAAATCTGGAAAGAAGCTTTCTGAGAAACTGCTTAGTGTTCTGTTCATTCATCTCACAGAGTTACATCTGTGTTTCGTGGATCTCTTTGCTAGCCTTATTTCTGTGGAATCTGAGAACAGATATTTCGGATCCCTTTGAAGACTATAGGGCCAAAGGAAATATCCTCCGATAACAAAGAGAAAGAAGCTTTCTGAGAAACTTCTTTGTGTTCTGTGAAATCATCTCACAGAGTTACAGCTTTCCCCTCAAGAAGCCTTTCGCCAAGACAGTTCTTGTGGAATTGGCAAAGTGATAATTGGAAGCCCATAGAGGGCTATGGTGAAAAAGGAAATATCCTCAGATGAAATCTGGAAAGAAGCTTTCTGAGAAACTGCTTAGTGTTCTGTTCATTCATCTCACAGAGTTACATCTGTATTTCGTGGATCTCTTTGCTAGCCTTATTTCTGTGGAATCTGAGAACAGATATTTCGGATCCCTTTGAAGACTATATGGCCAAAGGAAATATCCTCCGATAACAAAGAGAAAGAAGCTTTCTGAGAAACTTCTTTGTGTTCTGTGAAATCATCTCACAGAGTTACAGCTTTACCCTCAAGAAGCCTTTCGCTAAGACAGTTCTTGTGGAATTGGCAAAGTGATATTTGGAAGCCCATAGAGGGCTATGGTGAAAAAGGAAATATCCTCAGATGAAATCTGGAAAGAAGCTTTCTGAGAAACTGCTTAGTGTTCTGTTCATTCATCTCACAGAGTTACATCTGTGTTTCGTGGATCTCTTTGCTAGCCTTATTTCTGTGGAATCTGAGAACAGATATTTCGGATCCCTTTGAAGACTATAGGGCCAAAGGAAATATCCTCCGATAACAAAGAGAAAGAAGCTTTCTGAGAAACTTCTTTGTGTTCTGTGAAATCATCTCACAGAGTTACAGCTTTCCCCTCAAGAAGCCTTTCGCTAAGACAGTTCTTGTGGAATTGGCAAAGTAATATTTGGAAGCCCATAGAGGGCTATGGTGAAAAAGGAAACATCCACAGAGGAAATCTGGAAAGAAGCTTTGTGAGAAACTGCTCTGTGATGTGTGACTTCCACTCACCGAGTTACATCTGTATTTCGTGGATCTCTTTGCTAGCCTTATTTCTGTGGAATCTGAGAACAGATATTTTGGATCCCTTTGAAGACTATAGGGCCAAAGGAAATATCCTCTGATAACAAAGAGAAAGAAGCTTTCTGAGAAACTTCTTTGTGTTCTGTGAAATCATCTCACAGAGTTACAGCTTTCCACTCAAGAAGCCTTTCGCTAAGACAGTTCTTGTGGAATTGGCAAAGTGATATTTGGAAGCCCATAGAGGGCTATGGTGAAAAAGGAAATATCCTCAGATGAAATCTGGAAAGAAGCTTTCTGAGAAACTGCTTAGTGTTCTGTTCATTCATCTCACAGAGTTACATCTGTGTTTCGTGGATCTCTTTGCTAGCCTTATTTCTGTGGAATCTGAGAACAGATATTTCGGATCCCTTTGAAGACTATATGGCCAAAGGAAATATCATCCGATAACAAAGAGAAAGAAGCTTTCTGAGAAACTTCTTTGTGTTCTGTGAAATCATCTCACAGAGTTACAGCTTTCCCCTCAAGAAGCCTTTCGCCAAGACAGTTCTTGTGGAATTGGCAAAGTGATATTTGGAAGCCCGTAGAGCCTATGGTGAAAAAGGAAATATCCTCAGATGAAATCTGGAAAGAAGCTTTCTGAGAAACTGCTTAGTGTTCTGTTCATTCATCTCACAGAGTTACATATGTGTTTCGTGGATCTCTTTGCTAGCCTTATTTCTGTGGAATCTGAGAACAGATATTTCGGATCCCTTTGAAGACTATAGGGCCAAAGGAAATATCCTGCGATAACAAAGAGAAAGAAGCTTTCTGAGAAACTTCTTTGTGTTCTGTGAAATCATCTCACAGAGTTACAGCTTTCCCCTCAAGAAGCCTTTCGCTAAGACAGTTCTTGTGGAATTGGCAAAGTGATATTTGGAAGCCCATAGAGGGCTATGGTGAAAAAGGAAATATCCTGAGATGAAATCTGGAAAGAAGCTTTCTGAGAAACTGCTTAGTGTTCTGTTCATTCATCTCACAGAGTTACATCTGTGTTTCGTGGATCTCTTTGCTAGCCTTATTTCTGTGGAATCTGAGAACAGATATTTCGGATCCCTTTGAAGACTATATGGCCAAAGGAAATATCATCCGATAACAAAGAGAAAGAAGCTTTCTGAGAAACTTCTTTGTGTTCTGTGAAATCATCTCACAGAGTTACAGCTTTCCCCTCAAGAAGCCTTTCGCTAAGACAGTTCTTGTGGAATTGGCAAAGTAATATTTGGAAGCCCATAGAGGGCTATGGTGAAAAAGGAAATATCCTCAGATGAAATCTGGAAAGAAGCTTTCTGAGAAACTGCTTAGTGTTCTGTTCATTCATCTCACAGAGTTACATCTGTATTTCGTGGATCTCTTTGCTAGCCTCATTTCTGTGGAATCTGAGAACAGATATTTCGGATCCCTTTGAAGACTACAGGGCCAAAGGAAATATCCTCCTATAACAAAGAGAAAGAAGCTTTCTGAGAAACTTCTTCGTGTTCTGTGAAATCATCACACAGAGTTACAGCTTTCCCCTCAAGAAGCCTTTCGCTAAGACAGTTCTTGTGGAATTGGCAAAGTGATATTTGGAACCCCATAGAGGTCTATGGTGAAAAAGGAAATATCCTCAGATGAAATCTGGAAAGAAGCTTTCTGAGAAACTGCTCTGTGATGTGTGACTTCCACTCAGAGAGTTACATCTGTATTTCGTGGATCTCTTTGCTAGCCTTATTTCTGTGGAATCTGAGAACAGATATTTCGGATCCCTTTGAAGACTATAGGGCCAAAGGAAATATCCTCTGATAACAAAGAGAAAGAAGCTTTCTGAGAAACTTCTTTGTGTTCTGTGAAATCATCTCACAGAGTTACAGATTTCCCCTCAAGAAGCCTTTCGCTAAGACAGTTCTTGTGGAATTGGCAAAGTGATATTTGGAAGCCCATAGAGGGCTATGGTGAAAAAGGAAATATCCTCAGATGAAATCTGGAAAGAAGCTTTCTGAGAAACTGCTTAGTGTTCTGTTCATTCATCTCACAGAGTTACATCTGTGTTTCGTGGATCTCTTTGCTAGCCTTATTTCTGTGGAATCTGAGAACAGATATTTCGGATCCCTTTGAAGACTATAGGGCCAAAGGAAATATCCTCCGATAACAAAGAGAAAGAAGCTTTCTGAGAAACTTCTTTGTGTTCTGTGAAATCATCTCACAGAGTTACAGCTTTCCCCTCAAGAAGCCTTTCGCCAAGACAGTTCTTGTGGAATTGGCAAAGTGATAATTGGAAGCCCATAGAGGGCTATGGTGAAAAAGGAAATATCCTCAGATGAAATCTGGAAAGAAGCTTTCTGAGAAACTGCTTAGTGTTCTGTTCATTCATCTCACAGAGTTACATCTGTATTTCGTGGATCTCTTTGCTAGCCTTATTTCTGTGGAATCTGAGAACAGATATTTCGGATCCCTTTGAAGACTATATGGCCAAAGGAAATATCCTCCGATAACAAAGAGAAAGAAGCTTTCTGAGAAACTTCTTTGTGTTCTGTGAAATCATCTCACAGAGTTACAGCTTTACCCTCAAGAAGCCTTTCGCTAAGACAGTTCTTGTGGAATTGGCAAAGTGATATTTGGAAGCCCATAGAGGGCTATGGTGAAAAAGGAAATATCCTCAGATGAAATCTGGAAAGAAGCTTTCTGAGAAACTGCTTAGTGTTCTGTTCATTCATCTCACAGAGTTACATCTGTGTTTCGTGGATCTCTTTGCTAGCCTTATTTCTGTGGAATCTGAGAACAGATATTTCGGATCCCTTTGAAGACTATAGGGCCAAAGGAAATATCCTCCGATAACAAAGAGAAAGAAGCTTTCTGAGAAACTTCTTTGTGTTCTGTGAAATCATCTCACAGAGTTACAGCTTTCCCCTCAAGAAGCCTTTCGCTAAGACAGTTCTTGTGGAATTGGCAAAGTAATATTTGGAAGCCCATAGAGGGCTATGGTGAAAAAGGAAACATCCACAGAGGAAATCTGGAAAGAAGCTTTGTGAGAAACTGCTCTGTGATGTGTGACTTCCACTCACCGAGTTACATCTGTATTTCGTGGATCTCTTTGCTAGCCTTATTTCTGTGGAATCTGAGAACAGATATTTTGGATCCCTTTGAAGACTATAGGGCCAAAGGAAATATCCTCTGATAACAAAGAGAAAGAAGCTTTCTGAGAAACTTCTTTGTGTTCTGTGAAATCATCTCACAGAGTTACAGCTTTCCCCTCAAGAAGCCTTTCGCTAAGACAGTTCTTGTGGAATTGGCAAAGTGATATTTGGAAGCCCATAGAGGGCTATGGTGAAAAAGGAAATATCCTCAGATGAAATCTGGAAAGAAGCTTTCTGAGAAACTGCTTAGTGTTCTGTTCATTCATCTCACAGAGTTACATCTGTGTTTCGTGGATCTCTTTGCTAGCCTTATTTCTGTGGAATCTGAGAACAGATATTTCGGATCCCTTTGAAGACTATATGGCCAAAGGAAATATCATCCGATAACAAAGAGAAAGAAGCTTTCTGAGAAACTTCTTTGTGTTCTGTGAAATCATCTCACAGAGTTACAGCTTTCCCCTCAAGAAGCCTTTCGCCAAGACAGTTCTTGTGGAATTGGCAAAGTGATATTTGGAAGCCCGTAGAGGGCTATGGTGAAAAAGGAAATATCCTCAGATGAAATCTGGAAAGAAGCTTTCTGAGAAACTGCTTAGTGTTCTGTTCATTCATCTCATGGAATTACATCTGTGTTTCGTGGATCTCTTTGCTAGCCTTATTTCTGTGGAATCTGAGAACAGATATTTCGGATCCCTTTGAAGACTATAGGGCCAAAGGAAATATCCTGCGATAACAGAGAGAAAGAAGCTTTCTGAGAAACTTCTTTGTGTTCTGTGAAATCATCTCACAGAGTTACAGCTTTCCCCTCAAGAAGCCTTTCGCTAAGACAGTTCTTGCGGAATTGGCAAAGTGATATTTGGAAGCCCATAGAGGGCTGTGGTGAAAAAGGAAATATCCTCAGATGAAATCTGGAAAGAAGCTTTCTGAGAAACTGCTTAGTGTTCTGTTCATTCATCTCACAGAGTTACATCTGTATTTCGTGGATCTCTTTGCTAGCCTTATTTCTGTGGAATCTGAGAACAGATATTTCGGATCCCTTTGAAGACTATAGGGCCAAAGGAAATATCCTTCGATAACAAAGAGAAAGAAGCTTTCTGAGAAACTTCTTTGTGTTCTGTGAAATCATCTCACAGAGTTACAGCTTTCCCCTCAAGAAGCCTTTCGCTAAGACAGTTCTTGTGGAATTGGCAAAGTGATATTTGGAAGCCCATAGAGGGCTATGGTGAAAAAGGAAATATCCTGAGATGAAATCTGGAAAGAAGCTTTCTGAGAAACTGCTTAGTGTTCTGTTCATTCATCTCACAGAGTTACATCTGTATTTCGTGGATCTCTTTGCTAGTCTTATTTCTGTGGAATCTGAGAACAGATATTTCGGATCCCTTTGAAGACTATAGGGCCAAAGGAAATATCCTGCGATAACAAAGAGAAAGAAGATTTCTGAGAAACTTCTTTGTGTTCTGTGAAATCATCTCACAGAGTTACAGCTTTCCCCTCAAGAAGCCTTTCGCTAAGACAGTTCTTGTGGAATTGGCAAAGTGATATTTGGAAACCCATAGACGGCTATGGTGAAAAAGGAAATATCCTCAGCTGAAATCTGGAAAGAAGCTTTCGGAGAAACTGCTTAGTGTTCTGTTCATTCACCTCACAGAGTTACATCTGTATTTTGTGGATCTCTTTGCTAGCCTTATTTCTGTGGAATCTGAGAACAGATAATTCGGATCCCTTTGAAGACTATATGGCCAAAGGAAATATCATCAGATAACAAAGAGAAAGAAGCTTTCTGAGAAACTTCTTTGTGTTCTGTGAAATCATCTCACAGAGTTACAGCTTTCCCCTCAAGAAGCCTTTCGCTAAGACAGTTCTTGTGGAATTGGCAAAGTGATATTTGGAAGCCCATAGAGGGCTATGGTGAAAAAGGAAATATCCTCAGATGAAATCTGGAAAGAAGCTTTCTGAGAAACTGCTCTGTGATGTGTGACTTCCACTCAGAGAGTTACATCTGTATTTCGTGGATCTCTTTGCTAGCCTTATTTCTGTGGAATATGAGAACAGATATTTCGGATCCCTTTGAAGACTATAGGGCCAAAGGAAATATCCTCTGATAACAAAGAGAAAGAAGCTTTCTGAGAAACTTCTTTGTGTTCTGTGAAATCATCTCACAGAGTTACAGATTTCCCCTCAAGAAGCCTTTCGCTAAGACAGTTCTTGTGGAATTGGCAAAGTGATATTTGGAAGCTATAGAGGGCTATGGTGAAAAAGGAAATATCCTCAGATGAAATCTGGAAAGAAGCTTTCTGAGAAACTGCTTAGTGTTCTGTTCATTCATCTCACAGAGTTACATCTGTGTTTCGTGGATCTCTTTGCTAGCCTTATTTCTGTGGAATCTGAGAACAGATATTTCTGATCCCTTTGAAGACTATAGGGCCAAAGGAAATATCCTGCGATAACAAAGAGAAAGAAGCTTTCTGAGAAACTTCTTTGTGTTCTGTGAAATCATCTCACAGAGTTACAGCTTTCCCCTCAAGAAGCCTTTCGCTAAGACAGTTCTTGTGGAATTGGCAAAGTGATATTTGGAAGCCCATAGAGGGCTATGGTGAAAAAGGAAATATCCTGAGATGAAATCTGGAAAGAAGCTTTCTGAGAAACTGCTTAGTGTTCTGTTCATTCATCTCACAGAGTTACATCTGTGTTTCGTGGATCTCTTTGCTAGCCTTATTTCTGTGGAATCTGAGAACAGATATTTCGGATCCCTTTGAAGACTATATGGCCAAAGGAAATATCATCCGATAACAAAGAGAAAGAAGCTTTCTGAGAAACTTCTTTGTGTTCTGTGAAATCATCACACAGAGTTACAGCTTTCCCCTCAAGAAGCCTTTCGCTAAGACAGTTCTTGTGGAATTGGCAAAGTAATATTTGGAAGCCCATAGAGGGCTATGGTGAAAAAGGAAATATCCTCAGATGAAATCTGGAAAGAAGCTTTCTGAGAAACTGCTTAGTGTTCTGTTCATTCATCTCACAGAGTTACATCTGTATTTCGTGGATCTCTTTGCTAGCCTCATTTCTGTGGAATCTGAGAACAGATATTTCGGATCCCTTTGAAGACTACAGGGCCAAAGGAAATATCCTCCTATAACAAAGAGAAAGAAGCTTTCTGAGAAACTTCTTCGTGTTCTGGAAATCATCACACAGAGTTACAGCTTTCCCCTCAAGAAGCCTTTCGCTAAGACAGTTCTTGTGGAATTGGCAAAGTAATATTTGGAAGCCCATAGAGGGCTATGGTGAAAAAGGAAATATCCTCAGATGAAATCTGGAAAGAAGCTTTCTGAGAAACTGCTCTGTGATGTGTGACTTCCACTCACAGAGTTACATCTGTATTTCGTGGATCTCTTTGCTAGCCTTATTTCTGTGGAATATGAGAACAGATATTTCGGATCCCTTTGAAGACTATAGGGCCAAAGGAAATATCCTCTGATAACAAAGAGAAAGAAGCTTTCTGAGAAACTTCTTTGTGTTCTGTGAAATCATCTCACAGAGTTACAGCTTTCCCCTCAAGAAGCCTTTCGCTAAGACAGTTCTTGTGGAATTGGCAAAGTGATATTTGGAAGCCCATAGAGGGCTATGGTGAAAAAGGAAATATCCTCAGATGAAATCTGGAAAGAAGCTTTCTGAGAAACTGCTTAGTGTTCTGTTCATTCATCTCACAGAGTTACATCTGTGTTTCGTGGATCTCTTTGCTAGCCTTATTTCTGTGGAATCTGAGAACAGATATTTCGGATCCCTTTGAAGACTATATGGCCAAAGGAAATATCATCCGATAACAAAGAGAAAGAAGCTTTCTGAGAAACTTCTTTGTGTTCTGTGAAATCATCTCACAGAGTTACAGCTTTCCCCTCAAGAAGCCTTTCGCCAAGACAGTTCTTGTGGAATTGGCAAAGTGATATTTGGAAGCCCGTAGAGGGCTATGGTGAAAAAGGAAATATCCTCAGATGAAATCTGAAAAGAAGCTTTCTGAGAAACTGCTCTGTGATGTGTGACTTCCACTCACAGAGTTACATCTGTATTTCGTGGATCTCTTTGCTAGCCTTATTTCTGTGGAATCTGAGAACAGATATTTTGGATCCCTTTGAAGACTATAGGGCCAAAGGAAATATCCTCTGATAACAAAGAGAAAGAAGCTTTCTGAGAAACTTCTTTGTGTTCTGTGAAATCATCTCACAGAGTTACAGCTTTCCCCTCAAGAAGCCTTTCGCTAAGACAGTTCTTGTGGAATTGGCAAAGTGATATTTGGAAGCCCGTAGAGGGCTATGGTGAAAAAGGAAATATCCTCAGATGAAATCTGGAAAGAAGCTTTCTGAGAAACTGCTTAGAGTTCTGTTCATTCATCTCACAGAGTTACATCTGTGTTTCGTGGATCTCTTTGCTAGCCTTATTTCTGTGGAATCTGAGAACAGATATTTCGGATCCCTTTGAAGACTATATGGCCAAAGGAAATATCATCCGATAACAAAGAGAAAGAAGCTTTCTGAGAAACTTCTTTGTGTTCTGTGAAATCATCTCACAGAGTTACAGCTTTCCCCTCAAGAAGCCTTTCGCCAAGACAGTTCTTGTGTATTGGCAAAGTGATATTTGGAAGCCCGTAGAGGGCTATGGTGAAAAAGGAAATATCCTCAGATGAAATCTTGAAAGAAGCTTTCTGAGAAACTGCTTAGTGTTCTGTTCATTCATCTCATAGAATTACATCTGTGTTTCGTGGATCTCTTTGCTAGCCTTATTTCTGTGGAATCTGAGAACAGATATTTCGGATCCCTTAGAAGACTATAGGGCCAAAGGAAATATCCTCTGATAACATAGAGAAACAAGCTTTCTGAGAAACTTCTTTGTGTTCTGTGAAATCATCTCACAGAGTTACAGCTTTCCCCTCAAGAAGCCTTTCGCTAAGACAGTTCTTGTGGAATTGGCAAAGTGATATTTGGAAGCCCGTAGAGGGCTATGGTGAAAAAGGAAATATCCTCAGATGAAATCTGGAAAGAAGCTTTCTGAGAAACTGCTTAGTGTTCTGTTCACTCATATCACAGAGTTACATCTGTATTTCGTGGATCTCTTTGCTAGCCTTATTTCTGTGGAATCTGAGAACAGATATTTCGGATCCCTTTGAAGACTATAGGGCCAAAGGAAATATCCTGCGATAACAAAGAGAAAGAAGCTTTCTGAGAAACTTCTTTGTGTTCTGTGAAATCATCTCACAGAGTTACAGCTTTCCCCTCAAGAAGCCTTTCGCTAAGACAGTTCTTGTGGATTTGGCAAAGTGATATTTGGAAGCCCATAGAGGGCTATGGTGAAAAAGGAAATATCCTCAGATGAAATCTGGAAAGAAGCTTTCTGAGAAACTGCTCTGTGATGTGTGACTTCCACTCAGAGAGTTACATCTGTATTTCGTGGATCTCTTTGCTAGCCTTATTTCTGTGGAATCTGAGAACAGATATTTCGGATCCCTTTGAAGACTATAGGGCCAAAGGAAATATCCTCTGATAACAAAGAGAAAGAAGCTTTCTGAGAAACTTCTTTGTGTTCTGTGAAATCATCTCACAGAGTTACAGATTTCCCCTCAAGAAGCCTTTCGCTAAGACAGTTCTTGTGGAATTGGCAAAGTGATATTTGGAAGCCCATAGAGGGCTATGGTGAAAAAGGAAATATCCTCAGATGAAATCTGGAAAGAAGCTTTCTGAGAAACTGCTTAGTGTTCTGTTCATTCATCTCACAGAGTTACATCTGTGTTTCGTGGATCTCTTAGCTAGCCTTATTTCTGTGGAATCTGAGAACAGATATTTCGGATCCCTTTGAAGACTACAGGGCCAAAGGAAATATCATCCGATAACAAAGAGAAGGAAGCTTTCTGAGAAACTTCTTTGTGTTCTGTGAAAAAATCTCACAGAGTTACAGCTTTCCCCTCAAGAAGCCTTTCGCTAAGACAGTTCTTGTGGAATTGGCAAAGTGATATTTGGAAGCCCATAGAGGGCTATGGTGAAAAAGGAAATATCCTCAGATGAAATCTGGAAAGAAGCTTTCTGAGAAACTGCTTAGTGTTCTGTTCATTCATCTCACAGAGTTACATCTGTGTTTCGTGGATCTCTTTGCTAGCCTTATTTCTGTGGAATCTGAGAACAGATATTTCGGATCCCTTTGAAGACTATATGGCCAAAGGAAATATCATCCGATAACAAAGAGAAAGAAGCTTTCTGAGAAACTTCTTTGTGTTCTGTGAAATCATCTCACAGAGTTACAGCTTTCCCCTCAAGAAGCCTTTCGCCAAGACAGTTCTTGTGGAATTGGCAAAGTGATATTTGGAAGCCCGTAGAGGGCTACGGTGAAAAAGGAAATATCCTCAGATGAAATCTGGAAAGAAGCTTTCTGAGAAACTGCTTAGTGTTCTGTTCATTCATCTCATAGAATTACATCTGTGTTTCGTGGATCTCTTTGCTAGCCTTATTTCTGTGGAATCTGAGAACAGATATTTCGGATCCCTTTGAAGACTATAGGGCCAAAGGAAATATCCTCCGATAACAAAGAGAAAGAAGCTTTCTGAGAAACTTCTTTGTGTTCTGTGAAATCATCTCACAGAGTTACAGCTTTCCCCTCAAGAAGCCTTTCGCTAAGACAGTTCTTGTGGAATTGGCAAAGTGATATTTGGAAGCCCATAGAGGGCTATGGTGAAAAAGGAAATATCCTCAGATGAAATCTGGAAAGAAGCTTTCTGAGAAACTGCTTAGTGTTCTGTTCATTCATCTCACAGAGTTACATCTGCATTTCGTGGATCTCTTTGCTAGCCTCATTTCTGTGGAATCTGAGAACAGATATTTCGGATCCCTTTGAAGACTACAGGGCCAAAGGAAATATCCTCCTATAACAAAGAGAAAGAAGCTTTCTGAGAAACTTCTTTGTGTTCTGTGAAATCATCACACAGAGGTACAACTTTCCCCTCAAGAAGCCTTTCGCTAAGACAGTTCTTGTGGAATTGGCAAAGTGATATTTGGAAGCCCATAGAGGGCTATGGTGAAAAAGGAAATATCCTCAGATGAAATCTGGAAAGAAGCTTTCTGAGAAACTGCTTAGTGTTCTGTTCATTCATCTCACAGAGTTACATCTGTGTTTCGTGGATCTCTTTGCTAGCCTTATTTCTGTGGAATCTGAGAACAGATATTTCGGATCCCTTTGAAGACTATAGGGCCAAAGGAAATATCCTCCGATAACAAAGAGAAAGAAGCTTTCTGAGAAACTTCTTTGTGTTCTGTGAAATCATCTCACAGAGTTACAGCTTTCCCCTCAAGAAGCCTTTCGCTAAGACAGTTCTTGTGGAATTGGCAAAGTGATATTTGGAAGCCCATAGAGGTCTATGGTGAAAAAGGAAATATCCTCAGATGAAATCTGGAAAGAAGCTTTCTGAGAAACTGCTCTGTGATGTGTGACTTCCACTCACAGAGTTACACCTGTATTTCGTGGATCTCTTTGCTAGCCTTATTTCTGTGGAATCTGAGAACAGATATTTTGGATCCCTTTGAAGAATAGGGCCAAAGGAAATATCCTCTGATAACAAAGAGAAAGAAGCTTTCTGAGAAACTTCTTTGTGTTCTGTGAAATCATCTCACAGAGTTACAGCTTTCCCCTCAAGAAGCCTTTCGCTAAGACAGTTCTTGTGGAATTGGCAAAGTGATATTTGGAAGCCCATAGAGGGCTATGGTGAAAAAGGAAATATCCTCAGATGAAATCTGGAAAGAAGCTTTCTGAGAAACTGCTTAGTGTTCTGTTCATTCATCTCACAGAGTTACATCTGTGTTTCGTGGATCTCTTTGCTAGCCTTATTTCTGTGGAATCTGAGAACAGATATTTCGGATCCCTTTGAAGACTATAGGGCCAAAGGAAATATCCTCCGATAACAAAGAGAAAGAAGCTTTCTGAGAAACTTCTTTGTGTTCTGTGAAATCATCTCACAGAGTTACAGCTTTCCCCTCAAGAAGCCTTTCGCTAAGACAGTTCTTTTGGAATTGGCAAAGTGATATTTGGAAGCCCATAGAGGGCTATGGTGAAAAAGGAAATATCCTCAGATGAAATCTGGAAAGAAGCTTTCTGAGAAACTGCTTAGTGTTCTGTTCATTCATCTCACAGAGTTACATCTGTGTTTCGTGGATCTCTTTGCTAGCCTTATTTCTGTGGAATCTGAGAACAGATATTTCGGATCCCTTTGAAGACTATATGGCCAAAGGAAATATCATCCGATAACAAAGAGAAAGAAGCTTTCTGAGAAACTTCTTTGTGTTCTGTGAAATCATCTCACAGAGTTACAGCTTTCCCCTCAAGAAGCCTTTCGCCAAGACAGTTCTTGTGGAATTGGCAAAGTGATATTTGGAAGCCCATAGAGGGCTATGGTGAAAAAGGAAATATCCTCAGATGAAATCTGGAAAGAAGCTTTCTGAGAAACTGCTCTGTGATGTGTGACTTCCACTCACAGAGTTACATCTCTGTTTCGTGGATCTTCTTGCTAGCCTTATTTCTGTGGAATCTGAGAACAGATATTTCGGATCCCTTTGAAGACTATAGGGCCAAAGGAAATATCCTCTGATAACAAAGAGAAAGAAGCTTTCTGAGAAACTTCCTTGTGTTCTGTGAAATCATCTCACAGACTTACAGCTTTCCCCTCAAGAAGCCTTTCGCTAAGACAGTTCTTGTGGAATTGGCAAAGTGATATTTGGAAGCCCATAGAGGGCTATGGTGAAAAAGGAAATATCCTCAGATGAAATCTGGAAAGAAGCTTTCTGAGAAACTCCTTCGTGTTCTGTTCATTCATCTCACAGAGTTACATCTGTATTTCGTGGATCTCTTTGCTAGCCTTATTTCTGTGGAATCTGAGAACATATATTTCGAATCCCTTTGAAGACTATAGGGCCAAAGGAAATATCCTCCGATAACAAAGAGAAAGAAGCTTTCTGAGAAACTTCTTTGTGTTCTGTGAAATCATCACACAGAGTTACAGCTTTCCCCTCAAGAAGCCTTTCGCTAAGACAGTTCTTGTGGAATTGGCAAAGTAATATTTGGAAGCCCATAGAGGGCTATGGTGAAAAAGGAAACATCCACAAAGGAAATCTGGAAAGAAGCTTTCTGAGAAACTGCTCTGTGATGTGTGACTTCCACTCACAGAGTTACATCTGTATTTCGTGGATCTCTTTGCTAGCCTTATTTCTGTGGAATCTGAGAACAGATATTTTGGATCCCTTTGAAGACTATAGGGCCAAAGGAAATATCCTCTGGTAACAAAGAGAAAGAAGCTTTCTGAGAAACTTCTTTGTGTTCTGTGAAATCATCTCACAGAGTTACAGCTTTCCCCTCAAGAAGCCTTTCGCTAAGACAGTTCTTGTGGAATTGGCAAAGTGATATTTGGAAGCCCATAGAGGGCTATGGTGAAAAAGGAAATATCCTCAGATGAAATCTGGAAAGAAGCTTTCTGAGAAACTGCTTAGTGTTCTGTTCATTCATCTCACAGAGTTACATCTGTGTTTCGTGGATCTCTTTGCTAGCCTTATTTCTGTGGAATCTGAGAACAGATATTTCGGATCCCTTTGAAGACTATATGGCCAAAGGAAATATCATCCGATAACAAAGAGAAAGAAGCTTTCTGAGAAACTTCTTTGTGTTCTGTGAAATCATCTCACAGAGTTACAGCTTTCCCCTCAAGAAGCCTTTCGCCAAGACAGTTCTTGTGGAATTTGCAAAGTGATATTTGGAAGCCCATAGAGGGCTATGGTGAAAAAGGAAATATCCTCAGATGAAATCTGGAAAGAAGCTTTCTGAGAAACTGCTCTGTGATGTGTGACTTCCACTCACAGAGTTACATCTCTATTTCGTGGATCTTCTTGCTAGCCTTATTTCTGTGGAATCTGAGAACAGATATTTCGGATCCCTTTGAAGACTATAGGGCCAAAGGAAATATCCTCTGATAACAAAGAGAAAGAAGCTTTCTGAGAAACTTCTTTGTGTTCTGTGAAATCATCTCACAGAGTTACAGCTTTCCCCTCAAGAAGCCTTTCGCTAAGACAGTTCTTGTGGAATTGGCAAAGTGATATTTGGAAGCCCATAGAGGGCTATGGAGAAAAAGGAAATATCCTCAGATGAAATCTGGAAAGAAGCTTTCTGAGAAACTGCTTCGTGTTCTGTTCATTCATCTCACAGAGTTACATCTGTATTTCGTGGATCTCCTTGCTAGCCTTATTTCTGTGGAATCTGAGAACATATATTTCGGATCCCTTTGAAGACTATAGGGCCAAAGGAAATATCCTCCGATAACAAAGAGAAAGAAGCTTTCTGAGAAACTTCTTTGTGTTCTGTGAAATCATCACACAGAGTTACAGCTTTCCCCTCAAGAAGCCTTTCGCTAAGACAGTTCTTGTGGAATTGGCAAAGTAATATTTGGAAGCCCAAAGAGGGCTATGGTGAAAAAGGAAACATCCACAGAGGAAATCTGGAAAGAAGCTTTCTGAGAAACTGCTCTGTGATGTGTGACTTCCACTCACAGAGTTACATCTGTATTTCGTGGATCTCTTTGCTAGCCTTATTTCTGTGGAATCTGAGAACAGATATTTTGGATCCCTTTGAAGACTATAGGGCCAAAGGAAATATCCTCTGATAACAAAGAGAAAGAAGCTTTCTGAGAAACTTCTTTGTGTTCTGTGAAATCATCTCACAGAGTTACAGCTTTCCCCTCAAGAAGCCTTTCGCTAAGACTGTTCTTGTGGAATTGGCAAAGTGATATTTGGAAGCCCATAGAGGGCTATGGTGAAAAAGGAAATATCCTCAGATGAAATCTGGAAAGAAGCTTTCTGAGAAACTGCTTAGTGTTCTGTTCATTCATCTCACAGAGTTACATCTGTGTTTCGTGGATCTCTTTGCTAGCCTTATTTCTGTGGAATCTGAGAACAGATATTTCGGATCCCTTTGAAGACTATATGGCCAAAGGAAATATCATCCGATAACAAAGAGAAAGAAGCTTTCTGAGAAACTTCTTTGTGTTCTGTGAAATCATCTCACAGAGTTACAGCTTTCCCCTCAAGAAGCCTTTCGCCAAGACAGTTCTTGTGGAATTGGCAAAGTGATATTTGGAAGCCCATAGAGGGCTATGGTGAAAAAGGAAATATCCTCAGATGAAATCTGGAAAGAAGCGTTCTGAGAAACTGCTCTGTGATGTGTGACTTCCACTCACAGAGTTACATCTCTATTTCGTGGATCTTCTTGCTAGCCTTATTTCTGTGGAATCTGAGAACAGATATTTCGGATCCCTTTGAAGACTATAGGGCCAAAGGAAATATCCTCTGATAACAAAGAGAAAGAAGCTTTCTGAGAAACTTCTTTGTGTTCTGTGAAATCATCTCACAGAGTTACAGCTTTCCCCTCAAGAAGCCTTTCGCTAAGACAGTTCTTGTGGAATTGGCAAAGTGATATTTGGAAGCCCATAGAGGGCTATGGAGAAAAAGGAAATATCCTCAGATGAAATCTGGAAAGAAGCTTTCTGAGAAACTGCTTCGTGTTCTGTTCATTCATCTCACAGAGTTACATCTGTATTTCGTGGATCTCCTTGCTAGCCTTATTTCTGTGGAATCTGAGAACATATATTTCGGATCCCTTTGAAGACTATAGGGCCAAAGGAAATATCCTCCGATAACAAAGAGAAAGAAGCTTTCTGAGAAACTTCTTTGTGTTCTGTGAAATCATCTCACAGAGTTACAGCTTTCCCCTCAAGAAGCCTTTCGCCAAGACAGTTCTTGTGGAATTTGCAAAGTGATATTTGGAAGCCCATAGAGGGCTATGGTGAAAAAGGAAATATCCTCAGATGAAATCTGGAAAGAAGCTTTCTGAGAAACTGCTCTGTGATGTGTGACTTCCACTCACAGAGTTACATCTCTATTTCGTGGATCTTCTTGCTAGCCTTATTTCTGTGGAATCTGAGAACAGATATTTCGGATCCCTTTGAAGACTATAGGGCCAAAGGAAATATCCTCTGATAACAAAGAGCAAGAAGCTTTCTGAGAAACTTCTTTGTGTTCTGTGAAATCATCTCACAGAGTTACAGCTTTCCCCTCAAGAAGCCTTTCGCTAAGACAGTTCTTGTGGAATTGGCAAAGTGATATTTGGAAGCCCATAGAGGGCTATGGAGAAAAAGGAAATATCCTGAGATGAAATCTGGAAAGAAGCTTTCTGAGAAACTGCTTCGTGTTCTGTTCATTCATCTCACAGAGTTACATCTGTATTTCGTGGATCTCCTTGCTAGCCTTATTTCTGTGGAATCTGAGAACAGATATTTCGGATCCCTTTGAAGACTATAGGGCCAAAGGAAATATCCTCCGATAACAAAGAGAAAGAAGCTTTCTGAGAAACTTCTTTGTGTTCTGTGAAATCATCACACAGAGTTACAGCTTTCCCCTCAAGAAGCCTTTCGCTAAGACAGTTCTTGTGGAATTGGCAAAGTAATATTTGGAAGCCCAAAGAGGGCTATGGTGAAAAAGGAAACATCCACAGAGGAAATCTGGAAAGAAGCTTTCTGAGAAACTGCTCTGTGATGTGTGACTTCCACTCACAGAGTTACATCTGTATTTCGTGGATCTCTTTGCTAGCCTTATTTCTGTGGAATCTGAGAACAGATATTTTGGATCCCTTTGAAGACTATAGGGCCAAAGGAAATATCCTCTGATAACAAAGAGAAAGAAGCTTTCTGAGAAACTTCTTTGTGTTCTGTGAAATCATCTCACAGAGTTACAGCTTTCCCCTCAAGAAGCCTTTCGCTAAGACTGTTCTTGTGGAATTGGCAAAGTGATATTTGGAAGCCCATAGAGGGCTATGGTGAAAAAGGAAATATCCTCAGATGAAATCTGGAAAGAAGCTTTCTGAGAAACTGCTTAGTGTTCTGTTCATTCATCTCACAGAGTTACATCTGTGTTTCGTGGATCTCTTTGCTAGCCTTATTTCTGTGGAATCTGAGAACAGATATTTCGGATCCCTTTGAAGACTATATGGCCAAAGGAAATATCATCCGATAACAAAGAGAAAGAAGCTTTCTGAGAAACTTCTTTGTGTTCTGTGAAATCATCTCACAGAGTTACAGCTTTCCCCTCAAGAAGCCTTTCGCCAAGACAGTTCTTGTGGAATTGGCAAAGTGATATTTGGAAGCCCATAGAGGGCTATGGTGAAAAAGGAAATATCCTCAGATGAAATCTGGAAAGAAGCGTTCTGAGAAACTGCTCTGTGATGTGTGACTTCCACTCACAGAGTTACATCTCTATTTCGTGGATCTTCTTGCTAGCCTTATTTCTGTGGAATCTGAGAACAGATATTTCGGATCCCTTTGAAGACTATAGGGCCAAAGGAAATATCCTCTGATAACAAAGAGAAAGAAGCTTTCTGAGAAACTTCTTTGTGATCTGTGAAATCATCTCACAGAGTTACAGCTTTCCCCTCAAGAAGCCTTTCGCTAAGACAGTTCTTGTGGAATTGGCAAAGTGATATTTGGAAGCCCATAGAGGGCTATGGAGAAAAAGGAAATATCCTCAGATGAAATCTGGAAAGAAGCTTTCTGAGAAACTGCTTCGTGTTCTGTTCATTCATCTCACAGAGTTACATCTGTATTTCGTGGATCTCTTTGCTAGCCTTATTTCTGTGGAATCTGAGAACATATATTTCGGACCCCTTTGAAGACTAAAGGGCCAAAGGAAATATCCTCCGATAACAAAGAGAAAGAAGCTTTCTGAGAAACTTCTTTGTGTTCTGTGAAATCATCACACAGAGTTACAGCTTTCCCCTCAAGAAGCCTTTCGCTAAGACAGTTCTTGTGGAATTGGCAAAGTAATATTTGGAAGCCCATAGAGGGCTATGGTGAAAAAGGAAACATCCACAGAGGAAATCTGGAAAGAAGCTTTCTGAGAAACTGCTCTGTGATGTGTGACTTCCACTCACAGAGTTACATCTGTATTTCGTGGATCTCTTTGCTAGCCTTATTTCTGTGGAATCTGAGAACAGATATTTTGGATCCCTTTGAAGACTATAGGGCCAAAGGAAATATCCTCTGATAACAAAGAGAAAGAAGCTTTCTGAGAAACTTCTTTGTGTTCTGTGAAATCATCTCACAGAGTTACAGCTTTCCCCTCAAGAAGCCTTTCGCTAAGACAGTTCTTGTGGAATTGGCAAAGTGATATTTGGAAGCCCATAGAGGGCTATGGTGAAAAAGGAAATATCCTCAGATGAAATCTGGAAAGAAGCTTTCTGAGAAACTGCTTAGTGTTCTGTTCATTCATCTCACAGAGTTACATCTGTGTTTCGTGGATCTCTTTGCTAGCCTTATTTCTGTGGAATCTGAGAACAGATATTTCGGATCCCTTTGAAGACTATAGGGCCAAAGGAAATATCCTCCGATAACAAAGAAAAAGAAGCTTTCTGAGAAACTTCTTTGTGTTCTGTCAAATCATCTCACAGAGTTACAGCTTTCCCCTCAAGAAGCCTTTGGCTAAGACAGTTCTTGTGGAATTGGCAAAGTGATATTTGGAAGCCCATAGAGGGCTATGGTGAAAAAGGAAATATCCTCAGATGAAATCTGGAAAGAAGCTTTCTGAGAAACTGCTTAGTGTTCTGTTCATTCATCTCACAGAGTTACATCTGTGTTTCGTGGATCTCTTTGCTAGCCTTATTTCTGTGGAATCTGAGAACAGATATTTCGGATCCCTTTGAAGACTATATGGCCAAAGGAAATATCATCCGATAACAAAGAGAAAGAAGCTTTCTGAGAAACTTCTTTGTGTTCTGTGAAATCATCTCACAGAGTTACAGCTTTCCCCTCAAGAAGCCTTTCGCCAAGACAGTTCTTGTGGAATTGGCAAAGTGATATTTGGAAGCCCGTAGAGGGCTATGGTGAAAAAGGAAATATCCTCAGATGAAATCTGGAAAGAAGCTTTCTGAGAAACTGCTTAGTGTTCTGTTCATTCATCTCATAGAATTACATCTGTGTTTCGTGGATCTCTTTGCTAGCCTTATTTCTGTGGAATCTGAGAACAGGTATTTCGGATCCCTTTGAAGACTATAGGGCCAAAGGAAATATCCTGCGATAACAAAGAGAAAGAAGCTTTCTGAGAAACTTCTTTGTGTTCTGTGAAATCATCTCACAGAGTAACAGCTTTCCCCTCAAGAAGCCTTTCGCTAAGACAGTTCTTGTGGAATTGGCAAAGTGATATTTGGAAGCCCATAGAGGGCTATGGTGAAAAAGGAAATATCCTCAGATGAAATCTGGAAAGAAGCTTTCTGAGAAACTGCTTAGTGTTCTGTTCATTCATCTCACAGAGTTACATCTGTGTTTCGTGGATCTCTTTGCTAGCCTTATTTCTGTGGAATCTGAGAACAGATATTTCGGATCCCTTTGAAGACTATATGGCCAAAGGAAATATCATCCGATAACAAAGAGAAAGAAGCTTTCTGAGAAACTTCTTTGTGTTCTGTGAAATCATCTCACAGAGTTACAGCTTTCCCCTCAAGAAGCCTTTCGCTAAGACAGTTCTTGTGGAATTGGCAAAGTGATATTTGGAAGCCCATAGAGGGCTATGGTGAAAAAGGAAATATCCTCAGATGAAATCTGAAAAGAAGCTTTCAGAGAAACTGCTCTGTGATGTGTGACTTCCACTCAGAGAGTTACATCTGTATTTCGTGGATCTCTTTGCTAGCCTTATTTCTGTGGAATATGAGAACAGATATTTCGGATCCCTTTGAAGACTATAGGGCCAAAGGAAATATCCTCTGATAACAAAGAGAAAGAAGCTTTCTGAGAAACTTCTTTGTGTTCTGTGAAATCATCTCACAGAGTTACAGATTTCCCCTCAAGAAGCCTTTCGCTAAGACAGTTCTTGTGGAATTGGCAAAGTGATATTTGGAAGCCCATAGAGGGCTATGGTGAAAAAGGAAATATCCTCAGATGAAATCTGGAAAGAAGCTTTCTGAGAAACTGCTTAGTGTTCTGTTCATTCATCTCACAGAGTTACATCTGTATTTTGTGGATCTCTTTGCTAGCCTTATTTCTGTGGAATCTGAGAACAGATATTTCGGATCCCTTTGAAGACTATAGGGCCAAAGGAAATATCCTCCGATAACAAAGAGAAAGAAGCTTTCTGAGAAACTTCTTTGTGTTCTGTGAAATCATCTCACAGAGTTACAGATTTCCCTTCAAGAAGCCTTTCGCTAAGACAGTTCTTGTGGAATTGGCAAAGTGATATTTGGAAGCCCATAGAGGGCTATGGTGAAAAAGGAAATATCCTCAGATGAAATCTGGAAAGAAGCTTTCTGAGAAACTGCTTAGTGTTCTGTTCATTCATCTCACAGAGTTACATCTGTGTTTCGTGGATCTCTTTGCTAGCCTTATTTCTGTGGAATCTGAGAACAGATATTTCATTTCCCTTTGAAGACTATATGGCCAAAGGAAATATCATCCGATAACAAAGAGAAAGAAGCTTTCTGAGAAACTTCTTTGTGTTCTGTGAAATCATCTCACAGAGTTACAGCTTTCCCCTCAAGAAGCCTTTCGCCAAGACAGTTCTTGTGGAATTTTCAAAGTGATATTTGGAAGCCCGTAGAGGGCTATGGTGAAAAAGGAAATATCCTCAGATGAAATCTGGAAAGAAGCTTTCTGAGAAACTGCTTAGTGTTCTGTTCATTCATCTCATAGAATTACATCTGTGTTTCGTGGATCTCTTTGCTAGCCTTATTTGTGTGGAATCTGAGAACAGATATTTCGGATCCCTTTGAAGACTATAGGGCCAAAGGAAATATCCTCCGATAACAAAGAGAAAGAAGCTTTCTGAGAAACTTCTTTGTGTTCTGTGAAATCATCTCACAGAGTTACAGCTTTCCCCTCAAGAAGCCTTTCGCTAAGACAGTTCTTGTGGAATTGGCAAAGTGATATTTGGAAGCCCATAGAGGGCTATGGTGAAAAAGGAAATATCCTCAGATGAAATCTGGAAAGAAGCTTTCTGAGAAACTGCTTAGGGTTCTTTTTATTCATCTCACAGAGTTACATCTGTATTTCGTGGATCTCTTTGCTAGCCTCATTTCTGTGGAATCTGAGAACAGATATTTCGGATCCCTTTGAAGACTACAGGGCCAAAGGAAATATCCTCCTATAACAAAGAGAAAGAAGCTTTCTGAGAAACTTCTTCGTGTTCTGTGAAATCATCACACAGAGTTACAGCTTTCCCCTCAAGAAACCTTTCGCTAAGACAGTTCTTGTGGAATTGGCAAAGTAATATTTGGGAGCCCATAGTGGGCTATGGTGAAAAAGGAAATATCCTCAGATGAAATCTTGAAGGAAGCTTTCTGAGAAACTGCTCTGTGATGTGTGACTTCCACTCACCGAGTTACATCTGTATTTCGTGGATCTCTTTGCTAGCCTTATTTCTGTGGAATCTGAGAAGAGATATTTGGGATCTTTTTGAAGACTATAGGGCCAAAGGAAATATCCTGTGATAACAAAGAGAAAGAAGCTTTCTGAGAAACTTCTTTGTGTTCTGTGAAATCATCTCACAGAGTTACAGCTTTCCCCTCAAGAAGCCTTTCGCCAAGACAGTTCTTGTGGAAATGGCAAAGTGATATTTGGAAGCCCATAGAGGGCTATGGTGAAAAAGGAAATATCCTCAGATGAAATCTGGAAAGAAGCTTTCTGAGAAATTGCTTAGTGTTCTGTTCATTCATCTCATAGAATTACATCTGTGTTTCGTGGATCTCTTTGCTAGCCTTATTTCTGTGGAATCTGAGAACAGATATTTCGGATCCCTTTGAAGACTATAGGGCCAAAGGAAATATCCTGCGATAACAGAGAGAAAGAAGCTTTCTGAGAAACTTCTTTGTGTTCCGTGAAATCATCTCACAGAGTTACAGCTTTCCCCTCAAGAAGCCTTTCGCTAAGACAGTTCTTGTGGAATTGGCAAAGTGATATTTGGAAACCCATAGAGGGCTATGGTGAAAAAGGAAATATCCTCAGATGAAATCTGGAAAGAAGCTTTCTGAGAAACTGCTTAGTGTTCTGTTCATTCATCTCACAGAGTTACATCTGTATTTTGTGGATCTCTTTGCTAGCCTTATTTCTGTGGAATCTGAGAACAGATATTTCGGATCCCTTTGAAGACTATATGGCCAAAGGAAATATCATCAGATAACAAAGAGAAAGAAGCTTTCTGAGAAACTTCTTTGTGTTCTGTGAAATCATCTCACAGAGTTACAGCTTTCCCCTCAAGAAGCCTTTCGCTAAGACAGTTCTTGTGGAATTGGCAAAGTGATATTTGGAAGCCCATAGAGGGCTATGGTGAAAAAGGAAATATCCTCAGATGAAATCTGGAAAGAAGCTTTCTGAGAAACTGCTTAGTGTTCTGTTCATTCATCTCACAGAGTTACATCTGTATTTTGTGGATCTCTTTGCTAGCCTTATTTCTGTGGAATCTGAGAACAGATATTTCGGATCCCTTTGAAGACTATATGGCCAAAGGAAATATCATCCGAAAACAAAGAGAAAGAAGCTTTCTGAGAAACTTCTTTGTGTTCTGTGAAATCATCTCACAGAGTTACAGCTTTCCCCTCAAGAAGCCTTTCGCTAAGACAGTTCTTGTGGAATTGGCAAAGTGATATTTGGAAGCCCATAGAGGTCTATGGTGAAAAAGGAAATATCCTCAGATGAAATCTGGAAAGAAGCTTTCTGAGAAACTGCTCTGTGATGTGTGACTTCCACTCAGAGAGTTACATCTGTATTTCGTGGATCTCTTTGCTAGCCTTATTTCTGTGGAATCTGAGAACAGATATTTCGGATCCCTTTGAAGACTATAGGGCCAAAGGAAATATCCTCTGATAACAAAGAGAAAGAAGCTTTCTGAGAAACTTCTTTGTGTTCTGTGAAATCATCTCACAGAGTTACAGATTTCCCCTCAAGAAGCCTTTCGCTAAGACAGTTCTTGTGGAATTGGCAAAGTGATATTTGGAAGCCCATAGAGGGCTATGGTGAAAAAGGAAATATCCTCAGATGAAATCTGGAAAGAAGCTTTCTGAGAAACTGCTTAGTGTTCTGTTCATTCATCTCACAGAGTTACATCTGTGTTTCGTGGATCTCTTTGCTAGCCTTATTTCTGTGGAATCTGAGAACAGATATTTCGGATCCCTTTGAAGACTATAGGGCCAAAGGAAATATCCTCCGATAACAAAGAGAAAGAAGCTTTCTGAGAAACTTCTTTGTGTTCTGTGAAATCATCTCACAGAGTTACAGCTTTCCCCTCAGGGAGCCTTTCGCTAAGACAGTTCTTGTGGAATTGGCAAAGTGATATTTGGAAGCCCATAGAGGGCTATGGTGAAAAAGGAAATATCCTCAGATGAAATCTGGAAAGAAGCTTTCTGAGAAACTGCTTAGTGTTCTGTTCATTCATCTCACAGAGTTACATCTGTGTTTCGTGGATCTCTTTGCTAGCCTTATTTCTGTGGAATCTGAGAACAGATATTTCGGATCCCTTTGAAGACTATATGGCCAAAGGAAATATCATCCGATAACAAAGAGAAAGAAGCTTTCTGAGAAACTTCTTTGTGTTCTGTGAAATCATCTCACAGGGTTACAGCTTTCCCCTGAAGAAGCCTTTCGCCAAGACAGTTCTTGTGGAATTGGCAAAGTGATATTTGGAAGCCCGTAGAGGGCTATGGTGAAAAAGGAAATATCCTCAGATGAAATCTGGAAAGAACCTTTCTGAGAAACTGCTTAGTGTTCTGTTCATTCATCTCATAGAATTACATCTGTGTTTTGTGGATCTCTTTGCTAGCCTTATTTCTGTGGAATCTGAGAACAGATATTTCGGATCCCTTTGAAGACTATAGGGCCAAAGGAAATATCCTCCGATAACAAAGAGAAAGAAGCTTTCTGAGAAACTACTTTGTGTTCTGTGAAATCATCTCACAGAGTTACAGCTTTCCCCTCAAGAAGCCTTTCGCTAAGACAGTTCTTGTGGAATTGGCAAAGTGATATTTGGAAGCCCATAGAGGGCTATGGTGAAAAAGGAAATATCCTCAGATGAAATCTGGAAAGAAGCTTTCTGAGAAACTGCTTAGTGTTCTGTTCATTCATCTCACAGAGTTACATCTGTGTTTTGTGGATCTCTTTGCTAGCCTTATTTCTGTGGAATCTGAGAACAGATATTTCGTTTCCCTTTGAAGACTATATGGCCAAAGGAAATATCATCCGATAACAAAGAGAAAGAAGCTTTCTGAGAAACTTCTTTGTGTTCTGTGAAATCATCTCACAGAGTTACAGCTTTCCCCTCAAGAAGCCTTTCGCCAAGACAGTTCTTGTGGAATTGGCAAAGTGATATTTGGAAGCCCGTAGAGGGCTATGGTGAAAAAGGAAATATCCTCAGATGAAATCTGGAAAGAAGCTTTCTGAGAAACTGCTTAGTGTTCTGTTCATTCATCTCATAGAATTACATCTGTGTTTCGTGGATCTCTTTGCTAGCCTTATTTGTGTGGAATCTGAGAACAGATATTTCGGATCCCTTTGAAGACTATAGGGCCAAAGGAAATATCCTCCGATAACAAAGAGAAAGAAGCTTTCTGAGAAACTTCTTTGTGTTCTGTGAAATCATCTCACAGAGTTACAGCTTTCCCCTCAAGAAGCCTTTCGCTAAGACAGTTCTTGTGGAATTGGCAAAGTGATATTTGGAAGCCCATAGAGGGCTATGGTGAAAAAGGAAATATCCTCAGATGAAATCTGGAAAGAAGCTTTCTGAGAAACTGCTTAGGGTTCTTTTAATTCATCTCACAGAGTTACATCTGTATTTCGTGGATCTCTTTGCTAGCCTCATTTCTGTGGAATCTGAGAACAGATATTTCGGATCCCTTTGAAGACTACAGGGCCAAAGGAAATATCCTGCGATAACAAAGAGAAAGAAGCTTTCTGAGAAACTTCTTCGTGTTCTGTGAAATCATCTCACAGAGTTACAGCTTTCCCCTCAAGAAGCCTTTCGCTAAGACAGTTCTTGTGGAATTGGCAAAGTGATATTTGGAAGCCCATAGAGGGCTATGGTGAAAAAGGAAATATCCTCAGATGAAATCTGGAAAGAAGCTTTCTGAGAAACTGCTCTGTGATGTGTGACTTCCACTCACAGAGTTACATCTGTATTTCGTGGATCTCTTTGCTAGCCTTATTTCTGTGGAATATGAGAACAGATATTTCGGATCCCTTTGAAGACTATAGGGCCAAAGGAAATATCCTCTGATAACAAAGAGAAAGAAGCTTTCTGAGAAACTTCTTTGTGTTCTGTGAAATCATCTCACAGAGTTACAGATTTCCCCTCAAGAAGCCTTTCGCTAAGACAGTTCTTGTGGAATTGGCAAAGTGATATTTGGAAGCCCATAGAGGGCTATGGTGAAAAAGGAAATATCCTCAGATGAAATCTGGAAAGAAGCTTTCTGAGAAACTGCTTAGTGTTCTGTTCATTCATCTCACAGAGTTACATCTGTGTTTCGTGGATCTCTTTGCTAGCCTTATTTCTGTGGAATCTGAGAACAGATATTTCGGATCCCTTTGAAGACTATAGGGCCAAAGGAAATATCCTCCGATAACAAAGAGAAAGAAGCTTTCTGAGAAACTTCTTTGTGTTCTGTGAAATCATCTCACAGAGTTACAGCTTTCCCCTCAGGAAGCCTTTCGCTAAGACAGTTCTTGTGGAATTGGCAAAGTGATATTTGGAAGCCCATAGAGGGCTATGGTGAAAAAGGAAATATCCTCAGATGAAATCTGGAAAGAAGCTTTCTGAGAAACTGCTTAGTGTTCTGTTCATTCATCTCACTGAGTTACATCTGTGTTTCGTGGATCTCTTTGCTAGCCTTATTTCTGTGGAATCTGAGAACAGATATTTCGGATCCCTTTGAAGACTATATGGCCAAAGGAAATATCATCCGATAACAAAGAGAAAGAAGCTTTCTGAGAAACTTCTTTGTGTTCTGTGAAATCATCTCACAGGGTTACAGCTTTCCCCTCAAGAAGCCTTTCGCCAAGACAGTTCTTGTGGAATTGGCAAAGTGATATTTGGAAGCCCGTAGAGGGCTATGGTGAAAAAGGAAATATCCTCAGATGAAATCTGGAAAGAACCTTTCTGAGAAACTGCTTAGTGTTCTGTTCATTCATCTCATAGAATTACATCTGTGTTTTGTGGATCTCTTTGCTAGCCTTATTTGTGTGGAATCTGAGAACAGATATTTCGGATCCCTTTGAAGACAATAGGGCCAAAGGAAATATCCTCCGATAACAAAGAGAAAGAAGCTTTCTGAGAAACTTCTTTGTGTTCTGTGAAATCATCTCACAGAGTTACAGCTTTCCCCTCAAGAAGCCTTTCGCTAAGACAGTTCTTGTGGAATTGGCAAAGTGATATTTGGAAGCCCATAGAGGGCTATGGTGAAAAAGGAAATATCCTCAGATGAAATCTGGAACGAAGCTTTCTGAGAAACTGCTTAGTGTTCTGTTCATTCATCTCACAGAGTTACATCTGTATTTCGTGGATCTCTTTGCTAGCCTCATTTCTGTGGAATCTGAGAACAGATATTTCGGATCCCTTTGAAGACTACAGGGCCAAAGGAAATATCCTCCTATAACAAAGAGAAAGAAGCTTTCTGAGAAACTTCTTTGTGTTCTGTGAAATCATCACACAGAGTTACAGCTTTCCCCTCAAGAAGCCTTTCGCTAAGACAGTTCTTGTGGAATTGGCAAAGTAATATTTGGGAGCCCATAGAGGGCTATGGTGAAAAAGGAAATATCCTCAGATGAAATCTGGAAAGAAGCTTTCTGAGAAACTGCTCTGTGATGTGTGACTTCCACTCACAGAGTTACATCTGTATTTCGTGGATCTCTTTGCTAGCCTTATTTCTGTGGAATCTGAGAACAGATATTTCGGATCCCTTTGAAGACTATATGGCCAAAGGAAATATCCTCCGATAACAAAGAGAAAGAAGCTTTCTGAGAAACTTCTTTGTGTTCTGTGAAATCATCTCACAGAGTTACAGCTTTCCCCTCAAGAAGCCTTTCGCTAAGACAGTTCTTGTGCAATTGGCAAAGTGATATTTGGAAGCCCATAGAGGGCTATGGTGAAAAAGGAAATATCCTCAGATGAAATCTGGAAAGAAGCTTTCTGAGAAACTGCTTAGGGTTCTTTTAATTCATCTCACAGAGTTACATCTGTATTTCGTGGATCTCTTTGCTAGCCTCATTTCTGTGGAATCTGAGAACAGATATTTCGGATCCCTTTGAAGACTACAGGGCCAAAGGAAATATCCTGCGATAACAAAGAGAAAGAAGCTTTCTGAGAAACTTCTTCGTGTTCTGTGAAATCATCTCACAGAGTTACAGCTTTCCCCTCAAGAAGCCTTTCGCTAAGACAGTTCTTGTGGAATTGGCAAAGTGATATTTGGAAGCCCATAGAGGGCTATGGTGAAAAAGGAAATATCCTCAGATGAAATCTGGAAAGAAGCTTTCTGAGAAACTGCTCTGTGATGTGTGACTTCCACTCACAGAGTTACATCTGTATTTCGTGGATCTCTTTGCTAGCCTTATTTCTGTGGAATATGAGAACAGATATTTCGGATCCCTTTGAAGACTATAGGGCCAAAGGAAATATCCTCTGATAACAAAGAGAAAGAAGCTTTCTGAGAAACTTCTTTGTGTTCTGTGAAATCACCTCACAGAGTTACAGATTTCCCCTCAAGAAGCCTTTCGCTAAGACAGTTCTTGTGGAATTGGCAAAGTGATATTTGGATGCCCATAGAGGGCTATGGTGAAAAAGGAAACATCCACAGAGGAAATCTGGAAAGAAGCTTTCTGAGAAACTGCTCTGTGATGTGTGACTTCCACTCACAGAGTTACATCTGTATTTCGTGGATCTCTTTGCTAGCCTTATTTCTGTGGAATCTGAGAACAGATATTTTGGATCCCTTTGAAGACTATAGGGCCAAAGGAAATATCCTCTGATAACAAAGAGAAAGAAGCTTTCTGAGAAACTTCTTTGTGTTCTGTGAAATCATCTCACAGAGTTACAGCTTTCCCCTCAAGAAGCCTTTCGCTAAGACAGTTCTTGTGGAATTGGCAAAGTGATATTTGGAAGCCCATAGAGGGCTATGGTGAAAAAGGAAATATCCTCAGATGAAATCTGGAAAGAAGCTTTCTGAGAAACTGCTTAGTGTTCTGTTCATTCATCTCACAGAGTTACATCTGTGTTTCGTGGATCTCTTTGCTAGCCTTATTTCTGTGGAATCTGAGAACAGATATTTCGGATCCCTTTGAAGACTATAGGGCCAAAGGAAATATCCTCCGATAACAAAGAAAAAGAAGCTTTCTGAGAAACTTCTTTGTGTTCTGTCAAATCATCTCACAGAGTTACAGCTTTCCCCTCAAGAAGCCTTTGGCTAAGACAGTTCTTGTGGAATTGGCAAGGTGATATTTGGAAGCCCATAGAGGGCTATGGTGAAAAAGGAAATATCCTCAGATGAAATCTGGAAAGAAGCTTTCTGAGAAACTGCTTAGTGTTCTGTTCATTCATCTCACAGAGTTACATCTGTGTTTCGTGGATCTCTTTGCTAGCCTTATTTCTGTGGAATCTGAGAACAGATATTTCGGATCCCTTTGAAGACTATATGGCCAAAGGAAATATCATCCGATAACAAAGAGAAAGAAGCTTTCTGAGAAACTTCTTTGTGTTCTGTGAAATCATCTCACAGAGTTACAGCTTTCCCCTCAAGAAGCCTTTCGCCAAGACAGTTCTTGTGGAATTGGCAAAGTGATATTTGGAAGCCCGTAGAGGGCTATGGTGAAAAAGGAAATATCCTCAGATGAAATCTGGAAAGAAGCTTTCTGAGAAACTGCTTAGTGTTCTGTTCATTCATCTCATAGAATTACATCTGTGTTTCGTGGATCTCTTTGCTAGCCTTATTTCTGTGGAATCTGAGAACAGGTATTTCGGATCCCTTTGAAGACTATAGGGCCAAAGGAAATATCCTGCGATAACAAAGAGAAAGAAGCTTTCTGAGAAACTTCTTTGTGTTCTGTGAAATCATCTCACAGAGTAACAGCTTTCCCCTCAAGAAGCCTTTCGCTAAGACAGTTCTTGTGGAATTGGCAAAGTGATATTTGGAAGCCCATAGAGGGCTATGGTGAAAAAGGAAATATCCTCAGATGAAATCTGGAAAGAAGCTTTCTGAGAAACTGCTTAGTGTTCTGTTCATTCATCTCACAGAGTTACATCTGTGTTTCGTGGATCTCTTTGCTAGCCTTATTTCTGTGGAATATGAGAACAGATATTTCGGATCCCTTTGAAGACTATATGGCCAAAGGAAATATCATCCGATAACAAAGAGAAAGAAGCTTTCTGAGAAACTTCTTTGTGTTCTGTGAAATCATCTCACAGAGTTACAGCTTTCCCCTCAAGAAGCCTTTCGCTAAGACAGTTCTTGTGGAATTGGCAAAGTGATATTTGGAAGCCCATAGAGGGCTATGGTGAAAAAGGAAATATCCTCAGATGAAATCTGAAAAGAAGCTTTCAGAGAAACTGCTCTGTGATGTGTGACTTCCACTCAGAGAGTTACATCTGTATTTCGTGGATCTCTTTGCTAGCCTTATTTCTGTGGAATATGAGAACAGATATTTCGGATCCCTTTGAAGACTATAGGGCCAAAGGAAATATCCTCTGATAACAAAGAGAAAGAAGCTTTCTGAGAAACTTCTTTGTGTTCTGTGAAATCATCTCACAGAGTTACAGATTTCCCCTCAAGAAGCCTTTCGCTAAGACAGTTCTTGTGGAATTGGCAAAGTGATATTTGGAAGCCCATAGAGGGCTATGGTGAAAAAGGAAATATCCTCAGATGAAATCTGGAAAGAAGCTTTCTGAGAAACTGCTTAGTGTTCTGTTCATTCATCTCACAGAGTTACATCTGTATTTTGTGGATCTCTTTGCTAGCCTTATTTCTGTGGAATCTGAGAACAGATATTTCGGATCCCTTTGAAGACTATAGGGCCAAAGGAAATATCCTCCGATAACAAAGAGAAAGAAGCTTTCTGAGAAACTTCTTTGTGTTCTGTGAAATCATCTCACAGAGTTACAGATTTCCCTTCAAGAAGCCTTTCGCTAAGACAGTTCTTGTGGAATTGGCAAAGTGATATTTGGAAGCCCATAGAGGGCTATGGTGAAAAAGGAAATATCCTCAGATGAAATCTGGAAAGAAGCTTTCTGAGAAACTGCTTAGTGTTCTGTTCATTCATCTCACAGAGTTACATCTGTGTTTCGTGGATCTCTTTGCTAGCCTTATTTCTGTGGAATCTGAGAACAGATATTTCATTTCCCTTTGAAGACTATATGGCCAAAGGAAATATCATCCGATAACAAAGAGAAAGAAGCTTTCTGAGAAACTTCTTTGTGTTCTGTGAAATCATCTCACAGAGTTACAGCTTTCCCCTCAAGAAGCCTTTCGCCAAGACAGTTCTTGTGGAATTTTCAAAGTGATATTTGGAAGCCCGTAGAGGGCTATGGTGAAAAAGGAAATATCCTCAGATGAAATCTGGAAAGAAGCTTTCTGAGAAACTGCTTAGTGTTCTGTTCATTCATCTCATAGAATTACATCTGTGTTTCGTGGATCTCTTTGCTAGCCTTATTTGTGTGGAATCTGAGAACAGATATTTCGGATCCCTTTGAAGACTATAGGGCCAAAGGAAATATCCTCCGATAACAAAGAGAAAGAAGCTTTCTGAGAAACTTCTTTGTGTTCTGTGAAATCATCTCACAGAGTTACAGCTTTCCCCTCAAGAAGCCTTTCGCTAAGACAGTTCTTGTGGAATTGGCAAAGTGATATTTGGAAGCCCATAGAGGGCTATGGTGAAAAAGGAAATATCCTCAGATGAAATCTGGAAAGAAGCTTTCTGAGAAACTGCTTAGGGTTCTTTTAATTCATCTCACAGAGTTACATCTGTATTTCGTGGATCTCTTTGCTAGCCTCATTTCTGTGGAATCTGAGAACAGATATTTCGGATCCCTTTGAAGACTACAGGGCCAAAGGAAATATCCTCCTATAACAAAGAGAAAGAAGCTTTCTGAGAAACTTCTTCGTGTTCTGTGAAATCATCACACAGACTTACAGCTTTCCCCTCAAGAAACCTTTCGCTAAGACAGTTCTTGTGGAATTGGCAAAGTAATATTTGGGAGCCCATAGTGGGCTATGGTGAAAAAGGAAATATCCTCAGATGAAATCTTGAAAGAAGCTTTCTGAGAAACTGCTCTGTGATGTGTGACTTCCACTCACAGAGTTACATCTGTATTTCGTGGATCTCTTTGCTAGCCTTATTTCTGTGGAATCTGAGAAGAGATATTTCGGATCTTTTTGAAGACTATAGGGCCAAAGGAAATATCCTGTGATAACAAAGAGAAAGAAGCTTTCTGAGAAACTTCTTTGTGTTCTGTGAAATCATCTCACAGAGTTACAGCTTTCCCCTCAAGAAGCCTTTCGCCAAGACAGTTCTTGTGGAAATGGCAAAGTGATATTTGGAAGCCCATAGAGGGCTATGGTGAAAAAGGAAATATCCTCAGATGAAATCTGGAAAGAAGCTTTCTGCGAAATTGCTTAGTGTTCTGTTCATTCATCTCATAGAATTACATCTGTGTTTCGTGGATCTCTTTGCTAGCCTTATTTCTGTGGAATCTGAGAACAGATATTTCGGATCCCTTTGAAGACTATAGGGCCAAAGGAAATATCCTGCGATAACAGAGAGAAAGAAGCTTTCTGAGAAACTTCTTTGTGTTCCGTGAAATCATCTCACAGAGTTACAGCTTTCCCCTCAAGAAGCCTTTCGCTAAGACAGTTCTTGTGGAATTGGCAAAGTGATATTTGGAAACCCATAGAGGGCTATGGTGAAAAAGGAAATATCCTCAGATGAAATCTGGAAAGAAGCTTTCTGAGAAACTGCTTAGTGTTCTGTTCATTCATCTCACAGAGTTACATCTGTATTTTGTGGATCTCTTTGCTAGCCTTATTTCTGTGGAATCTGAGAACAGATATTTCGGATCCCTTTGAAGACTATATGGCCAAAGGAAATATCATCAGATAACAAAGAGAAAGAAGCTTTCTGAGAAACTTCTTTGTGTTCTGTGAAATCATCTCACAGAGTTACAGCTTTCCCCTCAAGAAGCCTTTCGCTAAGACAGTTCTTGTGGAATTGGCAAAGTGATATTTGGAAGCCCATAGAGGGCTATGGTGAAAAAGGAAATATCCTCAGATGAAATCTGGAAAGAAGCTTTCTGAGAAACTGCTTAGTGTTCTGTTCATTCATCTCACAGAGTTACATCTGTATTTTGTGGATCTCTTTGCTAGCCTTATTTCTGTGGAATCTGAGAACAGATATTTCGGATCCCTTTGAAGACTATATGGCCAAAGGAAATATCATCCGAAAACAAAGAGAAAGAAGCTTTCTGAGAAACTTCTTTGTGTTCTGTGAAATCATCTCACAGAGTTACAGCTTTCCCCTCAAGAAGCCTTTCGCTAAGACAGTTCTTGTGGAATTGGCAAAGTGATATTTGGAAGCCCATAGAGGTCTATGGTGAAAAAGGAAATATCCTCAGATGAAATCTGGAAAGAAGCTTTCTGAGAAACTGCTCTGTGATGTGTGACTTCCACTCAGAGAGTTACATCTGTATTTCGTGGATCTCTTTGCTAGCCTTATTTCTGTGGAATCTGAGAACAGATATTTCGGATCCCTTTGAAGACTATAGGGCCAAAGGAAATATCCTCTGATAACAAAGAGAAAGAAGCTTTCTGAGAAACTTCTTTGTGTTCTGTGAAATCATCTCACAGAGTTACAGATTTCCCCTCAAGAAGCCTTTCGCTAAGACAGTTCTTGTGGAATTGGCAAAGTGATATTTGGAAGCCCATAGAGGGCTATGGTGAAAAAGGAAATATCCTCAGATGAAATCTGGAAAGAAGCTTTCTGAGAAACTGCTTAGTGTTCTGTTCATTCATCTCACAGAGTTACATCTGTGTTTCGTGGATCTCTTTGCTAGCCTTATTTCTGTGGAATCTGAGAACAGATATTTCGGATCCCTTTGAAGACTATAGGGCCAAAGGAAATATCCTCCGATAACAAAGAGAAAGAAGCTTTCTGAGAAACTTCTTTGTGTTCTGTGAAATCATCTCACAGAGTTACAGCTTTCCCCTCAGGGAGCCTTTCGCTAAGACAGTTCTTGTGGAATTGGCAAAGTGATATTTGGAAGCCCATAGAGGGCTATGGTGAAAAAGGAAATATCCTCAGATGAAATCTGGAAAGAAGCTTTCTGAGAAACTGCTTAGTGTTCTGTTCATTCATCTCACAGAGTTACATCTGTGTTTCGTGGATCTCTTTGCTAGCCTTATTTCTGTGGAATCTGAGAACAGATATTTCGGATCCCTTTGAAGACTATATGGCCAAAGGAAATATCATCCGATAACAAAGAGAAAGAAGCTTTCTGAGAAACTTCTTTGTGTTCTGTGAAATCATCTCACAGGGTTACAGCTTTCCCCTCAAGAAGCCTTTCGCCAAGACAGTTCTTGTGGAATTGGCAAAGTGATATTTGGAAGCCCGTAGAGGGCTATGGTGAAAAAGGAAATATCCTCAGATGAAATCTGGAAAGAACCTTTCTGAGAAACTGCTTAGTGTTCTGTTCATTCATCTCATAGAATTACATCTGTGTTTTGTGGATCTCTTTGCTAGCCTTATTTCTGTGGAATCTGAGAACAGATATTTCGGATCCCTTTGAAGACTATAGGGCCAAAGGAAATATCCTCCGATAACAAAGAGAAAGAAGCTTTCTGAGAAACTACTTTGTGTTCTGTGAAATCATCTCACAGAGTTACAGCTTTCCCCTCAAGAAGCCTTTCGCTAAGACAGTTCTTGTGGAATTGGCAAAGTGATATTTGGAAGCCCATAGAGGGCTATGGTGAAAAAGGAAATATCCTCAGATGAAATCTGGAAAGAAGCTTTCTGAGAAACTGCTTAGTGTTCTGTTCATTTATCTCACAGAGTTACATCTGTATTTTGTGGATCTCTTTGCTAGCCTTATTTCTGTGGAATCTGAGAACAGATATTTCGGATCCCTTTGAAGACTATAGGGCCAAAGGAAATATCCTCCGATAACAAAGAGAAAGAAGCTTTCTGAGAAACTTCTTTGTGTTCTGTGAAATCATCTCACAGAGTTACAGATTTCCCTTCAAGAAGCCTTTCGCTAAGACAGTTCTTGTGGAATTGGCAAAGTGATATTTGGAAGCCCATAGAGGGCTATGGTGAAAAAGGAAATATCCTCAGATGAAATCTGGAAAGAAGCTTTCTGAGAAACTGCTTAGTGTTCTGTTCATTCATCTCACAGAGTTACATCTGTGTTTTGTGGATCTCTTTGCGAGCCTTATTTCTGTGGAATCTGAGAACAGATATTTCGTTTCCCTTTGAAGGCTATATGGCCAAAGGAAATATCATCCGATAACAAAGAGAAAGAAGCTTTCAGAGAAACTTCTTTGTGTTCTGTGAAATCATCTCACAGAGTTACAGCTTTCCCCTCAAGAAGCCTTTCGCCAAGACAGTTCTTGTGGAATTGGCAAAGTGATATTTGGAAGCCCGTAGAGGGCTATGGTGAAAAAGGAAATATCCTCAGATGAAATCTGGAAAGAAGCTTTCTGAGAAACTGCTTAGTGTTCTGTTCATTCATCTCATAGAATTACATCTGTGTTTCGTGGATCTCTTTGCTAGCCTTATTTGTGTGGAATCTGAGAACAGATATTTCGGATCCCTTTGAAGACTATAGGGCCAAAGGAAATATCCTCCGATAACAAAGAGAAAGAAGCTTTCTGAGAAACTTCTTTGTGTTCTGTGAAATCATCTCACAGAGTTACAGCTTTCCCCTCAAGAAGCCTTTCGCTAAGACAGTTCTTGTGGAATTGGCAAAGTGATATTTGGAAGCCCATAGAGGGCTATGGTGAAAAAGGAAATATCCTCAGATGAAATCTGGAAAGAAGCTTTCTGAGAAACTGCTTAGGGTTCTTTTAATTCATCTCACAGAGTTACATCTGTATTTCGTGGATCTCTTTGCTAGCCTCATTTCTGTGGAATCTGAGAACAGATATTTCGGATCCCTTTGAAGACTACAGGGCCAAAGGAAATATCCTGCGATAACAAAGAGAAAGAAGCTTTCTGAGAAACTTCTTCGTGTTCTGTGAAATCATCTCACAGAGTTACAGCTTTCCCCTCAAGAAGCCTTTCGCTAAGACAGTTCTTGTGGAATTGGCAAAGTGATATTTGGAAGCCCATAGAGGGCTATGGTGAAAAAGGAAATATCCTCAGATGAAATCTGGAAAGAAGCTTTCTGAGAAACTGCTCTGTGATGTGTGACTTCCACTCACAGAGTTACATCTGTATTTCGTGGATCTCTTTGCTAGCCTTATTTCTGTGGAATATGAGAACAGATATTTCGGATCCCTTTGAAGACTATAGGGCCAAAGGAAATATCCTCTGATAACAAAGAGAAAGAAGCTTTCTGAGAAACTTCTTTGTGTTCTGTGAAATCATCTCACAGAGTTACAGATTTCCCCTCAAGAAGCCTTTCGCTAAGACAGTTCTTGTGGAATTGGCAAAGTGATATTTGGAAGCCCATAGAGGGCTATGGTGAAAAAGGAAATATCCTCAGATGAAATCTGGAAAGAAGCTTTCTGAGAAACTGCTTAGTGTTCTGTTCATTCATCTCACAGAGTTACATCTGTGTTTCGTGGATCTCTTTGCTAGCCTTATTTCTGTGGAATCTGAGAACAGATATTTCGGATCCCTTTGAAGACTATAGGGCCAAAGGAAATATCCTCCGATAACAAAGAGAAAGAAGCTTTCTGAGAAACTTCTTTGTGTTCTGTGAAATCATCTCACAGAGTTACAGCTTTCCCCTCAGGAAGCCTTTCGCTAAGACAGTTCTTGTGGAATTGGCAAAGTGATATTTGGAAGCCCATAGAGGGCTATGGTGAAAAAGGAAATATCCTCAGATGAAATCTGGAAAGAAGCTTTCTGAGAAACTGCTTAGTGTTCTGTTCATTCATCTCACTGAGTTACATCTGTGTTTCGTGGATCTCTTTGCTAGCCTTATTTCTGTGGAATCTGAGAACAGATATTTCGGATCCCTTTGAAGACTATATGGCCAAAGGAAATATCATCCGATAACAAAGAGAAAGAAGCTTTCTGAGAAACTTCTTTGTGTTCTGTGAAATCATCTCACAGGGTTACAGCTTTCCCCTCAAGAAGCCTTTCGCCAAGACAGTTCTTGTGGAATTGGCAAAGTGATATTTGGAAGCCCGTAGAGGGCTATGGTGAAAAAGGAAATATCCTCAGATGAAATCTGGAAAGAACCTTTCTGAGAAACTGCTTAGTGTTCTGTTCATTCATCTCATAGAATTACATCTGTGTTTTGTGGATCTCTTTGCTAGCCTTATTTGTGTGGAATCTGAGAACAGATATTTCGGATCCCTTTGAAGACTATAGGGCCAAAGGAAATATCCTCCGATAACAAAGAGAAAGAAGCTTTCTGAGAAACTTCTTTGTGTTCTGTGAAATCATCTCACAGAGTTACAGCTTTCCCCTCAAGAAGCCTTTCGCTAAGACAGTTCTTGTGGAATTGGCAAAGTGATATTTGGAAGCCCATAGAGGGCTATGGTGAAAAAGGAAATATCCTCAGATGAAATCTGGAACGAAGCTTTCTGAGAAACTGCTTAGTGTTCTGTTCATTCATCTCACAGAGTTACATCTGTATTTCGTGGATCTCTTTGCTAGCCTCATTTCTGTGGAATCTGAGAACAGATATTTCGGATCCCTTTGAAGACTACAGGGCCAAAGGAAATATCCTCCTATAACAAAGAGAAAGAAGCTTTCTGAGAAACTTCTTTGTGTTCTGTGAAATCATCACACAGAGTTACAGCTTTCCCCTCAAGAAGCCTTTCGCTAAGACAGTTCTTGTGGAATTGGCAAAGTAATATTTGGGAGCCCATAGAGGGCTATGGTGAAAAAGGAAATATCCTCAGATGAAATCTGGAAAGAAGCTTTCTGAGAAACTGCTCTGTGATGTGTGACTTCCACTCACAGAGTTACATCTGTATTTCGTGGATCTCTTTGCTAGCCTTATTTCTGTGGAATCTGAGAACAGATATTTCGGATCCCTTTGAAGACTATATGGCCAAAGGAAATATCCTCCGATAACAAAGAGAAAGAAGCTTTCTGAGAAACTTCTTTGTGTTCTGTGAAATCATCTCACAGAGTTACAGCTTTACCCTCAAGAAGCCTTTCGCTAAGACAGTTCTTGTGGAATTGGCAAAGTGATATTTGGAAGCCCATAGAGGGCTATGGTGAAAAAGGAAATATCCTCAGATGAAATCTGGAAAGAAGCTTTCTGAGAAACTGCTTAGTGTTCTGTTCATTCATCTCACAGAGTTACATCTGTATTTCGTGGATCTCTTTGCTAGCCTTATTTCTGTGGAATCTGAGAACAGATATTTCGGATCCCTTTGAAGAATATAGGACCAAAGGAAATATCCTGCGATAACAAAGAGAAAGAAGCTTTCTGAGAAACTTCTTTGTGTTCTGTGAAATCATCTCACAGAGTTACAGCTTTCCCCTCAAGAAGCCTTTCGCTAAGACAGTTCTTGTGGAATTGGCAAAGTGATATTTGGAAGCCCATAGAGGGCTATGGTGAAAAAGGAAATATCCTCAGATGAAATCTGGAAAGAAGCTTTCTGAGAAACTGCTTAGTGTTCCGTTCATTCATCTCACAGAGTTACATCTGTATTTTGTGGATCTCTTTGCTAGCCTTATTTCTGTGGAATCTGAGAACAGATATTTCGGATCCCTTTGAAGACTATATGGCCAAAGGAAATATCATCCGATAACAAAGAGAAAGAAGCTTTCTGAGAAACTTCTTTGTGTTCTGTGAAATCATCTCACAGAGTTACAGCTTTCCCCTCAAGAAGCCTTTCGCTAAGACAGTTCTTGTGGAATTGGCAAAGTGATATTTGGAAGCCCATAGAGGTCTATGGTGAAAAAGGAAATATCCTCAGATGAAATCTGGAAAGAAGCTTTCTGAGAAACTGCTCTGTGATGTGTGACTTCCACTCAGAGAGTTACATCTGTATTTTGTGGATCTCTTTGCTAGCCTTATTTCTGTGGAATCTGAGAACAGATATTTCGGATCCCTTTGAAGACTATAGGGCCAAAGGAAATATCCTCTGATAACAAAGAGAAAGAAGCTTTCTGAGAAACTTCTTTGTGTTCTGTGAAATCATCTCACAGAGTTACAGATTTCCCCTCAAGAAGCCTTTCGCTAAGACAGTTCTTGTGGAATTGGCAAAGTGATATTTGGAAGCCCATAGAGGGCTATGGTGAAAAAGGAAATATCCTCAGATGAAATCTGGAAAGAAGCTTTCTGAGAAACTGCTTAGTGTTCTGTTCATTCATCTCACAGAGTTACATCTGTGTTTCGTGGATCTCTTTGCTAGCCTTATTTCTGTGGAATCTGAGAACAGATATTTCGGATCCCTTTGAAGACTATAGGGCCAAAGGAAATATCCTCCGATAACAAAGAGAAAGAAGCTTTCTGAGAAACTTCTTTGTGTTCTGTGAAATCATCTCACAGAGTTACAGCTTTCCCCTCAAGAAGCCTTTCGCCAAGACAGTTCTTGTGGAATTGGCAAAGTGATATTTGGAAGCCCGTAGAGGGCTATGGTGAAAAAGGAAATATCCTCAGATGAAATCTGGAAAGAAGCTTTCTGAGAAACTGCTTAGTGTTCTGTTCATTCATCTCATAGAATTACATCTGTGTTTCGTGGATCTCTTTGCTAGCCTTATTTCTGTGGAATCTGAGAACAGATATTTCGGATCCCTTTGAAGACTATAGGGCCAAAGGAAATATCCTCCGATAACAAAGAGAAAGAAGCTTTCTGAGAAACTTCTTTGTGTTCTGTGAAATCATCTCACAGAGTTACAGCTTTCCCCTCAAGAAGCCTTTCGCTAAGACAGTTCTTGTGGAATTGGCAAAGTGATATTTGGAAGCCCATAGAGGGCTATGGTGAAAAAGGAAATATCCTCAGATGAAATCTGGAAAGAAGGTTTCTGAGAAACTGCTTAGTGTTCTGTTCATTCATCTCACAGAGTTACATCTGTATTTCGTGGATCTCTTTGCTAGCCTTATTTCTGTGGAATCTGAGAACAGATATTTCGGATCCCTTTGAAGACTATAGGGCCAAATGAAATATCCTGCGATAACAAAGAGAAAGAAGCTTTCTGAGAAACTTCTTTGTGTTCTGTGAAATCATCTCACAGAGTTACAGCTTTCCCCTCAAGAAGCCTTTCGCTAAGACAGTTCTTGTGGAATTGGCAAAGTGATATTTGGAAGCCCATAGAGGGCTATGGTGAAAAAGGAAATATCCTCAGATGAAATCTGGAAAGAAGCTTTCTGAGAAACTGCTTAGTGTTCTGTTCATTCATCTCACAGAGTTACATCTGTGTTTCGTGGATCTCTTTGCTAGCCTTATTTCTGTGGAATCTGAGAACAGATATTTCGGATCCCTTTGAAGACTATAGGGCCAAAGGAAATATCCTCCGATAACAAAGAGAAAGAAGCTTTCTGAGAAACTTCTTTGTGTTCTGTGAAATCATCTCACAGAGTTACAGCTTTCCCCTCAAGAAGCCTTTCGCTAAGACAGTTCTTGTGGAATTGGCAAAGTGATATTTGGAAGCCCTTAGAGGGCTATGGTGAAAAAGGAAATATCCTCAGATGAAATCTGGAAAGAAGCTTTCTGAGAAACTGCTTAGTGTTCTGTTCATTCATCTCACAGAGTTACATCTGTGTTTCGTGGATCTCTTTGCTAGCCTTATTTCTGTGGAATCTGAGAACAGATATTTCGGATCCCTTTGAAGACTATAGGGCCAAAGGAAATATCCTCCGATAACAAAGAGAAAGAAGCTTTCTGAGAAACTTCTTTGTGTTCTGTGAAATCATCTCACAGAGTTACAGCTTTCCCCTCAAGAAGCCTTTCGCTAAGACAGTTCTTGTGGAATTGGCAAAGTAATATTTGGAAGCCCATAGAGGGCTATGGTGAAAAAGGAAACATCCACAGAGGAAATCTGGAAAGAAGCTTTGTGAGAAACTGCTCTGTGATGTGTGACTTCCACTCACCGAGTTACATCTGTATTTCGTGGATCTCTTTGCTAGCCTTATTTCTGTGGAATCTGAGAACAGATATTTTGGATCCCTTTGAAGACTATAGGGCCAAAGGAAATATCCTCTGATAACAAAGAGAAAGAAGCTTTCTGAGAAACTTCTTTGTGTTCTGTGAAATCATCTCACAGAGTTACAGCTTTCCCCTCAAGAAGCCTTTCGCTAAGACAGTTCTTGTGGAATTGGCAAAGTGATATTTGGAAGCCCATAGAGGGCTATGGTGAAAAAGGAAATATCCTCAGATGAAATCTGGAAAGAAGCTTTCTGAGAAACTGCTTAGTGTTCTGTTCATTCATCTCACAGAGTTACATCTGTGTTTCCTGGATCTCTTTGCTAGCCTTATTTCTGTGGAATCTGAGAACAGATATTTCGGATCCCTTTGAAGACTATAGGGCCAAAGGAAATATCCTGCGATAACAAAGAAAAAGAAGCTTTCTGAGAAACTTCTTTGTGTTCTGTGAAATCATCTCACAGAGTTACAGCTTTCCCCTCAAGAAGCCTTTCGCTAAGACAGTTCTTGTGGAATTGGCAAAGTGATATTTGGAAGCCCATAGAGGGCTATGGTGAAAAAGGAAATATCCTCAGATGAAATCTGGAAAGAAGGTTTCTGAGAAACTGCTTAGTGTTCTGTTCATTCATCTCACAGAGTTACATCTGTATTTCGTGGATCTCTTTGCTAGCCTTATTTCTGTGGAATCTGAGAACAGATATTTCGGATCCCTTTGAAGACTATAGGGCCAAATGAAATATCCTGCGATAACAAAGAGAAAGAAGCTTTCTGAGAAACTTCTTTGTGTTCTGTGAAATCATCTCACAGAGTTACAGCTTTCCCCTCAAGAAGCCTTTCGCTAAGACAGTTCTTGTGGAATTGGCAAAGTGATATTTGGAAGCCCATAGAGGGCTATGGTGAAAAAGGAAATATCCTCAGATGAAATCTGGAAAGAAGCTTTCTGAGAAACTGCTTAGTGTTCTGTTCATTCATCTCACAGAGTTACATCTGTGTTTCGTGGATCTCTTTGCTAGCCTTATTTCTGTGGAATCTGAGAACAGATATTTCGGATCCCTTTGAAGACTATAGGGCCAAAGGAAATATCCTCCGATAACAAAGAGAAAGAAGCTTTCTGAGAAACTTCTTTGTGTTCTGTGAAATCATCTCACAGAGTTACAGCTTTCCCCTCAAGAAGCCTTTCGCTAAGACAGTTCTTGTGGAATTGGCAAAGTGATATTTGGAAGCCCTTAGAGGGCTATGGTGAAAAAGGAAATATCCTCAGATGAAATCTGGAAAGAAGCTTTCTGAGAAACTGCTTAGTGTTCTGTTCATTCATCTCACAGAGTTACATCTGTGTTTCGTGGATCTCTTTGCTAGCCTTATTTCTGTGGAATCTGAGAACAGATATTTCGGATCCCTTTGAAGACTATAGGGCCAAAGGAAATATCCTCCGATAACAAAGAGAAAGAAGCTTTCTGAGAAACTTCTTTGTGTTCTGTGAAATCATCTCACAGAGTTACAGCTTTCCCCTCAAGAAGCCTTTCGCTAAGACAGTTCTTGTGGAATTGGCAAAGTAATATTTGGAAGCCCATAGAGGGCTATGGTGAAAAAGGAAACATCCACAGAGGAAATCTGGAAAGAAGCTTTGTGAGAAACTGCTCTGTGATGTGTGACTTCCACTCACCGAGTTACATCTGTATTTCGTGGATCTCTTTGCTAGCCTTATTTCTGTGGAATCTGAGAACAGATATTTTGGATCCCTTTGAAGACTATAGGGCCAAAGGAAATATCCTCTGATAACAAAGAGAAAGAAGCTTTCTGAGAAACTTCTTTGTGTTCTGTGAAATCATCTCACAGAGTTACAGCTTTCCCCTCAAGAAGCCTTTCGCTAAGACAGTTCTTGTGGAATTGGCAAAGTGATATTTGGAAGCCCATAGAGGGCTATGGTGAAAAAGGAAATATCCTCAGATGAAATCTGGAAAGAAGCTTTCTGAGAAACTGCTTAGTGTTCTGTTCATTCATCTCACAGAGTTACATCTGTGTTTCGTGGATCTCTTTGCTAGCCTTATTTCTGTGGAATCTGAGAACAGATATTTCGGATCCCTTTGAAGACTATAGGGCCAAAGGAAATATCCTGCGATAACAAAGAAAAAGAAGCTTTCTGAGAAACTTCTTTGTGTTCTGTGAAATCATCTCACAGAGTTACAGCTTTCCCCTCAAGAAGCCTTTCGCTAAGACAGTTCTTGTGGAATTGGCAAAGTGATATTTGGAAGCCCATAGAGGGCTATGGTGAAAAAGGAAATATCCTCAGATGAAATCTGGAAAGAAGCTTTCTGAGAAACTGCTTAGTGTTCTGTTCATTCATCTCACAGAGTTACATCTGTGTTTCGTGGATCTCTTTGCTAGCCTTATTTCTGTGGAATCTGAGAACAGATATTTCGGATCCCTTTGAAGACTATAGGGCCAAAGGAAATATCATCCGATAACAAAGAGAAAGAAGCTTTCTGAGAAACTTCTTTGTGTTCTGTGAAATCATCTCACAGAGTTACAGCTTTCCCCTCAAGAAGCCTTTCGCCAAGACAGTTCTTGTGGAATTGGCAAAGTGATATTTGGAAGCCCGTAGAGGGCTATGGTGAAAAAGGAAATATCCTCAGATGAAATCTGGAAAGAAGCTTTCTGAGAAACTGCTTAGTGTTCTGTTCATTCATCTCATAGAATTACATCTGTGTTTCGTGGATCTCTTTGCTAGCCTTATTTCTGTGGAATCTGAGAACAGATATTTCAGATCCCTTTGAAGACTATAGGGCCAAAGGAAATATCCTGCGATAACAGAGAGAAAGAAGCTTTCTGAGAAACTTCTTTGTGTTCTGTGAAATCATCTCACAGAGTTACAGCTTTCCCCTCAAGAAGCCTTTCGCTAAGACAGTTCTCGTGGAATTGGCAAAGTGATATTTGGAAGCCCATAGAGGGCTATGGTGAAAAAGGAAATATCCTCAGATGAAATCTGGAAAGAAGCTTTCTGAGCAACTGCTTAGTGTTCTGTTCATTCATCTCACAGAGTTACATCTGTATTTCGTGGATCTCTTTGCTAGCCTTATTTCTGTGGAATCTGAGAACAGATATTTCGGATCCCTTTGAAGACTATAGGGCCAAAGGAAATATCCTTCGATAACAAAGAGAAAGAAGCTTTCTGAGAAACTTCTTTGTGTTCTGTGAAATCATCTCACAGAGTTACAGCTTTCCCCTCAAGAAGCCTTTCGCTAAGACAGTTCTTGTGGAATTGGCAAAGTGATATTTGGAAGCCCATAGAGGGCTATGGTGAAAAAGGAAATATCCTGAGATGAAATCTGGAAAGAAGCTTTCTGAGAAACTGCTTAGTGTTCTGTTCATTCATCTCACAGAGTTACATCTTTATTTCGTGGATCTCTTTGCTAGTCTTATTTCTGTGGAATCTGAGAACAGATATTTCGGATCCCTTTGAAGACTATAGGGCCAAAGGAAATATCCTGCGATAACAAAGAGAAAGAAGCTTTCTGAGAAACTTCTTTGTGTTCTGTGAAATCATCTCACAGAGTTACAGCTTTCCCCTCAAGAAGCCTTTCGTTAAGACAGTTCTTGTGGAATTGGCAAAGTGATATTTGGAAACCCATAGACGGCTATGGTGAAAAAGGAAATATCCTCAGCTGAAATCTGGAAAGAAGCTTTCTGAGAAACTGCTTAGTGTTCTGTTCATTCATCTCACAGAGTTACATCTGTATTTTGTGGATCTCTTTGCTAGCCTTATTTCTGTGGAATCTGAGAACAGATATTTCGGATCCCTTTGAAGACTATATGGCCAAAGGAAATATCATCAGATAACAAAGAGAAAGAAGCTTTCTGAGAAACTTCTTTGTGTTCTGTGAAATCATCTCACAGAGTTACAGCTTTCCTCTCAAGAAGCCTTTCGCTAAGACAGTTCTTGTGGAATTGGCAAAGTGATATTTGGAAGCCCATAGAGGGCTATGGTGAAAAAGGAAATATCCTCAGATGAAATCTGGAAAGAAGCTTTCTGAGAAACTGCTCTGTGATGTGTGACTTCCACTCAGAGAGTTACATCTGTATTTCGTGGATCTCTTTGCTAGCCTTATTTCTGTGGAATATGAGAACAGATATTTCGGATCCCTTTGAAGACTATAGGGCCAAAGGAAATATCCTCTGATAACAAAGAGAAAGAAGCTTTCTGAGAAACTTCTTTGTGTTCTGTGAAATCATCTCACAGAGTTACAGATTTCCCCTCAAGAAGCCTTTCGCTAAGACAGTTCTTGTGGAATTGGCAAAGTGATATTTGGAAGCCCATAGAGGGCTATGGTGAAAAAGGAAATATCCTCAGATGAAATCTGGAAAGAAGCTTTCTGAGAAACTGCTTAGTGTTCTGTTCATTCATCTCACAGAGTTACATCTGTGTTTCGTGGATCTCTTTGCTAGCCTTATTTCTGTGGAATCTGAGAACAGATATTTCGGATCCCTTTGAAGACTATAGGGCCAAAGGAAATATCCTGCGATAACAAAGAGAAAGAAGCTTTCTGAGAAACTTCTTTGTGTTCTGTGAAATCATCTCACAGAGTTACAGCTTTCCCCTCAAGAAGCCTTTCGCTAAGACAGTTCTTGTGGAATTGGCAAAGTGATATTTGGAAGCCCATAGAGGGCTATGGTGAAAAAGGAAATATCCTGAGATGAAATCTGGAAAGAAGCTTTCTGAGAAACTGCTTAGTGTTCTGTTCATTCATCTCACAGAGTTACATCTGTGTTTCGTGGATCTCTTTGCTAGCCTTATTTCTGTGGAATCTGAGAACAGATATTTCGGATCCCTTTGAAGACTATATGGCCAAAGGAAATATCATCCGATAACAAAGAGAAAGAAGCTTTCTGAGAAACTTCTTTGTGTTCTGTGAAATCATCACACAGAGTTACAGCTTTCCCCTCAAGAAGCCTTTCGCTAAGACAGTTCTTGTGGAATTGGCAAAGTAATATTTGGAAGCCCATAGAGGGCTATGGTGAAAAAGGAAATATCCTCAGATGAAATCTGGAAAGAAGCTTTCTGAGAAACTGCTTAGTGTTCTGTTCATTCATCTCACAGAGTTACATCTGTATTTCCTGGATCTCTTTGCTAGCCTCATTTCTGTGGAATCTGAGAACAGATATTTCGGATCCCTTTGAAGACTACAGGGCCAAAGGAAATATCCTCCTATAACAAAGAGAAAGAAGCTTTCTGAGAAACTTCTTCGTGTTCTGTGAAATCATCACACAGAGTTACAGCTTTCCCCTCAAGAAGCCTTTCGCTAAGACAGTTCTTGTGGAATTGGCAAAGTAATATTTGGAAGCCCATAGAGGGCTATGGTGAAAAAGGAAATATCCTCAGATGAAATCTGGAAAGAAGCTTTCTGAGAAACTGCTCTGTGATGTGTGACTTCCACTCACAGAGTTACATCTGTATTTCGTGGATCTCTTTGCTAGCCTTATTTCTGTGGAATATGAGAACAGATATTTCGGATCCCTTTGAAGACTATAGGGCCAAAGGAAATATCCTCTGATAACAAAGAGAAAGAAGCTTTCTGAGAAACTTCTTTGTGTTCTGTGAAATCATCTCACAGAGTTACAGATTTCCCCTCAAGAAGCCTTTCGCTAAGACAGTTCTTGTGGAATTGGCAAAGTGATATTTGGAAGCCCATAGAGGGCTATGGTGAAAAAGGAAATATCCTCAGATGAAATCTGGAAAGAAGCTTTCTGAGAAACTGCTTAGTGTTCTGTTCATTCATCTCACAGAGTTACATCTGTGTTTCGTGGATCTCTTTGCTAGCCTTATTTCTGTGGAATCTGAGAACAGATATTTCGGATCCCTTTGAAGACTATAGGGCCAAAGGAAATATCCTCCGATAACAAAGAGAAAGAAGCTTTCTGAGAAACTTCTTTGTGTTCTGTGAAATCATCTCACAGAGTTACAGCTTTCCCCTCAAGAAGCCTTTCGCTAAGACAGTTCTTGTGGAATTGGCAAAGTGATATTTGGAAGCCCATAGAGGGCTATGGTGAAAAAGGAAATATCCTCAGATGAAATCTGGAAAGAAGCTTTCTGAGAAACTGCTTAGTGTTCTGTTCATTCATCTCACAGAGTTACATCTGTGTTTCGTGGATCTCTTTGCTAGCCTTATTTCTGTGGAATCTGAGAACAGATATTTCGGATCCCTTTGAAGACTAAATGGCCAAAGGAAATATCATCCGATAACAAAGAGAAAGAAGCTTTCTGAGAAACTTCTTTTTGTTCTGTGAAATCATCTCACAGAGTTACAGCTTTCCCCTCAAGAAGCCTTTCGCCAAGACAGTTCTTGTGGAATTGGCAAAGTGATATTTGGAAGCCCGTAGAGGGCTATGGAGAAAAAGGAAATATCCTCAGATGAAATCTGGAAAGAACCTTTCTGAGAAACTGCTTAGTGTTCTGTTCATTCATCTCATAGAATTACATCTGTGTTTCGTGGATCTCTTTGCTAGCCTTATTTCTGTGGAATCTGAGAACAGATATTTCGGATCCCTTTGAAGACTATAGGGCCAAAGGAAATATCCTCTGATAAAAAAGAGAAAGAAGCTTTCTGAGAAACTTCTTTGTGTTCTGTGAAATCATCGCACAGAGTTACAGCTTTCCCCTCAAGAAGCCTTTCGCTAAGACAGTTCTTGTGGAATTGGCAAAGTGATATTTGGAAGCCCATAGAGGGCTATGGTGAAAAAGGAAATATCCTCAGATGAAATCTGGAAAGAAGCTTTCTGAGAAACTGCTTAGTGTTCTGTTCATTCATCTCATAGAATTACATCTGTGTTTCGTGGATCTCTTTGCAAGCCTTATTTCTGTGGAATCTGAGAACAGATATTTCGGATCCCTTTGAAGACTATAGGGCCAAAGGAAATATCCTCCGATAACAGAGAGAAAGAAGCTTTCTGAGAAACTTCTTTGTGTTCTGTGAAATCATCTCACAGAGTTACAGCTTTCCCCTTAAGAAGCCTTTCGCTAAGACAGTTCTTGTGGAATTGGCAAAGTGATATTTGGAAGCCCATAGAGGTCTATGGTGAAAAAGGAAATATCCTCAGATGAAATCTGGAAAGAAGCTTTCTGAGAAACTGCTCTGTGATGTGTGACTTCCACTCAGAGAGTTACATCTGTATTTCGTGGATCTCTTTGCTAGCCTTATTTCTGTGGAATCTGAGAACAGATATTTCGGATCCCTTTGAAGACTATAGGGCCAAAGGAAATATCCTCTGATAACAAAGAGAAAGAAGCTTTCTTAGAAACTTCTTTGTGTTCTGTGAAATCATCTCACAGAGTTACAGCTTTCCCCTCAAGAAGCCATTCGCTAAGACAGTTCTTGTGGAATTGGCAAAGTGATATTTGGAAGCCCATAGAGGGCTATGGTGAAAAAGGAAATATCCTCAGATGAAATCTGGAAAGAAGCTTTCTGAGAAACTGCTTAGTGTTCTGTTCATTCATCTCACAGAGTTACATCTGTGTTTCGTGGATCTCTTTGCTAGCCTTATTTCTGTGGAATCTGAGAACAGATATTTCGGATCCCTTTGAAGACTATAGGGCCAAAGGAAATATCCTCCGATAACAAAGAGAAAGAAGCTTTCTGAGAAACTTCTTTGTGTTCTGTGAAATCATCTCACAGAGTTACAGCTTTCCCCTCAAGAAGCCTTTCGCCAAGACAGTTCTTGTGGAATTGGCAAAGTGATATTTGGAAGCCCGTAGAGGGCTATGGTGAAAAAGGAAATATCCTCAGATGAAACCTGGAAAGAAGCTTTCTGAGAAACTGCTTAGTGTTCTGTTCATTCATCTCATAGAATTACATCTGTGTTTCGTGGATCTCTTTGCTAGCCTTATTTCTGTGGAATCTGAGAACAGATATTTCGGATCCCTTTGAAGACTATAGGGCCAAAGGAAATATCCTCCGATAACAGAGAGAAAGAAGCTTTCTGAGAAACTTCTTTGTGTTCTGTGAAATCATCTCACAGAGTTACAGCTTTCCCCTCAAGAAGCCTTTCGCTAAGACAGTTCTTGCGGAATTGGCAAAGTGATATTTGGAAGCCCATAGAGGGCTATGGTGAAAAAGGAAATATCCTCAGATGAAATCTGGAAAGAAGCTTTCTGAGAAACTGCTTAGTGTTCTGTTCATTCATCTCACAGAGTTACATCTGTATTTCGTGGATATCTTTGCTAGCCTTATTTCTGTGGAATCTGAGAACAGTTATTTCGGATCCCTTTGAAGACTATAGGGCCAAAGGAAATATCCTGCGATAAGAAAGAGAAAGAAGCTTTCTGAGAAACTTCTTTGTGTTCTGTGAAATCATCTCACAGAGTTACAGCTTTCCCCTCAAGAAGCCTTTCGCTAAGACAGTTCTTGTGGAATTGGCAAAGTGATATTTGGAAGCCCATAGAGGGCTATGGTGAAAAAGGAAATATCCTCAGATGAAATCTGGAAAGAAGCTTTCTGAGAAACTGCTTAGTGTTCTGTTCATTCATCTCACAGAGTTACATCTGTATTTTGTGGATCTCTTTGCTAGCCTTATTTCTGTGGAATCTGAGAACAGATATTTCGGATCCCTTTGAAGACTATAGGGCCAAAGGAAATATCCTCCGATAACAAAGAGAAAGAAGCTTTCTGAGAAACTTCTTTGTGTTCTGTGAAATCATCTCACAGAGTTACAGCTTTCCCCTCAAGAAGCCTTTCGCCAAGACAGTTCTTGTGGAATTGGCAAAGTGATATTTGGAAGCCCGTAGAGGGCTATGGTGAAAAAGGAAATATCCTCAGATGAAACCTGGAAAGAAGCTTTCTGAGAAACTGCTTAGTGTTCTGTTCATTCATCTCATAGAATTACATCTGTGTTTCGTGGATCTCTTTGCAAGCCTTATTTCTGTGGAATCTGAGAACAGATATTTCGGATCCCTGTGAAGACTATAGGGCCAAAGGAAATATCCTCCGATAACAGAGAGAAAGAAGCTTTCTGAGAAACTTCTTTGTGTTCTGTGAAATCATCTCACAGAGTTACAGCTTTCCCCTCAAGAAGCCTTTCGCTAAGACAGTTCTTGTGGAATTGGCAAAGTGATATTTGGAAGCCCATAGAGGTCTATGGTGAAAAAGGAAATATCCTCAGATGAAATCTGGAAAGAAGCTTTCTGAGAAACTGCTCTGTGATGTGTGACTTCCACTCAGAGAGTTACATCTGTATTTCGTGTATCTCTTTGCTAGCCTTATTTCTGTGGAATCTGAGAACAGATATTTCGGATCCCTTTGAAGACTATAGGGCCAATGGAAATATCCTCTGATAAAAAAGAGAAAGAAGCTTTCTGAGAAACTTCTTTGTGTTCTGTGAAATCATCGCACAGAGTTACAGCTTTCCCCTCAAGAAGCCTTTCGCTAAGACAGTTCTTGTGGAATTGGCAAAGTGATATTTGGAAGCCCATAGAGGGCTATGGTGAAAAAGGAAATATCCTCAGATGAAATCTGGAAAGAAGCTTTCTGAGAAACTGCTTAGTGTTCTGTTCATTCATCTCATAGAATTACATCTGTGTTTCGTGGATCTCTTTGCAAGCCTTATTTCTGTGGAATCTGAGAACAGATATTTCGGATCCCTTTGAAGACTATAGGGCCAAAGGAAATATCCTCCGATAACAGAGAGAAAGAAGCTTTCTGAGAAACTTCTTTGTGTTCTGTGAAATCATCTCACAGAGTTACAGCTTTCCCCTCAGGAAGCCTTTCGCTAAGACAGTTCTTGTGGAATTGGCAAAGTGATATTTGGAAGCCCATAGAGGTCTATGGTGAAAAAGGAAATATCCTCAGATGAAATCTGGAAAGAAGCTTTCTGAGAAACTGCTCTGTGATGTGTGACTTCCACTCAGAGAGTTACATCTGTATTTCGTGGATCTCTTTGCTAGCCTTATTTCTGTGGAATCTGAGAACAGATATTTCGGATCCCTTTGAAGACTATAGGGCCAAAGGAAATATCCTCTGATAACAAAGAGAAAGAAGCTTTCTGAGAAACTTCTTTGTGTTCTGTGAAATCATCTCACAGAGTTACAGCTTTCCCCTCAAGAAGCCATTCGCTAAGACAGTTCTTGTGGAATTGGCAAAGTGATATTTGGAAGCCCATAGAGGGCTATGGTGAAAAAGGAAATATCCTCAGATGAAATCTGGAAAGAAGCTTTCTGAGAAACTGCTTAGTGTTCTGTTCATTCATCTCACAGAGTTACATCTGTGTTTCGTGGATCTCTTTGCTAGCCTTATTTCTGTGGAATCTGAGAACAGATATTTCGGATCCCTTTGAAGACTATAGGGCCAAAGGAAATATCCTCCGATAACAAAGAGAAAGAAGCTTTCTGAGAAACTTCTTTGTGTTCTGTGAAATCATCTCACAGAGTTACAGCTTTCCCCTCAAGAAGCCTTTCGCCAAGACAGTTCTTGTGGAATTGGCAAAGTGATATTTGGAAGCCCGTAGAGGGCTATGGTGAAAAAGGAAATATCCTCAGATGAAACCTGGAAAGAAGCTTTCTGAGAAACTGCTTAGTGTTCTGTTCATTCATCTCATAGAATTACATCTGTGTTTCGTGGATCTCTTTGCTAGCCTTATTTCTGTGGAATCTGAGAACAGATATTTTGGATCCCTTTGAAGACTATAGGGCCAAAGGAAATATCCTCCGATAACAGAGAGAAAGAAGCTTTCTGAGAAACTTCTTTGTGTTCTGTGAAATCATCTCACAGAGTTACAGCTTTCCCCTCAAGAAGCCTTTCGCTAAGACAGTTCTTGCGGAATTGGCAAAGTGATATTTGGAAGCCCATAGAGGGCTATGGTGAAAAAGGAAATATCCTCAGATGAAATCTGGAAAGAAGCTTTCTGAGAAACTGCTTAGTGTTCTGTTCATTCATCTCACAGAGTTACATCTGTATTTCGTGGATCTCTTTGCTAGCCTTATTTCTGTGGAATCTGAGAACAGTTATTTCGGATCCCTTTGAAGACTATAGGGCCAAAGGAAATATCCTGCGATAAGAAAGAGAAAGAAGCTTTCTGAGAAACTTCTTTGTGTTCTGTGAAATCATCTCACAGAGTTACAGCTTTCCCCTCAAGAAGCCTTTCGCTAAGACAGTTCTTGTGGAATTGGCAAAGTGATATTTGGAAGCCCATAGAGGGCTATGGTGAAAAAGGAAATATCCTCAGATGAAATCTGGAAAGAAGCTTTCTGAGAAACTGCTTAGTGTTCTGTTCATTCATCTCACAGAGTTACATCTGTATTTTGTGGATCTCTTTGCTAGCCTTATTTCTGTGGAATCTGAGAACAGATATTTCGGATCCCTTTGAAGACTATAGGGCCAAAGGAAATATCCTCCGATAACAAAGAGAAAGAAGCTTTCTGAGAAACTTCTTTGTGTTCTGTGAAATCATCTCACAGAGTTACAGCTTTCCCCTCAAGAAGCCTTTCGCCAAGACAGTTCTTGTGGAATTGGCAAAGTGATATTTGGAAGCCCGTAGAGGGCTATGGTGAAAAAGGAAATATCCTCAGATGAAACCTGGAAAGAAGCTTTCTGAGAAACTGCTTAGTGTTCTGTTCATTCATCTCATAGAATTACATCTGTGTTTCGTGGATCTCTTTGCAAGCCTTATTTCTGTGGAATCTGAGAACAGATATTTCGGATCCCTGTGAAGACTATAGGGCCAAAGGAAATATCCTCCGATAACAGAGAGAAAGAAGCTTTCTGAGAAACTTCTTTGTGTTCTGTGAAATCATCACACAGAGTTACAGCTTTAACCTCAAGAAGCCTTTCGCTAAGACAGTTCTTGTGGAATTGACTAAGTAATATTTGGGAGCCCATAGAGGGCTATGGTGAAAAAGGAAATATCCTCAGATGAAATCTGGAAAGAAGCTTTCTGAGAAACTGCTCTGTGATGTGTGACTTCCACTCACAGAGTTACATCTGTATTTCGTGGATCTCTTTGCTAGCCTTATTTCTGTGGAATCTGAGAACAGATATTTCGGATCCCTTTGAAGACTATAGGGCCAAAGGAAATATCCTCTGATAACAAAGAGAAAGAAGCTTTCTGAAAAAATTCTTTGTGTTCTGTGAAATCATCTCACAGAGTTACAGCTTTCCCCTCAAGAAGCCTTTCGCTAAGACAGTTCTTGTGGAATTGGCAAAGTGATATTTGGAAGCCCATAGAGGGCTATGGTGAAAAAGGAAATATCCTCAGATGAAATCTGGAAAGAAGCTTTCTGAGAAACTGCTTAGTGTTCTGTTCATTCATCTCACAGAGTTACATCTGTGTTTCGTGGATCTCTTTGCTAGCCTTATTTCTGTGGAATCTGAGAACAGATATTTCGGATCCCTTTGAAGACTGTAGGGCCAAAGGAAATATCCTCCGACAACAAAGAGAAAGAAGCTTTCTGAGAAACTTCTTTGTGTTCTGTGAAATCATCTCACAGAGTTCCAGCTTTCCCCTCATAAGCCTTTCGCCAAGACAGTAATTGTGGAATTGGCAAAGTGATATTTGGAAGCCCGTAGAGGGCTATGGTGAAAAAGGAAATATCCTCAGATGAAATCTGGAAAGAAGCTTTCTGAGAAACTGCTTAGTGTTCTGTTCATTCATCTCATAAAATTACATCTGTGTTTCGTGGATCTCTTTGCTAGCCTTATTTCTGTGGAATCTGAGAACAGATATTTCGGATCCCTTTGAAGACTATAGGGCCAAAGGAAATATCCTCCGATAACAGAGAGAAAGAAGCTTTCTGAGAAACTTCTTTGTGTTCTGTGAAATCATCTCACAGAGTTACAGCTTTCCCCTCAAGAAGCCTTTCGCTAAGACAGTTCTTGCGGAATTGGCAAAGTGATATTTGGAAGCCCATAGAGGGCTATGGTGAAAAAGGAAATATCCTCAGATGAAATCTGGAAAGAAGCTTTCTGAGAAACTGCTTACTGTTCTGTTCATTCATCTCACAGAGTTACATCTGTATATCGTGGATCTCTTTGCTAGCCTTATTTCTGTGGAATCTGAGAACAGATATTTCGGATCCCTTTGAAGACTATAGGGCCAAAGGAAATATCCTGCGATAACAAAGAGAAAGAAGCTTTCTGAGAAACTTCTTTGTGTTCTGTGAAATCATCTCACAGAGTTACGGCTTTCCCCTCAAGAAGCCTTTCGCTAAGACAGTTCTTGTGGAATTGGCAAAGTGATATTTGGAAGCCCATAGAGGGCTATGGTGAAAAAGGAAATATCCTCAGATGAAATCTGGAAAGAAGCTTTCTGAGAAACTGCTTAGTGTTCTGTTCATTCATCTCACAGAGTTACATCTGTATTTTGTGGATCTCTTTGCTAGCCTTATTTCTGTGGAATCTGAGAACAGATATTTCGGATCCCTTTGAAGACTATATGGCCAAAGGAAATATCATCCGATAACAAAGAGAAAGAAGCTTTCTGAGATACTTCTTTGTGTTCTGTGAAATCACCTCACAGAGTTACAGCTTTCCTCTCAAGAAGCCTTTCGCTAAGACAGTTCTTGTGGAATTGGCAAAGTGATATTTGGAAACCCATAGAGGGCTATGGTGAAAAAGGAAATATCCTCAGATGAAATCTGGAAAGAAGCTTTCTGAGAAACTGCTCTGTGATGTGTGACTTCCACTCAGAGAGTTACATCTGTATTTCGTGGATCTCTTTACTAGCCTTATTTCTGTGGAATCTGAGAACAGATATTTCGGATCCCTTTGAAGACTATAGGGCGAAAGGAAATATCCTCTGATAACAAAGAGAAAGAAGCTTTCTGAGAAACTTCTTTGTGTTCTGTGAAATCATCTCACAGAGTTACAGATTTCCCCTCAAGAAGCCTCTCGCTAAGACAGTTCTTGTGGAATTGGCAAAGTGATATTTGGAAGCCCATAGAGGGCTATGGTGAAAAAGGAAATATCCTCAGATGAAATCTGGAAAGAAGCTTTCTGAGAAACTGCTTAGTGTTCTGTTCATTCATCTCACAGAGTTACATCTGTGTTTCGTGGATCTCTTTGCTAGCCTTATTTCTGTGGAATCTGAGAACAGATATTTCGGATCCCTTTGAAGACTACAGGGACAAAGGAAATATCCTCCGATAACAAAGAGAAAGAAGCTTTCTGAGAAACTTCTTTGTGTTCTGTGAAATCATCTCACAGAGTTACAGCTTTCCCCTCAAGAAGCCTTTCGCCAAGACAGTTCTTGTGGAATTGGCAAAGTGATATTTGGAAGCCCGTAGAGGGCTATGGTGAAAAAGGAAATATCCTCAGATGAAACCTGGAAAGAAGCTTTCTGAGAAACTGCTTAGTGTTCTGTTCATTCATCTCATAGAATTACATCTGTGTTTCGTGGATCTCTTTGCAAGCCTTATTTCTGTGGAATCTGAGAACAGATATTTCGGATCCCTGTGAAGACTATAGGGCCAAAGGAAATATCCTCCGATAACAGAGAGAAAGAAGCTTTCTGAGAAACTTCTTTGTGTTCTGTGAAATCATCACACAGAGTTACAGCTTTAACCTCAAGAAGCCTTTCGCTAAGACAGTTCTTGTGGAATTGACTAAGTAATATTTGGGAGCCCATAGAGGGCTATGGTGAAAAAGGAAATATCCTCAGATGAAATCTGGAAAGAAGCTTTCTGAGAAACTGCTCTGTGATGTGTGACTTCCACTCACAGAGTTACATCTGTATTTCGTGGATCTCTTTGCTAGCCTTATTTCTGTGGAATCTGAGAACAGATATTTCGGATCCCTTTGAAGACTATAGGGCCAAAGGAAATATCCTCTGATAACAAAGAGAAAGAAGCTTTCTGAAAAAATTCTTTGTGTTCTGTGAAATCATCTCACAGAGTTACAGCTTTCCCCTCAAGAAGCCTTTCGCTAAGACAGTTCTTGTGGAATTGGCAAAGTGATATTTGGAAGCCCATAGAGGGCTATGGTGAAAAAGGAAATATCCTCAGATGAAATCTGGAAAGAAGCTTTCTGAGAAACTGCTTAGTGTTCTGTTCATTCATCTCACAGAGTTACATCTGTGTTTCGTGGATCTCTTTGCTAGCCTTATTTCTGTGGAATCTGAGAACAGATATTTCGGATCCCTTTGAAGACTGTAGGGCCAAAGGAAATATCCTCCGACAACAAAGAGAAAGAAGCTTTCTGAGAAACTTCTTTGTGTTCTGTGAAATCATCTCACAGAGTTCCAGCTTTCCCCTCATAAGCCTTTCGCCAAGACAGTAATTGTGGAATTGGCAAAGTGATATTTGGAAGCCCGTAGAGGGCTATGGTGAAAAAGGAAATATCCTCAGATGAAATCTGGAAAGAAGCTTTCTGAGAAACTGCTTAGTGTTCTGTTCATTCATCTCATAAAATTACATCTGTGTTTCGTGGATCTCTTTGCTAGCCTTATTTCTGTGGAATCTGAGAACAGATATTTCGGATCCCTTTGAAGACTATAGGGCCAAAGGAAATATCCTCCGATAACAGAGAGAAAGAAGCTTTCTGAGAAACTTCTTTGTGTTCTGTGAAATCATCTCACAGAGTTACAGCTTTCCCCTCAAGAAGCCTTTCGCTAAGACAGTTCTTGCGGAATTGGCAAAGTGATATTTGGAAGCCCATAGAGGGCTATGGTGAAAAAGGAAATATCCTCAGATGAAATCTGGAAAGAAGCTTTCTGAGAAACTGCTTACTGTTCTGTTCATTCATCTCACAGAGTTACATCTGTATATCGTGGATCTCTTTGCTAGCCTTATTTCTGTGGAATCTGAGAACAGATATTTCGGATCCCTTTGAAGACTATAGGGCCAAAGGAAATATCCTGCGATAACAAAGAGAAAGAAGCTTTCTGAGAAACTTCTTTGTGTTCTGTGAAATCATCTCACAGAGTTACGGCTTTCCCCTCAAGAAGCCTTTCGCTAAGACAGTTCTTGTGGAATTGGCAAAGTGATATTTGGAAGCCCATAGAGGGCTATGGTGAAAAAGGAAATATCCTCAGATGAAATCTGGAAAGAAGCTTTCTGAGAAACTGCTTAGTGTTCTGTTCATTCATCTCACAGAGTTACATCTGTATTTTGTGGATCTCTTTGCTAGCCTTATTTCTGTGGAATCTGAGAACAGATATTTCGGATCCCTTTGAAGACTATATGGCCAAAGGAAATATCATCCGATAACAAAGAGAAAGAAGCTTTCTGAGATACTTCTTTGTGTTCTGTGAAATCACCTCACAGAGTTACAGCTTTCCTCTCAAGAAGCCTTTCGCTAAGACAGTTCTTGTGGAATTGGCAAAGTGATATTTGGAAACCCATAGAGGGCTATGGTGAAAAAGGAAATATCCTCAGATGAAATCTGGAAAGAAGCTTTCTGAGAAACTGCTCTGTGATGTGTGACTTCCACTCAGAGAGTTACATCTGTATTTCGTGGATCTCTTTACTAGCCTTATTTCTGTGGAATCTGAGAACAGATATTTCGGATCCCTTTGAAGACTATAGGGCGAAAGGAAATATCCTCTGATAACAAAGAGAAAGAAGCTTTCTGAGAAACTTCTTTGTGTTCTGTGAAATCATCTCACAGAGTTACAGATTTCCCCTCAAGAAGCCTTTCGCTAAGACAGTTCTTGTGGAATTGGCAAAGTGATATTTGGAAGCCCATAGAGGGCTATGGTGAAAAAGGAAATATCCTCAGATGAAATCTGGAAAGAAGCTTTCTGAGAAACTGCTTAGTGTTCTGTTCATTCATCTCACAGAGTTACATCTGTGTTTCGTGGATCTCTTTGCTAGCCTTATTTCTGTGGAATCTGAGAACAGATATTTCGGATCCCTTTGAAGACTATAGGGCCAAAGGAAATATCCTCCGATAACAAAGAGAAAGAAGCTTTCTGAGAAACTTCTTTGTGTTCTGTGAAATCATCTCACAGAGTTACAGCTTTCCCCTCAAGAAGCCTTTCGCCAAGACAGTTCTTGTGGAATTGGCAAAGTGATATTTGGAAGCCCGTAGAGGGCTATGGTGAAAAAGGAAATATCCTCAGATGAAACCTGGAAAGAAGCTTTCTGAGAAACTGCTTAGTGTTCTGTTCATTCATCTCATAGAATTACATCTGTGTTTCGTGGATCTCTTTGCTAGCCTTATTTCTGTGGAATCTGAGAACAGATATTTTGGATCCCTTTGAAGACTATAGGGCCAAAGGAAATATCCTCCGATAACAGAGAGAAAGAAGCTTTCTGAGAAACTTCTTTGTGTTCTGTGAAATCATCTCACAGAGTTACAGCTTTCCCCTCAAGAAGCCTTTCGCTAAGACAGTTCTTGCGGAATTGGCAAAGTGATATTTGGAAGCCCATAGAGGGCTATGGTGAAAAAGGAAATATCCTCAGATGAAATCTGGAAAGAAGCTTTCTGAGAAACTGCTTAGTGTTCTGTTCATTCATCTCACAGAGTTACATCTGTATTTCGTGGATCTCTTTGCTAGCCTTATTTCTGTGGAATCTGAGAACAGTTATTTCGGATCCCTTTGAAGACTATAGGGCCAAAGGAAATATCCTGCGATAAGAAAGAGAAAGAAGCTTTCTGAGAAACTTCTTTGTGTTCTGTGAAATCATCTCACAGAGTTACAGCTTTCCCCTCAAGAAGCCTTTCGCTAAGACAGTTCTTGTGGAATTGGCAAAGTGATATTTGGAAGCCCATAGAGGGCTATGGTGAAAAAGGAAATATCCTCAGATGAAATCTGGAAAGAAGCTTTCTGAGAAACTGCTTAGTGTTCTGTTCATTCATCTCACAGAGTTACATCTGTATTTTGTGGATCTCTTTGCTAGCCTTATTTCTGTGGAATCTGAGAACAGATATTTCGGATCCCTTTGAAGACTACAGGGCCAAAGGAAATATCCTCCGATAACAAAGAGAAAGAAGCTTTCTGAGAAACTTCTTTGTGTTCTGTGAAATCATCTCACAGAGTTACAGCTTTCCCCTCAAGAAGCCTTTCGCCAAGACAGTTCTTGTGGAATTGGCAAAGTGATATTTGGAAGCCCGTAGAGGGCTATGGTGAAAAAGGAAATATCCTCAGATGAAACCTGGAAAGAAGCTTTCTGAGAAACTGCTTAGTGTTCTGTTCATTCATCTCATAGAATTACATCTGTGTTTCGTGGATCTCTTTGCAAGCCTTATTTCTGTGGAATCTGAGAACAGATATTTCGGATCCCTGTGAAGACTATAGGGCCAAAGGAAATATCCTCCGATAACAGAGAGAAAGAAGCTTTCTGAGAAACTTCTTTGTGTTCTGTGAAATCATCACACAGAGTTACAGCTTTAACCTCAAGAAGCCTTTCGCTAAGACAGTTCTTGTGGAATTGACTAAGTAATATTTGGGAGCCCATAGAGGGCTATGGTGAAAAAGGAAATATCCTCAGATGAAATCTGGAAAGAAGCTTTCTGAGAAACTGCTCTGTGATGTGTGACTTCCACTCACAGAGTTACATCTGTATTTCGTGGATCTCTTTGCTAGCCTTATTTCTGTGGAATCTGAGAACAGATATTTCGGATCCCTTTGAAGACTATAGGGCCAAAGGAAATATCCTCTGATAACAAAGAGAAAGAAGCTTTCTGAAAAAATTCTTTGTGTTCTGTGAAATCATCTCACAGAGTTACAGCTTTCCCCTCAAGAAGCCTTTCGCTAAGACAGTTCTTGTGGAATTGGCAAAGTGATATTTGGAAGCCCATAGAGGGCTATGGTGAAAAAGGAAATATCCTCAGATGAAATCTGGAAAGAAGCTTTCTGAGAAACTGCTTAGTGTTCTGTTCATTCATCTCACAGAGTTACATCTGTGTTTCGTGGATCTCTTTGCTAGCCTTATTTCTGTGGAATCTGAGAACAGATATTTCGGATCCCTTTGAAGACTGTAGGGCCAAAGGAAATATCCTCCGACAACAAAGAGAAAGAAGCTTTCTGAGAAACTTCTTTGTGTTCTGTGAAATCATCTCACAGAGTTCCAGCTTTCCCCTCATAAGCCTTTCGCCAAGACAGTAATTGTGGAATTGGCAAAGTGATATTTGGAAGCCCGTAGAGGGCTATGGTGAAAAAGAAAATATCCTCAGATGAAATCTGGAAAGAAGCTTTCTGAGAAACTGCTTAGTGTTCTGTTCATTCATCTCATAAAATTACATCTGTGTTTCGTGGATCTCTTTGCTAGCCTTATTTCTGTGGAATCTGAGAACAGATATTTCGGATCCCTTTGAAGACTATAGGGCCAAAGGAAATATCCTCCGATAACAGAGAGAAAGAAGCTTTCTGAGAAACTTCTTTGTGTTCTGTGAAATCATCTCACAGAGTTACAGCTTTCCCCTCAAGAAGCCTTTCGCTAAGACAGTTCTTGCGGAATTGGCAAAGTGATATTTGGAAGCCCATAGAGGGCTATGGTGAAAAAGGAAATATCCTCAGATGAAATCTGGAAAGAAGCTTTCTGAGAAACTGCTTACTGTTCTGTTCATTCATCTCACAGAGTTACATCTGTATATCGTGGATCTCTTTGCTAGCCTTATTTCTGTGGAATCTGAGAACAGATATTTCGGATCCCTTTGAAGACTATAGGGCCAAAGGAAATATCCTGCGATAACAAAGAGAAAGAAGCTTTCTGAGAAACTTCTTTGTGTTCTGTGAAATCATCTCACAGAGTTACGGCTTTCCCCTCAAGAAGCCTTTCGCTAAGACAGTTCTTGTGGAATTGGCAAAGTGATATTTGGAAGCCCATAGAGGGCTATGGTGAAAAAGGAAATATCCTCAGATGAAATCTGGAAAGAAGCTTTCTGAGAAACTGCTTAGTGTTCTGTTCATTCATCTCACAGAGTTACATCTGTATTTTGTGGATCTCTTTGCTAGCCTTATTTCTGTGGAATCTGAGAACAGATATTTCGGATCCCTTTGAAGACTATATGGCCAAAGGAAATATCATCCGATAACAAAGAGAAAGAAGCTTTCTGAGATACTTCTTTGTGTTCTGTGAAATCACCTCACAGAGTTACAGCTTTCCTCTCAAGAAGCCTTTCGCTAAGACAGTTCTTGTGGAATTGGCAAAGTGATATTTGGAAACCCATAGAGGGCTATGGTGAAAAAGGAAATATCCTCAGATGAAATCTGGAAAGAAGCTTTCTGAGAAACTGCTCTGTGATGTGTGACTTCCACTCAGAGAGTTACATCTGTATTTCGTGGATCTCTTTACTAGCCTTATTTCTGTGGAATCTGAGAACAGATATTTCGGATCCCTTTGAAGACTATAGGGCGAAAGGAAATATCCTCTGATAACAAAGAGAAAGAAGCTTTCTGAGAAACTTCTTTGTGTTCTGTGAAATCATCTCACAGAGTTACAGATTTCCCCTCAAGAAGCCTTTCGCTAAGACAGTTCTTGTGGAATTGGCAAAGTGATATTTGGAAGCCCATAGAGGGCTATGGTGAAAAAGGAAATATCCTCAGATGAAATCTGGAAAGAAGCTTTCTGAGAAACTGCTTAGTGTTCTGTTCATTCATCTCACAGAGTTACATCTGTGTTTCGTGGATCTCTTTGCTAGCCTTATTTCTGTGGAATCTGAGAACAGATATTTCGGATCCCTTTGAAGACTATAGGGCCAAAGGAAATATCATCCGATAACAAAGAGAAAGAAGCTTTCTGAGAAACTTCTTTGTGTTCTGTGAAATCATCTCACAGAGTTACAGCTTTCCCCTCAAGAAGCCTTTCGCCAAGACAGTTCTTGTGGAATTGGCAAAGTGATATTTGGAAGCCCGTAGAGGGCTATGGTGAAAAAGGAAATATCCTCCGATGAAATCTGGAAAGAAGCTTTCTGAGAAACTGCTTAGTGTTCTGTTCATTCATCTCATAGAATTACATCTGTGTTTCGTGGATCTCTTTGCTAGCCTTATTTCTGTGAAATCTGAGAACAGATATTTCGGATCCCTTTGAAGACTATAGGGCCAAAGGAAATATCCTCCGATAACAGAGAGAAAGAAGCTTTCTGAGAAACTTCTTTGTGTTCTGTGAAATCATCTCACAGAGTTACAGCTTTCCCCTCAAGAAGCCTTTCGCCAAGACAGTTCTTGTGGAATTGGCAAAGTGATATTTGGAAGCCCGTAGAGGGCTATGGTGAAAAAGGAAATATCCTCCGATGAAATCTGGAAAGAAGCTTTCTGAGAAACTGCTTAGTGTTCTGTTCATTCATCTCATAGAATTACATCTGTGTTTCGTGGATCTCTTTGCTAGCCTTATTTCTGTGAAATCTGAGAACAGATATTTCGGATCCCTTTGAAGACTATAGGGCCAAAGGAAATATCCTCCGATAACAGAGAGAAAGAAGCTTTCTGAGAAACTTCTTTGTGTTCTGTGAAATCATCTCACAGAGTTACAGCTTTCCCCTCAAGAAGCCTTTCGCTAAGACAGTTCTTGCGGAATTGGCAAAGTGATATTTGGAAGCCCATAGAGGGCTATGGTGAAAAAGGAAATATCCTCAGATGAAATCTGGAAAGAAGCTTTCTGAGAAACTGCTTACTGTTCTGTTCATTCATCTCACAGAGTTACATCTGTATATCGTGGATCTCTTTGCTAGCCTTATTTCTGTGGAATCTGAGAACAGATATTTCGGATCCCTTTGAAGAGTATAGGGCCAAAGGAAATATCCTGCGATAACAAAGAGAAAGAAGCTTTCTGAGAAACTTCTTTGTGTTCTGTGAAATCATCTCACAGAGTTACGGCTTTCCCCTCAAGAAGCCTTTCGCTAAGACAGTTCTTGTGGAATTGGCAAAGTGATATTTGGAAGCCCATAGAGGGCTATGGTGAAAAAGGAAATATCCTCAGATGAAATCTGGAAAGAAGCTTTCTGAGAAACTGCTTAGTGTTCTGTTCATTCATCTCACAGAGTTACATCTGTATTTTGTGGATCTCTTTGCTAGCCTTATTTCTGTGGAATCTGAGAACAGATATTTCGGATCCCTTTGAAGACTATATGGCCAAAGGAAATATCCTCCGATAACAAAGAGAAAGAAGCTTTCTGAGATACTTCTTTGTGTTCTGTGAAATCACCTCACAGAGTTACAGCTTTCCTCTCAAGAAGCCTTTCGCTAAGACAGTTCTTGTGGAATTGGCAAAGTGATATTTGGAAACCCATAGAGGGCTATGGTGAAAAAGGAAATATCCTCAGATGAAATCTGGAAAGAAGCTTTCTGAGAAACTGCTCTGTGATGTGTGACTTCCACTCAGAGAGTTACATCTGTATTTCGTGGATCTCTTTACTAGCCTTATTTCTGTGGAATCTGAGAACAGATATTTCGGATCCCTTTGAAGACTATAGGGCGAAAGGAAATATCCTCTGATAACAAAGAGAAAGAAGCTTTCTGAGAAACTTCTTTGTGTTCTGTGAAATCATCTCACAGAGTTACAGATTTCCCCTCAAGAAGCCTTTCGCTAAGACAGTTCTTGTGGAATTGGCAAAGTGATATTTGGAAGCCCATAGAGGGCTATGGTGAAAAAGGAAATATCCTCAGATGAAATCTGGAAAGAAGCTTTCTGAGAAACTGCTTAGTGTTCTGTTCATTCATCTCACAGAGTTACATCTGTGTTTCGTGGATCTCTTTGCTAGCCTTATTTCTGTGGAATCTGAGAACAGATATTTCGGATCCCTTTGAAGACTATAGGGCCAAAGGAAATATCATCCGATAACAAAGAGAAAGAAGCTTTCTGAGAAACTTCTTTGTGTTCTGTGAAATCATCTCACAGAGTTACAGCTTTCCCCTCAAGAAGCCTTTCGCCAAGACAGTTCTTGTGGAATTGGCAAAGTGATATTTGGAAGCCCGTAGAGGGCTATGGTGAAAAAGGAAATATCCTCCGATGAAATCTGGAAAGAAGCTTTCTGAGAAACTGCTTAGTGTTCTGTTCATTCATCTCATAGAATTACATCTGTGTTTCGTGGATCTCTTTGCTAGCCTTATTTCTGTGAAATCTGAGAACAGATATTTCGGATCCCTTTGAAGACTATAGGGCCAAAGGAAATATCCTCCGATAACAGAGAGAAAGAAGCTTTCTGAGAAACTTCTTTGTGTTCCGTGAAATCATCTCACAGAGTTACAGCTTTCCCCTCAAGAAGCCTTTCGCTAAGACAGTTCTTGCGGAATTGGCAAAGTGATATTTGGAAGCCCGTAGAGGGCTATGGTGAAAAAGGAAATATCCTCAGATGAAATCTGGAAAGAAGCTTTCTGAGAAACTGCTTAGTGTTCTGTTCATTCATCTCACAGAGTTACATCTGTGTTTCGTGGATCTCTTTGCTAGCCTTATTTCTGTGGAATCTGAGAACAGATATTTCGGATCCCTTTGAAGACTATAGGGCCAAAGGAAATATCCTCCGATAACAAAGAGAAAGAAGCTTTCTGAGAAACTTCTTTGTGTTCTGTGAAATCATCTCACAGAGTTACAGCTTTCCCCTCAAGAAGCCTTTCGCCAAGACAGTTCTTGTGGAATTGGCAAAGTGATATTTGGAAGCCCGTAGAAGGCTATGGTGAAAAAGGAAATATCCTCAGATGAAATCTGGAAAGAATCTTTCTGAGAAACTGCTTAGTGTTCTGTTCATTCATCTCATAGAATTACATCTGTGTTTCGTGGATCTCTTTGCTAGCCTTATTTCTGTGGAATCTGAGAACAGATATTTCGGATCCCTTTGAAGACTATAGGGCCAAAGGAAATATCCTCCGATAACAAAGAGAAAGAAGCTTTCTGAGAAACTTCTTTGTGTTCTGTGAAATCATCTCATAGAGTTACAGCTTTCCCCTCAAGAAGCCTTTCGCTAAGACAGTTCTTGTGGAATTGGCAAAGTGATATTTGGAAGCCCCTAGAGGGCTATGGTGAAAAAGGAAATATCCTCAGAAGAAATCTGGAAAGAAGCTTTCTGAGAAACTGCTTAGTGTTCTGTTCATTCATCTCACAGAGTTACATCTGTATTTCGTGGATCTCTTTGCTAGCCTCATTTCTGTGGAATCTGAGAACAGATATTTCGGATCCCTTTGAAGACTATACGGCCAAAGGAAATATCCTCCTATAACAAAGAGAAAGAAGCTTTCTGAGAAACTTCTTTGTGTTCTGTGAAATCATCACAATCTGGAAAGAAGCTTTCTGAGAAACTGCTCTGTGATGTGTGACTTCCACTCACAGAGTTACATCTGTATTTCGTGGATCTCTTTGCTAGCCTTATTTCTGTGGAATCTGAGAACAGATATTTCGGATCCCTTTGAAGACTATAGGGCCAAAGGAAATATCCTCTGATAACAAAGAGAAAGAAGCTTTCTGAGAAACTTCTTTGTGTTCTGTGAAATCATCTCACAGAGTTACAGCTTTCCCCTCAAGAAGCCTTTCGCTAAGACAGTTCTTGTGGAATTGGCAAAGTGATATTTGGAAGCCCATAGAGGGCTATGGTGAAAAAGGAAATATCCTCAGATGAAATCTGGAAAGAAGCTTTCTGAGAAACTGCTTAGTGTTCTGTTTATTCATCTCACAGAGTTACATCTGTGTTTCGTGGATCTCTTTGCTAGCCTTATTTCTGTGGAATCTGAGAACAGATATTTCGGATCCCTTTGAAGACTATAGGGCCAAAGGAAATATCCTGCGATAACAAAGAGAAAGAAGCTTTCTGAGAAACTTCTTTGTGTTCTGTGAAATCATCTCACAGAGTTACAGCTTTCCAATCAAGAAGCCTTTCGCTAAGACAGTTCTTGTGGAATTGGCAAAGTGATATTTGGAAGCCCATAGAGGGCTATGGTGAAAAAGGAAATATCCTCAGATGAAATCTGGAAAGAAGCTTTCTGAGAAACTGCTTAGTGTTCTGTTCATTCATCTCACAGAGTTACATCTGTATTTCGTGGATCTCTTTGCTAGCCTTATTTCTGTGGAATCTGAGAACAGATATTTCGGATCCCTTTGAAGACTATATGGCCAAAGGAAATATCATCCGATAACAAAGAGAAAGAAGCTTTCTGAGAAACTTCTTTGTGTTCTGTGAAATCATCTCACAGAGTTACAGCTTTCCCCTCAAGAAGCCTTTCGCTAAGACAGTTCTTGTGGAATTGGCAAAGTGATATTTGGAAGCCCATAGAGGGCTATGGTGAAAAAGGAAATATCCTCAGATGAAATCTGGAAAGAAGCTTTCTGAGAAACTGCTTAGTGTTCTGTTCATTCATCTCACAGAGTTACATCTGTGTTTCGTGGATCTCTTTGCTAGCCTTATTTCTGTGGAATCTGAGAACAGATATTTCGGATCCCTTTGAAGACTATAGGGCCAAAGGAAATATCCTCTGATAACAAAGAGAAAGAAGCTTTCTGAGAAACTTCTTTGTGTTCTGTGAAATCATCTCACAGAGTTACAGCTTTCCCCTCAGGAAGCCTTTCCTTAAGACAGTTCTTGTGGAATTGGCAAAGTGATATTTGGAAGCCTGTAGAGGGCTATGGTGAAAAAGGAAATATCCTCAGATGAAATCTGGAAAGAAACTTTCTGAGAAACTGCTTAGTGGTCTGTTCATTCATCTCACAGAGTTACATCTGTGTTTCGTGGATCTCTTTGCTAGCCTTATTTCTGTGGAATCTGAGAACAGATATTTCGGATCCCTTTGAAGACTATAGGGCCAAAGGAAATATCCTCCGATAATAAAGAGAAAGAAGCTTTCTGAGAAACTTCTTTGTGTTCTGTGAAATCATCTCACAGAGTTACAGCTTTCCCCTCAAGAAGCCTTTCGCTAAGACAGTTCTTGTGGAATTGGCAAAGTGATATTTGGAAGCCCGTAGAGGGCTATGGTGAAAAAGGAAATATCCTCAGATGAAATCTGGAAAGAAGCTTTCTGAGAAACTGCTTAGTGTTCTGTTCATTCATCTCACAGAGTTACATCTGTGTTTTGTGGATCTCTTTGCTAGCCTTATTTCTGTGGAATCTGAGAACAGATATTTCGGATCCCTTTGAAGACTATATGGCCAAAGGAAATATCATCCGTTAACAAAGAGAAAGAAGCTTTCTGAGAAACTTCTTTGTGTTCTGTGTAATCATCTCACAGAGTTACAGCTTTCCCCTCAAGAAGCCTTTCGCTAAGACAGTTCTTGTGGAATTGGCAAAGTGATATTTGGAAGCCCATAGAGGGCTATGGTGAAAAAGGAAATATCCTCAGATGAAATCTGGAAAGAAGCTTTCTGAGAAACTGCTCTGTGATGTGTGACTTCCACTCACAGAGTTACATCTGTATTTCGTGGATCTCTTTGCTAGCCTTATTTCTGTGGAATCTGAGAACAGATATTTCGGATCCCTTTGAAGACTATAGGGCCAAAGGAAATATCCTCCGATAACAAAGAGAAAGAAGCTTTCTGAGAAACTTCTTTGTGTTCTGTGAAATCATCTCACAGAGTTACAGCTTTCCCCTCAAGAAGCCTTTCGCTAAGACAGTTCTTTTGGAATTGGCAAAGTGATATTTGGAAGCCCATAGAGGGCTACGGTGAAAAAGGAAATATCCTCAGATGAAATCTGGAAAGAAGCTTTCTGAGAAACTGCTCTGTGATGTGTGACTTCCACTCACATAGTTACATCTGTATTTCGTGGATCTCTTTGCTAGCCTTATTTCTGTGGAATCTGAGAACAGATATTTCGGATCCCTTTGAAGGCTATAGAGCCAAAGGAAATATCCTCTGATAACAAAGTGAAAGAAGCTTTCTCAGAAACTTCTTTGTGTTCTGTGAATCATCTCACAGAGTTACAGCTTTCCCCTCAAGAAGCCTTTCGCTAAGACAGTTCTTGTGGAATTGGCAAAGTGATATTTGGAAGCCCTTAGAGGGCTATGGTGAAAAAGGAAATATCCTCAGATGAAATCTGGAAAGAAGCTTTCTGAGAAACTGCTTAGTGTTCTGTTCATTCATCTCACAGAGTTACATCTGTGTTTCGTGGATCTCTTTGCTAGCCTTATTTCTGTGGAATCTGAGAACAGATATTTCGGATCCCTTTGAAGACTATAGGGCCAAAGGAAATATCCTCCGATAACAAAGAGAAAGAAGCTTTCTGAGAAACTTCTTTGTGTTCTGTGAAATCATCTCACAGAGTTACAGCTTTCCCCTCAAGAAGCCTTTCGCTAAGACAGTTCTTGTGGAATTGGCAAAGTAATATTTGGAAGCCCATAGAGGGCTATGGTGAAAAAGGAAACATCCACAGAGGAAATCTGGAAAGAAGCTTTGTGAGAAACTGCTCTGTGATGTGTGACTTCCACTCACCGAGTTACATCTGTATTTCGTGGATCTCTTTGCTAGCCTTATTTCTGTGGAATCTGAGAACAGATATTTTGGATCCCTTTGAAGACTATAGGGCCAAAGGAAATATCCTCTGATGACAAAGAGAAAGAAGCTTTCTGAGAAACTTCTTTGTGTTCTGTGAAATCATCTCACAGAGTTACAGCTTTCCCCTCAAGAAGCCTTTCGCTAAGACAGTTCTTGTGGAATTGGCAAAGTGATATTTGGAAGCCCATAGAGGGCTATGGTGAAAAAGGAAATATCCTCAGATGAAATCTGGAAAGAAGCTTTCTGAGAAACTGCTTAGTGTTCTGTTCATTCATCTCACAGAGTTACATCTGTGTTTCGTGGATCTCTTTGCTAGCCTTATTTCTGTGGAATCTGAGAACAGATATTTCGGATCCCTTTGAAGACTATAGGGCCAAAGGAAATATCCTCCGATAACAAAGAAAAAGAAGCTTTCTGAGAAACTTCTTTGTGTTCTGTGAAATCATCTCACAGAGTTACAGCTTTCCCCTCAAGAAGCCTTTCGCTAAGACAGTTCTTGTGGAATTGGCAAAGTGATATTTGGAAGCCCATAGAGGGCTATGGTGAAAAAGGAAATATCCTCAGATGAAATCTGGAAAGAAGCTTTCTGAGAAACTGCTTAGTGTTCTGTTCATTCATCTCACAGAGTTACATCTGTGTTTCGTGGATCTCTTTGCTAGCCTTATTTCTGTGGAATCTGAGAACAGATATTTCGGATCCCTTTGAAGACTATAGGGCCAAAGGAAATATCATCCGATAACAAAGAGAAAGAAGCTTTCTGAGAAACTTCTTTGTGTTCTGTGAAATCATCTCACAGAGTTACAGCTTTCCCCTCAAGAAGCCTTTCGCCAAGACAGTTCTTGTGGAATTGGCAAAGTGATATTTGGAAGCCCGTAGAGGGCTATGGTGAAAAAGGAAATATCCTCAGATGAAATCTGGAAAGAAGCTTTCTGAGAAACTGCTTAGTGTTCTGTTCATTCATCTCATAGAATTACATCTGTGTTTCGTGGATCTCTTTGCTAGCCTTATTTCTGTGGAATCTGAGAACAGATATTTCGGATCCCTTTGAAGACTATAGGGCCAAAGGAAATATCCTGCGATAACAGAGAGAAAGAAGCTTTCTGAGAAACTTCTTTGTGTTCTGTGAAATCATCTCACAGAGTTACAGCTTTCCCCTCAAGAAGCCTTTCGCTAAGACAGTTCTTGTGGAATTGGCAAAGTGATATTTGGAAGCCCATAGAGGGCTATGGTGAAAAAGGAAATATCCTCAGATGAAATCTGGAAAGAAGCTTTCTGAGCAACTGCTTAGTGTTCTGTTCATTCATCTCACAGAGTTACATCTGTATTTCGTGGATCTCTTTGCTAGCCTTATTTCTGTGGAATCTGAGAACAGATATTTCGGATCCCTTTGAAGACTATAGGGCCAAAGGAAATATCCTTCGATAACAAAGAGAAAGAAGCTTTCTGAGAAACTTCTTTGTGTTCTGTGAAATCATCTCACAGAGTTACAGCTTTCCCCTCAAGAAGCCTTTCGCTAAGACAGTTCTTGTGGAATTGGCAAAGTGATATTTGGAAGCCCATAGAGGGCTATGGTGAAAAAGGAAATATCCTGAGATGAAATCTGGAAAGAAGCTTTCTGAGAAACTGCTTAGTGTTCTGTTCATTCATCTCACAGAGTTACATCTGTATTTCGTGGATCTCTTTGCTAGTCTTATTTCTGTGGAATCTGAGAACAGATATTTCGGATCCCTTTGAAGACTATAGGGCCAAAGGAAATATCCTGCGATAACAAAGAGAAAGAAGCTTTCTGAGAAACTTCTTTGTGTTCTGTGAAATCATCTCACAGAGTTACAGCTTTCCCCTCAAGAAGCCTTTCGTTAAGACAGTTCTTGTGGAATTGGCAAAGTGATATTTGGAAACCCATAGACGGCTATGGTGAAAAAGGAAATATCCTCAGCTGAAATCTGGAAAGAAGCTTTCTGAGAAACTGCTTAGTGTTCTGTTCATTCATCTCACAGAGTTACATCTGTATTTTGTGGATCTCTTTGCTAGCCTTATTTCTGTGGAATCTGAGAACAGATATTTCGGATCCCTTTGAAGACTATATGGCCAAAGGAAATATCATCAGATAACAAAGAGAAAGAAGCTTTCTGAGAAACTTCTTTGTGTTCTGTGAAATCATCTCACAGAGTTACAGCTTTCCTCTCAAGAAGCCTTTCGCTAAGACAGTTCTTGTGGAATTGGCAAAGTGATATTTGGAAGCCCATAGAGGGCTATGGTGAAAAAGGAAATATCCTCAGATGAAATCTGGAAAGAAGCTTTCTGAGAAACTGCTCTGTGATGTGTGACTTCCACTCAGAGAGTTACATCTGTATTTCGTGGATCTCTTTGCTAGCCTTATTTCTGTGGAATATGAGAACAGATATTTCGGATCCCTTTGAAGACTATAGGGCCAAAGGAAATATCCTCTGATAACAAAGAGAAAGAAGCTTTCTGAGAAACTTCTTTGTGTTCTGTGAAATCATCTCACAGAGTTACAGATTTCCCCTCAAGAAGCCTTTCGCTAAGACAGTTCTTGTGGAATTGGCAAAGTGATATTTGGAAGCCCATAGAGGGCTATGGTGAAAAAGGAAATATCCTCAGATGAAATCTGGAAAGAAGCTTTCTGAGAAACTGCTTAGTGTTCTGTTCATTCATCTCACAGAGTTACATCTGTGTTTCGTGGATCTCTTTGCTAGCCTTATTTCTGTGGAATCTGAGAACAGATATTTCGGATCCCTTTGAAGACTATAGGGCCAAAGGAAATATCCTGCGATAACAAAGAGAAAGAAGCTTTCTGAGAAACTTCTTTGTGTTCTGTGAAATCATCTCACAGAGTTACAGCTTTCCCCTCAAGAAGCCTTTCGCTAAGACAGTTCTTGTGGAATTGGCAAAGTGATATTTGGAAGCCCATAGAGGGCTATGGTGAAAAAGGAAATATCCTGAGATGAAATCTGGAAAGAAGCTTTCTGAGAAACTGCTTAGTGTTCTGTTCATTCATCTCACAGAGTTACATCTGTGTTTCGTGGATCTCTTTGCTAGCCTTATTTCTGTGGAATCTGAGAACAGATATTTCGGATCCCTTTGAAGACTATATGGCCAAAGGAAATATCATCCGATAACAAAGAGAAAGAAGCTTTCTGAGAAACTTCTTTGTGTTCTGTGAAATCATCACACAGAGTTACAGCTTTCCCCTCAAGAAGCCTTTCGCTAAGACAGTTCTTGTGGAATTGGCAAAGTAATATTTGGAAGCCCATAGAGGGCTATGGTGAAAAAGGAAATATCCTCAGATGAAATCTGGAAAGAAGCTTTCTGAGAAACTGCTTAGTGTTCTGTTCATTCATCTCACAGAGTTACATCTGTATTTCGTGGATCTCTTTGCTAGCCTCATTTCTGTGGAATCTGAGAACAGATATTTCGGATCCCTTTGAAGACTACAGGGCCAAAGGAAATATCCTCCTATAACAAAGAGAAAGAAGCTTTCTGAGAAACTTCTTCGTGTTCTGTGAAATCATCACACAGAGTTACAGCTTTCCCCTCAAGAAGCCTTTCGCTAAGACAGTTCTTGTGGAATTGGCAAAGTAATATTTGGAAGCCCATAGAGGGCTATGGTGAAAAAGGAAATATCCTCAGATGAAATCTGGAAAGAAGCTTTCTGAGAAACTGCTCTGTGATGTGTGACTTCCACTCACAGAGTTACATCTGTATTTCGTGGATCTCTTTGCTAGCCTTATTTCTGTGGAATATGAGAACAGATATTTCGGATCCCTTTGAAGACTATAGGGCCAAAGGAAATATCCTCTGATAACAAAGAGAAAGAAGCTTTCTGAGAAACTTCTTTGTGTTCTGTGAAATCATCTCACAGAGTTACAGATTTCCCCTCAAGAAGCCTTTCGCTAAGACAGTTCTTGTGGAATTGGCAAAGTGATATTTGGAAGCCCATAGAGGGCTATGGTGAAAAAGGAAATATCCTCAGATGAAATCTGGAAAGAAGCTTTCTGAGAAACTGCTTAGTGTTCTGTTCATTCATCTCACAGAGTTACATCTGTGTTTCGTGGATCTCTTTGCTAGCCTTATTTCTGTGGAATCTGAGAACAGATATTTCGGATCCCTTTGAAGACTATAGGGCCAAAGGAAATATCCTCCGATAACAAAGAGAAAGAAGCTTTCTGAGAAACTTCTTTGTGTTCTGTGAAATCATCTCACAGAGTTACAGCTTTCCCCTCAAGAAGCCTTTCGCTAAGACAGTTCTTGTGGAATTGGCAAAGTGATATTTGGAAGCCCATAGAGGGCTATGGTGAAAAAGGAAATATCCTCAGATGAAATCTGGAAAGAAGCTTTCTGAGAAACTGCTTAGTGTTCTGTTCATTCATCTCACAGAGTTACATCTGTGTTTCGTGGATCTCTTTGCTAGCCTTATTTCTGTGGAATCTGAGAACAGATATTTCGGATCCCTTTGAAGACTATATGGCCAAAGGAAATATCATCCGATAACAAAGAGAAAGAAGCTTTCTGAGAAACTTCTTTTTGTTCTGTGAAATCATCTCACAGAGTTACAGCTTTCCCCTCAAGAAGCCTTTCGCCAAGACAGTTCTTGTGGAATTGGCAAAGTGATATTTGGAAGCCCGTAGAGGGCTATGGAGAAAAAGGAAATATCCTCAGATGAAATCTGGAAAGAAACTTTCTGAGAAACTGCTTAGTGTTCTGTTCATTCATCTCATAGAATTACATCTGTGTTTCGTGGATCTCTTTGCTAGCCTTATTTCTGTGGAATCTGAGAACAGATATTTCGGATCCCTTTGAAGACTATATGGCCAAAGGAAATATCCTCTGATAAAAAAGAGAAAGAAGCTTTCTGAGAAACTTCTTTGTGTTCTGTGAAATCATCGCACAGAGTTACAGCTTTCCCCTCAAGAAGCCTTTCGCTAAGACAGTTCTTGTGGAATTGGCAAAGTGATATTTGGAAGCCCATAGAGGGCTATGGTGAAAAAGGAAATATCCTCAGATGAAATCTGGAAAGAAGCTTTCTGAGAAACTGCTTAGTGTTCTGTTCATTCATCTCATAGAATTACATCTGTGTTTCGTGGATCTCTTTGCAAGCCTTATTTCTGTGGAATCTGAGAACAGATATTTCGGATCCCTTTGAAGACTATAGGGCCAAAGGAAATATCCTCCGATAACAGAGAGAAAGAAGCTTTCTGAGAAACTTCTTTGTGTTCTGTGAAATCATCTCACAGAGTTACAGCTTTCCCCTCAAGAAGCCTTTCGCTAAGACAGTTCTTGTGGAATTGGCAAAGTGATATTTGGAAGCCCATAGAGGTCTATGGTGAAAAAGGAAATATCCTCAGATGAAATCTGGAAAGAAGCTTTCTGAGAAACTGCTCTGTGATGTGTGACTTCCACTCAGAGAGTTACATCTGTATTTCGTGGATCTCTTTGCTAGCCTTATTTCTGTGGAATCTGAGAACAGATATTTCGGATCCCTTTGAAGACTATAGGGCCAAAGGAAATATCCTCTGATAACAAAGAGAAAGAAGCTTTCTGAGAAACTTCTTTGTGTTCTGTGAAATCATCTCACAGAGTTACAGCTTTCCCCTCAAGAAGCCTTTCGCCAAGACAGTTCTTGTGGAATTGGCAAAGTGATATTTGGAAGCCCATAGAGGGCTATGGTGAAAAAGGAAATATCCTCAGATGAAATCTGGAAAGAAGCTTTCTGAGAAACTGCTTAGTGTTCTGTTCATTCATCTCACAGAGTTACATCTGTGTTTCGTGGATCTCTTTGCTAGCCTTATTTCTGTGGAATCTGAGAACAGATATTTCGGATCCCTTTGAAGACTATATGGCCAAAGGAAATATCATCCGATAACAAAGAGAAAGAAGCTTTCTGAGAAACTTCTTTTTGTTCTGTGAAATCATCTCACAGAGTTACAGCTTTCCCCTCAAGAAGCCTTTCGCCAAGACAGTTCTTGTGGAATTGGCAAAGTGATATTTGGAAGCCCGTAGAGGGCTATGGAGAAAAAGGAAATATCCTCAGATGAAATCTGGAAAGAACCTTTCTGAGAAACTGCTTAGTGTTCTGTTCATTCATCTCATAGAATTACATCTGTGTTTCGTGGATCTCTTTGCTAGCCTTATTTCTGTGGAATCTGAGAACAGATATTTCGGATCCCTTTGAAGACTATAGGGCCAAAGGAAATATCCTCTGATAAAAAAGAGAAAGAAGCTTTCTGAGAAACTTCTTTGTGTTCTGTGAAATCATCGCACAGAGTTACAGCTTTCCCCTCAAGAAGCCTTTCGCTAAGACAGTTCTTGTGGAATTGGCAAAGTGATATTTGGAAGCCCATAGAGGGCTATGGTGAAAAAGGAAATATCCTCAGATGAAATCTGGAAAGAAGCTTTCTGAGAAACTGCTTAGTGTTCTGTTCATTCATCTCATAGAATTACATCTGTGTTTCGTGGATCTCTTTGCAAGCCTTATTTCTGTGGAATCTGAGAACAGATATTTCGGATCCCTTTGAAGACTATAGGGCCAAAGGAAATATCCTCCGATAACAGAGAGAAAGAAGCTTTCTGAGAAACTTCTTTGTGTTCTGTGAAATCATCTCACAGAGTTACAGCTTTCCCCTCAAGAAGCCTTTCGCTAAGACAGTTCTTGTGGAATTGGCAAAGTGATATTTGGAAGCCCATAGAGGTCTATGGTGAAAAAGGAAATATCCTCAGATGAAATCTGGAAAGAAGCTTTCTGAGAAACTGCTCTGTGATGTGTGACTTCCACTCAGAGAGTTACATCTGTATTTCGTGGATCTCTTTGCTAGCCTTATTTCTGTGGAATCTGAGAACAGATATTTCGGATCCCTTTGAAGACTATAGGGCCAAAGGAAATATCCTCTGATAACAAAGAGAAAGAAGCTTTCTGAGAAACTTCTTTGTGTTCTGTGAAATCATCTCACAGAGTTACAGCTTTCCCCTCAAGAAGCCATTCGCTAAGACAGTTCTTGTGGAATTGGCAAAGTGATATTTGGAAGCCCATAGAGGGCTATGGTGAAAAAGGAAATATCCTCAGATGAAATCTGGAAAGAAGCTTTCTGAGAAACTGCTTAGTGTTCTGTTCATTCATCTCACAGAGTTACATCTGTGTTTCGTGGATCTCTTTGCTAGCCTTATTTCTGTGGAATCTGAGAACAGATATTTCGGATCCCTTTGAAGACTATAGGGCCAAAGGAAATATCCTCCGATAACAAAGAGAAAGAAGCTTTCTGAGAAACTTCTTTGTGTTCTGTGAAATCATCTCACAGAGTTACAGCTTTCCCCTCAAGAAGCCTTTCGCCAAGACAGTTCTTGTGGAATTGGCAAAGTGATATTTGGAAGCCCGTAGAGGGCTATGGTGAAAAAGGAAATATCCTCAGATGAAACCTGGAAAGAAGCTTTCTGAGAAACTGCTTAGTGTTCTGTTCATTCATCTCATAGAATTACATCTGTGTTTCGTGGATCTCTTTGCTAGCCTTATTTCTGTGGAATCTGAGAACAGATATTTCGGATCCCTTTGAAGACTATAGGGCCAAAGGAAATATCCTCCGATAACAGAGAGAAAGAAGCTTTCTGAGAAACTTCTTTGTGTTCTGTGAAATCATCTCACAGAGTTACAGCTTTCCCCTCAAGAAGCCTTTCGCCAAGACAGTTCTTGTGGAATTGGCAAAGTGATATTTGGAAGCCCGTAGAGGGCTATGGTGAAAAAGGAAATATCCTCAGATGAAACCTGGAAAGAAGCTTTCTGAGAAACTGCTTAGTGTTCTGTTCATTCATCTCATAGAATTACATCTGTGTTTCGTGGATCTCTTTGCTAGCCTTATTTCTGTGGAATCTGAGAACAGATATTTCGGATCCCTTTGAAGACTATAGGGCCAAAGGAAATATCCTCCGATAACAGAGAGAAAGAAGCTTTCTGAGAAACTTCTTTGTGTTCTGTGAAATCATCTCACAGAGTTACAGCTTTCCCCTCAAGAAGCCTTTCGCTAAGACAGTTCTTGTGGAATTGGCAAAGTGATATTTGGAAGCCCATAGAGGGCTATGGTGAAAAAGGAAATATCCTCAGATGAAATCTGGAAAGAAGCTTTCTGAGAAACTGCTTAGTGTTCTGTTCATTCATCTCACAGAGTTACATCTGTATTTCGTGGATCTCTTTGCTAGCCTTATTTCTGTGGAATCTGAGAACAGTTATTTCGGATCCCTTTGAAGACTATAGGGCCAAAGGAAATATCCTGCGATAAGAAAGAGAAAGAAGCTTTCTGAGAAACTTCTTTGTGTTCTGTGAAATCATCTCACAGAGTTACAGCTTTCCCCTCAAGAAGCCTTTCGCTAAGACAGTTCTTGTGGAATTGGCAAAGTGATATTTGGAAGCCCATAGAGGGCTATGGTGAAAAAGGAAATATCCTCAGATGAAATCTGGAAAGAAGCTTTCTGAGAAACTGCTCTGTGATGTGTGACTTCCACTCAGAGAGTTACATCTGTATTTCGTGTATCTCTTTGCTAGCCTTATTTCTGTGGAATCTGAGAACAGATATTTCGGATCCCTTTGAAGACTATAGGGCCAAAGGAAATATCCTCTGATAAAAAAGAGAAAGAAGCTTTCTGAGAAACTTCTTTGTGTTCTGTGAAATCATCGCACAGAGTTACAGCTTTCCCCTCAAGAAGCCTTTCGCTAAGACAGTTCTTGTGGAATTGGCAAAGTGATATTTGGAAGCCCATAGAGGGCTATGGTGAAAAAGGAAATATCCTCAGATGAAATCTGGAAAGAAGCTTTCTGAGAAACTGCTTAGTGTTCTGTTCATTCATCTCATAGAATTACATCTGTGTTTCGTGGATCTCTTTGCAAGCCTTATTTCTGTGGAATCTGAGAACAGATATTTCGGATCCCTTTGAAGACTATAGGGCCAAAGGAAATATCCTCCGATAACAGAGAGAAAGAAGCTTTCTGAGAAACTTCTTTGTGTTCTGTGAAATCATCTCACAGAGTTACAGCTTTCCCCTCAAGAAGCCTTTCGCTAAGACAGTTCTTGTGGAATTGGCAAAGTGATATTTGGAAGCCCATAGAGGTCTATGGTGAAAAAGGAAATATCCTCAGATGAAATCTGGAAAGAAGCTTTCTGAGAAACTGCTCTGTGATGTGTGACTTCCACTCAGAGAGTTACATCTGTATTTCGTGGATCTCTTTGCTAGCCTTATTTCTGTGGAATCTGAGAACAGATATTTCGGATCCCTTTGAAGACTATAGGGCCAAAGGAAATATCCTCTGATAACAAAGAGAAAGAAGCTTTCTGAGAAACTTCTTTGTGTTCTGTGAAATCATCTCACAGAGTTACAGCTTTCCCCTCAAGAAGCCATTCGCTAAGACAGTTCTTGTGGAATTGGCAAAGTGATATTTGGAAGCCCATAGAGGGCTATGGTGAAAAAGGAAATATCCTCAGATGAAATCTGGAAAGAAGCTTTCTGAGAAACTGCTTAGTGTTCTGTTCATTCATCTCACAGAGTTACATCTGTGTTTCGTGGATCTCTTTGCTAGCCTTATTTCTGTGGAATCTGAGAACAGATATTTCGGATCCCTTTGAAGACTATAGGGCCAAAGGAAATATCCTCCGATAACAGAGAGAAAGAAGCTTTCTGAGAAACTTCTTTGTGTTCTGTGAAATCATCTCACAGAGTTACAGCTTTCCCCTCAAGAAGCCTTTCGCTAAGACAGTTCTTGTGGAATTGGCAAAGTGATATTTGGAAGCCCATAGAGGTCTATGGTGAAAAAGGAAATATCCTCAGATGAAATCTGGAAAGAAGCTTTCTGAGAAACTGCTCTGTGATGTGTGACTTCCACTCAGAGAGTTACATCTGTATTTCGTGGATCTCTTTGCTAGCCTTATTTCTGTGGAATCTGAGAACAGATATTTCGGATCCCTTTGAAGACTATAGGGCCAAAGGAAATATCCTCTGATAACAAAGAGAAAGAAGCTTTCTGAGAAACTTCTTTGTGTTCTGTGAAATCATCTCACAGAGTTACAGCTTTCCCCTCAAGAAGCCATTCGCTAAGACAGTTCTTGTGGAATTGGCAAAGTGATATTTGGAAGCCCATAGAGGGCTATGGTGAAAAAGGAAATATCCTCAGATGAAATCTGGAAAGAAGCTTTCTGAGAAACTGCTTAGTGTTCTGTTCATTCATCTCACAGAGTTACATCTGTGTTTCGTGGATCTCTTTGCTAGCCTTATTTCTGTGGAATCTGAGAACAGATATTTCGGATCCCTTTGAAGACTATAGGGCCAAAGGAAATATCCTCCGATAACAAAGAGAAAGAAGCTTTCTGAGAAACTTCTTTGTGTTCTGTGAAATCATCTCACAGAGTTACAGCTTTCCCCTCAAGAAGCCTTTCGCCAAGTCAGTTCTTGTGGAATTGGCAAAGTGATATTTGGAAGCCCGTAGAGGGCTATGGTGAAAAAGGAAATATCCTCAGATGAAACCTGGAAAGAAGCTTTCTGAGAAACTGCTTAGTGTTCTGTTCATTCATCTCATAGAATTACATCTGTGTTTCGTGGATCTCTTTGCTAGCCTTATTTCTGTGGAATCTGAGAACAGATATTTCGGATCCCTTTGAAGACTATAGGGCCAAAGGAAATATCCTCCGATAACAGAGAGAAAGAAGCTTTCCGAGAAACTTCTTTGTGTTCTGTGAAATCATCTCACAGAGTTACAGCTTTCCCCTCAAGAAGCCTTTCGCTAAGACAGTTCTTGCGGAATTGGCAAAGTGATATTTGGAAGCCCATAGAGGGCTATGGTGAAAAAGGAAATATCCTCAGATGAAATCTGGAAAGAAGCTTTCTGAGAAACTGCTTAGTGTTCTGTTCATTCATCTCACAGAGTTACATCTGTATTTCGTGGATCTCTTTGCTAGCCTTATTTCTGTGGAATCTGAGAACAGTTATTTCGGATCCCTTTGAAGACTATAGGGCCAAAGGAAATATCCTGCGATAAGAAAGAGAAAGAAGCTTTCTGAGAAACTTCTTTGTGTTCTGTGAAATCATCTCACAGAGTTACAGCTTTCCCCTCAAGAAGCCTTTCGCTAAGACAGTTCTTGTGGAATTGGCAAAGTGATATTTGGAAGCCCATAGAGGGCTATGGTGAAAAAGGAAATATCCTCAGATGAAATCTGGAAAGAAGCTTTCTGAGAAACTGCTTAGTGTTCTGTTCATTCATCTCACAGAGTTACATCTGTATTTTGTGGATCTCTTTGCTAGCCTTATTTCTGTGGAATCTGAGAACAGATATTTCGGATCCCTTTGAAGACTATAGGGCCAAAGGAAATATCCTCCGATAACAAAGAGAAAGAAGCTTTCTGAGAAACTTCTTTGTGTTCTGTGAAATCATCTCACAGAGTTACAGCTTTCCCCTCAAGAAGCCTTTCGCCAAGACAGTTCTTGTGGAATTGGCAAAGTGATATTTGGAAGCCCGTAGAGGGCTATGGTGAAAAAGGAAATATCCTCAGATGAAACCTGGAAAGAAGTTTTCTGAGAAACTGCTTAGTGTTCTGTTCATTCATCTCATAGAATTACATCTGTGTTTCGTGGATCTCTTTGCAAGCCTTATTTCTGTGGAATCTGAGAACAGATATTTCGGATCCCTTTGAAGACTATAGGGCCAAAGGAAATATCCTCCGATAACAGAGAGAAAGAAGCTTTCTGAGAAACTTCTTTGTGTTCTGTGAAATCATCACACAGAGTTACAGCTTTAACCTCAAGAAGCCTTTCGCTAAGACAGTTCTTGTGGAATTGACTAAGTAATATTTGGGAGCCCATAGAGGGCTATGGTGAAAAAGGAAATATCCTCAGATGAAATCTGGAAAGAAGCTTTCTGAGAAACTGCTCTGTGATGTGTGACTTCCACTCACAGAGTTACATCTGTATTTCGTGGATCTCTTTGCTAGCCTTATTTCTGTGGAATCTGAGAACAGATATTTCGGATCCCTTTGAAGACTATAGGGCCAAAGGAAATATCCTCTGATAACAAAGAGAAAGAAGCTTTCTGAAAAAATTCTTTGTGTTCTGTGAAATCATCTCACAGAGTTACAGCTTTCCCCTCAAGAAGCCTTTCGCTAAGACAGTTCTTGTGGAATTGGCAAAGTGATATTTGGAAGCCAATAGAGGGCTATGGTGAAAAAGGAAATATCCTCAGATGAAATCTGGAAAGAAGCTTTCTGAGAAACTGCTTAGTGTTCTGTTCATTCATCTCACAGAGTTACATCTGTGTTTCGTGGATCTCTTTGCTAGCCTTATTTCTGTGGAATCTGAGAACAGATATTTCGGATCCCTTTGAAGACTGTAGGGCCAAAGGAAATATCCTCCGACAACAAAGAGAAAGAAGCTTTCTGAGAAACTTCTTTGTGTTCTGTGAAATCATCTCACAGAGTTCCAGCTTTCCCCTCATAAGCCTTTCGCCAAGACAGTTCTTGTGGAATTGGCAAAGTGATATTTGGAAGCCCGTAGAGGGCTATGGTGAAAAAGGAAATATCCTCAGATGAAATCTGGAAAGAAGCTTTCTGAGAAACTGCTTAGTGTTCTGTTCATTCATCTCATAAAATTACATCTGTGTTTCGTGGATCTCTTTGCTAGCCTTATTTCTGTGGAATCTGAGAACAGATATTTCGGATCCCTTTGAAGACTATAGGGCCAAAGGAAATATCCTCCGATAACAGAGAGAAAGAAGCTTTCTGAGAAACTTCTTTGTGTTCTGTGAAATCATCTCACAGAGTTACAGCTTTCCCCTCAAGAAGCCTTTCGCTAAGACAGTTCTTGCGGAATTGGCAAAGTGATATTTGGAAGCCCATAGAGGGCTATGGTGAAAAAGGAAATATCCTCAGATGAAATCTGGAAAGAAGCTTTCTGAGAAACTGCTTACTGTTCTGTTCATTCATCTCACAGAGTTACATCTGTATATCGTGGATCTCTTTGCTAGCCTTATTTCTGTGGAATCTGAGAACAGATATTTCGGATCCCTTTGAAGACTATAGGGCCAAAGGAAATATCCTGCGATAACAAAGAGAAAGAAGCTTTCTGAGAAACTTCTTTGTGTTCTGTGAAATCATCTCACAGAGTTACGGCTTTCCCCTCAAGAAGCCTTTCGCTAAGACAGTTCTTGTGGAATTGGCAAAGTGATATTTGGAAGCCCATAGAGGGCTATGGTGAAAAAGGAAATATCCTCAGATGAAATCTGGAAAGAAGCTTTCTGAGAAACTGCTTAGTGTTCTGTTCATTCATCTCACAGAGTTACATCTGTATTTTGTGGATCTCTTTGCTAGCCTTATTTCTGTGGAATCTGAGAACAGATATTTCGGATCCCTTTGAAGACTATATGGCCAAAGGAAATATCATCCGATAACAAAGAGAAAGAAGCTTTCTGAGATACTTCTTTGTGTTCTGTGAAATCACCTCACAGAGTTACAGCTTTCCTCTCAAGAAGCCTTTCGCTAAGACAGTTCTTGTGGAATTGGCAAAGTGATATTTGGAAACCCATAGAGGGCTATGGTGAAAAAGGAAATATCCTCAGATGAAATCTGGAAAGAAGCTTTCTGAGAAACTGCTCTGTGATGTGTGACTTCCACTCAGAGAGTTACATCTGTATTTCGTGGATCTCTTTACTAGCCTTATTTCTGTGGAATCTGAGAACAGATATTTCGGATCCCTTTGAAGACTATAGGGCGAAAGGAAATATCCTCTGATAACAAAGAGAAAGAAGCTTTCTGAGAAACTTCTTTGTGTTCTGTGAAATCATCTCACAGAGTTACAGATTTCCCCTCAAGAAGCCTTTCGCTAAGACAGTTCTTGTGGAATTGGCAAAGTGATATTTGGAAGCCCATAGAGGGCTATGGTGAAAAAGGAAATATCCTCAGATGAAATCTGGAAAGAAGCTTTCTGAGAAACTGCTTAGTGTTCTGTTCATTCGTCTCACAGAGTTACATCTGTGTTTCGTGGATCTCTTTGCTAGCCTTATTTCTGTGGAATCTGAGAACAGATATTTCGGATCCCTTTGAAGACTATAGGGCCAAAGGAAATATCATCCGATAACAAAGAGAAAGAAGCTTTCTGAGAAACTTCTTTGTGTTCTGTGAAATCATCTCACAGAGTTACAGCTTTCCCCTCAAGAAGCCTTTCGCCAAGACAGTTCTTGTGGAATTGGCAAAGTGATATTTGGAAGCCCGTAGAGGGCTATGGTGAAAAAGGAAATATCCTCCGATGAAATCTGGAAAGAAGCTTTCTGAGAAACTGCTTAGTGTTCTGTTCATTCATCTCAGAGAATTACATCTGTGTTTCGTGGATCTCTTTGCTAGCCTTATTTCTGTGAAATCTGAGAACAGATATTTCGGATCCCTTTGAAGACTATAGGGCCAAAGGAAATATCCTCCGATAACAGAGAGAAAGAAGCTTTCTGAGAAACTTCTTTGTGTTCCGTGAAATCATCTCACAGAGTTACAGCTTTCCCCTCAAGAAGCCTTTCGCTAAGACAGTTCTTGCGGAATTGGCAAAGTGATATTTGGAAGCCCGTAGAGGGCTATGGTGAAAAAGGAAATATCCTCAGATGAAATCTGGAAAGAAGCTTTCTGAGAAACTGCTTAGTGTTCTGTTCATTCATCTCACAGAGTTACATCTGTGTTTCGTGGATCTCTTTGCTAGCCTTATTTCTGTGGAATCTGAGAACAGATATTTCGGATCCCTTTGAAGACTATAGGGCCAAAGGAAATATCCTCCGATAACAAAGAGAAAGAAGCTTTCTGAGAAACTTCTTTGTGTTCTGTGAAATCATCTCACAGAGTTACAGCTTTCCCCTCAAGAAGCCTTTCGCCAAGACAGTTCTTGTGGAATTGGCAAAGTGATATTTGGAAGCCCGTAGAAGGCTATGGTGAAAAAGGAAATATCCTCAGATGAAATCTGGAAAGAAGCTTTCTGAGAAACTGCTTAGTGTTCTGTTCATTCATCTCATAGAATTACATCTGTGTTTCGTGGATCTCTTTGCTAGCCTTATTTCTGTGGAATCTGAGAACAGATATTTCGGATCCCTTTGAAGACTATAGGGCCAAAGGAAATATCCTCCGATAACAAAGAGAAAGAAGCTTTCTGAGAAACTTCTTTGTGTTCTGTGAAATCATCTCATAGAGTTACAGCTTTCCCCTCAAGAAGCCTTTCGCTAAGACAGTTCTTGTGGAATTGGCAAAGTGATATTTGGAAGCCCCTAGAGGGCTATGGTGAAAAAGGAAATATCCTCAGAAGAAATCTGGAAAGAAGCTTTCTGAGAAACTGCTTAGTGTTCTGTTCATTCATCTCACAGAGTTACATCTGTATTTCGTGGATCTCTTTGCTAGCCTCATTTCTGTGGAATCTGAGAACAGATATTTCGGATCCCTTTGAAGACTATACGGCCAAAGGAAATATCCTCCTATAACAAAGAGAAAGAAGCTTTCTGAGAAACTTCTTTGTGTTCTGTGAAATCATCACAATCTGGAAAGAAGCTTTCTGAGAAACTGCTCTGTGATGTGTGACTTCCACTCACAGAGTTACATCTGTATTTCGTGGATCTCTTTGCTAGCCTTATTTCTGTGGAATCTGAGAACAGATATTTCGGATCCCTTTGAAGACTATAGGGCCAAAGGAAATATCCTCTGATAACAAAGAGAAAGAAGCTTTCTGAGAAACTTCTTTGTGTTCTGTGAAATCATCTCACAGAGTTACAGCTTTCCCCTCAAGAAGCGTTTCGCTAAGACAGTTCTTGTGGAATTGGCAAAGTGATATTTGGAAGCCCATAGAGGGCTATGGTGAAAAAGGAAGTATCCTCAGATGAAATCTGGAAAGAAGCTTTCTGAGAAACTGCTTAGTGTTCTGTTCATTCATCTCACAGAGTTACATCTGTGTTTCGTGGATCTCTTTGCTAGCCTTATTTCTGTGGAATCTGAGAACAGATATTTCGGATCCCTTTGAAGACTATAGGGCCAAAGGAAATATCCTCCGATAACAAAGAGAAAGAAGCTTTCTGAGAAACTTCTTTGTGTTCTGTGAAATCATCTCACAGAGTTACAGCTATCCCCTCAAGAAGCCTTTCGCCAAGACAGTTCTTGTGGAATTGGCAAAGTGATATTTGGAAGCCCGTAGAGGGCTATGGTGAAAAAGGAAATATCCTCAGATGAAATCTGGAAAGAAGCTTTCTGAGAAACTGCTCTGTGATGTGTGACTTCCACTCACAGAGTTACATCTGTGTTTCGTGGATCTCTTTGCTAGCCTTATTTCTGTGAAATCTGAGAACAGATATTTCGGATCCCTTTGAAGACTATAGGGCCAAAGGAAATATCCTCCGATAACAGAGAGAAAGAAGCTTTCTGAGAAACTTCTTTGTGTTCCGTGAAATCATCTCACAGAGTTACAGCTTTCCCCTCAAGAAGCCTTTCGCTAAGACAGTTCTTGCGGAATTGGCAAAGTGATATTTGGAAGCCCGTAGAGGGCTATGGTGAAAAAGGAAATATCCTCAGATGAAATCTGGAAAGAAGCTTTCTGAGAAACTGCTTAGTGTTCTGTTCATTCATCTCACAGAGTTATATCTGTATTACGTGGATCTCTTTGCTAGCCTTATTTCTGTGGAATCTGAGAACAGATATTTCGGATCCCTTTGAAGACTATATGGCCAAAGGAAATATCCTGCGATAACAAAGAGAAAGAAGCTTTCTGAGAAACTTCTTTGTGTTCTGTGAAATCATCTCACAGAGTTACAGCTTTCCCCTCAAGAAGCCTTTCGCTAAGACAGTTCTTGTGGAATTGGCAAAGTGATATTTGGAAGCCCATAGAGGGCTATGGTGAAAAAGGAAATATCCTCAGATGAAATCTGGAAAGAAGCTTTCTGAGAAACTGCTTAGTGTTCTGTTCATTCATCTCACAGAGTTACATCTGTATTTCGTGGATCTCTTTGCTAGCCTTATTTCTGTGGAATCTGAGAACAGATATTTCGGATCCCTTTGAAGACTATAGGGCCAAAGGAAATATCATCCGATAACAAAGAGAAAGAAGCTTTCTGAGAAACTTCTTTGTGTTCTGTGAAATCATCTCACAGAGTTACAGCTTTCCCCTCAAGAAGCCTTTCGCTAAGACAGTTCTTGTGGAATTGGCAAAGTGATATTTGGAAGCCCATAGAGGGCTATGGTGAAAAAGGAAATATCCTCAGATGAAATCTGGAAAGAAGCTTTCTGAGAAACTGCTTAGTGTTCTGTTCATTCATCTCACAGAGTTACATCTGTGTTTCGTGGATCTCTTTGCTAGCCTTATTTCTGTGGAATCTGAGAACAGATATTTCGGATCCCTTTGAAGACTATAGGGCCAAAGGAAATATCCTCCGATAACAAAGAGAAAGAAGCTTTCTGAGAAACTTCTTTGTGTTCTGTGAAATCATCTCACAGAGTTACAGCTTTCCCCTCAAGAAGCCTTTCGCCAAGACAGTTCTTTTGGAATTGGCAAAGTGCTATTTGGAAGCCCGTAGAGGGCTATGGTGAAAAAGGAAATATCCTCAGAAGAAATCTGGAAAGAAGCTTTCTGACAAACTGCTTAGTGTTCTGTTCATTCATCTCATACAACTACATATGTGTTTCGTGGATCTCTTTGCTAGCCTTATTTCTGTGGAATCTTAGAACTGATATTTCGGATCTCTTTGAAGACTATAGGGCCAAAGGAAATATCCTCCGATAACAAAGAGAAAGAAGCTTTCTGAGAAACTTCTTTGTGTTCTGTGAAATCATCTCACAGAGTTACAGCTTTCCCCTCAAGAAGCGTTTCGCTAAGACAGTTCTTGTGGAATTGGCAAAGTGATATTTGGAAGCCCATAGAGGGCTATGGTGAAAAAGGAAATATCCTCAGATGAAATCTGGAAAGAAGCTTTCTGAGAAACTGCTTAGTATTCTGTTCATTCATCTCACAGAGTTACATCAGTATTTCGTGGATCTCTTTGCTAGCCTTATTTCTGTGGAATCTGAGAACAGATATTTCGGATCCCTTTGAAGACTATAGGGCCAAAGGAAATATCCTGCGATAACAAAGAGAAAGAAGCTTTCTGAGAAACTTCTTTGTGTTCTGTGAAATCATCTCACAGAGTTACAGCTTTCCCCTCAAGAAGCCTTTCGCTAAGACAGTTCTTGTGGAATTGGCAAAGTGATATTTGGAAGCCCATAGAGGGCTATGGTGAAAAAGGAAATATCATCAGATGAAATCTGGAAAGAAGCTTTCTGAGAAACTGCTCTGTGATGTGTGACTTCCACTCACAGAGTTACATCTGTATTTCGTGGATCTCTTTGCTAGCCTTATTTCTGTGGAATCTGAGAACAGATATTTCGGATCCCTTTGAAGACTATAGGGCCAAAGGAAATATCCTCTGATAACAAAGAGAAAGAAGCTTTCTGAGAAACTTCTTTGTGTTCTGTGAAATCATCTCACAGAGTTACAGCTTTCCCCTCAAGAAGCCTTTCCTTAAGACAGTTCTTGTGGAATTGGCAAAGTGATATTTGGAAGCCTGTAGAGGGCTATGGTGAAAAAGGAAATATCCTCAGATGAAATCTGGAAAGAAACTTTCTGAGAAACTGCTTAGTGGTCTGTTCATTCATCTCACAGAGTTACATCTGTGTTTCGTGGATCTCTTTGCTAGCCTTATTTCTGTGGAATCTGAGAACACATATTTCGGATCCCTTTGAAGACTATAGGGCCAAAGGAAATATCCTCCGATAATAAAGAGAAAGAAGCTTTCTGAGAAACTTCTTTGTGTTCTGTGAAATCATCTCACAGAGTTACAGCTTTCCCCTCAAGAAGCCTTTCGCTAAGACAGTTCTTGTGGAATTGGCAAAGTGATATTTGGAAGCCCGTAGAGGGCTATGGTGAAAAAGGAAATATCCTCAGATGAAATCTGGAAAGAAGCTTTCTGAGAAACTGCTTAGTGTTCTGTTCATTCATCTCACAGAGTTACATCTGTGTTTCGTGGATCTCTTTGCTAGCCTTATTTCTGTGGAATCTGAGAACAGATATTTCGGATCCCTTTGAAGACTATATGGCCAAAGGAAATATCATCCGTTAACAAAGAGAAAGAAGCTTTCTGAGAAACTTCTTTGTGTTCTGTGTAATCATCTCACAGAGTTACAGCTTTCCCCTCAAGAAGCCTTTCGCTAAGACAGTTCTTGTGCAATTGGCAAAGTGATATTTGGAAGCCCATAGAGGGCTATGGTGAAAAAGGAAATATCCTCAGATGAAATCTGGAAAGAAGCTTTCTGAGAAACTGCTCTGTGATGTGTGACTTCCACTCACAGAGTTACATCTGTATTTCGTGGATCTCTTTGCTAGCCTTATTTCTGTGGAAGATGAGAACAGATATTTCGGATCCCTTTGAAGACTATAGGGCCAAAGGAAATATCCTCCGATAACAAAGAGAAAGAAGCTTTCTGAGAAACTTCTTTGTGTTCTGTGAAATCATCTCACAGAGTTACAGCTTTCCCCTCAAGAAGCCTTTCGCTAAGACAGTTCTTTTGGAATTGGCAAAGTGATATTTGGAAGCCCATAGAGGGCTATGGTGAAAAAGGAAATATCCTCAGATGAAATCTGGAAAGAAGCTTTCTGAGAAACTGCTCTGTGATGTGTGACTTCCACTCACAGAGTTACATCTGTATTTCGTGGATCTCTTTGCTAGCCTTATTTCTGTGGAATCTGAGAACAGATATTTCGGATCCCTTTGAAGGCTATAGGGCCAAAGGAAATATCCTCTGATAACAAAGTGAAAGAAGCTTTCTCAGAAACTTCTTTGTGTTCTGTGAAATCATCTCACAGAGTTACAGCTTTCCCCTCAAGAAGCCTTTCGCTAAGACAGTTCTTGTGGAATTGGCAAAGTGATATTTGGAAGCCCATAGAGGGCTATGGTGAAAAAGGAAATATCCTCAGATGAAATCTGGAAAGAAGATTTCTGAGAAACTGCTTAGTGTTCTGTTCATTCATCTCACAGAGTTACATCTGTGTTTCGTGGATCTCTTTGCTAGCCTTATTTCTGTGGAATCTGAGAACAGATATTTCGGATCCCTTTGAAGACTATAGGGCCAAAGGAAATATCCTCCGATAACAAAGAGAAAGAAGCTTTCTGAGAAACTTCTTTGTGTTCTGTGAAATCATCTCACAGAGTTACAGCTTTCCCCTCAAGAAGCCTTTCGCTAAGACAGTTCTTGTGGAATTGGCAAAGTGATATTTGGAAGCCCATAGAGGGCTATGGTGAAAAAGGAAATATCCTCAGATGAAATCTGGAAAGAAGCTTTCTGAGAAACTGCTTAGTGTTCTGTTCATTCATCTCACAGAGTTACATCTGTGTTTCGTGGATCTCTTTGCTAGCCTTATTTCTGTGGAATCTGAGAACAGATATTTCGGATCCCTTTGAAGACTATAGGGCCAAAGGAAATATCCTCCGATAACAAAGAGAAAGAAGCTTTCTGAGAAACTTCTTTGTGTTCTGTGAAATCATCTCACAGAGTTACAGCTTTCCCCTCAAGAAGCCTTTCGCTAAGACAGTTCTTGAGCAATTGGCAAAGTGATATTTGGAAGCCCATAGAGGGCTATGGTGAAAAAGGAAATATCCTCAGATGAAATCTGGAAAGAAGCTTTCTGAGAAACTGCTTAGTGTTCTGTTCATTCATCTCATAGAATTACATATGTGTTTCGTGGATCTCTTTGCTAGCCTTATTTCTGTGGAATCTGAGAACAGATATTTCGGATCCCTTTGAAGACTATAGGGCCAAAGGAAATATCCTGCGATAACAAAGAGAAAGAAGCTTTCTGAGAAACTTCTTTGTGTTCTGTGAAATCATCTCACAGAGTTACAGCTTTCCCCTCAAGAAGCCTTTCGGTAAGACAGTTCTTGTGGAATTGGCAAAGTGATATTTGGAAGCCCATAGAGGGCTATGGTGAAAAAGGAAATATCCTCAGATGAAATCTGGAAAGAAACTTTCTGAGAAACTGCTCTGTGATGTGTGACTTCCACTCACAGAGTTACATCTCTATTTGGTGGATCTTCTTGCTAGCCTTATTTCTGTGGAATCTGAGAAGAGATATTTCGGATCCCTCTGAAGACTATAGGGCCAAAGGAAATATCATCCGATAACAAAGAGAAAGAAGCTTTCTGAGAAACTTCTTTGTGTTCTGTGAAATCATCTCACAGAGTTACAGCTTTACACTCAAGAAGCCTTTCGCTAAGACAGTTCTTGTGGAATTGGCAAAGTGATATTTGGAAGCCCATAGAGGGCTACGGTGAAAAAGGAAATATCCTCAGATGAAATCTGGAAAGAAGCTTTCTGAGAAACTGCTCTGTGATGTGTGACTTCCACTCAGAGAGTTACATCTGTATTTCGTGGATCTCTTTGCTAGCCTTATTTCTGTGGAATCTGAGAACAGATATTTCGGATCCCTTTGAAGACTATAGGGCCAAAGGAAATATCCTCTGATAACAAAGAGAAAGAAGCTTTCTGAGAAACTTCTTTGTGTTCTGTGAAATCATCTCACAGAGTTACAGCTTTCCCCTCAAGAAGCCTTTCCTTAAGACAGTTCTTGTGGAATTGGCAAAGTGATATTTGGAAGCCCATAGAGGGCTATGGTGAAAAAGGAAATATCCTCAGATGAAATCTGGAAAGAAACTTTCTGAGAAACTGCTTAGTGGTCTGTTCATTCATCTCACAGAATTACATCTGTGTTTCGTGGATCTCTTTGCTAGCCTTATTTCTGTGGAATCTGAGAACAGATATTTCAGATCCCTTTGAAGACTATAGAGCCAAAGGAAATATCCTCCGATAACAAAGAGAAAGAAGCTTTCTGAGAAACTTCTTTGTGTTCTGCGAAATCATCTCACAGAGTTACAGCTTTCCCCTCAAGAAGCCTTTCGCCAAGACAGTTCTTGTGGAATTGGCAAAGTGATATTTGGAAGCCCGTAGAGGGCTATGGTGAAAAAGGAAATATCCTCCGATGAAATCTGGAAAGAAGCTTTCTGAGAAACTGCTCTGTGATGTGTGACTTCCACTCACAGAGTTACATCTGTATTTCGTGGATCTCTTTGCTAGCCTTATTTCTGTGGAATCTGAGAACAGATATTTCGGATCCCTTTGAAGACTATAGGGCCAAAGGAAATATCCTCTGATAACAAAGAGAAAGAAGCTTTCTGAGAAACTTCTTTGTGTTCTGTGAAATCATCTCACAGAGTTACAGCTTTCCCCTCAAGAAGCCTTTCCTTAAGACAGTTCTTGTGGAATTGGCAAAGTGATATTTGGAAGCCTGTAGAGGGCTATGGTGAAAAAGGAAATATCCTCAGATGAAATCTGGAAAGAAACTTTCTGAGAAACTGCTTAGTGGTCTGTTCATTCATCTCACAGAGTTACATCTGTGTTTCGTGGATCTCTTTGCTAGCCTTATTTCTGTGGAATCTGAGAACAGATATTTCGGATCCCTTTGAAGACTATAGGGCCAAAGGAAATATCCTCCGATAACAAAGAGAAAGAAGCTTTCTGAGAAACTTCTTTGTGTTCTGTGAAATCATCTCACAGAGTTACAGCTTTCCCCTCAAGAAGCCTTTCGCTAAGACAGTTCTTGTGGAATTGGCAAAGTGATATTTGGAAGCCCGTAGAGGGCTATGGTGAAAAAGAAAATATCCTCAGATGAAATCTGGAAAGAAGCTTTCTGAGAAACTGCTTAGTGTTCTGTTCATTTATCTCACAGAGTTACATCTGTGTTTCGTGGATCTCTTTGCTAGCCTTATTTCTGTGGAATCTGAGAACAGATATTTCGGATCCCTTTGAAGACTATATGGCCAAAGGAAATATCATCCGTTAACAAAGAGAAAGAAGCTTTCTGAGAAACTTCTTTGTGTTCTGTGAAATCATCTCACAGAGTTACAGCTTTCCCCTCAAGAAGCCTTTCGCTAAGACAGTTCTTGTGGAATTGGCAAAGTGATAGTTGGAAGCCCATAGAGGGCTATGGTGAAAAAGGAAATATCCTCAGATGAAATCTGGAAAGAAGCTTTCTGAGAAACTGCTCTGTGATGTGTGACTTCCACTCACAGAGTTACATCTGTATTTCGTGGATCTCTTTGCTAGCCTTATTTCTGTGGAATCTGAGAACAGATATTTCGGATCCATTTGAAGACTATATGGCCAAAGGAAATATCATCCGATAACAAAGAGAAAGAAGCTTTCTGAGAAACTTCTTTGTGTTCTGTGAAATCATCTCACAGAGTTACAGCTTTCCCCTCAAGAAGCCTTTCGCTAAGACAGTTCTTGTGGAATTGGCAAAGTGATATTTGGAAGCCCATAGAGGGCTATGGTGAAAAAGGAAATATCCTCAGATGAAATCTGGAAAGAAGCTTTCTGAGAAACTGCTCTGTGATGTGTGACTTCCACTCACAGAGTTACATCTGTATTTCGTGGATCTCTTTGCTAGCCTTATTTCTGTGGAATCTGAGAACAGATATTTCGGATCCCTTTGAAGACTATAGGGCCAAAGGAAATATCCTCTGATAACAAAGAGAAAGAAGCTTTCTGAGAAACTTCTTTGTGTTCTGTGAAATCATCTCACAGAGTTACAGCTTTCCCCTCAAGAAGCCTTTCGCTAAGACAGTTCTTTTGGAATTGGCAAAGTGATATTTGGAAGCCCATAGAGGGCTATGGTGAAAAAGGAAATATCCTCAGATGAAATCTGGAAAGAAGCTTTCTGAGAAACTGCTCTGTGATGTGTGACTTCCACTCACAGAGTTACATCTGTATTTCGTGGATCTCTTTGCTAGCCTTATTTCTGTGGAATCTGAGAACAGATATTTCGGATCCCTTTGAAGGCTATAGGGCCAAAGGAAATATCCTCTGATAACAAAGTGAAAGAAGCTTTCTCAGAAACTTCTTTGTGTTCTGTGAAATCATCTCACAGAGTTACAGCTTTCCCCTCAAGAAGCCTTTCGCTAAGACAGTTCTTGTGGAATTGGCAAAGTGATATTTGGAAGCCCATACAGGGCTATGGTGAAAAAGGAAATATCCTCAGATGAAATCTGGAAAGAAGATTTCTGAGAAACTGCTTAGTGTTCTGTTCATTCATCTCACAGAGTTACATCTGTGTTTCGTGGATCTCTTTGCTAGCCTTATTTCTGTGGAATCTGAGAACAGATATTTCGGATCCCTTTGAAGACTATAGGGCCAAAGGAAATATCCTCCGATAACAAAGAGAAAGAAGCTTTCTGAGAAACTTCTTTGTGTTCTGTGAAATCATCTCACAGAATTACAGCTTTCCCCTCAAGAAGCCTTTCGCTAAGACAGTTCTTGTGGAATTGGCAAAGTGATATTTGGAAGCCCATAGAGGGCTATGGTGAAAAAGAAAATATCCTCAGATGAAATCTGGAAAGAAGCTTTCTGAGAAACTGCTTAGTGTTCTGTTCATTCATCTCACAGAGTTACATCTGTGTTTCGTGGATCTCTTTGCTAGCCTTATTTCTGTGGAATCTGAGAACAGATATTTCGGATCCCTTTGAAGACTATATGGCCAAAGGAAATATCATCCGATAACAAAGAGAAAGAAGCTTTATGAGAAACTTCTTTGTGTTCTGTGAAATCATCTCACAGAGTTACAGCTTTCCCCTCAAGAAGCCTTTCGCCAAGACAGTTCTTGTGGAATTGGCAAAGTGATATTTGGAAGCCCGTAGAGGGCTATGGTGAAAAAGGAAAAATCCTCAGATGAAATCTGGAAAGAAGCTTTCTGAGAAACTGCTTAGTGTTCTGTTCATTCATCTCATAGAATTACATATGTGTTTCATGGATCTCTTTGCTAGCCTTATTTCTGTGGAATCTGAGAACAGATATTTCGGATCCCTTTGAAGACTATAGGGCCAAAGGAAATATCCTCCGATAACAAAGAGAAAGAAGCTTTCTGAGAAACTTCTTTGTGTTCTGTGAAATCATCTCACAGAGTTACAGCTTTCCCCTCAAGAAGCCTTTCGCTAAGACAGTTCTTGTGGAATTGGCAAAGTGATATTTGGAAGCCCATAGAGGGCTATGGTGAAAAAGGAAATATCCTCAGATGAAATCTGGAAAGAAGCTTTCTGAGAAACTGCTTAGTGTTCTGTTCATTCATCTCATAGAATTACATATGTGTTTCGTGGATCTCTTTGCTAGCCTTATTTCTGTGGAATCTGAGAACAGATATTTCGGATCCCTTTGAAGACTATAGGGCCAAAGGAAATATCCTGCGATAACAAAGAGAAAGAAGCTTTCTGAGAAACTTCTTTGTGTTCTGTGAAATCATCTCACAGAGTTACAGCTTTCCCCTCAAGAAGCCTTTCGCTAAGACAGTTCTTGTGGAATTGGCAAAGTGATATTTGGAAGCCCATAGAGGGCTATGGTGAAAAAGGAAATATCCTCAGATGAAATCTGGAAAGAAGCTTTCTGAGAAACTGCTTAGTGTTCTGTTCATTCATCTCACAGAGTTACATCTGTGTTTCGTGGATCTCTTTGCTAGCCTTATTTCTGTGGAATCTGTGAACAGTTATTTCGGATCCCTTTGAAGACTACATGGCCGAAGGAAATATCATCCGATAACAAAGAGAAAGAAGCTTTCTGAGAAACTTCTTTGTGTTCTGTGAAATCATCTCACAGAGTTACAGCTTTCCCCTCAGGAAGCCTTTCGCTAAGACAGTTCTTGTGGAATTGGTAAAGTGATATTTGGAAGCCCATAGAGGGCTATGGTGAAAAAGGAAATATCCTCAGATGAAATCTGGAAAGAAGCTTTCTGAGAAACTGCTCTGTGATGTGTGACTTCCACTCACAAAGTTACATCTGCATTTCGTGGATCTCTTTGCTAGCCTTATTTCTGTGGAATCTGAGAACAGATATTTCGGATCCTTTTGAAGACTACAGGGCCAAAGGAAATATCCTGCGAAAACAAAGACAAAGAAGCTTTCTGAGAAACTTCTTTGTGTTCTGTGAAATCATCTCACAGAGTTACAGCTTTCCCCTCAAGAAGCCTTTCGCTAAGACAGTTCTTGTGGAATTGGCAAAGTGATATTTGGAAGCCCATAGAGGGCTATGGTGAAAAAGGAAATATCCTCAGATGAAATCTGGAAAGAAGCTTTCTGAGAAACTGCTTAGTGTTCTGTTCATTCATCTCACAGAGTTACATCTGTGTTTCGTGGATCTCTTTGCTAGCCTTATTTCTGTGGAATCTGAGAACAGATATTTCGGATCCCTTTGAAGACTATATGGCCAAAGGAAATATCATCCGATAACAAAGAGAAAGAAGCTTTCTGAGAAACTTCTTTGTGTTCTGTGAAATCATCTCACAGAGTTACAGCTTTCCCCTCAAGAAGCCTTTCGCTAAGACAGTTCTTGTGGAATTGGCAAAGTGATATTTGGAAGCCCATAGAGGGCTATGGTGAAAAAGGAAATATCCTCAGATGAAATCTGGAAAGAAGCTTTCTGAGAAACTGCTCTGTGATGTGTGACTTCCACTCACAGAGTTACATCTGTATTTCGTGGATCTCTTTGCTAGCCTTATTTCTGTGGAATCTGAGAACAGATATTTCGGATCCCTTTGAAGACTATAGGGCCAAAGGAAATATCCTCTGATAACAAAGAGAAAGAAGCTTTCTGAGAAACTTCTTTGTGTTCTGTGAAATCATCTCACAGAGTTACAGCTTTCCCCTCAAGAATCCTTTCGCTAAGACAGTTCTTGTGGAATTGGCAAAGTGATATTTGGAAGCCCATAGAGGGCTATATTGAAAAGGGAAATATCCTCAGATGAAATCTGGAAAGAAGCTTTCTGAGAAACTGCTTAGTGTTCTGTTCATTCATCTCACAGAGTTACATCTGTATTTCGTGGATCTCTTTGCTAGCCTTATTTCTGTGGAATCTGAGAACAGATATTTCGGATCCCTTTGAAGACTACAGGGCCAAAGGAAATATCCTGCGATAACAAAGAGAAAGAAGCTTTCTGAGAAACTTCTTTGTGTTCTGTGAAATCATCTCACAGAGTTACAGCTTTCCCCTCAAGAAGCCGTTCGCTAAGACAGTTCTTGTGGAATTGGCAAAGTGATATTTGGAAGCCCATAGAGGGCTATGGTGAAAAAGGAAATATCCTCAGATGAAATCTGGAAAGAAGCTTTCTGAGAAACTGCTTAGTGTTCTGTTCATTCATCTCACAGAGTTACATCTGTGTTTCGTGGATCTCTTTGCTAGCCTTATTTCTGTGGAATCTGAGAACAGATATTTCGGATCCCTTTGAAGACTATATGGCCAAAGGAAATATCATCCGATAAAAAAGAGAAAGAAGCTTTCTGAGAAACTTCTTTGTGTTCTGTGAAATCATCTCACAGAGTTACAGCTTTCCCCTCAAGAAGCCTTTCGCTAAGACAGTTCTTGTGGAATTGGCAAAGTGATATTTGGAAGCCCATAGAGGGCTATGGTGAAAAAGGAAATATCCTCAGATGAAATCTGGAAAGAAGCTTTCTGAGAAACTGCTTAGTTTTCTGTTCATTCAACTCACAGAGTTACATCTGTGTTTCGTGGATCTCTTTGCTAGCCTTATTTCTGTGGAATCTGAGAACAGTTATTTCGGATCCCTTTGAAGACTACATGGCCAAAGGAAATATCATCCGATAACAAAGAGAAAGAAGCTTTCTGAGAAACTTCTTTGTGTTCTGTGAAATCATCTCACAGAGTTACAGCTTTCCCCTCAGGAAGCCTTTCGCTAAGACAGTTCTTGTGGAATTGGTAAAGTGATATTTGGAAGCCCATAGAGGGCTATGGTGAAAAAGGAAATATCCTCAGATGAAATCTGGAAAGAAGCTTTCTGAGAAACTGCTCTGTGATGTGTGACTTCCACTCACAAAGTTACATCTGTATTTCGTGGATCTCTTTGCTAGCCTTATTTCTGTGGAATCTGAGAACAGATATTTCGGATCCCTTTGAAGACTAAAGGGCCAAAGGAAATATCCTCTGATAACAAAGAGAAAGAAGCTTTCTGAGAAACTTCTTTGTGTTCTGTGAAATCATCTCACAGAGTTACAGCTTTCCCCTCAAGAAGCCTTTCGCTAAGACAGTTCTTGTGGAATTGGCAAAGTGATATTTGGAAACCCGTAGAGGGCTATGGTGAAAACGGAAATATCCTCAGATGAAATCTGGAAAGAAGCTTTCTGAGAAACTGCTTAGTGTTCTGTTCATTCATCTCACAGAGTTACATCTGTGTTTCGTGGATCTCTTTGCTAGCCTTATTTCTGTGGAATCTGAGAACAGATATTTCGGATCCCTTTGAAGACTATAGGGCCAAAGGAAATATCCTCCGATAACAAAGAGAAAGAAGCTTTCTGAGAAACTTCTTTGTGTTCTGTGAAATCATCTCACAGAGTTACAGCTTTCCCCTCAAGAAGCCTTTCGCTAAGACAGTTCTTGAGCAATTGGCAAAGTGATATTTGGAAGCCCATAGAGGGCTATGGTGAAAAAGGAAATATCCTCAGATGAAATCTGGAAAGAAGCTTTCTGAGAAACTGCTTAGTGTTCTGTTCATTCATCTCATAGAATTACATATGTGTTTCGTGGATCTCTTTGCTAGCCTTATTTCTGTGGAATCTGAGAACAGATATTTCGGATCCCTTTGAAGACTATAGGGCCAAAGGAAATATCCTGCGATAACAAAGAGAAAGAAGCTTTCTGAGAAACTTCTTTGTGTTCTGTGAAATCATCTCACAGAGTTACAGCTTTCCCCTCAAGAAGCCTTTCGGTAAGACAGTTCTTGTGGAATTGGCAAAGTGATATTTGGAAGCCCATAGAGGGCTATGGTGAAAAAGGAAATATCCTCAGATGAAATCTGGAAAGAAACTTTCTGAGAAACTGCTCTGTGATGTGTGACTTCCACTCACAGAGTTACATCTCTATTTGGTGGATCTTCTTGCTAGCCTTATTTCTGTGGAATCTGAGAAGAGATATTTCGGATCCCTCTGAAGACTATAGGGCCAAAGGAAATATCATCCGATAACAAAGAGAAAGAAGCTTTCTGAGAAACTTCTTTGTGTTCTGTGAAATCATCTCACAGAGTTACAGCTTTACACTCAAGAAGCCTTTCGCTAAGACAGTTCTTGTGGAATTGGCAAAGTGATATTTGGAAGCCCATAGAGGGCTACGGTGAAAAAGGAAATATCCTCAGATGAAATCTGGAAAGAAGCTTTCTGAGAAACTGCTCTGTGATGTGTGACTTCCACTCAGAGAGTTACATCTGTATTTCGTGGATCTCTTTGCTAGCCTTATTTCTGTGGAATCTGAGAACAGATATTTCGGATCCCTTTGAAGACTATAGGGCCAAAGGAAATATCCTCTGATAACAAAGAGAAAGAAGCTTTCTGAGAAACTTCTTTGTGTTCTGTGAAATCATCTCACAGAGTTACAGCTTTCCCCTCAAGAAGCCTTTCCTTAAGACAGTTCTTGTGGAATTGGCAAAGTGATATTTGGAAGCCCATAGAGGGCTATGGTGAAAAAGGAAATATCCTCAGATGAAATCTGGAAAGAAACTTTCTGAGAAACTGCTTAGTGGTCTGTTCATTCATCTCACAGAATTACATCTGTGTTTCGTGGATCTCTTTGCTAGCCTTATTTCTGTGGAATCTGAGAACAGATATTTCAGATCCCTTTGAAGACTATAGAGCCAAAGGAAATATCCTCCGATAACAAAGAGAAAGAAGCTTTCTGAGAAACTTCTTTGTGTTCTGCGAAATCATCTCACAGAGTTACAGCTTTCCCCTCAAGAAGCCTTTCGCCAAGACAGTTCTTGTGGAATTGGCAAAGTGATATTTGGAAGCCCGTAGAGGGCTATGGTGAAAAAGGAAATATCCTCCGATGAAATCTGGAAAGAAGCTTTCTGAGAAACTGCTCTGTGATGTGTGACTTCCACTCACAGAGTTACATCTGTATTTCGTGGATCTCTTTGCTAGCCTTATTTCTGTGGAATCTGAGAACAGATATTTCGGATCCCTTTGAAGACTATAGGGCCAAAGGAAATATCCTCTGATAACAAAGAGAAAGAAGCTTTCTGAGAAACTTCTTTGTGTTCTGTGAAATCATCTCACAGAGTTACAGCTTTCCCCTCAAGAAGCCTTTCCTTAAGACAGTTCTTGTGGAATTGGCAAAGTGATATTTGGAAGCCTGTAGAGGGCTATGGTGAAAAAGGAAATATCCTCAGATGAAATCTGGAAAGAAACTTTCTGAGAAACTGCTTAGTGGTCTGTTCATTCATCTCACAGAGTTACATCTGTGTTTCGTGGATCTCTTTGCTAGCCTTATTTCTGTGGAATCTGAGAACAGATATTTCGGATCCCTTTGAAGACTATAGGGCCAAAGGAAATATCCTCCGATAACAAAGAGAAAGAAGCTTTCTGAGAAACTTCTTTGTGTTCTGTGAAATCATCTCACAGAGTTACAGCTTTCCCCTCAAGAAGCCTTTCGCTAAGACAGTTCTTGTGGAATTGGCAAAGTGATATTTGGAAGCCCGTAGAGGGCTATGGTGAAAAAGAAAATATCCTCAGATGAAATCTGGAAAGAAGCTTTCTGAGAAACTGCTTAGTGTTCTGTTCATTTATCTCACAGAGTTACATCTGTGTTTCGTGGATCTCTTTGCTAGCCTTATTTCTGTGGAATCTGAGAACAGATATTTCGGATCCCTTTGAAGACTATATGGCCAAAGGAAATATCATCCGTTAACAAAGAGAAAGAAGCTTTCTGAGAAACTTCTTTGTGTTCTGTGAAATCATCTCACAGAGTTACAGCTTTCCCCTCAAGAAGCCTTTCGCTAAGACAGTTCTTGTGGAATTGGCAAAGTGATAGTTGGAAGCCCATAGAGGGCTATGGTGAAAAAGGAAATATCCTCAGATGAAATCTGGAAAGAAGCTTTCTGAGAAACTGCTCTGTGATGTGTGACTTCCACTCACAGAGTTACATCTGTATTTCGTGGATCTCTTTGCTAGCCTTATTTCTGTGGAATCTGAGAACAGATATTTCGGATCCATTTGAAGACTATATGGCCAAAGGAAATATCATCCGATAACAAAGAGAAAGAAGCTTTCTGAGAAACTTCTTTGTGTTCTGTGAAATCATCTCACAGAGTTACAGCTTTCCCCTCAAGAAGCCTTTCGCTAAGACAGTTCTTGTGGAATTGGCAAAGTGATATTTGGAAGCCCATAGAGGGCTATGGTGAAAAAGGAAATATCCTCAGATGAAATCTGGAAAGAAGCTTTCTGAGAAACTGCTCTGTGATGTGTGACTTCCACTCACAGAGTTACATCTGTATTTCGTGGATCTCTTTGCTAGCCTTATTTCTGTGGAATCTGAGAACAGATATTTCGGATCCCTTTGAAGACTATAGGGCCAAAGGAAATATCCTCTGATAACAAAGAGAAAGAAGCTTTCTGAGAAACTTCTTTGTGTTCTGTGAAATCATCTCACAGAGTTACAGCTTTCCCCTCAAGAAGCCTTTCGCTAAGACAGTTCTTTTGGAATTGGCAAAGTGATATTTGGAAGCCCATAGAGGGCTATGGTGAAAAAGGAAATATCCTCAGATGAAATCTGGAAAGAAGCTTTCTGAGAAACTGCTCTGTGATGTGTGACTTCCACTCACAGAGTTACATCTGTATTTCGTGGATCTCTTTGCTAGCCTTATTTCTGTGGAATCTGAGAACAGATATTTCGGATCCCTTTGAAGGCTATAGGGCCAAAGGAAATATCCTCTGATAACAAAGTGAAAGAAGCTTTCTCAGAAACTTCTTTGTGTTCTGTGAAATCATCTCACAGAGTTACAGCTTTCCCCTCAAGAAGCCTTTCGCTAAGACAGTTCTTGTGGAATTGGCAAAGTGATATTTGGAAGCCCATACAGGGCTATGGTGAAAAAGGAAATATCCTCAGATGAAATCTGGAAAGAAGATTTCTGAGAAACTGCTTAGTGTTCTGTTCATTCATCTCACAGAGTTACATCTGTGTTTCGTGGATCTCTTTGCTAGCCTTATTTCTGTGGAATCTGAGAACAGATATTTCGGATCCCTTTGAAGACTATAGGGCCAAAGGAAATATCCTCCGATAACAAAGAGAAAGAAGCTTTCTGAGAAACTTCTTTGTGTTCTGTGAAATCATCTCACAGAATTACAGCTTTCCCCTCAAGAAGCCTTTCGCTAAGACAGTTCTTGTGGAATTGGCAAAGTGATATTTGGAAGCCCATAGAGGGCTATGGTGAAAAAGAAAATATCCTCAGATGAAATCTGGAAAGAAGCTTTCTGAGAAACTGCTTAGTGTTCTGTTCATTCATCTCACAGAGTTACATCTGTGTTTCGTGGATCTCTTTGCTAGCCTTATTTCTGTGGAATCTGAGAACAGATATTTCGGATCCCTTTGAAGACTATATGGCCAAAGGAAATATCATCCGATAACAAAGAGAAAGAAGCTTTATGAGAAACTTCTTTGTGTTCTGTGAAATCATCTCACAGAGTTACAGCTTTCCCCTCAAGAAGCCTTTCGCCAAGACAGTTCTTGTGGAATTGGCAAAGTGATATTTGGAAGCCCGTAGAGGGCTATGGTGAAAAAGGAAAAATCCTCAGATGAAATCTGGAAAGAAGCTTTCTGAGAAACTGCTTAGTGTTCTGTTCATTCATCTCATAGAATTACATATGTGTTTCATGGATCTCTTTGCTAGCCTTATTTCTGTGGAATCTGAGAACAGATATTTCGGATCCCTTTGAAGACTATAGGGCCAAAGGAAATATCCTCCGATAACAAAGAGAAAGAAGCTTTCTGAGAAACTTCTTTGTGTTCTGTGAAATCATCTCACAGAGTTACAGCTTTCCCCTCAAGAAGCCTTTCGCTAAGACAGTTCTTGTGGAATTGGCAAAGTGATATTTGGAAGCCCATAGAGGGCTATGGTGAAAAAGGAAATATCCTCAGATGAAATCTGGAAAGAAGCTTTCTGAGAAACTGCTTAGTGTTCTGTTCATTCATCTCATAGAATTACATATGTGTTTCGTGGATCTCTTTGCTAGCCTTATTTCTGTGGAATCTGAGAACAGATATTTCGGATCCCTTTGAAGACTATAGGGCCAAAGGAAATATCCTGCGATAACAAAGAGAAAGAAGCTTTCTGAGAAACTTCTTTGTGTTCTGTGAAATCATCTCACAGAGTTACAGCTTTCCCCTCAAGAAGCCTTTCGCTAAGACAGTTCTTGTGGAATTGGCAAAGTGATATTTGGAAGCCCATAGAGGGCTATGGTGAAAAAGGAAATATCCTCAGATGAAATCTGGAAAGAAGCTTTCTGAGAAACTGCTTAGTGTTCTGTTCATTCATCTCACAGAGTTACATCTGTGTTTCGTGGATCTCTTTGCTAGCCTTATTTCTGTGGAATCTGTGAACAGTTATTTCGGATCCCTTTGAAGACTACATGGCCGAAGGAAATATCATCCGATAACAAAGAGAAAGAAGCTTTCTGAGAAACTTCTTTGTGTTCTGTGAAATCATCTCACAGAGTTACAGTTTTCCCCTCAGGAAGCCTTTCGCTAAGACAGTTCTTGTGGAATTGGTAAAGTGATATTTGGAAGCCCATAGAGGGCTATGGTGAAAAAGGAAATATCCTCAGATGAAATCTGGAAAGAAGCTTTCTGAGAAACTGCTCTGTGATGTGTGACTTCCACTCACAAAGTTACATCTGCATTTCGTGGATCTCTTTGCTAGCCTTATTTCTGTGGAATCTGAGAACAGATATTTCGGATCCTTTTGAAGACTACAGGGCCAAAGGAAATATCCTGCGAAAACAAAGACAAAGAAGCTTTCTGAGAAACTTCTTTGTGTTCTGTGAAATCATCTCACAGAGTTACAGCTTTCCCCTCAAGAAGCCTTTCGCTAAGACAGTTCTTGTGGAATTGGCAAAGTGATACTTGGAAGCCCATAGAGGGCTATGGTGAAAAAGGAAATATCCTCAGATGAAATCTGGAAAGAAGCTTTCTGAGAAACTGCTTAGTGTTCTGTTCATTCATCTCACAGAGTTACATCTGTGTTTCGTGGATCTCTTTGCTAGCCTTATTTCTGTGGAATCTGAGAACAGATATTTCGGATCCCTTTGAAGACTATATGGCCAAAGGAAATATCATCCGATAACAAAGAGAAAGAAGCTTTCTGAGAAACTTCTTTGTGTTCTGTGAAATCATCTCACAGAGTTACAGCTTTCCCCTCAAGAAGCCTTTCGCTAAGACAGTTCTTGTGGAATTGGCAAAGTGATATTTGGAAGCCCATAGAGGGCTATGGTGAAAAAGGAAATATCCTCAGATGAAATCTGGAAAGAAGCTTTCTGAGAAACTGCTCTGTGATGTGTGACTTCCACTCACAGAGTTACATCTGTATTTCGTGGATCTCTTTGCTAGCCTTATTTCTGTGGAATCTGAGAACAGATATTTCGGATCCCTTTGAAGACTATAGGGCCAAAGGAAATATCCTCTGATAACAAAGAGAAAGAAGCTTTCTGAGAAACTTCTTTGTGTTCTGTGAAATCATCTCACAGAGTTACAGCTTTCCCCTCAAGAATCCTTTCGCTAAGACAGTTCTTGTGGAATTGGCAAAGTGATATTTGGAAGCCCATAGAGGGCTATATTGAAAAGGGAAATATCCTCAGATGAAATCTGGAAAGAAGCTTTCTGAGAAACTGCTTAGTGTTCTGTTCATTCATCTCACAGAGTTACATCTGTATTTCGTGGATCTCTTTGCTAGCCTTATTTCTGTAGAATCTGAGAACAGATATTTCGGATCCCTTTGAAGACTACAGGGCCAAAGGAAATATCCTGCGATAACAAAGAGAAAGAAGCTTTCTGAGAAACTTCTTTGTGTTCTGTGAAATCATCTCACAGAGTTACAGCTTTCCCCTCAAGAAGCCGTTCGCTAAGACAGTTCTTGTGGAATTGGCAAAGTGATATTTGGAAGCCCATAGAGGGCTATGGTGAAAAAGGAAATATCCTCAGATGAAATCTGGAAAGAAGCTTTCTGAGAAACTGCTTAGTGTTCTGTTCATTCATCTCACAGAGTTACATCTGTGTTTCGTGGATCTCTTTGCTAGCCTTATTTCTGTGGAATCTGAGAACAGATATTTCGGATCCCTTTGAAGACTATATGGCCAAAGGAAATATCATCCGATAAAAAAGAGAAAGAAGCTTTCTGAGAAACTTCTTTGTGTTCTGTGAAATCATCTCACAGAGTTACAGCTTTCCCCTCAAGAAGCCTTTCGCTAAGACAGTTCTTGTGGAATTGGCAAAGTGATATTTGGAAGCCCATAGAGGGCTATGGTGAAAAAGGAAATATCCTCAGATGAAATCTGGAAAGAAGCTTTCTGAGAAACTGCTTAGTTTTCTGTTCATTCAACTCACAGAGTTACATCTGTGTTTCGTGGATCTCTTTGCTAGCCTTATTTCTGTGGAATCTGAGAACAGTTATTTCGGATCCCTTTGAAGACTACATGGCCAAAGGAAATATCATCCGATAACAAAGAGAAAGAAGCTTTCTGAGAAACTTCTTTGTGTTCTGTGAAATCATCTCACAGAGTTACAGCTTTCCCCTCAGGAAGCCTTTCGCTAAGACAGTTCTTGTGGAATTGGTAAAGTGATATTTGGAAGCCCATAGAGGGCTATGGTGAAAAAGGAAATATCCTCAGATGAAATCTGGAAAGAAGCTTTCTGAGAAACTGCTCTGTGATGTGTGACTTCCACTCACAAAGTTACATCTGTATTTCGTGGATCTCTTTGCTAGCCTTATTTCTGTGGAATCTGAGAACAGATATTTCGGATCCCTTTGAAGACTAAAGGGCCAAAGGAAATATCCTCTGATAACAAAGAGAAAGAAGCTTTCTGAGAAACTTCTTTGTGTTCTGTGAAATCATCTCACAGAGTTACAGCTTTCCCCTCAAGAAGCCTTTCGCTAAGACAGTTCTTGTGGAATTGGCAAAGTGATATTTGGAAACCCGTAGAGGGCTATGGTGAAAACGGAAATATCCTCAGATGAAATCTGGAAAGAAGCTTTCTGAGAAACTGCTTAGTGTTCTGTTCATTCATCTCACAGAGTTACATCTGTATTTCGTGGATCTCTTTGCTAGCCTTATTTCTGTGGAATCTGAGAACAGATATTTCGGATCCCTTTGAAGACTATAGGGCCAAAGGCAATATCATCCGATAACAAAGAGAAAGAAGCTTTCTGAGAAACTTCTTTGTGTTCTGTGATATCATCTCACAGAGTTACAGCTTTCTCCTCAAGAAGACTTTCGCTTAGACAGTTCTTGTGGAATTGGCAAAGTGATATTTGGAAGCCCATAGAGGGCTATGGTGAAAAAGGAAATATCCTCATATGAAATCTGGAAAGAAGCTTTCTGAGAAACTGCTCTGTGATGTGTGACTTCCACTCACAGAGTTACATCTGCATTTCGTGGATCTCTTTGCTAGCCTTATTTCTGTGGAATCTGAGAACAGATATTTCGGATCCCTTTGAAGACTATAAGGCCAAAGGAAATATCCTCCGATAACAAAGAGAAAGAAGCTTTCTGAGAAACTTCTTTGTGTTCTGTGAAATCATCTCAGAGAGTTACAGCTTTCCCCTCAAGACGCCTTTCGCTAAGACAGTTCTTGTGGAATTGGCAAAGTGATATTTGGAAGCCCATAGAGGGCTATGGTGAAAAAGGAAATATCCTCAGATGAAATCTGGAAAGAAGCATTCTGAGAAACTGCTCTGTGATGTGTGACTTCCACTCACAGAGTTACATCTGCATTTCGTGGATCTCTTTGCTAGCCTTATTTCTGTGGAATCTGAGAACAGATATTTCGGATCCCTTTGAAGACTATAAGGCCAAAGGAAATATCCTCCGATAACAAAGAGAAAGAAGCTTTCTGAGAAACTTCTTTGTGTTCTGTGAAATCATCTCAGAGAGTCACAGCTTTCCCCTCAAGACGCCTTTCGCTAAGACAGTTCTTGTGGAATTGGCAAAGTGATATTTGGAAGCCCATAGAGGGCTATGGTGAAAAAGGAAATATCCTCAGATGAAATCTGGAAAGAAGCTTTCTGAGAAACTGCTCTGTGATGTGTGACTTCCACTCACAGAGTTCCATCTGTATTTCGTAGATCTCTTTGCTAGCCTTATTTCTGTGGAATCTGAGAACAGATATTTCGGATCCCTTTGAAGACTATAGGGCCAAAGGAAATATCCTCTGATAACAAAGAGAAAGAAGCTTTCTGAGAAACTTCTTTGTGTTCTGCGAAATCATCTCACAGAGTTACAGCTTTCCCCTCAAGAATCCTTTCGCTAAGACAGTTCTTGTGGAATTGGCAAAGAGATATTTGGAAGCCCATAGAGGGCTATGGTGAAAAGGGAAATATCCTCAGATGAAATCTGGAAAGAATCTTTCTGAGAAACTGCTTAGTGTTCTGTTCATTCATCTCACAGAGTTACATCTGTGTTTCGTGGATCTCTTTGCTAGCCTTATTTCTGTGGAATCTGAGAACAGATATTTCGGATCCCTTTGAAGACTACAGGGCCAAAGGAAATATCCTGCGAAAACAAAGACAAAGAAGCTTTCTGAGAAACTTCTTTGTGTTCTGTGAAATCATCTCACAGAGTTACAGCTTTCCCCTCAAGAAGCCTTTCGCTAAGACAGTTCTTGTGGAATTGGCAAAGTGATATTTGGAAGCCCATAGAGGGCTATGGTGAAAAAGGAAATATCCTCAGATGAAATCTGGAAAGAAGCTTTCTGAGAAACTGCTTAGTGTTCTGTTCATTCATCTCACAGAGTTACATCTGTGTTTCGTGGATCTCTTTGCTAGCCTTATTTCTGTGGAATCTGAGAACAGATATTTCGGATCCCTTTGAAGACTATATGGCCAAAGGAAATATCATCCGATAACAAAGAGAAAGAAGCTTTCTGAGAAACTTCTTTGTGTTCTGTGAAATCATCTCACAGAGTTACAGCTTTCCCCTCAAGAAGCCTTTCGCTAAGACAGTTCTTGTGGAATTGGCAAAGTGATATTTGGAAGCCCATAGAGGGCTATGGTGAAAAAGGAAATATCCTCAGATGAAATCTGGAAAGAAGCTTTCTGAGAAACTGCTGTGTGATGTGTGATTCGTGGATCTCTTTGCTAGCCTTATTTCTGTGGAATCTGAGAACAGATATTTCGGATCCCTTTGAAGACTATAGGGCCAAAGGAAATATCCTCTGATAACAAAGAGAAAGAAGCTTTCTGAGAAACTTCTTTGTGTTCTGTGAAATCATCTCACAGAGTTACAGCTTTCCCCTCAAGAATCCTTTCGCTAAGACAGTTCTTGTGGAATTGGCAAAGTGATATTTGGAAGCCCATAGAGGGCTATATTGAAAAGGGAAATATCCTCAGATGAAATCTGGAAAGAAGCTTTCTGAGAAACTGCTTAGTGTTCTGTTCATTCATCTCACAGAGTTACATCTGTATTTCGTGGATCTCTTTGCTAGCCTTATTTCTGTAGAATCTGAGAACAGATATTTCGGATCCCTTTGAAGACTACAGGGCCAAAGGAAATATCCTGCGATAACAAAGACAAAGAAGCTTTCTGAGAAACTTCTTTGTGTTCTGTGAAATCATCTCACAGAGTTACAGCTTTCCCCTCAAGAAGCCTTTCGCTAAGACAGTTCTTGTGGAATTGGCAAAGTGATATTTGGAAGCCCATAGAGGGCTATGGTGAAAAAGGAAATATCCTCAGATGAAATCTGGAAAGAAGCTTTCTGAGAAACTGCTCTGTGATGTGTGACTTCCACTCACAGAGTTACATCTGCATTTCGTGGATCTCTTTGCTAGCCTTATTTCTGTGGAATCTGAGAACAGATATTTCGGATCCCTTTGAAGACTATAAGGCCAAAGGAAATATCCTCCGATAACAAAGAGAAAGAAGCTTTCTGAGAAACTTCTTTGTGTTCTGTGAAATCATCTCAGAGAGTTACAGCTTTCCCCTCAAGACGCCTTTCGCTAAGACAGTTCTTGTGGAATTGGCAAAGTGATATTTGGAAGCCCATAGAGGGCTATGGTGAAAAAGGAAATATCCTCAGATGAAATCTGGAAAGAAGCTTTCTGAGAAACTGCTCTGTGATGTGTGACTTCCACTCACCGAGTTCCATCTGTATTTCGTAGATCTCTTTGCTAGCCTTATTTCTGTGGAATCTGAGAACAGATATTTCGGATCCCTTTGAAGACTATAGGGCCAAAGGAAATATCCTCTGATAACAAAGAGAAAGAAGCTTTCTGAGAAACTTCTTTGTGTTCTGCGAAATCATCTCACAGAGTTACAGCTTTCCTCTCAAGAATCCTTTCGCTAAGACAGTTCTTGTGGAATTGGCAAAGAGATATTTGGAAGCCCATAGAGGGCTATGGTGAAAAGGGAAATATCCTCAGATGAAATCTGGAAAGAAGCTTTCTGAGAAACTGCTTAGTGTTCTGTTCATTCATCTCACAGAGTTACATCTGTGTTTCGTGGATCTCTTTGCTAGCTTTATTTCTGTGGAATCTGAGAACAGATATTTCGGATCCCTTTGAAGACTACAGGGCCAAAGGAAATATCCTGCGAAAACAAAGACAAAGAAGCTTTCTGAGAAACTTCTTTGTGTTCTGTGAAATCATCTCACAGAGTTACAGCTTTCCCCTCAAGAAGCCTTTCGCTAAGACAGTTCTTGTGGAATTGGCAAAGTGATATTTGGAAGCCCATAGAGGGCTATGGTGAAAAAGGAAATATCCTCAGATGAAATCTGGAAAGAAGCTTTCTGAGAAACTGCTTAGTGTTCTGTTCATTCATCTCACAGAGTTACATCTGTGTTTCGTGGATCTCTTTGCTAGCCTTATTTCTGTGGAATCAGAGAACAGATATTTCGGATCCCTTTGAAGACTATATGGCCAAAGGAAATATCATCCGATAACAAAGAGAAAGAAGCTTTCTGAGAAACTTCTTTGTTTTCTGTGAAATCATCTCACAGAGTTACAGCTTTCCCCTCAAGAAGCCTTTCGCTAAGACAGTTCTTGTGGAATTGGCAAAGTGATATTTGGAAGCCCATAGAGGGCTATGGTGAAAAAGGAAATATCCTCAGATGAAATCTGGAAAGAAGCTTTCTGAGAAACTGCTCTGTGATGTGTGACTTCCACTCACAGAGTTACATCTGTATTTCGTGGATCTCTTTGCTAGCCTTATTTCTGTGGAATCTGAGAACAGATATTTCGGATCCCTTTGAAGACTATATGGCCAAAGGAAATATCATCCGATAACAAAGAGAAAGAAGCTTTCTGAGAAACTTCTTTGTGTTCTGTGAAATCATCTCACAGAGTTACAGCTTTCCCCTCAAGAAGCCTTTCGCTAAGACAGTTCTTGTGGAATTGGCAAAGTGATATTTGGAAGCCCATAGAGGGCTATGGTGAAAAAGGAAATATCCTCAGATGAAATCTGGAAAGAAGCTTTCTGAGAAACTGCTTAGTGTTCTGTTCATTCATCTCACAGAGTTACATCTGTATTTCGTGGATCTCTTTGCTAGCCTTATTTCTGTAGAATCTGAGAACAGATATTTCGGATCCCTTTGAAGACTACAGGGCCAAAGGAAATATCCTGCGATAACAAAGAGAAAGAAGCTTTCTGAGAAACTTCTTTGTGTTCTGTGAAATCATCTCACAGAGTTACAGCTTTCCCCTCAAGAAGCCGTTCGCTAAGACAGTTCTTGTGGAATTGGCAAAGTGATATTTGGAAGCCCATAGAGGGCTATGGTGAAAAAGGAAATATCCTCAGATGAAATCTGGAAAGAAGCTTTCTGAGAAACTGCTTAGTGTTCTGTTCATTCATCTCACAGAGTTACATCTGTGTTTCGTGGATCTCTTTGCTAGCCTTATTTCTGTGGAATCTGAGAACAGATATTTCGGATCCCTTTGAAGACTATATGGCCAAAGGAAATATCATCCGATAAAAAAGAGAAAGAAGCTTTCTGAGAAACTTCTTTGTGTTCTGTGAAATCATCTCACAGAGTTACAGCTTTCCCCTCAAGAAGCCTTTCGCTAAGACAGTTCTTGTGGAATTGGCAAAGTGATATTTGGAAGCCCATAGAGGGCTATGGTGAAAAAGGAAATATCCTCAGATGAAATCTGGAAAGAAGCTTTCTGAGAAACTGCTTAGTGTTCTGTTCATTCATCTCACAGAGTTACATCTGTGTTTCGTGGATCTCTTTGCTAGCCTTATTTCTGTGGAATCTGAGAACAGTTATTTCGGATCCCTTTGAAGACTACATGGCCAAAGGAAATATCATCCGATAACAAAGAGAAAGAAGCTTTCTGAGAAACTTCTTTGTGTTCTGTGAAATCATCTCACAGAGTTACAGCTTTCCCCTCAGGAAGCCTTTCGCTAAGACAGGTCTTGTGGAATTGGTAAAGTGATATTTGGAAGCCCATAGAGGGCTATGGTGAAAAAGGAAATATCCTCAGATGAAATCTGGAAAGAAGCTTTCTGAGAAACTGCTCTGTGATGTGTGACTTCCACTCACAAAGTTACATCTGTATTTCGTGGATCTCTTTGCTAGCCTTATTTCTGTGGAATCTGAGAACAGATATTTCGGATCCCTTTGAAGACTAAAGGGCCAAAGGAAATATCCTCTGATAACAAAGAGAAAGAAGCTTTCTGAGAAACTTCTTTGTGTTCTGTGAAATCATCTCACAGAGTTACAGCTTTCCCCTCAAGAAGCCTTTCGCTAAGACAGTTCTTGTGGAATTGGCAAAGTGATATTTGGAAGCCCGTAGAGGGCTATGGTGAAAACGGAAATATCCTCAGATGAAATCTGGAAAGAAGCTTTCTGAGAAACTGCTTAGTGTTCTGTTCATTCATCTCACAGAGTTACATCTGTATTTCGTGGATCTCTTTGCTAGCCTTATTTCTGTGGAATCTGAGAACAGATATTTCGGATCCCTTTGAAGACTATAGGGCCAAAGGAAATATCATCCGATAACAAAGAGAAAGAAGCTTTCTGAGAAACTTCTTTGTGTTCTGTGATATCATCTCACAGAGTTACAGCTTTCTCCTCAAGAAGACTTTCGCTAAGACAGTTCTTGTGGAATTGGCAAAGTGATATTTGGAAGCCCATAGAGGGCTATGGTGAAAAAGGAAATATCCTCATATGAAATCTGGAAAGAAGCTTTCTGAGAAACTGCTCTGTGATGTGTGACTTCCACTCACAGAGTTACATCTGCATTTCGTGGATCTCTTTGCTAGCCTTATTTCTGTGGAATCTGAGAACAGATATTTCGGATCCCTTTGAAGACTATAAGGCCAAAGGAAATATCCTCCGATAACAAAGAGAAAGAAGCTTTCTGAGAAACTTCTTTGTGTTCTCTGAAATCATCTCAGAGAGTTACAGCTTTCCCCTCAAGACGCCTTTCGCTAAGACAGTTCTTGTGGAATTGGCAAAGTGATATTTGGAAGCCCATAGAGGGCTATGGTGAAAAAGGAAATATCCTCAGATGAAATCTGGAAAGAAGCTTTCTGAGAAACTGCTCTGTGATGTGTGACTTCCACTCACAGAGTTACATCTGCATTTCGTGGATCTCTTTGCTAGCCTTATTTCTGTGGAATCTGAGAACAGATATTTCGGATCCCTTTGAAGACTATAAGGCCAAAGGAAATATCCTCCGATAACAAAGAGAAAGAAGCTTTCTGAGAAACTTCTTTGTGTTCTGTGAAATCATCTCAGAGAGTCACAGCTTTCCCCTCAAGACGCCTTTCGCTAAGACAGTTCTTGTGGAATTGGCAAAGTGATATTTGGAAGCCCATAGAGGGCTATGGTGAAAAAGGAAATATCCTCAGATGAAATCTGGAAAGAAGCTTTCTGAGAAACTGCTCTGTGATGTGGGACTTCCACTCACAGAGTTCCATCTGTATTTCGTAGATCTCTTTGCTAGCCTTATTTCTGTGGAATCTGAGAACAGATATTTCGGATCCCTTTGAAGACTATAGGGCCAAAGGAAATATCCTCTGATAACAAAGAGAAAGAAGCTTTCTGAGAAACTTCTTTGTGTTCTGCGAAATCATCTCACAGAGTTACAGCTTTCCCCTCAAGAATCCTTTCGCTAAGACAGTTCTTGTGGAATTGGCAAAGAGATATTTGGAAGCCCATAGAGGGCTATGGTGAAAAGGGAAATATCCTCAGATGAAATCTGGAAAGAATCTTTCTGAGAAACTGCTTAGTGTTCTGTTCATTCATCTCACAGAGTTACATCTGTGTTTCGTGGATCTCTTTGCTAGCCTTATTTCTGTGGAATCTGAGAACAGATATTTCGGATCCCTTTGAAGACTACAGGGCCAAAGGAAATATCCTGCGAAAAAAAAGACAAAGAAGCTTTCTGAGAAACTTCTTTGTGTTCTGTGAAATCATCTCACAGAGTTACAGCTTTCCCCTCAAGAAGCCTTTCGCTAAGACAGTTCTTGTGGAATTGGCAAAGTGATATTTGGAAGCCCATAGAGGGCTATGGTGAAAAAGGAAATATCCTCAGATGAAATCTGGAAAGAAGCTTTCTGAGAAACTGCTTAGTGTTCTGTTCATTCATCTCACAGAGTTACATCTGTGTTTCGTGGATCTCTTTGCTAGCCTTATTTCTGTGGAATCTGAGAACAGATATTTCGGATCCCTTTGAAGACTATATGGCCAAAGGAAATATCATCCGATAACAAAGAGAAAGAAGCTTTCTGAGAAACTTCTTTGTGTTCTGTGAAATCATCTCACAGAGTTACAGCTTTCCCCTCAAGAAGCCTTTCGCTAAGACAGTTCTTGTGGAATTGGCAAAGTGATATTTGGAAGCCCATAGAGGGCTATGGTGAAAAAGGAAATATCCTCAGATGAAATCTGGAAAGAAGCTTTCTGAGAAACTGCTCTGTGATGTGTGATTCGTGGATCTCTTTGCTAGCCTTATTTCTGTGGAATCTGAGAACAGATATTTCGGATCCCTTTGAAGACTATAGGGCCAAAGGAAATATCCTCTGATAACAAAGAGAAAGAAGCTTTCTGAGAAACTTCTTTGTGTTCTGTGAAATCATCTCACAGAGTTACAGCTTTCCCCTCAAGAATCCTTTCGCTAAGACAGTTCTTGTGGAATTGGCAAAGTGATATTTGGAAGCCCATAGAGGGCTATATTGAAAAGGGAAATATCCTCAGATGAAATCTGGAAAGAAGCTTTCTGAGAAACTGCTTAGTGTTCTGTTCATTCATCTCACAGAGTTACATCTGTGTTTCGTGGATCTCTTTGCTAGCCTTATTTCTGTGGAATCTGAGAACAGTTATTTCGGATCCCTTTGAAGACTACATGGCCAAAGGAAATATCATCCGATAACAAAGAGAAAGAAGCTTTCTGAGAAACTTCTCTGTGTTCTGTGAAATCATCTCACAGAGTTACAGCTTTCCCCTCAGGAAGCCTTTCGCTAAGACAGTTCTTGTGGAATTGGTAAAGTGATATTTGGAAGCCCATAGAGGGCTATGGTGAAAAAGGAAATATCCTCAGATGAAATCTGGAAAGAAGCTTTCTGAGAAACTGCTCTGTGATGTGTGACTTCCACTCACAAAGTTACATCTGTATTTCGTGGATCTCTTTGCTAGCCTTATTTCTGTGGAATCTGAGAACAGATATTTCGGATCCCTTTGAAGACTAAAGGGCCAAAGGAAATATCCTCTGATAACAAAGAGAAAGAAGCTTTCTGAGAAACTTCTTTGTGTTCTGTGAAATCATCTCACAGAGTTACAGCTTTCCCCTCAAGAAGCCTTTCGCTAAGACAGTTCTTGTGGAATTGGCAAAGTGATATTTGGAAACCCGTAGAGGGCTATGGTGAAAACGGAAATATCCTCAGATGAAATCTGGAAAGAAGCTTTCTGAGAAACTGCTTAGTGTTCTGTTCATTCATCTCACAGAGTTACATCTGTATTTCGTGGATCTCTTTGCTAGCCTTATTTCTGTGGAATCTGAGAACAGATATTTCGGATCCCTTTGAAGACTATAGGGCCAAAGGAAATATCATCCGATAACAAAGAGAAAGAAGCTTTCTGAGAAACTTCTTTGTGTTCTGTGATATCATCTCACAGAGTTACAGCTTTCTCCTCAAGAAGACTTTCGCTAAGACAGTTCTTGTGGAATTGGCAAAGTGATATTTGGAAGCCCATAGAGGGCTATGGTGAAAAAGGAAATATCCTCATATGAAATCTGGAAAGAAGCTTTCTGAGAAACTGCTCTGTGATGTGTGACTTCCACTCACAGAGTTACATCTGCATTTCGTGGATCTCTTTGCTAGCCTTATTTCTGTGGAATCTGAGAACAGATATTTCGGATCCCTTTGAAGACTATAAGGCCAAAGGAAATATCCTCCGATAACAAAGAGAAAGAAGCTTTCTGAGAAACTTCTTTGTGTTCTGTGAAATCATCTCAGAGAGTTACAGCTTTCCCCTCAAGACGCCTTTCGCTAAGACAGTTCTTGTGGAATTGGCAAAGTGATATTTGGAAGCCCATAGAGGGCTATGGTGAAAAAGGAAATATCCTCAGATGAAATCTGGAAAGAAGCTTTCTGAGAAACTGCTCTGTGATGTGTGACTTCCACTCACAGAGTTACATCTGCATTTCGTGGATCTCTTTGCTAGCCTTATTTCTGTGGAATCTGAGAACAGATATTTCGGATCCCTTTGAAGACTATAAGGCCAAAGGAAATATCCTCCGATAACAAAGAGAAAGAAGCTTTCTGAGAAACTTCTTTGTGTTCTGTGAAATCATCTCAGAGAGTCACAGCTTTCCCCTCAAGACGCCTTTCGCTAAGACAGTTCTTGTGGAATTGGCAAAGTGATATTTGGAAGCCCATAGAGGGCTATGGTGAAAAAGGAAATATCCTCAGATGAAATCTGGAAAGAAGCTTTCTGAGAAACTGCTCTGTGATGTGTGACTTCCACTCACAGAGTTCCATCTGTATTTCGTAGATCTCTTTGCTAGCCTTATTTCTGTGGAATCTGAGAACAGATATTTCGGATCCCTTTGAAGACTATAGGGCCAAAGGAAATATCCTCTGATAACAAAGAGAAAGAAGCTTTCTGAGAAACTTCTTTGTGTTCTGCGAAATCATCTCACAGAGTTACAGCTTTCCCCTCAAGAATCCTTTCGCTAAGACAGTTCTTGTGGAATTGGCAAAGAGATATTTGGAAGCCCATAGAGGGCTATGGTGAAAAGGGAAATATCCTCAGATGAAATCTGGAAAGAATCTTTCTGAGAAACTGCTTAGTGTTCTGTTCATTCATCTCACAGAGTTACATCTGTGTTTCGTGGATCTCTTTGCTAGCCTTATTTCTGTGGAATCTGAGAACAGATATTTCGGATCCCTTTGAAGACTACAGGGCCAAAGGAAATATCCTGCGAAAACAAAGACAAAGAAGCTTTCTGAGAAACTTCTTTGTGTTCTGTGAAATCATCTCACAGAGTTACAGCTTTCCCCTCAAGAAGCCTTTCGCTAAGACAGTTCTTGTGGAATTGGCAAAGTGATATTTGGAAGCCCATAGAGGGCTATGGTGAAAAAGGAAATATCCTCAGATGAAATCTGGAAAGAAGCTTTCTGAGAAACTGCTTAGTGTTCTGTTCATTCATCTCACAGAGTTACATCTGTGTTTCGTGGATCTCTTTGCTAGCCTTATTTCTGTGGAATCTGAGAACAGATATTTCGGATCCCTTTGAAGACTATATGGCCAAAGGAAATATCATCCGATAACAAAGAGAAAGAAGCTTTCTGAGAAACTTCTTTGTGTTCTGTGAAATCATCTCACAGAGTTACAGCTTTCCCCTCAAGAAGCCTTTCGCTAAGACAGTTCTTGTGGAATTGGCAAAGTGATATTTGGAAGCCCATAGAGGGCTATGGTGAAAAAGGAAATATCCTCAGATGAAATCTGGAAAGAAGCTTTCTGAGAAACTGCTCTGTGATGTGTGATTCGTGGATCTCTTTGCTAGCCTTATTTCTGTGGAATCTGAGAACAGATATTTCGGATCCCTTTGAAGACTATAGGGCCAAAGGAAATATCCTCTGATAACAAAGAGAAAGAAGCTTTCTGAGAAACTTCTTTGTGTTCTGTGAAATCATCTCACAGAGTTACAGCTTTCCCCTCAAGAATCCTTTCGCTAAGACAGTTCTTGTGGAATTGGCAAAGTGATATTTGGAAGCCCATAGAGGGCTATATTGAAAAGGGAAATATCCTCAGATGAAATCTGGAAAGAAGCTTTCTGAGAAACTGCTTAGTGTTCTGTTCATTCATCTCACAGAGTTACATCTGTATTTCGTGGATCTCTTTGCTAGCCTTATTTCTGTAGAATCTGAGAACAGATATTTCGGATCCCTTTGAAGACTACAGGGCCAAAGGAAATATCCTGCGATAACAAAGAGAAAGAAGCTTTCTGAGAAACTTCTTTGTGTTCTGTGAAATCATCTCACAGAGTTACAGCTTTCCCCTCAAGAAGCCTTTCGCTAAGACAGTTCTTGTGGAATTGGCAAAGTGATATTTGGAAGCCCATAGAGGGCTATGGTGAAAAAGGAAATATCCTCAGATGAAATCTGGAAAGAAGCTTTCTGAGAAACTGCTCTGTGATGTGTGACTTCCACTCACAGAGTTACATCTGCATTTCGTGGATCTCTTTGCTAGCCTTATTTCTGTGGAATCTGAGAACAGATATTTCGGATCCCTTTGAAGACTATAAGGCCAAAGGAAATATCCTCCGATAACAAAGAGAAAGAAGCTTTCTGAGAAACTGCTTTGTGTTCTGTGAAATCATCTCAGAGAGTTACAGCTTTCCCCTCAAGACGCCTTTCGCTAAGACAGTTCTTGTGGAATTGGCAAAGTGATATTTGGAAGCCCATAGAGGGCTATGGTGAAAAAGGAAATATCCTCAGATGAAATCTGGAAAGAAGCTTTCTGAGAAACTGCTCTGTGATGTGTGACTTCCACTCACCGAGTTCCATCTGTATTTCGTAGATCTCTTTGCTAGCCTTATTTCTGTGGAATCTGAGAACAGATATTTCGGATCCCTTTGAAGACTATAGGGCCAAAGGAAATATCCTCTGATAACAAAGAGAAAGAAGCTTTCTGAGAAACTTCTTTGTGTTCTGCGAAATCATCTCACAGAGTTACAGCTTTCCTCTCAAGAATCCTTTCGCTAAGACAGTTCTTGTGGAATTGGCAAAGAGATATTTGGAAGCCCATAGAGGGCTATGGTGAAAAGGGAAATATCCTCAGATGAAATCTGGAAAGAAGCTTTCTGAGAAACTGCTTAGTGTTCTGTTCATTCATCTCATAGAGTTACATCTGTGTTTCGTGGATCTCTTTGCTAGCTTTATTTCTGTGGAATCTGAGAACAGATATTTCGGATCCCTTTGAAGACTACAGGGCCAAAGGAAATATCCTGCGAAAACAAAGACAAAGAAGCTTTCTGAGAAACTTCTTTGTGTTCTGTGAAATCATCTCACAGAGTTACAGCTTTCCCCTCAAGAAGCCTTTCGCTAAGACAGTTCTTGTGGAATTGGCAAAGTGATATTTGGAAGCCCATAGAGGGCTATGGTGAAAAAGGAAATATCCTCAGATGAAATCTGGAAAGAAGCTTTCTGAGAAACTGCTTAGTGTTCTGTTCATTCATCTCACAGAGTTACATCTGTGTTTCGTGGATCTCTTTGCTAGCCTTATTTCTGTGGAATCAGAGAACAGATATTTAGGATCCCTTTGAAGACTATATGGCCTAAGGAAATATCATCCGATAACAAAGAGAAAGAAGCTTTCTGAGAAACTTCTTTGTTTTCTGTGAAATCATCTCACAGAGTTACAGCTTTCCCCTCAAGAAGCCTTTCGCTAAGACAGTTCTTGTGGAATTGGCAAAGTGATATTTGGAAGCCCATAGAGGGCTATGGTGAAAAAGGAAATATCCTCAGATGAAATCTGGAAAGAAGCTTTCTGAGAAACTGCTCTGTGATGTGTGACTTCCACTCACAGAGTTACATCTGTATTTCGTGGATCTCTTTGCTAGCCTTATTTCTGTGGAATCTGAGAACAGATATTTCGGATCCCTTTGAAGACTATAGGGCCAAAGGAAATATCCTCTGATAACAAAGAGAAAGAAGCTTTCTGAGAAACTTCTTTGTGTTCTGTGAAATCATCTCACAGAGTTACAGCTTTCCCCTCAAGAATCCTTTCGCTAAGACAGTTCTTGTGGAATTGGCAAAGTGATATTTGGAAGCCCATAGAGGGCTATATTGAAAAGGGAAATATCCTCAGATGAAATCTGGAAAGAAGCTTTCTGAGAAACTGCTTAGTGTTCTGTTCATTCATCTCACAGAGTTACATCTGTATTTCGTGGATCTCTTTGCTAGCCTTATTTCTGTGGAATCTGAGAACAGATATTTCGGATCCCTTTGAAGACTATATGGCCAAAGGAAATATCATCCGATAACAAAGAGAAAGAAGCTTTCTGAGAAACTTCTTTGTGTTCTGTGAAATCATCTCACAGAGTTACAGCTTTCCCCTCAAGAAGCCTTTCGCTAAGACAGTTCTTGTGGAATTGGCAAAGTGATATTTGGAAGCCCATAGAGGGCTATGGTGAAAAAGGAAATATCCTCAGATGAAATCTGGAAAGAAGCTTTCTGAGAAACTGCTCTGTGATGTGTGACTTCCACTCACAGAGTTACATCTGTATTTCGTGGATCTCTTTGCTAGCCTTATTTCTGTGGAATCAGAGAACAGATATTTCGGATCCCTTTGAAGACTATAGGGCCAAAGGAAATATCCTCTGATAACAAAGAGAAAGAAGCTTTCTGAGAAACTTCTTTGTGTTCTGTGAAATCATCTCACAGAGTTACAGCTTTCCCCTCAAGAATCCTTTCGCTAAGACAGTTCTTGTGGAATTGGCAAAGTGATATTTGGAAGCCCTTAGAGGGCTATGGTGAAAAAGGAAATATCCTCAGATGAAATCTGGAAAGAAGCTTTCTGAGAAACTGCTTAGTGTTCTCTTCATTCATCTCACAGAGTTACATCTGTGTTTCGTGGATCTCTTTGCTAGCCTTATTTCTGTGGAATCTGAGAACAGATATTACGGATCCCTTTGAAGACTATAGGGCCAAAGGAAATATCCTCCGATAACAAAGAGAAAGAAGCTTTCTGAGAAACTTCTTTGTGTTCTGTGAAATCATCTCACAGAGTTACAGCTTTCCCCTCAAGAAGCCTTTTGCTAAGACAGTTCTTGTGGAATTGGCAAAGTGATATATGGAAGCCCATAGAGGGCTATGGTGAAAAAGGAAATATCCTCAGATGAAATCTGGAAAGAAGCTTTCTGAGAAACTGCTTAGTGTTCTGTTCATTCATCTCACAGAGTTACATCTGTGTTTCGTGGATCTCTTTGCTAGCCTTATTTCTGTGGAATCTGAGAACAGATATTACGGATCCCTTTGAAGACTATATGGCCAAAGGAAATATCATCCGATAACAAAGAGAAAGAAGATTTCTGAGAAACTTCTTTGTGTTCTGTGAAATCATCTCACAGAGTTACAGCTTTCCCCTCAAGAAGCCTTTCGCTAAGACAGTTCTTGTGGAATTGGCAAAGTGATATATGGAAGCCCAGAGAGGGCTATGGTGAAAAAGGAAATATCCTCAGATGAAATCTGGAAAGAAGCTTTCTGAGAAACTGCTCTGTGATGTGTGACTTCCACTCACAGAGTTACATCTGTATTTCGTGGATCTCTTTGCTAGCCTTATTTCTTTGGAATCTGAGAACAGATATTTCGGATCCCTTTGAAGACTATAGGGCCCAAGGAAATATCCTCTGATAACAAAGAGAAAGAAGCTTTCTGAGAAACTTCTTTGTGTTCTGTGAAATCATCTCACAGAGTTACAGCTTTCCCCTCAAGAAGCCTTTCGCTAAGACAGTTCTTGTGGAATTGGCAAAGTGATATTTGGAAGCCCGTAGAGGGCTATGGTGAAAAAGGAAATATCCTCAGATGAAATCTGGAAAGAAGCTTTCTGAGAAACTGCTCAGTGTTCTGTTCATTCATCTCACAGAGTTACATCTGTGTTTCGTGGATCACTTTGCTAGCCTTATTTCTGTGGAATCTGAAAACAGATATTTCGGATCCCTTTGAAGACTATAGGGCCAAAGGAAATATCCTCTGATAACAAAGAGAAAGAAGCTTTCTGAGAAACTTCTTTGTGTTCTGTGAAATCATCTCACAGAGTTACAGCTTTCCCCTCAAGAAGCCTTTCGCTAAGACAGTTCTTGTGGAATTGGCAAAGTGATATTTGGAAGCCCATAGAGGGCTATGGTGAAAAAGGAAATATCCTCAGATGAAATCTGGAAAGAAGCTTTCTGAGAAACTGCTTAGTGTTCTGTTCATTCATCTCACCGAGTTACATCTGTGTTTCGTGGATCTCTTTGCTAGCCTTATTTCTGTGGAATCTGAGAACAGTTATTTCGGATCCCTTTGAAGACTATATGGCCAAAGGAAATATCATCCGATAACAAAGAGAAAGAAGCTTTCTGAGAAACTTCTTTGTGTTCTGTGAAATCATCTCACAGAGTTACAGCTTACCCCTCAGGAAGCCTTTCGCTAAGACAGTTCTTTTGGAATTGGTAAAGTGATATTTGGAAGCCCATAGAGGGCTATGGTGAAAAAGGAAATATCCTCAGATGAAATCTGGAAAGAAGCTTTCTGAGAAACTGCTCTGTGATGTGTGACTTCCACTCACAGAGTTACATCTGTATTTCGTGGATCTCTTTGCTAGCCTTATTTCTGTGGAATCTGAGAACAGATATTTCGGATCCCTTTGAAGACTATAGGGCCAAAGGAAATATCCTCTGATAACAAAGAGAAAGAAGCCTTCTGAGAAACTTCTTTGTGTTCTGTGAAATCATCTCACAGAGTTACAGCTTTCCCCTCAAGAAGCCTTTCGCTAAGACAGTTCTTGTGGAATTGGCAAAGTGATATTTGGAAGCCCGTAGAGGGCTATGGTGAAAACGGAAATATCCTCAGATGAAATCTGGAAAGAAGCTTTCTGAGAAACTGCTTAGTGTTCTGTTCATTCATCTCACAGAGTTACATCTGTATTTCGTGGATCTCTTTGCTAGCCTTATTTCTGTGGAATCTGAGAACAGATATTTCGGATCCCTTTGAAGACTATAGGGCCAAAGGAAATATCATCCGATAACAAAGAGAAAGAAGCTTTCTGAGAAACTTCTTTGTGTTCTGTGATATCATCTCACAGAGTTACAGCTTTCCCCTCAAGAAGCCTTTCGCTAAGACAGTTCTTGTGGAATTGGCAAAGTGATATTTGGAAGCCCATAGAGGGCTATGGTGAAAAAGGAAATATCCTCAGATGAAATCTGGAAAGAAGCTTTCTGAGAAACTGCTCTGTGATGTGTGACTTCCACTCACAGAGTTACATCTGTATTTCGTGGATCTCTTTGCTAGCCTTATTTCTGTGGAATCTGAGAACAGATATTTCGGATCCCTTTGAAGACTATAGGGCCAAAGGAAATATCCTCTGATAACAAAGAGAAAGAAGCTTTCTGAGAAACTTCTTTGTGTTCTGCGAAATCATCTCACAGAGTTACAGCTTTCCCCTCAAGAATCCTTTCGCTAAGACAGTTCTTGTGGAATTGGCAAAGAGATATTTGGAAGCCCATAGAGGGCTATGGTGAAAAGGGAAATATCCTCAGATGAAATCTGGAAAGAATCTTTCTGAGAAACTGCTTAGTGTTCTGTTCATTCATCTCACAGAGTTACATCTGTGTTTCGTGGATCTCTTTGCTAGCCTTATTTCTGTGGAATCTGAGAACAGATATTTCGGATCCCTTTGAAGACTACAGGGCCAAAGGAAATATCCTGCGAAAACAAAGACAAAGAAGCTTTCTGAGAAACTTCTTTGTGTTCTGTGAAATCATCTCACAGAGTTACAGCTTTCCCCTCAAGAAGCCTTTCGCTAAGACAGTTCTTGTGGAATTGGCAAAGTGATATTTGGAAGCCCATAGAGGGCTATGGTGAAAAAGGAAATATCCTCAGATGAAATCTGGAAAGAAGCTTTCTGAGAAACTGCTTAGTGTTCTGTTCATTCATCTCACAGAGTTACATCTGTGTTTCGTGGATCTCTTTGCTAGCCTTATTTCTGTGGAATCTGAGAACAGATATTTCGGATCCCTTTGAAGACTATATGGCCAAAGGAAATATCATCCGATAACAAAGAGAAAGAAGCTTTCTGAGAAACTTCTTTGTGTTCTGTGAAATCATCTCACAGAGTTACAGCTTTCCCCTCAAGAAGCCTTTCGCTAAGACAGTTCTTGTGGAATTGGCAAAGTGATATTTGGAAGCCCATAGAGGGCTATGGTGAAAAAGGAAATATCCTCAGATGAAATCTGGAAAGAAGCTTTCTGAGAAACTGCTCTGTGATGTGTGACTTCCACTCACAGAGTTACATCTGTATTTCGTGGATCTCTTTGCTAGCCTTATTTCTGTGGAATCTGAGAACAGATATTTCGGATCCCTTTGAAGACTATAGGGCCAAAGGAAATATCCTCTGATAACAAAGAGAAAGAAGCTTTCTGAGAAACTTCTTTGTGTTCTGTGAAATCATCTCACAGAGTTACAGCTTTCCCCTCAAGAATCCTTTCGCTAAGACAGTTCTTGTGGAATTGGCAAAGTGATATTTGGAAGCCCATAGAGGGCTACATTGAAAAGGGAAATATCCTCAGATGAAATCTGGAAAGAAGCTTTCTGAGAAACTGCTTAGTGTTCTGTTCATTCATCTCACAGAGTTACATCTGTATTTCGTGGATCTCTTGGCTAGCCTTATTTCTGTAGAATCTGAGAACAGATATTTCGGATCCCTTTGAAGACTACAGGGCCAAAGGAAATATCCTGCGATAACAAAGACAAAGAAGCTTTCTGAGAAACTTCTTTGTGTTCTGCGAAATCATCTCACAGAGTTACAGCTTTCCCCTCAAGAAGCCTTTCGCTAAGACAGTTCTTGTGGAATTGGCAAAGTGATATTTGGAAGCCCATAGAGGGCTATGGTGAAAAAGGAAATATCCTCAGATGAAATCTGGAAAGAAGCTTTCTGAGAAACTGCTCTGTGATGTGTGACTTCCACTCACAGAGTTACATCTGCATTTCGTGGATCTCTTTGCTAGCCTTATTTCTGTGGAATCTGAGAACAGATATTTCGGATCCCTTTGAAGACTATAAGGCCAAAGGAAATATCCTCCGATAACAAAGAGAAAGAAGCTTTCTGAGAAACTTCTTTGTGTTCTGTGAAATCATCTCAGAGAGTTACAGCTTTCCCCTCAAGACGCCTTTCGCTAAGACAGTTCTTGTGGAATTGGCAAAGTGATATTTGGAAGCCCATAGAGGGCTATGGTGAAAAAGGAAATATCCTCAGATGAAATCTGGAAAGAAGCTTTCTGAGAAACTGCTTAGTGTTCTGTTCATTCATCTCACAGAGTTACATCTGTGTTTCGTGGATCTCTTTGCTAGCTTTATTTCTGTGGAATCTGAGAACAGATATTTCGGATCCCTTTGAAGACTACAGGGCCAAAGGAAATATCCTGCGAAAACAAAGACAAAGAAGCTTTCTGAGAAACTTCTTTGTGTTCTGTGAAATCATCTCACAGAGTTACAGCTTTCCCCTCAAGAAGCCTTTCGCTAAGACAGTTCTTGTGGAATTGGCAAAGTGATATTTGGAAGCCCATAGAGGGCTATGGTGAAAAAGAAAATATCCTCAGATGAAATCTGGAAAGAAGCTTTCTGAGAAACTGCTTAGTGTTCTGTTCATTCATCTCACAGAGTTACATCTGTGTTTCGTGGATCTCTTTGCTAGCCTTATTTCTGTGGAATCTGAGAACAGATATTTCGGATCCCTTTGAAGACTATATGGCCAAAGGAAATATCATCCGATAACAAAGAGAAAGAAGCTTTCTGAGAAACTTCTTTGTTTTCTGTGAAATCATCTCACAGAGTTACAGCTTTCCCCTCAAGAAGCCTTTCGCTAAGACAGTTCTTGTGGAATTGGCAAAGTGATATTTGGAAGCCCATAGAGGGCTATGGTGAAAAAGGAAATATCCTCAGATGAAATCTGGAAAGAAGCTTTCTGAGAAACTGCTCTGTGATGTGTGACTTCCACTCACAGAGTTACATCTGTATTTCGTGGATCTCTTTGCTAGCCTTATTTCTGTGGAATCTGAGAACAGATATTTCGGATCCCTTTGAAGACTATAGGGCCAAAGGAAATATCCTCTGATAACAAAGAGAAAGAAGCTTTCTGAGAAACTTCTTTGTGTTCTGTGAAATCATCTCACAGAGTTACAGCTTTCCCCTCAAGAATCCTTTCGCTAAGACAGTTCTTGTGGAATTGGCAAAGTGATATTTGGAAGCCCATAGAGGGCTATATTGAAAAGGGAAATATCCTCAGATGAAATCTGGAAAGAAGCTTTCTGAGAAACTGCTTAGTGTTCTGTTCATTCATCTCACAGAGTTACATCTGTATTTCGTGGATCTCTTTGCTAGCCTTATTTCTGTGGAATCTGAGAACAGATATTTCGGATCCCTTTGAAGACTATATGGCCAAAGGAAATATCATCCGATAACAAAGAGAAAGAAGCTTTCTGAGAAACTTCTTTGTGTTCTCTGAAATCATCTCACAGAGTTACAGCTTTCCCCTCAAGAAGCCTTTCGCTAAGACAGTTCTTGTGGAATTGGCAAAGTGATATTTGGAAGCCCATAGAGGGCTATGGTGAAAAAGGAAATATCCTCAGATGAAATCTGGAAAGAAGCTTTCTGAGAAACTGCTCTGTGATGTGTGACTTCCACTCACAGAGTTACATCTGTGTTTCGTGGATCACTTTGCTAGCCTTATTTCTGTGGAATCTGAGAACAGATATTTCGGATCCCTTTGAAGACTATAGGGCCAAAGGAAATATCCTCTGATAACAAAGAGAAAGAAGCTTTCTGAGAAACTTCTTTGTGTTCTGTGAAATCATCTCAGAGAGTTACAGCTTTCCCCTCAAGACGCCTTTCGCTAAGACAGTTCTTGTGGAATTGGCAAAGTGATATTTGGAAGCCCATAGAGGGCTATGGTGAAAAAGGAAATATCCTCAGATGAAATCTGGAAAGAAGCTTTCTGAGAAACTGCTCTGTGATGTGTGACTTCCACTCACAGAGTTACATCTGTATTTCGTGGATCTCTTTGCTAGCCTTATTTCTGTGGAATCTGAGAACAGATATTTCGGATCCCTTTGAAGACTATAGGGCCAAAGGAAATATCCTCTGATAACAAAGAGAAAGAAGCTTTCTGAGAAACTCCTTTGTGTTCTGCGAAATCATCTCACAGAGTTACAGCTTTCCCCTCAAGAATCCTTTCGCGAAGACAGTTCTTGTGGAATTGGCAAAGAGATATTTGGAAGCCCATAGAGGGCTATGGTGAAAAGGGAAATATCCTCAGATGAAATCTGGAAAGAAGCTTTCTGAGAAACTGCTTAGTGTTCTGTTCATTCATCTCACAGAGTTACATCTGTGTTTCATGGATCTCTTTGCTAGCCTTATTTCTGTGGAATCTGAGAACAGATATTTCGGATCCCTTTGAAGACTATAGGGCCAAAGGAAATATCCTCTGATAACAAAGAGAAAGAAGCTTTCTGAGAAACTTCTTTGTGTTCTGTGAAATCATCTCACAGAGTTACAGCTTTCCCCTCAAGAAGCCTTTCGCTAAGACAGTTCTTGTAGAATTGCAAAGTGATATTTGGAAGCCCGTAGAAGGCTATGGTGAAAAAGGAAATATCCTCAGATGAAATCTGGAAAGAAGCTTTCTGAGAAACTGCTTAGTGTTCTGTTCATTCATCTCACAGAGTTACATCTGTGTTTCGTGGATCACTTTGCTAGCCTTATTTCTGTGGAATCTGAGAACAGATATTTCGGATCCCTTTGAAGACTATAGGGCCAAAGGAAATATCCTCTGATAACAAAGAGAAAGAAGCTTTCTGAGAAACTTCTTTGTGTTCTGTGAAATCATCTCACAGAGTTACAGCTTTCCCCTCAAGAAGCCTTTCGCTAAGACAGTTCTTGTGGAATTGGCAAAGTGATATTTGGAAGCCCATAGAGGGCTATGGTGAAAAAGGAAATATCCTCAGATGAAATCTGGAAAGAAGCTTTCTGAGAAACTGCTCTGTGATGTGTGACTTCCACTCACAGAGTTACATCTGTATTTCGTGGATCTCTTTGCTAGCCTTATTTCTGTGGAATCTGAGAACAGATATTTCGGATCCCTTTGAAGACTATAGGGCCAAAGGAAATATCCTCTGATAACAAAGATAAAGAAGCTTTCTGAGAAACTTCTTTGTGTTCTGTGAAATCATCTCACAGAGTTACAGCTTTCCCCTCAAGAAGTCTTTCACTAAGACAGTTCTTGTGGAATTGGCAAAGTGATATTTGGAAGCCCATAGAGGGCTATGGTGAAAAAGGAAATATCCTCAGATGAAATCTGGAAAGAAGCTTTCTGAGAAACTGCTTAGTGTTCTGTTCATTCATCTCACAGAGTTACATCTGTGTTTCGTGGATCTCTTTGCTAGCCTTATTTCTGTGGAATCTGAGAACAGATATTAGGATCCCTTTGAAGACTATATGGCCAAAGGAAATATCATCCGATAACAAAGAGAAAGAAGATTTCTGAGAAACTTCTTTGTGTTCTGTGAAATCATCTCACAGAGTTACAGCTTTCCCCTCAAGAAGCCTTTCGCTAAGACAGTTCTTGTGGAATTGGCAAAGTGATATATGGAAGCCCAGAGAGGGCTATGGTGAAAAAGGAAATATCCTCAGATGAAATCTGGAAAGAAGCTTTCTGAGAAACTGCTCTGTGATGTGTGACTTCCACTCACAGAGTTACATCTGTATTTCGTGGATCTCTTTGCTAGCCTTATTTCTGTGGAATCTGAGAACAGATATTTCGGATCCCTTTGAAGACTATAGGGCCAAAGGAAATATCCTCTGATAACAAAGAGAAAGAAGCTTTCTGAGAAACTTCTTTGTGTTCTGTGAAATCATCTCACAGAGTTACAGCTTTGCCCTCAAGAAGCCTTTCGCTAAGACAGTTCTTGTGGAATTGGCAAAGTGATATTTGGAAGCCCGTAGAGGGCTATGGTGAAAAAGGAAATATCCTCAGATGAAATCTGGAAAGAAGCTTTCTGAGAAACTGCTTAGTGTTCTGTTCATTCATCTCACAGAGTTACATCTGTGTTTCTTGGATCACTTTGCTAGCCTTATTTCTGTGGAATCTGAGAACAGATATTTCGGATCCCTTTGAAGAATATAGGGCCAAAGGAAATATCCTCTGATAACAAAGAGAAAGAAGCTTTCTGAGAAACTTCTTTGTGTTCTGTGAAATCATCTCAGAGAGTTACAGCTTTCCCCTCAAGACGCCTTTCGCTAAGACAGTTCTTGTGGAATTGGCAAAGTGATATTTGGAAGCCCATAGAGGGCTATGGTGAAAAAGGAAATATCCTCAGATGAAATCTGGAAAGAAGCTTTCTGAGAAACTGCTCTGTGATGTGTGACTTCCACTCACAGAGTTACATCTGTATTTCGTGGATCTCTTTGCTAGCCTTATTTCTGTGGAATCTGAGAACAGATATTTCGGATCCCTTTGAAGACTATAGGGCCAAAGGAAATATCCTCTGATAACAAAGAGAAAGAAGCTTTCTGAGAAACTTCTTTGTGTTCTGCGAAATCATCTCACAGAGTTACAGCTTTCCCCTCAAGATTCCTTTCGATAAGACAGTTCTTGTGGAATTGGCAAAGAGATATTTGGAAGCCCATAGAGGGCTATGGTGAAAAGGGAAATATCCTCAGATGAAATCTGGAAAGAAGCTTTCTGAGAAACTGCTTAGTGTTCTGTTCATTCATCTCACCGAGTTACATCTGTGTTTCGTGGATCTCTTTGCTAGCCTTATTTCTGTGGAATCTGAGAACAGATATTTCGGATCCCTTTGAAGACTACAGGGCCAAAGGAAATATCCTGCGAAAACAAAGACAAAGAAGCTTTCTGAGGAACTTCTTTGTGTTCTGTGAAATCATCTCACAGAGTTACAGCTTTCCCCTCAAGAAGCCTTTCGCTAAGACAGTTCTTGTGGAATTGGCAAAGTGATATTTGGAAGCCCATAGAGGGCTATGGTGAAAAAGGAAATATCCTCAGATGAAATTTGGAACGAAGCTTTCTGAGAAACTGCTTAGTGTTCTGTTCATTCATCTCACAGAGTTACATCTGTGTTTCGTGGATCTCTTTGCTAGCCTTATTTCTGTGGAATCTGAGAACAGATATTTCGGATCCCTTTGAAGACTATATGGCCAAAGGAAATATCATCCGATAACAAAGAGAAAGAAGCTTTCTGAGAAACTTCTTTGTGCTCTGTGAAATCATCTCACAGAGTTACAGCTTTCCCCTCAAGAAGCCTTTCGCTAAGTCAGTTCTTGTGGAATTGGCAAAGTGATATTTGGAAGCCCATAGAGGGCTATGGTGAAAAAGGAAATATCCTCAGATGAAATCTGGAAAGAAGCTTTCTGAGAAACTGCTATGTGATGTGTGACTTCCACTCACAGAGTTACATCTGTATTTCGTGGATCTCTTTGCTAGACTTATTTCTGTGGAATCTGAGAACAGATATTTCGGATCCCTTTGAAGACTATAGGGCCAAAGGAAATATCCTCTGATAACAAAGAGAAAGAAGCTTTCTGAGAAACTTCTTTGTGTTCTGTGAAATCATCTCACAGAGTTACAGCTTTCCCCTCAAGAATCCTTTCGCTAAGACAGTTCTTGTGGAATTGGAAAAGTGATATTTGGAAGCCCATAGAGGGCTATATTGAAAAGGGAAATATCCTCAGATGAAATCTGGAAAGAAGCTTTCTGAGAAACTGCTTAGTGTTCTGTTCATTCATCTCACAGAGTTACATTTGTATTTCGTGGATCTCTTTGCTAGCCTTATTTCTGTAGAATCTGAGAACAGATATTTCGGATCCCTTTGAAGACTACAGGGCCAAAGGAAATATCCTGCGATAACAAAGACAAAGAAGCTTTCTGAGAAACTTCTTTGTGTTCTGTGAAATCATCTCACAGAGTTACAGCTTTCCCCTCAAGAAGCCTTTCGCTAAGACAGTTCTTGTGGAATTGGCAAAGTGATATTTGGAAGCCCATAGAGGGCTATGGTGAAAAAGGAAATATCCTCAGATGAAATCTGGAAAGAAGCTTTCTGTGAAACTGCTTAGTGTTCTGTTCATTCATCTCACAGAGTTACATCTGTGTTTCGTGGATCTCTTTGCTAGCCTTATTTCTGTGGAATCTGAGAACAGATATTTCGGATCCCTTTGAAGACTATATGGCCAAAGGAAATATCATCCGATAACAAAGAGAAAGAAGCTTTCTGAGAAACTTCTTTGTGTTCTGTGAAATCATCTCACAGAGATACAGCTTTCCCCTCAAGAAGCCTTTCGCTAAGACAGTTCTTGTGGAATTGGCAAAGTGATATTTGGAAGCCCATAGAGGGCTATGGTGAAAAAGGAAATATCCTCAGATGAAATCTGGAAAGAAGCTTTCTGAGAAACTGCTCTGTGATGTGTGACTTCCACTCACAGAGTTACATCTGTATTTCGTGGATCTCTTTGCTAGCCTTATTTCTGTGGAATCTGAGAACAGATATTTCGGATCCCTTTGAAGACTATAGGGCCAAAGGAAATATCCTCTGATAACAAAGAGAAAGGAGCTTTCTGAGAAACTTCTTTGTGTTCTGTGAAATCATCTCACAGAGGTACAGCTTTCCCCTCAAGAAGCCTTTCGCTAAGACAGTTCTTGTGGAATTGGCAAAGTGATATTTGGAAGCCCGTAGAGGGCTATGGTGAAAACGGAAATATCCTCAGATGAAATCTGGAAAGAAGCTTTCTGAGAAACTGCTCTGTGATGTGTGACTTCCACTCACAGAGTTACATCTGCATTTCGTGGATCTCTTTGCTAGCCTTATTTCTGTGGAATCTGAGAACAGATATTTCGGATCCCTTTGAAGACTATAAGGCCAAAGGAAATATCCTCCGATAACAAAGAGAAAGAAGCTTTCTGAGAAACTTCTTTGTGTTCTGTGAAATCATCTCAGAGAGTTACAGCTTTCCCCTCAAGACGCCTTTCGCTAAGACAGTTCTTGTGGAATTGGCAAAGTGATATTTGGTAGCCCATAGAGGGCTATGGTGAAAAAGGAAATATCCTCAGATGAAATCTGGAAAGAAGCTTTCTGAGAAACTGCTCTGTGATGTGTGACTTCCACTCACAGAGTTCCATCTGTGTTTCGTGGATCTCTTTGCTAGCCTTATTTCTGTGGAATCTGAGAACAGATATTTCGGATCCCTTTGAAGACTACAGGGCCAAAGGAAATATCCTCTGATAACAAAGAGAAAGAAGCTTTCTGAGAAACTTCTTTGTGTTCTGCGAAATCATCTCACAGAGTTACAGCTTTCCCCTCAAGAAGCCTTTCGCTAAGACAGTTCTTGTGGAATTGGCAAAGTGATATTTGGAAGCCCGTAGAGGGCTATGGTGAAAACGGAAATATCCTCAGATGAAATCTGGAAAGAAGCTTTCTGAGAAACTGCTTAGTGTTCTGTTCATTCATCTCACAGAGTTACATCTGTATTTCGTGGATCTCTTTGCTAGCCTTATTTCTGTGGAATCTGAGAACAGATATTTCGGATCCCTTTGAAGACTATAGGGCCAAAGGAAATATCATCCGATAACAAAGAGAAAGAAGCTTTCTGAGAAACTTCTTTGTGTTCTGTGATATCATCTCACAGAGTTACAGCTTTCCCCTCAAGAAGCCTTTCGCTAAGACAGTTCTTGTGGAATTGGCAAAGTGATATTTGGAAGCCCATAGAGGGCTATGGTGAAAAAGGAAATATCCTCATATGAAATCTGGAAAGAAGCTTTCTGAGAAACTGCTCTGTGATGTGTGACTTCCACTCACAGAGTTCCATCTGTATTTCGTGGATCTCTTTGCTAGCCTTATTTCTGTGGAATCTGAGAACAGATATTTCGGATCCCTTTGAAGACTATAGGGCCAAAGGAAATATCATCCGACAACAAAGAGAAAGAAGCTTTCTGAGAAACTTCTTTGTGTTCTGTGATATCATCTCACAGAGTTACAGCTTTCCCCTCAAGAAGCCTTTCGCTAAGACAGTTCTTGTGGAATTGGCAAAGTGATATTTGGAAGCCCATAGAGGGCTATGGTGAAAAAGGAAATATCCTCATATGAAATCTGGAAAGAAGCTTTCTGAGAAACTGCTCTGTGATGTGTGACTTCCACTCACAGAGTTACATCTGTATTTCGTGGATCTCTTTGCTAGCCTTATTTCTGTGGAATCTGAGAACAGATATTTCGGATCCCTTTGAAGACTATAGGGCCAAAGGAAATATCATCCGACAACAAAGAGAAAGAAGCTTTCTGAGAAACTTCTTTGTGTTCTGTGATATCATCTCACAGAGTTACAGCTTTCCCCTCAAGAAGCCTTTCGCTAAGACAGTTCTTGTGGAATTGGCAAAGTGATATTTGGAAGCCCATAGAGGGCTATGGTGAAAAAGGAAATATCCTCAGATGAAATCTGGAAAGAAGCTTTCTGAGAAACTGCTCTGTGATGTGTGACTTCCACTCACAGAGTTACATCTGTATTTCGTGGATCTCTTTGCTAGCCTTATTTCTGTGGAATCTGAGAACAGATATTTCGGATCCCTTTGAATACTATAGGGCCAAAGGAAATATCCTCTGATAACAAAGAGAAAGAAGCTTTCTGAGACACTTCTTTGTGTTCTGCGAAATCATCTCACAGAGTTACAGCTTTCCCCTCAAAAATCCTTTCGCTAAGACAGTTCTTGTGGAATTGGCAAAGAGATATTTGGAAGCCCATAGAGGGCTATGGTGAAAAGGGAAATATCCTCAGATGAAATCTGGAAAGAAGCTTTCTGAGAAACTGCTTAGTGTTCTGTTCATTCATCTCACAGAGGTACATCTGTATTTCGTGGATCTCTTTGCTAGCCTTATTTCTGTAGAATCTGAGAACAGATATTTCGGATCCCTTTGAAGACTACAGGGCCAAAGGAAATATCCTGCGATAACAAAGACAAAGAAGCTTTCTGAGAAACTTCTTTGTGTTCTGTGAAATCATCTCACAGAGTTACAGCTTTCCCCTCAAGAAGCCTTTCGCTAAGACAGTTCTTGTGTAATTGGCAAAGTGATATTTGGAAGCCCATAGAGTGCTATGATGAAAAAGGAAATATGCTCAGATGAAATCTGGAAAGAAGCTTTCTGAGAAACTGCTTAGTGTTCTGGTCATTCATCTCACAGAGTTACATCTGTGTTTCGTGGATCACTTTGCTAGCCTTATTTCTGTGGAATCTGAGAACAGATATTTCGGATCCCTTTGAAGACTATAGGGCCAAAGGAAATATCCTCTGATAACAAAGAGAAACAAGCTTTCTGAGAAACTTCTTTGTGTTCTGTGAAATCATCTCAGAGAGTTACAGCTTTCCCCTCAAGACGCCTTTCGCTAAGACAGTTCTTGTGGAATTGGCAAAGTGATATTTGGAAGCCCATAGAGGGCTATGGTGAAAAAGGAAATATCCTCAGATGAAATCTGGAAAGAAGCTTTCTGAGAAACTGCTCTGTGATGTGTGACTTCCACTCACAGAGTTACATCTGTATTTCGTGGATCTCTTTGCTAGCCTTATTTCTGTGGAATCTGAGAACAGATATTTCGGATCCCTTTGAAGACTATAGGGCCAAAGGAAATATCCTCTGATAACAAAGAGAAAGAAGCTTTCTGAGAAACTTCTTTGTGTTCTGCGAAATCATCTCACAGAGTTACAGCTTTCCCCTCAAGAATCCTTTCGCTAAGACAGTTCTTGTGGAATTGGCAAAGAGATATTTGGAAGCCCATAGAGGGCTATGGTGAAAAGGGAAATATCCTCAGATGAAATCTGGAAAGAATCTTTCTGAGAAACTGCTTAGTGTTCTGTTCATTCATCTCACAGAGATACATCTGTGTTTCGTGGATCTCTTTGCTAGCCTTATTTCTGTGGAATCTGAGAACAGATATTTCGGATCCCTTTGAAGACTACAGGGCCAAAGGAAATATCCTGCGAAAACAAAGACAAAGAAGCTTTCTGAGAAACTTCTTTGTGTTCTGTGAAATCATCTCACAGAGTTACAGCTTTCCCCTCAAGAAGCCTTTCGCTAAGACAGTTCTTGTGGAATTGGCAAAGTGATATTTGGAAGCCCATAGAGGGCTATGGTGAAAAAGGAAATATCCTCAGATGAAATCTGGAAAGAAGCTTTCTGAGAAACTGCTTAGTGTTCTGTTCATTCATCTCACAGAGTTACATCTGTGTTTCGTGGATCTCTTTGCTAGCCTTATTTCTGTGGAATCTGAGAACAGATATTTCGGATCCCTTTGAAGACTATATGGCCAAAGGAAATATCATCCGATAACAAAGAGAAAGAAGCTTTCTGAGAAACTTCTTTGTGTTCTGTGAAATCATCTCACAGAGTTACAGCTTTCCCCTCAAGAAGCCTTTCGCTAAGACAGTTCTTGTGGAATTGGCAAAGTGATATTTGGAAGCCCATAGAGGGCTATGGTGAAAAAGGAAATATCCTCAGATGAAATCTGGAAAGAAGCTTTCTGAGAAACTGCTCTGTGATGTGTGACTTCCACTCACAGAGTTACATCTGTATTTCGTGGATCTCTTTGCTAGCCTTATTTCTGTGGAATCTGAGAACAGATATTTCGGATCCCTTTGAAGACTATAGGGCCAAAGGAAATATCCTCTGATAACAAAGAGAAAGAAGCTTTCTGAGAAACTTCTTTGTGTTCTGTGAAATCATCTCACAGAGTTACAGCTTTCCCCTCAAGAATCCTTTCGCTAAGACAGTTCTTGTGGAATTGGCAAAGTGATATTTGGAAGCCCATAGAGGGCTATATTGAAAAGGGAAATATCCTCAGATGAAATCTGGAAAGAAGCTTTCTGAGAAACTGCTTAGTGTTCTGTTCATTCATCTCACAGAGTTACATCTGTATTTCGTGGATCTCTTGGCTAGCCTTATTTCTGTAGAATCTGAGAACAGATATTTCGGATCCCTTTGAAGACTACAGGGCCAAAGGAAATATCCTGCGATAACAAAGACAAAGAAGCTTTCTGAGAAACTTCTTTGTGTTCTGTGAAATCATCTCACAGAGTTACAGCTTTCCCCTCAAGAAGCCTTTCGCTAAGACAGTTCTTGTGGAATTGGCAAAGTGATATTTGGAAGCCCATAGAGGGCTATGGTGAAAAAGGAAATATCCTCAGATGAAATCTGGAAAGAAGCTTTCTGAGAAACTGCTCTGTGATGTGTGACTTCCACTCACAGAGTTACATCTGCATTTCGTGGATCTCTTTGCTAGCCTTATTTCTGTGGAATCTGAGAACAGATATTTCGGATCCCTTTGAAGACTATAAGGCCAAAGGAAATATCCTCCGATAACAAAGAGAAAGAAGCTTTCTGAGAAACTTCTTTGTGTTCTGTGAAATCATCTCAGAGAGTTACAGCTTTCCCCTCAAGACGCCTTTCGCTAAGACAGTTCTTGTGGAATTGGCAAAGTGATATTTGGAAGCCCATAGAGGGCTATGGTGAAAAAGGAAATATCCTCAGATGAAATCTGGAAAGAAGCTTTCTGAGAAACTGCTCTGTGATGTGTGACTTCCACTCACCGAGTTCCATCTGTATTTCGTAGATCTCTTTGCTAGCCTTATTTCTGTGGAATCTGAGAACAGATATTTCGGATCCCTTTGAAGACTATAGGGCCAAAGGAAATATCCTCTGATAACAAAGAGAAAGAAGCTTTCTGAGAAACTTCTTTGTGTTCTGCGAAATCATCTCACAGAGTTACAGCTTTCCTCTCAAGAATCCTTTCGCTAAGACTGTTCTTGTGGAATTGGCAAAGAGATATTTGGAAGCCCATAGAGGGCTATGGTGAAAAGGGAAATATCCTCAGATGAAATCTGGAAAGAAGCTTTCTGAGAAACTGCTTAGTGTTCTGTTCATTCATCTCACAGAGTTACATCTGTGTTTCGTGGATCTCTTTGCTAGCTTTATTTCTGTGGAATCTGAGAACAGATATTTCGGATCCCTTTGAAGACTACAGGGCAAAAGGAAATATCCTGCGAAAACAAAGACAAAGAAGCTTTCTGAGAAACTTCTTTGTGTTCTGTGAAATCATCTCACAGAGTTACAGCTTTCCCCTCAAGAAGCCTTTCGCTAAGACAGTTCTTGTGGAATTGGCAAAGTGATATTTGGAAGCCCATAGAGGGCTATGGTGAAAAAGAAAATATCCTCAGATGAAATCTGGAAAGAAGCTTTCTGAGAAACTGCTTAGTGTTCTGTTCATTCATCTCACAGAGTTACATCTGTGTTTCGTGGATCTCTTTGCTAGCCTTATTTCTGTGGAATCTGAGAACAGATATTTCGGATCCCTTTGAAGACTATATGGCCAAAGGAAATATCATCCGATAACAAAGAGAAAGAAGCTTTCTGAGAAACTTCTTTGTTTTCTGTGAAATCATCTCACAGAGTTACAGCTTTCCCCTCAAGAAGCCTTTCGCTAAGACAGTTCTTGTGGAATTGGCAAAGTGATATTTGGAAGCCCATAGAGGGCTATGGTGAAAAAGGAAATATCCTCAGATGAAATCTGGAAAGAAGCTTTCTGAGAAACTGCTCTGTGATGTGTGACTTCCACTCACAGAGTTACATCTGTATTTCGTGGATCTCTTTGCTAGCCTTATTTCTGTGGAATCTGAGAACAGATATTTCGGATCCCTTTGAAGACTATAGGGCCAAAGGAAATATCCTCTGATAACAAAGAGAAAGAAGCTTTCTGAGAAACTTCTTTGTGTTCTGTGAAATCATCTCACAGAGTTACAGCTTTCCCCTCAAGAATCCTTTCGCTAAGACAGTTCTTGTGGAATTGGCAAAGTGATATTTGGAAGCCCATAGAGGGCTATATTGAAAAGGGAAATATCCTCAGATGAAATCTGGAAAGAAGCTTTCTGAGAAACTGCTTAGTGTTCTGTTCATTCATCTCACAGAGTTACATCTGTATTTCGTGGATCTCTTTGCTAGCCTTATTTCTGTGGAATCTGAGAACAGATATTTCGGATCCCTTTGAAGACTATATGGCCAAAGGAAATATCATCCGATAACAAAGAGAAAGAAGCTTTCTGAGAAACTTCTTTGTGTTCTGTGAAATCATCTCACAGAGTTACAGCTTTCCCCTCAAGAAGCCTTTCGCTAAGACAGTTCTTGTGGAATTGGCAAAGTGATATTTGGAAGCCCATAGAGGGCTATGGTGAAAAAGGAAATATCCTCAGATGAAATCTGGAAAGAAGCTTTCTGAGAAACTGCTCTGTGATGTGTGACTTCCACTCACAGAGTTACATCTGTATTTCGTGGATCTCTTTGCTAGCCTTATTTCTGTGGAATCAGAGAACAGATATTTCGGATCCCTTTGAAGACTATAGGGCCAAAGGAAATATCCTCTGATAACAAAGAGAAAGAAGCTTTCTGAGAAACTTCTTTGTGTTCTGTGAAATCATCTCACAGAGTTACAGCTTTCCCCTCAAGAATCCTTTCGCTAAGACAGTTCTTGTGGAATTGGCAAAGTGATATTTGGAAGCCGTTAGAGGGCTATGGTGAAAAAGGAAATATCCTCAGATGAAATCTGGAAAGAAGCTTTCTGAGAAACTGCTTAGTGTTCTCTTCATTCATCTCACAGAGTTACATCTGTGTTTCGTGGATCTCTTTGCTAGCCTTATTTCTGTGGAATCTGAGAACAGATATTTCGGATCCCTTTGAAGACTATAGGGCCAAAGGAAATATCCTCCGATAACAAAGAGAAAGAAGCTTTCTGAGAAACTTCTTTGTGTTCTGTGAAATCATCTCACAGAGTTACAGCTTTCCCCTCAAGAAGCCTTTTGCTAAGACAGTTCTTGTGGAATTGGCAAAGTGATATATGGAAGCCCATAGAGGGCTATGGTGAAAAAGGAAATATCCTCAGATGAAATCTGGAAAGAAGCTTTCTGAGAAACTGCTCTGTGATGTGTGACTTCCACTCACAGAGTTACATCTGTGTTTCGTGGATCACTTTGCTAGCCTTATTTCTGTGGAATCTGAGAACAGATATTTCGGATCCCTTTGAAGACTATAGGGCCAAAGGAAATATCCTCTGATAACAAAGAGAAAGAAGCTTTCTGAGAAACTTCTTTGTGTTCTGTGAAATCATCTCAGAGAGTTACAGCTTTCCCCTCAAGACGCCTTTCGCTAAGACAGTTCTTGTGGAATTGGCAAAGTGATATTTGGAAGCCCATAGAGGGCTATGGTGAAAAAGGAAATATCCTCAGATGAAATCTGGAAAGAAGCTTTCTGAGAAACTGCTCTGTGATGTGTGACTTCCACTCACAGAGTTACATCTGTATTTCGTGGATCTCTTTGCTAGCCTTATTTCTGTGGAATCTGAGAACAGATATTTCGGATCCCTTTGAAGACTATAGGGCCAAAGGAAATATCCTCTGATAACAAAGAGAAAGAAGCTTTCTGAGAAACTCCTTTGTGTTCTGCGAAATCATCTCACAGAGTTACAGCTTTCCCCTCAAGAATCCTTTCGCGAAGACAGTTCTTGTGGAATTGGCAAAGAGATATTTGGAAGCCCATAGAGGGCTATGGTGAAAAGGGAAATATCCTCAGATGAAATCTGGAAAGAAGCTTTCTGAGAAACTGCTTAGTGTTCTGTTCATTCATCTCACAGAGTTACATCTGTGTTTCATGGATCTCTTTGCTAGCCTTATTTCTGTGGAATCTGAGAACAGATATTTCGGATCCCTTTGAAGACTATAGGGCCAAAGGAAATATCCTCTGATAACAAAGAGAAAGAAGCTTTCTGAGAAACTTCTTTGTGTTCTGTGAAATCATCTCACAGAGTTACAGCTTTCCCCTCAAGAAGCCTTTCGCTAAGACAGTTCTTGTGGAATTGCAAAGTGATATTTGGAAGCCCGTAGAGGGCTATGGTGAAAAAGGAAATATCCTCAGATGAAATCTGGAAAGAAGCTTTCTGAGAAACTGCTTAGTGTTCTGTTCATTCATCTCACAGAGTTACATCTGTGTTTCGTGGATCACTTTGCTAGCCTTATTTCTGTGGAATCTGAGAACAGATATTTCGGATCCCTTTGAAGACTATAGGGCCAAAGGAAATATCCTGTGATAACAAAGAGAAAGAAGCTTTCTGAGAAACTTCTTTGTGTTCTGTGAAATCATCTCACAGAGTTACAGCTTTCCCCTCAAGAAGCCTTTCGCTAAGACAGTTCTTGTGGAATTGGCAAAGTGATATTTGGAAGCCCATAGAGGGCTATGGTGAAAAAGGAAATATCCTCAGATGAAATCTGGAAAGAAGCTTTCTGAGAAACTGCTCTGTGATGTGTGACTTCCACTCACAGAGTTACATCTGTATTTCGTGGATCTCTTTGCTAGCCTTATTTCTGTGGAATCTGAGAACAGATATTTCGGATCCCTTTGAAGACTATAGGGCCAAAGGAAATATCCTCTGATAACAAAGATAAAGAAGCTTTCTGAGAAACTTCTTTGTGTTCTGTGAAATCATCTCACAGAGTTACAGCTTTCCCCTCAAGAAGTCTTTCGCTAAGACAGTTCTTGTGGAATTGGCAAAGTGATATTTGGAAGCCCATAGAGGGCTATGGTGAAAAAGGAAATATCCTCAGATGAAATCTGGAAAGAAGCTTTCTGAGAAACTGCTTAGTGTTCTGTTCATTCATCTCACAGAGTTACATCTGTGTTTCGTGGATCTCTTTGCTAGCCTTATTTCTGTGGAATCTGAGAACAGATATTACGGATCCCTTTGAAGACTATATGGCCAAAGGAAATATCATCAGATAACAAAGAGAAAGAAGATTTCTGAGAAACTTCTTTGTGTTCTGTGAAATCATCTCACAGAGTTACAGCTTTCCCCTCAAGAAGCCTTTCGCTAAGACAGTTCTTGTGGAATTGGCAAAGTGATATATGGAAGCCCAGAGAGGGCTATGGTGAAAAAGGAAATATCCTCAGATGAAATCTGGAAAGAAGCTTTCTGAGAAACTGCTCTGTGATGTGTGACTTCCACTCACAGAGTTACATCTGTATTTCGTGGATCTCTTTGCTAGCCTTATTTCTGTGGAATCTGAGAACAGATATTTCGGATCCCTTTGAAGACTATAGGGCCAAAGGAAATATCCTCTGATAACAAAGAGAAAGAAGCTTTCTGAGAAACTTCTTTGTGTTCTGTGAAATCATCTCACAGAGTTACAGCTTTGCCCTCAAGAAGCCTTTCGCTAAGACAGTTCTTGTGGAATTGGCAAAGTGATATTTGGAAGCCCGTAGAGGGCTATGGTGAAAAAGGAAATATCCTCAGATGAAATCTGGAAAGAAGCTTTCTGAGAAACTGCTTAGTGTTCTGTTCATTCATCTCACAGAGTTACATCTGTGTTTCTTGGATCACTTTGCTAGCCTTATTTCTGTGGAATCTGAGAACAGATATTTCGGATCCCTTTGAAGAATATAGGGCCAAAGGAAATATCCTCTGATAACAAAGAGAAAGAAGCTTTCTGAGAAACTTCTTTGTGTTCTGTGAAATCATCTCAGAGAGTTACAGCTTTCCCCTCAAGACGCCTTTCGCTAAGACAGTTCTTGTGGAATTGGCAAAGTGATATTTGGAAGCCCATAGAGGGCTATGGTGAAAAAGGAAATATCCTCAGATGAAATCTGGAAAGAAGCTTTCTGAGAAACTGCTCTGTGATGTGTGACTTCCACTCACAGAGTTACATCTGTATTTCGTGGATCTCTTTGCTAGCCTTATTTCTGTGGAATCTGAGAACAGATATTTCGGATCCCTTTGAAGACTATAGGGCCAAAGGAAATATCCTCTGATAACAAAGAGAAAGAAGCTTTCTGAGAAACTTCTTTGTGTTCTGCGAAATCATCTCACAGAGTTACAGCTTTCCCCTCAAGATTCCTTTCGATAAGACAGTTCTTGTGGAATTGGCAAAGAGATATTTGGAAGCCCATAGAGGGCTATGGTGAAAAGGGAAATATCCTCAGATGAAATCTGGAAAGAAGCTTTCTGAGAAACTGCTTAGTGTTCTGTTCATTCATCTCACCGAGTTACATCTGTGTTTCGTGGATCTCTTTGCTAGCCTTATTTCTGTGGAATCTGAGAACAGATATTTCGGATCCCTTTGAAGACTACAGGGCCAAAGGAAATATCCTGCGAAAACAAAGACAAAGAAGCTTTCTGAGGAACTTCTTTGTGTTCTGTGAAATCATCTCACAGAGTTACAGCTTTCCCCTCAAGAAGCCTTTCGCTAAGACAGTTCTTGTGGAATTGGCAAAGTGATATTTGGAAGCCCATAGAGGGCTATGGTGAAAAAGGAAATATCCTCAGATGAAATTTGGAACGAAGCTTTCTGAGAAACTGCTTAGTGTTCTGTTCATTCATCTCACAGAGTTACATCTGTGTTTCGTGGATCTCTTTGCTAGCCTTATTTCTGTGGAATCTGAGAACAGATATTTCGGATCCCTTTGAAGACTATATGGCCAAAGGAAATATCATCCGATAACAAAGAGAAAGAAGCTTTCTGAGAAACTTCTTTGTGCTCTGTGAAATCATCTCACAGAGTTACAGCTTTCCCCTCAAGAAGCCTTTCGCTAAGTCAGTTCTTGTGGAATTGGCAAAGTGATATTTGGAAGCCCATAGAGGGCTATGGTGAAAAAGGAAATATCCTCAGATGAAATCTGGAAAGAAGCTTTCTGAGAAACTGCTATGTGATGTGTGACTTCCACTCACAGAGTTACATCTGTATTTCGTGGATCTCTTTGCTAGACTTATTTCTGTGGAATCTGAGAACAGATATTTCGGATCCCTTTGAAGACTATAGGGCCAAAGGAAATATCCTCTGATAACAAAGAGAAAGAAGCTTTCTGAGAAACTTCTTTGTGTTCTGTGAAATCATCTCACAGAGTTACAGCTTTCCCCTCAAGAATCCTTTCGCTAAGACAGTTCTTGTGGAATTGGCAAAGTGATATTTGGAAGCCCATAGAGGGCTATATTGAAAAGGGAAATATCCTCAGATGAAATCTGGAAAGAAGCTTTCTGAGAAACTGCTTAGTGTTCTGTTCATTCATCTCACAGAGTTACATCTGTATTTCGTGGATCTCTTTGCTAGCCTTATTTCTGTAGAATCTGAGAACAGATATTTCGGATCCCTTTGAAGACTACAGGGCCAAAGGAAATATCCTGCGATAACAAAGACAAAGAAGCTTTCTGAGAAACTTCTTTGTGTTCTGTGAAATCATCTCACAGAGTTACAGCTTTCCCCTCAAGAAGCCTTTCGCTAAGACAGTTCTTGTGGAATTGGCAAAGTGATATTTGGAAGCCCATAGAGGGCTATGGTGAAAAAGGAAATATCCTCAGATGAAATCTGGAAAGAAGCTTTCTGAGAAACTGCTTAGTGTTCTGTTCATTCATCTCACAGAGTTACATCTGTGTTTCGTGGATCTCTTTGCTAGCCTTATTTCTGTGGAATCTGAGAACAGATATTTCGGATCCCTTTGAAGACTATATGGCCAAAGGAAATATCATCCGATAACAAAGAGAAAGAAGCTTTCTGAGAAACTTCTTTGTGTTCTGTGAAATCATCTCACAGAGATACAGCTTTCCCCTCAAGAAGCCTTTCGCTAAGACAGTTCTTGTGGAATTGGCAAAGTGATATTTGGAAGCCCATAGAGGGCTATGGTGAAAAAGGAAATATCCTCAGATGAAATCTGGAAAGAAGCTTTCTGAGAAACTGCTCTGTGATGTGTGACTTCCACTCACAGAGTTACATCTGTATTTCGTGGATCTCTTTGCTAGCCTTATTTCTGTGGAATCTGAGAACAGATATTTCGGATCCCTTTGAAGACTATAGGGCCAAAGGAAATATCCTCTGATAACAAAGAGAAAGGAGCTTTCTGAGAAACTTCTTTGTGTTCTGTGAAATCATCTCACAGAGGTACAGCTTTCCCCTCAAGAAGCCTTTCGCTAAGACAGTTCTTGTGGAATTGGCAAAGTGATATTTGGAAGCCCGTAGAGGGCTATGGTGAAAACGGAAATATCCTCAGATGAAATCTGGAAAGAAGCTTTCTGAGAAACTGCTCTGTGATGTGTGACTTCCACTCACAGAGTTACATCTGCATTTCGTGGATCTCTTTGCTAGCCTTATTTCTGTGGAATCTGAGAACAGATATTTCGGATCCCTTTGAAGACGATAAGGCCAAAGGAAATATCCTCCGATAACAAAGAGAAAGAAGCTTTCTGAGAAACTTCTTTGTGTTCTGTGAAATCATCTCAGAGAGTTACAGCTTTCCCCTCAAGACGCCTTTCGCTAAGACAGTTCTTGTGGAATTGGCAAAGTGATATTTGGTAGCCCATAGAGGGCTATGGTGAAAAAGGAAATATCCTCAGATGAAATCTGGAAAGAAGCTTTCTGAGAAACTGCTCTGTGATGTGTGACTTCCACTCACAGAGTTCCATCTGTGTTTCGTGGATCTCTTTGCTAGCCTTATTTCTGTGGAATCTGAGAACAGATATTTCGGATCCCTTTGAAGACTACAGGGCCAAAGGAAATATCCTCTGATAACAAAGAGAAAGAAGCTTTCTGAGAAACTTCTTTGTGTTCTGCGAAATCATCTCACAGAGTTACAGCTTTCCCCTCAAGAATCCTTTCGCTAAGACAGTACTTGTGGTATTGGCAAAGAGATATTTGGAAGCCCATAGAGGGCTATGGTGAAAAGGGAAATATCCTCAGATGAAATCTGGAAAGAAGCTTTCTGAGAAACTGCTTAGTGTTCTGTTCATTCATCTCACAGAGTTACATCTGTGTTTCGTGGATCTCTTTGCTAGCCTTATTTCTGTGGAATCTGAGAACAGATATTTCGGATCCCTTTGAAGACTATATGGCCAAATGAAATATCATCCGATAACAAAGAGAAAGAAGCTTTCTGAGAAACTTCTTTGTGTTCTGTGAAATCATCTCACAGAGTTACAGCTTTCCCCTCAAGAAGCCTTTCGCTAAGACAGTTCTTGTGGAATTGGCAAAGTGATATTTGGAAGCCCATAGAGGGCTATGGTGAAAAAGGAAATATCCTCATATGAAATCTGGAAAGAAGCTTTCTGAGAAACTGCTCTGTGATGTGTGACTTCCACTCACAGAGTTACATCTGCATTTCGTGGATCTCTTTGCTAGCCTTATTTCTGTGGAATCTGAGAACAGATATTTCGGATCCCTTTGAAGACTATAAGGCCAAAGGAAATATCCTCCGATAACAAAGAGAAAGAAGCTTTCTGAGAAACTTCTTTGTGTTCTGTGAAATCATCTCAGAGAGTTACAGCTTTCCCCTCAAGACGCCTTTCGCTAAGACAGTTCTTGTGGAATTGGCAAAGTGATATTTGGTAGCCCATAGAGGGCTATGGTGAAAAAGGAAATATCCTCAGATGAAATCTGGAAAGAAGCTTTCTGAGAAACTGCTCTGTGATGTGTGACTTCCACTCACAGAGTTCCATCTGTGTTTCGTGGATCTCTTTGCTAGCCTTATTTCTGTGGAATCTGAGAACAGATATTTCGGATCCCTTTGAAGACTACAGGGCCAAAGGAAATATCCTCTGATAACAAAGAGAAAGAAGCTTTCTGAGAAACTTCTTTGTGTTCTGCGAAATCATCTCACAGAGTTACAGCTTTCCCCTCAAGAATCCTTTCGCTAAGACAGTTCTTGTGGAATTGGCAAAGAGATATTTGGAAGCCCATAGAGGGCTATGGTGAAAAGGGAAATATCCTCAGATGAAATCTGGAAAGAAGCTTTCTGAGAAACTGCTTAGTGTTCTGTTCATTCATCTCACAGAGTTACATCTGTGTTTCGTGGATCTCTTTGCTAGCCTTATTTCTGTGGAATCTGAGAACAGATATTACGGATCCCTTTGAAGACTATATGGCCAAAGGAAATATCATCCGATAACAAAGAGAAAGAAGATTTCTGAGAAACTTCTTTGTGTTCTGTGAAATCATCTCACAGAGTTACAGCTTTCCCCTCAAGAAGCCTTTCGCTAAGACAGTTCTTGTGGAATTGGCAAAGTGATATATGGAAGCCATTAGAGGGCTATGGTGAAAAAGGAAATATCCTCAGATGAAATCTGGAAAGAAGCTTTCTGAGAAACTGCTTAGTGTTCTGTTCATTCATCTCACAGAGTTACATCTGTATTTCGTGGATCTCTTTGCTAGCCTTATTTCTGTGGAATCTGAGAACAGATATTTCGGATCCCTTTGAAGACTATAGGGCCAAAGGAAATATCCTCTGATAACAAAGAGAAAGAATCTTTCTGAGAAACCTCTTTGTTTTCTGTGAAATCATCTCACAGAGTTACAGCTTTCCCCTCAAGAAGCCTTTCGCTAAGACAGTTCTTGTGGAATTGGCAAAGTGATATTTGGAAGCCCATAGAGGGCTATGGTGAAAAAGGAAATATCCTCAGATGAAATCTGGAAAGAAGCTTTCTGAGAAACTGCTTAGTGTTCTGTTCATTCATCTCACAGAGTTACATCTGTGTTTCGTGGATTTCTTTTCTAGCCTTATTTCTGTGGAATCTGAGAACAGATATTTCGGATCCCTTTGAAGACTATAGGGCCAAAGGAAATATCCTCTGATAACAAAGAGAAAGAAGCTTTCTGAGAAACTTCTTTGTGTTCTGTGAAATCATCTCACAGAGTTACAGCTTTCCCCTCAAGAAGCCTTTCGCTAAGACAGTTCTTGTGGAATTGCAAAGTGATATTTGGAAGCCCGTAGAGGGCTATGGTGAGAAAGGAAATATCCTCAGATGAAATCTGGAAAGAAGCTTTCTGAGAAACTGCTTAGTGTTCTGTTCATTCATCTCACAGAGTTACATCTGTGTTTCGTGGATCACTTTGCTAGCCTTATTTCTGTGGAATCTGAGAACAGATATTTCGGATCCCTTTGAAGACTATAGGGCCAAAGGAAATATCATCCGATAACAAAGAGAAAGAAGCTTTCTGAGAAACTTCTTTGTGTTCTGTGAAATCATCTCACAGAGTTACACCTTCCCCCTCAGGAAGCCTATCGCTAAGACAGTTCTTGTGGAATTGGTAAAGTGATATTTGGAAGCCCATAGAGGGCTATGGTGAAAAAGGAAATATCCTCATATGAAATCTGGAAAGAAGCTTTCTGAGAAACTGCTCTGTGATGTGTGACTTCCACTCACAGAGTTACATCTGCATTTCGTGGATCTCTTTGCTAGCCTTATTTCTGTGGAATCTGAGAACAGATATTTCGGATCCCTTTGAAGACTATAAGGCCAAAGGAAATATCCTCCGATAACAAAGAGAAAGAAGCTTTCTGAGAAACTTCTTTGTGTTCTGTGAAATCATCTCAGAGAGTTACAGCTTTCCCCTCAAGACGCCTTTCGCTAAGACAGTTCTTGTGGAATTGGCAAAGTGATATTTGGTAGCCCATAGAGGGCTATGGTGAAAAAGGAAATATCCTCAGATGAAATCTGGAAAGAAGCTTTCTGAGAAACTGCTCTGTGATGTGTGACTTCCACTCACAGAGTTCCATCTGTGTTTCGTGGATCTCTTTGCTAGCCTTATTTCTGTGGAATCTGAGAACAGATATTTCGGATCCCTTTGAAGACTACAGGGCCAAAGGAAATATCCTCTGATAACAAAGAGAAAGAAGCTTTCTGAGAAACTTCTTTGTGTTCTGCGAAATCATCTCACAGAGTTACAGCTTTCCCCTCAAGAATCCTTTCGCTAAGACAGTTCTTGTGGAATTGGCAAAGAGATATTTGGAAGCCCATAGAGGGCTATGGTGAAAAGGGAAATATCCTCAGATGAAATCTGGAAAGAAGCTTTCTGAGAAACTGCTTAGTGTTCTGTTCATTCATCTCACAGAGTTACATCTGTGTTTCGTGGATCTCTTTGCTAGCCTTATTTCTGTGGAATCTGAGAACAGATATTACGGATCCCTTTGAAGACTATATGGCCAAAGGAAATATCATCCGATAACAAAGAGAAAGAAGATTTCTGAGAAACTTCTTTGTGTTCTGTGAAATCATCTCACGGAGTTACAGCTTTCCCCTCAAGAAGCCTTTCGCTAAGACAGTTCTTGTGGAATTGGCAAAGTGATATATGGAAGCCATTAGAGGGCTATGGTGAAAAAGGAAATATCCTCAGATGAAATCTGGAAAGAAGCTTTCTGAGAAACTGCTTAGTGTTCTGTTCATTCATCTCACAGAGTTACATCTGTATTTCGTGGATCTCTTTGCTAGCCTTATTTCTGTGGAATCTGAAACAGATATTTCGGATCCCTTTGAAGACTATAGGGCCAAAGGAAATATCCTCTGATAACAAAGAGAAAGAATCTTTCTGAGAAACCTCTTTGTTTTCTGTGAAATCATCTCACAGAGTTACAGCTTTCCCCTCAAGAAGCCTTTCGCTAAGACAGTTCTTGTGGAATTGGCAAAGTGATATTTGGAAGCCCATAGAGGGCTATGGTGAAAAAGGAAATATCCTCAGATGAAATCTGGAAAGAAGCTTTCTGAGAAACTGCTTAGTGTTCTGTTCATTCATCTCACAGAGTTACATCTGTGTTTCGTGGATTTCTTTGCTAGCCTTATTTCTGTGGAATCTGAGAACAGATATTTCGGATCCCTTTGAAGACTATAGGGCCAAAGGAAATATCCTCTGATAACAAAGAGAAAGAAGCTTTCTGAGAAACTTCTTTGTGTTCTGTGAAATCATCTCACAGAGTTACAGCTTTCCCCTCAAGAAGCCTTTCGCTAAGACAGTTCTTGTGGAATTGCAAAGTGATATTTGGAAGCCCGTAGAGGGCTATGGTGAGAAAGGAAATATCCTCAGATGAAATCTGGAAAGAAGCTTTCTGAGAAACTGCTTAGTGTTCTGTTCATTCATCTCACAGAGTTACATCTGTGTTTCGTGGATCACTTTGCTAGCCTTATTTCTGTGGAATCTGAGAACAGATATTTCGGATCCCTTTGAAGACTATAGGGCCAAAGGAAATATCATCCGATAACAAAGAGAAAGAAGCTTTCTGAGAAACTTCTTTGTGTTCTGTGAAATCATCTCACAGAGTTACAGCTTTCCCCTCAGGAAGCCTATCGCTAAGACAGTTCTTGTGGAATTGGTAAAGTGATATTTGGAAGCCCATAGAGGGCTATGGTGAAAAAGGAAATATCCTCAGATGAAATCTGGAAAGAAGCTTTCTGAGAAACTGCTCTGTGATGTGTGACTTCCACTCACAGAGTTACATCTGTATTTCGTGGATCTCTTTGCTAGCCTTATTTCTGTGGAATCTGAGAACAGATATTTCGGATCCCTTTGAAGACAATAGGGCCAAAGGAAATATCCTCTGGTAACAAAGAGAAAGGGGCTTTCTGAGAAACTTCTTTGTGTTCTGTGAAATCATCTCACAGAGTTACAGCTTTCCCCTCAAGAAGCCTTTCGCTAAGACAGTTCTTGTGGAATTGGCAAAGTGATATTTGGAAGCCCGTAGAGGGCTATGGTGAAAACGGAAATATCCTCAGATGAAATCTGGAAAGAAGCTTTCTGAGAAACTGCTTAGTGTTCTGTTCATTCATCTCACAGAGTTACATCTGTATTTCGTGGATCTCTTTGCTAGCCTTATTTCTGTGGAATCTGAGAACAGATATTTCGGATCCCTTTGAAGACTATAGGGCCAAAGGAAATATCATCCGATAACAAAGAGAAAGAAGCTTTCTGAGAAACTTCTTTGTGTTCTGTGATATCATCTCACAGAGTTACAGCTTTCCCCTCAAGAAGCCTTTCGCTAAGACAGTTCTTGTGGAATTGGCAAAGTGATATTTGGAAGCCCATAGAGGGCTATGGTGAAAAAGGAAATATCCTCATATGAAATCTGGAAAGAAGCTTTCTGAGAAACTGCTCTGTGATGTGTGACTTCCACTCACAGAGTTACATCTGCATTTCGTGGATCTCTTTGCTAGCCTTATTTCTGTGGAATCTGAGAACAGATATTTCGGATCCCTTTGAAGACTATAAGGCCAAAGGAAATATCCTCCGATAACAAAGAGAAAGAAGCTTTCTGAGAAACTTCTTTGTGTTCTGTGAAATCATCTCAGAGAGTTACAGCTTTCCCCTCAAGACGCCTTTCGCTAAGACAGTTCTTGTGGAATTGGCAAAGTGATATTTGGAAGCCCATAGAGGGCTATGGTGAAAAAGGAAATATCCTCAGATGAAATCTGGAAAGAAGCTTTCTGAGAAACTGCTCTGTGATGTGTGACTTCCACTCACAGAGTTACATCTGTATTTCGTGGATCTCTTTGCTAGCCTTATTTCTGTGGAATCAGAGAACAGATATTTCGGATACCTTTGAAGACTATAGGGCCAAGGGAAATATCCTCTGATAACAAAGAGAAAGAAGCTTTCTGAGAAACTTCTTTGTGTTCTGTGAAATCATCTCACAGAGTTACAGCTTTCCCCTCAAGAATCCTTTCGCTAAGACAGTTCTTGTGGAATTGGCAAAGTGATATTTGGAAGCCCTTAGAGGGCTATGGTGAAAAAGGAAATATCCTCAGATGAAATCTGGAAGAAGATTTCTGAGAAACTGCTTAGTGTTCTGTTCATTCATCTCACAGAGTTACATCTGTGTTTCGTGGATCTCTTTGCTAGCCTTATTTCTGTGGAATCTGAGAACAGATATTACGGATCCCTTTGAAGACTATGGGGCCAAAGGAAATATCCTCCGATAACAAATAGAAAGAAGCTTTCTGAGAAACTTCTTTGTGTTCTGTGAAATCATCTCACAGAGTTACAGCTTTCCCCTCAAGAAGCCTTTTGCTAAGACAGTTCTTGTGGAATTGGCAAAGTGATATTTGGAAGCCCAAAGAGGGCTATGGTGAAAAAGGAAATATCCTCAGATGAAATCTCGAAAGAAGCTTTCTGAGAAACTGCTTAGTGTTCTGTTCATTCATCTCACAGAGTTACATCTGTGTTTCGTGGATCTCTTTGCTAGCCTTATTTCTGTGGAATGTGAGAACAGATATTACGGATCCCTTTGAAGACTATATGGCCAAAGGAAATATCATCCGATAACAAAGAGAAAGAAGATTTCTGAGAAACTTCTTTGTGTCCTGTGAAATCATCTCACAGAGTTACAGCTTTCCCCTCAAGAAGCTTTTCGCTAAGACAGTTCTTGTGGAATTGGCAAAGTGATATATGGAAGCCCAGAGAGGGCTATGGTGAAAAAGGAAATATCCTCAGATGAAATCTGGAAAGAAGCTTTCTGAGAAACTGCTCTGTGATGTGTGACTTCCACTCACAGAGTTACATCTGTATTTCGTGGATCTCTTTGCTAGCCTTATTTCTGTGGAATCTGAGAACAGATATTTCGGATCCCTTTGAAGACTATAGTTCCAAAGGAAATATCCTCTGATAACAAAGAGAAAGAAGCTTTCTGAGAAACTTCTTTGTGTTCTGTGAAATCATCTCACAGAGTTACAGCTTTCCCCTCAAGAAGCCTTTCGCTAAGACAGTTCTTGTGGAATTGCAAAGTGATATTTGGAAGTCCGTAGAGGGCTATGGTGAAAAAGGAAATATCCTCAGATGAAATCTGGAAAGAAGCTTTCTGAGAAACTGCTTAGTGTTCTGTTCATTCATCTCACAGAGTTACATCTGTGTTTCTTGGATCACTTTGCTAGCCTTATTTCTGTGGAATCTGAGAACAGATATTTCGGATCCCTTTGAAGACTGTAGGGCCAAAGGAAATATCCTCTGATAACAAAGAGAAAGAAGCTTTCTGAGAAACTTCTTTGTGTTCTGTGAAATCATCTCACAGAGTTACAGCTTTCCGCTCAAGAAGCCTTTCGCTAAGACAGTTCTTGTGGAATTCGCAAAGTGATATTTGGAAGCCCATAGACGGCTATGATGAAAAAGGAAATATCCTCAGATGAAATCTGGAAAGAAGCTTTCTGAGAAACTGCTTAGTGTTCTGTTCATTCATCTCACCGAGTTACATCTGTGTTTCGTGGATCTCTTTGCTAGCCTTATTTCTGTGGAATCTGAGAACAGTTATTTCGGATCCCTTTGAAGACTATATGGCCAAAGGAAATATCATCCGATAACAAAGAGAAAGAAGCTTTCTGAGAAACTTCTTTGTGTTCTGTGAAATCATCTCACAGAGTTACAGCTTTCCCCTCAGGAAGCCTTTCGCTAAGACAGTTCTTGTGGAATTGGTAAAGTGATATTTGGAAGCCCATAGAGGGGTATGGTGAAAAAGGAAATATCCTCAGATGAAATCTGGAAAGAAGCTTTCTGAGAAACTGCTCTGTGATGTGTGACTTCCACTCACAGAGTTACATCTGTATTTCGTGGATCTCTTTGCTAGCCTTATTTCTGTGGAATCTGAGAACAGATATTTCGGATCCCTTTGAAGACTATAGTGCCAAAGGAAATATCCTCTGATAACAAAGAGAAAGGGGCTTTCTGAGAAACTTCTTTGTGTTCTGTGAAATCATCTCACAAAGTTACAGCTTTCCCCTCAAGAAGCCTTTCGCTAAGACAGTTCTTGTGGAATTGGCAAAGTGATATTTGGAAGCCCGTAGAGGGCTATGGTGAAAACGGAAATATCCTCAGATGAAATCTGGAAAGAAGCTTTCTGAGAAACTGCTTAGTGTTCTGTTCATTCATCTCACAGAGTTACATCTGTATTTCGTGGATCTCTTTGCTAGCCTTATTTCTGTGGAATCTGAGAACAGATATTTCGGATCCCTTTGAAGACTATAGGGCCAAAGGAAATATCATCCGATAACAAAGAAAAAGAAGCTTTCTGAGAAACTTCTTTGTGTTCTGTGATATCATCTCACAGAGTTACAGCTTTCCCCTCAAGAAGCCTTTCGCTAAGACAGTTCTTGTGGAATTGGCAAAGTGATATTTGGAAGCCCATAGAGGGCTATGGTGAAAAAGGAAATATCCTCAGATGAAATCTGGAAAGAAGCTTTCTGAGAAACTGCTCTGTGATGTGTGACTTCACTCACAGAGTTACATCTGCATTTCGTGGATCTCTTTGCTAGCCTTATTTCTGTGGAATCTGAGAACAGATATTTCGGATCCCTTTGAAGACTATAAGGCCAAAGGAAATATCCTCCGATAACAAAGAGAAAGAGGCTTTCTGAGAAACTTCTTTGTGTTCTGTGAAATCATCTCAGAGAGTTACAGCTTTCCCCTCAAGACGCCTTTCGCTAAGACAGTTCTTGTGGAATTGGCAAAGTGATATTTGGAAGCCCATAGAGGGCTATGGTGAAAAAGGAAATATCCTCAGATGAAATCTGGAAAGAAGCTTTCTGAGAAACTGCTCTGTGATGTGTGAATTCCACTCACAGAGTTACATCTGTATTTCGTGGATCTCTTTGCTAGCCTTATTTCTGTGGAATCAGAGAACAGATATTTCGGATCCCTTTGAAGACTATAGGGCCAAAGGAAATATCCTCTGATAACAAAGAGAAAGAAGCTTTCTGAGAAACTTCTTTGTGTTCTGTGAAATCATCTCACAGAGTTACAGCTTTCCCCTCAAGAAGCCTTTTGCTAAGACAGTTCTTGTGGAATTGGCAAAGTGATATTTGGAAGCCCATAGAGGGCTATGGTGAAAAAGGAAATATCCTCAGATGAAATCTGGAAAGAAGCTTTCTGAGAAACTGCTTAGTGTTCTGTTCATTCATCTCACCGAGTTACATCTGTGTTTCGTGGATCTCTTTGCTAGCCTTATTTCTGTGGAATCTGAGAACAGTTATTTCGGATCCCTTTGAAGACTATATGGCCAAAGGAAATATCATCCGATATCAAAGAGAAAGAAGCTTTCTGAGAAACTTCTTTGTGTTCTGTGAAATCATCTCACAGAGTTACAGCTTTCCCCTCAGGAAGCCTTTCGCTAAGACAGTTCTTGTGGAATTGGTAAAGTGATATTTGGAAGCCCATAGAGGGCTATGGTGAAAAAGGAAATATCCTCAGATGAAATCTGGAAAGAAGCTTTCTGAGAAACTGCTCTGTGATGTGTGACTTCCACTCACAGAGTTACATCTGTATTTCGTGGATCTCTTTGCTAGCCTTATTTCTGTGGAATCTGAGAACAGATATTTCGGATCCCTTTGAAGACTGTAGGGCCAAAGGAAATATCCTCTGATAACAAAGAGAAAGGAGCTTTCTGAGAAACTTCTTTGTGTTCTTTGAAATCATCTCACAGAGTTACAGCTTTCCCCTCAAGAAGCCTTTCGCTAAGACAGTTCTTGTGGAATTGGCAAAGTGATATTTGGAAGCCCGTAGAGGGCTATGGTGAAAACGGAAATATCCTCAGATGAAATCTGGAAAGAAGCTTTCTGAGAAACTGCTTAGTGTTCTGTTCATTCATCTCACAGAGTTACATCTGTATTTCGTGGATCTCTTTGCTAGCCTTATTTCTGTGGAATCTGAGAACAGATATTTCGGATCCCTTTGAAGACTATAGGGCCAAAGGAAATATCATCCGATAACAAAGAGAAAGAAGCTTTCTGAGAAACTTCTTTGTGTTCTGTGAAATCATCTCACAGAGTTACAGCTTTCCCCTCAAGACGCCTTTCGCTAAGACAGTTCTTGTGGAATTGGCAAAGTGATATTTGGAAGCCCATAGAGGGCTATGGTGAAAAAGGAAATATCCTCAGATGAAATCTGGAAAGAAGCTTTCTGAGAAACTGCTCTGTGATGTGTGACTTCCACTCACAGAGTTCCATCTGTATTTCGTGGATCTCTTTGCTAGCCTTATTTCTGTGGAATCTGAGAACAGATATTTCGGATCCCTTTGAAGACTACAGGGCCAAAGGAAATATCCTCTGATAACAAAGAGAAAGAAGCTTTCTGAGAAACTTCTTTGTGTTCTGCGAAATCATCTCACAGAGTTACAGCTTTCCCCTCAAGAATCCTTTCGCTAAGACAGTTCTTGTGGAATTAGCAAAGAGATATTTGGAAGCCCATAGAGGGCTATGGTGAAAAGGCAAATATCCTCAGATGAAATCTGGAAAGAAGCTTTCTGAGAAACTGCTTAGTGTTCTGTTCATTCATCTCACAGAGTTACATCTGTGTTTCGTGGATCTCTTTGCTAGCCTTATTTCTGTGGAATCTGAGAACAGATATTTCGGATCCCTTTGAAGAATATATGGCCTAAGGAAATATCATCCGATAACAAAGAGAAAGAAGATTTCTGAGAAACTTCTTTGTGTTCTGTGAAATCATCTCACAGAGTTACAGCTTTCCCCTCAAGAAGCCTTTCGCTAAGACAGTTCTTGTGGAATTGGCAAAGTGATATATGGAAGCCCATAGAGGGCTATGGTGAAAAAGGAAATATCCTCAGATGAAATCTGGAAAGAAGTTTTATGAGAAACTGCTCTGTGATGTGTGACTTCCACTCACAGAGTTACATCTGTATTTCGTGGATCTCTTTGCTAGCCTTATTTCTGTGGAATCTGAGAACAGATATTTCGGATCCCTTTGAAGACTATAGGGCCAAAGGAAATATCATCCGATAACAAAGAGAAAGAAGCTTTCTGAGAAACTTCTTTGTGTTCTGTGAAATCATCTCAGAGAGTTACAGCTTTCCCCTCAAGACGCCTTTTGCTAAGACAGTTCTTGTGGAATTGGCAAAGTGATATTTGGAAGCCCATAGAGGGCTAAGGTGAAAAAGGAAATATCCTCAGATGAAATCTGGAAAGAAGCTTTCTGAGAAACTGCTCTGTGATGTGTGACTTCCACTCACAGAGTTACATCTGCATTTCGTGGATCTCTTTGCTAGCCTTATTTCTGTGGAATCTGAGAACAGATATTTCGGATCCCTTTGAAGACTATAAGGCCAAAGGAAATATCCTCCGATAACAAAGAGAAAGAAGCTTTCTGAGAAACTTCTTTGTGTTCTGTGAAATCATCTCAGAGAGTTGCAGCTTTCCCCTCAAGACGCCTTTCGCTAAGACAGTTCTTGTGGAATTGGCAAAGTGATATTTGGAAGCCCATAGAGGGCTATGGTGAAAAAGGAAATATCCTCAGATGAAATCTGGAAAGAAGCTTTCTGAGAAACTGCTCTGTGATGTGTGACTTCCACTCACAGAGTTCCATCTGTATTTCGTGGATCTCTTTGCTAGCCTTATTTCTGTGGAATCTGAGAACAGATATTTCGGATCCCTTTGAAGACTACAGGGCCAAAGGAAATATCCTCCGATAACAAAGAGAAAGAAGCTTTCTGAGAAACTTCTTTGTGTTCTGTGAAATCATCTCAGAGAGTTACAGCTTTCCCCTGAAGACGCCTTTCGCTAAGACAGTTCTTGTGGAATTGGCAAAGTGATATTTGGAAGCCCATAGAGGGCTATGGTGAAAAAGGAATTATCCTCAGATGAAATCTGGAAAGAAGCTTTCTGAGAAACTGCTCTGTGATGTGTGACTTCCACTCACAGAGTTCCTTCTGTATTTCGTGGATCTCTTTGCTAGCCTTATTTCTGTGGAATCTGAGAACAGATATTTCGGATCCCTTTGAAGACTACAGGGCCAAAGGAAATATCCTCTGATAACAAAGAGAAAGAAGCTTTCTGAGAAACTTCTTTGTGTTCTGCGAAATCATCTCACAGAGTTACAGCTTTCCCCTCAAGAAACCTTTCGCTAAGACAGTTCTTGTGGAATTGGCAAAGAGATATTTGGAAGCCCATAGAGGGCTATGGTGAAAAGGGAAATATCCTCAGATGAAATCTGGAAAGAAGCTTTCTGAGAAACTGCTTAGTGTTCTGTTCATTCATCTCACAGAGTTACATCTGTGTTTCGTGGATCTCTTTGCTAGCCTTATTTCTGTGGAATCTGAGAACAGATATTTCGGATCCCTTTGAAGACTATATGGCCAAATGAAATATCATCCGATAACAAAGAGAAAGAAGCTTTCTAGGAAACTTCTTTGTGTTCTGTGAAATCATCTCACAGAGTTACAGCTTTCCCCTCAAGAAGCCTTTCGCTAAAACAGTTCTTGTGGAATTGGCAAAGTGATATATGGAAGCCCATAGAGGGCTATGGTGAAAAAGGAAATATCCTCAGATGAAATCTGGAAAGAAGCTTTCTGAGAAACTGCTCTGTGATGTGTGACTTCCACTCACAGAGTTACATCTGTATTTCGTGGATCTCTTTGCTAGCCTTATTTCTGTGGAATCTGAGAACAGATATTTCGGATCCCTTTGAAGACTATAAGGCCAAAGGAAATATCCTCCGATAACAAAGAGAAAGAAGCTTTCTGAGAAACTTCTTTGTGTTCTGTGAAATCATCTCAGAGAGTTACAGCTTTCCCCTCAAGACGCCTTTCGCTAAGACAGTTCTTGTGGAATTGGCAAAGTGATATTTGGAAGCCCATAGAGGGCTAAGGTGAAAAAGGAAATATCCTCAGATGAAATCTGGAAAGAAGCTTTCTGAGAAACTGCTCTGTGATGTGTGACTTCCACTCACAGAGTTACATCTGCATTTCGTGGATCTCTTTGCTAGCCTTATTTCTGTGGAATCTGAGAACAGATATTTCGGATCCCTTTGAAGAGTATAAGGCCAAAGGAAATATCCTCCGATAACAAAGAGAAAGAAGCTTTCTGAGAAACTTCTTTGTGTTCTGTGAAATCATCTCAGAGAGTTACAGCTTTCCCCTCAAGACGCCTTTCGCTAAGACAGTTCTTGTGGAATTGGCAAAGTGATATTTGGAAGCCCATAGAGGGCTATGGTGAAAAAGGAAATATCCTCAGATGAAATCTGGAAAGAAGCTTTCTGAGAAACTGCTCTGTGATGTGTGACTTCCACTCACAGAGTTCCATCTGTATTTCGTGGATCTCTTTGCTAGCCTTATTTCTGTGGAATCTGAGAACAGATATTTCGGATCCCTTTGAAGACTATAGGGCCAAAGGAAATATCCTCTGATAACAAAGAGAAAGAAGCTTTCTGAGAAACTTCTTTGTGTTCTGTGAAATCATCTCACAGAGTTACAGCTTTCCCCTCAAGAAGCCTTTCGCTAAGACAGTTCTTGTGGAATTGGCAAAGTGATATTTGGAAGCCCATAGAGGGCTATGGTGAAAAAGGAAATATCCTCAGATGAAATCTGGAAAGAAGCTTTCTGAGAAACTGCTTAGTGTTCTGTTCATTCATCTCACCGAGTTACATCTGTGTTTCGTGGATCTCTTTGCTAGCCTTATTTCTGTGGAATCTGAGAACAGTTATTTCGGATCCCTTTGAAGACTATATGGCCAAAGGAAATATCATCCGATAACAAAGAGAAAGAAGCTTTCTGAGAAACTTCTTTGTGTTCTGTGAAATCATCTCACAGAGTTACAGCTTTCCCCTCAGGAAGCCTTTCGCTAAGAGAGTTCTTGTGGAATTGGTAAAGTGATATTTGGAAGCCCATAGAGGGCTATGGTGAAAAAGGAAATATCCTCAGATGAAATCTGGAAAGAAGCTTTCTGAGAAACTGCTCTGTGATGTGTGACTTCCACTCACAGAGTTACATCTGTATTTCTTGGATCTCTTTGCTAGCCTTATTTCTGTGGAATCTGAGAACAGATATTTCGGATCCCTTTGAAGACTATAGGGCCAAAGGAAATATCATCCGATAACAAAGAGAAAGAAGCTTTCTGAGAAACTTCTTTGTGTTCTGTGAAATCATCTCACAGAGTTACAGCTTTCCCCTCAAGAAGCCTTTCGCTAAGACAGTTCTTGTGGAATTGGCAAAGTGATATTTGGAAGCCCATAGAGGGCTATGGTGAAAAAGGAAATATCCTCAGATGAAATCTGGAAAGAAGCTTTCTGAGAAACTGCTTAGTGTTCTGTTCATTCATCTCACAGAGTTACATCTGTTTTTCGTGGATCTCTTTGCTAGCCTTATTTCTGTGGAATATGAGAACAGATATTTCGGATCCCTTTGAAGACTATATGGCCAAAGGAAATATCCTGCGATAACAAAGACAAAGAAGCTTTCTAAGAAACTTCTTTGTGTTCTGTGAAATCATCTCACAGAGTTACAGCTTTCCCCTCAAGAAGCCTTTCGCTAAGACAGTTCTTGTGCAATTGGCAAAGTGATATTTGGAAGCCCATAGAGGGCTATGGTGAAAAAGGAAATATCCTCAGATGAAATCTGGAAAGAAGCTTTCTGAGAAACTGCTCTGTGATGTGTGACTTCCACTCACAGAGTTACATCTGTATTTCGTGGATCTCTTTGCTAGCCTTATTTCTGTGGAATCTGAGAACAGATATTTCGGATCCCTTTGAAGACTATAGGGCCAAAGGAAATATCCTCTGATAACAAAGAGAAAGAAGCTTTCTGAGAAACTTCTTTGTGTTCTGTGAAATCATCTCACAGAGTTACAGCTTTCCCCTCAAGAAGCCTTTCGCTAAGACAGTTCTGGTGGAATTGGCAAAGTGATATTTGGAAGCCCTTAGAGGGCTATGGTGAAAAAGGAAATATCCTCAGATGAAATCTGGAAAGAAGCTTTCTGAGAAACTGCTCTGTGATGTGTGACTTCCACTCACAGAGTTACATCTGTATTTCGTGGATCTCTTTGCTAGCCTTATTTCTGTGGAATCTGAGAACAGATATTTCGGATCCCTTTGAAGACTATTGGGCCAAAGGAAATATCCTCTGATAACAAAGAGAAAGAAGCTTTCTGAGAAACTTCTTTGTGTTCTGTGAAATCATCTCACAGAGTTACAGCTTTCCCCTCAAGAAGCCTTTCGCTAAGACAGTTCTTGTGGAATTGGCAAAGTGATATTTGGAAGCCCATAGAGAGCTATGGTGAAAAAGGAAATATCCTCAGATGAAATCTGGAAAGAAGCTTTCTGAGAAACTGCTTAGTGTTCTGTTCATTCATCTCACAGAGTTACATCTGTGTTTCGTGGATCTCTTTGCTAGCCTTATTTCTGTGGAATCTGAGAACAGATATTACGGATCCCTTTGAAGACTATATGGCCAAAGGAAATATCATCCGATAATAAAGAGAAAGAAGATTTCTGAGAAACTTCTTTGTGTTCTGTGAAATCATCTCACAGAGTTACAGCTTTCCCCTCAAGAAGCCTTTCGCTAAGACAGTTCTTGTGGAATTGGCAAAGTGATATATGGAAGCCCATAGAGGGCTATGGTGAAAAAGGAAATATCCTCAGATGAAATCTGGAAAGAAGCTTTCTGAGAAACTGCTCTGTGAGGTGTGACTTCCACTCACAGAGTTACATCTGTATTTCGTGGATCTCTTTGCTAGCCTTATTTCTGTGGAATCTGAGAACAGATATTTCGGATCCCTTTGAAGACTACAGGGCCAAAGGAAATATCCTCTGATAACAAAGAGAAAGAAGCTTTCTGAGAAACTTCTTTGTGTTCTGCGAAATCATCTCACAGAGTTACAGCTTTCCCCTCAAGAATCCTTTCGCTAAGACAGTTCTTGTGGAATTGGCAAAGAGATATTTGGAAGCCCATAGAGGGCTATGGTGAAAAGGGAAATATCCTCAGATGAAATCTGGAAAGAAGCTTTCTGAGAAACTGCTTAGTGTTCTGTTCATTCATCTCACAGAGTTACATCTGTGTTTCGTGGATCTCTTTGCTAGCCTTATTTCTGTGGAATCTGAGAACAGATATTACGGATCCCTTTGAAGACTATATGGCCAAAGGAAATATCATCCGATAACAAAGAGAAAGAAGATTTCTGAGAAACTTCTTTGTGTTCTGTGAAATCATCTCACAGAGTTACAGCTTTCCCCTCAAGAAGCCTTTCGCTAAGACAGTTCTTGTGGAATTGGCAAAGTGATATATGGAAGCCATTAGAGGGCTATGGTGAAAAAGGAAATATCCTCAGATGAAATCTGGAAAGAAGCTTTCTGAGAAACTGCTTAGTGTTCTGTTCATTCATCTCACAGAGTTACATCTGTATTTCGTGGATCTCTTTGCTAGCCTTATTTCTGTGGAATCTGAGAACAGATATTTCGGATCCCTTTGAAGACAATAGGGCCAAAGGAAATATCCTCTGATAACAAAGAGAAAGAATCTTTCTGAGAAACCTCTTTGTTTTCTGTGAAATCATCTCACAGAGTTACAGCTTTCCCCTCAAGAAGCCTTTCGCTAAGACAGTTCTTGTGGAATTGGCAAAGTGATATTTGGAAGCCCATAGAGGGCTATGGTGAAAAAGGAAATATCCTCAGATGAAATCTGGAAAGAAGCTTTCTGAGAAACTGCTTAGTGTTCTGTTCATTCATCTCACAGAGTTACATCTGTGTTTCGTGGATTTCTTTGCTAGCCTTATTTCTGTGGAATCTGAGAACAGATATTTCGGATCCCTTTGAAGACTGTAGGGCCAAAGGAAATATCCTCTGATAACAAAGAGAAAGAAGCTTTCTGAGAAACTTCTTTGTGTTCTGTGAAATCATCTCACAGAGTTACAGCTTTCCGCTCAAGAAGCCTTTCGCTAAGACAGTTCTTGTGGAATTCGCAAAGTGATATTTGGAAGCCCATAGACGGCTATGGTGAAAAAGGAAATATCCTCAGATGAAATCTGGAAAGAAGCTTTCTGAGAAACTGCTTAGTGTTCTGTTCATTCATCTCACCGAGTTACATCTGTGTTTCGTGGATCTCTTTGCTAGCCTTATTTCTGTGGAATCTGAGAACAGTTATTTCGGATCCCTTTGAAGACTATATGGCCAAAGGAAATATCATCCGATAACAAAGAGAAAGAAGCTTTCTGAGAAACTTCTTTGTGTTCTGTGAAATCATCTCACAGAGTTACAGCTTTCCCCTCAGGAAGCCTTTCGCTAAGACAGTTCTTGTGGAATTGGTAAAGTGATATTTGGAAGCCCATAGAGGGGTATGGTGAAAAAGGAAATATCCTCAGATGAAATCTGGAAAGAAGCTTTCTGAGAAACTGCTCTGTGATGTGTGACTTCCACTCACAGAGTTACATCTGTATTTCGTGGATCTCTTTGCTAGCCTTATTTCTGTGGAATCTGAGAACAGATATTTCGGATCCCTTTGAAGACTATAGTGCCAAAGGAAATATCCTCTGATAACAAAGAGAAAGGGGCTTTCTGAGAAACTTCTTTGTGTTCTGTGAAATCATCTCACAAAGTTACAGCTTTCCCCTCAAGAAGCCTTTCGCTAAGACAGTTCTTGTGGAATTGGCAAAGTGATATTTGGAAGCCCGTAGAGGGCTATGGTGAAAACGGAAATATCCTCAGATGAAATCTGGAAAGAAGCTTTCTGAGAAACTGCTTAGTGTTCTGTTCATTCATCTCACAGAGTTACATCTGTATTTCGTGGATCTCTTTGCTAGCCTTATTTCTGTGGAATCTGAGAACAGATATTTCGGATCCCTTTGAAGACTATAGGGCCAAAGGAAATATCATCCGATAACAAAGAAAAAGAAGCTTTCTGAGAAACTTCTTTGTGTTCTGTGATATCATCTCACAGAGTTACAGCTTTCCCCTCAAGAAGCCTTTCGCTAAGACAGTTCTTGTGGAATTGGCAAAGTGATATTTGGAAGCCCATAGAGGGCTATGGTGAAAAAGGAAATATCCTCAGATGAAATCTGGAAAGAAGCTTTCTGAGAAACTGCTCTGTGATGTGTGACTTCACTCACAGAGTTACATCTGCATTTCGTGGATCTCTTTGCTAGCCTTATTTCTGTGGAATCTGAGAACAGATATTTCGGATCCCTTTGAAGACTATAAGGCCAAAGGAAATATCCTCCGATAACAAAGAGAAAGAGGCTTTCTGAGAAACTTCTTTGTGTTCTGTGAAATCATCTCAGAGAGTTACAGCTTTCCCCTCAAGACGCCTTTCGCTAAGACAGTTCTTGTGGAATTGGCAAAGTGATATTTGGAAGCCCATAGAGGGCTATGGTGAAAAAGGAAATATCCTCAGATGAAATCTGGAAAGAAGCTTTCTGAGAAACTGCTCTGTGATGTGTGAATTCCACTCACAGAGTTACATCTGTATTTCGTGGATCTCTTTGCTAGCCTTATTTCTGTGGAATCAGAGAACAGATATTTCGGATCCCTTTGAAGACTATAGGGCCAAAGGAAATATCCTCTGATAACAAAGAGAAAGAAGCTTTCTGAGAAACTTCTTTGTGTTCTGTGAAATCATCTCACAGAGTTACAGCTTTCCCCTCAAGAAGCCTTTTGCTAAGACAGTTCTTGTGGAATTGGCAAAGTGATATTTGGAAGCCCATAGAGGGCTATGGTGAAAAAGGAAATATCCTCAGATGAAATCTGGAAAGAAGCTTTCTGAGAAACTGCTTAGTGTTCTGTTCATTCATCTCACCGAGTTACATCTGTGTTTCGTGGATCTCTTTGCTAGCCTTATTTCTGTGGAATCTGAGAACAGTTATTTCGGATCCCTTTGAAGACTATATGGCCAAAGGAAATATCATCCGATATCAAAGAGAAAGAAGCTTTCTGAGAAACTTCTTTGTGTTCTGTGAAATCATCTCACAGAGTTACAGCTTTCCCCTCAGGAAGCCTTTCGCTAAGACAGTTCTTGTGGAATTGGTAAAGTGATATTTGGAAGCCCATAGAGGGCTATGGTGAAAAAGGAAATATCCTCAGATGAAATCTGGAAAGAAGCTTTCTGAGAAACTGCTCTGTGATGTGTGACTTCCACTCACAGAGTTACATCTGTATTTCGTGGATCTCTTTGCTAGCCTTATTTCTGTGGAATCTGAGAACAGATATTTCGGATCCCTTTGAAGACTGTAGGGCCAAAGGAAATATCCTCTGATAACAAAGAGAAAGGAGCTTTCTGAGAAACTTCTTTGTGTTCTTTGAAATCATCTCACAGAGTTACAGCTTTCCCCTCAAGAAGCCTTTCGCTAAGACAGTTCTTGTGGAATTGGCAAAGTGATATTTGGAAGCCCATAGAGGGCTATGGTGAAAAAGGAAATATCCTCAGATGAAATCTGGAAAGAAGCTTTCTGAGAAACTGCTTAGTGTTCTGTTCATTCATCTCACAGAGTTACATCTGTATTTCGTGGATCTCTTTGCTAGCCTTATTTCTGTGGAATCTGAGAACAGATATTTCGGATCCCTTTGAAGACTATAGGGCCAAAGGAAATATCATCCGATAACAAAGAGAAAGAAGCTTTCTGAGAAACTTCTTTGTGTTCTGTGAAATCATCTCACAGAGTTACAGCTTTCCCCTCAAGACGCCTTTCGCTAAGACAGTTCTTGTGGAATTGGCAAAGTGATATTTGGAAGCCCATAGAGGGCTATGGTGAAAAAGGAAATATCCTCAGATGAAATCTGGAAAGAAGCTTTCTGAGAAACTGCTCTGTGATGTGTGACTTCCACTCACAGAGTTCCATCTGTATTTCGTGGATCTCTTTGCTAGCCTTATTTCTGTGGAATCTGAGAACAGATATTTCGGATCCCTTTGAAGACTACAGGGCCAAAGGAAATATCCTCTGATAACAAAGAGAAAGAAGCTTTCTGAGAAACTTCTTTGTGTTCTGCGAAATCATCTCACAGAGTTACAGCTTTCCCCTCAAGAATCCTTTCGCTAAGACAGTTCTTGTGGAATTAGCAAAGAGATATTTGGAAGCCCATAGAGGGCTATGGTGAAAAGGCAAATATCCTCAGATGAAATCTGGAAAGAAGCTTTCTGAGAAACTGCTTAGTGTTCTGTTCATTCATCTCACAGAGTTACATCTGTGTTTCGTGGATCTCTTTGCTAGCCTTATTTCTGTGGAATCTGAGAACAGATATTTCGGATCCCTTTGAAGACTATAAGGCCAAGGGAAATATCCTCCGATAACAAAGAGAAAGAAGCTTTCTGAGAAACTTCTTTGTGTTCTGTGAAATCATCTCAGAGAGTTACAGCTTTCCCCTCAAGACGCCTTTCGCTAAGACAGTTCTTGTGGAATTGGCAAAGTGATATTTGGAAGCCCATAGAGGGCTAAGGTGAAAAAGGAAATATCCTCAGATGAAATCTGGAAAGAAGCTTTCTGAGAAACTGCTCTGTGATGTGTGACTTCCACTCACAGAGTTACATCTGCATTTCGTGGATCTCTTTGCTAGCCTTATTTCTGTGGAATCTGAGAACAGATATTTCGGATCCCTTTGAAGACTATAAGGCCAAAGGAAATATCCTCCGATAACAAAGAGAAAGAAGCTTTCTGAGAAACTTCTTTGTGTTCTGTGAAATCATCTCAGAGAGTTGCAGCTTTCCCCTCAAGACGCCTTTCGCTAAGACAGTTCTTGTGGAATTGGCAAAGTGATATTTGGAAGCCCATAGAGGGCTATGGTGAAAAAGGAAATATCCTCAGATGAAATCTGGAAAGAAGCTTTCTGAGAAACTGCTCTGTGATGTGTGACTTCCACTCACAGAGTTCCATCTGTATTTCGTGGATCTCTTTGCTAGCCTTATTTCTGTGGAATCTGAGAACAGATATTTCGGATCCCTTTGAAGACTACAGGGCCAAAGGAAATATCCTCCGATAACAAAGAGAAAGAAGCTTTCTGAGAAACTTCTTTGTGTTCTGTGAAATCATCTCAGAGAGTTACAGCTTTCCCCTGAAGACGCCTTTCGCTAAGACAGTTCTTGTGGAATTGGCAAAGTGATATTTGGAAGCCCATAGAGGGCTATGGTGAAAAAGGAATTATCCTCAGATGAAATCTGGAAAGAAGCTTTCTGAGAAACTGCTCTGTGATGTGTGACTTCCACTCACAGAGTTCCATCTGTATTTCGTGGATCTCTTTGCTAGCCTTATTTCTGTGGAATCTGAGAACAGATATTTCGGATCCCTTTGAAGACTACAGGGCCAAAGGAAATATCCTCTGATAACAAAGAGAAAGAAGCTTTCTGAGAAACTTCTTTGTGTTCTGCGAAATCATCTCACAGAGTTACAGCTTTCCCCTCAAGAATCCTTTCGCTAAGACAGTTCTTGTGGAATTGGCAAAGAGATATTTGGAAGCCCATAGAGGGCTATGGTGAAAAGGGAAATATCCTCAGATGAAATCTGGAAAGAAGCTTTCTGAGAAACTGCTTAGTGTTCTGTTCATTCATCTCACAGAGTTACATCTGTGTTTCGTGGATCTCTTTGCTAGCCTTATTTCTGTGGAATCTGAGAACAGATATTTCGGATCCCTTTGAAGACTATATGGCCAAATGAAATATCATCCGATAACAAAGAGAAAGAAGCTTTCTGAGAAACTTCTTTGTGTTCTGTGAAATCATCCCACAGAGTTACAGCTTTCCCCTCAAGAAGCCTTTCGCTAAAACAGTTCTTGTGGAATTGGCAAAGTGATATATGGAAGCCCATAGAGGGCTATGGTGAAAAAGGAAATATCCTCAGATGAAATCTGGAAAGAAGCTTTCTGAGAAACTGCTCTGTGATGTGTGACTTCCACTCACAGAGTTACATCTGTATTTCGTGGATCTCTTTGCTAGCCTTATTTCTGTGGAATCTGAGAACAGATATTTCGGATCCCTTTGAAGACTATAAGGCCAAAGGAAATATCCTCCGATAACAAAGAGAAAGAAGCTTTCTGAGAAACTTCTTTGTGTTCTGTGAAATCATCTCAGAGAGTTACAGCTTTCCCCTCAAGACGCCTTTCGCTAAGACAGTTCTTGTGGAATTGGCAAAGTGATATTTGGAAGCCCATAGAGGGCTAAGGTGAAAAAGGAAATATCCTCAGATGAAATCTGGAAAGAAGCTTTCTGAGAAACTGCTCTGTGATGTGTGACTTCCACTCACAGAGTTACATCTGCATTTCGTGGATCTCTTTGCTAGCCTTATTTCTGTGGAATCTGAGAACAGATATTTCGGATCCCTTTGAAGAGTATAAGGCCAAAGGAAATATCCTCCGATAACAAAGAGAAAGAAGCTTTCTGAGAAACTTCTTTGTGTTCTGTGAAATCATCTCAGAGAGTTACAGCTTTCCCCTCAAGACGCCTTTCGCTAAGACAGTTCTTGTGGAATTGGCAAAGTGATATTTGGAAGCCCATAGAGGGCTATGGTGAAAAAGGAAATATCCTCAGATGAAATCTGGAAAGAAGCTTTCTGAGAAACTGCTCTGTGATGTGTGACTTCCACTCACAGAGTTCCATCTGTATTTCGTGGATCTCTTTGCTAGCCTTATTTCTGTGGAATCTGAGAACAGATATTTCGGATCCCTTTGAAGACTGTAGGGCCAAAGGAAATATCCTCTGATAACAAAGAGAAAGAAGCTTTCTGAGAAACTTCTTTGTGTTCTGTGAAATCATCTCACAGAGTTACAGCTTTCCCCTCAAGAAGCCTTTCGCTAAGACAGTTCTTGTGGAATTGGCAAAGTGATATTTGGAAGCCCATAGAGGGCTATGGTGAAAAAGGAAATATCCTCAGATGAAATCTGGAAAGAAGCTTTCTGAGAAACTGCTTAGTGTTCTGTTCATTCATCTCACCGAGTTACATCTGTGTTTCGTGGATCTCTTTGCTAGCCTTATTTCTGTGGAATCTGAGAACAGTTATTTCGGATCCCTTTGAAGACTATATGGCCAAAGGAAATATCATCCGATAACAAAGAGAAAGAAGCTTTCTGAGAAACTTCTTTGTGTTCTGTGAAATCATCTCACAGAGTTACAGCTTTCCCCTCAAGAAGCCTTTCGCTAAGAGAGTTCTTGTGGAATTTAAAGTGATATTTGGAAGCCCATAGAGGGCTATGGTGAAAAAGGAAATATCCTCAGATGAAATCTGGAAAGAAGCTTTCTGAGAAACTGCTCTGTGATGTGTGACTTCCACTCACAGAGTTACATCTGTATTTCTTGGATCTCTTTGCTAGCCTTATTTCTGTGGAATCTGAGAACAGATATTTCGGATCCCTTTGAAGACTATAGGGCCAAAGGAAATATCATCCGATAACAAAGAGAAAGAAGCTTTCTGAGAAACTTCTTTGTGTTCTGTGAAATCATCTCACAGAGTTACAGCTTTCCCCTCAAGAAGCCTTTCGCTAAGACAGTTCTTGTGGAATTGGCAAAGTGATATTTGGAAGCCCATAGAGGGCTATGGTGAAAAAGGAAATATCCTCAGATGAAATCTGGAAAGAAGCTTTCTGAGAAACTGCTTAGTGTTCTGTTCATTCATCTCACAGAGTTACATCTGTTTTTCGTGGATCTCTTTGCTAGCCTTATTTCTGTGGAATATGAGAACAGATATTTCGGATCCCTTTGAAGACTATATGGCCAAAGGAAATATCCTGCGATAACAAAGACAAAGAAGCTTTCTAAGAAACTTCTTTGTGTTCTGTGAAATCATCTCACAGAGTTACAGCTTTCCCCTCAAGAAGCCTTTCGCTAAGACAGTTCTTGTGCAATTGGCAAAGTGATATTTGGAAGCCCATAGAGGGCTATGGTGAAAAAGGAAATATCCTCAGATGAAATCTGGAAAGAAGCTTTCTGAGAAACTGCTCTGTGATGTGTGACTTCCACTCACAGAGTTACATCTGTATTTCGTGGATCTCTTTGCTAGCCTTATTTCTGTGGAATCTGAGAACAGATATTTCGGATCCCTTTGAAGACTATAGGGCCAAAGGAAATATCCTCTGATAACAAAGAGAAAGAAGCTTTCTGAGAAACTTCTTTGTGTTCTGTGAAATCATCTCACAGAGTTACAGCTTTCCCCTCAAGAAGCCTTTCGCTAAGACAGTTCTGGTGGAATTGGCAAAGTGATATTTGGAAGCCCTTAGAGGGCTATGGTGAAAAAGGAAATATCCTCAGATGAAATCTGGAAAGAAGCTTTCTGAGAAACTGCTCTGTGATGTGTGACTTCCACTCACAGAGTTACATCTGTATTTCGTGGATCTCTTTGCTAGCCTTATTTCTGTGGAATCTGAGAACAGATATTTCGGATCCCTTTGAAGACTATTGGGCCAAAGGAAATATCCTCTGTTAACAAAGAGAAAGAAGCTTTCTGAGAAACTTCTTTGTGTTCTGTGAAATCATCTCACAGAGTTACAGCTTTCCCCTCAAGAAGCCTTTCGCTAAGACAGTTCTTGTGGAATTGGCAAAGTGATATTTGGAAGCCCATAGAGAGCTATGGTGAAAAAGGAAATATCCTCAGATGAAATCTGGAAAGAAGCTTTCTGAGAAACTGCTTAGTGTTCTGTTCATTCATCTCACAGAGTTACATCTGTGTTTCGTGGATCTCTTTGCTAGCCTTATTTCTGTGGAATCTGAGAACAGATATTACGGATCCCTTTGAAGACTATATGGCCAAAGGAAATATCATCCGATAATAAAGAGAAAGAAGATTTCTGAGAAACTTCTTTGTGTTCTGTGAAATCATCTCACAGAGTTACAGCTTTCCCCTCAAGAAGCCTTTCGCTAAGACAGTTCTTGTGGAATTGGCAAAGTGATATATGGAAGCCCATAGAGGGCTATGGTGAAAAAGGAAATATCCTCAGATGAAATCTGGAAAGAAGCTTTCTGAGAAACTGCTCTGTGAGGTGTGACTTCCACTCACAGAGTTACATCTGTATTTCGTGGATCTCTTTGCTAGCCTTATTTCTGTGGAATCTGAGAACAGATATTTCGGATCCCTTTGAAGACTATAGGGCCAAAGGAAATATCCTCTGATAACAAAGAGAAAGAAGCTTTCTGAGAAACTTCTTTGTGTTCTGTGAAATCATCTCACAGAGTTACAGCTTTCCCCTCAAGAAGCCTTTCGCTAAGACAGTTCTTGTGGAATTGGCAAAGTGATATTTGGAAGCCCGTAGAGGGCTATGGTGAAAAAGGAAATATCCTCAAATGAAATCTGGAAAGAAGCTTTCTGAGAAACTGCTTAGTGTTCTGTTCATTCATCTCACAGAGTTACATTTGTGTTTCGTGGATCTCTTTGTTAGCCTTATTTCTGTGGAATCTGAGAACAGATATTTCGGATCCCTTTGAAGACTATAGGGCCAAAGGAAATATCCTCCGATAACAAAGAGAAAGAAGCTTTCTGAGAAACTTCTTTGTGTTCTGTGAAATCATCTCACAGAGTTACAGTTTTCCCCTCAAGAAGCCTTTCGCTAAGACAGTTCTTGTGGAATTCGCAAAGTGATATTTGGAAGCCAATAGAGGGCTATGGTGAAAAAGGAAATATCCTCAGATGAAATCTGGAAAGAAGCTTTCTGAGAAACTGCTTAGTGTTCTGTTCATTCATCTCACAGAGTTACATCTGTGTTTCTTGGATCTCTTTGCTAGCCTTATTTCTGTGGAATCTGAGAACAGTTATTTCGGATCCCTTTGAAGACTATATGGCCAAAGCAAATATCATCCGATAAACAAGAGAAAGAAGCTTTCTGAGAAACTTCTTTGTGTTCTGTGAAATCATCTCACAGAGTTACAGCTTTCCCCTCAAGAAGCCTTTCGCTAAGACAGTTCTTGTGGAATTGGTAAAGTGATATTTGGAAGCCCATAGTGGGCTATGGTGAAAAAGGAAATATCCTCAGATGAAATCTGGAAAGAAGCTTTCTGAGAAACTGCTCTGTGATGTGTGACTTCGACTCACAGAGTAACATCTGTATTTCGTGGATCTCTTTGCTAGCCTTATTTCTGTGGAATCTGAGAACAGATATTTCGGATCCCTTTGAAGACTATAGGGCCAAAGGAAATATCCTCTGATAACAAAGAGAAAGAAGCTTTCTGAGAAACTTCTTTGTGTTCTGTGAAATCATCTCACAGAGTTACAGCTTTCCCCTCAAGAAGCCTTTCGCTGAGACAGTTCTTGTGAAATTGGCAAAGTGATATTTGGAAGCCCGTAGAGGGCTATGGTGAAAACGGAAATATCCTCAGATGAAATCTGGAAAGAAGCTTTCTGAACAACTGCTTAGTGTTCTGTTCATTCATCTCACAGAGTTACATCTGTATTTCGTGGATCTCTTTGCTAGCCTTATTTCTGTGGAATCTGAGAACAGATATTTCGGATCCCTTTGAAGACTATAGGGCCAAAGGAAATATCATCCGATAACAAAGAGAAAGAAGCTTTCTGAGAAACTTCTTTGTGTTCTGTGATATCATCTCACAGAGTTACAGCTTTCCCCTCAAGAAGCCTTTCGCTAAGACAGTTATTGTGTAATTGGCAAAGTGATATTTGGAAGCCCATAGAGGGCTATGGTGAAAAAGGAAATATCCTCATATGAAATCTGGAAAGAAGCTTTCTGAGAAACTGCTCTGTGATGTGTGACTTCCACTCACAGAGTTACATCTGTATTTCGTGGATCTCTTTGCTAGCCTTATTTCTGTGGAGTCTGAGAACAGATATTTCGGATCCCTTTGAAGACTATAGGGCCAAAGGAAATATCCTCCGATAACAAAGAGAAAGAAGCTTTCTGAGAAACTTCTTTGTGTTCTGTGAAATCATCTCACAGAGTTACAGCTTTCCCCTCAAGAAGCCTTTCTCTAAGACAGTTCTTGTGGAATTGGCAAAGTGATATTTGGAAGCCCTTAGAGGGCTATGGTGAAAAAGGAAATATCCTCAGATGAAATCTGGAAAGAAGCTTTCTGAGAAACTGCTCTGTGATGTGTGACTTCCACTCACAGAGTTACATCTGCATTTCTTGGATCTCTTTGCTAGCCTTATTTCTGTGGAATCTGAGAACAGATATTTCGGATCCCTTTGAAGACTATAAGGCCAAAGGAAATATCCTCTGATAACAAAGAGAAAGAAGCTTTCTGAGAAACTTCTTTGTGTTCTGTGATATCATCTCAGAGAGTTACAGCTTTCCCCTCAAGACGCCTTTCGCTAAGACAGTTCTTGTGGAATTGGCAAAGTGATATTTCGAAGCCCATAGAGGGCGATGGTGAAAAAGGAAATATCCTCAGATGAAATCTTTAAAGAAGCTTTCTGAGAAACTGCTCTGTGATGTGTGACTTCCACTCACAGAGTTACATCTGTATTTCGTGGATCTCTTTGCTAGCCTTATTTCTGTGGAATCTGAGAACAGATATTTCGGATCCCTTTGAAGACTATAGGGCCAAAGGAAATATCCTCTGATAACAAAGAGAAAGAAGCTTTCTGAGAAACTTCTTTGTGTTCTGCGAAATCATCTCACAGAGTTACAGATTTCCCCTCAAGAAGCCTTTCGCTAAGACAGTTCTTGTGGAATTGGCAAAGTGATATTTGGAAGCCCCTAGAGGGCTATGGTGAAAAAGGAAATATCCTCAGATGAAATCTGGAAAGAAGCTTTCTGAGAAACTGCTTAGTGTTCTGTTCATTCATCTCACAGAGTTACATCTGTGTTTCGTGGATCTCTTTGCTAGCCTTATTTCTGTGGAATCTGAGAACAGATATTTCGGATCCCTTTGAAGACTATATGGCCAAAGGAAATATCCTCCGATAACAAAGAGAAAGAAGCTTTCTGAGAAACTTCTTTGTGTTCTGTGAAATCATCTCACAGAGTTACAGCTTTCCCCTCAAGAAGCCTTTCGCTAAGACAGTTCTTGTGGAATTGGCAAAGTGATATTTGGAAGCCCATAGAGGGCTATGGTGAAAAAGGAAATATCCTCAGATGAAATCTGGAAAGAAGCTTTCTGAGAAACTGCTCTGTGATGTGTGACTTCCACTCACAGAGTTACATCTGTATTTCGTGGATCTCTTTGCTAGCCTTATTTCTGTGGAATCTGAGAACAGATATTTCGGATCCCTTGAAGACTATAGGGCCAAAGGAAATATCCTCTGATAACAAAGAGAAAGAAGCTTTCTGAGAAACTTCTTTGTGTTCTGTGAAATCATCTCACAGAGTTACAGCTTTCCCCTCAAGAAGCCTTTCGCTAAGACAGTTCTTGTGGAATTGGCAAAGTGATATTTGGAAGCCCATAGAGGGCTATGGTGAAAAAGGAAATATCCTCAGATGAAATCTGGAAAGAAGCTTTCTGAGAAACTGCTTAGTGTTCTGTTCATTCATCTCACAGAGTTACATCTGTTTTTCGTGGATCTCTTTGCTAGCCTTATTTCTGTGGAATATGAGAACAGATATTTCGGATCCCTTTGAAGACTATATGGCCAAAGGAAATATCCTGCGATAACAAAGACAAAGAAGCTTTCTGAGAAACTTCTTTGTGTTCTGTGAAATCATCTCACAGAGTTACAGCTTTCCCCTCAAGAAGCCCTTCGCTAAGACAGTTCTTGTGCAATTGGCAAAGTGATATTTGGAAGCCCATAGAGGGCTATGGTGAAAAAGGAAATATCCTCAGATGAAATCTGGAAAGAAGCTTTCTGAGAAACTGCTCTGTGATGTGTGACTTCCACTCACAGAGTTACATCTGTATTTCGTGGATCTCTTTGCTAGCCTCATTTCTGTGGAATCAGAGAACAGATATTTCGGATCCCTTTGAAGACTATAGGGCCAAAGGAAATATCCTCTGATAACAAAGAGAAAGAAGCTTTCTGAGAAACTTCTTTGTGTTCTGTGAAATCATCTCACAGAGTTACAGCTTTCCCCTCAAGAAGCCTTTCGCTAAGACAGTTCTGGTGGAATTGGCAAAGTGATATTTGGAAGCCCTTAGAGGGCTATGGTGAAAAAGGAAATATCCTCAGATGAAATCTGGAAAGAAGCTTTCTGAGAAACTGCTCTGTGATGTGTGACTTCCACTCACAGAGTTACATCTGTATTTCGTGGATCTCTTTGCTAGCCTTATTTCTGTGGAATCTGAGAACAGATATTTCGGATCCCTTTGAAGACTATTGGGCCAAAGGAAATATCCTCTGATAACAAAGTGAAAGAAGCTTTCTGAGAAACTTCTTTGTGTTCTGTGAAATCATCTCACAGAGTTACAGCTTTCCCCTCAAGAAGCCTTTCGCTAAGACAGTTCTTGTGGAATTGGCAAAGTGATATTTGGAAGCCCATAGAGAGCTATGGTGAAAAAGGAAATATCCTCAGATGAAATCTGTAAAGAAGCTTTCTGAGAAACTGCTTAGTGTTCTGTTCATTCATCTCACAGAGTTACATCTGTGTTTCGTGGATCTCTTTGCTAGCCTTATTTCTGTGGAATCTGAGTACAGATATTTCGGATCCCTTTGAAGACTATATGGCCAAAGGAAATATCCTCCGATAACAAAGAGAAAGAAGCTTTCTGAGAAACTTCTTTGTGTTCTGTGAAATCATCTCACAGAGTTACAGCTTTCCCCTCAAGAAGCCTTTCGCTAAGACAGTTCTTGTGGAATTGGCAAAGTGATATTTGGAAGCCCATAGAGGGCTATGGTGAAAAAGGAAATATCCTCAGATGAAATCTGGAAAGAAGCTTTCTGAGAAACTGCTCTGTGATGTGTGACTTCCACTCACAGAGTTACATCTGTATTTCGTGGATCTCTTTGCTAGCCTTATTTCTGTGGAATCTGAGAACAGATATTTGGGATCCCTTGAAGACTATAGGGCCAAAGGAAATATCCTCTGATAACAAAGAGAAAGAAACTTTCTGAGAAACTTCTTTGTGTTCTGTGAAATCATCTCACAGAGTTACAGCTTTCCCCTCAAGAAGCCTTTCGCTAAGACAGTTCTTGTGGAATTGGCAAAGTGATATTTGGAAGCCCATAGAGGGCTATGGTGAAAAAGGAAATATCCTCAGATGAAATCTGGAAAGAAGCTTTCTGAGAAACTGCTCTGTGATGTGTGACTTCCACTCACAGAGTTACATCTGTATTTCGTGGATCTCTTTGCTAGCCTTATTTCTGTGGAATCTGAGAACAGATATTTCGGATCCCTTGAAGACTATAGGGCCAAAGGAAATATCCTCTGATAACAAAGAGAAAGAAGCTTTCTGAGAAACTTCTTTGTGTTCTGTGAAATCATCTCACAGAGTTACAGCTTTCCCCTCAAGAAGCCTTTCGCGAAGACAGTTCTTGTGGAATTGGCAAAGTGATATTTGGAAGCCCATAGAGGGCTATGGTGAAAAAGGAAATATCCTCAGATGAAATCTGGAAAGAAGCTTTCTGAGAAACTGCTTAGTGTTCTGTTCATTCATCTCACAGAGTTACATCTGTTTTTCGTGGATCTCTTTGCTAGCCTTATTTCTGTGGAATATGAGAACAGATATTTCGGATCCCTTTGAAGACTATATGGCCAAAGGAAATATCCTGCGATAACAAAGACAAAGAAGCTTTCTGAGAAACTTCTTTGTGTTCTGTGAAATCATCTCACAGAGTTACAGCTTTCCCCTCAAGAAGCCTTTCGCTAAGACAGTTCTTGTGCAATTGGCAAAGTGATATTTGGAAGCCCATAGAGGGCTATGGTGAAAAAGGAAATATCCTCAGATGAAATCTGGAAAGAAGCTTTCTGAGAAACTGCTCTGTGATGTGTGACTTCCACTCACAGAGTTACATCTGTATTTCGTGGATCTCTTTGCTAGCCTTATTTCTGTGGAATCTGAGAACAGATATTTCGGATCCCTTTGAAGACTATAGGGCCAAAGGAAATATCCTCTGATAACAAAGAGAAAGAAGCTTTCTGAGAAACTTCTTTGTGTTCTGTGAAATCATCTCACAGAGTTACAGCTTTCCCCTCAAGAAGCCTTTCGCTAAGACAGTTCTGGTGGAATTGGCAAAGTGATATTTGGAAGCCCTTAGAGGGCTATGGTGAAAAAGGAAATATCCTCAGATGAAATCTGGAAAGAAGCTTTCTGAGAAACTGCTCTGTGATGTGTGACTTCCACTCACAGAGTTACATCTGTATTTCGTGGATCTCTTTGCTAGCCTTATTTCTGTGGAATCTGAGAACAGATATTTCGGATCCCTTTGAAGACTATTGGGCCAAAGGAAATATCCTCTGATAACAAAGAGAAAGAAGCTTTCTGAGAAACTTCTTTGTGTTCTGTGAAATCATCTCACAGAGTTACAGCTTTCCCCTCAAGAAGCCTTTCGCTAAGACAGTTCTTGTGGAATTGGCAAAGTGATATTTGGAAGCCCATAGAGGGCTATGGTGAAAAAGGAAATATCCTCAGATGAAATCTGGAAAGAAGCTTTCTGAGAAACTGCTTAGTGTTCTGTTCATTCATCTCACAGAGTTACATCTGTGTTTCGTGGATCTCTTTGCTAGCCTTATTTCTGTGGAATCTGAGTACAGATATTTCGGATCCCTTTGAAGACTATATGGCCAAAGGAAATATCCTCCGATAACAAAGAGAAAGAAGCTTTCTGAGAAACTTCTTTGTGTTCTGTGAAATCATCTCACAGAGTTACAGCTTTCCCCTCAAGAAGCCTTTCGCTAAGACAGTTCTTGTGGAATTGGCAAAGTGATATTTGGAAGCCCATAGAGGGCTATGGTGAAAAAGGAAATATCCTCAGATGAAATCTGGAAAGAAGCTTTCTGAGAAACTGCTCTGTGATGTGTGACTTCCACTCACAGAGTTACATCTGTATTTCGTGGATCTCTTTGCTAGCCTTATTTCTGTGGAATCTGAGAACAGATATTTCGGATCCCTTTGAAGACTATAGGGCCAAAGGAAATATCCTCTGATAACAAAGAGAAAGAAGCTTTCTGAGAAACTTCTTTGTGTTCTGTGAAATCATCTCACAGAGTTACAGCTTTCCCCTCAAGGAGCCTTTCGCTAAGACAGTTCTTGTGGAATTGGCAAAGTGATATTTGGAAGCCCATAGAGGGCTATGGTGAAAAAGGAAATATCCTCAGATGAAATCTGGAAAGAAGCTTTCTGAGAAACTGCTTAGTGTTCTGTTCATTCATCTCACAGAGTTACATCTGTGTTTCGTGGATCTCTTTGCTAGCCTTATTTCTGTGGAATCTGAGAACAGATATTTTGGATCCCTTTGAAGACTACAGGGCCAAAGGAAATATCCTCCGATAACAAAGAGAAAGAAGCTTTCTGAGAAACTTCTTTGTGTTCTGTGAAATCATCTCACAGAGTTACAGCTTTCCCCTCAAGAAGCCTTTCGCTAAGACAGTTCTTGTGGAATTGGCAAAGTGATATTTGGAAGCCCATAGGGGGCTATGGTGAAAAAGGAAATATCCTCAGATGAAATCTGGAAAGAAGCTTTCTGAGAAACTGCTTAGTGTTCTGTTCATTCATCTCACAGAGTTACATCTGTGTTTCGTGGATCTCTTTGCTAGCCTTATTTCTGTGGAATCTGAGAACAGATATTTCGGATCCCTTTCAAGACTATAGGGCCAAAGGAAATATCCTCCGATAACAAAGAGAAAGAAGCTTTCTGAGAAACTTCTTTGTGTTCTGTGAAATCATCTCACAGAGTTACAGCTTTCCCCTCAAGAAGCCTTTCGCTAAGACAGTTCTTGTGGAATTGGCAAAGTGATATTTGGAAGCCCATAGAGGGCTATGGTGAAAAAGGAAATATCCTCAGATGAAATCTGGAAAGAAGCTTTCTGAGAAACTGCTCTGTGATGTGTGACTTCCACTCAGAGAGTTACATCTGTATTTCGTGGATCTCTTTGCTAGCCTTATTTCTGTGGAATCTGAGAACAGATATTTCGGATCCCTTTGAAGACTATAGGGCCAAAGGAAATAACCTCTGATAACAAAGAGAAAGAAGCTTTCTGAGAAACTTCTTTGTGTTCTGTGAAATCATCTCACAGAGTTACAGCTTTCCCCTCAAGAAGCCTTTCGCTAAGACAGTTCTGGTGGAATTGGCAAAGTGATATTTGGAAGCCCTTAGAGGGCTATGGTGAAAAAGGAAATATCCTCAGATGAAATCTGGGAAGAAGCTTTCTGAGAAACTGCTTAGTGTTCTGTTCATTCATCTCACAGAGTTACATCTGTGTTTCGTGGATCTCTTTGCTAGCCTTATTTCTGTGGAATCTGAGAACAGATATTTTGGATCCCTTTGAAAACTATAGGGCCAAAGGAAATATCCTCCGATAACAAAGAGAAAGAAGCTTTCTGAGAAACTTCTTTGTGTTCTGTGAAATCATCTCACAGAGTTACAGCTTTCCCCTCAAGAAGCCTTTCGTAAGACAGTTCTTGTGGAATTGGCAAAGTGATATTTGGAAGCCCATAGAGGGCTATGGTGAAAAAGGAAATATCCTCAGATGAAATCTGGAAAGAAGCTTTCTGAGAAACTGCTTAGTGTTCTGTTCATTCATCTCACAGAGTTACATCTGTGTTTCGTGGATCTCTTTGCTAGCCTTATTTCTGTGGAATCTGAGAACAGATATTTCGGATCCCTTTCAAGACTATAGGGCCAAAGGAAATATCCTCCGATAACAAAGAGAAAGAAGCTTTCTGAGAAACTTCTTTGTGTTCTGTGAAATCATCTCACAGAGTTACAGCTTTCCCCTCAAGAAGCCTTTCGCTAAGACAGTTCTGGTGGAATTGGCAAAGTGATATTTGGAAGCCCATAGAGGGCTATGGTGAAAAAGGAAATATCCTCAGATGAAATCTGGAAAGAAGCTTTCTGAGAAACTGCTCTGTGATGTGTGACTTCCACTCACAGAGTTACATCTGTATTTCGTGGATCTCTTTGCTAGCCTTATTTCTGTGGAATCTGAGAACAGATATTTCGGATCCCTTTGAAGACTATAGGGCCAAAGGAAATAACCTCTGATAACAAAGAGAAAGAAGCTTTCTGAGAAACTTCTTTGTGTTCTGTGAAATCATCTCACAGAGTTACAGCTTTCCCCTCAAGAAGCCTTTCGCTAAGACAGTTCTGGTGGAATTGGCAAAGTGATATTTGGAAGCCCATAGAGGGCTATGGTGAAAAAGGAAATATCCTCAGATGAAATCTGGAAAGAAGCTTTCTGAGAAACTGCTCTGTGATGTGTGACTTCCACTCACAGAGTTACATCTGTATTTCGTGGATCTCTTTGCTAGCCTTATTTCTGTGGAATCTGAGAACAGATATTTCGGATCCCTTTGAAGAATATTGGGCCAAAAAATATCCTCTGATAACAAAGAGATAGAAGCTTTCTGGGAAACTTCTTTGTGTTCTGTGAAATCATCTCACAGAGTTACAGCTTTCCCCTCAAGAAGCCTTTCGCTAAGACAGTTATTGTGGAATTGGCAAAGTGATATTTGGAAGCCCATACAGGGCTATGGTGAAAAAGGAAATATCCTCAGATGAAATCTGGAAAGAAGCTTTCTGAGAAACTGCTTAGTGTTCTGTTCATTCATCTCACAGAGTTACATCTGTGTTTCGTGGATCTCTTTGCTAGCCTTATTTCTGTGGAATCTGAGAACAGATATTTCGGATCCCTTTGAAGACTATATGGCCAAAGGAAATATCCCCCGATAACAAAGAGAAAGAAGCTTTCTGAGAAACTTCTTTGTGTTCTGTGAAATCATCTCACAGAGTTACAGCTTTCCCCTCAAGAAGCCTTTCGCTAAGACAGTTCTGGTGGAATTGGCAAAGTGATATTTGGAAGCCCATAGAGGGCTATGGTGAAAAAGGAAATATCCTCAGATGAAATCTGGAAAGAAGCTTTCTGAGAAACTGCTCTGTGATGTGTGACTTCCACTCACAGAGTTACATCTGTATTTCGTGGATCTCTTTGCTAGCCTTATTTCTGTGGAATCTGAGAACAGATATTTCGGATCCCTTTGAAGACTATAGGGCCAAAGGAAATATCCTCTGATAACAAAGAGAAAGAAGCTTTCTGAGAAACTTCTTTGTGTTCTGTGTAATCATCTCACAGAGTTACAGCTTTCCCCTCAAGGAGCCTTTCGCTAAGACAGTTCTTGTGGAATTGGCAAAGTGATATTTGGAAGCCCATAGAGGGCTATGGTGAAAAAGGAACTATCCTCAGATGAAATCTGGAAAGAAGCTTTCTGAGAAACTGCTTAGTGTTCTGTTCATTCATCTCACAGAGTTACATCTGTGTTTCGTGCATCTCTTTGCTAGCCTTATTTCTGTGGAATCTGAGAACAGATATTTCGGATCCCTTTGAAGACTATAGGGCCAAAGGAAATATCCTCCGATAACAAAGAGAAAGAAGCTTTCTGAGAAACTTCTTTGTGTTCTGTGAAATCATCTCACAGAGTTACAGCTTTCCCCTCAAGAAGCCTTTCGCTAAGACAGTTCTTGTGGAATTGGCAAAGTGATATTTGGAAGCCCATAGAGGGCTATGGTGAAAAAGGAAATATCCTCAGATGAAATCTGGAAAGAAGCTTTCTGAGAAACTGCTTAGTGTTCTGTTCATTCATCTCACAGAGTTACATCTGTATTTCGTGGATCTCTTTGGTAGCCTTATTTCTGTGGAATCTGAGAACAGATATTTCGGATCCCTTTGAAGACTATAGGGCCAAAGGAAATATCCTGCGATAACAAAGACAAAGAAGCTTTCTGAGAAACTTCTTTGTGTTCTGTGAAATCATCTCACAGAGTTACAGCTTTCCCCTCAAGAAGCCTTTCGCTAAGACAGTTCTTGTGGAATTGGCAAAGTGATATTTGGAAGCCCATAGAGGGCTATGGTGAAAAAGGAAATATCCTCAGATGAAATCTGGAAAGAAGCTTTCTGAGAAACTGCTTAGTGTTCTGTTCATTCATCTCACAGAGTTACATCTGTGTTTCGTGGATCTCTTTGCTAGCCTTATTTCTGTGGAATCTGAGAACAGATATTTCGGATCCCTTTCAAGACTATTGGGCCAAAGGAAATATCCTCCGATAACAAAGAGAAAGAAGCTTTCTGAGAAACTTCTTTGTGTTCTGTGAAATCATCTCACAGAGTTACAGCTTTCCCCTCAAGAAGCCTTTCGCTAAGACAGTTCTGGTGGAATTGGCAAAGTGATATTTGGAAGCCCATAGAGGGCTATGGTGAAAAAGGAAATATCCTCAGATGAAATCTGGAAAGAAGCTTTCTGAGAAACTGCTCTGTGATGTGTGACTTCCACTCACAGAGTTACATCTGTATTTCGTGGATCTCTTTGCTAGCCTTATTTCTGTGGAATCTGAGAACAGATATTTCGGATCCCTTTGAAGACTATAGGGCCAAAGGAAATATCCTCTGATAACAAAGAGAAAGAAGCCTTCTGAGAAACTTGTTTGTGTTCTGTGAAATCATCTCACAGAGTTACAGCTTTCCCCTCAAGAAGCCTTTCGCTAAGACAGTTCTTGTGGAATTGGCAAAGTGATGTTTGGAAGCCCGTAGAGGGCTATGGTGAAAAAGGAAATATCCTCAGATGAAATCTGGAAAGAAGCTTTCTGAGAAACTGCTTAGTGTTCTGTTCATTCATCTCACAGAGTTACATCTGTGTTTCGTGGATCTCTTTGCTAGCCTTATTTCTGTGGAATCTGAGAACAGATATTTCGGATCCCTTTGAAGACTATAGGGCCAAAGGAAATATCCTCCGATAATAAAGAGAAAGAAGCTTTCTGAGAAACTTCTTTGTGTTCTGTGAAATCATCTCACAGAGTTACAGCTTTCCCCTCAAGAAGCCTTTCGCTAAGACAGTTCTTGGGAATTGGCAAAGTGATATTTGGAAGCCCATAGAGGGCTATGGCGAAAAAGGAAATATCCTCAGATGAAATCTGGAAAGAAGCTTTCTGAGAAACTGCTCTGTGATGTGTGACTTCCACTCACAGAGTTACATCTGTATTTCGTGGATCTCTTTGCTAGCCTTATTTCTGTGGAATCTGAGAACAGATATTTCGGATCCCTTTGAAGAATATTGGGCCAAAAAATATCCTCTGATAACAAAGAGAAAGAAGCTTTCTGGGAAACTTCTTTGTGTTCTGTGAAATCATCTCACAGAGTTACAGCTTTCCCCTCAAGAAGCCTTTCGCTAAGACAGTTATTGTGGAATTGGCAAAGTGATATTTGGAAGCCCATACAGGGCTATGGTGAAAAAGGAAATATCCTCAGATGAAATCTGGAAAGAAGCTTTCTGAGAAACTGCTTAGTGTTCTGTTCATTCATCTCACAGAGTTACATCTGTGTTTCGTGGATCTCTTTGCTAGCCTTATTTCTGTGGAATCTGAGAACAGATATTTCGGATCCCTTTGAAGACTATATGGCCAAAGGAAATATCCTCCGATAACAAAGAGAAAGAAGCTTTCTGAGAAACTTCTTTGTGTTCTGTGAAATCATCTCACAGAGTTACAGCTTTCCCCTCAAGAAGCCTTTCGCTAAGACAGTTCTGGTGGAATTGGCAAAGTGATATTTGGAAGCCCATAGAGGGCTATGGTGAAAAAGGAAATATCCTCAGATGAAATCTGGAAAGAAGCTTTCTGAGAAACTGCTCTGTGATGTGTGACTTCCACTCACAGAGTTACATCTGTATTTCGTGGATCTCTTTGCTAGCCTTATTTCTGTGGAATCTGAGAACAGATATTTCGGATCCCTTTGAAGACTATAGGGCCAAAGGAAATAACCTCTGATAACAAAGAGAAAGAAGCTTTCTGAGAAACTTCTTTGTGTTCTGTGAAATCATCTCACAGAGTTACAGCTTTCCCCTCAAGAAGCCTTTCGCTAAGACAGTTCTGGTGGAATTGGCAAAGTGATATTTGGAAGCCCATAGAGGGCTATGGTGAAAAAGGAAATATCCTCAGATGAAATCTGGAAAGAAGCTTTCTGAGAAACTGCTCTGTGATGTGTGACTTCCACTCACAGAGTTACATCTGTATTTCGTGGATCTCTTTGCTAGCCTTATTTCTGTGGAATCTGAGAACAGATATTTCGGATCCCTTTGAAGAATATTGGGCCAAAAAATATCCTCTGATAACAAAGAGAAAGAAGCTTTCTGGGAAACTTCTTTGTGTTCTGTGAAATCATCTCACAGAGTTACAGCTTTCCCCTCAAGAAGCCTTTCGCTAAGACAGTTATTGTGGAATTGGCAAAGTGATATTTGGAAGCCCATACAGGGCTATGGTGAAAAAGGAAATATCCTCAGATGAAATCTGGAAAGAAGCTTTCTGAGAAACTGCTTAGTGTTCTGTTCATTCATCTCACAGAGTTACATCTGTGTTTCGTGGATCTCTTTGCTAGCCTTATTTCTGTGGAATCTGAGAACAGATATTTCGGATCCCTTTGAAGACTATATGGCCAAAGGAAATATCCTCCGATAACAAAGAGAAAGAAGCTTTCTGAGAAACTTCTTTGTGTTCTGTGAAATCATCTCACAGAGTTACAGCTTTCCCCTCAAGAAGCCTTTCGCTAAGACAGTTCTTGTGGAATTGGCAAAGTGATATTTGGAAGCCCATAGAGGGCTATGGTGAAAAAGGAAATATCCTCAGATGAAATCTGGAAAGAAGCTTTCTGAGAAACTGCTCTGTGATGTGTGACTTCCACTCACAGAGTTACATCTGTATTTCGTGGATCTCTTTGCTAGCCTTATTTCTGTGGAATCTGAGAACAGATATTTCGGATCCCTTTGAAGACTATAGGGCCAAAGGAAATATCCTCTGATAACAAAGAGAAAGAAGCTTTCTGAGAAACTTCTTTGTGTTCTGTGAAATCATCTCACAGAGTTACAGCTTTCCCCTCAAGGAGCCTTTCGCTAAGACAGTTCTTGTGGAATTGGCAAAGTGATATTTGGAAGCCCATAGAGGGCTATGGTGAAAAAGGAACTATCCTCAGATGAAATCTGGAAAGAAGCTTTCTGAGAAACTGCTTAGTGTTCTGTTCATTCATCTCACAGAGTTACATCTGTGTTTCGTGCATCTCTTTGCTAGCCTTATTTCTGTGGAATCTGAGAACAGATATTTCGGATCCCTTTGAAGACTATAGGGCCAAAGGAAATATCCTCCGATAACAAAGAGAAAGAAGCTTTCTGAGAAACTTCTTTGTGTTCTGTGAAATCATCTCACAGAGTTACAGCTTTCCCCTCAAGAAGCCTTTCGCTAAGACAGTTCTTGTGGAATTGGCAAAGTGATATTTGGAAGCCCATAGAGGGCTATGGTGAAAAAGGAAATATCCTCAGATGAAATCTGGAAAGAAGCTTTCTGAGAAACTGCTTAGTGTTCTGTTCATTCATCTCACAGAGTTACATCTGTATTTCGTGGATCTCTTTGGTAGCCTTATTTCTGTGGAATCTGAGAACAGATATTTCGGATCCCTTTGAAGACTAAAGGGCCAAAGGAAATATCCTGCGATAACAAAGACAAAGAAGCTTTCTGAGAAACTTCTTTGTGTTCTGTGAAATCATCTCACAGAGTTACAGCTTTCCCCTCAAGAAGCCTTTCGCTAAGACAGTTCTTGTGGAATTGGCAAAGTGATATTTGGAAGCCCATAGAGGGCTATGGTGAAAAAGGAAATATCCTCAGATGAAATCTGGAAAGAAGCTTTCTGAGAAACTGCTTAGTGTTCTGTTCATTCATCTCACAGAGTTACATCTGTGTTTCGTGGATCTCTTTGCTAGCCTTATTTCTGTGGAATCTGAGAACAGATATTTCGGATCCCTTTCAAGACTATTGGGCCAAAGGAAATATCCTCCGATAACAAAGAGAAAGAAGCTTTCTGAGAAACTTCTTTGTGTTCTGTGAAATCATCTCACAGAGTTACAGCTTTCCCCTCAAGAAGCCTTTCGCTAAGACAGTTCTGGTGGAATTGGCAAAGTGATATTTGGAAGCCCATAGAGGGCTATGGTGAAAAAGGAAATATCCTCAGATGAAATCTGGAAAGAAGCTTTCTGAGAAACTGCTCTGTGATGTGTGACTTCCACTCACAGAGTTACATCTGTATTTCGTGGATCTCTTTGCTAGCCTTATTTCTGTGGAATCTGAGAACAGATATTTCGGATCCCTTTGAAGACTATAGGGCCAAAGGAAATATCCTCTTATAACAAAGAGAAAGAAGCCTTCTGAGAAACTTCTTTGTGTTCTGTGAAATCATCTCACAGAGTTACAGCTTTCCCCTCAAGAAGCCTTTCGCTAAGACAGTTCTTGTGGAATTGGCAAAGTGATGTTTGGAAGCCCGTAGAGGGCTATGGTGAAAAAGGAAATATCCTCAGATGAAATCTGGAAAGAAGCTTTCTGAGAAACTGCTTAGTGTTCTGTTCATTCATCTCACAGAGTTACATCTGTGTTTCGTGGATCTCTTTGCTAGCCTTATTTCTGTGGAATCTGAGAACAGATATTTCGGATCCCTTTGAAGACTATAGGGCCAAAGGAAATATCCTCCGATAATAAAGAGAAAGAAGCTGTCTGAGAAACTTCTTTGTGTTCTGTGAAATCATCTCACAGAGTTACAGCTTTCCCCTCAAGAAGCCTTTCGCTAAGACAGTTCTTGGGAATTGGCAAAGTGATATTTGGAAGCCCATAGAGGGCTATGGCGAAAAAGGAAATATCCTCAGATGAAATCTGGAAAGAAGCTTTCTGAGAAACTGCTCTGTGATGTGTGACTTCCACTCACAGAGTTACATCTGTATTTCGTGGATCTCTTTGCTAGCCTTATTTCTGTGGAATCTGAGAACAGATATTTCGGATCCCTTTGAAGAATATTGGGCCAAAAAATATCCTCTGATAACAAAGAGAAAGAAGCTTTCTGGGAAACTTCTTTGTGTTCTGTGAAATCATCTCACAGAGTTACAGCTTTCCCCTCAAGAAGCCTTTCGCTAAGACAGTTATTGTGGAATTGGCAAAGTGATATTTGGAAGCCCATACAGGGCTATGGTGAAAAAGGAAATATCCTCAGATGAAATCTGGAAAGAAGCTTTCTGAGAAACTGCTTAGTGTTCTGTTCGTTCATCTCACAGAGTTACATCTGTGTTTCGTGGATCTCTTTGCTAGCCTTATTTCTGTGGAATCTGAGAACAGATATTTCGGATCCCTTTGAAGACTATATGGCCAAAGGAAATATCCTCCGATAACAAAGAGAAAGAAGCTTTCTGAGAAACTTCTTTGTGTTCTGTGAAATCATCTCACAGAGTTACAGCTTTCCCCTCAAGAAGCCTTTCGCTAAGACAGTTCTGGTGGAATTGGCAAAGTGATATTTGGAAGCCCATAGAGGGCTATGGTGAAAAAGGAAATATCCTCAGATGAAATCTGGAAAGAAGCTTTCTGAGAAACTGCTCTGTGATGTGTGACTTCCACTCACAGAGTTACATCTGTATTTCGTGGATCTCTTTGCTAGCCTTATTTCTGTGGAATCTGAGAACAGATATTTCGGATCCCTTTGAAGACTATAGGGCCAAAGGAAATATCCTCTGATAACAAAGAGAAAGAAGCTTTCTGAGAAACTTCTTTGTGTTCTGTGAAATCATCTCACAGAGTTACAGCTTTCCCCTCAAGGAGCCTTTCGCTAAGACAGTTCTTGTGGAATTGGCAAAGTGATATTTGGAAGCCCATAGAGGGCTATGGTGAAAAAGGAACTATCCTCAGATGAAATCTGGAAAGAAGCTTTCTGAGAAACTGCTTAGTGTTCTGTTCATTCATCTCACAGAGTTACATCTGTGTTTCGTGCATCTCTTTGCTAGCCTTATTTCTGTGGAATCTGAGAACAGATATTTCGGATCCCTTTGAAGACTATAGGGCCAAAGGAAATATCCTCCGATAACAAAGAGAAAGAAGCTTTCTGAGAAACTTCTTTGTGTTCTGTGAAATCATCTCACAGAGTTACAGCTTTCCCCTCAAGAAGCCTTTCGCTAAGACAGTTCTTGTGGAATTGGCAAAGTGATATTTGGAAGCCCATAGAGGGCTATGGTGAAAAAGGAAATATCCTCAGATGAAATCTGGAAAGAAGCTTTCTGAGAAACTGCTTAGTGTTCTGTTCATTCATCTCACAGAGTTACATCTGTATTTCGTGGATCTCTTTGCTAGCCTTATTTCTGTGGAATCTGAGAACAGATATTTCGGATCCCTTTGAAGACTATAGGGCCAAAGGAAATATCCTGCGATAACAAAGACAAAGAAGCTTTCTGAGAAACTTCTTTGTGTTCTGTGAAATCATCTCACAGAGTTACAGCTTTCCCCTCAAGAAGCCTTTCGCTAAGACAGTTCTTGTGGAATTGGCAAAGTGATATTTGGAAGCCCATAGAGGGCTATGGTGAAAAAGGAAATATCCTCAGATGAAATCTGGAAAGAAGCTTTCTGAGAAACTGCTTAGTGTTCTGTTCATTCATCTCACAGAGTTACATCTGTGTTTCGTGGATCTCTTTGCTAGCCTTATTTCTGTGGAATCTGAGAACAGATATTTCGGATCCCTTTCAAGACTATTGGGCCAAAGGAAATATCCTCCGATAACAAAGAGAAAGAAGCTTTCTGAGAAACTTCTTTGTGTTCTGTGAAATCATCTCACAGAGTTACAGCTTTCCCCTCAAGAAGCCTTTCGCTAAGACAGTTCTGGTGGAATTGGCAAAGTGATATTTGGAAGCCCATAGAGGGCTATGGTGAAAAAGGAAATATCCTCAGATGAAATCTGGAAAGAAGCTTTCTGAGAAACTGCTCTGTGATGTGTGACTTCCACTCACAGAGTTACATCTGTATTTCGTGGATCTCTTTGCTAGCCTTATTTCTGTGGAATCTGAGAACAGATATTTCGGATCCCTTTGAAGACTATAGGGCCAAAGGAAATATCCTCTTATAACAAAGAGAAAGAAGCCTTCTGAGAAACTTCTTTGTGTTCTGTGAAATCATCTCACAGAGTTACAGCTTTCCCCTCAAGAAGCCTTTCGCTAAGACAGTTCTTGTGGAATTGGCAAAGTGATGTTTGGAAGCCCGTAGAGGGCTATGGTGAAAAAGGAAATATCCTCAGATGAAATCTGGAAAGAAGCTTTCTGAGAAACTGCTTAGTGTTCTGTTCATTCATCTCACAGAGTTACATCTGTGTTTCGTGGATCTCTTTGCTAGCCTTATTTCTGTGGAATCTGAGAACAGATATTTCGGATCCCTTTGAAGACTATAGGGCCAAAGGAAATATCCTCCGATAATAAAGAGAAAGAAGCTTTCTGAGAAACTTCTTTGTGTTCTGTGAAATCATCTCACAGAGTTACAGCTTTCCCCTCAAGAAGCCTTTCGCTAAGACAGTTCTTGGGAATTGGCAAAGTGATATTTGGAAGCCCATAGAGGGCTATGGCGAAAAAGGAAATATCCTCAGATGAAATCTGGAAAGAAGCTTTCTGAGAAACTGCTCTGTGATGTGTGACTTCCACTCACAGAGTTACATCTGTATTTCGTGGATCTCTTTGCTAGCCTTATTTCTGTGGAATCTGAGAACAGATATTTCGGATCCCTTTGAAGAATATTGGGCCAAAAAATATCCTCTGATAACAAAGAGAAAGAAGCTTTCTGGGAAACTTCTTTGTGTTCTGTGAAATCATCTCACAGAGTTACAGCTTTCCCCTCAAGAAGCCTTTCGCTAAGACAGTTATTGTGGAATTGGCAAAGTGATATTTGGAAGCCCATACAGGGCTATGGTGAAAAAGGAAATATCCTCAGATGAAATCTGGAAAGAAGCTTTCTGAGAAACTGCTTAGTGTTCTGTTCATTCATCTCACAGAGTTACATCTGTGTTTCGTGGATCTCTTTGCTAGCCTTATTTCTGTGGAATCTGAGAACAGATATTTCGGATCCCTTTGAAGACTATATGGCCAAAGGAAATATCCTCCGATAACAAAGAGAAAGAAGCTTTCTGAGAAACTTCTTTGTGTTCTGTGAAATCATCTCACAGAGTTACAGCTTTCCCCTCAAGAAGCCTTTCGCTAAGACAGTTCTGGTGGAATTGGCAAAGTGATATTTGGAAGCCCATAGAGGGCTATGGTGAAAAAGGAAATATCCTCAGATGAAATCTGGAAAGAAGCTTTCTGAGAAACTGCTCTGTGATGTGTGACTTCCACTCACAGAGTTACATCTGTATTTCGTGGATCTCTTTGCTAGCCTTATTTCTGTGGAATCTGAGAACAGATATTTCGGATCCCTTTGAAGACTATAGGGCCAAAGGAAATATCCTCTGATAACAAAGAGAAAGAAGCTTTCTGAGAAACTTCTTTGTGTTCTGTGAAATCATCTCACAGAGTTACAGCTTTCCCCTCAAGGAGCCTTTCGCTAAGACAGTTCTTGTGGAATTGGCAAAGTGATATTTGGAAGCCCATAGAGGGCTATGGTGAAAAAGGAACTATCCTCAGATGAAATCTGGAAAGAAGCTTTCTGAGAAACTGCTTAGTGTTCTGTTCATTCATCTCACAGAGTTACATCTGTGTTTCGTGCATCTCTTTGCTAGCCTTATTTCTGTGGAATCTGAGAACAGATATTTCGGATCCCTTTGAAGACTATAGGGCCAAAGGAAATATCCTCCGATAACAAAGAGAAAGAAGCTTTCTGAGAAACTTCTTTGTGTTCTGTGAAATCATCTCACAGAGTTACAGCTTTCCCCTCAAGAAGCCTTTCGCTAAGACAGTTCTTGTGGAATTGGCAAAGTGATATTTGGAAGCCCATAGAGGGCTATGGTGAAAAAGGAAATATCCTCAGATGAAATCTGGAAAGAAGCTTTCTGAGAAACTGCTTAGTGTTCTGTTCATTCATCTCACAGAGTTACATCTGTATTTCGTGGATCTCTTTGCTAGCCTTATTTCTGTGGAATCTGAGAACAGATATTTCGGATCCCTTTGAAGACTATAGGGCCAAAGGAAATATCCTGCGATAACAAAGACAAAGAAGCTTTCTGAGAAACTTCTTTGTGTTCTGTGAAATCATCTCACAGAGTTACAGCTTTCCCCTCAAGAAGCCTTTCGCTAAGACAGTTCTTGTGGAATTGGCAAAGTGATATTTGGAAGCCCATAGAGGGCTATGGTGAAAAAGGAAATATCCTCAGATGAAATCTGGAAAGAAGCTTTCTGAGAAACTGCTTAGTGTTCTGTTCATTCATCTCACAGAGTTACATCTGTGTTTCGTGGATCTCTTTGCTAGCCTTATTTCTGTGGAATCTGAGAACAGATATTTCGGATCCCTTTCAAGACTATTGGGCCAAAGGAAATATCCTCCGATAACAAAGAGAAAGAAGCTTTCTGAGAAACTTCTTTGTGTTCTGTGAAATCATCTCACAGAGTTACAGCTTTCCCCTCAAGAAGCCTTTCGCTAAGACAGTTCTGGTGGAATTGGCAAAGTGATATTTGGAAGCCCATAGAGGGCTATGGTGAAAAAGGAAATATCCTCAGATGAAATCTGGAAAGAAGCTTTCTGAGAAACTGCTCTGTGATGTGTGACTTCCACTCACAGAGTTACATCTGTATTTCGTGGATCTCTTTGCTAGCCTTATTTCTGTGGAATCTGAGAACAGATATTTCGGATCCCTTTGAAGACTATAGGGCCAAAGGAAATATCCTCTGATAACAAAGAGAAAGAAGCCTTCTGAGAAACTTCTTTGTGTTCTGTGAAATCATCTCACAGAGTTACAGCTTTCCCCTCAAGAAGCCTTTCGCTAAGACAGTTCTTGTGGAATTGGCAAAGTGATGTTTGGAAGCCCGTAGAGGGCTATGGTGAAAAAGGAAATATCCTCAGATGAAATCTGGAAAGAAGCTTTCTGAGAAACTGCTTAGTGTTCTGTTCATTCATCTCACAGAGTTACATCTGTGTTTCGTGGATCTCTTTGCTAGCCTTATTTCTGTGGAATCTGAGAACAGATATTTCGGATCCCTTTGAAGACTATAGGGCCAAAGGAAATATCCTCCGATAATAAAGAGAAAGAAGCTTTCTGAGAAACTTCTTTGTGTTCTGTGAAATCATCTCACAGAGTTACAGCTTTCCCCTCAAGAAGCCTTTCGCTAAGACAGTTCTTGTGGAATTGGCAAAGTGATATTTGGAAGCCCATAGAGGGCTATGGTGAAAAAGGAAATATCCTCAGATGAAATCTGGAAAGAAGCTTTCTGAGAAACTGCTTAGTGTTCTGTTCATTCATCTCACAGAGTTACATCTGTATTTCGTGGATCTCTTTGCTAGCCTTCTTTCTGTGGAATATGAGAACAGATATTTCGGATCCCTTTGAAGACTATAGGGCCAAAGGAAATATCCTGCGATAACAAAGACAAAGAAGATTTCTGAGAAACTTCTTTGTGTTCTGTGAAATCATCTCACAGAGTTACAGCTTTCCCCTCAAGAAGCCTTTCGCTAAGACAGTTCTTGTGGAATTGGCAAAGTGATATTTGGAAGCCCATAGAGGGCTATGGTGAAAAAGGAAATATCCTCTGATGAAATCTGGAAAGAAGCTTTCTGAGAAACTGCTTAGTGTTCTGTTCATTCATCTCACAGAGTTACATCTGTGTTTCGTGGATCTCTTTGCTAGCCTTATTTCTGTGGAATCTGAGAACAGATATTTCGGATCCCTTTGAAGACTATATGGCCAAAGGAAATATCCTCCGATAAGAAAGAGAAAGAAGCTTTCTGAGAAACTTCTTTGTGTTCTGTGAAATCATCTCACAGAGTTACAGCTTTCCCCTCAAGAAGCCTTTCGCTAAGACAGTTCTTGTGGAATTGGCAAAGTGATATTTGGAAGCCCATGGAGGGCTATGGTGAAAAAGGAAATATCCTCAGATGAAATCTGGAAAGAAGCTTTCTGAGAAACTGCTTAGTGATCTGTTCATTCATCTCACAGAGTTACATCTGTGTTTCGTGGATCTCTTTGCTAGCCTTATTTCTGTGGAATCTGAGAACAGATATTTCGGATCCCTTTGAAGACTATAGGGCAAAGGAAATATCCTCCGATAACAAAGAGAAAGAAGCTTTCTGAGAAACTTCTTTGTGTTCTGTGAAATCATCTCACAGAGTTACAGCTTTCCCCTCAAGAAGCCTTTCGCTAAGACAGTTCTGGTGGAATTGGCAAAGTGATATTTGGAAGCCCATAGAGGGCTATGGTGAAAAAGGAAATATCCTCAGATGAAATCTGGAAAGAAGCTTTCTGAGAAACTGCTCTGTGATGTGTGACTTCCACTCACAGAGTTACATCTGTATTTCGTGGATCTCTTTGCTAGCCTTATTTCTGTGGAATCTGAGAACAGATATTTCGGATCCCTTTGAAGACTATAGGGCCAAAGGAAATATCCTCTGATAACAAAGAGAAAGAAGCTTTCTGAGAAACTTCTTTGTGTTCTGTGAAATCATCTCATAGAGTTACAGCTTTCCCCTCAAGGAGCCTTTCGCTAAGACAGTTCTTGTGGAATTGGCAAAGTGATATTTGGAAGCCCATAGAGGGATATGGTGAAAAAGGAAATATCCTCAGATGAAATCTGGAAAGAAGCTTTCTGAGAAACTGCTTAGTGTTCTGTTCATTCATCTCACAGAGTTACATCTGTGTTTCGTGGATCTCTTTGCTAGCCTTATTTCTGTGGAATCTGAGAACAGATATTTCGGATCCCTTTGAAGACTATAGGGCCAAAGGAAATATCCTCTGATAACAAAGAGAAAGAAGCCTTCTGAGAAACTTCTTTGTGTTCTGTGAAATCATCTCACAGAGTTACAGCTTTCCCCTCAAGGAGCCTTTCGCTAAGACAGTTCTTGTGGAATTGGCAAAGTGATATTTGGAAGCCCATAGAGGGCTATGGTGAAAAAGGAAATATCCTCAGATGAAATCTGGAAAGAAGCTTTTTGAGAAACTGCTCTGTGATGTGTGACTTCCAATCACAGAGTTTTACCTGTATTTCGTGTATCTCTTTGCTAGCCTTATTTCTGTATAATCTGAGAACAGATATTTCCGATATCTTTGAAGACTATAGGGCCAAAGGAAATATCCTCTGATAACAAAGAGAAAGAAGCTTTCTGAGAAACTGCTTAGTGTTCTGTTCATTCATCTCACAGAGTTACATCTGTGTTTCGTGGATCTCTTTGCTTGCCTTATTTCTGTGGAATCTGAGAACAGATATTTCGGATCCCTTTGAAGACTATAGGGCCAAAGGAAATATCCTGCGATAACAAAGACAAAGAAGCTTTCTGAGAAACTTCTTTGTGTTCTGTGAAATCATCTCACAGAGTTACAGCTTTCCCCTCAAGAAGCCTTTCGCTAAGACAGTTCTTGTGGAATTGGTAAAGTGATATTTGGAAGCCCATAGAGGGCTATGGTGAAAAAGGAAATATCCTCAGATGAAATCTGGAAAGAAGCTTTCTGAGAAACTGCTTAGTGTTCTGTTCATTCATCTCACAGAGTTACATCTGTGTTTCGTGGATCTCTTTGCTAGCCTTATTTCTGTGGAATCTGAGAACAGATATTTCGGATCCCTTTGAAGACTATATGGCCAAAGGAAATATCCTCCGATAACAAAGAGAAAGAAACTTTCTGAGAAACTTCTTTGTGTTCTGTGAAATCATCTCACAGAGTTACAGCTTTCCCCTCAAGAAGCCTTTCGCTAAGACAGTTCTTGTGGAATTGGCAAAGTGATATTTGGAAGCCCATGGAGGGCTATGGTGAAAAAGGAAATATCCTCAGATGAAATCTGGAAAGAAGCTTTCTGAAAAACTGCTCTGTGATGTGTGACTTCCACTCACAGAGTTACATCTGTATTTCGTGGATCTCTTTGCTAGCCTTATTTCTGTGGAATCTGAGAACAGATATTTCGGATCCCATTGAAGACTATATGGCCAAAGGAAATATCCTCCGATAACAAAGAGAAAGAAGCTTTCTGAGAAACTTCTTTGTGTTCTGTGAAATCATGTCACAGAGTTACAGGTTTCCCCTCAAGAAGCCTTTCGCTAAGACAGTTCTTGTGGAATTGGCAAAGTGATATTTGGAAGCCCTTAGAGGGCTATGGTGAAAAAGGAAATATCCTCAGATGAAATCTGGAAAGAAGCTTTCTGAGAAACTGCTCTGTGATGTGTGACTTCCACTCACAGAGTTACATCTGTATTTCGTGGATCTCTTTGCTAGCCTTATTTCTGTGGAATCTGAGAACAGATATTTCGGATCCCTTTGAAGACTATTGGGCCAAAGGAAATATCCTCTGATAACAAAGAGAAAGAAGCTTTCTGAGAAACTTCTTTGTGTTCTGTGAAATCATCTCACAGAGTTACAGCTTTCCCCTCAAGAAGCCTTTCGCTAAGACAGTTCTTGTGGAATTGGCAAAGTGATATTTGGAAGCCCATAGAGGGCTATGGTGAAAAAGGAAATATCCTCAGATGAAATCTGGAAAGAAGCTTTCTGAGAAACTGCTCTGTGATGTGTGACTTCCAATCACAGAGTTTTACCTGTATTTCGTGTATCTCTTTGCTAGCCTTATTTCTGTATAATCTGAGAACAGATATTTCCGATATCTTTGAAGACTATAGGGCCAAAGGAAATATCATCCGATAACAAAGAGAAAGAAGCTTTCTGAGAAACTTCTTTGTGTTCTGTGAAATCATCTCACAGAGTTACAACTTTCCCCTCAAGAAGCCTTTCGATAAGACAGTTCTTGTGGAATTGGCAAAGTGATATTTGGAAGCCCATAGAGGGCTATGGTGAAAAAGGAAATATCCTCAGATGAAATCTGGAAAGAAGCTTTCTGAGAAACTGCTCTGTGATGTGTGACTTCCACTCACAAAGTTACATCTGTATTTCGTGGATCTCTTTGCTAGCCTTATTTCTGTGGAATCTGAGAACAGATATTTCGGATCCCTTTGAAGACTATAGGGCCAAAGGAAATATCCTCTGATAACAAAGAGAAAGAAGCTTTCTGAGAAACTTCTTTGTGTTCTGTGAAATCATCTCACAGAGTTACAGCTTTCCCCTCAAGAAGCCTTTCGCTAAGACAGTTCTTGTGGAATTGGCAAAGTGATATTTGGAAGCCCATAGAGGGCTATGGTGAAAAAGGAAATATCCTCAGATGAAATCTGGAAAGAAGCTTTCTGAGAAACTGCTCTGTGATGTGTGACTTCCACTCACAGAGTTACATCTGTATTTCGTGGATCTCTTTGCTAGCCTTATTTCTGTGGAATCTGATAACAGATATTTCGGATCCTTTTGAAGACTACAGGGCCAAAGGAAATATCCTCCGATAAGAAAGAGAAAGAAGCTTTCTGAGAAACTTCTTTGTGTTCTGTGAAATCATCTCACAGAGTTACAGCTTTCCCCTCAAGAAGCCTTTCGCTAAGACAGTTCTTGTGGAATTGGCAAAGTGATATTTGGATGCCCATAGAGGGCTATGGTGAAAAAGGAAATATCCTCAGATGAAATCTGGAAAGAAGCTTTCTGAGAAACTGCTTAGTGTTCTGTTCATTCATCTCACAGAGTTACATCTGTGTTTCGTGGATCTCTTTGCTAGCCTTATTTCTGTGGAATCTGACAACAGATATTTCGGATCCCTTTGAAGACTATATCCAAAGGAAATATCATCCGATAACAAAGAGAAAGAAGCTTTCTGAGAAACTTCTTTGAGTTCTGTGAAATCATCTCACAGAGTTACAGCTTTCCCCTCAAGAAGCCTTTCGCTAAGACAGTTCTTGTGGAATTGGCAAAGTGATATTTGGAAGCCCATAGAGGGCTATGGTGAAAAAGGAAATATCCTCAGATGAAATCTGGAAAGAAGCTTTTTGAGAAACTGCTCTGTGATGTGTGACTTCCAATCACAGAGTTTTACCTGTATTTCGTGTATCTCTTTGCTAGCCTTATTTTTGTATAATCTGAGAACAGATATTTCGGATATCGTTGAAGACTATAGGGCCAAAGGAAATATCCGATAACAAAGAGAAAGAAGCTTTCTGAGAAACTTCTTTGTGTTCTTTGAAATCATCTCACAGAGTTACAGCTTTCCCCTCAAGAAGCCTTTCACTAAGACAGTTCTTGTGGAATTGGCAAAGTGATATTTGGAAGCCCTTAGAGGGCTATGGTGAAAAAGGAAATATCCTCAGATGAAATCTGGAAAGAAGCTTTCTGAGAAACTGCTTAGTGTTCTGTTCATTCATCTCACAGAGTTACATCTGTATTTCGTAGATCTCTTTGCTAGCCTTATTTCTGTGGAATCTGAGAACAGGTATTTCGGATCCCTTTGAAGACTATAGGGCCAAAGGAAATATCCTGCGATAACAAAGACACAGAAGGTTTTTGAGAAACTTCTTTGTGTTCTGTGAAATCATCTCACAGAGTTACAGCTTTCCCCTCAAGAAGCCTTTCGCTAAGACAGTTCTTGTGGAATTGGCAAAGTGATATTTGGAAGCCCATAGAGGGCTATGGTGAAAAAGGAAATATCCTCAGATGAAATCTGGAAAGAAGCTTTCTGAGAAACTGCTTAGTGTTCTGTTCATTCATCTCACAGAGTTACATCTGTGTTTCGTGGATCTCTTTGCTAGCCTTATTTCTGTGGAATCTGAGAGAGATATTTCGGATCCCTTTGAAGACTATATGGCCAAAGGAAATATCATCCGATAACAAAGAGAAAGAAGCTTTCTGAGAAACTTCTTTGTGTTCTGTGAAATCATCTTATAGATTTACAGCTTTCCCCTCAAAAAGCCTTTCGCTAAGACAGTTCTTGTGGAATTGGCAAAGTGATATTTGGAAGCCCATAGAGGGCTATGGTGAAAAAGGAAATATCCTCAGATGAAATCTGGAAAGAAGCTTTCTGAGAAACTGCTCTGTGATGTGTGACTTCCACTCACAGAGTTACATCTGTATTTCGTGGATCTCTTTGCTAGCCTTATTTCTGTGGAATCTGAGAACAGATATTTCGGATCCCTTTGAAGACTATAGGGCCAAAGGAAATATCCTCTGATAACAAAGAGAAAGAAGCTTTCTGAGAAACTTCTTTGTGTTCTGTGAAATCATCTCACAGAGTTACAGCTTTCCCCTCAAGAAGCCTTTCGCTAAGACAGTTCTTGTGGAATTGGCAAAGTGGTATTTGGAAGCCCGTAGAGGGCTATGGTGAAAAAGGAAATATCCTCAGATGAAATCTGGAAAGAAGCTTTCTGAGAAACTGCTTAGTGTTCTGTTCACTCATCTCACAGAGTTACATCTGTGTTTCGTGGATCTCTTTGCTAGCCTTATTTCTGTGGAATCTGAGAACAGATATTTCGGATCCCTTTGAAGACTTTGGGCCAAAGGAAATATCCTCCGATAACAAAGAGAAAGAAGCTTTCTGAGAAACTTCTTTGTGTTCTGTGAAATCATCTCACAGAGTTACAGCTTTCCCCTCAAGAAGCCTTTCGCTAAGACAGTTCTTGTGGAATTGGCAAAGTGATATTTGGAAGCCCATAGGGAGCTACGGTGAAAAAGGAAATATCCTCAGATGAAATCTGGAAAGAAGCTTTCTGAGAAACTGCTTAGTATTCTGTTCATTCATCTCACAGAGTTACATCTGTATTTCGTGAATCTCTTTGCTAGCCTCATTTCTGTGGAATCTGAGAACAGATATTTCGGATCCCTTTGAAGACTATAGGGCCAAAGGAAATATCCTGCGATAACAAAGACAAAGAAGCTTTCTGAGAAACTTCTTTGTGTTCTGTGAAATCATCTCACAGAGTTACAGCTTTCCCCTCAAGAAGCCTTTCGTTAAGACAGTTCTTGTGGAATTGGCAAAGTAATATTTGGAAGACCTTAGAGGGCTATGGTGAAAAAGGAAATATCCTCAGATGAAATCTGGAAAGAAGCTTTCTGAGAAACTGCTTAGTGTTCGGTTCATTCATCTCACAGAGTTACATCTGTGTTTCGTGGATCTCTTTGCTAGCCTTATTTCTGTGGAATCTGAGAACAGATATTTCGGATCCCTTTGAAGACTATAGGGGCAAAGGAAATATCCTCCGATAACAAAGAGAAAGAAGCTTTCTGAGAAACTTCTTTGTGTTCTGTGAAATCATCTCACAGAGTTACAGCTTTCCCCTCAAGAAGCCTTTCGCTAAGACAGTTCTTGTGGAATTGGCAAAGTGATATTTGGAAGCCCATAGAGGGCTATGGTGAAAAAGGAAATATCCTCAGATGAAATCTGGAAAGAAGCTTTCTGAGAAACTGCTCTGTGATGTGTGACTTCCACTCACAGAGTTACATCTGTATTTCGTGGATCTCTTTGCTAGCCTTATTTCTGTGGAATCTGAGAACAGATATTTCGGATCCCTTTGAAGACTATAGGGCCAAAGGAAATATCCTCTGATAACAAAGAGAAAGAAGTTTTCTGAGAAACTTCTTTGTGTTCTGTGAAATCATCTCACAGAGTTACAGCTTTCCCCTCAAGAAGCCTTTCGCTAAGACAGTTCTTGTGGAATTGGCAAAGTGATATTTGGAAGCCCGTAGAGGGCTATGGTGAAAAAGGAAATATCCTCAGATGAAATCTGGAAAGAAGCTTTCTGAGAAACTGCTTAGTGTTCTGTTCACTCATCTCACAGAGTTACATCTGTGTTTCGTGGATCTCTTTGCTAGCCTTATTTCTGTGGAATCTGAGAACAGATATTTCGGATCCCTTTGAAGACTTTGGGCCAAAGGAAATATCCTCCGATAACAAAGAGAAAGAAGCTTTCTGAGAAACTTCTTTGTGTTCTGTGAAATCATCTCACAGAGTTACAGCTTTCCCCTCAAGAAGCCTTTCGCTAAGACAGTTCTTGTGGAATTGGTAAAGTGATATTTGGAAGCCCATAGAGGGCTATGGTGAAAAAGGAAATATCCTCAGATGAAATCTGGAAAGAAGCTTTCTGAGAAACTGCTTAGTGTTCTGTTCATTCATCTCACAGAGTTACATCTGTGTTTCGTGGATCTCTTTGCTAGCCTTATTTCTGTGGAATCTGAGAACAGATATTTCGGATCCCTTTGAAGACTATATGGCCAAAGGAAATATCCTCCGATAACAAAGAGAAAGAAACTTTCTGAGAAACTTCTTTGTGTTCTGTGAAATCATCTCACAGAGTTACAGCTTTCCCCTCAAGAAGCCTTTCGCTAAGACAGTTCTTGTGGAATTGGCAAAGTGATATTTGGAAGCCCATGGAGGGCTATGGTGAAAAAGGAAATATCCTCAGATGAAATCTGGAAAGAAGCTTTCTGAAAAACTGCTCTGTGATGTGTGACTTCCACTCACAGAGTTACATCTGTATTTCGTGGATCTCTTTGCTAGCCTTATTTCTGTGGAATCTGAGAACAGATATTTCGGATCCCATTGAAGACTATATGGCCAAAGGAAATATCCTCCGATAACAAAGAGAAAGAAGCTTTCTGAGAAACTTCTTTGTGTTCTGTGAAATCATCTCACAGAGTTCCAGCTTTCCCCTCAAGAAGCCTTTCGCTAAGACAGTTCTTGTGTAATTGGCAAGGTGATATTTGGAAGCCCATAGAGGGCTATGGTGAAAAAGGAAATATCCTCAGATGAAATCTGGAAAGAAGATTTCTGAGAAACTGCTCTGTGATGTGTGACTTCCACTCACAGAGTTACATCTGTATTTCGTGGATCTCTTTGCTAGCCTTATTTCTGTGGAATCTGAGAACAGATATTTCGGATCCCTTTGAAGACAATCGGGCCAAAGGAAATATCCTCTGATAACAAAGAGAAAGAAGCTTTCTGAGAAACTTCTTTGTGTTCTGTGAAATCATCTCACAGAGTTACAGCTTTCCCCTCAAGAAGCCTTTCGCTAAGACAGTTCTTGTGGAATTGGCAAAGTGATATATGGAAGCCCCTAGAGGGCTATGGTGAAAAAGGAAATATCCTCAGATGAAATCTGGAAAGAAGCTTTCTGAGAAACTGCTCTGTGATGTGTGACTTCCACTCACAGAGTTACATCTGTATTTCCTGGATCTCTTTGCTAGCCTTATTTCTGTGGAATCTGAGAACAGATATTTCGGATCCCTTTGAAGACTATAGGGCCAAAGGAAATATCCTCCGATAAGAAAGAGAAAGAAGCTTTCTGAGAAACTTCTTTGTGTTCTGTGAAATCATCTGACAGAGTTACAGCTTTCCCCTCAAGAAGCCTTTAGCTAAGACAGTTCTTGTGGAATTGGCAAAGTGATATTTGGAAGCCCATAGAGGGCTATGGTGAAAAAGGAAATATCCTCAGATGAAATCTGGAAAGAAGATTTCTGAGAAACTGCTTAGTGTTCTGTTCATTCATCTCACAGAGTTACATCTGTGTTTCGTGGATCTCTTTGCTAGCCTTATTTCTGTGGAACCTGAGAACAGATATTTCGGATCCCTTTGAAGAATATAGGGCCAAAGGAAATATCATCCGATAACAAAGAGAAAGAAGCTTTCTGAGAAACTTCTTTGTGTTCTGTGAAATCATCTCACAGAGTTACAGCTTTCCCCTCAAGAAGCCTTTCGTTAAGACAGTTCTTGTGGAATTGGCAAAGTAATATTTGGAAGCCCATAGAGGGCTATGGTGAAAAAGGAAATATCCTCAGATGAAATCTGGAAAGAAGCTTTCTGAGAAACTGCTTAGTGTTCGGTTCATTCATCTCACAGAGTTACATCTGTGTTTCGTGGATCTCTTTGCTAGCCTTATTTCTGTGGAATCTGAGAACAGATATTTCGGATCCCTTTGAAGACTATAGGGGCAAAGGAAATATCCTCCGATAACAAAGAGAAAGAAGCTTTCTGAGAAACTTCTTTGTGTTCTGTGAAATCATCTCACAGAGTTACAGCTTTCCCCTCAAGAAGCCTTTCGCTAAGACAGTTCTTGTGGAATTGGCAAAGTGATATTTGGAAGCCCATAGAGGGCTATGGTGAAAAAGGAAATATCCTCAGATGAAATCTGGAAAGAAGCTTTCTGAGAAACTGCTTAGTGTTCTGTTCATTCATCTCACAGAGTTACATCTGTGTTTCGTGGATCTCTTTGCTAGCCTTATTTCTGTGGAATCTGAGAATAGATATTTCGGATCCCTTTGAAGACTATATGGCCAAAGGAAATATCCTCTGATAACAAAGAGAAAGAAGCTTTCTGAGAAACTTCTTTGTGTTCTGTGAAATCCTCTCACAGAGTTACAGCTTTCCCCTCAAGAAGCCTTTCGCTAAGACAGTTCTTGTGGAATTGGCAAAGTGATATTTGGAAGCCCATAGAGGGCTATGGTGAAAAAGGAAATATCCTCAGATGAAATCTGGAAAGAAGCTTTCTGAGAAACTGCTTAGTGTTCTGTTCATTCATCTCACAGAGTTACATCTGTGTTTCGTGGATCTCTTTGCTAGCCTTATTTCTGTGGATTCTGAGAACAGATATTTCGGATCCCTTTGAAGACTGTATGGCCAAAGGAAATATCATCCGATAACAAAGAGAAAGAAGCTTTCTCAGAAACTTCTTTGTGTTCTGTGAAATCATCTCACAGAGTTACAGCTTTCCCCTCAAGAAGCCTTTCGCTAAGACAGTTCTTGTGGAATTGGCAAAGTGATATATGGAAGCCCATAGAGGGCTATGGTGAAAAAGGAAATATCCTCAGATGAAATCTGGAAAGAAGCTTTCTGAGAAACTGCTCTGTGATGTGTGACTTCCACTCACAGAGTTACATGTGTATTTCGTGGGTCTCTTTGCTAGCCTTATTTTGTGGAATCTGAGAACAGATATTTCGGATCCCTTTGAAGACTATATGGCCAAAGGAAATATCCTCGGACAACAAAGAGAAAGAAGCTTTCTGAGAAACTTGTTTGTGTTCTGTGAAATCATCTCACAGAGTTACAGCTTTCCCCTCAAGAAGCCTTTCGCTAAGACAGTTCTTGTGGAATTGGCAAAGTGATATTTGGAAGCCCATAGAGGGCTATGTTGAAAAAGGAAATATCCTCAGATGAAATCTGGAAAGAAGATTTCTGAGAAACTGCTTAGTGTTCTGTTCATTCATCTCACAGAGTTACATCTGTATTTCGTGGATCTCTTTGCTAGCCTTATTTCTGTGGAATCTGAGAACAGATATTTCGGATCCCTTTGAAGACAATAGGGCCAAATGAAATATCCTCTGATAACAAAGAGAAAGAAGCTTTCTGAGAAACTTCTTTGTGTTCTGTGAAATCCTCTCACAGAGTTACAGCTTTCCCCTCAAGAATCCTTTCGCTAAGACAGTTCTTGTGGAATTGGCAAAGTGATATATGGAAGCCCATAGAGGGCTATGGTGAAAAAGGAAATATCCTCAGATGAAATCTGGAAAGAAGCTTTCTGAGAAACTGCTCTGTGATGTGTGACTTCCACTCACAGAGTTACATCTGTGTTTCGTGGATCTCTTTGCTAGCCTTATTTCTGTGGAATCTGAGAACAGATATTTCGGATCCCTTTGAAGACTATAGGGCCAAAGGAAATATCCTCCGAAAAGAAAGAGAAAGAAGCTTTCTGAGAAACTTCTTTGTGTTCTGTGAAATCATCTCACAGAGTTACAGCTTTCCCCTCAAGAAGCCTTTCGCTAAGACAGTTCTTGTGGAATTGGCATAGTGTTATTTGGAAGCCCTTAGAGGGCTATGGTGAAAAAGGAAATATCCTCAGATGAAATCTGGAAAGAAGCTTTCTGAGAAACTGCTCTGTGATGTGTGACTTCCACTCACAGAGTTACATCTGTATTTCGTGGATCTCTTTGCTAGCCTTATTTCTGTGGAATCTGAGAACAGATATTTCGGATCCCTTTGAAGACTATAGGGCCAAAGGAAATATCCTCTGATGACAAAGAGAAAGAAGCTTTCTGAGAAACTTCTTTGTGTTCTGTGAAATCATCTCACAGAGTTACAGCTTTCCCCTCAAGAAGCCTTTCGCTAAGACAGTTCTTGTGGAATTGGCAAAGTGATATTTGGAAGCCCGTAGAGGGCTAGGGTGAAAAAGGAAATATCCTCAGATGAAATCTGGAAAGAAGCTTTCTGAGAAACTGCTTAGTGTTCAGTTCATTCATCTCACAGAGTTACATCTGTGTTTCGTGGATCTCTTTGCTAGCCTTATTTCTGTGGAATCTGAGAACAGATATTTCGGATCCCTTTGAAGACTATAGGGCCAAAGGAAATATCCTCCGATAACAAAGAGAAAGAAGCTTTCTGAGAAACTTCTTTGTGTTCTGTGAAATCATCTCACAGAGTTACAGCTTTCCCCTCCAGAAGCCTTTCGCTAAGACATTTCTTGTGGAATTGGCAAAGTGATATTTGGAAGCCCATAGAGGGCTATGGTGAAAAAGGAAATATCCTCAGATGAAATCTGGAAAGAAGCTTTCTGAGAAACTGCTCTGTCATGTGTGACTTCCACTCACAGAGTTACATCTGTATTTCGTGGATCTCTTTGCTAGCCTTATTTCTGTGGAATCTGAGAATATATATTTCGGATCCCTTTGAAGACAATAGTGCCAAAGGAAATATCCTGTGATAAGAAAGAGAAAGAAGCTTTCTGAGAAACTTCTTTGTGTTCTGTGAACTCATCTCACAGAGTTACAGCTTTCCCCTCAAGAAGCCTTTCGCTAAGACAGTTCTTGTGGAATTGGCAAAGTGATATTTGGAAGCCCATAGAGGGCTATGGTGAAAAAGGAAATATCCTCAGATGAAATCTGGAAAGAAGCTTTCTGAGAAACTGCTTAGTGTTCTGTTCATTCATCTCACAGAGTTACATCTGTGTTTCGTGGATCTCTTTGCTAGCCTTATTTCTGTGGAATCTGAGAACAGATACTTCGGATCCCTTTGAAGACTATATGGCCAAAGGAAATATCATCCGATAACAAAGAGAAAGAAGCTTTCTGAGAAACTTCTTTGTGTTCTGTGAAATCATCTCACAGAGTTACAGCTTTCCCCTCAAGAAGCCTTTCGCTAAGACAGTTCTTGTGGAATTGGCAAAGTGATATATGGAAGCCCATAGAGGGCTATGGTGAAAAAGGAAACATCCTCAGATGAAATCTGGAAAGAAGATTTCTGAGAAACTGCTCTGTGATGTGTGACTTCCACTCACAGAGTTACATCTGTATTTCGTGGATCTCTTTGCTAGCCTTATTTCTGTGGAATCTGAGAACAGATATTTCGGATCCCTTTGAAGACTATATGGCCAAAGGAAATATACTCTGACAACAAAGAGAAAGAAGCTTTCTGAGAAACTTCTTTGTGTTCTATGAAATCATCTCACAGAGTTACAGCTTTCCCCTCAAGAAGCCTTTCGCTAAGACAGTTCTTGTGGAATTGGCAAAGTGATATTTGGAAGCCCATAGAGGGCTACGGTGAAAAAGGAAATTTCCTCAGATGAAATCTGGAAAGAAGATTTCTGAGAAACTGCTTAGTGTTCTGTTCATTCATCTCACAGAGTTACATCTGTATTTCGTGGATCTCTTTGCTAGCCTTATTTCTGTGGAATCTGAGAACAGATATTTCGGATCCCTTTGAAGACAATAGGGCCAAAGGAAATATCCTCTGATAACAAAGAGAAAGAAGCTTTCTGAGAAACTTCTTTGTGTTCTGTGAAATCATCTCACAGAGTTACAGCTTTCCCCTCAAGAATCCTTTCGCTAAGACAGTTCTTGTGGAATTGGCAAAGTGATATATGGAAGCCCATAGAGGGCTATGGTGAAAAAGGAAATATCCTCAGATGAAATCTGGAAAGAAGCTTTCTGAGAAACTGCTCTGTGATGTGTGACTTCCACTCACAGAGTTACATCTGTATTTCGTGGATCTCTTTGCTAGCCTTATTTCTGTGGAATCTGAGAACAGATATTTCGGATCCCTTTGAAGACTATAGGGCCAAAGGAAATATCCTCTGATGACAAAGAGAAAGAAGCTTTCTGAGAAACTTCTTTGTGTTCTGTGAAATCATGTCACAGAGTTACAGCTTTCCCCTCAAGAAGCCTTTCGCTAAGACAGTTCTTGTGGAATTGGCAAAGTGATATTTGGAAGCCCGTAGAGGGCTAGGGTGAAAAAGGAAATATCCTCAGATGAAATCTGGAAAGAAGCTTTCTGAGAAACTGCTTAGTGTTCAGTTCATTCATCTCACAGAGTTACATCTGTGTTTCGTGGATCTCTTTGCTAGCCTTATTTCTGTGGAATCTGAGAACAGATATTTCGGATCCCTTTGAAGACTATAGGGCCAAAGGAAATATCCTCCGATAACAAAGAGAAAGAAGCTTTCTGAGAAACTTCTTTGTGTTCTGTGAAATCATCTCACAGAGTTACAGCTTTCCCCTCCAGAAGCCTTTCGCTAAGACATTTCTTGTGGAATTGGCAAAGTGATATTTGGAAGCCCATAGAGGGCTATGGTGAAAAAGGAAATATCCTCAGATGAAATCTGGAAAGAAGCTTTCTGAGAAACTGCTCTGTCATGTGTGACTTCCACTCACAGAGTTACATCTGTATTTCGTGGATCTCTTTGCTAGCCTTATTTCTGTGGAATCTGAGAATATATATTTCGGATCCCTTTGAAGACAATAGTGCCAAAGGAAATATCCTGTGATAAGAAAGAGAAAGAAGCTTTCTGAGAAACTTCTTTGTGTTCTGTGAAATCATCTCACAGAGTTACAGCTTTCCCCTCAAGAAGCCTTTCGCTAAGACAGTTCTTGTGGAATTGGCAAAGTGATATTTGGAAGCCCATAGAGGGCTATGGTGAAAAAGGAAATATCCTCAGATGAAATCTGGAAAGAAGATTTCTGAGAAACTGCTTAGTGTTCTGTTCATTCATCTCACAGAGTTACATCTGTGTTTCGTGGATCTCTTTGCTAGCCTTATTTCTGTGGAATCTGAGAACAGATATTTCGGATCCCTTTGAAGACTATAGGGCCAAAGGATATATCCTCCGATAAGAAGGAGAAAGAAGCTTTCTGAGAAACTTCTTTGTGTTCTGTGAAATCTACTCACAGAGTTACAGCTTTCCCCTCAAGAAGCCTTTCGCTAAGACAGTTCTTGTGGAATTGGCAAAGTGATATTTGGAAGCCCATAGAGGGCTATGGTGAAAAAGGAAATATCCTCAGATGAAATCTGGAAAGAAGCTTTTTGAGAAACTGCTCTGTGATGTGTGACTTCCAATCACAGAGTTTTACCTGTATTTCGTGTATCTATTTGCTAGCCTTATTTCTGTATAATCTGAGAACAGATATTTCGGATATCTTTGAAGACTATAGGGCCAAAGGAAATATCCTCTGATAACAAAGAGAAAGAAGCTTTCTGAGAAACTTCTTTGTGTTCTGTGAAATCATCTCACAGAGTTACAGCTTTCCCCTCAAGAAGCCTTTCGCTAAGACAGTTCTTGTGGAATTGGCAAAGTGATATTTGGAAGCCCATAGAGGGCTATGGTGAAAAAGGAAATATCCTCAGATGAAATCTGGAAAGAAGCTTTCTGAGAAACTGCTTAGTGTTCTGTTCATTCAGCTCACAGAGTTACATCTGTGTTTCGTGGATCTCTTTGCTAGCCTTATTTCTGTGGAATCTGAGAACAGATATTTCGGATCCCTTTGAAGACTATATGGCCAAAGGAAATATCCTCCGATAACAAAGCGAAAGAAGTTTTCTGAGAAACTTCTTTGTGTTCTGTGAAATCATCTCACAGAGTTACAGCTTTCCCCTCAAGAAGCCTTTCGCTAACACAGTTCTTATGGAATTGGCAAAGTGATATTTGGAAGCCCATAGAGGGCTATGGTGAAAAAGGAAATATCCTCAGATGAAATCTGGAAAGAAGCTTTCTGAGAAACTGCTTAGTGTTCTGTTCATTCATCTCACAGAGTTACATCTGTGTTTCGTGGATCTCTTTGCTAGCCTTATTTCTGTGGAATCTGAGAACAGATATTTCGGATCCCTTTGAAGACTATATGGCCAAAGGAAATATCATCCGATAACAAAGAGAAAGAAGCTTTCTGAGAAACTTCTTTGTGTTCTGTGAAATCATCTCACAGAGTTACAGCTTTCCCCTCAAGAAGCCTTTCGCTAAGACAGTTCTTGTGGAATTGGCAAAGTGATATTTGGAAGCCCATAGAGGGCTATGGTGAAAAAGGAAATATCCTCAGATGAAATCTGGAAAGAAGCTTTCTGAGAAACTGCTCTGTGATGTGTGACTTCCACTCACAGAGTTACATCTGTATTTCGTGGATCTCTTTGCTAGCCTTATTTCTGTGGAATCTGAGAACAGATATTTCGGATCCCTTTGAAGACTATAGGGCCAAAGGAAATATCCTCTGATAACAAAGAGAAAGAAGCTTTCTGAGGAACTTCTTTGTGTTCTCTGAAATCATCTCACAGAGTTACAGCTTTCCCCTCAAGAAGCCTTTCGCTAAGACAGTTCTTGTGGAATTGGCAAAGTGATATTTGGAAGCCCGTAGAGGGCTATGGTGAAAAAGGAAATATCCTCAGATGAAATCTGGAAAGAAGCTTTCTGAGAAACTGCTCTGTGATGTGTGACTTCCACTCACAGAGTTACATCTGTATTTCGTGGATCTCTTTGCTAGCCTTATTTCTGTGGAATCTGAGAACAGATATTTCGGATCCCTTTGAAGACAATAGTGCCAAAGGAAATATCCTGTGATAACAAAGAGAAAGAAGCTTTCTGAGAAACTTCTTTGTGTTCTGTGAAATCATCTCACAGAGTTACAGCTTTCCCCTCAAGAAGCCTTTCGCTAAGACAGTTCTTGTGGAATTGGCAAAGTGATATTTGGAAGCCCATAGAGGGCTATGGTGAAAAAGGAAATATCCTCAGATGAAATCTGGAAAGAAGCTTTCTGAGAAACTGCTTAGTGTTCTGTTCATTCATCTCACAGAGTTACATCTGTATTTCGTGGATCTCTTTGCTAACCTCATTTCTGTGGAATCTGAGAACAGATATTTCGGATCCCTTTGAAGACTATAGGGCCAAAGGAAATATCCTGCGATAACAAAGAGAAAGAAGCTTTCTGAGAAACTTCTTAGTGTTCTGTGAAATCATCTCACAGAGTTACAGCTTTCCCCTCAAGAAGCCTTTCGCTAAGACAGTTCTTGTGGAATTGGCAAAGTGATATTTGGAAGCCCATAGAGGGCTATGGTGAAAAAGGAAATATCCTCAGATGAAATCTGGAAAGAAGCTTTCTGAGAAACTGCTTAGTGTTCTGTTCATTCATCTCACAGAGTTACATCTGTGTTTCGTGGATCTCTTTGCTAGCCTTATTTCTGTGGAATCTGAGAACAGATATTTCGGATCCCTTTGAAGACTATATGGCCAAAGGAAATACCATCCGATAACAAAGAGAAAGAAGCTTTCTGAGAAACTTCTTTGTGTTCTGTGAAATCATCTCACAGAGTTACAGCTTTCCCCTCAAGAAGCCTTTCGCTAAGACAGTTCTTGTGGAATTGGCAAAGTGATATATGGAAGCCCATAGAGGGCTATGGTGAAAAAGGAAATATCCTCAGATGAAATCTGGAAAGAAGCTTTCTGAGAAACTGCTCTGTGATGTGTGACTTCCACTCACAGAGTTACATCTGTAGTTCGTGGATCTCTTTGCTAGCCTTATTTCTGTGGAATCTGAGAACAGATGTTTCGGATCCCTTTGAAGACAATAGGGCCAAAGGAAATATCCTCTGATAACAAAGAGAAAGAAGCTTTCTGAGAAACTTCTTTGTGTTCTGTGAAATCATCTCACAGAGTTACAGCTTTCCCCTCAAGAATCCTTTCGCTAAGACAGTTCTTGTGGAATTGGCAAAGTGATATATGGAAGCCCATAGAGGGCTATGGTGAAAAAGGAAATATCCTCAGATGAAATCTGGAAAGAAGCTCTCTGAGAAACTGCTCTGTGATGTGTGACTTCCACTCACAGAGTTACATCTGTGTTTCGTGGATCTCTTTGCTAGCCTTATTTCTGTGGAATCTGAGAACAGATATTTCGGATCCCTTTGAAGACTATAGGGCCAAAGGAAATATCCTCTGATAACAAAGAGAGAGAAGCTTTCTGAGAAATTTCTTTGTGTTCTGTGAAATCATCTCACAAAGTTACATCTGTATTTCGGGGATCTCTTTGCTAGCCTTATTTCTGTGGAATCTGAGAACAGATATTTCGGATCCCTTTGAAGACTATAGGGCCAAAGGAAATATCCTCTGATAACAAAGAGAAAGAAGCTTTCTGAGAAACTTCTTTGTGTTCTGTGAAATCATCTCACAGAGTTACAGCTTTCCCCTCAAGAAGCCTTTCGCTAAGACATTTCTTGTGGAATTGGCAAAGTGATATTTGGAAACCCATAGAGGGCTATGGTGAAAAAGGAAATATCCTCAGATGAAATCTGGAAAGAAGATTTCTGAGAAACTGCTTAGTGTTCTGTTCATTCATCTCACAGAGTTACATCTGTGTTTCGTGGATCTCTTTGCTAGCCTTATTTCTGTGGAATCTGAGAACAGATATTTCGGATCCCTTTGAAGACTATATGGCCAAAGGAAATATCCTCCGATAAGAAAGAGAAAGAAGCTTTCTGAGAAACTTCTTTGTGTTCTGTGAAATCATCTCACAGAGTTACAGCTTTCCCCTCAAGAAGCCTTTCGCTAAGACAGTTCTTGTGGAATTGGCAAAGTGATATTTGGAAGCCCATAGAGGGCTATGGTGAAAAAGGAAATATCCTCAGATGAAATCTGGAAAGAAGCTTTTTGAGAAACTGCTCTGTGATGTGTGACTTCCAATCACAGAGTTTTACCTGTATTTCGTGTATCTATTTGCTAGCCTTATTTCTGTATAATCTGAGAACAGATATTTCGGATATCTTTGAAGACTATAGGGCCAAAGGAAATATCATCCGATAACAAACAGAAAGAAGCTTTCTGAGAAACTTCTTTGTGTTCTGTGAAATCATCTCACAGAGTTACAGCTTTCCCCTCAAGTAGCCTTTCGCTAAGACAGTTCTTGTGGAATTGGCAAAGTGATATTTGGAAGCCCATAGAGGGCTATGGTGAAAAAGGAAATATCCTCAGATGAAATCTGGAAAGAAGCTTTCTGAGAAACTGCTCTGTGATGTTTGACTTCCACTCACAGAGTTACATCTGTATTTCGTGGATCTCTTTGCTATACTTATTTCTGTGGAATCTGAGAACAGATATTTCGGATCCCTTTGAAGACTATAGGGCCAAAGGAAATATCCTCCGATAACAAAGAGAAAGAAGCTTTCTGAGAAACTTCTTTGTGTTCTGTGAAATCATCTCACAGAGTTACAGCTTTCCCCTCAAGAAGCCTTTCGCTAAGACAGTTCTTGTGGAATTGGCAAAGTGATATTTGGAAGCCCATACAGGGCTATGGTGAAAATGGAAATATCCTCAGATGAAATCTGGAAAGAAGCTTTCTGAGAAACTGCTTAGTGTTCTGTTCATTCATCTCACAGAGTTACATCTGTGTTTCGTGGATCTCTTTGCTAGCCTTATTTCTGTGGAATCTGAGAACAGATATTTCGGATCCCTTTGAAGACTATAGGGCCAAAGGAAATATCCTCCGATAACAAAGAGAAAGAAGCTTTCTGAGAAACTTCTTTGTGTTCTGTGAAATCATCTCACAGAGTTACAGCTTTCCCCTCAAGAAGCCTTTCGCTAAGACAGTTCTTGTGGAATTGGCAAAGTGATATTTGGAAGCCCATAGAGGGCTATGGTGAAAAAGGAAATATCCTCAGATGAAATCTGGAAAGAAGCTTTTTGAGAAACTGCTCTGTGATGTGTGACTTCCAATCACAGAGTTTTACCTGTATTTCGTGTATCTATTTGCTAGCCTTATTTCTGTATAATCTGAGAACAGATATTTCGGATATCTTAGAAGACTATAGGGCCAAAGGAAATATCATCCGATAACAAACAGAAAGAAGCTTTCTGAGAAACTTCTTTGTCTTCTGTGAAATCATCTCACAGAGTTACAGCTTTCCCCTCAAGTAGCCTTTCGCTAAGACAGTTCTTGTGGAATTGGCAAAGTGATATTTGGAAGCCCATAGAGGGCTATGGTGAAAAAGGAAATATCCTCAGATGAAATCTGGAAAGAAGATTTCTGAGAAACTGCTCTGTGATGTTTGACTTCCACTCACAGAGTTACATCTGTATTTCGTGGATCTCTTTGCTAGACTTATTTCTGTGGAATCTGAGAACAGATATTTCGGATCCCTTTGAAGACTATAGGGCCAAAGGAAATATCCTCTGATAACAAAGAGAGAGAAGCTTTCTGAGAAATTTCTTTGTGTTCTGTGAAATCATCTCACAAAGTTACATCTGTATTTCGGGGATCTCTTTGCTAGCCTTATTTCTGTGGAATCTGAGAACAGATATTTCGGATCCCTTTGAAGACTATAGGGCCAAAGGAAATATCCTCTGATAACAAAGAGAAAGAAGCTTTCTGAGAAACTTCTTCGTGTTCTGTGAAATCATCTCACAGAGTTACAGCTTTCCCCTCAAGAAGCCTTTCGCTAAGACATTTCTTGTGGAATTGGCAAAGTGATATTTGGAAACCCCTAGAGGGCTATGGTGAAAAAGGAAATATCCTCAGATGAAATCTGGAAAGAAGCTTTCTGAGAAACTGCTTAGTGTTCTGTTCATTCATCTCACAGAGTTACATCTGTGTTTCGTGGATCTCTTTGCTAGCCTTATTTCTGTGGAATCTGAGAACAGATATTTCGGATCCCTTTGAAGACTATAGGGCCAAAGGAAATATCCTCCGATAACAAAGAGAAAGAAGCTTTCTGAGAAACTTCTTTGTGTTCTGTGAAATCATCTCACAGAGTTACAGCTTTCCCCTCAAGAAGCCTTTCGCTAAGACAGTTCTTGTGGAATTGGCAAAGTGATATTTGGAAGCCCATAGAGGGCTATGGTGAAAAAGGAAATATCCTCAGATGAAATCTGGAAAGAAGCTTTTTGAGAAACTGCTCTGTGATGTGTGACTTCCAATCACAGAGTTTTACCTGTATTTCGTGTATCTATTTGCTAGCCTTATTTCTGTATAATCTGAGAACAGATATTTCGGATATCTTAGAAGACTATAGGGCCAAAGGAAATATCATCCGATAACAAACAGAAAGAAGCTTTCTGAGAAACTTCTTTGTGTTCTGTGAAATCATCTCACAGAGTTACAGCTTTCCCCTCAAGTAGCCTTTCGCTAAGACAGTTCTTGTGGAATTGGCAAAGTGATATTTGGAAGCCCATAGAGGGCTATGGTGAAAAAGGAAATATCCTCAGATGAAATCTGGAAAGAAGCTTTCTGAGAAACTGCTCTGTGATGTTTGACTTCCACTCACAGAGTTACATCTGTATTTCGTGGATCTCTTTGCTAGACTTATTTCTGTGGAATCTGAGAACAGATATTTCGGATCCCTTTGAAGACAATAGGGCCAAAGGAAATATCCTCTGATAACAAAGAGAAAGAAGCTTTCTGAGAAACTTCTTTGTGTTCTGTGAAATCATCTCACAGAGTTACAGCTTTCCCCTCAAGTAGCCTTTCGCTAAGACAGTTCCTGTGGAATTGGCAAAGTGATATTTGGAAGCCCATAGAGGGCTATGGTGAAAAAGGAAATATCCTCAGATGAAATCTGGAAAGAAGCTTTCTGAGAAACTGCTTAGTGTTCTGTTCATTCAGCTCACAGAGTTACATCTGTGTTTCGTGGATCTCTTTGCTAGCCTTATTTCTGTGGAATCTGAGAACAGATATTTCGGATCCCTTTGAAGACTATATGGCCAAAGGAAATATCCTCCGATAACAAAGAGAAAGAAGTTTTCTGAGAAACTTCTTTGTGTTCTGTGAAATCATCTCACAGAGTTACAGCTTTCCCCTCAAGAAGCCTTTCGCTAAGACAGTTCTTATGGAATTGGCAAAGTGATATTTGGAAGCCCATAGAGGGCTATGGTGAAAAATGAAATATCCTCAGATGAAATCTGGAAAGAAGCTTTCTGAGAAACTGCTTAGTGTTCTGTTCATTCATCTCACCGAGTTACATCTGTGTTTCGTGGATCTCTTTGCTAGCCTTATTTCTGTGGAATCTGAGAACAGATATTTCGGATCCCTTTGAAGACTATAGGGCCAAAGGAAATATCCTCCGATAAGAAAGAGAAAGAAGCTTTCTGAGAAACTTCTTTGTGTTCTGTGAAATCATCTCACAGAGTTACAGCTTTCCCCTCAAGAAACCTTTCGCTAAGACAGTTCTTGTGGAATTGGCAAAGTGATATTTGGAAGCCCTTAGAGGGCTATGGTGAAAAAGGAAATATCCTCAGATGAAATCTGGAAAGAAGCTTTCTGAGAAACTGCTCTGTGATGTTTGACTTCCACTCAGAGAATTACATCTGTATTTCGTGGATGTCTTTGCTAGCCTTATTTCTGTGGAATCTGAGAACAGATATTTCGGATCCCTTTGAAGACTATAGGGCCGAAGGAAATATCCTCTGATAACAAAGAGAAAGAAGCTTTCTGAGAAACTTCTTTGTGTTCTGTGAAATCATCTCACAGAGTTACAGCTTTCCCCTCAAGAAGCCTTTCGCTAAGACAGTTCTTGTGGAATTGGCAAAGTGATATTTGGAAGCCCATAGGGGGCTATGGTGAAAAAGGAAATATCCTCAGATGAAATCTGGAAAGAAGCTTTCTGAGAAACTGCTTAGTGTTCTGTTCATTCATCTCACAGAGTTACATCTGTGTTTCATGGATCTCTTTGCTAGCCTTATTTCTGTGGAATCTGAGAACAGATATTTCGGATACCTTTGAAGACTATAGGGCCAAAGGAAATATCCTCCGATAACAAAGAGAAAGAAGCTTTCTGAGAAACTTCTTTGTGTTCTGTGAAATCATCTCACAGAGTTACAGCTTTCCCCTCAAGAAGCCTTTCGCTAAGACAGTTCTTGTGGAATTGGCAAATTGATATTTGGAAGCCCATAGAGGGATATGGTGAAAAAGGAAATATCCTCAGATGAAATCTGGAAAGAAGCTTTCTGAGAAACTGCTCTGTGATGCGTGACTTCCACTCACAGAGTTACATCTGTATTTCGTGGATCTCTTTGCTAGCCTTTTTTCTGTGGAATCTGAGAACAGATATTTCGGATCCCTTTGAAGACTATAGGGCCAAAGGAAATATCCTCTGATAACAAAGAGAAAGAAGCTTTCTGAGAAACTTCTTTGTGTTCTGTGAAATCATCTCACAGAGTTACAGCTTTCCCCTCAAGAAGCCTTTCGCTAAGACAGTTCTTGTGGAATTGGCAAAGTGATATTTGGAAGCCTGTAGAGGGCTATGGTGAAAAAGGAAATATCCTCAGATGAAATCTGGAAAGAAGCTTTCTGAGAAACTGCTTAGTGTTCAGTTCATTCATCTCACAGAGTTACATCTGTGTTTCGTGGATCTCTTTGCTAGCCTTATTTCTGTGGAATCTGAGAACAGATATTTCGGATCCCTTTGAAGACTATAGGGCCAAAGGAAATATCCTCCGATAACAAAGAGAAAGAAGCTTTCTGAGAAACTTCTTTGTGTTCTGTGAAACCATCTCACAGAGTTACAGCTTTCCCCTCCAGAAGCCTTTCGCTAAGACATTTCTTGTGGAATTGGCAAAGTGATATTTGGAAGCCCATAGAGGGCTATGGTGAAAAAGGAAATATCCTCAGATGAAATCTTGAAAGAAGCTTTCTGAGAAACTGCTCTGTGATGTGTGACTTCCACTCACAGAGTTACATCTGTATTTCGTGGATCTCTTTGCTAGCCTTATTTCTGTGGAATCTGAGAACAGATATTTCGGATCCCTTTGAAGACAATAGTGCCAAAGGAAATATCCTGTGATAACAAAGAGAAAGAAGCTTTCTGAGAAACTTCTTTGTGTTCTGTGAAATCATCTCACAGAGTTACAGCTTTCCCCTCAAGAAGCCTTTCGCTAAGACAGTTCTTGTGGAATTGGCAAAGTGATATTTGGAAGCCCATAGAGGGCTATGGTGAAAAAGGAAATATCCTCAGATGAAATCTGGAAAGAAGCTTTCTGAGAAACTGCTCTGTGATGTTTGACTTCCCCTCACAGAGTTACATCTGTATTTTGTGGATCTCTTTGCTAGCCTTATTTCTGTGGAATCTGAGAACAGATATTTCGGATCCCTTTGAAGACAATAGGGCCAAAGGAAATATCCTCTGATAACAAAGAGAAAGAAGCTTTCTGAGAAACTTCTTTGTGTTCTGTGAAATCATCTCACAGAGTTACAGCTTTCCCCTCAAGAAGCCTTTCGCTAAGACAGTTCTTGTGGAATTGGCAAAGTGATATATGGAAGCCCATAGAGGGGTATGTTGAAAAAGGAAATATCCTCAGATGAAATCTGGAAAGAAGCTTTCTGAGAAACTGCTCTGTGATGTGTGACTTCCACTCACAGAGTTACATCTGTGTTTCGTGGATCTCTTTGCTAGCCTTATTTCTGTGGAATCTGAGAACAGATATTTCGGATCCCTTTGAAGACTATAGGGCCAAAGGAAATATCCTCTGATAACAAAGAGAAAGAAGCTTTCTGAGAAACTTCTTTGTGTTCTGTGAAATCATCTCACAGAGTTACAGCTTTCCCCTCAAGAAGCCTTTCGCTAAGACAGTTCTTGTGGAATTGGCAAAGTGATATTTGGAAGCCCATAGAGGGCTATGGTGAAAAAGGAAATATCCTCAGATGAAATCTGCAAAGAAGATTTCTGAGAAACTGCTTAGTGTTCTGTTCATTCATCTCACAGAGTTACATCTGTATTTCGTGGATCTCTTTGCTAGCCTTATTTCTGTGGAATCTGAGAACAGATATTTAGGATCCCTTTGAAGGCTATAGGGCCAAAGGAAATATCCTCCGATAACAAAGAGAAAGAAGCTTTCTGTGAAACTTCTTTGTGTTGTGAAATCATCTCACAGAGTTACAGCTTTCCCCTCAAGAAGCCTTTCGCTACGACAGTTCTTGTGGAATTGGCAAAGTGATATTTGGAAGCCCATAGAGGGCTATGGTGAAAAAGGAAATATCCTCAGATGAAATCTGGAAAGAAGCTTTCTGAGAAACTGCTTAGTGTTCTGTTCATTCATCTCACAGAGTTACATCTGTGTTTCGTGGATCTCTTTGCTAGCCTTATTTCTGTGGAATCTGAGAACAGATATTTCGGATCCCTTTGAAGACTATATGGCCAAAGGAAATATCATCCGATAACAAAGAGAAAGAAGCTTTCTGAGAAACTTCTTTGTGTTCTGTGAAATCACCTCACAGAGTTACAGCTTTCCCCTCAAGAAGCCTTTCGCTAAGACAGTTCTTGTGGAATTGGCAAAGTGATATTTGGTAGCCCATAGAGGGCTATGGTGAAAAAGGAAATATCCTCAGAAGAAATCTAGAAAGAAGCTTTCTGAGAAACTGCCCTGTGATGTTTGACTTCCACTCACAGAGTTACATCTGTATTTCGTGGATCTCTTTGCTAGCCTTATTTCTGTGGAATCTGAGAACAGATATTTCGGATCCCTTTGAAGACAATAGGGCCAAAGGAAATATCCTCTGATAACAAAGAGAAAGAAGCTTTCTGAGAAACTTCTTTGTGTTCTGTGAAATCATCTCACAGAGTTACAGCTTTCCCCTCAAGTAGCCTTTCGCTAAGACAGTTCCTGTGGAATTGGCAAAGTGATATTTGGAAGCCCATAGAGGGCTATGGTGAAAAAGGAAATATCCTCAGATGAAATCTGGAAAGAAGCTTTCTGAGAAACTGCTTAGTGTTCTGTTCATTCAGCTCACAGAGTTACATCTGTGTTTCGTGGATCTCTTTGCTAGCCTTATTTCTGTGGAATCTGAGAACAGATATTTCGGATCCCTTTGAAGACTATATGGCCAAAGGAAATATCCTCCGATAACAAAGAGAAAGAAGTTTTCTGAGAAACTTCTTTGTGTTCTGTGAAATCATCTCACAGAGTTACAGCTTTCCCCTCAAGAAGCCTTTCGCTAAGACAGTTCTTATGGAATTGGCAAAGTGATATTTGGAAGCCCATAGAGGGCTATGGTGAAAAATGAAATATCCTCAGATGAAATCTGGAAAGAAGCTTTCTGAGAAACTGCTTAGTGTTCTGTTCATTCATCTCACCGAGTTACATCTGTGTTTCGTGGATCTCTTTGCTAGCCTTATTTCTGTGGAATCTGAGAACAGATATTTCGGATCCCTTTGAAGACTATAGGGCCAAAGGAAATATCCTCCGATAAGAAAGAGAAAGAAGCTTTCTGAGAAACTTCTTTGTGTTCTGTGAAATCATCTCACAGAGTTACAGCTTTCCCCTCAAGAAACCTTTCGCTAAGACAGTTCTTGTGGAATTGGCAAAGTGATATTTGGAAGCCCTTAGAGGGCTATGGTGAAAAAGGAAATATCCTCAGATGAAATCTGGAAAGAAGCTTTCTGAGAAACTGCTCTGTGATGTTTGACTTCCACTCAGAGAATTACATCTGTATTTCGTGGATGTCTTTGCTAGCCTTATTTCTGTGGAATCTGAGAACAGATATTTCGGATCCCTTTGAAGACTATAGGGCCGAAGGAAATATCCTCTGATAACAAAGAGAAAGAAGCTTTCTGAGAAACTTCTTTGTGTTCTGTGAAATCATCTCACAGAGTTACAGCTTTCCCCTCAAGAAGCCTTTCGCTAAGACAGTTCTTGTGGAATTGGCAAAGTGATATTTGGAAGCCCATAGGGGGCTATGGTGAAAAAGGAAATATCCTCAGATGAAATCTGGAAAGAAGCTTTCTGAGAAACTGCTTAGTGTTCTGTTCATTCATCTCACAGAGTTACATCTGTGTTTCATGGATCTCTTTGCTAGCCTTATTTCTGTGGAATCTGAGAACAGATATTTCGGATACCTTTGAAGACTATAGGGCCAAAGGAAATATCCTCCGATAACAAAGAGAAAGAAGCTTTCTGAGAAACTTCTTTGTGTTCTGTGAAATCATCTCACAGAGTTACAGCTTTCCCCTCAAGAAGCCTTTCGCTAAGACAGTTCTTGTGGAATTGGCAAATTGATATTTGGAAGCCCATAGAGGGATATGGTGAAAAAGGAAATATCCTCAGATGAAATCTGGAAAGAAGCTTTCTGAGAAACTGCTCTGTGATGCGTGACTTCCACTCACAGAGTTACATCTGTATTTCGTGGATCTCTTTGCTAGCCTTTTTTCTGTGGAATCTGAGAACAGATATTTCGGATCCCTTTGAAGACTATAGGGCCAAAGGAAATATCCTCTGATAACAAAGAGAAAGAAGCTTTCTGAGAAACTTCTTTGTGTTCTGTGAAATCATCTCACAGAGTTACAGCTTTCCCCTCAAGAAGCCTTTCGCTAAGACAGTTCTTGTGGAATTGGCAAAGTGATATTTGGAAGCCTGTAGAGGGCTATGGTGAAAAAGGAAATATCCTCAGATGAAATCTGGAAAGAAGCTTTCTGAGAAACTGCTTAGTGTTCAGTTCATTCATCTCACAGAGTTACATCTGTGTTTCGTGGATCTCTTTGCTAGCCTTATTTCTGTGGAATCTGAGAACAGATATTTCGGATCCCTTTGAAGACTATAGGGCCAAAGGAAATATCCTCCGATAACAAAGAGAAAGAAGCTTTCTGAGAAACTTCTTTGTGTTCTGTGAAACCATCTCACAGAGTTACAGCTTTCCCCTCCAGAAGCCTTTCGCTAAGACATTTCTTGTGGAATTGGCAAAGTGATATTTGGAAGCCCATAGAGGGCTATGGTGAAAAAGGAAATATCCTCAGATGAAATCTTGAAAGAAGCTTTCTGAGAAACTGCTCTGTGATGTGTGACTTCCACTCACAGAGTTACATCTGTATTTCGTGGATCTCTTTGCTAGCCTTATTTCTGTGGAATCTGAGAACAGATATTTCGGATCCCTTTGAAGACAATAGTGCCAAAGGAAATATCCTGTGATAACAAAGAGAAAGAAGCTTTCTGAGAAACTTCTTTGTGTTCTGTGAAATCATCTCACAGAGTTACAGCTTTCCCCTCAAGAAGCCTTTCGCTAAGACAGTTCTTGTGGAATTGGCAAAGTGATATTTGGAAGCCCATAGAGGGCTATGGTGAAGAAGGAAATATCCTCAGATGAAATCTGGAAAGAAGCTTTCTGAGAAACTGCTCTGTGATGTTTGACTTCCCCTCACAGAGTTACATCTGTATTTTGTGGATCTCTTTGCTAGCCTTATTTCTGTGGAATCTGAGAACAGATATTTCGGATCCCTTTGAAGACAATAGGGCCAAAGGAAATATCCTCTGATAACAAAGAGAAAGAAGCTTTCTGAGAAACTTCTTTGTGTTCTGTGAAATCATCTCACAGAGTTACAGCTTTCCCCTCAAGAAGCCTTTCGCTAAGACAGTTCTTGTGGAATTGGCAAAGTGATATATGGAAGCCCATAGAGGGGTATGTTGAAAAAGGAAATATCCTCAGATGAAATCTGGAAAGAAGCTTTCTGAGAAACTGCTCTGTGATGTGTGACTTCCACTCACAGAGTTACATCTGTGTTTCGTGGATCTCTTTGCTAGCCTTATTTCTGTGGAATCTGAGAACAGATATTTCGGATCCCTTTGAAGACTATAGGGCCAAAGGAAATATCCTCTGATAACAAAGAGAAAGAAGCTTTCTGAGAAACTTCTTTGTGTTCTGTGAAATCATCTCACAGAGTTACAGCTTTCCCCTCAAGAAGCCTTTCGCTAAGACAGTTCTTGTGGAATTGGCAAAGTGATATTTGGAAGCCCATAGAGGGCTATGGTGAAAAAGGAAATATCCTCAGATGAAATCTGCAAAGAAGATTTCTGAGAAACTGCTTAGTGTTCTGTTCATTCATCTCACAGAGTTACATCTGTATTTCGTGGATCTCTTTGCTAGCCTTATTTCTGTGGAATCTGAGAACAGATATTTAGGATCCCTTTGAAGGCTATAGGGCCAAAGGAAATATCCTCCGATAACAAAGAGAAAGAAGCTTTCTGTGAAACTTCTTTGTGTTGTGAAATCATCTCACAGAGTTACAGCTTTCCCCTCAAGAAGCCTTTCGCTACGACAGTTCTTGTGGAATTGGCAAAGTGATATTTGGAAGCCCATAGAGGGCTATGGTGAAAAAGGAAATATCCTCAGATGAAATCTGGAAAGAAGCTTTCTGAGAAACTGCTTAGTGTTCTGTTCATTCATCTCACAGAGTTACATCTGTGTTTCGTGGATCTCTTTGCTAGCCTTATTTCTGTGGAATCTGAGAACAGATATTTCGGATCCCTTTGAAGACTATATGGCCAAAGGAAATATCATCCGATAACAAAGAGAAAGAAGCTTTCTGAGAAACTTCTTTGTGTTCTGTGAAATCACCTCACAGAGTTACAGCTTTCCCCTCAAGAAGCCTTTCGCTAAGACAGTTCTTGTGGAATTGGCAAAGTGATATTTGGTAGCCCATAGAGGGCTATGGTGAAAAAGGAAATATCCTCAGAAGAAATCTAGAAAGAAGCTTTCTGAGAAACTGCCCTGTGATGTTTGACTTCCACTCACAGAGTTACATCTGTATTTCGTGGATCTCTTTGCTAGCCTTATTTCTGTGGAATCTGAGAACAGATATTTCGGATCCCTTTGAAGACAATAGGGCCAAAGGAAATATCCTCTGATAACAAAGAGAAAGAAGCTTTCTGAGAAACTTCTTTGTGTTCTGTGAAATCATCTCACAGAGTTACAGCTTTCCCCTCAAGAAGCCTTTCGCTAAGACAGTTCTTGTGGAATTGGCAAAGTGATATTTGGAAGCCTATAGAGGGCTATGGTGAAAAAGGAAATATCCTCAGATGAAATCTGGCAGAAGCTTTCTGAGAAACTGCTCTGTGATGTGTGACTTCCACTCACAGAGTTACATCTGTGTTTCGTGGATCTCTTTGCTAGCCTTATTTCTGTGGAATCTGAGAACAGATATTTCGGATCCCTTTGAAGACTATAGGGCCAAAGGAAATATCCTCTGATAACAAAGAGAAAGAAGCTTTCTGAGAACCTTCTTTGTGTTCTGTGAAATCATCTCACAGAGTTACAGCTTTCCCCTCAAGAAGCCTTTCGCTATGACAGTTCTTGTGGAATTGGCAAAGTGATATTTGGAAGCCCATAGAGGCCTATGGTGAAAAAGGAAATATCCTCAGATGAAATCTGGAAAGAAGCTTTCTGAGAAACTGCTTAGTGTTCAGTTCATTCATCTCACAGAGTTTTATCTGTGTTTCGTGGATCTCTTTGCTAGCCTTATTTCTGTGGAATCTGAGAACAGATATTTCGGATCCCTTTGAAGACTATAGGGCCAAAGGAAATATCCTCCGATAACAAAGAGAAAGAAGCTTTCTGAGAAACTTCTTTGTGTTCTGTGAAATCATCTCACAGAGTTACAGCTTTCCCCTCAAGAAGCTTTTCGCTAAGACAGTTCTTGTGGAATTGGCAAAGTGATATTTGGAAGCCCATAGAGGGCTATGGTGAAAAAGGAAATATCCTCAGATGAAATCTGGAAAGAAGCTTTCTGAGAAACTGCTTAGTGTTCTGTTCATTCATCTCACAGAGTTACATCTGTATTTCGTGGATCTCTTTGCTAGCCTTATTACTGTGGAATCTGAGAACAGATATTTCGGATCCCTTTGAAGACTATAGGGCCAAAGGAAATATCCTGCGATAACAAAGACAAAGAAGCTTTCTGAGAAACTTCTTTGTGTTCCGTGAAATCATCTCACCGAGTTACAGCTTTCCCCTCAAGAAGCCTTTCGCTAAGACAGTTCTTGTGGAATTGGCAAAGTGATATTTGGAAGCCCATAGAGGGCTATGGTGAAAAAGGAAATATCCTCAGATGAAATCTGGAAAGAAGCTTTCTGAGAAACTGCTTAGTGTTCTGTTCATTCATCTCACAGAGTTACATCTGTGTTTCGTGGATCTCTTTGCTAGCCTTATTTCTGTGGAATCTGAGAACAGATATTTCGGATCCTTTTGAAGACTATATGGCCAAAGGAAATATCCTCCGATAACAAAGAGCAAGAAGCTTTCTGAGAAACTTCTTTGTGTTCTGTGAAATCATCTCACAGAGTTACAGCTTTCCCCTCAAGAAGCCTTTCGCTAAGACAGTTCTTGTGGAATTGGCAAAGTGATATTTGGAAGCCGATAGAGGGCTATGGTGAAAAAGGAAATATCCTCAGATGAAATCTGGAAAGAAGCTTTCTGAGAAACTGCTCTGTGATGTGTGACTTCCACTCACAGAGTTACATCTGTATTTTGTGGATCTCTTTGCTAGCCTTATTTCTGTGGAATCTGAGAACAGATATTTCGGATCCCTTTGAAGACAATAGTGCCAAAGGAAATATCCTGTGATAATAAAGAGAAAGAAGCTTTCTGAGAAACTTCTTTGTGTTCTGTGAAATCATCTCACAGAGTTACAGCTTTCCCCTCAAGAAGCCTTTCGCTAAGACAGTTCTTGTGGAATTGGCAAAGTGATATTTGGAAGCCCATAGAGGGCTATGGTGAAAAAGGAAATATCCTCGGATGAAATCTGGAAAGAAGCTTTCTGAGAAACTGCTTAGTGTTCTGTTCATTCACCTCACAGAGTTACATCTGTGTTTCGTGGATCTCTTTGCTAGCCTTATTTCTGTGGAATCTGAGAACAGATATTTCGGATCCCTTTGAAGACTATAGGGCCAAAGGAAATATCCTCCGATTACAAAGAGAAAGAAGCTTTCTGAGAAACTTCTTTGTGTTCTGTGAAATCATCTCACAGAGTTACAGCTTTCCCCTCAAGAAGCCTTTCGCTAAGACAGTTCTTGTGGAATTGGCAAAGTGATATTTGGAAGCCCATAGAGGGCTATGGTGAAAAAGGAAATATCCTCAGATGAAATCTGGAAAGAAGCTTTCTGAGAAACTGCTTAGTGTTCTGTTCATTCATCTCACAGAGTTACATCTGTGTTTCGTGGATCTCTTTGCTAGCCTTATTTCTGTGGAATCTGAGAACAGATATTTCGGATCCCTTTGAAGACTATATGGCCAAAGGAAATATCATCCCATAACAAAGAGAAAGAAGCTTTCTGAGAAACTTCTTTGTGTTCTGTGAAATCATCTCACAGAGTTACAGCTTTCCCCTCAAGAAGCCTTTCGCTAAGACAGTTCTTGTGGAATTGGCAAAGTGATATATGGAAGCCCATAGATGGCTATGGTGAAAAAGGAAATATCCTCAGATGAAATCTGGAAAGAAGCTTTCTGAGAAACTGCTCTGTGATGTGTGACTTCCACTCACAGAGTTACATCTGTATTTCGTGGATCTCTTTGCTAGCCTTATTTCTGTGGAATCTGAGAACAGATATTTCGGATCCCTTTGAAGACAATAGGGCCAAAGGAAATATCCTCTGATAACAAAGAGAAAGAAGCTTTCTGAGAAACTTCTTTGTGTTCTGTGAAATCATCTCACAGAGTTACAGCTTTCCCCTCAAGAAGCCTTTCGCTAAGACAGTTCTTGTGGAATTGGCAAAGTGATATATGGAAGCCCATAGAGGGCTATGGTGAAAAAGGAAATATCCTCAGATGAAATCTGGAAAGAAGCTTTCTGAGAAACTGCTCTGTGATGTGTGACTTCCACTCAGAGAGTTACATCTGTGTTTCGTGGATCTCTTTGCTAGCCTTATTTCTGTGGAATCTGAGAACAGATATTTCGGATCCCTTTGAAGACTATAGGGCCAAAGGAAATATCCTCCGATAACAAAGAGAAAGAAGCTTTCTGAGAAACTTCTTTGTGTTCTGTGAAATCATCTCACAGAGTTACAGCTTTACCCTCAAGAAGCTTTTCGCTAAGACAGTTCTTGTGGAATTGGCAAAGTGATATTTGGAAGCCCATAGAGGGCTATGGTGAAAAAGGAAATATCCTCAGATGAAATCTGGAAAGAAGCTTTCTGAGAAACTGCTTAGTGTTCTGTTCATTCATCTCACAGAGTTACATCTGTATTTCGTGGATCTCTTTGCTAGCCTTATTACTGTGGAATCTGAGAACAGATATTTCGGATCCCTTTGAAGACTATAGGGCCAAAGGAAATATCCTGCGATAACAAAGACAAAGAAGCTTTCTGAGAAACTTCTTTGTGTTCCGTGAAATCATCTCACAGAGTTACAGCTTTCCCCTCAAGAAGCCTTTCGCTAAGACAGTTCTTGTGGAATTGGCAAAGTGATATTTGGAAGCCCATAGAGGGCTATGGTGAAAAAGGAAATATCCTCAGATGAAATCTGGAAAGAAGCTTTCTGAGAAACTGCTTAGTGTTCTGTTCATTCATCTCACAGAGTTCCATCTGTGTTTCGTGGATCTCTTTGCTAGCCTTATTTCTGTGGAATCTGAGAACAGATATTTCGGATCCCTTTGAAGACTATATGGCCAAAGGAAATATCATCCGATAACAAAGAGAAAGAAGCTTTCTGAGAAACTTCTTTGTGTTCTGTGAAATCATCTCACAGAGTTACAGCTTTCCCCTCAAGAAGCCTTTCGCTAAGACAGTTCTTGTGGAATTGGCAAAGTGATATTTGGAAGCCGATAGAGGGCAATGGTGAAAAAGGAAATATCCTCAGATGAAATCTGGAAAGAAGCTTTCTGAGAAACTGCTCTGTGATGTGTGACTTCCACTCACAGAGTTACATCTGTATTTCGTGGATCTCTTTGCTAGCCTTATTTCTGTGGAATCTGAGAACAGATATTTCGGATCCCTTTGAAGACAATAGTGCCAAAGGAAATATCCTGTGATAACAAAGAGAAAGAAGCTTTCTGAGAAACTTCTTTGTGTTCTGTGAAATCATCTCACAGAGTTACAGCTTTCCCCTCAAGAAGCCTTTCGCTAAGACAGTTCTTGTGGAATTGGCAAAGTGATATATGGAAGCCCATAGAGGGCTATGGTGAAAAAGGAAATATCCTCAGATGAAATCTGGAAAGAAGCTTTCTGAGAAACTGCTCTGTGATGTGTGACTTCCACTCACAGAGTTACATCTGTGTTTCGTGGATCTCTTTGCTAGCCTTATTTCTGTGGAATCTGAGAACAGATATTTCGGATCCCTTTGAAGACTATAGGGCCAAAGGAAATATCCTCTGATAACAAAGAGAAAGAAGCTTTCTGAGAAACTTCTTTGTGTTCTGTGAAATCATCTCACAGAGTTACAGCTTTCCCCTCAAGAAGCCTTTCGCTAAGACAGTTCTTGTGGAATTGGCAAAGTGATATTTGGAAGCCCATAGAGGGCTATGGTGAAAAAGGAAATATCCTCAGATGAAATCTGGAAAGAAGCTTTCTGAGAAACTGCTTAGTGTTCTGTTCATTCATCTCACAGAGTTACATCTGTGTTTCGTGGATCTCTTTGCTAGCCTTATTTCTGTGGAATCTGAGAATAGATATTTCGATCCCTTTGAAGACAATATGGCCAAAGGAAATATCATCCGATACCAAAGAGAAAGAAGCTTTCTGAGAAACTTCTTTGTGTTCTGTGAAATCATCTCACAGAGTTACAGCTTTCCCCTCAAGAAGCCTTTCGCTAAGACAGTTCTTGTGGAATTGGCAAAGTGATATTTGGAAGCCCATAGAGGGCTATGGTGAAAAAGGAAATATCCTCAGATGAAATCTGGAAAGAAGCTTTCTGAGAAACTGCTTAGTGTTCAGTTCATTCATCTCACAGAGTTATATCTGTGTTTCCTGGATCTCTTTGCTAGCCTTATTTCTGTGGAATCTGAGAACAGATATTTCGGATCCCTTTGAAGACTATAGGGCCAAAGGAAATATCCTCCGATAACAAAGAGAAAGAAGCTTTCTGAGAAACTTCTTTGTGTTCTGTGAAATCATCTCACAGAGTTACAGCTTTTCCCTCAAGAAGCTTTTCGCTAAGACAGTTCTTGTGGAATTGGCAAAGTGATATTTGGAAGCCCATAGAGGGCTATGGTGAAAAAGGAAATATCCTCAGATGAAATCTGGAAAGAAGCTTTCTGAGAAACTGCTTAGTGTTCTGTTCATTCATCTCACAGAGTTACATCTGTATTTCGTGGATCTCTTTGCTAGCCTTATTACTGTGGAATCTGAGAACAGATATTTCGGATCCCTTTGAAGACTATAGGGCCAAAGGAAATATCCTGCGATAACAAAGACAAAGAAGCTTTCTGAGAAACTTCTTTGTGTTCCGTGAAATCATCTCACCGAGTTACAGCTTTCCCCTCAAGAAGCCTTTCGCTAAGACAGTTCTTGTGGAATTGGCAAAGTGATATTTGGAAGCCCATAGAGGGCTATGGTGAAAAAGGAAATATCCTCAGATGAAATCTGGAAAGAACCTTTCTGAGAAACTGCTTAGTGTTCTGTTCATTCATCTCACAGAGTTACATCTGTGTTTCGTGGATCTCTTTGCTAGCCTTATTTCTGTGGAATCTGAGAACAGATATTTCGGATCCCTTTGAAGACTATATGGCCAAAGGAAATATCATCCGATACCAAAGAGAAAGAAGCTTTCTGAGAAACTTCTTTGTGTTCTGTGAAATCATCTCACAGAGTTACAGCTTTCCCCTCAAGAAGCCTTTCGCTAAGACAGTTCTTGTGGAATTGGCAAAGTGATATTTGGAAGCCGATAGAGGGCTATGGTGAAAAAGGAAATATCCTCAGATGAAATCTGGAAAGAAGCTTTCTGAGAAACTGCTCTGTGATGTGTGACTTCCACTCACAGAGTTACATCTGTATTTCGTGGATCTCTTTGCTAGCCTTATTTCTGTGGAATCTGAGAACAGATATTTCGGATCCCTTTGAAGACAAAAGTGCCAAAGGAAATATCCTGTGATAACAAAGAGAAAGAAGCTTTCTGAGAAACTTCTTTGTGTTCTGTGAAATCATCTCACAGAGTTACAGCTTTCCCCTCAAGAAGCCTTTCGCTAAGACAGTTCTTGTGGAATTGGCAAAGTGATATTTGGAAGCCCATAGAGGGCTATGGTGAAAAAGGAAATATCCTCGGATGAAATCTGGAAAGAAGCTTTCTGAGAAACTGCTTAGTGTTCTGTTCATTCATCTCACAGAGTTACATCTGTGTTTCGTGGATCTCTTTGCTAGCCTTATTTCTGTGGAATCTGAGAACAGATATTTCGGATCCCTTTGAAGACTATAGGGCCAAAGGAAATATCCTCCGATAACAAAGAGAAAGAAGCTTTCTGAGAAACTTCTTTGTGTTCTGTGAAATCATCTCACAGAGTTACAGCTTTCACCTCAAGAAGCCTTTCGCTAAGACAGTTCTTGTGGAATTGGCAAAGTGATATTTGGAAGCCCATAGAGGGCTATGGTGAAAAAGGAAATATCCTCAGATGAAATCTGGAAAGAAGCTTTCTGAGAAACTGCTTAGTGTTCTGTTCAATCATCTCACAGAGTTACATCTGTGTTTCGTGGATCTCTTTGCTAGTCTTATTTCTGTGGAATCTGAGAACAGATATTTCGGATCCCTTTGAAGACTATATGGCCAAAGGAAATATCATCCCATAACAAAGAGAAAGAAGCTTTCTGAGAAACTTCTTTGTGTTCTGTGAAATCGTCTCACAGAGTTACAGCTTTCCCCTCAAGAAGCCTTTCGCTAAGACAGTTCTTGTGGAATTGGCAAAGTGATATATGGAAGCCCATAGATGGCTATGGTGAAAAAGGAAATATCCTCAGATGAAATCTGGAAAGAAGCTTTCTGAGAAACTGCTCTGTGATGTGTGACTTCCACTCACAGAGTTACATCTGTATTTCGTGGGTCTCTTTGCTAGCCTTATTTCTGTGGAATCTGAGAACAGATATTTCGGATCCCTTTGAAGACTATAGGGCCAAAGGAAATATCCTCCGATAACAAAGAGAAAGAAGCTTTCTGAGAAACTTCTTTGTGTTCTGTGAAATCATCTCACAGAGTTACAGCTTTCCCCTCAAGAAGCCTTTCGCTAAGACAGTTCTTGTGGAATTGGCAAAGTGATATTTGGAAGCCCATAGAGGGCTATGGTGAAAAAGGAAATATCCTCAGATGAAATCTGGAAAGAAGCTTTCTGAGAAACGGCTTAGTGTTCCGTTCATTCATCTCACAGAGTTACATCTGTGTTTCGTGGATCTCTTTGCTAGCCTTATTTCTGTGGAATCTGAGAACAGATATTTCGGATCCCTTTGAAGACTATAGGGCCAAAGGAAATATCCTCCGATAACAAAGAGAAAGAAGCTTTCTGAGAAACTTCTTTGTGTTCTGTGAAATCATCTCACAGAGTTATAGCTTTCCCCTCAAGAAGCCTTTCGCTAAGACAGTTCTTGTGGAATTGGCAAAGTGATATTTGGAAGCCCATAGAGGGCTATGGTGAAAAAGGAAATATCCTCAGATGAAATCTGGAAAGAAGCTTTCTGAGAAACTGCTCTGTGATGTGTGACTTCCACTCACAGAGTTACATCTGTATTTCGTGGATCTCTTTGCTAGCCTTATTTCTGTGGAATCTGAGAACAGATATTTCGGATCCCTTTGAAGACAATAGGGCCAAAGAAAATATCCTGTGATAACAAAGAGAAAGAAGCTTTCTGAGAAACTTCTTTGTGTTCTGTGAAATCATCTCACAGAGTTACAGCTTTCCCCTCAAGAAGCCTTTCGCTAAGACAGTTCTTGTGGAATTGGCAAAGTGATATTTGGAAGCCCATAGAGGGCTATGGTGAAAAAGGAAATATCCTCAGATGAAATCTGGAAAGAAGCTTTCTGAGAAACTGCTTAGTGTTCTGTTCATTCATCTCACAGAGTTACATCTGAGTTTCGTGGATCTCTTTGCTAGCCTTATTTCTGTGGAATCTGAGAACAGATATTTCGGATCCCTTTGAAGACTATAGGGCCAAAGGAAATATCCTCCGACAACAAAGAGAAAGAAGCTTTCTGGGAAACTTCTTTGTGTTCTGTGAAATCATCTCACAGAGTTACAGCTTTCCCCTCAAGAAGCCTTTCGCTAAGACAGTTCTTGTGGAATTGGCAAAGTGATATTTGGAAGCCCATAGAGGGCTATGGTGAAAAAGGAAATATCCTCAGATGAAATCTGGAAAGAAGCTTTCTGAGAAACTGCTTAGTGTTCTGTTCATTCATCTCACAGAGTTACATCTGTGTTTCGTGGATCTCTTTGCTAGCCTTATTTCTGTGGAATCTGAGAACAGATATTTCGGATCCCTTTGAAGACAATAGGGCCAAAGGAAATATCTTCCTATAACAAAGAGAAAGAAGCTTTCTGAGAAACTTCTTTGTGTTCTGTGAAATCATCTCACAGAGTTACAGCTTTCCCCTCAAGAAGCCTTTCGCTAAGACAGTTCTTGTGGAATTGGCAAAGTGATATTTGGAAGCCCGTAGAGGGCTATGGTGAAAAAGGAAATATCCTCTGATGAAATCTGGAAAGAAGCTTTCTGAGAAACTGCTTAGTGTTCAGTTCATTCATCTCACAGAGTTACATCTGTGTTTCGTGGATCTCTTTGCTAGCCTTATTTCTGTGGAATCTGAGAACAGATATTTCGGATCCCTTTGAAGACTATATGGCCAAAGGAAATATCATCCGATACCAAAGAGAAAGAAGCTTTCTGAGAAACTTCTTTGTGTTCTGTGAAATCATCTCACAGAGTTACAGCTTTCCCCTCAAGAAGCCTTTCGCTAAGACAGTTCTTGTGGAATTGGCAAAGTGATATTTGGAAGCCCATAGAGGGCTATGGTGAAAAAGGAAATATCCTCAGATGAAATCTGGAAAGAAGCTTTCTGAGAAACTGCTCTGTGATGTGTGACTTCCACTCAGAGAGTTACATCTGTATTTCGTGGATCTCTTTGCTAGCCTTATTTCTGTGGAATCTGAGAACAGATATTTCGGATCCCTTTGAAGACTATAGGGCCAAAGGAAATATCCTCTGATAACAAAGAGAAAGAAGCTTTCTGAGAAACTTCTTTGTGTTCTGTGAAATCATCTCACAGAGTTACAGCTTTCCCCTCAAGAAGCCTTTCGCTAAGACAGTTCTTGTGGAATTGGCAAAGTGATATTTGGAAGCCCGTAGAGGGCTATGGTGAAAAAGGAAATATCCTCAGATGAAATCTGGAAAGAAGCTTTCTGAGAAACTGCTTAGTGTTCAGTTCATTCATCTCACAGAGTTACATCTGTGTTTCGTGGATCTCTTTGCTAGCCTTATTTCTGTGGAATCTGAGAACAGATATTTCGGATCCCTTTGAAGACTATAGGGCCAAAGGAAATATCCTCCGATAACAAAGAGAAAGAAGCTTTCTGAGAAACTTCTTTGTGTTCTGTGAAATCATCTCACAGAGTTACAGCTTTCCCCTCAAGAAGCCTTTCGCTAAGACAGTTCTTGTGGAATTGGCAAAGTGATATTTGGAAGCCCATAGAGGGCTATGGTGAAAAAGGAAATATCCTCAGATGAAATCTGGAAAGAAGCTTTCTGAGAAACTGCTCTGTGATGTGTGACTTCCACTCAAAGAGTTACATCTGTATTTCGTGGATCTCTTTGCTAGCCTTATTTCTGTGGAATCTGAGAACAGATATTTCGGATCCCTTTGAAGACAATAGTGCCAAAGGAAATATCCTGTGATAACAAAGAGAAAGAAGCTTTCTGAGAAACTTCTTTGTATTCTGTGAAATCATCTCACAGAGTTACAGCTTTCCCCTCAAGAAGCCTTTCGCTAAGACAGTTCTTGTGGAATTGGCAAAGTGATATTTGGAAGCCCATAGAGGGCTATGGTGAAAAAGGAAATATCCTCAGATGAAATCTGGAAAGAAGCTTTCTGAGAAACTGCTTAGTGTTCTGTTCATTCATCTCACAGAGTTACATCTGTGTTTCGTGTATCTCTTTGCTAGCCTTATTTCTGTGGAATCTGAGAACAGATATTTCGGATCCCTTTGAAGACTATAGGGCCAAAGGAAATATCCTCCGATAACAAAGAGAAAGAAGCTTTCTGAGAAACTTCTTTGTGTTCTGTGAAATCATCTCACAGAGTTACAGCTTTCCCCTCAAGAAGCCTTTCGCTAAGACAGTTCTTGTGGAATTGGCAAAGTGATATTTGGAAGCCCATAGAGGGCTATGGTGAAAAAGGAAATATCCTCAGATGAAATCTGGAAAGAAGCTTTCTGAGAAACTGCTTAGTGTTCTGTTCATTCATCTCACAGAGTTACATCTGTGTTTCGTGGATCTCTTTGCTAGCCTTATTTCTGTGGAATCTGAGAACAGATATTTCGGATCCCTTTGAAGACAATAGGGCCAAAGGAAATATCATCCGATAACAAAGAGAAAGAAGCTTTCTGAGAAACTTCTTTGTGTTCTGTGAAATCATCTCACAGAGTTACAGCTTTCCCCTCAAGAAGCCTTTCGCTAAGACAGTTCTTGTGGAATTGGCAAAGTGATATTTGGAAGCCCATAGAGGGCTATGGTGAAAAAGGAAATATCCTCAGATGAAATCTGGAAAGAAGCTTTCTGAGAACCTGCTCTGTGATGTGTGACTTCCACTCACAGAGTTACATCTGTGTTTCGTGGATCTCTTTGCTAGCCTTATTTCTGTGGAATCTGAGAACAGATATTTCGAATCCCTTTGAAGAATATAGGGCCAAAGGAAATATCCTCCGATAAGAAAGAGAAAGAAGCTTTCTGAGAAACTTCTTTGTGTTCTGTGAAATCATCTGACAGAGTTACAGCTTTCCCCTCAAGAAGCCTTTCGCTAAGACAGTTCTTGTGGAATTGGCAAAGTGATATTTGGAAGCCCATAGAGGGCTATGATGAAAAAGGAAATATCCTCAGATGAAATCTGGAAAGAAGCTTTCTGAGAAACTGCTTAGTGTTCTGTTCATTCATCTCACAGAGTTACATCTGTATTTCGTGGATCTCTTTGCTAGCCTTATTTCTGTGGAATCTGAGAACAGATATTTCGGATCCCTTTGAAGACAATAGGGCCAAAGGAAATATCCTCTGATAACAAAGAGAAAGAAGCTTTCTGAGAAACTTCTTTGTGTTCTGTGAAATCATCTCACAGAGTTACAGCTTTCCCCTCAAGAAGCCTTTCGCTAAGACAGTTCTTGTGGAATTGGCAAAGTGATATATGGAAGCCCATAGAGGGCTATGGTGAAAAAGGAAATATCCTCAGATGAAATCTGGAAAGAAGCTTTCTGAGAAACTGCTCTGTGATGTGTGACTTCCACTCACAGAGTTACATCTGTGTTTCGTGGATCTCTTTGCTAGATTTATTTCTGTGGAATCTGAGAACAGATATTTCGGATCCCTTCTGATGACTATAGGGCCAAAGGAAATATCCTCTGATAACAAAGAGAAAGAAGCTTTCTGAGAAACTTCTTTGTGTTCTGTGAAATCATCTCACAGAGTTACAGCTTTCCCCTCAAGAAGCCTTTCGCTAAGACAGTTCTTGTGGAATTGGCAAAGTGATATTTGGAAGCCCATAGAGGGCTATGGTGAAAAAGGAAATATCCTCAGATGAAATCTGGAAAGAAGTTTTCTGAGAAACTGCTTAGTGTTCCGTTCATTCATCTCACAGAGTTACATCTGTGTTTCGTGGATCTCTTTGCTAGCCTTATGTCTCTGGAATCTGAGAACAGATATTTCGGATCCCTTTGAAGACTATATGGCCAAAGGAAATATCATCCGATACCAAAGAGAAAGAAGCTTTCTGAGAAACTTCTTTGTGTTCTGTGAAATCATCTCACAGAGTTACAGCTTTCCCCTCAAGAAGCCTTACGCTAAGACAGTTCTTGTGGAATTGGCAAAGTGATATTTGGAAGCCCGTAGAGGGCTATGGTGAAAAAGGAAATATCCTCAGATGAAATCTGGAAAGAAGCTTTCTGAGAAACTGCTTAGTGTTCAGTTCATTCATCTCACAGAGTTACATCTGTGTTTCGTGGATCTCTTTGCTAGCCTTATATCTGTGGAATCTGAGAACAGATATTTCGGATCCCTTTGAAGACTATAGGGCCAAAGGAAATATCCTCCGATAACAAAGAGAAAAAAGCTTTCTGAGAAACTTCTTTGTGTTCGATGAAATCATCTCACAGAGTTACAGCTTTCCCCTCAAGAAGCCTTTCGCTAAGACAGTTCTTGTGGAATTGGCAAAGTAATATTTGGAAGCCCATAGAGGGTTATGGTGAAAAAGCAAATATCCTCAGATGAAATATGGAAAGAAGCTTTCTGAGAAACTGCTTAGTGTTCTGTTCATTCATCTCACAGAGTTACATCTGTATTTCGTGGATCTCTTTGCTAGCCTTATTACTGTGGAATCTGAGAACAGATATTTAGGATCCCTTTGAAGACTATAGGGCCAAAGGAAATATCCTGCGATAACAAAGACAAAGAAGCTTTCTGAGAAACTTCTTTGTGTTCTGTGAAATCACCTCACAGAGTTACAGCTTTCCCCTCAAGAAGCCTTCCGCTAAGACAGTTCTTGGTGAATTGGCAAAGAGATATTTGGAAGCCCATAGAGGGCTATGGTGAAAAAGGAAATATCCTCAGATGAAATCTGGAAAGAAGCTTTCTGAGAAACTGCTTAGTGTTCTGTTCATTCATCTCACAGAGTTTCATCTTTGTTTCGTGTATCTCTTTGCTAGCCTTATTTCTGTGGAATCTGAGAACAGATATTTCGGATCCCTTTGAAGACTATATGGCGAAAGGAAATATCATCCGATAACAAAGAGAAAGAAGATTTCTGAGAAACTTCTTTGTGTTCTGTGAAATCATCTCACAGAGTTACAGCTTTCCCCTCAAGAAGCCTTTCGCTAAGACAGTTCTTGTGGAATTGGCAAAGTGATATGTGGAAGCCCATAGAGGGCTATGGTGAAAAAGGAAATATCCTCAGATGAAATCTGGAAAGAAGCTTTCTGAGAAACTGCTCTGTGATGTTTGACTTCCACTCACAGAGTTACATCTGTATTTCGTGGATCTCTTTGCTAGCCTTATTTCTCTGGAATCTGAGAACAGATATTTCGGATCCCTTCGAAGACAATAGGGCCAAAGGAAATATCCTCTGATAACAAAGAGAAAGAAGCTTTCTGAGAAACTTCTTTGTGTTCTCTGAAATCATCTCACAGAGTTACAACTTTCCCCTCCAGAAGCCTTTCGCTAAGACAGTTCTTGTGGAATTGGCAAAGTGATATTTGGAAGCCCATAGAGGGCTATGGTGAAAAAGGAAATATCCTCAGATGAAATCTGGAAAGAAGCTTTCTGAGAAACTGCTTAGTGTTCTGTTCATTCATCTCACAGAGTTACATCTGTGTTTCGTGGATCTCTTTGCTAGCCTTATTTCTGTGGTATCTGAGAACAGATATTTCGGATCCCTTTGAAGACTATAGGGCCAAAGGAAATATCCTCCGACAACAAAGAGAAAGAAGCTTTCTGAGAAACTTCTTTGTGTTCTGTGAAATCATCTCACAGAGTTACAGCTTTCCCCTCAAGAAGCCTTTCGCTAAGACAGTTCTTGTGGAATTGGCAAAGTGATATTTGGAAGCCCATAGAGGGCTATGGTGAAAAAGGAAATATCCTCAGATGAAATCTGGAAAGAAGCTTTCTGAGAAACTGCTTAGTGTTCTGTTCATTCATCTCACAGAGTTACATCTGTGTTTCGTGGATCTCTTTGCTAGCCTTATTTCTGTGGAATCTGAGAACAGATATTTCGTATCCCTTTGAAGACAATAGGGCCAAAGGAAATATCATCCGATAACAAAGAGAAAGAAGCTTTCTGAGAAACTTCTTTGTGTTCTGTGAAATCATCTCACAGAGTTACAGCTTTCCCCTCAAGAAGCCTTTCGCTAAGACAGTTCTTGTGGAATTGGCAAAGTGGTATTTGGAAGCCCGTAGAGGGCTATGGTGAAAAAGGAAATATCCTCTGATGAAATCTGGAAAGAAGCTTTCTGAGAAACTGCTTAGTGTTCAGTTCATTCATCTCACAGAGTTACATCTGTGTTTCGTGGATCTCTTTGCTAGCCTTATTTCTGTGGAATCTGAGAACAGATATTTCGGATCCCTTTGAAGACTATATGGCCAAAGGAAATATCATCCGATACCAAAGAGAAAGAAGCTTTCTGAGAAACTTCTTTGTGTTCTGTGAAATCATCTCACAGAGTTACAGCTTTCCCCTCAAGAAGCCTTTCGCTAAGACAGTTCTTGTGGAATTGGCAAAGTGATATTTGGAAGCCCATAGAGGGCTATGCTGAAAAAGGAAATATCCTCAGATGAAATCTGGAAAGAAGCTTTCTGAGAAACTGCTCTGTGATGTGTGACTTCCACTCAGAGAGTTACATCTGTATTTCGTGGATCTCTTTGCTAGCCTTATTTCTGTGGAATCTGAGAACAGATATTTCGGATCCCTTTGAAGACTATAGGGCCAAAGGAAATATCCTCTGATAACAAAGAGAAAGAAGCTTTCTGAGAAACTTCTTTGTGTTCTGTGAAATCATCTCACAGAGTTACAGCTTTCCCCTCAAGAAGCCTTTCGCTAAGACAGTTCTTGTGGAATTGGCAAAGTGATATTTGGAAGCCCGTAGAGGGCTATGGTGAAAAAGGAAATATCCTCAGATGAAATCTGGAAAGAAGCTTTCTGAGAAACTGCTTAGTGTTCAGTTCATTCATCTCACAGAGTTACATCTGTGTTTCGTGGATCTCTTTGCTAGCCTTATTTCTGTGGAATCTGAGAACAGATATTTCGGATCCCTTTGAAGACTATAGGGCCAAAGGTAATATCCTCCGATAACAAAGAGAAAGAAGCTTTCTGAGAAACTTCTTTGTGTTCTGTGAAATCATCTCACAGAGTTACAGCTTTCCCCTCAAGAAGCCTTTCGCTAAGACAGTTCTTGTGGAATTGGCAAAGTGATATTTGGAAGCCCATAGAGGGCTATGGTGAAAAAGGAAATATCCTCAGATGAAATCTGGAAAGAAGCTTTCTGAGAAACTGCTCTGTGATGTGTGACTTCCACTCAAAGAGTTACATCTGTATTTCGTGGATCTCTTTGCTAGCCTTATTTCTGTGGAATCTGAGAACAGATATTTCGGATCCCTTTGAAGACAATAGTGCCAAAGGAAATATCCTGTGATAACAAAGAGAAAGAAGCTTTCTGAGAAACTTCTTTGTATTCTGTGAAATCATCTCACAGAGTTACAGCTTTCCCCTCAAGAAGCCTTTCGCTAAGACAGTTCTTGTGGAATTGGCAAAGTGATATTTGGAAGCCCATAGAGGGCTATGGTGAAAAAGGAAATATCCTCAGATGAAATCTGGAAAGAAGCTTTCTGAGAAACTGCTTAGTGTTCTGTTCATTCATCTCACAGAGTTACATCTGTGTTTCGTGTATCTCTTTGCTAGCCTTATTTCTGTGGAATCTGAGAACAGATATTTCGGATCCCTTTGAAGACTATAGGGCCAAAGGAAATATCCTCCGATAACAAAGAGAAAGAAGCTTTCTGAGAAACTTCTTTGTGTTCTGTGAAATCATCTCACAGAGTTACAGCTTTCCCCTCAAGAAGCCTTTCGCTAAGACAGTTCTTGTGGAATTGGCAAAGTGATATTTGGAAGCCCATAGAGGGCTATGGTGAAAAAGGAAATATCCTCAGATGAAATCTGGAAAGAAGCTTTCTGAGAAACTGCTTAGTGTTCTGTTCATTCATCTCACAGAGTTACATCTGTGTTTCGTGGATCTCTTTGCTAGCCTTATTTCTGTGGAATCTGAGAACAGATATTTCGGATCCCTTTGAAGACAATAGGGCCAAAGGAAATATCATCCGATAACAAAGAGAAAGAAGCTTTCTGAGAAACTTCTTTGTGTTCTGTGAAATCATCTCACAGAGTTACAGCTTTCCCCTCAAGAAGCCTTTCGCTAAGACAGTTCTTGTGGAATTGGCAAAGTGATATTTGGAAGCCCATAGAGGGCTATGGTGAAAAAGGAAATATCCTCAGATGAAATCTGGAAAGAAGCTTTCTGAGAACCTGCTCTGTGATGTGTGACTTCCACTCACAGAGTTACATCTGTGTTTCGTGGATCTCTTTGCTAGCCTTATTTCTGTGGAATCTGAGAACAGATATTTCGAATCCCTTTGAAGAATATAGGGCCAAAGGAAATATCCTCCGATAAGAAAGAGAAAGAAGCTTTCTGAGAAACTTCTTTGTGTTCTGTGAAATCATCTGACAGAGTTACAGCTTTCCCCTCAAGAAGCCTTTCGCTAAGACAGTTCTTGTGGAATTGGCAAAGTGATATTTGGAAGCCCATAGAGGGCTATGATGAAAAAGGAAATATCCTCAGATGAAATCTGGAAAGAAGCTTTCTGAGAAACTGCTTAGTGTTCTGTTCATTCATCTCACAGAGTTACATCTGTGTTTCGTGGATCTCTTTGCTAGCCTTATTTCTGTGGAATCTGAGAACAGATATTTCGGATCCCTTTGAAGACTATATGGCCAAAGGAAATATCCTCTGACAACAAAGAGAAAGAAGCTTTCTGAGAAACTTCTTTGTGTTCTGTGAAATCATCTCACAGAGTTACAGCTTTCCCCTCAAGAAGCCTTTCGCTAAGACAGTTCTTGTGGAATTGGCAAAGTAATATTTGGAAGCCCTTAGAGGGCTACGGTGAAAAAGGAAATATCCTCAGATGAAATCTGGAAAGAAGATTTCTGAGAAACTGCTTAGTGTTCTGTTCATTCATCTCACAGAGTTACATCTGTATTTCGTGGATCTCTTTGCTAGCCTTATTTCTGTGGAATCTGAGAACAGATATTTCGGATCCCTTTGAAGACAATAGGGCCAAAGGAAATATCCTCTGATAACAAAGAGAAAGAAGCTTTCTGAGAAACTTCTTTGTGTTCTGTGAAATCATCTCACAGAGTTACAGCTTTCCCCTCAAGAAGCCTTTCGCTAAGACAGTTCTTGTGGAATTGGCAAAGTGATATATGGAAGCCCATAGAGGGCTATGGTGAAAAAGGAAATATCCTCAGATGAAATCTGGAAAGAAGCTTTCTGAGAAACTGCTCTGTGATGTGTGACTTCCACTCACAGAGGTACATCTGTGTTTCGTGGATCTCTTTGCTAGATTTATTTCTGTGGAATCTGAGAACAGATATTTCGGATCCCTTTGAAGACTATAGGGCCAAAGGAAATATCCTCTGATAACAAAGAGAAAGAAGCTTTCTGAGAAACTTCTTTGTGTTCTGTGAAATCATCTCACAGAGTTACAGCTTTCCCCTCAAGAAGCCTTTCGCTAAGACAGTTCTTGTGGAATTGGCAAAGTGATATTTGGAAGCCCATAGAGGGCTATGGTGAAAAAGGAAATATCCTCAGATGAAATCTGGAAAGAAGCTTTCTGAGAAACTGCTTAGTGTTCTGTTCATTCATCTCACAGAGTTACATCTGTGTTTCGTGGATCTCTTTGCTAGCCTTATGTCTCTGGAATCTGAGAACAGATATTTCGGATCCCTTTGAAGACTATATGGCCAAAGGAAATATCATCCGATACCAAAGAGAAAGAAGCTTTCTGAGAAACTTCTTTGTGTTCTGTGAAATCATCTCACAGAGTTACAGCTTTCCCCTCAAGAAGCCTTACGCTAAGACAGTTCTTGTGGAATTGGCAAAGTGATATTTGGAAGCCCATAGAGGGCTATGGTGAAAAAGGAAATATCCTCAGATGAAATCTGGAAAGAAGCTTTCTGAGAAACTGCTCTGTGATGTGTGACTTCCACTCACAGAGTTACATCTGTATTTCGTGGATCTCTTTGCTAGCCTTATTTCTGTGGAATCTGAGAACAGATATTTCGGATCCCTTTGAAGACTATAGGGCCAAAGGATATATCCTCTGATAACAAAGAGAAAGAAGCTTTCTGAGAAACTTCTTTGTGTTCTGTGAAATCATCTCACAGAGTTACAGCTTTCCCCTCAAGAAGCCTTTCGCTAAGACAGTTCTTGTGGAATTGGCAAAGTGATATTTGGAAGCCCGTAGAGGGCTATGGTGAAAAAGGAAATATCCTCAGATGAAATCTGGAAAGAAGCTTTCTGAGAAACTGCTTAGTGTTCAGTTCATTCATCTCACAGAGTTACATCTGTGTTTCGTGGATCTCTTTGCTAGCCTTATTTCTGTGGAATCTGAGAACAGATATTTCGGATTCCTTTGAAGACTATAGGGCCAAAGGAAATATCCTCCGATAACAAAGAGAAAGAAGCTTTCTGAGAAACTTCTTTGTGTTCTGTGAAATCATCTCACAGAGTTACAGCTTTCCCCTCCAGAAGCCTTTCGCTAAGACAGTTCTTGTGGAATTGGCAAAGTGATATTTGGAAGCCCATAGAGGGCTATGGTGAAAAAGGAAATATCCTCAGATGAAATCTGGAGAGAAGCTTTCTGAGAAACTGCTCTGTGATGTGTGACTTCCACTCACAGAGTTACATCTGTATTTCGTGGATCTCTTTGCTAGCCTTATTTCTGTGGAATCTGAGAACAGATATTTCGGATCCCTTTGAAGACAATAGTGCCAAAGGAAATATCCTGTGATAACAAAGAGAAAGAAGCTTTCTGAGAAACTTCTTTGTGTTCTGTGAAATCATCTCACAGAGTTACAGCTTTCCCCTCAAGAAGCCTTTCGCTAAGACAGTTCTTGTGGAATTGGCAAAGTGATATTTGGATGCCCATAGAGGGCTATGGTGAAAAAGGAAATATCCTCAGATGAAATCTGGAAAGAAGCTTTCTGAGAAACTGCTTAGTGTTCTGTTCATTCATCTCACAGAGTTACATCTGTGTTTCGTGGATCTCTTTGCTAGCCTTATTTCTGTGGAATCTGAGAACAGATATTTCGGATCCCTTTGAAGACTATAGGGCCAAAGGAAATATCCTCCGATAACAAAGAGAAAGAAGCTTTCTGAGAAACTTCTTTCTGTTCTGTGAACTCATCTCACACAGTTACAGCTTTCCCCTCAAGAAGCCTTTCGCTAAGACAGTTCTTGGTGAATTGGCAAAGTGATATTTGGAAGCCCATAGAGGGCTATGGTGAAAAAGGAAATATCCTCAGATGAAATCTGGAAAGAAGCTTTCTGAGAAACTGCTTAGTGTTCTGTTCATTCATCTCACAGAGTTACATCTGTGTTTCGTGGATCTCTTTGCTAGCCTTATTTCTGTGGAATCTGAGAACAGATTTTTCGGATCCCTTTGAAGACAATAGGGCCAAAGGAAATATCATCCGATAACAAAGAGAAGGAAGCTTTCTGAGAAACTTCTTTGTGTTCTGTGAAATCATCTCACAGAGTTACAGCTTTCCCCTCAAGAAGCCTTTCGCTAAGACAGTTCTTGTGGAATTGGCAAAGTGATATTTGGAAGCCCGTAGAGGGCTATGGTGAAAAAGGAAATATCCTCAGATGAAATCTGGAAAGAAGCTTTCTGAGAAACTGCTTAGTGTTCAGTTCATTCATCTCACAGAGTTACATCTGTGTTTCGTGGATCTCTTTGCTAGCCTCATTTCTGTGGAATCTGAGAACAGATATTTCGGATCCCTTTGAAGACTATAGGGCCAAAGGAAATATCCTCCGATAACAAAGAGAAAGAAGCTTTCTGAGAAACTTCTTTGTGTTCTGTGAAATCATCTCACAGAGTTACAGCTTTCCCCTCCTGAAGCCTTTCGCTAAGACAGTTCTTGTGGAATTGGCAAAGTGATATTTGGAAGCCCATAGAGGGCTATGGTGAAAAAGGAAATATCCTCAGATGAAATCTGGAAAGAAGCTTTCTGAGAAACTGCTCTGTGATGTGTGACTTCCACTCACAGAGTTACATCTGTATTTCGTGGATCTCTTTGCTAGCCTTATTTCTGTGGAATCTGAGAACAGATATTTCGGATCCCTTTGAAGACAATAGTGCCAAAGGAAATATCCTGTGATAACAAAGAGAAAGAAGTTTTCTGAGAAACTTCTTTGTGTTCTGTGAAATCATATCACAGAGTTACAGCTTTCCCCTCAAGAAGCCTTTCCCTAAGACAGTTCTTGTGGAATTGGCAAAGTGATATTTGGAAGCCCATAGAGGGCTATGGTGAAAAAGGAAATATCCTCAGATGAAATCTGGAAAGAAGCTTTCTGAGAAACTGCTTAGTGTTCTGTTCATTCATCTCACAGAGTTACATCTGTGTTTCGTGGATCTCTTTGCTAGCCTTATTTCGGTGGAATCTGAGAACAGATATTGCGGATCCCTTTGAAGACTATAGGGCCAAAGGAAATATCCTCCGATAACAAAGAGAAAGAAGCTTTCTGAGAAACTTCTTTGTGTTCTGTGAAATCATCTCACAGAGTTACAGCTTTCCCCTCAAGAAGCCTTTCGCTAAGACAGTTCTTGTGGAATTGGCAAAGTGATATTTGGAAGCCCATAGAGGGCTATGGTGAAAAAGGAAATATCCTCAGATGAAATCTGGAAAGAAGCTTTCTGAGAAACTGCTTAGTGTTCTGTTCATTCATCTCACAGAGTTACATCTGTATTTCGTGGATCTCTTTGCTAGCCTTATGTCTCTGGAATCTGAGAACAGATATTTCGGATCCCTTTGAAGACTATATGGCCAAAGGAAATATCATCCGATACCAAAGAGAAAGAAGCTTTTTGAGAAACTTCTTTGTGTTCTGTGAAATCATCTCACAGAGTTACAGCTTTCCCCTCAAGAAGCCTTTCGCTAAGACAGTTCTTGTGGAATTGGCAAAGTGATATTTGGAAGCCCATAGAGGGCACTGGTGAAAAAGGAAATATCCTCAGATGAAATCTGGAAAGAAGCTTTCTGAGAAACTGCTCTGTGATGTGTGACTTCCACTCACAGAGTTACATCTGTATTTCGTGGATCTCTTTGCTAGCCTTATTTCTGTGGAATCTGAGAACAGATATTTCGGATCCCTTTGAAGACTATAGGGCCAAAGGAAATATCCTCTGATAACAAAGAGAAAGAAGCTTTCTGAGAAACTTCTTTGTGTTCTGTGAAATCATCTCACAGAGTTACAGCTTTCCCCTCAAGAAGCCTTTCGCTAAGACAGTTCTTGTGGAATTGGCAAAGTGATATTTGGAAGCCCGTAGAGGGCTATGGTGAAAAAGGAAATATCCTCAGATGAAATCTGGAAAGAAGCTTTCTGAGAAACTGCTTAGTGTTCAGTTCATTCATCTCACAGAGTTACATCTGTGTTTCGTGGATCTCTTTGCTAGCCTTATTTCTGTGGAATCTGAGAACAGATATTTCGGATTCCTTTGAAGACTATAGGGCCAAAGGAAATATCCTCCGATAACAAAGAGAAAGAAGCTTTCTGAGAAACTTCTTTGTGTTCTGTGAAATCATCTCACAGAGTTACAGCTTTCCCCTCCAGAAGCCTTTCGCTAAGACAGTTCTTGTGGAATTGGCAAAGTGATATTTGGAAGCCCATAGAGGGCTATGGTGAAAAAGGAAATATCCTCAGATGAAATCTGGAGAGAAGCTTTCTGAGAAACTGCTCTGTGATGTGTGACTTCCACTCACAGAGTTACATCTGTATTTCGTGGATCTCTTTGTTAGCCTTATTTCTGTGGAATCTGAGAACAGATATTTCGGATCCCTTTGAAGACAATAGTGCCAAAGGAAATATCCTGTGATAACAAAGAGAAAGAAGCTTTCTGAGAAACTTCTTTGTGTTCTGTGAAATCATCTCACAGAGTTACAGCTTTCCCCTCAAGAAGCCTTTCGCTAAGATAGTTCTTGTGGAATTGGCAAAGTGATATTTGGAAGCCCATAGAGGGCTATGGTGAAAAAGGAAATATCCTCAGATGAAATCTGGAAAGAAGCTTTCTGAGAAACTGCTTAGTGTTCTGTTCATTCATCTCACAGAGTTACATCTGTGTTTCGTGGATCTCTTTGCTAGCCTTATTTCTGTGGAATCTGAGAACAGATATTTCGGATCCCTTTGAAGACTATAGGGCCAAAGGAAATATCCTCCGATAACAAAGAGAAAGAAGCTTTCTGAGAAACTTCTTTGTGTTCTGTGAACTCATCTCACAGAGTTACAGCTTTCCCCTCAAGAAGCCTTTCGCTAAGACAGTTCTTGGTGAATTGGCAAAGTGATATTTGGAAGCCCATAGAGGGCTATGGTGAAAAAGGAAATATCCTCAGATGAAATCTGGAAAGAAGCTTTCTGAGAAACTGCTTAGTGTTCTGTTCATTCATCTCACAGAGTTACATCTGTGTTTCGTGGATCTCTTTGCTAGCCTTATTTCTGTGGAATCTGAGAACAGATTTTTCGGATCCCTTTGAAGACAATAGGGCCAAAGGAAATATCATCCGATAACAAAGAGAAAGAAGCTTTCTGAGAAACTTCTTTGTGTTCTGTGAAATCATCTCACAGAGTTATAGCTTTCCCCTCAAGAAGCCTTTCGCTAAGACAGTTCTTTTGGAATTGGCAAAGTGATATTTGGAAGCCCGTAGAGGGCTATGGTGAAAAAGGAAATATCCTCAGATGAAATCTGGAAAGAAGCTTTCTGAGAAACTGCTTAGTGTTCAGTTCATTCATCTCACAGAGTTACATCTGTGTTTCGTGGATCTCTTTGCTAGCCTCATTTCTGTGGAATCTGAGAACAGATATTTCGGATCCCTTTGAAGACTATAGGGCCAAAGGAAATATCCTCCGATAACAAAGAGAAAGAAGCTTTCTGAGAAACTTCTTTGTGTTCTGTGAAATCATCTCACAGAGTTACAGCTTTCCCCTCCTGAAGCCTTTCGCTAAGACAGTTCTTGTGGAATTGGCAAAGTGATATTTGGAAGCCCATAGAGGGCTATGGTGAAAAAGGAAATATCCTCAGATGAAATCTGGAAAGAAGCTTTCTGAGAAACTGCTCTGTGATGTGTGACTTCCACTCACAGAGTTACATCTGTATTTCGTGGATCTCTTTGCTAGCCTTATTTCTGTGGAATCTGAGAACAGATATTTCGGATCCCTTTGAAGACAATAGTGCCAAAGGAAATATCCTGTGATAACAAAGAGAAAGAAGTTTTCTGAGAAACTTCTTTGTGTTCTGTGAAATCATCTCACAGAGTTACAGCTTTCCCCTCAAGAAGCCTTTCGCTAAGACAGTTCTTGTGGAATTGGCAAAGTGATATTTGGAAGCCCATAGAGGGCTATGGTGAAAAAGGAAATATCCTCAGATGAAATCTGGAAAGAAGCTTTCTGAGAAACTGCTTAGTGTTCTGTTCATTCATCTCACAGAGTTACATCTGTGTTTCGTGGATCTCTTTGCTAGCCTTATTTCGGTGGAATCTGAGAACAGATATTGCGGATCCCTTTGAAGACTATAGGGCCAAAGGAAATATCCTCCGATAACAAAGAGAAAGAAGCTTTCTGAGAAACTTCTTTGTGTTCTGTGAAATCATCTCACAGAGTTACAGCTTTCCCCTCAAGAAGCCTTTCGCTAAGACAGTTCTTGTGGAATTGGCAAAGTGATATTTGGAAGCCCATAGAGGGCTATGGTGAAAAAGGAAATATCCTCAGATGAAATCTGGAAAGAAGCTTTCTGAGAAACTGCTTAGTGTTCTGTTCATTCATCTCACAGAGTTACATCTGTGTTTCGTGGATCTCTTTGCTAGCCTTATTTCTGTGGAATCTGAGAACAGATATTTCGGATCCCTTTGAAGACAATAGGGCCAAAGGAAATATCATCCGATAACAAAGAGAAAGAAGCTTTCTGAGAAACTTCTTTGTGTTCTGTGAAATCATCTCACAGAGTTACAGCTTTCCCCTCAAGAAGCCTTTCGCTAAGACAGTTCTTGTGGAATTGGCAAAGTGATATTTGGAAGCCCGTAGAGGGCTATGGTGAAAAAGGAAATATCCTCAGATGAAATCTGGAAAGAAGCTTTCTGAGAAACTGCTTAGTGTTCAGTTCATTCATCTCACAGAGTTACATCTGTGTTTCGTGGATCTCTTTGCTAGCCTTATTTCTGTGGAATCTGAGAACAGATATTTCGGATCCCTTTGAAGACTAAAGGGCCAAAGGAAATATCCTCCGATAACAAAGAGAAAAAAGCTTTCTGAGAAACTTCCTTGTGTTCGATGAAATCATCTCACAGAGTTACAGCTTTCCCCTCAAGAAGCCTTTCGCTAAGCCAGTTCTTGTGGAATTGGCAAAGTGATATTTGGAAGCCCATAGAGGGTTATGGTGAAAAAGGAAATATCCTCAGATGAAATCTGGAAAGAAGCTTTCTGAGAAACTGCTTAGTGTTCTGTTCATTCATCTCACAGAGTTACATCTGTATTTCGTGGATCTCTTTGCTAGCCTTATTTCTGTGGAATCTGAGAACAGATATTTCGGATCCCTTTGAAGACTATAGGGCCAAAGGAAATATCCTGCGATAACAAAGACAAAGAAGCTTTCTGAGAAACTTCTTTGTGTTCTGTGAAATCATCTCACAGAGTTACAGCTTTCCCCTCAAGAAGCCTTTCGCTAAGACAGTTCTTGTGGAATTGGCAAAGTGATATTTGGAAGCCCATAGAGGGCTATGGTGAAAAAGGAAATATCCTCAGATGAAATCTGGAAAGAAGCTTTCTGAGAAACTGCTTAGTGTTCAGTTCATTCTCTCACAGAGTTACATCTGTGTTTCGTGGATCTCTTTGCTAGCCTTATTTCTGTGGAATCTGAGAACAGATATTTCGGATCCCTTTGAAGACTATAGGGCGAAAGGAAATATCATCCGATAACAAAGAGAAAGAAGATTTCTGAGAAACTTCTTTGTGTTCTGTGAAATCATCTCACAGAGTTACAGCTTTCCCCTCCAGAAGCCTTTCGCTTAGACAGTTCTTGTGGAATTGGCAAAGTGATATTTGGAAGCCCATAGAGGGCTATGGTGAAAAAGGAAATATCCTCAGATGAAATCTGGAAAGAAGCTTTCTGAGAAACTGCTCTGTGATGTTTGACTTCCACTCACAGAGTTACATCTGTATTTCGTGGATCTCTTTGCTAGCCTTATTTCTGTGGAATCTGAGAACAGATATTTCGGATCCCTTTGAAGACAATAGGGCCAAAGGAAATATCCTCTGATAACAAAGAGAAAGAAGCTTTCTGAGAAACTTCTTTGTGTTCTGTGAAATCATCTCACAGAGTTACAGCTTTCCCCTCAAGAAGCCTTTCGCTAAGACAGTTCTTGTGGAATTGGCAAAGTGATATTTGGAAGCTCATAGAGGGCTATGGTGAAAAAGGAAATATCCTCAGATGAAATCTGGAAAGAAGCTTTCTGAGAAACTGCTCTGTGATGTGTGACTTCCACTCACAGAGTTACATCTGTGTTTCGTGGTTCTCTTTGCTAGCCTTATTTCTGTGGAATCTGAGAACAGATATTTCGGATCCCTTTGAAGACTATGGGGCCAAAGGAAATATCCTCTGATAAAAAAGAGAAAGAAGCTTTCTGAGAAACTTCTTTGTGTTCTGTGAAATCATCTCACAGAGTTACAGCTCTCCCCTCAAGAAGCCTTTCGCTAAGACAGTTCTTGTGGAATTGGCAAAGTGATATTTGGAAGCCCATAGAGGGCTATGGTGAAAAAGGAAATATCCTCAGATGAAATCTGGAAAGGAGATTTCTGAGAAACTGCTTAGTGTTCTGTTCATTCATCTCACAGAGTTACATCTGTATTTCGTGGATCTCTTTGCTAGCCTTATTTCTGTGGAATCTGAGAACAGATATTTCGGATCCCTTTGAAGACTAAAGGGCCAAAGGAAATATCCTCCGATAAGAAAGAAAAAGAAGCTTTCTGAGAAACTTCTTTGTGTTCTGTGAAATCATCTCACAGAGTTACAGCTTTCCCCTCAAGAAGCCTTTCGCTAAGACAGTTCTTGTGGAATTGGCAAAGTGATATTTGGAAGCCCATAGAGGGCTATGTTGAAAAAGGAAATATCCTCAGATGAAATCTGGAAAGAAGCTTTCTGAGAAACTGCTTAGTGTTCTGTTCATTCATCTCACAGAGTTACATCTGTGTTTCGTGGATCTCTTTGCTAGCCTTATTTCTGTGGAATCTGAGAACAGATATTTCGGATCCCTTTGAAGACTATATGGCCAAAGGAAATATCATCCGATAATAAAGAGAAAGAAGCTTTCTGAGAAACTTCTTTGTGTTCTGTGAAATCATCTCACAGAGTTACAGCTTTCCCCTCAAGAAGCCTTTCGCTAAGACAGTTCTTGTGGAATTGGCAAAGTGATATTTGGAAGCCCATAGAGGGCTATGTTGAAAAAGGAAATATCCTCAGATGAAATCTGGAAAGAAGCTTTCTGAGAAACTGCTTAGTGTTCAGTTCATTCTCTCACAGAGTTACATCTGTGTTTCGTGGATCTCTTTGCTAGCCTTATTTCTGTGGAATCTGAGAACAGATATTTCGGATCCCTTTGAAGACTATAGGGCGAAAGGAAATATCATCCGATAACAAAGAGAAAGAAGCTTTCTGAGAAACTTCTTTGTGTTCTGTGAAATCATCTCACAGAGTTACAGCTTTCCCCTCCAGAAGCCTTTCGCTTAGACAGTTCTTGTGGAATTGGCAAAGTGATATTTGGAAGCCCATAGAGGGCTATGGTGAAAAAGGAAATATCCTCAGATGAAATCTGGAAAGAAGCTTTCTGAGAAACTGCTCTGTGATGTTTGACTTCCACTCACAGAGTTACATCTGTATTTCGTGGATCTCTTTGCTAGCCTTATTTCTGTGGAATCTGAGAACAGATATTTCGGATCCCTTTGAAGACAATAGGGCCAAAGGAAATATCCTCTGATAACAAAGAGAAAGAAGCTTTCTGAGAAACTTCTTTGTGTTCCGTGAAATCATCTCACAGAGTTACAGCTTTCCCCTCAAGAAGCCTTTCGCTAAGACAGTTCTTGTGGAATTGGCAAAGTGATATTTGGAAGCCCATAGAGGGCTATGGTGAAAAAGGAAATATCCTCAGATGAAATCTGGAAAGAAGCTTTCTGAGAAACTGCTCTGTGATGTGTGACTTCCACTCACAGAGTTACATCTGTGTTTCGTGGTTCTCTTTGCTAGCCTTATTTCTGTGGAATCTGAGAACAGATATTTCGGATCCCTTTGAAGACTATAGGGCCAAAGGAAATATCCTGTGATAAAAAAGAGAAAGAAGCTTTCTGAGAAACTTCTTTGTGTTCTGTGAAATCATCTCACAGAGTTACAGCTTTCCCCTCAAGAAGCCTTTCGCTAAGACAGTTCTTGTGGAATTGGCAAAGTGATATTTGGAAGCCCATAGAGGGCTATGGTGAAAAAGGAAATATCCTCAGATGAAATCTGGAAAGAAGATTTCTGAGAAACTGCTTAGTGTTCTGTTCATTCATCTCACAGAGTTACATCTGTATTTCGTGGATCTCTTTGCTAGCCTTATTTCTGTGGAATCTGAGAACAGATATTTCGGATCCCTTTGAAGACTAAAGGGCCAAAGGAAATATCCTCCGATAAGAAAGAAAAAGAAGCTTTCTGAGAAACTTCTTTGTGTTCTGTGAAATCATCTCACAGAGTTACAGCTTTCCCCTCAAGAAGCCTTTCGCTAAGACAGTTCTTGAGGAATTGGCAAAGTGATATTTGGAAGCCCATAGAGGGCTATGTTGAAAAAGGAAATATCCTCAGATGAAATCTGGAAAGAAGCTTTCTGAGAAACTGCTTAGTGTTCTGTTCATTCATCTCACAGAGTTACATCTGTGTTTCGTGGATCTCTTTGCTAGCCTTATTTCTGTGGAATCTGAGAACAGATATTTCGGATCCCTTTGAAGACTATATGGCCAAAGGAAATATCATCCGATAATAAAGAGAAAGAAGCTTTCTGAGAAACTTCTTTGTGTTCTGTGAAATCATCTCACAGAGTTACAGCTTTCCCCTCAAGAAGCCTTTCGCTAAGACAGTTCTTGTGGAATTGGCAAAGTGATATTTGGAAGCCCATAGAGGGCTATGGTGAAAAAGGAAATATCCTCAGATGAAATCTGGAAAGAAGCTTTCTGAGAAACTGCTCTGTGATGTGTGACTTCCACTCACAGAGTTACATCTGTATTTCGTGGATCTCTTTGCTAGCCTTATTTCTGTGGAATCTGAGAACAGATATTTCGGATCCCTTTGATGACTATAGGGCCAAAGGAAATATCCTCTGATAACAAAGAGAAAGAAGCTTTCTGAGAAACTTCTTTGTGTTCTGTGAAATCATCTCACAGAGTAACAGCTTTCCCCTCAAGAAGCCTTTCGCTAAGACAGTTCTTGTGGAATTGGCAAAGTGATATTTCGAAGCCCATAGAGGGCTATGGTGAAAAAGGAAATATCCTCAGATGAAATCTGGAAAGAAGCTTTCTGAGAAACTGCTTAGTGTTCAGTTCATTCATCTCACAGAGTTACATCTGTGTTTCGTGGATCTCTTTGCTAGCCTTATTTCTGTGGAATCTGAGAACAGATATTTCGGATCCCTTTGAAGACTATAGGGCCAAAGGAAATATCCTCCGATAACAAAGAGAAAGAAGCTTTCTGAGAAACTTCTTTGTGTTCTCTGAAATCATCTCACAGAGTTACAGCTTTCCCCTCAAGAAGCCTTTCGCTAAGACAGTTCTTGTGGAATTGGCAAAGTGATATTTGGAAGCCCATAGAGGGCTATGGTGAAAAAGGAAATATCCTCAGATGAAATCTGGAAAGAAGCTTTCTGAGAAACTACTTAGTGTTCTGTTCATTCATCTCACAGAGTTACATCTGTATTTCGTGGATCTCTTTGCTAGCCTTATTACTGTGGAATCTGAGAACAGATATTTCGGATCCCTTTGAAGACTATAGGGCCAAAGGAAATATCCTGCGATAACAAAGACAAAGAAGCTTTCTGAGAAACTTCTTTGTGTTCTGTGAAATCATCTCACAGAGTTACAGCTTTCCCCTCAAGAAGCCTTTCGCTAAGACAGTTCTTGTGGAATTGGCAAAGTGATATTTGGAAGCCCATAGAGGGCTATGGTGAAAAAGGAAATATCCTCAGATGAAATCTGGAAAGAAGCTTTCTGAGAAACTGCTTAGTGTTCTGTTCATTCATCTCACAGAGTTACATCTGTGTTTCGTGGATCTCTTTGCTAGCCTTATTTCTGTGGAATCTGAGAACAGATATTTCGGATCCCTTTGAAGACTATATGGCCAAAGGAAATATCATCCGATAACAAAGAGAAAGAAGCTTTCTGAGAAACTTCTTTGTGTTCTGTGAAATCATCTCACAGAGTTACAGCTTTCCCCTCAAGAAGCCTTTCGCTAAGACAGTTCTTGTGGAATTGGCAAAGTGATATTTGGAAGCCGATAGAGGGCTATGGTGAAAAAGGAAATATCCTCAGATGAAATCTGGAAAGAAGCTTTCTGAGAAACTGCTCTGTGATGTGTGACTTCCACTCACAGAGTTACATCTGTATTTCGTGGATCTCTTTGCTAGCCTTATTTCTGTGGAATCTGAGAACAGATATTTCGGATCCCTTTGATGACTATATGGCCAAAGGAAATATCCTGTGATAACAAAGAGAAAGAAGCTTTCTGAGAAACTTCTTTGTGTTCTGTGAAATCATCTCACAGAGTAACAGCTTTCCCCTCAAGAAGCCTTTCGCTAAGACAGTTCTTGTGGAATTGGCAAAGTGATATTTGGAAGCCCATAGAGGGCTATGGTGAAAAAGGAAATATCCTCAGATGAAATCCGGAAAGAAGCTTTCTGAGAAACTGCTTAGTGTTCAGTTCATTCATCTCACAGAGTTACATCTGTGTTTCGTGGATCTCTTTGCTAGCCTTAATTCTATGGAATCTGAGAACAGATATTTCGGATCCCTTTGAAGACTATAGGGCCAAAGGAAATATCCTAGGATAAGAAAGAGAAAGAAGCTTTCTGAGAAACTTCTTTGTGTTCTGTGAAATCATCTCACAGAGTTACAGCTTTCCCCTCAAGAAGCCTTTCGCTAAGACAGTTCTTGTGGAATTGGCAAAGTGATATTTGAAAGCCCATAGAGGGCTATGGTGAAAAAGGAAATATCCTCAGATGAAATCTGGAAAGAAGCTTTCTGAGAAACTGCTTAGTGTTCTGTTCATTCATCTCACAGAGTTACATCTGTGTTTCGTGGATCTCTTTGCTAGCCTTATTTCTGTGGAATCTGAGAACAGATATTTCGGATCCCTTTGAAGACTATAGGGCCAAAGGAAATATCATCCGATAACAGAGAGAAAGAAGCTTTCTGAGAAACTTCTTTGTGTTCTGTGAAATCATCTCACAGAGTTACAGCTTTCCCCTCAAGAAGCCTTTCGCTAAGACAGTTCTTGTGGAATTGGCAAAGTGATATTTGGAAGCCCATAGAAGGCTATGGTGAAAAAGGAAATATCCTCAGATGAAATCTGGAAAGAAGCTTTCTGAGAAACTGCTTAGTGTTCAGTTCATTCTCTCACAGAGTTACATCTGTGTTTCGTGGATCTCTTTGCTAGCCTTATTTCTGTGGAATCTGAGAACAGATATTTCGGATCCCTTTGAAGACTATATGGCGAAAGGAAATATCATCCGATAACAAAGAGAAAGAAGCTTTCTGAGAAACTTCTTTGTGTTCTGTGAAATCATCTCACAGAGTTACAGCTTTCCCCTCCAAAAGCCTTTCGCTAAGACAGTTCTTGTGGAATTGGCAAAGTGATATTTGGAAGCCCATAGAGGGCTATGGTGAAAAAGGAAATATCCTCAGATGAAATCTGGAAAGAAGCTTTCTGAGAAACTGCTCTGTGATGTGTGACTTCCACTCACAGAGTTACATCTGTATTTCGTGGATCTCTTTGCTAGCCTTATTTCTGTGGAATCTGAGAACAGATATTTCGGATCCCTTTGAAGACAATAGGGCCAAAGGAAATATCCTCTGATAACAAAGAGAAAGAAGCTTTCTGAGAAACTTCTTTGTGTTCTGTGAAATCATCTCACAGAGTTACAGCTTTCCCCTCAAGAAGCCTTTCGCTAAGACAGTTCTTGTGGAATTGGCAAAGTAATATTTGGAAGCCCATAGAGGGCTATGGTGAAAAAGGAAATATCCTCAGATGAAATCTGGAAAGAAGCTTTCTGAGAAACTGCTCTGTGATGTGTGACTTCCACTCACAGAGTTACATCTGTGTTTCGTGGTTCTCTTTGCTAGCCTTATTTCTGTGGAATCTGAGAACAGATATTTCGGATCCCTTTGAAGACTATAGGGCCAAAGGAAATATCCTCTGATAAAAAAGAGAAAGAAGCTTTCTGAGAAACTTCTTTGTGTTCTGTGAAATCATCTCACAGAGTTACAGCTTTCCCCTCAAGAAGCCTTTCGCTAAGACAGTTCTTGTGGAATTGGCAAAGTGATATTTGGAAGCCCATAGAGGGCTATGGTGAAAAAGGAAATATCCTCAGATGAAATCTGGAAAGAAGATTTCTGAGAAACTGCTTAGTGTTCTGTTCATTCATCTCACAGAGTTACATCTGTATTTCGTGGATCTCTTTGCTAGCCTTATTTCTGTGGAATCTGAGAACAGATATTTCGGATCCCTTTGAAGACTAAAGGGCCAAAGAAATATCCTCCGATAAGAAAGAAAAAGAAGCTTTCTGAGAAACTTCTTTGTGTCCTGTGAAATCATCTCACAGAGTTACAGCTTTCCCCTCAAGAAGCCTTTCGCTAAGACAGTTCTTGTGGAATTGGCAAAGTGATATTTGGAAGCCCATAGAGGGCTATGGTGAAAAAGGAAATATCCTCAGATGAAATCTGGAAAGAAGCTTTCTGAGAAACTGCTCTGTGATGTGTGACTTCCACTCACAGAGTTACATCTGTGTTTCGTGGATCTCTTTGCTAGCCTTATTTCTGTGGAATCTGAGAACAGATATTTCGGATCCCTTTGAAGACTATAGGGCCAAAGGAAATATCCTCTGATAACAAAGAGAAAGAAGCTTTCTGAGAAACTTCTTTGTGTTCTGTGAAATCATCTCACAGAGTTACAGCTTTCCCCTCAAGAAGCCTTTCGCTAAGACAGTTCTTGTGGAATTGGCAAAGTGATATTTGAAAGCCCATAGAGGGCTATGGTGAAAAAGGAAATATCCTCAGATGAAATCTGGAAAGAAGCTTTCTGAGAAACTGCTTAGTGTTCTGTTCATTCATCTCACAGAGTTACATCTGTGTTTCGTGGATCTCTTTGCTAGCCTTATTTCTGTGGAATCTGAGAACAGATATTTCGGATCCCTTTGAAGACTATAGGGCCAAAGGAAATATCATCCGATAACAAAGAGAAAGAAGCTTTCTGAGAAACTTCTTTGTGTTCTGTGAAATCATCTCCAGAGTTACAGCTTTCCCCTCAAGAAGCCTTTCGCTAAGACAGTTCTTGTGGAATTGGCAAAGTGATATTTGGAAGCCCATAGAGGGCTATGGTGAAAAAGGAAATATCCTCAGATGAAATCTGGAAAGAAGCTTTCTGAGAAACTGCTTAGTGTTCAGTTCATTCTCTCACAGAGTTACATCTGTGTTTCGTGGATCTCTTTGCTAGCCTTATTTCTGTGGAATCTGAGAACAGATATTTCGGATCCCTTTGAAGACTATATGGCGAAAGGAAATATCATCCGATAACAAAGAGAAAGAAGCTTTCTGAGAAACTTCTTTGTGTTCTGTGAAATCATCTCACAGAGTTACAGCTTTCCCCTCCAGAAGCCTTTCGCTAAGACAGTTCTTGTGGAATTGGCAAAGTGATATTTGGAAGCCCATAGAGGGCTATGGTGAAAAAGGAAATATCCTCAGATGAAATCTGGAAAGAAGCTTTCTGAGAAACTGCTCTGTGATGTTTGACTTCCACTCACAGAGTTACATCTGTATTTCCTGGTTCTCTTTGCTAGCCTTATTTCTGTGGAATCTGAGAACAGATATTTCGGATCCCTTTGAAGACAATAGGGCCAAAGGAAATATCCTCTGATAACAAAGAGAAAGAAGCTTTCTGAGAAACTTCTTTGTGTTCTGTGAAATCATCTCACAGAGTTACAGCTTTCCCCTCAAGAAGCCTTTCGCTAAGACAGTTCTTGTGGAATTGGCAAAGTAATATTTGGAAGCCCATAGAGGGCTATGGTGAAAAAGGAAATATCCTCAGATGAAATCTGGAAAGAAGCTTTCTGAGAAACTGCTCTGTGATGTGTGACTTCCACTCACAGAGTTACATCTGTGTTTCGTGGTTCTCTTTGCTAGCCTTATTTCTGTGGAATCTGAGAACAGATATTTCGGATCCCTTTGAAGTCTATAGGGCCAAAGGAAATATCCTCTGATAAAAAAGAGAAAGAAGCTTTCTGAGAAACTTCTTTGTGTTCTGTGAAATCATCTCACAGAGTTACAGCTTTCCCCTCAAGAAGCCTTTCGCTAAGACAGTTCTTGTGGAATTGGCAAAGTGATATTTGGAAGCCCATAGAGGGCTATGGTGAAAAAGGAAATATCCTCAGATGAAATCTGGAAAGAAGATTTCTGAGAAACTGCTTAGTGTTCTGTTCATTCATCTCACAGAGTTACATCTGTATTTCGTGGATCTCTTTGCTAGCCTTATTTCTGTGGAATCTGAGAACAGATATTTCGGATCCCTTTGAAGACTAAAGGGCAAAGGAAATATCCTCCGATAAGAAAGAAAAAGAAGCTTTCTGAGAAACTTCTTTGTGTCCTGTGAAATCATCTCACAGAGTTACAGCTTTCCCCTCAAGAAGCCTTTCGCTAAGACAGTTCTTGTGGAATTGGCAAAGTGATATTTGGAAGCCCATAGAGGGCTATGGTGAAAAAGGAAATATCCTCAGATGAAATCTGGAAAGAAGATTTCTGAGAAACTGCTTAGTGTTCTGTTCATTCATCTCACAGAGTTACATCTGTATTTCGTGGATCTCTTTGCTAGCCTTATTTCTGTGGAATCTGAGAACAGATATTTCGGATCCCTTTGAAGACTAAAGGGCCAAAGGAAATATCCTCCGATAAGAAAGAAAAAGAAGCTTTCTGAGAAACTTCTTTGTGTTCTGTGAAATCATCTCACAGAGTTACAGCTTTCCCCTCAAGAAGCCTTTCGCTAAGACAGTTCTTGTGTAATTGGCAAAGTGATATTTGGAAGCCCATAGAGGGCTATGTTGAAAAAGGAAATATCCTCAGATGAAATCTGGAAAGAAGCTTTCTGAGAAACTGCTTAGTGTTCTGTTCATTCATCTCACAGAGTTACATCTGTGTTTCGTGGATCTCTTTGCTAGCCTTATTTCTGTCGAATCTGAGAACAGATATTTCGGATCCCTTTGAAGACTATATGGCCAAAGGAAATATCATCCGATAATAAAGAGAAAGAAGCTTTCTGAGAAACTTCTTTGTGTTCTGTGAAATCATCTCACAGAGTTACAGCTTTCCCCTCAAGAAGCCTTTCGCTAAGACAGTTCTTGTGGAATTGGCAAAGTGATATTTGGAAGCCCATAGAGGGCTATGGTGAAAAAGGAAATATCCTCAGATGAAATCTGGAAAGAAGCTTTCTGAGAAACTGCTCTGTGATGTGTGACTTCCACTCACAGAGTTACATCTGTATTTCGTGGATCTCTTTGCTAGCCTTATTTCTGTGGAATCTGAGAACAGATATTTCAGATCCCTTTGATGACTATAGGGCCAAAGGAAATATCCTGCGATAACAAAGAGAAAGAAGCTTTCTGAGAAACTTCTTTGTGTTCTGTGAAATCATCTCACAGAGTTACAGCTTTCCCCTCAAGAAGCCTTTCGCTAAGACAGTTCTTGTGGAATTGGCAAAGTGATATTTGGAAGCCCATAGAGGGCTATGGTGAAAAAGGAAATATCCTCAGATGAAATCTGGAAAGAAGCTTTCTGAGAAACTGCTTAGTGTTCAGTTCATTCATCTCACAGAGTTACATCTGTGTTTCGTGGATCTCTTTGCTAGCCTTATTTCTGTGGAATCTGAGAACAGATATTTCGGATCCCTTTGAAGACTATAGGGCCAAAGGAAATATCCTCCGATAACAAAGAGAAAGAAGCTTTCTGAGAAACTTCTTTGTGTTCTGTGAAATCATCTCACAGAGTTACAGCTTTCCCCTCAAGAAGCCTTTCGCTAAGACAGTTCTTGTGGAATTGGCAAAGTGATATTTGGAAGCCCATAGAGGGCTATGGTGAAAAAGGAAATATCCTCAGATGAAATCTGGAAAGAAGCTTTCTGAGAAACGGCTTAGTGTTCTGTTCATTCATCTCACAGAGTTACATCTGTGTTTCGTGGATCTCTTTGCTAGCCTTATTACTGTGGAATATGAGAACAGATATTTCGGATCACTTTGAAGACTATAGGGCCAAAGGAAATATCCTGCGATAACAAAGACAAAGAAGCTTTCTGAGAAACTTCTTTGTGTTCTGTGAAATCATCTCACAGAGTTACAGCTTTCCCCTCAAGAAGCCTTTCGCTAAGACAGTTCTTGTGGAATTGGCAAAGTGATATTTGGAAGCTCATAGAGGGCTATGGTGAAAAAGGAAATATCCTCAGATGAAATCTGGAAAGAAGCTTTCTGAGAAACTGCTTAGTGTTCTGTTCATTCATCTCACAGAGTTACATCTGTGTTTCGTGGATCTCTTTGCTAGCCTTATTTCTGTGGAATCTGAGAACAGATATTTCGGATCCCTTTGAAGACTATATGGCCAAAGGAAATATCATCCGATAACAAAGAGAAAGAAGCTTTCTGAGAAACTTCTTTGTGTTCTGTGAAATCATCTCACAGAGTTACAGCTTTCCCCTCAAGAAGCCTTTCCCTAAGACAGTTCTTGTGGAATTGGCAAAGTGATATTTGGAAGCCGATAGAGGGCTATGGTGAAAAAGGAAATATCCTCAGATGAAATCTGGAAAGAAGCTTTCTGAGAAACTGCTCTGTGATGTGTGACTTCCACTCACAGAGTTACATCTGTATTTCGTGGATCTCTTTGCTAGCCTTATTTCTGTGGAATCTGAGAACAGATATTTCGGATCCCTTTGAAGACAATATTGCCAAAGGAATTATCCTGTGATAACAAAGAGAAAGAAGCTTTCTGAGAAACTTCTTTGTGTTCTGTGAAATCATGTCACAGAGTTACAGCTTTCCCCTCAAGAAGCCATTCGCTAAGACAGTTCTTGTGGAATTGGCAAAGTGATATTTGGAAGCCCATAGAGGGCTATGGTGAAAAAGTAAATATCCTCAGATGAAATCTGGAAAGAAGCTTTCTGAGAAACTGCTTAGTGTTCAGTTCATTCATCTCACAGAGTTACATCTGTGTTTCGTGGATCTCTTTGCTAGCCTTATTTCTGTGGAATCTGAGAACAGATATTTCGGATCCCTTTGAAGACTAAAGAGCCAAAGGAAATATCTTCCGATAACAAAGAGAAAAAAGCTTTCTGAGAAACTTCTTTGTGTTCGATGAAATCATCTCACAGAGTTACAGCTTTCCCCTCAAGAAGCCTTTCGCTAAGACAGTTCTTGTGGAATTGGCAAAGTGATATTTGGAAGCCCATAGAGGGTTATGGTGAAAAAGGAAATATCCTCAGATGAAATCTGGAAAGAAGCTTTCTGGGAAACTGCTTATTGTTCTGTTCATTCATCTCACAGAGTTACATCTGTATTTCGTGGATCTCTTTGCTAGCCTTATTTCTGTGGAATCTGAGAACAGATATTTCGGATCCTTTTGAAGACTATAGGGCCAAAGGAAATATCCTCTGATAACAAAGACAAAGAAGCTTTCTGAGAAACTTCTTTGTGTTCTGTGAAATCATCTCACAGAGTTACAGCTTTCCCCTCAAGAAGCCTTTCGCTAAGACAGTTCTGTGGAATTGGCAAAGTGATATTTGGAAGCCCATAGAGGGCTATGGTGAAAAAGGAAATATCCTCAGATGAAATCTGGAAAGAAGCTTTCTGAGAAACTGCTTAGTGTTCTGTTCATTCATCTCACAGAGTTACATCTGTGTTTCGTGGATCTCTTTGCTAGCCTTATTTCTGTGGAATCTGAGAACAGAAATTTAGGATCCCTTTGAAGACTATATGGCGAAAGGAAATAACATCCGATAACAAAGAGAAAGAAGATTTCTGAGAAACTTCTTTGTGTTCTGTGAAATCATCTCACAGAGTTACAGCTTTCCTCTCAAGAAGCCTTTCGCTAAGACAGTTCTTGTGGAATTGGCAAAGTGATATTTGGAAGCCCATAGAGGGCTATGGTGAAAAAGGAAATATCCTCAGATGAAATCTGGAAAGAAGCTTTCTGAGAAACTACTCTGTGATGTTTGACTTCCACTCACAGAGTTACATCTGTATTTCGTGGATCTCTTTGCTAGCCTTATTTCTGTGGAATCTGAGAACAGATATTTCGGATCCCTTTGAAGACAATAGGGCCAAAGGAAATATCCTCTGATAACAAAGAGAAAGAAGCTTTCTGAGAAACTTCTTTGTGTTCTGTGAAATCATCTCACAGAGTTACAGCTTTACCCTCAAGAAGCCTTTCGCTAAGACAGTTCTTGTGGAATTGGCAAAGTGATATTTGGAAGCCCATAGAGGGCTATGGTGAAAAAGGAAATATCCTCAGATGAAATCTGGAAAGAAGCTTTGTGAGAAACTGCTCTGTGATGTGTGACTTCCACTCACAGAGTTACATCTGTGTTTCGTGGATCTCTTTGCTAGCCTTATTTCTGTGGAATCTGAGAACAGATATTTCGGATCCCTTTGAAGACTATAGGGCCAAAGGAAATATCCTCTGATAACAAAGAGAAAGAAGCTTTCTGAGAAACTTCTTTGTGTTCTGTGAAATCATCTCACAGAGTTACAGCTTTCCCCTCAAGAAGCCTTTCGCTAAGACAGTTCTTGTGGAATTGGCAAAGTGATATTTGGAAGCCCATAGAGGGCTATGGTGAAAAAGGAAATATCCTCAGATGAAATCTGGAAAGAAGATTTCTGAGAAACTGCTTAGTGTTCTGTTCATTCATCTCACAGAGTTACATCTATATTTCGTGGATCTCTTTGCTAGCCTTATTTCTGTGGAATCTGAGAACAGATATTTCGGATCCCTTTGAAGACTATAGGGCCAAAGGAAATATCCTAGGATAAGAAAGAGAAAGAAGCTTTCTGAGAAACTTCTTTGTGTTCTGTGAAATCATCTCACAGAGTTACAGCTTTCCCCTCAAGAAGTCTTTCGCTAAGACAGTTCTTGTGGAATTGGCAAAGTGATATTTGGAAGCCCATAGAGGGCTATGGTGAAAAAGGAAATATCCTCAGAATAAATCTGGAAAGAAGCTTTCTGAGAAACTGCTTAGTGTTCTGTTCATTCATCTCACAGAGTTACATCTGTGTTTCGTGGATCTCTTTGCTAGCCTTATTTCTGTGGAATCTGAGAACAGATATTTCGGATCCCTTTGAAGACTATATGGCCAAAGGAAATATCATCCGATAACAAAGAGAAAGAAGCTTTCTGAGAAACTTCTTTGTGTTCTGTGAAATCATCTCACTGCGTTACAGCTTTCCCCTCAAGAAGCCTTTCGCTAAGACAGTTCTTGTGGAATTGGCAAAGTGATATTTGGAAGCCCATAGAGGGCTATGGTGAAAAAGGAAATATCCTCAGATGAAATCTGGAAAGAAGCTTTCTGAGAAACTGCTCTGTGATGTGTGACTTCCACTCACAGAGTTACATCTGTATTTCGTGGATCTCTTTGCTAGCCTTATTTCTGTGGAATCTGAGAACAGATATTTCGGATCCCTTTGAAGACTGTAGGGCCAAAGGAAATATCCTCTGATAACAAAGAGAAAGAAGCTTTCTGAGAAACTTCTTTGTGTTCTGTGAAATCATCTCACAGAGTTACAGCTTTCCCCTCAAGAAGCCTTTCGCTAAGACAGTTCTTGTGGAATTGGCAAAGTGATATTTGGAAGCCCTTAGAGGGCTATGGTGAAAAAGGAAATATCGTCAGATGAAATCTGGAAAGAAGCTTTCTGAGAAACTGCTCTGTGATGTGTGACTTCCACTCACAGAGTTACATCTGTATTTCGTGGATCTCTTTGCTAGTCTTATTTCTGTGGAATCTGAGAACAGATATTTCGGATCCCTTTGAAGACAATAGTGCCAAAGGAAATATCCTGTGATAACAAAGAGAAAGAAGCTTTCTGAGAAACTTCTTTGTGTTCTGTGAAATCATGTCACAGAGTTACAGCTTTCCCCTCAAGAAGCCATTCGCTAAGACAGTTCTTGTGGAATTGGCAAAGTGATATTTGGAAGCCCATAGAGGGCTATGGTGAAAAAGTAAATATCCTCAGATGAAATCTGGAAAGAAGCTTTCTGAGAAACTGCTTAGTGTTCAGTTCATTCATCTCACAGAGTTACATCTGTGTTTCGTGGATCTCTTTGCTAGCCTTATTTCTGTGGAATCTGAGAACAGATATTTCGGATCCCTTTGAAGACTAAAGGGCCAAAGGAAATATCTTCCGATAACAAAGAGAAAAAAGCTTTCTGAGAAACTTCTTTGTGTTCGATGAAATCATCTCACAGAGTTACAGCTTTCCCCTCAAGAAGCCTTTCGCTAAGACAGTTCTTGTGGAATTGGCAAAGTGATATTTGGAAGCCCATAGAGGGTTATGGTGAAAAAGGAAATATCCTCAGATGAAATCTGGAAAGAAGCTTTCTGAGAAACTGCTTAGTGTTCTGTTCATTCATCTCACAGAGTTACATCTGTGTTTCGTGGATCTCTTTGCTAGCCTTATTTCTGTGGAATCTGAGAACAGATATTTCGGATCCCTTTGTAGACTATAGGGCCAAAGGAAATATCCTGCGATAACAAAGACAAAGAAGCTTTCTGAGAAACTTCTTTGTGTTCTGTGAAATCATCTCACAGAGTTACAGCTTTCCCCTCAAGAAGCCTTTCGCTAAGACAGTTCTTGTGGAATTGGCAAAGTGATATTTGGAAGCCCATAGAGGGTTATGGTGAAAAAGGAAATATCCTCAGATGAAATCTGGAAAGAAGCTTTCTGAGAAACTGCTTAGTGTTCTGTTCATTCATCTCACAGAGTTACATCTGTGTTTCGTGGATCTCTTTGCTAGCCTTATTTCTGTGGAATCTGAGAACAGATATTTCGGATCCCTTTGAAGACTATATGGCCAAAGGAAATATCATCCGATAACAAAGAGAAAGAAGCTTTCTGAGAAACTTCTTTGTGTTCTGTGAAATCATCTCACTGCGTTACAGCTTTCCCCTCAAGAAGCCTTTCGCTAAGACAGTTCTTGTGGAATTGGCAAAGTGATATTTGGAAGCCCATAGAGGGCTATGGTGAAAAAGGAAATATCCTCAGATGAAATCTGGAAAGAAGCTTTCTGAGAAACTGCTCTGTGATGTGTGACTTCCACTCACAGAGTTACATCTGTATTTCGTGGATCTCTTTGCTAGCCTTATTTCTGTGGAATCTGAGAACAGATATTTCGGATCCCTTTGAAGACTGTAGGGCCAAAGGAAATATCCTCTGATAACAAAGAGAAAGAAGCTTTCTGAGAAACTTCTTTGTGTTCTGTGAAATCATCTCACAGAGTTACAGCTTTCCCCTCAAGAAGCCTTTCGCTAAGACAGTTCTTGTGGAATTGGCAAAGTGATATTTGGAAGCCCTTAGAGGGCTATGGTGAAAAAGGAAATATCGTCAGATGAAATCTGGAAAGAAGCTTTCTGAGAAACTGCTCTGTGATGTGTGACTTCCACTCACAGAGTTACATCTGTATTTCGTGGATCTCTTTGCTAGTCTTATTTCTGTGGAATCTGAGAACAGATATTTCGGATCCCTTTGAAGACAATAGTGCCAAAGGAAATATCCTGTGATAACAAAGAGAAAGAAGCTTTCTGAGAAACTTCTTTGTGTTCTGTGAAATCATGTCACAGAGTTACAGCTTTCCCCTCAAGAAGCCATTCGCTAAGACAGTTCTTGTGGAATTGGCAAAGTGATATTTGGAAGCCCATAGAGGGCTATGGTGAAAAAGTAAATATCCTCAGATGAAATCTGGAAAGAAGCTTTCTGAGAAACTGCTTAGTGTTCAGTTCATTCATCTCACAGAGTTACATCTGTGTTTCGTGGATCTCTTTGCTAGCCTTATTTCTGTGGAATCTGAGAACAGATATTTCGGATCCCTTTGAAGACTAAAGGGCCAAAGGAAATATCTTCCGATAACAAAGAGAAAAAAGCTTTCTGAGAAACTTCTTTGTGTTCGATGAAATCATCTCACAGAGTTACAGCTTTCCCCTCAAGAAGCCTTTCGCTAAGACAGTTCTTGTGGAATTGGCAAAGTGATATTTGGAAGCCCATAGAGGGTTATGGTGAAAAAGGAAATATCCTCAGATGAAATCTGGAAAGAAGCTTTCTGAGAAACTGCTTAGTGTTCTGTTCATTCATCTCACAGAGTTACATCTGTGTTTCGTGGATCTCTTTGCTAGCCTTATTTCTGTGGAATCTGAGAACAGATATTTCGGATCCCTTTGTAGACTATAGGGCCAAAGGAAATATCCTGCGATAACAAAGACAAAGAAGCTTTCTGAGAAACTTCTTTGTGTTCTGTGAAATCATCTCACAGAGTTACAGCTTTCCCCTCAAGAAGCCTTTCGCTAAGACAGTTCTTGTGGAATTGGCAAAGTGATATTTGGAAGCCCATAGAGGGTTATGGTGAAAAAGGAAATATCCTCAGATGAAATCTGGAAAGAAGCTTTCTGAGAAACTGCTTAGTGTTCTGTTCATTCATCTCACAGAGTTACATCTGTGTTTCGTGGATCTCTTTGCTAGCCTTATTTCTGTGGAATCTGAGAACAGAAATTTCGGATCCCTTTGAAGACTATATGGTGAAAGGAAATATCATCCGATAACAAAGAGAAAGAAGATTTCTGAGAAACTTCTTTGTGTTCTGTGAAATCATCTCACAGAGTTCCAGCTTTCCTCTCAAGAAGCCTTTCGCTAAGACAGTTCTTGTGGAATTGGCAAAGTGATATTTGGAAGCCCATAGAGGGCTATGGTGAAAAAGGAAATATCCTCAGATGAAATCTGGAAAGAAGCTTTCTGAGAAACTACTCTGTGATGTTTGACTTCCACTCACAGAGTTACATCTGTATTTCGTGGATCTCTTTGCTAGCCTTATTTCTGTGGAATCTGAGAACAGATATTTCGGATCCCTTTGAAGACAATAGGGCCAAAGGAAATATCCTCTGATAACAAAGAGAAAGAAGCTTTCTGAGAAACTTCTTTGTGTTCTGTGAAATCATCTCACAGAGTTACAGCTTTACCCTCAAGAAGCCTTTCGCTAAGACAGTTCTTGTGGAATTGGCAAAGTGATATTTGGAAGCCCATAGAGGGCTATGGTGAAAAAGGAAATATCCTCAGATGAAATCTGGAAAGAAGCTTTCTGAGAAACTGCTCTGTGATGTGTGACTTCCACTCACAGAGTTACATCTGTGTTTCGTGGATCTCTTTGCTAGCCTTATTTCTGTGGAATCTGAGAACAGATATTTCGGATCCCTTTGAAGACTATAGGGCCAAAGGAAATATCCTCTGATAACAAAGAGAAAGAAGCTTTCTGAGAAACTTCTTTGTGTTCTGTGAAATCATCTCACAGAGTTACAGCTTTCCCCTCAAGAATCCTTTCGCTAAGGCAGTTCTTGTGGAATTGGCAAAGTGATATTTGGAAGCCCATAGAGGGCTATGGTGAAAAAGGAAATATCCTCAGATGAAATCTGGAAAGAAGATTTCTGAGAAACTGCTTAGTGTTCTGTTCATTCATCTCACAGAGTTACATCTGTATTTCGTGGATCTCTTTGCTAGCCTTATTTCTGTGGAATCTGAGAACAGATATTTCGGATCCCTTTGAAGACTGTAGGGCCAAAGGAAATGTCCTAGGATAAGAAAGAGAAAGAAGCTTTCTGAGAAACTTCTTTGTGTTCTGTGAAATCATCTCACAGAGTTACAGCTTTCCCCTCAAGAAGCCTTTCGCTAAGACAGTTCTTGTGGAATTGGCAAAGTGATATTTGGAAGCCCATAGAGGGCTATGGTGAAAAAGGAAATATCCTCAGATGAAATCTGGAAAGAAGCTTTCTGAGAAACTGCTTAGTGTTCTGTTCATTCATCTCACAGAGTTACATCTGTGTTTCGTGGATCTCTTTGCTAGCCTTATTTCTGTGGAATCTGAGAACAGATATTTCGGATCCCTTTGAAGACTATATGGCCAAAGGAAATATCATCCGATAACAAAGAGAAAGAAGCTTTCTGAGAAACTTCTTTGTGTTCTGTGAAATCATCTCACAGAGTTACAGCTTTCCCCTCAAGAAGTCTTTCGCTAAGACAGTTCTTGTGGAATTGGCAAAGTGATATTTGGAAGCCCATAGAGGGCTATGGTGAAAAAGGAAATATCCTCAGATGAAATCTGGAAAGAAGCTTTCTGAGAAACTGCTCTGTGATGTGTGACTTCCACTCACAGAGTTACATCTGTATTTCGTGGATCTCTTTGCTAGCCTTATTTCTGTGGAATCTGAGAACAGATATTTCGGATCCCTTTGAAGACGATACGGCCAAAGGAAATATCCTCGGATAACAAAGAGAAAGAAGCTTTCTGAGAAACTTCTTTGTGTTCTGTGAAATCATCTCACAGAGTTACAGCTTTCCCCTCAAGAAGCCTTTCGCTAAGACAGTTCTTGTGGAATTGGCAAAGTGATATTTGGAAGCCCGTAGAGGGCTATGGTGAAAAAGGAAATATCCTCAGATGAAATCTGGAAAGAAGCTTTCTGAGAAACTGCTCTGTGATGTGTGACTTCCACTCACAGAGTTACATCTGTGTCTCGTGGATCTCTTTGCTAGCCTTATTTCTGTGGAATCTGAGAACAGATATTTCGGATCCCTTTGAAGACTATAGGGCCAAAGGAAATATCCTCCGATAACAAAGAGAAAGAAGCTTTCTGAGAAACTTCTTTGTGTTCTGTGAAATCATCTCACAGAGTTACAGCTTTCCCCTCAAGAAGCCTTTCGCTAAGACAGTTCTTGTGGAATTGGCAAAGTGATATTTGGAAGCCCATAGAGGGCTATGGTGAAAAAGGAAATATCCTCAGATGAAATCTGGAAAGAAGCTTTCTGAGAAACTGCTCTGTGATGTGTGACTTCCACTCACAGAGTTACATCTGTATTTCGTGGATCTCTTTGCTAGCCTTATTTCTGTGGAATCTGAGAACAGATATTTCGGATCCCTTTGAAGACAATAGTGCCAAAGGAAATATCCTGTGATAACAAAGAGAAAGAAGCTTTCTGAGAAACTTCTTTGTGTTCTGTGAAATCATCTCACAGAGTTACAGCTTTCCCCTCAAGAAGCCTTTCGCTAAGACAGTTCTTGTGGAATTGGCAAAGTGATATTTGGAAGCCCATAGAGGGCTATGGTGAAAAAGGAAATATCCTCAGATGAAATCTGGAAAGAAGCTTTCTGAGAAACTGCTTAGTGTTCTGTTCATTCATTTCACAGAGTTACATCTGTGTTTCGTGGATCTCTTTGCTAGCCTTATTTCTGTGGAATCTGAGAACAGATATTTCGGATCCCTTTGAAGACTATAGGGCCAAAGGAAATATCCTCCGATAACAAAGAGAAGGAAGCTTTCTGAGAAACTTCTTTGTGTTCTGTGAAATCATCTCACAGAGTTACAGCTTTCCCCTCAAGAAGCCTTTCGCTAAGACAGTTCTTGTGGAATTGGCAAAGTGATATTTGGAAGCCCATAGAGGGCTATCTTGAAAAAGGAAATATCCTCAGATGAAATCTGGAAAGAAGCTTTCTGAGAAACTGCTTAGTGTTCTGTTCATTCATCTCACAGAGTTACATCTGTGTTTCGTGGATCTCTTTGCTAGCCTTATTTCTGTGGAATCTGAGAACAGATATTTCGGATCCCTTTGAAGAGTATATGGCCAAAGGAAATATCATCCGATAACAAAGAGAAAGAAGCTTTCTGAGAAACTTCTTTGTGTTCGGTGAAATCATCTCACAGAGTTACAGCTTTCCCCTCAAGAAGCCTTTCGCTAAGACAGTTCTTGTGGAATTGGCAAAGTGATATTTGGAAGCCCGTAGAGGGCTATGGTGAAAAAGGAAATATCCTCAGATGAAATCTGGAAAGAAGCTTTCTGAGAAACTGCTTAGTGTTCAGTTCGTTCATCTCACAGAGTTACATCTGTGTTTCTTGGATCTCTTTGCTAGCCTTATTTCTGTGGAATCTGAGAACAGATATTTCGAATCCCTTTGAAGACTATATGGCGAAAGGAAATATCCTCCGATAACAAAGAGAAAAAAGCTTTCTGAGAAACTTCTTTGTGTTCGGTGAAATCATCTCACAGAGTTACAGCTTTCCCCTCAAGAAGCCTTTCGCTAAGACAGTTCTTGTGGAATTGGCAAAGTGATATTTGGAAGCCCTTAGAGGGCTATGCTGAAAAAGGAAATATCCTCAGATGAAATCTGGAAAGAAGCTTTCTGAGAAACTGCTTAGTGTTCTGTTCATTCATCTCACAGAGTTACATCTGTATTTCGTGGATCTCTTTGCTAGCCTTATTACTGTGGAATCTGAGAACAGATATTTCGGATCCCTTTGAAGACTATAGGGCCAAAGGAAATATCCTGCGATAACAAAGACAAAGAAGCTTTCTGAGAAACTTCTTTGTGTTCTGTGAAATCATCTCACAGAGTTACAGCTTTCCCCTCAAGAAGCCTTTCGCTAAGACAGTTCTTGGTGAATTGGCAAAGTGATATTTGGAAGCCCATAGAGGGCTATGGTGAAAAAGGAAATATCCTCAGATGAAATCTGGAAAGAAGCTTTCTGAGAAACTGCTCTGTGATGTGTGACTTCCACTCACAGAGTTACATCTGCATTTCGTGGATCTCTTTGCTATCCTTTTTTCTGTGGAATCTGAGAACAGATATTTCGGATCCCTTTGTAGACAATAGGGCCAAAGGAAATATCCTCTGATAACAAAGAGAAAGAAGCTTTCTGAGAAACTTCTTTGTGTTCTGTGAAATCATCTCACAGAGTTACAGCTTTCCCCTCAAGAAGCCTTTCGCTAAGACAGTTCTTGTGGAATTGGCAAAGTGACATTTGGAAGCCCGTAGAGGGCTATGGTGAAAAAGGAAATATCCTCAGATGAAATCTGGAAAGAAGCTTTCTGAGAAACTGCTTAGTGTTCTGTTCATTCATCTCACAGAGTTACATCTGTGTTTCGTGGATCTCTTTGCTAGCCTTATTTCTGTGGAATCTGAGAACAGATATTTCGGATCCCTTTGAAGACTATAGGGCCAAAGGAAATATCCTCCGATAACAAAGAGAAAGAAGCTTTCTGAGAAACTTCTTTGTGTTCTGTGAAATCATCTCACAGAGTTACAGCTTTCCCCTCAAGAAGCCTTACGCTAAGACAGTTCTTGTGGAATTGGCAAAGTGATATTTGGAAGCCCATAGAGGGCTATGGTGAAAAAGGAAATATCCTCAGATGAAATCTGAAAAGAAGCTTTCTGAGAAACTGCTTAGTGTTCTGTTCATTCATCTCACAGAGTTACATCTGTGTTTCGTGGATCTCTTTGCTAGCCTTATTTCTGTGGAATCTGAGAACAGATATTTCGGATCCCTTTGAAGACTATATGTCCAAAGGAAATATCATCCGATAACAAAGAGAAAGAAGCTTTCTGAGAAACTTCTTTGTGTTCTGTGAAATCATCTCACAGAGTTACAGCTTTCCCCTCAAGAAGCCTTTCGCTAAGACAGTTCTTGTGGAATTGGCAAAGTGATATTTGGAAGCCCATAGAGGGCTATGGTGAAAAAGGAAATATCCTCAGATGAAATCTGGAAAGAAGATTTCTGAGAAACTGCTTAGTGTTCTGTTCATTCATCTCACAGAGTTACATCTGTATTTCGTGGATCTCTTTGCTAGCCTTATTTCTGTGGAATCTGAGAACAGATATTTCGGATCCCTTTGAAGACTATAGGGCCAAAGGAAATATCCTCCGATAAGAAAGAGAAAGAAGCTTTCTGAGAAACTTCTTTGTGTTCTGTGAAATCATCTCACAGAGTTACAGCTTTCCCCTCAAGTAGCCTTTCGCTAAGACAGTTCTTGTGTAATTGGCAAAGTGATATTTGGAAGCCCATAGAGGGCTATGGTGAAAAAGGAAATATCCTCAGATGAAATCTGGAAAGAAGATTTCTGAGAAACTGCTCTGTGATGTTTGACTTCCACTCACAGAGTTACATCTGTATTTCGTGGATCTCTTTGCTAGACTTATTTCTGTGGAATCTGAGAACAGATATTTCGGATCCCTTTGAAGACTATAGGGTAAAGGAAATATCCTCTGATAACAAAGAGAAAGAAGCTTTCTGAGAAACTTCTTTGTGTTCTGTGAAATTATCTCACAGAGTTACAGCTTTCCCCTCAAGAAGCCTTTCGCTAAGACAGTTCTTGTGGAATTGGCAAAGTGATATTTGGAAGCCCATAGAGGGCTATGGTGAAAAAGGAAATATCCTCAGATGAAATCTGGAAAGAAGCTTTCTGAGAAACTGCTTAGTGTTCTGTTCATTCATCTCACAGAGTTACATCTGTGTTTCGTGGATCTCTTTGCTAGCCTTATTTCTGTGGAATCTGAGAACAGATATTTCGGATCCCTTTGAAGACAATAGTGCCAAAGGAAATATCCTGTGATAACAAAGAGAAAGAAGCTTTCTGAGAAACTTCTTTGTGTTCTGTGAAATCATCTCACAGAGTTACAGCTTTCCCCTCAAGAAGCCTTTCGCTAAGACACTTCTTGTGGAATTGGCAAAGTGATATTTGGAAGCCCATAGAGGGCTATGGTGAAAAAGGAAATATCCTCAGATGAAATCTGGAAAGAAGCTTTCTGAGAAACTGCTTAGTGTTCTGTTCATTCATCTCAAAGAGTTACATCTGTGTTTCGTGGATCTCTTTGCTAGCCTTATTTCTGTGGAATCTGAGAACAGATATTTCGGATCCCTTTGAAGACTATAGGGCCAAAGGAATTATCCTCCGATAACAAAGAGAAGGAAGCTTTCTGAGAAACTTCTTGGTGTTCTGTGAAATCATCTCACAGAGTTACAGCTTTCCCCTCAAGAAGCCTTTCGCTAAGACAGTTCTTGTGGAATTGGCAAAGTGATATTTGGAAGCCCATAGAGGGCTATGGTGAAAAAGGAAATATCCTCAGATGAAATCTGGAAAGAAGCTTTCTGAGAAACTGCTTAGTGTTCTGTTCATTCATCTCACAGAGTTACATCTGTGTTTCGTGGATCTCTTTGCTAGCCTTATTTCTGTGGAATCTGAGAACAGATATTTCGGATCCCTTTGAAGACTATATGGCCAAAGGAAATATCATTCGATAACAAAGAGAAAGAAGCTTTCTGAGAAACTTCTTTGTGTTCTCTGAAATCATCTCACAGAGTTACATCTTTCCCCTCAAGAAGCCTTTCGCTAAGACAGTTCTTGTGGAATTGGCAAAGTGATATTTGGAAGCCCGTAGAGGGCTATGGTGAAAAAGGAAATATCCTCAGATGAAATCTGGAAAGAAGCTTTCTGAGAAACTGCTTAGTGTTCAGTTCGTTCATCTCACAGAGTTACATCTGTGTTTCTTGGATCTCTTTGCTAGCCTTATTTCTGTGGAATCTGAGAACAGATATTTCGAATCCCTTTGAAGACTATATGGCCAAAGGAAATATCCTCCGATAACAAAGAGAAAAAAGCTTTCTGAGAAACTTCTTTGTGTTCGGTGAAATCATCTCACAGAGTTACAGCTTTCCCCTCAAGAAGCCTTTCGCTAAGACAGTTCTTGTGGAATTGGCAAAGTGATATTTGGAAACCCATAGAGGGCTATGGTGAAAAAGGAAATATCCTCAGATGAAATCTGGAAAGAAGCTTTCTGAGAAACTGCTTAGTGTTCGGTTCATTTATCTCACAGAGTTACATCTGTGTTTCGTGGATCTCTTTGCTAGCCTTATTTCTGTGGAATCTGAGAACAGATATTTCGGATCCCTTTGAAGACTATAGGGCCAAAGGAAATATCCTCCGATAACAAAGAGAAAGAAGCTTTCTGAGAAACTTCTTTGTGTTTTGTGAAATCATGTCACAGAGTTACAGCATTCCCCTCAAGAAGCCTTTCGCTATGACAGTTCTTGTGGAATTGGCAAAGTGATATTTGGAAGCCCATAGAGGGCTATGGTGAAAAAGGAAATATCCTCAGATGAAATCTGGAAAGAAGCTTTCTGAGAAACTGCTTAGTGTTCTGTTCATTCATCTCACAGAGTTACATCTGTATTTCGTGGATCTCTTTGCTAGTCTTATTTCTGTGGAATCTGAGAACAGATATTTCGGATCCCTTTGAAGACTATAGGGCCAAAGGAAATATCCTGGGATAACAAAGACAAAGAAGCTTTCTGAGAAACTTCTTTGTGTTCTGTGAAATCATCTCACAGAGTTACAGCTTTCCCCTCAAGAAGCCTTTCGCTAAGACAGTTCTTGTGGAATTGGCAAAGTGATATTTGGAAGCCCATAGAGGGCTATGGTGAAAAAGGAAATATCCTCAGATGAAATCTGGAAAGAAGCTTTCTGAGAAACTGCTCTGTGATGTGTGACTTCCACTCGCAGAGTTACATCTGTATTTCGTGGATCTCTTTGCTAGCCTTATTTCTGTGGAATCTGAGAACAGATATTTCGGATCCCTTTGAAGACTATAGGGCCAAAGGAAATATCCTCCGATAACAAAGAGAAAGAAGCTTTCTGAGAAACTTCTTTGTGTTCTGTGAAATCATCTCACAGAGTTACAGCTTTCCCCTCAAGAAGCCTTTCGCTAAGACAGTTCTTGTGGAATTGGCAAAGTGATATTTGGAAGCCCTTAGAGGGCTATGGTGAAAAAGGAAATATCCTCAGATGAAATCTGGAAAGAAGATTTCTGAGAAACTGCTTAGTGTTCTGTTCATTCATCTCACAGAGTTACGTCTGTATTTCGTGGATCTCTTTGCTAGCCTTATTTCTGTGGAATCTGAGAACAGATATTTCGGATCCCTTTGAAGACTATAGGGGCAAAGGAAATATCCTCCGATAAAAAATAGAAAGAAGCTTTCTGAGAAACTTCTTTGTGTTCTGTGAAATCATCTCACAGAGTTACAGCTTTCCCCTCAAGAAGCCTTTCGCTAAGACAGTTCTTGTGGAATTGGCAAAGTGATATTTGGAAGCTCATAGAGGGCTATGGTGAAAAAGGAAATATCCTCAGATGAAATCTGGAAAGAAGATTTCTGAGAAACTGCTTAGTGTTCTGTTCATTCATCTCACAGAGTTACATCTGTATTTCGTGGATCTCTTTGCTAGCCTTATTTCTGTGGAATCTGAGAACAGATATTTCGGATCCCTTTGAAGACTATAGGGCCAAAGGAAATATCCTCCGATAAGAAAGAGAAAGAAGCTTTCTGAGAAACTTCTTTGTGTTCTGTGAAATCATCTCACAGAGTTACAGCTTTCCCCTCAAGTAGCCTTTCGCTAAGACAGTTCTTGTGTAATTGGCAAAGTGATATTTGGAAGCCCATAGAGGGCTATGGTGAAAAAGGAAATATCCTCAGATGAAATCTGGAAAGAAGATTTCTGAGAAACTGCTCTGTGATGTTTGACTTCCACTCACAGAGTTACATCTGTATTTCGTGGATCTCTTTGCTAGACTTATTTCTGTGGAATCTGAGAACAGATATTTCGGATCCCTTTGAAGACTATAGGGCCAAAGGAAATATCCTCTGATAACAAAGAGAAAGAAGCTTTCTGAGAAACTTCTTTGTGTTCTGTGAAATCATCTCACAGAGTTACAGCTTTCCCCTCAAGAAGCCTTTCGCTAAGACAGTTCTTGTGGAATTGGCAAAGTGATATTTGGAAGCCCATAGAGGGCTATGGTGAAAAAGGAAATATCCTCAGATGAAATCTGGAAAGAAGCTTTCTGAGAAACTGCTTAGTGTTCTGTTCATTCATCTCACAGAGTTACATCTGTGTTTCGTGGATCTCTTTGCTAGCCTTATTTCTGTGGAATCTGAGAACAGATATTTCGGATCCCTTTGAAGACAATAGGGCCAAAGGAAATATCCTGTGATAACAAAGAGAAAGAAGCTTTCTGAGAAACTTCTTTGTGTTCTGTGAAATCATCTCACAGAGTTACAGCTTTCCCCTCAAGAAGCCTTTCGCTAAGACAGTTCTTGTGGAATTGGCAAAGTGATATTTGGAAGCCCATAGAGGGCTATGGTGAAAAAGGAAATATCCTCAGATGAAATCTGGAAAGAATCTTTCTGAGAAACTGCTTAGTGTTCTGTTCATTCATCTCACAGAGTTACATCTGTGTTTCGTGGATCTCTTTGCTAGCCTTATTTCTGTGGAATCTGAGAACAGATATTTCGGATCCCTTTGAAGACTATATGGCCAAAGGAAATATCATCCGATAAAAAGAGAAAGAAGCTTTCTGAGAAACTTCTTAGTGTTCTGTGAAATCATCTCACAGAGTTACAGCTTACCCCTCAAGAAGCCTTTCGCTAAGACAGTTCTTGTGGAATTGGCAAAGTGATATTTGGAAGCCCTTAGAGGGCTATGGTGAAAAAGGAAATATCCTCAGATGAAATCTGGAAAGAAGATTTCTGAGAAACTGCTTAGTGTTCTGTTCATTCATCTCACAGAGTTACGTCTGTATTTCGTGGATCTCTTTGCTAGCCTTATTTCTGTGGAATCTGAGAACAGATATTTCGGATCCCTTTGAAGACTATAGGGGCAAAGGAAATATCCTCCGATAAAAAATAGAAAGAAGCTTTCTGAGAAACTTCTTTGTGTTCTGTGAAATCATCTCACAGAGTTACAGCTTTCCCCTCAAGAAGCCTTTCGCTAAGACAGTTCTTGTGGAATTGGCAAAGTGATATTTGGAAGCCCATAGAGGGCTATGGTGAAAAAGGAAATATCCTCAGATGAAATCTGGAAAGAAGATTTCTGAGAAACTGCTTAGTGTTCTGTTCATTCATCTCACAGAGTTACATCTGTATTTCGTGGATCTCTTTGTTAGCCTTATTTCTGTGGAATCTGAGAACAGATATTTCGGATCCCTTTGAAGACTATAGGGCCAAAGGAAATATCCTCCGATAAGAAAGAGAAAGAAGCTTTCTGAGAAACTTCTTTGTGTTCTGTGAAATCATCTCACAGAGTTACAGCTTTCCCCTCAAGTAGCCTTACGCTAAGACAGTTCTTGTGGAATTGGCAAAGTGATATTTGGAAGCCCATAGAGGGCTATGGTGAAAAAGGAAATATCCTTAGATGAAATCTGGAAAGAAGATTTCTGAGAAACTGCTCTGTGATGTTTGACTTCCACTCACAGAGTTACATCTGTATTTCGTGGATCTCTTTGCTAGACTTATTTCTGTGGAATCTGAGAACAGATATTTCGGATCCCTTTGAAGACTATAGGGCCAAAGGAAATATCCTCTGATAACAAAGAGAAAGAAGCTTTCTGAGAAACTTCTTTGTGTTCTGTGAAATCATCTCACAGAGTTACAGCTTTCCCCTCAAGAAGCCTTTCGCTAAGACAGTTCTTGTGGAATTGGCAAAGTGATATTTGGAAGCCCATAGAGGGCTATGGTGAAAAAGGAAATATCCTCAGATGAAATCTGGAAAGAAGCTTTCTGAGAAACTGCTTAGTGTTCTGTTCATTCATCTCACAGAGTTACATCTGTGTTTCGTGGATCTCTTTGCTAGCCTTATTTCTGTGGAATCTGAGAACAGATATTTCGGATCTCTTTGAAGACAATAGTGCCAAAGGAAATATCCTGTGATAACAAAGAGAAAGAAGCTTTCTGAGAAACTTCTTTGTGTTCTGTGAAATCATCTCAAAGAGTTACAGCTTTCCCCTCAAGAAGCCTTTCGCTAAGAGAGTTCTTGTGGAATTGGCAAAGTGATATTTGGAAGCCCATAGAGGGCTATGGTGAAAAAGGAAATATCCTCAGATGAAATCTGGAAAGAAGCTTTCTGAGAAACTGCTTAGTGTTCTGTTCATTCATCTCACAGAGTTACATCTGTGTTTCGTGGATCTCTTTGCTAGCCTTATTTCTGTGGAATCTGAGAACAGATATTTCGGATCCCTTTGAAGACTATAGGGCCAAAGGAAATATCCTCCGATAACAAAGAGAAGGAAGCTTTCTGAGAAACTTCTTTGTGTTCTGTGAAATCATCTCACAGAGTTACAGCTTTCCCCTCAAGAAGCCTTTCGCTAAGACAGTTCTTGTGGAATTGGCAAAGTGATATTTGAGAGCCCATAGAGGGCTATGGTGAAAAAGGAAATATCCTCAGATGAAATCTGGAAAGAAGCTTTCTGAGAAACTGCTTAGTGTTCTGTTCATTCATCTCACAGAGTTACATCTGTGTTTCGTGGATCTCTTTGCTAGCCTTATTTCTGTGGAATCTGAGAACAGATATTTCGGATCCCTTTGAAGACTATATGGCCAAAGGAAATATCATCCGATAACAAAGAGAAAGAAGCTTTCTGAGAAACTTCTTTGTGTTCTGTGAAATCATCTCACAGAGTTACAGCTTTCCCCTCAAGAAGCCTTTCGCTAAGACAGTTCTTGTGGAATTGGCAAAGTGATATTTGGAAGCCCGTAGAGGGCTATGGTGAAAAAGGAAATATCCTCAGATGAAATCTGGAAAGAAGCTTTCTGAGAAACTGCTTAGTGTTCAGTTCGTTCATCTCACAGAGTTACATCTGTGTTTCTTGGATCTCTTTGCTAGCCTTATTTCTGTGGAATCTGAGAACAGATATTTCGAATCCCTTTGAAGACTATATGGCCAAAGGAAATATCCTCCGATAACAAAGAGTAAAAAGCTTTCTGAGAAACTTCTTTGTGTTCGGTGAAATCATCTCACAGAGTTACAGCTTTCCCCTCAAGAAGCCTTTCGCTAAGACAGTTCTTGTGGAATTGGCAAAGTGATATTTGGAAGCCCTTAGAGGGCTATGCTGAAAAAGGAAATATCCTCAGATGAAATCTGGAAAGAAGCTTTCTGAGAAACTGCTTAGTGTTCTGTTCATTCATCTCACAGAGTTACATCTGTATTTCGTGGATCTCTTTGCTAGATTTATTACTGTGGAATCTGAGAACAGATATTTCGGATCCCTTTGAAGACTATAGGGCCAAAGGAAATATCCTGCGATAACAAAGACAAAGAAGCTTTCTGAGAAACTTCTTTGTGTTCTGTGAAATCATCTCACAGAGTTACAGCTTTCCCCTCAAGAAGCCTTTCGCTAAGACAGTTCTTGGTGAATTGGCAAAGTGATATTTGGAAGCCCATAGAGGGCTATGGTGAAAAAGGAAATATCCTCAGATGAAATCTGGAAAGAAGCTTTCTGAGAAACTGCTCTGTGATGTGTGACTTCCACTCACAGAGTTACATCTGCATTTCGTGGATCTCTTTGCTATCCTTTTTTCTGTGGAATCTGAGAACAGATATTTCGGATCCCTTTGTAGACAATAGGGCCAAAGGAAATATCCTCTGATAACAAAGAGAAAGAAGCTTTCTGAGAAACTTCTTTGTGTTCTGTGAAATCATCTCACAGAGTTACAGCTTTCCCCTCAAGAAGCCTTTCGCTAAGACAGTTCTTGTGGAATTGGCAAAGTGACATTTGGAAGCCCGTAGAGGGCTATGGTGAAAAAGGAAATATCCTCAGATGAAATCTGGAAAGAAGCTTTCTGAGAAACTGCTTAGTGTTCTGTTCATTCATCTCACAGAGTTACATCTGTGTTTCGTGGATCTCTTTGCTAGCCTTATTTCTGTGGAATCTGAGAACAGATATTTCGGATCCCTTTGAAGACTATAGGGGCAAAGGAAATATCCTCCTATAACAAAGAGAAAGAAGCTTTCTGAGAAACTTCTTTGTGTTCTGTGAAATCATCTCACAGAGTTACAGCTTTCCCCTCAAGAAGCCTTACGCTAAGACAGTTCTTGTGGAATTGGCAAAGTGATATTTGGAAGCCCATAGAGGGCTATGGTGAAACAGGAAATATCCTCAGATGAAATCTGAAAAGAAGCTTTCTGAGAATCTGCTTAGTGTTCTGTTCATTCATCTCACAGAGTTACATCTGTGTTTCGTGGATCTCTTTGCTAGCCTTATTTCTGTGGAGTCTGAGAACAGATATTTCGGATCCCTTTGAAGACTATATGTCCAAAGGAAATATCATCCGATAACAAAGAGAAAGAAGCTTTCTGAGAAACTTCTTTGTGTTCTGTGAAATCATCTCACAGAGTTACAGCTTTCCCCTCAAGAAGCCTTTCGCTAAGACAGTTCTTGTGGAATTGGCAAAGTGATATTTGGAAGCCCATAGAGGGCTATGGTGAAAAAGGAAATATCCTCAGATGAAATCTGGAAAGAAGCTTTCTGAGAAACTGCTTAGTGTTCGGTTCATTTATCTCACCGAGTTACATCTGTGTTTCGTGGATCTCTTTGCTAGCCTTATTTCTGTGGAATCTGAGAACAGATATTTCGGATCCCTTTGAAGACTATAGGGCCAAAGGAAATATCCTCCGATAACAAAGAGAAAGAAGCTTTCTGAGAAACTTCTTTGTGTTTTGTGAAATCATCTCACAGAGTTACAGCATTCCCCTCAAGAAGCCTTTCGCTATGACAGTTCTTGTGGAATTGGCAAAGTGATATTTGGAAGCCCATAGAGGGCTATGGTGAAAAAGGAAATATCCTCAGATGAAATCTGGAAAGAAGCTTTCTGAGAAACTGCTTAGTGTTCTGTTCATTCATCTCACAGAGTTACATCTGTATTTCGTGGATCTCTTTGCTAGTCTTATTTCTGTGGAATCTGAGAACAGATATTTCGGATCCCTTTGAAGACTATAGGGCCAAAGGAAATATCCTGGGATAACAAAGACAAAGAAGCTTTCTGAGAAACTTCTTTGTGTTCTGTGAAATCATCTCACAGAGTTACAGCTTTCCCCTCAAGAAGCCTTTCGCTAAGACAGTTCTTGTGGAATTGGCAAAGTGATATTTGGAAGCCCATAGAGGGCTATGGTGAAAAAGGAAATATCCTCAGATGAAATCTGGAAAGAAGCTTTCTGAGAAACTGCTCTGTGATGTGTGACTTCCACTCGCAGAGTTACATCTGTATTTCGTGGATCTCTTTGCTAGCCTTATTTCTGTGGAATCTGAGAACAGATATTTCGGATCCCTTTGAAGACTATAGGGCCAAAGGAAATATCCTGTGATAACAAAGAGAAAGAAGCTTTCTGAGAAACTTCTTTGTGTTCTGTGAAATCATCTCACAGAGTTACAGCTTTCCCCTCAAGAAGCCTTTCGCTAAGACAGTTCTTGTGGAATTGGCAAAGTGATATTTGGAAGCCCATAGAGGGCTATGGTGAAAAAGGAAATATCCTCAGATGAAATCTGGAAAGAATCTTTCTCAGAAACTGCTTAGTGTTCTGTTCATTCATCTCACAGAGTTACATCTGTGTTTCGTGGATCTCTTTGCTAGCCTTATTTCTGTGGAATCTGAGAACAGATATTTCGGATCCCTTTGAAGACTATATGGCCAAAGGAAATATCATCCGATAAAAAGAGAAAGAAGCTTTCTGAGAAACTTCTTTGTGTTCTGTGAAATCATCTCACAAAGTTACAGCTTACCCCTCAAGAAGCCTTTCGCTAAGACAGTTCTTGTGGAATTGGCAAAGTGATATTTGGAAGCCCATAGAGGGCTATGGTGAAAAAGGAAATATCCTCAGATGAAATCTGGAAAGAAGCTTTCTGAGAAACTGCTCTGTGACGTGTGACTTCCACTCACAGAGTTACATCTGTATTTCGTGGATCTCTTTGCTAGCCTTATTTCTGTGTAATCTGAGAACAGATATTTCGGATCCCTTTGAAGACAATAGGGCCAAAGGAAATATCCTGTGATAACAAAGAGAAAGAAGCTTTCTGAGAAACTTCTTTGTGTTCTGTGAAATCATCTCACAGAGTTACAGCTTTCCCCTCAAGAAGCCTTTCGCTAAGACAGTTCTTGTGGAATTGGCAAAGTGATATTTGGAAGCCCATAGAGGGCTATGGTGAAAAAGGAAATATCCTCAGATGAAATCTGGAAAGAAGCTTTCTGAGAAACTGCTTAGTGTTCAGTTCATTCACCTCACAGAGTAATATCTGTGTTTCGTGGATCTCTTTGCTAGCCTTATTTCTGTGGAATCTGAGAACAGATATTTCGGATCCCTTTGAAGACTATAGGGTCAAAGGAAATATCCTCCGATAAGAAAGAGAAAGAAGCTTTCTGAGAAACTTCTTTGTGTTCTGTGAAATCATCTCACAGAGTTACAGCTTTCCCCTCAAGAAGCCTTTCGCTAAGACAGTTCTTGTGGAATTGGCAAAGTGATATTTGGAAGCCCATAGAGGGCTATGGTGAAAAAGGAAATATCCTCAGATGAAATCTGGAAAGAAGCTTTCTGAGAAACTGCTTAGTGTTCTGTTCATTCATCTCACAGAGTTACAACTGTATTTCGTGGATCTCTTTGCTAGCCTTATTACTGTGGAATCTGAGAACAGATATTTCGGATCCCTTTGAAGACAATAGGGCCAAGGGAAATATCCTGCGATAACAAAGACAAAGAAGCTTTCTGAGAAACTTCTTTGTGTTCTGTGAAATCATCTCACAGAGTTACAGCTTTCGCCTCAAGAAGCCTTTCGCTAAGACAGTTCTTGTGGAATTGGCAAAGTGATATTTGGAAGCCCATAGAGGGCTATGGTGAAAAAGGAAATATCCTCAGATGAAATCTGGAAAGAAGCTTTCTGAGAAACTGCTCTGTGATGTGTGACTTCCACTCACAGAGTTACATCTGTATTTCGTGGATCTCTTTGCTAGCCTTATTTCTGTGGAATCTGAGAACAGATATTTCGGATCCCTTTGAAGACGATAGGGCCAAAGGAAATATCCTCGGATAACAAAGAGAAAGAAGCTTTCTGAGAAACTTCTTTGTGTTCTGTGAAATCATCTCACAGAGTTACAGCTTTCCCCTCAAGAAGCCTTTCGCTAAGACAGTTCTTGTGGAATTGGCAAAGTGATATTTGGAAGCCCGTAGAGGGCTATGGTGAAAAAGGAAATATCCTCAGATGAAATCTGGAAAGAAGCTTTCTGAGAAACTGCTTAGTGTTCAGTTCATTCATCTCACAGAGTTACATCTGTGTCTCGTGGATCTCTTTGCTAGCCTTATTTCTGTGGAATCTGAGAACAGATATTTCGGATCCCTTTGAAGACTATAGGGCCAAAGGAAATATCCTCCGATAACAAAGAGAAAGAAGCTTTCTGAGAAACTTCTTTGTGTTCTGTGAAATCATCTCACAGAGTTACAGCTTTCCCCTCAAGAAGCCTTTCGCTAAGACAGTTCTTGTGGAATTGGCAAAGTGATATTTGGAAGCCCATAGAGGGCTATGGTGAAAAAGGAAATATCCTCAGATGAAATCTGGAAAGAAGCTTTCTGAGAAACTGCTCTGTGATGTGTGACTTCTACTCACAGAGTTACATCTGTGTTTCGTGGATCTCTTTGCTAGCCTTATTTCTGTGGAATCTGAGAACAGATATTTCGAATCCCTTTGAAGACAATAGTGCCAAAGGAAATATCCTGTGATAACAAAGAGAAAGAAGCTTTCTGAGAAACTTCTTTGTGTTCTGTGAAATCATCTCACAGAGTTACAGCTTTCCCCTCAAGAAGCCTTTCGCTAAGACAGTTCTTGTGGAATTGGCAAAGTGATATTTGGAAGCCCATAGAGGGCTATGGTGAAAAAGGAAATATCCTCAGATGAAATCTGGAAAGAAGCTTTCTGAGAAACTGCTTAGTGTTCTGTTCATTCATCTCACAGAGTTACATCTGTGTTTCGTGGATCTCTTTGCTAGCCTTATTTCTGTGGAATCTGAGAACAGATATTTCGGATCCCTTTGAAGACTATAGGGCCAAAGGAAATATCCTCCGATAACAAAGAGAAGGAAGCTTTCTGAGAAACTTCTTTGTGTTCTGTGAAATCATCTCACAGAGTTACAGCTTTCCCCTCAAGAAGCCTTTCGCTAAGACAGTTCTTGTGGAATTGGCAAAGTGATATTTGGAAGCCCATAGAGGGCTATGGTGAAAAAGGAAATATCCTCAGATGAAATCTGGAAAGAAGCTTTCTGAGAAACTGCTTAGTGTTCTGTTCATTCATCTCACAGAGTTACATCTGTGTTTCGTGGATCTCTTTGCTAGCCTTATTTCTGTGGAATCTGAGAACAGATATTTCGGATCCCTTTGAAAACTATATGGCCAAAGGAAATATCATCCGATAACAAAGAGAAAGAAGCTTTCTGAGAAACTTCTTTGTGTTCTCTGAAATCATCTCACAGAGTTACAGCTTTCCCCTCAAGAAGCCTTTCGCTAAGACAGTTCTTGTGGAATTGGCAAAGTGATATTTGGAAGCCCGTAGAGGGCTATGGTGAAAAAGGAAATATCCTCAGATGAAATCTGGAAAGAAGCTTTCTGAGAAACTGCTTAGTGTTCAGTTCGTTCATCTCACAGAGTTACATCTCTGTTTCTTGGATCTCTTTGCTAGCCTTATTTCTGTGGAATCTGAGAACAGATATTTCGAATCCCTTTGAAGACTATATGGCCAAAGGAAATATCCTCCGATAACAAAGAGAAAAAAAGCTTTCTGAGAAACTTCTTTGTGTTCGGTGAAATCATCTCACAGAGTTACAGCTTTCCCCTCAAGAAGCCTTTCGCTAAGACAGTTCTTGTGGAATTGGCAAAGTGATATTTGGAAGCCCTTAGAGGGCTATGCTGAAAAAGGAAATATCCTCAGATGAAATCTGGAAAGAAGCTTTCTGAGAAACTGCTTAGTGTTCTGTTCATTCATCTCACAGAGTTACATCTGTATTTCGTGGATCTCTTTGCTAGCCTTATTACTGTGGAATCTGAGAACAGATATTTCGGATCCCTTTGAAGACTATAGGGCCAAAGGAAATATCCTGCGATAACAAAGACAAAGAAGCTTTCTGAGAAACTTCTTTGTGTTCTGTGAAATCATCTCACAGAGTTACAGCTTTCCCCTCAAGAAGCCTTTCGCTAAGACAGTTCTTGGTGAATTGGCAAAGTGATATTTGGAAGCCCATAGAGGGCTATGGTGAAAAAGGAAATATCCTCAGATGAAATCTGGAAAGAAGCTTTCTGAGAAACTGCTCTGTGATGTGTGACTTCCACTCACAGAGTTACATCTGCATTTCGTGGATCTCTTTGCTATCCTTTTTTCTGTGGATTCTGAGAACAGATATTTCGGATCCCTTTGTAGACAATAGGGCCAAAGGAAATATCCTCTGATAACAAAGAGAAAGAAGCTTTCTGAGAAACTTCTTTGTGTTCTGTGAAATCATCTCACAGAGTTACAGCTTTCCCCTCAAGAAGCCTTACGCTAAGACAGTTCTTGTGGAATTGGCAAAGTGATATTTGGAAGCCCATAGAGGGCTATGGTGAAAAAGGAAATATCCTCAGATGAAATCTGAAAAGAAGCTTTCTGAGAAACTGCTTAGTGTTCTGTTCATTCATCTCACAGAGTTACATCTGTGTTTCGTGGATCTCTTTGCTAGCCTTATTTCTGTGGAATCTGAGAACAGATATTTCGGATCCCTTTGAAGACTATATGTCCAAAGGAAATATCATCCGATAACAAAGAGAAAGAAGCTTTCTGAGAAACTTCTTTGTGTTCTGTGAAATCATCTCACAGAGTTACAGCTTTCCCCTCAAGAAGCCTTTCGCTAAGACAGTTCTTGTGGAATTGGCAAAGTGATATTTGGAAGCCCATAGAGGGCTATGGTGAAAAAGGAAATATCCTCAGATGAAATCTGGAAAGAAGCTTTCTGAGAAACTGCTCTGTGATGTGTGACTTCCACTCGCAGAGTTACATCTGTATTTCGTGGATCTCTTTGCTAGCCTTATTTCTGTGGAATCTGAGAACAGATATTTCGGATCCCTTTGAAGACTATAGGGTCAAAGGAAATATCCTCCGATAACAAAGAGAAAGAAGCTTTCTGAGAAACTTCTTTGTGTTCTGTGAAATCATCTCACAGAGTTACAGCTTTCCCCTCAAGAAGCCTTTCGCTAAGACAGTTCTTGTGGAATTGGCAAAGTGATATTTGGAAGCCCTTAGAGGGCTATTGTGAAAAAGGAAATATCCTCAGATGAAATCTGGAAAGAAGATTTCTGAGAAACTGCTTAGTGTTCTGTTCATTCATCTCACAGAGTTACGTCTGTATTTCGTGGATCTCTTTGCTACCCTTATTTCTGTGGAATCTGAGAACAGATATTTCGGATCCCTTTGAAGACTTTAGGGGCAAAGGAAATATCCTCCGATAAAAAATAGAAAGAAGCTTTCTGAGAAACTTCTTTGTGTTCTGTGAAATCATCTCACACAGTTACAGCTTTCCCCTCAAGAAGCCTTTCGCTAAGACAGTTCTTGTGGAATTGGCAAAGTGATATTTGGAAGCCCATAGAGGGCTATGGTGAAAAAGGAAATATCCTCAGATGAAATCTGGAAAGAAGCTTTCTGAGAAACTGCTTAGTGTTCTGTTCATTCATCTCACAGAGTTACATCTGTGTTTCGTGGATCTCTTTGCTAGCCTTATTTCTGTGGAATCTGAGAACAGATATTTCGGATCCCTTTGAAGACTATAGGGCCAAAGGAAATATCCTCCGATAACAAAGAGAAGGAAGCTTTCTGAGAAACTTCTTTGTGTTCTGTGAAATCATCTCACAGAGTTACAGCTTTCCCCTCAAGAAGCCTTTCGCTAAGACAGTTCTTGTGGAATTGGCAAAGTGATATTTGGAAGCCCATAGAGGGCTATGGTGAAAAAGGAAATATCCTCAGATGAAATCTGGAAAGAAGCTTTCTGAGAAACTGCTTAGTGTTCTGTTCATTCATCTCACAGAGTTACATCTGTGTTTCGTGGATCTCTTTGCTAGCCTTATTTCTGTGGAATCTGAGAACAGATATTTCGGATCCCTTTGAAGACTATATGGCCAAAGGAAATATCATCCGATAACAAAGAGAAAGAAGCTTTCTGAGAAACTTCTTTGTGTTCTCTGAAATCATCTCACAGAGTTACAGCTTTCCCCTCAAGAAGCCTTTCGCTAAGACAGTTCTTGTGGAATTGGCAAAGTGATATTTGGAAGCCCGTAGAGGGCTATGGTGAAAAAGGAAATATCCTCAGATGAAATCTGGAAAGAAGCTTTCTGAGAAACTGCTTAGTGTTCAGTTCGTTCATCTCACAGAGTTACATCTGTGTTTCTTGGATCTCTTTGCTAGCCTTATTTCTGTGGAATCTGAGAACAGATATTTCGAATCCCTTTGAAGACTATATGGCCAAAGGAAATATCCTCCGATAACAAAGAGAAAAAAGCTTTCTGAGAAACTTCTTTGTGTTCGGTGAAATCATCTCACAGAGTTACAGCTTTCCCCTCAAGAAGCCTTTCGCTAAGACAGTTCTTGTGGAATTGGCAAAGTGATATTTGGAAGCCCTTAGAGGGCTATGCTGAAAAAGGAAATATCCTCAGATGAAATCTGGAAAGAAGCTTTCTGAGAAACTGCTTAGTGTTCTGTTCATTCATCTCACAGAGTTACATCTGTATTTCGTGGATCTCTTTGCTAGCCTTATTACTGTGGAATCTGAGAACAGATATTTCGGATCCCTTTGAAGACTATAGGGCCAAAGGAAATATCCTGCGATAACAAAGACAAAGAAGCTTTCTGAGAAACTTCTTTGTGTTCTGTGAAATCATCTCACAGAGTTACAGCTTTCCCCTCAAGAAGCCTTTCGCTAAGACAGTTCTTGGTGAATTGGCAAAGTGATATTTGGAAGCCCATAGAGGGCTATGGTGAAAAAGGAAATATCCTCAGATGAAATCTGGAAAGAAGCTTTCTGAGAAACTGCTCTGTGATGTGTGACTTCCACTCACAGAGTTACATCTGCATTTCGTGGATCTCTTTGCTATCCTTTTTTCTGTGGAATCTGAGAACAGATATTTCGGATCCCTTTGTAGACAATAGGGCCAAAGGAAATATCCTCTGATAACAAAGAGAAAGAAGCTTTCTGAGAAACTTCTTTGTGTTCTGTGAAATCATCTCACAGAGTTACAGCTTTCCCCTCAAGAAGCCTTACGCTAAGACAGTTCTTGTGGAATTGGCAAAGTGATATTTGGAAGCCCATAGAGGGCTATGGTGAAAAAGGAAATATCCTCAGATGAAATCTGAAAAGAAGCTTTCTGAGAAACTGCTTAGTGTTCTGTTCATTCATCTCACAGAGTTACATCTGTGTTTCGTGGATCTCTTTGCTAGCCTTATTTCTGTGGAATCTGAGAACAGATATTTCGGATCCCTTTGAAGACTATATGTCCAAAGGAAATATCATCCGATAACAAAGAGAAAGAAGCTTTCTGAGAAACTTCTTTGTGTTCTGTGAAATCATCTCACAGAGTTACAGCTTTCCCCTCAAGAAGCCTTTCGCTAAGACAGTTCTTGTGGAATTGGCAAAGTGATATTTGGAAGCCCATAGAGGGCTATGGTGAAAAAGGAAATATCCTCAGATGAAATCTGGAAAGAAGCTTTCTGAGAAACTGCTCTGTGATGTGTGACTTCCACTCGCAGAGTTACATCTGTATTTCGTGGATCTCTTTGCTAGCCTTATTTCTGTGGAATCTGAGAACAGATATTTCGGATCCCTTTGAAGACTATAGGGTCAAAGGAAATATCCTCCGATAACAAAGAGAAAGAAGCTTTCTGAGAAACTTCTTTGTGTTCTGTGAAATCATCTCACAGAGTTACAGCTTTCCCCTCAAGAAGCCTTTCGCTAAGACAGTTCTTGTGGAATTGGCAAAGTGATATTTGGAAGCCCTTAGAGGGCTATTGTGAAAAAGGAAATATCCTCAGATGAAATCTGGAAAGAAGATTTCTGAGAAACTGCTTAGTGTTCTGTTCATTCATCTCACAGAGTTACGTCTGTATTTCGTGGATCTCTTTGCTACCCTTATTTCTGTGGAATCTGAGAACAGATATTTCGGATCCCTTTGAAGACTATAGGGGCAAAGGAAATATCCTCCGATAAAAAATAGAAAGAAGCTTTCTGAGAAACTTCTTTGTGTTCTGTGAAATCATCTCACAGAGTTACAGCTTTCCCCTCAAGAAGCCTTTCGCTAAGACAGTTCTTGTGGAATTGGCAAAGTGATATTTGGAAGCCCATAGAGGGCTATGGTGAAAAAGGAAATATCCTCAGATGAAATCTGGAAAGAAGATTTCTGAGAAACTGCTTAGTGTTCTGTTCATTCATCTCACAGAGTTACATCTGTATTTCGTGGATCTCTTTGCTAGCCTTATTTCTGTGGAATCTGAGAACAGATATTTCGGATCCCTTTGAAGACTATAGGGCCAAAGGAAATATCCTCCGATAAGAAAGAGTAAGAAGCTTTCTGAGAAACTTCTTTGTGTTCTGTGAAATCATCTCACAGAGTTACAGCTTTCCCCTCAAGAAGCCTTTCGCTAAGACAGTTCTTGTGTAATTGGCAAAGTGATATTTGGAAGCCCATAGAGGGCTATGGTGAAAAAGGAAATATCCTCAGATGAAATCTGGAAAGAAGATTTCTGAGAAACTGCTCTGTGATGTTTGACTTCCACTCACAGAGTTACATCTGTATTTCGTGGATCTCTTTGCTAGACTTATTTCTGTGGAATCTGAGAACAGATATTTCGGATCCCTTTGAAGACTATAGGGCCAAAGGAAATATCCTCTGATAACAAAGAGAAAGAAGCTTTCTGAGAAACTTCTTTGTGTTCTGTGAAATCATCTCACAGAGTTACAGCTTTCCCCTGAAGAAGCCTTTCGCTAAGACAGTTCTTGTGGAATTGGCAAAGTGATATTTGGAAGCCCATAGAGGGCTATGGTGAAAAAGGAAATATCCTCCGATGAAATCTGGAAAGAAGCTTTCTGAGAAACTGCTTAGTGTTCTGTTCATTCATCTCACAGAGTTACATCTGTGTTTCGTGGATCTCTTTGCTAGCCTTATTTCTGTGGAATCTGAGAACAGATATTTCGGATCCCTTTGAAGACAATAGTGCCAAAGGAAATATCCTGTGATAACAAAGAGAAAGAAGCTTTCTGAGAAACTTCTTTGTGTTCTGTGAAATCATCTCACAGAGTTACAGCTTTCCCCTCAAGAAGCCTTTCGCTAAGACAGTTCTTGTGGAATTGGCAAAGTGATATTTGGAAGCCCAAAGAGAGCTATGGTGAAAAAGGAAATATCCTCAGATGAAATCTGGAAAGAAGCTTTCTGAGAAACTGCTTAGTGTTCTGTTCATTCATCTCACAGAGTTACATCTGTGTTTCGTGGATCTCTTTGCTAGCCTTATTTCTGTGGAATCTGAGAACAGATATTTCGGATCCCTTTGAAGACTATAGGGCCAAAGGAAATATCCTCCGATAACAAAGAGAAGGAAGCTTTCTGAGAAACTTCTTGGTGTTCTGTGAAATCATCTCACAGAGTTACAGCTTTCCCCTCAAGAAGCCTTTCGCTAAGACAGTTCTTGTGGAATTGGCAAAGTGATATTTGGAAGCCCATAGAGGGCTATGGTGAAAAAGGAAATATCCTCAGATGAAATCTGGAAAGAAGCTTTCTGAGAAACTGCTTAGTGTTCTGTTCATTCATCTCACAGAGTTACATCTGTGTTTCGTGGATCTCTTTGCTAGCCTTATTTCTGTGGAATCTGAGAACAGATATTTCGGATCCCTTTGAAGACTATATGGCCAAAGGAAATATCATCCGATAACAAAGAGAAAGAAACTTTCTGAGAAACTTCTTTGTGTTCTCTGAAATCATCTCAAAGAGTTACAGCTTTCCCCTCAAGAAGCCTTTCGCTAAGACAGTTCTCGTGGAATTGGCAAAGTGATATTTGGAAGCCCGTAGAGGGCTATGGTGAAAAAGGAAATATCCTCAGATGAAATCTGGAAAGAAGCTTTCTGAGAAACTGCTTAGTGTTCAGTTCGTTCATCTCACAGAGTTACATCTGTGTTTCTTGGATCTCTTTGCTAGCCTTATTTCTGTGGAATCTGAGAACAGATATTTCGAATCCCTTTGAAGACTATATGGCCAAAGGAAATATCCTCCGATAACAAAGAGAAAAAAGCTTTCTGAGAAACTTCTTTGTGTTCGGTGAAATCATCTCACAGAGTTACAGCTTTCCCCTCAAGAAGCCTTTCGCTAAGACAGTTCTTGTGGAATTGGCAAAGTGATATTTGGAAGCCCATAGAGGGCTATGGTGAAAAAGGAAATATCCTCAGATGAAATCTGGAAAGAAGCTTTCTGAGAAACTGCTTAGTGTTCGGTTCATTTATCTCACAGAGTTACATCTGTGTTTCGTGGATCTCTTTGCTAGCCTTATTTCTGTGGAATCTGAGAACAGATATTTCGGATCCCTTTGAAGACTATAGGGCCAAAGGAAATATCCTCCGATAACAAAGAGAAAGAAGATTTCTGAGAAACTTCTTTGTGTTCTGTGAAATCATCTCACAGAGTTACAGCATTCCCCTCAAGAAGCCTTTCGCTATGACAGTTCTTGTGGAATTGGCAAAGTGATATTTGGAAGCCCATAGAGGGCTATGGTGAAAAAGGAAATATCCTCAGATGAAATCTGGAAAGAAGCTTTCTGAGAAACTGCTTAGTGTTCTGTTCATTCATCTCACAGAGTTACATCTGTGTTTCGTGGATCTCTTTGCTAGCCTTATTTCTGTGGAATCTGAGAACAGATATTTCGGATCCCTTTGAAGACTATATGGCCAAAGGAAATATCATCCGATAACAAAGAGAAAGAAGCTTTCTGAGAAACTTCTTTGTGTTCTCTGAAATCATCTCACAGAGTTACAGCTTTCCCCTCAAGAAGCCTTTCGCTAAGACAGTTCTTGTGGAATTGGCAAAGTGATATTTGGAAGCCCGTAGAGGGCTATGGTGAAAAAGGAAATATCCTCAGATGAAATCTGGAAAGAAGCTTTCTGAGAAACTGCTTAGTGTTCAGTTCGTTCATCTCACAGAGTTACATCTGTGTTTCTTGGATCTCTTTGCTAGCCTTATTTCTGTGGAATCTGAGAACAGATATTTCGAATCCCTTTGAAGACTATATGGCCAAAGGAAATATCCTCCGATAACAAAGAGAAAAAAAGCTTTCTGAGAAACTTCTTTGTGTTCGGTGAAATCATCTCACAGAGTTACAGCTTTCCCCTCAAGAAGCCTTTCGCTAAGACAGTTCTTGTGGAATTGGCAAAGTGATATTTGGAAGCCCTTAGAGGGCTATGCTGAAAAAGGAAATATCCTCAGATGAAATCTGGAAAGAAGCTTTCTGAGAAACTGCTTAGTGTTCTGTTCATTCATCTCACAGAGTTACATCTGTATTTCGTGGATCTCTTTGCTAGCCTTATTACTGTGGAATCTGAGAACAGATATTTCGGATCCCTTTGAAGACTATAGGGCCAAAGGAAATATCCTGCGATAACAAAGACAAAGAAGCTTTCTGAGAAACTTCTTTGTGTTCTGTGAAATCATCTCACAGAGTTACAGCTTTCCCCTCAAGAAGCCTTTCGCTAAGACAGTTCTTGGTGAATTGGCAAAGTGATATTTGGAAGCCCATAGAGGGCTATGGTGAAAAAGGAAATATCCTCAGATGAAATCTGGAAAGAAGCTTTCTGAGAAACTGCTCTGTGATGTGTGACTTCCACTCACAGAGTTACATCTGCATTTCGTGGATCTCTTTGCTATCCTTTTTTCTGTGGAATCTGAGAACAGATATTTCGGATCCCTTTGTAGACAATAGGGCCAAAGGAAATATCCTCTGATAACAAAGAGAAAGAAGCTTTCTGAGAAACTTCTTTGTGTTCTGTGAAATCATCTCACAGAGTTACAGCTTTCCCCTCAAGAAGCCTTACGCTAAGACAGTTCTTGTGGAATTGGCAAAGTGATATTTGGAAGCCCATAGAGGGCTATGGTGAAAAAGGAAATATCCTCAGATGAAATCTGAAAAGAAGCTTTCTGAGAAACTGCTTAGTGTTCTGTTCATTCATCTCACAGAGTTACATCTGTGTTTCGTGGATCTCTTTGCTAGCCTTATTTCTGTGGAATCTGAGAACAGATATTTCGGATCCCTTTGAAGACTATATGTCCAAAGGAAATATCATCCGATAACAAAGAGAAAGAAGCTTTCTGAGAAACTTCTTTGTGTTCTGTGAAATCATCTCACAGAGTTACAGCTTTCCCCTCAAGAAGCCTTTCGCTAAGACAGTTCTTGTGGAATTGGCAAAGTGATATTTGGAAGCCCATAGAGGGCTATGGTGAAAAAGGAAATATCCTCAGATGAAATCTGGAAAGAAGCTTTCTGAGAAACTGCTCTGTGATGTGTGACTTCCACTCGCAGAGTTACATCTGTATTTCGTGGATCTCTTTGCTAGCCTTATTTCTGTGGAATCTGAGAACAGATATTTCGGATCCCTTTGAAGACTATAGGGTCAAAGGAAATATCCTCCGATAACAAAGAGAAAGAAGCTTTCTGAGAAACTTCTTTGTGTTCTGTGAAATCATCTCACAGAGTTACAGCTTTCCCCTCAAGAAGCCTTTCGCTAAGACAGTTCTTGTGGAATTGGCAAAGTGATATTTGGAAGCCCTTAGAGGGCTATTGTGAAAAAGGAAATATCCTCAGATGAAATCTGGAAAGAAGATTTCTGAGAAACTGCTTAGTGTTCTGTTCATTCATCTCACAGAGTTACGTCTGTATTTCGTGGATCTCTTTGCTACCCTTATTTCTGTGGAATCTGAGAACAGATATTTCGGATCCCTTTGAAGACTTTAGGGGCAAAGGAAATATCCTCCGATAAAAAATAGAAAGAAGCTTTCTGAGAAACTTCTTTGTGTTCTGTGAAATCATCTCACACAGTTACAGCTTTCCCCTCAAGAAGCCTTTCGCTAAGACAGTTCTTGTGGAATTGGCAAAGTGATATTTGGAAGCCCATAGAGGGCTATGGTGAAAAAGGAAATATCCTCAGATGAAATCTGGAAAGAAGCTTTCTGAGAAACTGCTTAGTGTTCTGTTCATTCATCTCACAGAGTTACATCTGTGTTTCGTGGATCTCTTTGCTAGCCTTATTTCTGTGGAATCTGAGAACAGATATTTCGGATCCCTTTGAAGACTATAGGGCCAAAGGAAATATCCTCCGATAACAAAGAGAAGGAAGCTTTCTGAGAAACTTCTTTGTGTTCTGTGAAATCATCTCACAGAGTTACAGCTTTCCCCTCAAGAAGCCTTTCGCTAAGACAGTTCTTGTGGAATTGGCAAAGTGATATTTGGAAGCCCATAGAGGGCTATGGTGAAAAAGGAAATATCCTCAGATGAAATCTGGAAAGAAGCTTTCTGAGAAACTGCTTAGTGTTCTGTTCATTCATCTCACAGAGTTACATCTGTGTTTCGTGGATCTCTTTGCTAGCCTTATTTCTGTGGAATCTGAGAACAGATATTTCGGATCCCTTTGAAGACTATATGGCCAAAGGAAATATCATCCGATAACAAAGAGAAAGAAGCTTTCTGAGAAACTTCTTTGTGTTCTCTGAAATCATCTCACAGAGTTACAGCTTTCCCCTCAAGAAGCCTTTCGCTAAGACAGTTCTTGTGGAATTGGCAAAGTGATATTTGGAAGCCCGTAGAGGGCTATGGTGAAAAAGGAAATATCCTCAGATGAAATCTGGAAAGAAGCTTTCTGAGAAACTGCTTAGTGTTCAGTTCGTTCATCTCACAGAGTTACATCTGTGTTTCTTGGATCTCTTTGCTAGCCTTATTTCTGTGGAATCTGAGAACAGATATTTCGAATCCCTTTGAAGACTATATGGCCAAAGGAAATATCCTCCGATAACAAAGAGAAAAAAGCTTTCTGAGAAACTTCTTTGTGTTCGGTGAAATCATCTCACAGAGTTACAGCTTTCCCCTCAAGAAGCCTTTCGCTAAGACAGTTCTTGTGGAATTGGCAAAGTGATATTTGGAAGCCCTTAGAGGGCTATGCTGAAAAAGGAAATATCCTCAGATGAAATCTGGAAAGAAGCTTTCTGAGAAACTGCTTAGTGTTCTGTTCATTCATCTCACAGAGTTACATCTGTATTTCGTGGATCTCTTTGCTAGCCTTATTACTGTGGAATCTGAGAACAGATATTTCGGATCCCTTTGAAGACTATAGGGCCAAAGGAAATATCCTGCGATAACAAAGACAAAGAAGCTTTCTGAGAAACTTCTTTGTGTTCTGTGAAATCATCTCACAGAGTTACAGCTTTCCCCTCAAGAAGCCTTTCGCTAAGACAGTTCTTGGTGAATTGGCAAAGTGATATTTGGAAGCCCATAGAGGGCTATGGTGAAAAAGGAAATATCCTCAGATGAAATCTGGAAAGAAGCTTTCTGAGAAACTGCTCTGTGATGTGTGACTTCCACTCACAGAGTTACATCTGCATTTCGTGGATCTCTTTGCTATCCTTTTTTCTGTGGAATCTGAGAACAGATATTTCGGATCCCTTTGTAGACAATAGGGCCAAAGGAAATATCCTCTGATAACAAAGAGAAAGAAGCTTTCTGAGAAACTTCTTTGTGTTCTGTGAAATCATCTCACAGAGTTACAGCTTTCCCCTCAAGAAGCCTTACGCTAAGACAGTTCTTGTGGAATTGGCAAAGTGATATTTGGAAGCCCATAGAGGGCTATGGTGAAAAAGGAAATATCCTCAGATGAAATCTGAAAAGAAGCTTTCTGAGAAACTGCTTAGTGTTCTGTTCATTCATCTCACAGAGTTACATCTGTGTTTCGTGGATCTCTTTGCTAGCCTTATTTCTGTGGAATCTGAGAACAGATATTTCGGATCCCTTTGAAGACTATATGTCCAAAGGAAATATCATCCGATAACAAAGAGAAAGAAGCTTTCTGAGAAACTTCTTTGTGTTCTGTGAAATCATCTCACAGAGTTACAGCTTTCCCCTCAAGAAGCCTTTCGCTAAGACAGTTCTTGTGGAATTGGCAAAGTGATATTTGGAAGCCCATAGAGGGCTATGGTGAAAAAGGAAATATCCTCAGATGAAATCTGGAAAGAAGCTTTCTGAGAAACTGCTCTGTGATGTGTGACTTCCACTCGCAGAGTTACATCTGTATTTCGTGGATCTCTTTGCTAGCCTTATTTCTGTGGAATCTGAGAACAGATATTTCGGATCCCTTTGAAGACTATAGGGTCAAAGGAAATATCCTCCGATAACAAAGAGAAAGAAGCTTTCTGAGAAACTTCTTTGTGTTCTGTGAAATCATCTCACAGAGTTACAGCTTTCCCCTCAAGAAGCCTTTCGCTAAGACAGTTCTTGTGGAATTGGCAAAGTGATATTTGGAAGCCCTTAGAGGGCTATTGTGAAAAAGGAAATATCCTCAGATGAAATCTGGAAAGAAGATTTCTGAGAAACTGCTTAGTGTTCTGTTCATTCATCTCACAGAGTTACGTCTGTATTTCGTGGATCTCTTTGCTACCCTTATTTCTGTGGAATCTGAGAACAGATATTTCGGATCCCTTTGAAGACTATAGGGGCAAAGGAAATATCCTCCGATAAAAAATAGAAAGAAGCTTTCTGAGAAACTTCTTTGTGTTCTGTGAAATCATCTCACAGAGTTACAGCTTTCCCCTCAAGAAGCCTTTCGCTAAGACAGTTCTTGTGGAATTGGCAAAGTGATATTTGGAAGCCCATAGAGGGCTATGGTGAAAAAGGAAATATCCTCAGATGAAATCTGGAAAGAAGATTTCTGAGAAACTGCTTAGTGTTCTGTTCATTCATCTCACAGAGTTACATCTGTATTTCGTGGATCTCTTTGCTAGCCTTATTTCTGTGGAATCTGAGAACAGATATTTCGGATCCCTTTGAAGACTATAGGGCCAAAGGAAATATCCTCCGATAAGAAAGAGTAAGAAGCTTTCTGAGAAACTTCTTTGTGTTCTGTGAAATCATCTCACAGAGTTACAGCTTTCCCCTCAAGAAGCCTTTCGCTAAGACAGTTCTTGTGTAATTGGCAAAGTGATATTTGGAAGCCCATAGAGGGCTATGGTGAAAAAGGAAATATCCTCAGATGAAATCTGGAAAGAAGATTTCTGAGAAACTGCTCTGTGATGTTTGACTTCCACTCACAGAGTTACATCTGTATTTCGTGGATCTCTTTGCTAGACTTATTTCTGTGGAATCTGAGAACAGATATTTCGGATCCCTTTGAAGACTATAGGGCCAAAGGAAATATCCTCTGATAACAAAGAGAAAGAAGCTTTCTGAGAAACTTCTTTGTGTTCTGTGAAATCATCTCACAGAGTTACAGCTTTCCCCTGAAGAAGCCTTTCGCTAAGACAGTTCTTGTGGAATTGGCAAAGTGATATTTGGAAGCCCATAGAGGGCTATGGTGAAAAAGGAAATATCCTCAGATGAAATCTGGAAAGAAGCTTTCTGAGAAACTGCTTAGTGTTCTGTTCATTCATCTCACAGAGTTACATCTGTGTTTCGTGGATCTCTTTGCTAGCCTTATTTCTGTGGAATCTGAGAACAGATATTTCGGATCCCTTTGAAGACAATAGTGCCAAAGGAAATATCCTGTGATAACAAAGAGAAAGAAGCTTTCTGAGAAACTTCTTTGTGTTCTGTGAAATCATCTCACAGAGTTACAGCTTTCCCCTCAAGAAGCCTTTCGCTAAGACAGTTCTTGTGGAATTGGCAAAGTGATATTTGGAAGCCCAAAGAGAGCTATGGTGAAAAAGGAAATATCCTCAGATGAAATCTGGAAAGAAGCTTTCTGAGAAACTGCTTAGTGTTCTGTTCATTCATCTCACAGAGTTACATCTGTGTTTCGTGGATCTCTTTGCTAGCCTTATTTCTGTGGAATCTGAGAACAGATATTTCGGATCCCTTTGAAGACTATAGGGCCAAAGGAAATATCCTCCGATAACAAAGAGAAGGAAGCTTTCTGAGAAACTTCTTGGTGTTCTGTGAAATCATCTCACAGAGTTACAGCTTTCCCCTCAAGAAGCCTTTCGCTAAGACAGTTCTTGTGGAATTGGCAAAGTGATATTTGGAAGCCCATAGAGGGCTATGGTGAAAAAGGAAATATCCTCAGATGAAATCTGGAAAGAAGCTTTCTGAGAAACTGCTTAGTGTTCTGTTCATTCATCTCACAGAGTTACATCTGTGTTTCGTGGATCTCTTTGCTAGCCTTATTTCTGTGGAATCTGAGAACAGATATTTCGGATCCCTTTGAAGACTATATGGCCAAAGGAAATATCATCCGATAACAAAGAGAAAGAAACTTTCTGAGAAACTTCTTTGTGTTCTCTGAAATCATCTCAAAGAGTTACAGCTTTCCCCTCAAGAAGCCTTTCGCTAAGACAGTTCTCGTGGAATTGGCAAAGTGATATTTGGAAGCCCGTAGAGGGCTATGGTGAAAAAGGAAATATCCTCAGATGAAATCTGGAAAGAAGCTTTCTGAGAAACTGCTTAGTGTTCAGTTCGTTCATCTCACAGAGTTACATCTGTGTTTCTTGGATCTCTTTGCTAGCCTTATTTCTGTGGAATCTGAGAACAGATATTTCGAATCCCTTTGAAGACTATATGGCCAAAGGAAATATCCTCCGATAACAAAGAGAAAAAAGCTTTCTGAGAAACTTCTTTGTGTTCGGTGAAATCATCTCACAGAGTTACAGCTTTCCCCTCAAGAAGCCTTTCGCTAAGACAGTTCTTGTGGAATTGGCAAAGTGATATTTGGAAGCCCATAGAGGGCTATGGTGAAAAAGGAAATATCCTCAGATGAAATCTGGAAAGAAGCTTTCTGAGAAACTGCTTAGTGTTCGGTTCATTTATCTCACAGAGTTACATCTGTGTTTCGTGGATCTCTTTGCTAGCCTTATTTCTGTGGAATCTGAGAACAGATATTTCGGATCCCTTTGAAGACTATAGGGCCAAAGGAAATATCCTCCGATAACAAAGAGAAAGAAGATTTCTGAGAAACTTCTTTGTGTTTTGTGAAATCATCTCACAGAGTTACAGCATTCCCCTCAAGAAGCCTTTCGCTATGACAGTTCTTGTGGAATTGGCAAAGTGATATTTGGAAGCCCATAGAGGGCTATGGTGAAAAAGGAAATATCCTCAGATGAAATCTGGAAAGAAGCTTTCTGAGAAACTGCTTAGTGTTCTGTTCATTCATCTCACAGAGTTACATCTGTATTTCGTGGATCTCTTTGCTAGTCTTATTTCTGTGGAATCTGAGAACAGATATTTCGGATCCCTTTGAAGACTATAGGGCCAAAGGAAATATCCTTGGATAACAAAGACAAAGAAGCTTTCTGAGAAACTTCTTTGTGTTCTGTGAAATCATCTCACAGAGTTACAGCTTTCCCCTCAAGAAGCCTTTCGCTAAGACAGTTCTTGTGGAATTGGCAAAGTGATATTTGGAAGCCCATAGAGTGCTATGGTGAAAAAGGAAATATCCTCAGATGAAATCTGGAAAGAAGCTTTCTGAGAAACTGCTCTGTGATGTGTGACTTCCACTCGCAGAGTTAAATCTGTATTTCGTGGATCTCTTTGCTAGCCTTATTTCTGTGGAATCTGAGAACAGATATTTCGGATCCCTTTGAAGACTATAGGGCCAAAGGAAATATCCTCCGATAACAAAGAGAAAGAAGCTTTCTGAGAAACTTCTTTGTGTTCTGTGAAATCATCTCACAGAGTTACAGCTTTCCCCTCAAGAAGCCTTTCGCTAAGACAGTTCTTGTGGAATTGGCAAAGTGATATTTGGAAGCCCTTAGAGGGCTGTTGTGAAAAAGGAAATATCCTCAGATGAAATCTGGAAAGAAGATTTCTGAGAAACTGCTTAGTGTTCTGTTCATTCATCTCACAGAGTTACGTCTGTATTTCGTGGATCTCTTTGCTAGCCTTATTTCTGTGGAATCTGAGAATAGATATTTCGGATCCCTTTGAAGACTATAGGGGCAAAGGAAATATCCTCCGATAAAAAATAGAAAGAAGCTTTCTGAGAAACTTCTTTGTGTTCTGTGAAATCATCTCACAGAGTTACAGCTTTGCCCTCAAGAAGCCTTTCGCTAAGACAGTTCTTGTGGAATTGGCAAAGTGATATTTGGAAGCCCATAGAGGGCTATGGTGAAAAAGGAAATATCCTCAGATGAAATCTGGAAAGAAGATTTCTGAGAAACTGCTTAGTGTTCTGTTCATTCATCTCACAGAGTTACATCTGTATTTCGTGGATCTCTTTGCTAGCCTTATTTCTGTGGAATCTGAGAACAGATATTTCGGATCCCTTTGAAGACTATAGGGCCAAAGGAAATATCCTCCGATAAGAAAGAGTAAGAAGCTTTCTGAGAAACTTCTTTGTGTTCTGTGAAATCATCTCACAGAGTTACAGCTTTCCCCTCAAGTAGCCTTTCGCTAAGGCAGTTCTTGTGTAATTGGCAAAGTGATATTTGGTAGCCCATAGAGGGATATGGTGAAAAAGGAAATATCCTCAGATGAAATCTGGAAAGAAGATTTCTGAGAAACTGCTCTGTGATGTTTGACTTCCACTCACAGAGTTACATCTGTATTTCGTGGATCTCTTTGCTAGACTTATTTCTGTGGAATCTGAGAACAGATATTTCGGATCCCTTTGAAGACTATAGGGCCAAAGGAAATATCCTCTGATAACAAAGAGAAAGAAGCTTTCTGAGAAACTTCTTTGTGTTCTGTGAAATCATCTCACAGAGTTACAGCTTTCCCCTCAAGAAGCCTTTCGCTAAGACAGTTCTTGTGGAATTGGCAAAGTGATATTTGGAAGCCCATAGAGGGCTATGGTGAAAAAGGAAATATCCTCAGATGAAATCTGGAAAGAAGCTTTCTGAGAAACTGCTTAGTGTTCTGTTCATTCATCTCACAGAGTTACATCTGTGTTTCGTGGATCTCTTTGCTAGCCTTATTTCTGTGGAATCTGAGAACAGATATTTCGGATCCCTTTGAAGACTATAGGGCCAAAGGAAATATCCTCCGATAACAAAGAGAAGGAAGCTTTCTGAGAAACTTCTTGGTGTTCTGTGAAATCATCTCACAGAGTTACAGCTTTCCCCTCAAGAAGCCTTTCGCTAAGACAGTTCTTGTGGAATTGGCAAAGTGATATTTGGAAGCCCATAGAGGGCTATGGTGAAAAAGGAAATATCCTCAGATGAAATCTGGAAAGAAGCTTTCTGAGAAACTGCTTAGTGTTCTGTTCATTCATCTCACAGAGTTACATCTGTGTTTCGTGGATCTCTTTGCTAGCCTTATTTCTGTGGAATCTGAGAACAGATATTTCGGATCCCTTTGAAGACTATATGGCCAAAGGAAATATCATCCGATAACAAAGAGAAAGAAGCTTTCTGAGAAACTTCTTTGTGTTCTCTGAAATCATCTCACAGAGTTACAGCTTTCCCCTCAAGAAGCCTTTCGCTAAGACAGTTCTTGTGGAATTGGCAAAGTGATATTTGGAAGCCCGTAGAGGGCTATGGTGAAAAAGGAAATATCCTCAGATGAAATCTGGAAAGAAGCTTTCTGAGAAACTGCTTAGTGTTCAGTTCGTTCATCTCACAGAGTTACATCTGTGTTTCTTGGATCTCTTTGCTAGCCTTATTTCTGTGGAATCTGAGAACAGATATTTCGAATCCCTTTGAAGACTATATGGCCAAAGGAAATATCCTCCGATAACAAAGAGAAAAAAGCTTTCTGAGAAACTTCTTTGTGTTCGGTGAAATCATCTCACAGAGTTACAGCTTTCCCCTCAAGAAGCCTTTCGCTAAGACAGTTCTTGTGGAATTGGCAAAGTGATATTTGGAAGCCCATAGAGGGCTATGGTGAAAAAGGAAATATCCTCAGATGAAATCTGGAAAGAAGCTTTCTGAGAAACTGCTTAGTGTTCGGTTCATTTATCTCACAGAGTTACATCTGTGTTTCGTGGATCTCTTTGCTAGCCTTATTTCTGTGGAATCTGAGAACAGATATTTCGGATCCCTTTGAAGACTATAGGGCCAAAGGAAATATCCTCCGATAACAAAGAGAAAGAAGATTTCTGAGAAACTTCTTTGTGTTTTGTGAAATCATCTCACAGAGTTACAGCATTCCCCTCAAGAAGCCTTTCGCTATGACAGTTCTTGTGGAATTGGCAAAGTGATATTTGGAAGCCCATAGAGGGCTATGGTGAAAAAGGAAATATCCTCAGATGAAATCTGGAAAGAAGCTTTCTGAGAAACTGCTTAGTGTTCTGTTCATTCATCTCACAGAGTTACATCTGTATTTCGTGGATCTCTTTGCTAGTCTTATTTCTGTGGAATCTGAGAACAGATATTTCGGATCCCTTTGAAGACTATAGGGCCAAAGGAAATATCCTCGGATAACAAAGACAAAGAAGCTTTCTGAGAAACTTCTTTGTGTTCTGTGAAATCATCACACAGAGTTACAGCTTTCCCCTCAAGAAGCCTTTCGCTAAGACAGTTCTTGTGGAATTGGCAAAGTGATATTTGGAAGCCCATAGAGGGCTATGGTGAAAAAGGAAATATCCTCAGATGAAATCTGGAAAGAAGCTTTCTGAGAAACTGCTCTGTGATGTGTGACTTCCACTCGCAGAGTTACATCTGTATTTCGTGGATCTCTTTGCTAGCCTTATTTCTGTGGAATCTGAGAACAGATATTTCGGATCCCTTTGAAGACTATAGGGCCAAAGGAAATATCCTCCGATAACAAAGAGAAAGAAGCTTTCTGAGAAACTTCTTTGTGTTCTGTGAAATCATCTCACAGAGTTACAGCTTTCCCCTCAAGAAGCCTTTCGCTAAGACAGTTCTTGTGGAATTGGCAAAGTGATATTTGGAAGCACTTAGAGGGCTATGGTGAAAAAGGAAATATCCTCAGATGAAATCTGGAAAGAAGATTTCTGAGAAACTGCTTAGTGTTCTGTTCATTCATCTGACAGAGTTACGTCTGTATTTCGTGGATCTCTTTGCTAGCCTTATTTCTGTGGAATCTGAGAACAGATATTTCGGATCCCTTTGAAGACTATAGGGGCAAAGGAAATATCCTCCGATAAAAAATAGAAAGAAGCTTTCTGAGAAACTTCTTTGTGTTCTGTGAAATCATCTCACAGAGTTACAGCTTTGCCCTCAAGAAGCCTTTCGCTAAGTCAGTTCTTGTGGAATTGGCAAAGTGATATTTGGAAGCTCATAGAGGGCTATGGTGAAAAAGGAAATATCCTCAGATGAAATCTGGAAAGAAGGTTTCTGAGAAACTGCTTAGTGTTCTGTTCATTCATCTCACAGAGTTACATCTGTATTTCGTGGATCTCTTTGCTAGCCTTATTCCTGTGGAATCTGAGAACAGATATTTCGGATCCCTTTGAAGACTATAGGGCCAAAGGAAATATCCTCCGATAAGAAAGAGAAAGAAGCTTTCTGAGAAACTTCTTTGTGTTCTGTGAAATCATCTCACAGAGTTACAGCTTTCCCCTCAAGTAGCCTTTCGCTAAGACAGTTCTTGTGTAATTGGCAAAGTGATATTTGGAAGCCCATAGAGGGCTATGGTGAAAAAGGAAATATCCTCAGATGAAATCTGGAAAGAAGATTTCTGAGAAACTGCTCTGTGATGTTTGACTTCCACTCACAGAGTTACATCTGTAGTTCGTGGATCTCTTTGCTAGACTTATTTCTGTGGAATCTGAGAACAGATATTTCGGATCCCTTTGAAGACTATAGGGCCAAAGGAAATATCCTCTGATAACAAAGAGAAAGAAGATTTCTGAGAAACTTCTTTGTGTTCTGTGAAATCATCTCACAGAGTTACAGCTTTCCCCTCAAGAAGCCTTTCGCTAAGACAGTTCTTGTGGAATTGGCAAAGTGATATTTGGAAGCCCATAGAGGGCTATGGTGAAAAAGGAAATATCCTCAGATGAAATCTGGAAAGAAGCTTTCTGAGAAACTGCTCTGTGATGTGTGACTTCCACTCACAGAGTTACATCTGTATTTCGTGGATCTCTTTGCTAGCCTTATTTCTGTGGAATCTGAGAACAGATATTTCGGATCCCTTTGAAGACTATAGGGCCAAAGGAAATATCCTCTGATAACAAAGAGAAAGAAGCTTTCTGAGGAACTTCTTTGTGTTCTCTGAAATCATCTCACAGAGTTACAGCTTTCCCCTCAAGAAGCCTTTCGCTAAGACAGTTCTTGTGGAATTGGCAAAGTGATATTTGGAAGCCCATAGAGGGCTATGGTGAAAAAGGAAATATCCTCAGATGAAATCTGGAAAGAATCTTTCTGAGAAACTGCTTAGTGTTCTGTTCATTCATCTCACAGAGTTACATCTGTGTTTCGTGGATCTCTTTGCTAGCCTTATTTCTGTGGAATCTGAGAACAGATATTTCGGATCCCTTTGAAGACTATATGGCCAAAGGAAATATCATCCGATAAAAAGAGAAAGAAGCTTTCTGAGAAACTTCTTTGTGTTCTGTGAAATCATCTCACAGAGTTACAGCTTACCCCTCAAGAAGCCTTTCGCTAAGACAGTTCTTGTGGAATTGGCAAAGTGATATTTGGAAGCCCTTAGAGGGCTATGGTGAAAAAGGAAATATCCTCAGATGAAATCTGGAAAGAAGATTTCTGAGAAACTGCTTAGTGTTCTGTTCATTCATCTCACAGAGTTACGTCTGTATTTCGTGGATCTCTTTGCTAGCCTTATTTCTGTGGAGTCTGAGAACAGATATTTCGGATCCCTTTGAAGACTATAGGGGCAAAGGAAATATCCTCCGATAAAAAATAGAAAGAAGCTTTCTGAGAAACTTCTTTGTGTTCTGTGAAATCATCTCACAGAGTTACAGCTTTCCCCTCAAGAAGCCTTTCGCTAAGACAGTTCTTGTGGAATTGGCAAAGTGATATTTGGAAGCCCATAGAGGGCTATGGTGAAAAAGGAAATATCCTCAGATGAAATCTGGAAAGAAGATTTCTGAGAAACTGCTTAGTGTTCTGTTCATTCATCTCACAGAGTTACGTCTGTATTTCGTGGATCTCTTTGCTAGCCTTATTTCTGTGGAATCTGAGAACAGATATTTCGGATCCCTTTGAAGACAATAGGGCCAAAGGAAATATCCTCCGATAAGAAAGAGAAAGAAGCTTTCTGAGATACTTCTTTGTGTTCTGTGAAATCATCTCACAGAGTTACAGCTTTCCCCTCAAGAAGCCTTTCGCTAAGACAGTTCTTGTGGAATTGGCAAAGTGATATTTGGAAGCCCATAGATGGCTATGGTGAAAAAGGAAATATCCTCAGATGAAATCTGGAAAGAAGCTTTCTGAGAAACTGCTTAGTGTTCTGTTCATTCATCTCACAGAGTTACATCTGTGTTTCGTGGATCTCTTTGCTAGCCTTATTTCTGTGGAATCTGAGAACAGATATTTCGGATCCCTTTGAAGACAATAGTGCCAAAGGAAATATCCTGTGATAACAAAGAGAAAGAAGCTTTCTGAGAAACTTCTTTGTGTTCTGTGAAATCATCTCACACAGTTACTGCTTTCCCCTCAAGAAGCCTTTCGCTAAGACAGTTCTTGTGGAATTGGCAAAGTGATATTTGGAAGCCCATTGAGGGCTATGGTGAAAAAGGAAATATCCTCAGATGAAATCTGGAAAGAAGCTTTCTGAGAAACTGCTTAGTGTTCTGTTCATTCATCTCACAGAGTTACATCTGTGTTTCGTGGATCTCTTTGCTAGCCTTATTTCTGTGGAATCTGAGAACAGATATTTCGGATCCCTTTGAAGACTATAGGGCCAAAGGAAATATCCTCCGATAACAAAGAGAAGGAAGCTTTCTGAGAAACTTTTTTGTGTTCTGTGAAATCATCTCACAGAGTTACAGCTTTCCCCTCAAGAAGCCTTTCGCTAAGACAGTTCTTGTGGAATTGGCATAGTGATATTTGGAAGCCCATAGAGGGCTATGGTGAAAAAGGAAATATCCTCAGATGAAATCTGGAAAGAAGCTTTCTGAGAAACTGCTTAGTGTTCTGTTCATTCATCTCACAGAGTTACATCTGTGTTTCGTGGATCTCTTTGCTAGCCTTATTTCTGTGGAATCTGAGAACAGATATTTCGGATCCCTTTGAAGACTATATGGCCAAAGGAAATATCATCCGATAACAAAGAGAAAGAAGCTTTCTGAGAAACTTCTTTGTGTTCTCTGAAATCATCTCACAGAGTTACAGCTTTCCCCTCAAGAAGCCTTTCGCTAAGACAGTTCTTGTGTAATTGGCAAAGTGATATTTGGAAGCCCGTAGAGGGCTATGGTGAAAAAGGAAATATCCTCAGATGAAATCTGGAAAGAAGATTTCTGAGAAACTGCTCTGTGATGTTTGACTTCCACTCACAGAGTTACATCTGTAGTTCGTGGATCTCTTTGCTAGACTTATTTCTGTGGAATCTGAGAACAGATATTTCGGATCCCTTTGAAGACTATAGGGCCAAAGGAAATATCCTCTGATAACAAAGAGAAAGAAGCTTTCTGAGAAACTTCTTTGTGTTCTGTGAAATCATCTCACAGAGTTACAGCTTTCCCCTCAAGAAGCCTTTCGCTAAGACAGTTCTTGTGGAATTGGCAAAGTGATATTTGGAAGCCCATAGAGGGCTATGGTGAAAAAGGAAATATCCTCAGATGAAATCTGGAAAGAAGCTTTCTGAGAAACTGCTCTGTGATGTGTGACTTCCACTCACAGAGTTACATCTGTATTTCGTGGATCTCTTTGCTAGCCTTATTTCTGTGGAATCTGAGAACAGATATTTCGGATCCCTTTGAAGACTATAGGGCCAAAGGAAATATCCTCCGATAACAAAGAGAAAGAAGATTTCTGAGAAACTTCTTTGTGTTTTGTGAAATCATCTCACAGAGTTACAGCATTCCCCTCAAGAAGCCTTTCGCTATGACAGTTCTTGTGGAATTGGCAAAGTGATATTTGGAAGCCCATAGAGGGCTATGGTGAAAAAGGAAATATCCTCAGATGAAATCTGGAAAGAAGCTTTCTGAGAAACTGCTTAGTGTTCTGTTCATTCATCTCACAGAGTTACATCTGTATTTCGTGGATCTCTTTGCTAGTCTTATTTCTGTGGAATCTGAGAACAGATATTTCGGATCCCTTTGAAGACTATAGGGCCAAAGGAAATATCCTTGGATAACAAAGACAAAGAAGCTTTCTGAGAAACTTCTTTGTGTTCTGTGAAATCATCTCACAGAGTTACAGCTTTCCCCTCAAGAAGCCTTTCGCTAAGACAGTTCTTGTGGAATTGGCAAAGTGATATTTGGAAGCCCATAGAGTGCTATGGTGAAAAAGGAAATATCCTCAGATGAAATCTGGAAAGAAGCTTTCTGAGAAACTGCTCTGTGATGTGTGACTTCCACTCGCAGAGTTACATCTGTATTTCGTGGATCTCTTTGCTAGCCTTATTTCTGTGGAATCTGAGAACAGATATTTCGGATCCCTTTGAAGACTATAGGGCCAAAGGAAATATCCTCCGATAACAAAGAGAAAGAAGCTTTCTGAGAAACTTCTTTGTGTTCTGTGAAATCATCTCACAGAGTTACAGCTTTCCCCTCAAGAAGCCTTTCGCTAAGACAGTTCTTGTGGAATTGGCAAAGTGATATTTGGAAGCCCTTAGAGGGCTATTGTGAAAAAGGAAATATCCTCAGATGAAATCTGGAAAGAAGATTTCTGAGAAACTGCTTAGTGTTCTGTTCATTCATCTCACAGAGTTACGTCTGTGTTTCGTGGATCTCTTTGCTAGCCTTATTTCTGTGGAATCTGAGAACAGATATTTCGGATCCCTTTGAAGACTATAGGGCCAAAGGAAATATCCTCCGATAAAAAATAGAAAGAAGCTTTCTGAGAAACTTCTTTGTGTTCTGTGAAATCATCTCACAGAGTTACAGCTTTCCCCTCAAGAAGCCTTTCGCTAAGACAGTTCTTGTGGAATTGGCAAAGTGATATTTGGAAGCCCATAGAGGGCTATGGTGAAAAAGGAAATATCCTCAGATGAAATCTGGAAAGAAGATTTCTGAGAAACTGCTTAGTGTTCTGTTCATTCATCTCACAGAGTTACATCTGTATTTCGTGGATCTCTTTGCTAGCCTTATTTCTGTGGAATCTGAGAACAGATATTTCGGATCCCTTTGAAGACTATAGGGCCAAAGGAAATATCCTCCGATAAGAAAGAGTAAGAAGCTTTCTGAGAAACTTCTTTGTGTTCTGTGAAATCATCTCACAGAGTTACAGCTTTCCCCTCAAGTAGCCTTTCGCTAAGACAGTTCTTGTGTAATTGGCAAAGTGATATTTGGTAGCCCATAGAGGGCTATGGTGAAAAAGGAAATATCCTCAGATGAAATCTGGAAAGAAGATTTCTGAGAAACTGCTCTGTGATGTTTGACTTCCACTCACAGAGTTACATCTGTATTTCGTGGATCTCTTTGCTAGACTTATTTCTGTGGAATCTGAGAACAGATATTTCGGATCCCTTTGAAGACTATAGGGCCAAAGGAAATATCCTCTGATAACAAAGAGAAAGAAGCTTTCTGAGAAACTTCTTTGTGTTCTGTGAAATCATCTCACAGAGTTACAGCTTTCCCCTCAAGAAGCCTTTCGCTAAGACAGTTCTTGTGGAATTGGCAAAGTGATATTTGGAAGCCCATAGAGGGCTATGGTGAAAAAGGAAATATCCTCAGATGAAATCTGGAAAGAAGCTTTCTGAGAAACTGCTTAGTGTTCTGTTCATTCATCTCACAGAGTTACATCTGTGTTTCGTGGATCTCTTTGCTAGCCTTATTTCTGTGGAATCTGAGAACAGATATTTCGGATCCCTTTGAAGACAATAGTGCCAAAGGAAATATCCTGTGATAACAAAGAGAAAGAAGCTTTCTGAGAAACTCCTTTGTGTTCTGTGAAATCATCTCACAGAGTTACAGCTTTCCCCTCAAGAAGCCTTTCGCTAAGACAGTTCTTGTGGAATTGGCAAAGTGATATTTGGAAGCCCATAGAGGGCTATGGTGAAAAAGGAAATATCCTCAGATGAAATCTGGAAAGAAGCTTTCTGAGAAACTGCTTAGTGTTCTGTTCATTCATCTCACAGAGTTACATCTGTGTTTCGTGGATCTCTTTGCTAGCCTTATTTCTGTGGAATCTGAGAACAGATATTTCGGATCCCTTTGAAGACTATAGGGCCAAAGGAAATATCCTCCGATAACAAAGAGAAGGAAGCTTTCTGAGAAACTTCTTGGTGTTCTGTGAAATCATCTCACAGAGTTACAGCTTTCCCCTCAAGAAGCCTTTCGCTAAGACAGTTCTTGTGGAATTGGCAAAGTGATATTTGGAAGCCCGTAGAGGGCTATGGTGAAAAAGGAAATATCCTCAGATGAAATCTGGAAAGAAGCTTTCTGAGAAACTGCTTAGTGTTCAGTTCGTTCATCTCACAGAGTTACATCTGTGTTTCTTGGATCTCTTTGCTAGCCTTATTTCTGTGGAATCTGAGAACAGATATTTCGAATCCCTTTGAAGACTATATGGCCAAAGGAAATATCCTCCGATAACAAAGAGAAAAAAGCTTTCTGAGAAACTTCTTTGTGTTCGGTGAAATCATCTCACAGAGTTACAGCTTTCCCCTCAAGAAGCCTTTCGCTAAGACAGTTCTTGTGGAATTGGCAAAGTGATATTTGGAAGCCCATAGAGGGCTATGGTGAAAAAGGAAATATCCTCAGATGAAATCTGGAAAGAAGCTTTCTGAGAAACTGCTTAGTGTTCGGTTCATTTATCTCACAGAGTTACATCTGTGTTTCGTGGATCTCTTTGCTAGCCTTATTTCTGTGGAATCTGAGAACAGATATTTCGGATCCCTTTGAAGACTATAGGGCCAAAGGAAATATCCTCCGATAACAAAGAGAAAGAAGATTTCTGAGAAACTTCTTTGTGTTTTGTGAAATCATCTCACAGAGTTACAGCATTCCCCTCAAGAAGCCTTTCGCTATGACAGTTCTTGTGGAATTGGCAAAGTGATATTTGGAAGCCCATAGAGGGCTATGGTGAAAAAGGAAATATCCTCAGATGAAATCTGGAAAGAAGCTTTCTGAGAAACTGCTTAGTGTTCTGTTCATTCATCTCACAGAGTTACATCTGTATTTCGTGGATCTCTTTGCTAGTCTTATTTCTGTGGAATCTGAGAACAGATATTTCGGATCCCTTTGAAGACTATAGGGCCAAAGGAAATATCCTGGGATAACAAAGACAAAGAAGCTTTCTGAGAAACTTCTTTGTGTTCTGTGAAATCATCTCACAGAGTTACAGTTTTCTCCTCAAGAAGCCTTTCGCTAAGACAGTTCTGGTGGAATTGGCAAAGTGATATTTGGAAGCCCATAGAGGGCTATGGTGAAAAAGGAAATATCCTCAGATGAAATCTGGAAAGAAGCTTTCTGAGAAACTGCTCTGTGATGTGTGACTTCCACTCGCAGAGTTACATCTGTATTTCGTGGATCTCTTTGCTAGCCTTATTTCTGTGGAATCTGAGAACAGATATTTCGGATCCCTTTGAAGACTATAGGGCCAAAGGAAATATCCTCCGATAACAAAGAGAAAGAAGCTTTCTGAGAAACTTCTTTGTGTTCTGTGAAATCATCTCACAGAGTTACAGCTTTCCCCTCAAGAAGCCTTTCGCTAAGACAGTTCTTGTGGAATTGGCAAAGTGATATTTGGAAGCCCTTAGAGGGCTATGGTGAAAAAGGAAATATCCTCAGATGAAATCTGGAAAGAAGATTTCTGAGAAACTGCTTAGTGTTCTGTTCATTCATCTGACAGAGTTAGGTCTGTATTTCGTGGATCTCTTTGCTAGCCTTATTTCTGTGGAATCTGAGAACAGATATTTCGGATCCCTTTGAAGACTATAGGGGCAAAGGAAATATCCTCCGATAAAAAATAGAAAGAAGCTTTCTGAGAAACTTCTTTGTGTTCTGTGAAATCATCTCACAGAGTTACAGCTTTGCCCTCAAGAAGCCTTTCGCTAAGTCAGTTCTTGTGGAATTGGCAAAGTGATATTTGGAAGCTCATAGAGGGCTATGGTGAAAAAGGAAATATCCTCAGATGAAATCTGGAAAGAAGATTTCTGAGAAACTGCTTAGTGTTCTGTTCATTCATCTCACAGAGTTACATCTGTATTTCGTGGATCTCTTTGCTAGCCTTATTCCTGTGGAATCTGAGAACAGATATTTCGGATCCCTTTGAAGACTATAGGGCCAAAGGAAATATCCTCCGATAAGAAAGAGAAAGAAGCTTTCTGAGAAACTTCTTTGTGTTCTGTGAAATCATCTCACAGAGTTACAGCTTTCCCCTCAAGTAGCCTTTCGCTAAGACAGTTCTTGTGTAATTGGCAAAGTGATATTTGGAAGCCCATAGAGGGCTATGGTGAAAAAGGAAATATCCTCAGATGAAATCTGGAAAGAAGATTTCTGAGAAACTGCTCTGTGATGTTTGACTTCCACTCACAGAGTTACATCTGTATTTCGTGGATCTCTTTGCTATACTTATTTCTGTGGAATCTGAGAACAGATATTTCGGATCCCTTTGAAGACTATAGGGCCAAAGGAAATATCCTCTGATAAAAAAGAGAAAGAAGCTTTCTGAGAAACTTCTTTGTGTTCTGTGAAATCATCTCACAGAGTTACAGCTTTCCCCTCAAGAAGCCTTTCGCTAAGACAGTTCTTGTGGAATTGGCAAAGTGATATTTGGAAGCCCATAGAGGGCTATGGTGAAAAAGGAAATATCCTCAGATGAAATCTGGAAAGAAGCTTTCTGAGAAACTGCTCTGTGATGTGTGACTTCCACTCACAGAGTTACATCTGTATTTCGTGGATCTCTTTGCTAGCCTTATTTCTGTGGAATCTGAGAACAGATATTTCGGAAACCTTTGAAGACTATAGGGCCAAAGGAAATATCCTCTGATAACAAAGAGAAAGAAGCTTTCTGAGGAACTTCTTTGTGTTCTCTGAAATCATCTCACAGAGTTACAGCTTTCCCCTCAAGAAGCCTTTCGCTAAGACAGTTCTTGTGGAATTGGCAAAGTGATATTTGGAAGCCCATAGAGGGCTATGGTGAAAAAGGAAATATCCTCAGATGAAATCTGGAAAGAATCTTTCTGAGAAACTGCTTAGTGTTCTGTTCATTCATCTCACAGAGTTACATCTGTGTTTCGTGGATCTCTTTGCTAGCCTTATTTCTGTGGAATCTGAGAACAGATATTTCGGATCCCTTTGAAGACTATATGGCCAAAGGAAATATCATCCGATAAAAAGAGAAAGAAGTCTTCTGAGAAACTTCTTTGTGTTCTGTGAAATCATCTCACAGAGTTACAGCTTACCCCTCAAGAAGCCTTTCGCTAAGACAGTTCTTGTGGAATTGGCAAAGTGATATTTGGAAGCCCTTAGAGGGCTATGGTGAAAAAGGAAATGTCCTCAGATGAAATCTGAAAAGAAGATTTCTGAGAAACTGCTTAGTGTTCTGTTCATTCATCTCACAGAGTTACGTCTGTATTTCTTGGATCTCTTTGCTAGCCTTATTTCTGTGGAGTCTGAGAACAGATATTTCGGATCCCTTTGAAGACTATAGGGGCAAAGGAAATATCCTCCGATAAAAAATAGAAAGAAGCTTTCTGAGAAACTTCTTTGTGTTCTGTGAAATCATCTCACAGAGTTACAGCTTTCCCCTCAAGAAGCCTTTCGCTAAGACAGTTCTTGTGGAATTGGCAAAGTGATATTTGGAAGCCCATAGAGGGCTATGGTGAAAAAGGAAATATCCTCAGATGAAATCTGGAAAGAAGATTTCTGAGAAACTGCTTAGTGTTCTGTTCATTCATCTCACAGAGTTACGTCTGTATTTCGTGGATCTCTTTGCTAGCCTTATTTCTGTGGAATCTGAGAACAGATATTTCGGATCCCTTTGAAGACAATGGGGCCAAAGGAAATATCCTCCGATAAGAAAGAGAAAGAAGCTTTCTGAGATACTTCTTTGTGTTCTGTGAAATCATCTCACAGAGTTACAGCTTTCCCCTCAAGAAGCCTTTCGCTAAGACAGTTCTTGTGGAATTGGCAAAGTGATATTTGGAAGCCCATAGAGGGCTATGGTGAAAAAGGAAATATCCTCAGATGAAATCTGGAAAGAAGCTTTCTGAGAAACTGCTTAGTGTTCTGTTCATTCATCTCACAGAGTTACATCTGTGTTTCGTGGATCTCTTTGCTAGCCTTATTTCTGTGGAATCTGAGAACAGATATTTCGGATCCCTTTGAAGACAATAGTGCCAAAGGAAATATCCTGTGATAACAAAGAGAAAGAAGCTTTCTGAGAAACTTCTTTGTGTTCTGTGAAATCATCTCACAGAGTTACAGCTTTCCCCTCAAGTAGCCTTTCGCTAAGACAGTTCTTGTGTAATTGGCAAAGTGATATTTGGTAGCCCATAGAGGGCTATGGTGAAAAAGGAAATATCCTCAGATGAAATCTGGAAAGAAGATTTCTGAGAAACTGCTCTGTGATGTTTGACTTCCACTCACAGAGTTACATCTGTATTTCGTGGATCTCTTTGCTAGCCTTATTTCTGTGGAATCTGAGAACAGATATTTCGGATCCCTTTGAAGACTATAGGGCCAAAGGAAATATCCTCTGATAACAAAGAGAAAGAAGCTTTCTGAGAAACTTCTTTGTGTTCTGTGAAATCATCTCACAGAGTTACAGCTTTCCCCTCAAGAAGCCTTTCGCTAAGACAGTTCTTGTGGAATTGGCAAAGTGATATTTGGAAGCCCATAGAGGGCTATGGTGAAAAAGGAAATATCCTCAGATGAAATCTGGAAAGAAGCTTTCTGAGAAACTGCTTAGTGTTCTGTTCATTCATCTCACAGAGTTACATCTGTGTTTCATGGATCTCTTTGCTAGCCTTATTTCTGTGGAATCTGAGAACAGATATTTCGGATCCCTTTGAAGACAATAGTGCCAAAGGAAATATCCTGTGATAACAAAGAGAAAGAAGCTTTCTGAGAAACTTCTTTGTGTTCTGTGAAATCATCTCACAGAGTTACAGCTTTCCCCTCAAGAAGCCTTTCGCTAAGACAGTTCTTGTGGAATTGGCAAAGTGATATTTGGAAGCCCATAGAGGGCTATGGTGAAAAAGGAAATATCCTCAGATGAAATCTGGAAAGAAGCTTTCTGAGAAACTGCTTAGTGTTCTGTTCATTCATCTCACAGAGTTACATCTGTGTTTCGTGGATCTCTTTGCTAGCCTTATTTCTGTGGAATCTGAGAACAGATATTTCGGATCCCTTTGAAGACTATAGGGCCAAAGGAAATATCCTCCGATAACAAAGAGAAGGAAGCTTTCTGAGAAACTTCTTGGTGTTCTGTGAAATCATCTCACAGAGTTACAGCTTTCCCCTCAAGAAGCCTTTCGCTAAGACAGTTCTTGTGGAATTGGCAAAGTGATATTTGGAAGCCCATAGAGGGCTATGGTGAAAAAGGAAATATCCTCAGATGAAATCTGGAAAGAAGCTTTCTGAGAAACTGCTTAGTGTTCTGTTCATTCATCTCACAGAGTTACATCTGTGTTTCGTGGATCTCTTTGCTAGCCTTATTTCTGTGGAATCTGAGAACAGATATTTCGGATCCCTTTGAAGACTATATGGCCAAAGGAAATATCATCCGATAACAAAGAGAAAGAAGCTTTCTGAGAAACTTCTTTGTGTTCTCTGAAATCATCTCACAGAGTTACAGCTTTCCCCTCAAGAAGCCTTTCGCTAAGACAGTTCTTGTGGAATTGGCAAAGTGATATTTGGAAGCCCGTAGAGGGCTATGGTGAAAAAGGAAATATCCTCAGATGAAATCTGGAAAGAAGCTTTCTGAGAAACTGCTTAGTGTTCAGTTCGTTCATCTCACAGAGTTACATCTGTGTTTCTTGGATCTCTTTGCTAGCCTTATTTCTGTGGAATCTGAGAACAGATATTTCGAATCCCTTTGAAGACTATATGGCCAAAGGAAATATCCTCCGATAACAAAGAGAAAAAAGCTTTCTGAGAAACTTCTTTGTGTTCGGTGAAATCATCTCACAGAGTTACAGCTTTCCCCTCAAGAAGCCTTTCGCTAAGACAGTTCTTGTGGAATTGGCAAAGTGATATTTGGAAGCCCATAGAGGGCTATGGTGAAAAAGGAAATATCCTCAGATGAAATCTGGAAAGAAGCTTTCTGAGAAACTGCTTAGTGTTCGGTTCATTTATCTCACAGAGTTACATCTGTGTTTCGTGGATCTCTTTGCTAGCCTTATTTCTGTGGAATCTGAGAACAGATATTTCGGATCCCTTTGAAGACTATAGGGCCAAAGGAAATATCCTCCGATAACAAAGAGAAAGAAGATTTCTGAGAAACTTCTTTGTGTTTTGTGAAATCATCTCACAGAGTTACAGCATTCCCCTCAAGAAGCCTTTCGCTATGACAGTTCTTGTGGAATTGGCAAAGTGATATTTGGAAGCCCATAGAGGCCTATGGTGAAAAAGGAAATATCCTCAGATGAAATCTGGAAAGAAGCTTTCTGAGAAACTGCTTAGTGTTCTGTTCATTCATCTCACAGAGTTACATCTGTATTTCGTGGATCTCTTTGCTAGTCTTATTTCTGTGGAATCTGAGAACAGATATTTCGGATCCCTTTGAAGACTATAGGGCCAAAGGAAATATCCTGGGATAACAAAGACAAAGAAGCTTTCTGAGAAACTTCTTTGTGTTCTGTGAAATCATCTCACAGAGTTACAGCTTTCCCCTCAAGAAGCCTTTCGCTAAGACAGTTCTTGTGGAATTGGCAAAGTGATATTTGGAAGCCCATAGAGGCCTATGGTGAAAAAGGAAATATCCTCAGATGAAATCTGGAAAGAAGCTTTCTGAGAAACTGCTCTGTGATGTGTGACTTCCACTCGCAGAGTTACATCTGTATTTCTTGGATCTCTTTGCTAGCCTTATTTCTGTGGAATCTGAGAACAGATATTTCGGATCCCTTTGAAGACTATAGGGCCAAAGGAAATATCCTCCGATAACAAAGAGAAAGAAGCTTTCTGAGAAACTTCTTTGTGTTCTGTGAAATCATCTCACAGAGTTACAGCTTTCCCCTCAAGAAGCCTTTCGCTAAGACAGTTCTTGTGGAATTGGCAAAGTGATATTTGGAAGCCCTTAGAGGGCTATGGTGAAAAAGGAAATATCCTCAGATGAAATCTGGAAAGAAGATTTCTGAGAAACTGCTTAGTGTTCTGTTCATTCATCTGACAGAGTTACGTCTGTATTTCGTGGATCTCTTTGCTAGCCTTATTTCTGTGGAATCTGAGAACAGATATTTCGGATCCCTTTGAAGACTATAGGGGCAAAGGAAATATCCTCCGATAAAAAATAGAAAGAAGCTTTCTGAGAAACTTCTTTGTGTTCTGTGAAATCATCTCACAGAGTTACAGCTTTGCCCTCAAGAAGCCTTTCGCTAAGTCAGTTCTTGTGGAGTTGGCAAAGTGATATTTGGAAGCTCATAGAGGGCTATGGTGAAAAAGGAAATATCCTCAGATGAAATCTGGAAAGAAGATTTCTGAGAAACTGCTTAGTGTTCTGTTCATTCATCTCACAGAGTTACATCTGTATTTCGTGGATCTCTTTGCTAGCCTTATTCCTGTGGAATCTGAGAACAGATATTTCGGATCCCTTGGAAGACTATAGGGCCAAAGGAAATATCCTCCGATAAGAAAGAGAAAGAAGCTTTCTGAGAAACTTCTTTGTGTTCTGTGAAATCATCTCACAGAGTTACAGCTTTCCCCTCAAGTAGCCTTTCGCTAAGACAGTTCTTGTGTAATTGGCAAAGTGATATTTGGAAGCCCATAGAGGGCTATGGTGAAAAAGGAAATATCCTCAGATGAAATCTGGAAAGAAGATTTCTGAGAAACTGCTCTGTGATGTTTGACTTCCACTCACAGAGTTACATCTGTGTTTCGTGGATCTCTTTGCTAGACTTATTTCTGTGGAATCTGAGAACAGATATTTCGGATCCCTTTGAAGACTATAGGGCCAAAGGAAATATCCTCTGATAAAAAAGAGAAAGAAGCTTTCTGAGAAACTTCTTTGTGTTATGTGAAATCATCTCACAGAGTTACAGCTTTCCCCTCAAGAAGCCTTTCGCTAAGACAGTTCTTGTGGAATTGGCAAAGTGATATTTGGAAGCCCATAGAGGGCTATGGTGAAAAAGGAAATATCCTCAGATGAAATCTGGAAAGAAGCTTTCTGAGAAACTGCTCTGTGATGTGTGACTTCCACTCACAGAGTTACATCTGTATTTCGTGGATCTCTTTGCTAGCCTTATTTCTGTGGAATCTGAGAACAGATATTTCGGATCCCTTTGAAGACTATAGGGCCAAAGGAAATATCCTCTGATAACAAAGAGAAAGAAGCTTTCTGAGGAACTTCTTTGTGTTCTCTGAAATCATCTCACAGAGTTACAGCTTTCCCCTCAAGAAGCCTTTCGCTAAGACAGTTCTTGTGGAATTGGCAAAGTGATATTTGGAAGCCCATAGAGGGCTATGGTGAAAAAGGAAATATCCTCAGATGAAATCTGGAAAGAATCTTTCTGAGAAACTGCTTAGTGTTCTGTTCATTCATCTCACAGAGTTACATCTGTGTTTCGTGGATCTCTTTGCTAGCCTTATTTCTGTGGAATCTGAGAACAGATATTTCGGATCCCTTTGAAGACTATATGGCCAAAGGAAATATCATCCGATAAAAAGAGAAAGAAGCTTTCTGCGAAACTTCTTTGTGTTCTGTGAAATCATCTCACAGAGTTACAGCTTACCCCTCAAGAAGCCTTTCGCTAAGACAGTTCTTGTGGAATTGGCAAAGTGATATTTGGAAGCCCTTAGAGGGCTATGGTGAAAAAGGAAATGTCCTCAGATGAAATCTGAAAAGAAGATTTCTGAGAAACTGCTTAGTGTTCTGTTCATTCATCTCACAGAGTTACGTCTGTATTTCGTGGATCTCTTTGCTAGCCTTATTTCTGTGGAGTCTGAGAACAGATATTTCGGATCCCTTTGAAGACTATAGGGGCAAAGGAAATATCCTCCGATAAAAAATAGAAAGAAGCTTTCTGAGAAACTTCTTTGTGTTCTGTGAAATCATCTCACAGAGTTACAGCTTTCCCCTCAAGAAGCCTTTCGCTAAGACAGTTCTTGTGGAATTGGCAAAGTGATATTTGGAAGCCCATAGAGGGCTATGGTGAAAAAGGAAATATCCTCAGATGAAATCTGGAAAGAAGATTTCTGAGAAACTGCTTAGTGTTCTGTTCATTCATCTCACAGAGTTACGTCTGTATTTCGTGGATCTCTTTGCTAGCCTTATTTCTGTGGAATCTGAGAACAGATATTTCGGATCCCTTTGAAGACAATAGGGCCAAAGGAAATATCCTCCGATAAGAAAGAGAAAGAAGCTTTCTGAGATACTTCTTTGTGTTCTGTGAAATCATCTCACAGAGTTACAGCTTTCCCCTCAAGAAGCCTTTCGCTAAGACAGTTCTTGTGGAATTGGCAAAGTGATATTTGGAAGCCCATAGAGGGCTATGGTGAAAAAGGAAATATCCTCAGATGAAATCTGGAAAGAAGCTTTCTGAGAAACTGCTTAGTGTTCTGTTCATTCATCTCACAGAGTTACATCTGTGTTTCGTGGATCTCTTTGCTAGCCTTATTTCTGTGGAATCTGAGAACAGATATTTCGGATCCCTTTGAAGACAATAGTGCCAAAGGAAATATCCTGTGATAACAAAGAGAAAGAAGCTTTCTGAGAAACTTCTTTGTGTTCTGTGAAATCATCTCACAGAGTTACAGCTTTCCCCTCAAGAAGCCTTTCGCTAAGACAGTTCTTGTGGAATTGGCAAAGTGATATTTGGAAGCCCATTGAGGGCTATGGTGAAAAAGGAAATATCCTCAGATGAAATCTGGAAAGAAGCTTTCTGAGAAACTGCTTAGTGTTCTGTTCATTCATCTCACAGAGTTACATCTGTGTTTCGTGGATCTCTTTGCTAGCCTTATTTCTGTGGAATCTGAGAACAGATATTTCGGATCCCTTTGAAGACTATAGGGCCAAAGGAAATATCCTCCGATAACAAAGAGAAGGAAGCTTTCTGAGAAACTTTTTTGTGTTCTGTGAAATCATCTCACAGAGTTACAGCTTTCCCCTCAAGAAGCCTTTCGCTAAGACAGTTCTTGTGGAATTGGCATAGTGATATTTGGAAGCCCATAGAGGGCTATGGTGAAAAAGGAAATATCCTCAGATGAAATCTGGAAAGAAGCTTTCTGAGAAACTGCTTAGTGTTCTGTTCATTCATCTCACAGAGTTACATCTGTGTTTCGTGGATCTCTTTGCTAGCCTTATTTCTGTGGAATCTGAGAACAGATATTTCGGATCCCTTTGAAGACTATATGGCCAAAGGAAATATCATCCGATAACAAAGAGAAAGAAGCTTTCTGAGAAACTTCTTTGTGTTCTGTGAAATCATCTCACACAGTTACAGCTTTCCCCTCAAGAAGCCTTTCGCTAAGACAGTTCTTGTGGAATTGGCAAAGTGATATTTGGAAGCCCGTAGAGGGCTATGGTGAAAAAGGAAATATCCTCAGATGAAATCTGGAAAGAAGCTTTCTGAGAAACTGCTTAGTGTTCAGTTCGTTCATCTCACAGAGTTACATCTGTGTTTCTTGGATCTCTTTGCTAGCCTTATTTCTGTGGAATCTGAGAACAGATATTTCGAATCCCTTTGAAGACTATATGGCCAAAGGAAATATCCTCCGATAACAAAGAGAAAAAAGCTTTCTGAGAAACTTCTTTGTGTTCGGTGAAATCATCTCACAGAGTTACAGCTTTCCCCTCAAGAAGCCTTTCGCTAAGACAGTTCTTGTGGAATTGGCAAAGTGATATTTGGAAGCCCTTAGAGGGCTATGCTGAAAAAGGAAATATCCTCAGATGAAATCTGGAAAGAAGCTTTCTGAGAAACTGCTTAGTGTTCTGTTCATTCATCTCACAGAGTTACATCTGTATTTTGTGGATCTCTTTGCTAGCCTTATTACTGTGGAATCTGAGAACAGATATTTCGGATCCCTTTGAAGACTATAGGGCCAAAGGAAATATCCTGCGATAACAAAGACAAAGAAGCTTTCTGAGAAACTTCTTTGTGTTCTGTGAAATCATCTCACAGAGTTACAGCTTTCCCCTCAAGAAGCCTTTCGCTAAGACAGTTCTTGGTGAATTGGCAAAGTGATATTTGGAAGCCCATAGAGGGCTATGGTGAAAAAGGAAATATCCTCAGATGAAATCTGGAAAGAAGCTTTCTGAGAAACTGCTCTGTGATGTGTGACTTCCACTCACAGAGTTACATCTGCATTTCGTGGATCTCTTTGCTATCCTTTTTTCTGTGGAATCTGAGAACAGATATTTCGGATCCCTTTGTAGACAATAGGGCCAAAGGAAATATCCTCTGATAACAAAGAGAAAGAAGCTTTCTGAGAAACTTCTTTGTGTTCTGTGAAATCATCTCACAGAGTTACAGCTTTCCCCTCAAGAAGCCTTTCGCTAAGACAGTTCTTGTGGAATTGGCAAAGTGACATTTGGAAGCCCGTAGAGGGCTATGGTGAAAAAGGAAATATCCTCAGATGAAATCTGGAAAGAAGCTTTCTGAGAAACTGCTTAGTGTTCTGTTCATTCATCTCACAGAGTTACATCTGTGTTTCGTGGATCTCTTTGCTAGCCTTATTTCTGTGGAATCTGAGAACAGATATTTCGGATCCCTTTGAAGACTATAGGGCCAAAGGAAATATCCTCCGATAACAAAGAGAAAGAAGCTTTCTGAGAAACTTCTTTGTGTTCTGTGAAATCATCTCACAGAGTTACAGCTTTCCCCTCAAGAAGCCTTACGCTAAGACAGTTCTTGTGGAATTGGCAAAGTGATATTTGGAAGCCCATAGAGGGCTATGGTGAAAAAGGAAATATCCTCAGATGAAATCTGGAAAGAAGATTTCTGAGAAACTGCTTAGTGTTCGGTTCATTCATCTCACAGAGTTACATCTGTATTTCGTGGATCTCTTTGCTAGCCTTATTTCTGTGGAATCTGAGAACAGATATTTCGGATCCCTTTGAAGACTATAGGGCCAAAGGAAATATCCTCCGATAAGAAAGAGAAAGAAGCTTTCTGAGAAACTTCTTCGTGTTCTGTGAAATCATCTCACAGAGTTACAGCTTTCCCCTCAAGAAGCCTTTCGCTAAGACAGTTCTTGTGGAATTGGCAAAGTGATATTTGGAAGCCCATAGAGGGCTATGGTGAAAAAGGAAATATCCTCAGATGAAATCTGGAAAGAAGCTTTCTGAGAAACTGCTTAGTGTTCTGTTCATTCATCTCACAGAGTTACATCTGTGTTTCGTGGATTTCTTTGCTAGCCTTATTTCTGTGGAATCTGAGAACAGATATTTCGGATCCCTTTGAAGACAATAGTGCCAAAGGAAATATCCTGTGATAACAAAGAGAAAGAAGCTTTCTGAGAAACTTCTTTGTGTTCTGTGAAATCATCTCACAGAGTTACAGCTTTCCCCTCAAGAAGCCTTTCGCTAAGACAGTTCTTGTGGAATTGGCAAAGTGATATTTGGAAGCCCATTGAGGGCTATGGTGAAAAAGGAAATATCCTCAGATGAAATCTGGAAAGAAGCTTTCTGAGAAACTGCTTAGTGTTCTGTTCATTCATCTCACAGAGTTACATCTGTGTTTCGTGGATCTCTTTGCTAGCCTTATTTCTGTGGAATCTGAGAACAGATATTTCGGATCCCTTAGAAGACTATGGGGCCAAAGGAAATATCCTCCGATAACAAAGAGAAGGAAGCTTTCTGAGAAACTTTTTTGTGTTCTGTGAAATCATCTCACAGAGTTACAGCTTTCCCCTCAAGAAGCCTTTCGCTAAGACAGTTCTTGTGGAATTGGCATAGTGATATTTGGAAGCCCATAGAGGGCTATGGTGAAAAAGGAAATATCCTCAGATGAAATCTGGAAAGAAGCTTTCTGAGAAACTGCTTAGTGTTCTGTTCATTCATCTCACAGAGTTACATCTGTGTTTCGTGGATCTCTTTGCTAGCCTTATTTCTGTGGAATCTGAGAACAGATATTTCGGATCCCTTTGAAGACTATATGGCCAAAGGAAATATCATCCGATAACAAAGAGAAAGAAGCTTTCTGAGAAACTTCTTTGTGTTCTGTGAAATCATCACACAGAGTTACAGCATTCCCCTCAAGAAGCCTTTCGCTATGACAGTTCTTGTGGAATTGGCAAAGTGATATTTGGAAGCCCATAGAGGGCTATGGTGAAAAAGGAAATATCCTCAGATGAAATCTGGAAAGAAGCTTTCTGAGAAACTGCTTAGTGTTCTGTTCATTCATCTCACAGAGTTACATCTGTATTTCGTGGATCTCTTTGCTAGTCTTATTTCTGTGGAATCTGAGAACAGATATTTCGGATCCCTTTGAAGACTATAGGGCCAAAGGAAATATCCTGGGATAACAAAGACAAAGAAGCTTTCTGAGAAACTTCTTTGTGTTCTGTGAAATCATCTCACAGAGTTACAGCTTTCCCCTCAAGAAGCCTTTCGCTAAGACAGTTCTTGTGGAATTGGCATAGTGATATTTGGAAGCCCATAGAGGGCTATGGTGAAAAAGGAAATATCCTCAGATGAAATCTGGAAAGAAGCTTTCTGAGAAACTGCTCTGTGATGTGTGACTTCCACTCGCAGAGTTACATCTGTATTTCGTGGATCTCTTTGCTAGCCTTATTTCTGTGGAATCTGAGAACAGATATTTCGGATCCCTTTGAAGACTATAGGGCCAAAGGAAATATCCTCCGATAACAAAGAGAAAGAAGCTTTCTGAGAAACTTCTTTGTGTTCTGTGAAATCATCTCACAGAGTTACAGCTTTCCCCTCAAGAAGCCTTTCGCTAAGACAGTTCTTGTGGAATTGGCAAAGTGATATTTGGAAGCCCTTAGAGGGCTATGGTGAAAAAGGAAATATCCTCAGATGAAATCTGGAAAGAAGATTTCTGAGAAACTGCTTAGTGTTCTGTTCATTCATCTCACAGAGTTACGTCTGTATTTCGTGGATCTCTTTGCTAGCCTTATTTCTGTGGAATCTGAGAACAGATATTTCGGATCCCTTTGAAGACTATAGGGGCAAAGGAAATATCCTCCGATAAAAAATAGAAAGAAGCTTTCTGAGAAACTTCTTTGTGTTCTGTGAAATCATCTCACAGAGTTACAGCTTTCCCCTCAAGAAGCCTTTCGCTAAGACAGTTCTTGTGGAATTGGCAAAGTGATATTTGGAAGCCCATAGAGGGCTACGGTGAAAAAGGAAATATCCTCAGATGAAATCTGGAAAGAAGATTTCTGAGAAACTGCTTAGTGTTCTGTTCATTCATCTCACAGAGTTACATCTGTATTTCGTGGATCTCTTTGCTAGCCTTATTTCTGTGGAATCTGAGAACAGATATTTCGGATCCCTTTGAAGACTATAGGGCCAAAGGAAATATCCTCCGATAAGAAAGAGAAAGAAGCTTTCTGAGAAACTTCTTTGTGTTCTGTGAAATCATCTCACAGAGTTACAGCTTTCCCCTCAAGTAGCCTTTCGCTAAGACAGTTCTTGTGTAATTGGCAAAGTGATATTTGGAAGCCCATAGAGGGCTATGTTGAAAAAGGAAATATCCTCAGATGAAATCTGGAAAGAAGATTTCTGAGAAACTGCTCTGTGATGTTTGACTTCCACTCACAGAGTTACATCTGTATTTCGTGGATCTCTTTGCTAGACTTATTTCTGTGGAATCTGAGAACAGATATTTCGGATCCCTTTGAAGACTATAGGGCCAAAGGAAATATCCTCTGATAACAAAGAGAAAGAAGCTTTCTGAGAAACTTCTTTGTGTTCTGTGAAATCATCTCACAGAGTTACAGCTTTCCCCTCAAGAAGCCTTTCGCTAAGACAGTTCTTGTGGAATTGGCAAAGTGATATTTGGAAGCCCATAGAGGGCTATGGTGAAAAAGGAAATATCCTCAGATGAAATCTGGAAAGAAGCTTTCTGAGAAACTGCTTAGTGTTCTGTTCATTCATCTCACAGAGTTACATCTGTGTTTCGTGGATCTCTTTGCTAGCCTTATTTCTGTGGAATCTGAGAACAGATATTTCGGATCCCTTTGAAGACAATAGGGCCAAAGGAAATATCCTGTGATAACAAAGAGAAAGAAGCTTTCTGAGAAACTTCTTTGTGTTCTGTGAAATCATCTCACAGAGTTACAGCTTTCCCCTCAAGAAGCCTTTCGCTAAGACAGTTATTGTGGAATTGGCAAAGTGATATTTGGAAGCCCATAGAGGGCTATGGTGAAAAAGGAAATATCCTCAGATGAAATCTGGAAAGAATCTTTCTGAGAAACTGCTTAGTGTTCTGTTCATTCATCTCACAGAGTTACATCTGTGTTTCGTGGATCTCTTTGCTAGCCTTATTTCTGTGGAATCTGAGAACAGATATTTCGGATCCCTTTGAAGACTATATGGCCAAAGGAAATATCATCCGATAAAAAGAGAAAGAAGCTTTCTGAGAAACTTCTTTGTGTTCTGTGAAATCATCTCACAGAGTTACAGCTTACCCCTCAAGAAGCCTTTCGCTAAGACAGTTCTTGTGGAATTGGCAAAGTGATATTTGGAAGCCCATAGAGGGCTATGGTGAAAAAGGAAATATCCTCAGATGAAATCTGGAAAGAAGCTTTCTGAGAAACTGCTCTGTGACGTGTGACTTCCACTCACAGAGTTACATCTGTATTTCGTGGATCTCTTTGCTAGCCTTATTTCTGTGGAATCTGAGAACAGATATTTCGGATCCCTTTGAAGACAATAGGGCCAAAGGAAATATCCTGTGATAACAAAGAGAAAGAAGCTTTCTGAGAAACTTCTTTGTGTTCTGTGAAATCATCTCACAGAGTTACAGCTTTCCCCTCAAGAAGCCTTTCGCTAAGACAGTTCTTGTGGAATTGGCAAAGTGATATTTGGAAGCCCATAGAGGGCTATGGTGAAAAAGGAAATATCCTCAGATGAAATCTGGAAAGAAGCTTTCTGAGAAACTGCTTAGTGTTCTGTTCATTCATCTCACAGAGTTACAACTGTATTTCGTGGATCTCTTTGCTAGCCTTATTACTGTGGAATCTGAGAACAGATATTTCGGATCCCTTTGAAGACTATAGGGCCAAAGGAAATATCCTGCGATAACAAAGACAAAGAAGCTTTCTGAGAAACTTCTTTGTTTTCTGTGAAATCATCTCACAGAGTTACAGCTTTCCCCTCAAGAAGCCTTTCGCTAAGACAGTTCTTGTGGAATTGGCAAAGTGATATTTGGAAGCCCATTGAGGGCTATGGTGAAAAAGGAAATATCCTCAGATGAAATCTGGAAAGAAGCTTTCTGAGAAACTGCTTAGTGTTCTGTTCATTCATCTCACAGAGTTACATCTGTGTTTCGTGGATCTCTTTGCTAGCCTTATTTCTGTGGAATCTGAGAACAGATATTTCGGATCCCTTTGAAGACTATAGGGCCAAAGGAAATATCATCCGATAACAAAGAGAAAGAAGCTTTCTGAGAAACTTCTTTGTGTTCTGTGAAATCATCTCACAGAGTTACAGCTTTCCCCTCAAGAAGCCTTTCGCTAAGACAGTTCTTGTGGAATTGGCATAGTGATATTTGGAAGCCCATAGAGGGCTATGGTGAAAAAGGAAATATCCTCAGATGAAATCTGGAAAGAAGCTTTCTGAGAAACTGCTCTGTGATGTGTGACTTCCACTCGCAGAGTTACATCTGTATTTCGTGGATCTCTTTGCTAGCCTTATTTCTGTGGAATCTGAGAACAGATATTTCGGATCCCTTTGAAGACTATAGGGCCAAAGGAAATATCCTCCGATAACAAAGAGAAAGAAGCTTTCTGAGAAACTTCTTTGTGTTCTGTGAAATCATCTCACAGAGTTACAGCTTTCCCCTCAAGAAGCCTTTCGCTAAGACAGTTCTTGTGGAATTGGCAAAGTGATATTTGGAAGCCCTTAGAGGGCTATGGTGAAAAAGGAAATATCCTCAGATGAAATCTGGAAAGAAGATTTCTGAGAAACTGCTTAGTGTTCTGTTCATTCATCTCACAGAGTTACGTCTGTATTTCGTGGATCTCTTTGCTAGCCTTATTTCTGTGGAATCTGAGAACAGATATTTCGGATCCCTTTGAAGACTATAGGGGCAAAGGAAATATCCTCCGATAAAAAATAGAAAGAAGCTTTCTGAGAAACTTCTTTGTGTTCTGTGAAATCATCTCACAGAGTTACAGCTTTCCCCTCAAGAAGCCTTTCGCTAAGACAGTTCTTGTGGAATTGGCAAAGTGATATTTGGAAGCCCATAGAGGGCTACGGTGAAAAAGGAAATATCCTCAGATGAAATCTGGAAAGAAGATTTCTGAGAAACTGCTTAGTGTTCTGTTCATTCATCTCACAGAGTTACATCTGTATTTCGTGGATCTCTTTGCTAGCCTTATTTCTGTGGAATCTGAGAACAGATATTTCGGATCCCTTTGAAGACTATAGGGCCAAAGGAAATATCCTCCGATAAGAAAGAGAAAGAAGCTTTCTGAGAAACTTCTTTGTGTTCTGTGAAATCATCTCACAGAGTTACAGCTTTCCCCTCAAGTAGCCTTTCGCTAAGACAGTTCTTGTGTAATTGGCAAAGTGATATTTGGAAGCCCATAGAGGGCTATGTTGAAAAAGGAAATATCCTCAGATGAAATCTGGAAAGAAGATTTCTGAGAAACTGCTCTGTGATGTTTGACTTCCACTCACAGAGTTACATCTGTATTTCGTGGATCTCTTTGCTAGACTTATTTCTGTGGAATCTGAGAACAGATATTTCGGATCCCTTTGAAGACTATAGGGCCAAAGGAAATATCCTCTGATAACAAAGAGAAAGAAGCTTTCTGAGAAACTTCTTTGTGTTCTGTGAAATCATCTCACAGAGTTACAGCTTTCCCCTCAAGAAGCCTTTCGCTAAGACAGTTCTTGTGGAATTGGCAAAGTGATATTTGGAAGCCCATAGAGGGCTATGGTGAAAAAGGAAATATCCTCAGATGAAATCTGGAAAGAAGCTTTCTGAGAAACTGCTTAGTGTTCTGTTCATTCATCTCACAGAGTTACATCTGTGTTTCGTGGATCTCTTTGCTAGCCTTATTTCTGTGGAATCTGAGAACAGATATTTCGGATCCCTTTGAAGACAATAGGGCCAAAGGAAATATCCTGTGATAACAAAGAGAAAGAAGCTTTCTGAGAAACTTCTTTGTGTTCTGTGAAATCATCTCACAGAGTTACAGCTTTCCCCTCAAGAAGCCTTTCGCTAAGACAGTTATTGTGGAATTGGCAAAGTGATATTTGGAAGCCCATAGAGGGCTATGGTGAAAAAGGAAATATCCTCAGATGAAATCTGGAAAGAATCTTTCTGAGAAACTGCTTAGTGTTCTGTTCATTCATCTCACAGAGTTACATCTGTGTTTCGTGGATCTCTTTGCTAGCCTTATTTCTGTGGAATCTGAGAACAGATATTTCGGATCCCTTTGAAGACTATATGGCCAAAGGAAATATCATCCGATAAAAAGAGAAAGAAGCTTTCTGAGAAACTTCTTTGTGTTCTGTGAAATCATCTCACAGAGTTACAGCTTACCCCTCAAGAAGCCTTTCGCTAAGACAGTTCTTGTGGAATTGGCAAAGTGATATTTGGAAGCCCATAGAGGGCTATGGTGAAAAAGGAAATATCCTCAGATGAAATCTGGAAAGAAGCTTTCTGAGAAACTGCTCTGTGACGTGTGACTTCCACTCACAGAGTTACATCTGTATTTCGTGGATCTCTTTGCTAGCCTTATTTCTGTGGAATCTGAGAACAGATATTTCGGATCCCTTTGAAGACAATAGGGCCAAAGGAAATATCCTGTGATAACAAAGAGAAAGAAGCTTTCTGAGAAACTTCTTTGTGTTCTGTGAAATCATCTCACAGAGTTACAGCTTTCCCCTCAAGAAGCCTTTCGCTAAGACAGTTCTTGTGGAATTGGCAAAGTGATATTTGGAAGCCCATAGAGGGCTATGGTGAAAAAGGAAATATCCTCAGATGAAATCTGGAAAGAAGCTTTCTGAGAAACTGCTTAGTGTTCTGTTCATTCATCTCACAGAGTTACAACTGTATTTCGTGGATCTCTTTGCTAGCCTTATTACTGTGGAATCTGAGAACAGATATTTCGGATCCCTTTGAAGACTATAGGGCCAAAGGAAATATCCTGCGATAACAAAGACAAAGAAGCTTTCTGAGAAACTTCTTTGTTTTCTGTGAAATCATCTCACAGAGTTACAGCTTTCCCCTCAAGAAGCCTTTCGCTAAGACAGTTCTTGTGGAATTGGCAAAGTGATATTTGGAAGCCCATAGAGGGCTATGGTGAAAAAGGAAATATCCTCAGATGAAATCTGGAAAGAAGCTTTCTGAGAAACTGCTTAGTGTTCTGTTCATTCATCTCACAGAGTTACATCTGTGTTTCGTGGATCTCTTTGCTAGCCTTATTTCTGTGGAATCTGAGAACAGATATTTCGGATCCCTTTGAAGACTATAGGGCCAAAGGAAATATCATCCGATAACAAAGAGAAAGAAGCTATCTGAGAAACTTCTTTGTGTTCTGTGAAATCATCTCACAGAGTTACAGCTTTCCCCTCAAGAAGCCTTTCGCTAAGACAGTTCTTGTGGAATTGGCAAAGTGATATTTGGAAGCCCATAGAGGGCTATGGTGAAAAAGGAAATATCCTCAGATGAAATCTGGAAAGAAGCTTTCTGAGAAACTGCTCTGTGATGTGTGACTTCCACTCACAGAGTTACATCTGTATTTCGTGGATCTCTTTGCTAGCCTTATTTCTGTGGAATCTGAGAGCAGATATTTCGGATCCCTTTGAAGACTATAGGGCCAAAGGAAATATCCTCTGATAACAAAGAGAAAGAAGCTTTCTGAGAAACTTCTTTGTGTTCTGTGAAATCATCTCACAGAGTTACAGCTTTCCCCTCAAGAAGCCTTTCGCTAAGACACTTCTTGTGGAATTGGCAAAGTGATATTTGGAAGCCCGTAGAGGGCTATGGTGAAAAAGGAAATATCCTCAGATGAAATCTGGAAAGAAGCTTTCTGAGAAACTGCTTAGTGTTCTGTTCATTCATCTCACAGAGTTACATCTGTGTTTCGTGGATCTCTTTGCTAGCCTTATTTCTGTGGAATCTGAGAACAGATATTTCGGATCCCTTTGAAGACTATAGGGCCAAAGGATATATCCTCCGATAACAAAGAGAAAGAAGCTTTCTGAGAAACTTCTTTGTGTTCTGTGAAATCATCTCACAGAGTTACAGCTTTCCCCTCAAGAAGCCTTTCGCTAAGACAGTTCTTGTTTAATTGGCAAAGTGATATTTGGAAGCCCTTAGAGGGCTATGGTGAAAAAGGAAATATCCTCAGATGAAATCTGGAAAGAAGCTTTCTGAGAAACTGCTTAGTGTTCTGTTCATTCATCTCACAGAGTTACATCTGTATTTCGTGGATCTCTTTCCTAGCCTTATTTCTGTGGAATCTGAGAACAGATATTTCGGATCCCTTTGAAGACTATAGGGCCAAAGGAAATATCCTGCGATAACAAAGACAAAGAAGCTTTCTGAGAAACTTCTTTGTGTTCTGTGATATCATCTCACAGAGTTACAGCTTTCCCCTCAAGAAACCTTTCGCTAATACAGTTCTTGTGGAATTGGCAAAGTGATATTTGGAAGCCCATAGAGGGCTATGGTGAAAAAGGAAATATCCTCAGATGAAATCTGGAAAGAAGCTTTCTGAGAAACTGCTTAGTGTTCTGTTCATTCATCTCATAGAGTTACATCTGTGTTTCGTGGATCTCTTTACTAGCCTTATTTCTGTGGAATCTGAGAACATATATTTCGGATCCCTTTGAAGACTATATGGCCAAAGGAAATATCATCCGATAACAAAGAGAAAGAAGGTTTCTGAGAAACTTCTTTGTGTTCTGTGAAATCATCTCACAGAGTTACAGCTTTCCCCTCAAGAAGTCTTTCGCTAAGACAGTTCTTGTGGAATTCGCAAAGTGATATTTGGAAGCCCGTAGAGGGCTATGGTGAAAAAGGAAATATCCTCAGATGAAATCTGGAAAGAAGATTTCTGAGAAACTGCTCTGTGATGTTTGACTTCCGCTCACAGAGTTACATCTGTATTTCGTGGATCTCTTTGCTAGACTTATTTCTGTGGAATCTGAGAACAGATATTTCGGATCCCTTTGAAGACTATAGGGCCAAAGGAAATATCCTCTGATAACAAAGAGAAAGAAGCTTTCTGAGAAACTTCCTTGTGTTCTGTGAAATCATCTCACAGAGTTACAGCTTTCCCCTCAAGAAGCCTTTCGCTAAGACAGTTCTTGTGGAATTGGCAAAGTGATATTTGGAAGCCCATAGAGGGCTATGGTGAAAAAGGAAATATCCTCAGATGAAATCTGGAAAGAAGCTTTCTGAGAAACTGCTCTGTGATGTGTGACTTCCACTCACAGAGTTACATCTGTATTTCGTGGATCTCTTTGCTAGCCTTATTTCTGTGGAATCTGAGAACAGATATTTCGGATCCCTTTGAAGACTATAGGGCCAAAGGAAATATCCTCTGATAACAAAGAGAAAGAAGCTTTCTGAGAAACTTCTTTGTGTTCTGTGAAATCATCTCACAGAGTTACAGCTTTCCCCTCAAGAAGCCTTTCGCTAAGACAGTTCTTGTGGAATTGGCAAAGTGATATTTGGAAGCCCATAGAGGGCTATGGTGAAAAAGGAAATATCCTAAGATGAAATCTGGAAAGAAGCTTTCTGAGAAACTGCTTAGTGTTCAGTTCATTCATCTCACAGAGTTACATCTGTGTTTCGTGGATCTCTTTGCTAGCCTTATTTCTGTGGAATCTGAGAACAGATATTTCGGATCCCTTTGAAGACTACAGGGCCAAAGGAAATATCCTCCGATAACAAAGAGAAAGAAGCTTTCTGAGAAACTTCTTTGTGTTCTGTGAAATCATCTCACAGAGTTACAGCTTTCCCCTCAAGAAGCCTTTCGCTAAGACAGTTCTTGTGGAATTGGCAAAGTGATATTTGGAAGCCGATAGAGGGCTGTGGTGAAAAAGGAAATATCCTCAGATGAAATCTGGAAAGAAGCTTTCTGAGAAACTGCTTAGTGTTCTGTTCATTCATCTCACAGAGTTACATCTGTATTTCGTGGATCTCTTTGCTATCCTTATTACTGTGGAATCTGAGAACAGATATTTCGGATCCCTTTGACGACTATAGGGCCAAAGGAAATATCCTGCGGTAACAAAGACAAAGAAGCTTTCTGAGAAACTTCTTTGTGTTCTGTGAAATCATCTCACAGAGTTACAGCTTTCCCCTCAAGAAGCCTTTCGCTAAGACAGTTCTTGGTGAATTGGCAAACTGATATTTGGAAGCCCATAGAGGGCTATGGTGAAAAAGGAAATATCCTCAGATGAAATCTGGAAAGAAGCTTTCTGAGAAACTGCTTAGTGTTCTGTTCATTCATCTCACAGAGTTACATCTGTGTTTCGTGGATCTCTTTGCTAGCCTTATTTCTGTGGAATCTGAGAACAGATATTTCGGATCCCTTTGAAGACTATATGGCCAAAGGAAATATCATCCGATAACAAAGAGAAAGAACATTTCTGAGAAACTTCTTTGTGTTCTGTGAAATCATCTCACAGAGTTACAGCTTTCCCCTCAAGAAGCCTTTCGCTAAGACAGTTCTTGTGGAATTGGCAAAGTGATATTTGGAAGCCCTTAGAGGGCTATGGTGAAAAAGGAAATATCCTCAGATGAAATCTGGAAAGAAGCTTTCTGAGAAACTGCTCTGTGATGTGTTACTTCCACTCACAGAGTTACATCTGTATTTCGTGGATCTCTTTGCTATCCTTATTTCTGTGGAATCTGAGAACAGATATTTCGGATCCCTTTGAAGACAATAGGGCCAAAGGAAATATCCTCTGATAAAAAAGAGAAAGAAGCTTTCTGAGAAACTTCTTTGTGTTCTGTGAAATCATCTCACAGAGTTACAGCTTTCCCCTCAAGAAGCCTTTCGCTAAGTCAGTTCTTGTGGAATTGGCAAAGTGACATTTGGAAGCCCGTAGAGGGCTATGGTGAAAAAGGAAATATCCTCAGATGAAATCTGGAAAGAAGCTTTCTGAGAAACTGCTTAGTGTTCTGTTCATCCATCTCACAGAGTTACATCTGTGTTTCGTGGATCTCTTTGCTAGCCTTATTTCTGTGGAATCTGAGAACAGATATTTCGGATCCCTTTGAAGACTATAGGGCCAAAGGAAATATCCTCGGATAACAAAGAGAAAGAAGCTTTCTGAGAAACTTCTTTGTGTTCTGTGAAATCATCTCACAGAGTTACAGCTTTAACCTCAAGAAGCCTTACGCTAAGACAGTTCTTGTGGAATTGGCAAAGTGATATTTGGAAGCCCATAGAGGGCTATGGTGAAAAAGGAAATATCCTCAGATGAAATCTGAAAAGAAGCTTTCTGAGAAACTGCTCTGTGATGTGTGACTTCCACTGGCAGAGTTACATCTGTATTTCGTGGATCTCTTTGCTAGCCTTATTTCTGTGGAATCTGAGAACAGATATTTCGGATCCCTTTGAAGACTATAGGGCCAAAGGAAATATCCTCCGATAACAAAGAGAAAGAAGCTTTCTGAGAAACTTCTTTGTGTTCTGTGAAATCATCTCACAGAGTTACAGCTTTCCCCTCAAGAAGCCTTTCGCTAAGACAGTTCTTGTGGAATTGGCAAAGTGATATTTGGAAGCCCTTAGAGGGCTATGGTGAAAAAGGAAATATCCTCAGATGAAATCTGGAAAGAAGATTTCTGAGAAACTGCTTAGTGTTCTGTTCATTCATCTCACAGAGTTACGTCTGTATTTCGTGGATCTCTTTGCTAGCCTTATTTCTGTGGAATCTGAGAACAGATATTTCGGATCCCTTTGAAGACTATAGGGGCAAAGGAAATATCCTCCGATAAAAAATAGAAAGAAGCTTTCTGAGAAACTTCTTTGTGTTCTGTGAAATCATCTCACAGAGTTACAGCTTTCCCCTCAAGAAGCCTTTCGCTAAGACAGTTCTTGTGGAATTGGCAAAGTGATATTTGGAAGCCCATAGAGGGCTATGGTGAAAAAGGAAATATCCTCAGATGAAATCTGGAAAGAAGATTTCTGAGAAACTGCTTAGTGTTCTGTTCATTCATCTCACAGAGTTACATCTGTATTTCGTGGATCTCTTTGCTAGCCTTATTTCTGTGGAATCTGAGAACAGATATTTCGGATCCCTTTGAAGACTATAGGGCCAAAGGAAATATCCTCCGATAAGAAAGAGAAAGAAGCTTTCTGAGAAACTTCTTTGTGTTCTGTGAAATCATCTCACAGAGTTACAGCTTTCCCCTCAAGTAGCCTTTCGCTAAGACAGTTCTTGTGTAATTGGCAAAGTGATATTTGGAAGCCCATAGAGGGCTATGGTGAAAAAGGAAATATCCTCAGATGAAATCTGGAAAGAAGATTTCTGAGAAACTGCTCTGTGATGTTTGACTTCCACTCACAGAGTTACATCTGTATTTCGTGGATCTCCTTGCTAGACTTATTTCTGTGGAATCTGAGAACAGATATTTCGGATCCCTTTGAAGACTATAGGGCCAAAGGAAATATCCTCTGATAACAAAGAGAAAGAAGCTTTCTGAGAAACTTCTTTGTGTTCTGTGAAATCATCTCACAGAGTTACAGCTTTCCCCTCAAGAAGCCTTTCGCTAAGACAGTTCTTGTGGAATTGGCAAAGTGATATTTGGAAGCCCATAGAGGGCTATGGTGAAAAAGGAAGTATCCTCAGATGAAATCTGGAAAGAAGCTTTCTGAGAAACTGCTTAGTGTTCTGTTCATTCATCTCACAGAGTTACATCTGTGTTTCGTGGATCTCTTTGCTAGCCTTATTTCTGTGGAATCTGAGAACAGATATTTCGAATCCCTTTGAAGACTATAGGGTCAAAGGAAATATCCTCCGATAAGAAAGAGAAAGAAGCTTTCTGAGAAACTTCTTTGTGTTCTGTGAAATCATCTCACAGAGTTACAGCTTTCCCCTCAAGAAGCCTTTCGCTAAGACAGTTCTTGTGGAATTGGCAAAGTGATATTTGGAAGCCCATAGATGGCTATGGTGAAAAAGGAAATATCCTCAGATGAAATCTGGAAAGAATCTTTCTGAGAAACTGCTTAGTGTTCTGTTCATTCATCTCACAGAGTTACATCTGTGTTTCGTGGATCTCTTTGCTAGCCTTATTTCTGTGGAATCTGAGAACAGATATTTCGGATCCCTTTGAAGACTATATGGCCAAAGGAAATATCATCCGATAAAAAGAGAAAGAAGCTTTCTGAGAAACTTCTTTGTGTTCTGTGAAATCATCTCACAGAGTTACAGCTTTCCCCTCAAGAAGCCTTTCGCTAAGACAGTTCTTGTGGAATTGGCAAAGTGATATTTGGAAGCCCATAGAGGGCTATGGTGAAAAAGGAAATATCCTCAGATGAAATCTGGAAAGAAGCTTTCTGAGAAACTGCTCTGTGACGTGTGACTTCCACTCACAGAGTTACATCTGTATTTCGTGGATCTCTTTGCTAGCCTTATTTCTGTGGAATCTGAGAACAGATATTTCGGATCCCTTTGAAGACAATAGGGCCAAAGGAAATATCCTGTGATAACAAAGAGAAAAAAGCTTTCTGAGAAACTTCTTTGTGTTCTGTGAAATCATCTCACAGAGTTACAGCTTTCCCCTCAAGAAGCCTTTCGCTAAGACAGTTCTTGTGGAATTGGCAAAGTGATATTTGGAAGCCCATAGAGGGCTATGGTGAAAAAGGAAATATCCTCAGATGAAATCTGGAAAGAAGCTTTCTGAGAAACTGCTTAGTGTTCAGTTCATTCACCTCACAGAGTAATATCTGTGTTTCGTGGATCTCTTTGCTAGCCTTATTTCTGTGGAATCTGAGAACAGATATTTCGGATCCCTTTGAAGACTATAGGGTCAAAGGAAATATCCTCCGATAAGAAAGAGAAAGAAGCTTTCTGAGAAACTTCTTTGTGTTCTGTGAAATCATCTCACAGAGTTACAGCTTTCCCCTCAAGAAGCCTTTCGCTAAGACAGTTCTTGTGGAATTGGCAAAGTGATATTTGGAAGCCCATAGAGGGCTATGGTGAAAAAGGAAATATCCTCAGATGAAATCTGGAAAGAATCTTTCTGAGAAACTGCTTAGTGTTCTGTTCATTCATCTCACAGAGTTACAACTGTATTTCGTGGATCTCTTTGCTAGCCTTATTACTGTGGAATCTGAGAACAGATATTTCGGATCCCTTTGAAGACTATAGGGCCAAAGGAAATATCCTCTGATAACAAAGAGAAAGAAGCTTTCTGAGAAACTTCTTTGTGTTCTGTGAAATCATCTCACAGAGTTACAGCTTTCCCCTCAAGAAGCCTTTCGCTAAGACAGTTCTTGTGGAATTGGCAAAGTGATATTTGGAAGCCCATAGACGGCTATGGTGAAAAAGGAAATATCCTCAGATGAAATCTGGAAAGAAGCTTTCTGAGAAACTGCTTAGTGTTCTGTTCATTCATCTCACAGAGTTACATCTGTGTTTCGTGGATCTCTTTGCTAGCCTTATTTCTGTGGAATCTGAGAACAGATATTTCGGATCCCTTTGAAGACTATAGGGCCAAAGGAAATATCATCCGATAACAAAGAGAAAGAAGCTATCTGAGAAACTTCTTTGTGTTCTGTGAAATCATCTCACAGAGTTACAGCTTTCCCCTCAAGAAGCCTTTCGCTAAGACAGTTCTTGTGGAATTGGCAAAGTGATATTTGGAAGCCCATAGAGGGCTATGGTGAAAAAGGAAATATCCTCAGATGAAATCTGGAAAGAAGCTTTCTGAGAAACTGCTCTGTGATGTGTGACTTCCACTCACAGAGTTACATCTGTATTTCGTGGATCTCTTTGCTAGCCTTATTTCTGTGGAATCTGAGAACAGATATTTCGGATCCCTTTGAAGACTATAGGGCCAAAGGAAATATCCTCTGATAACAAAGAGAAAGAAGCTTTGTGAGAAACTTCTTTGTGTTCTGTGAAATCATCTCACAGAGTTACAGCTTTCCCCTCAAGAAGCCTTTCGCTAAGACAGTTCTTGTGGAATTGGCAAAGTGATATTTGGAAGCCCGTAGAGGGCTATGGTGAAAAAGGAAATATCCTCAGATGAAATCTGGAAAGAAGCTTTCTGAGAAACTGCTTAGTGTTCTGTTCATTCATCTCACAGAGTTACATCTGTGTTTCGTGGATCTCTTTGCTAGCCTTATTTCTGTGGAATCTGAGAACAGATATTTCGGATCCCTTTGAAGACTATAGGGCCAAAGGATATATCCTCCGATAACAAAGAGAAAGAAGCTTTCTGAGAAACTTCTTTGTGTTCTGTGAAATCATCTCCCAGAGTTACAGCTTTCCCCTCAAGAAGCCTTTCGCTAAGACAGTTCTTGTGGAATTGGAAAAGTGATATTTGGAAGCCCTTAGAGGGCTATGGTGAAAAAGGAAATATCCTCAGATGAAATCTGGAAAGAAGCTTTCTGAGAAACTGCTTAGTGTTCTGTTCATTCATCTCACAGAGTTACATCTGTGTTTCGTGGATCTCTTTGCTAGCCTTATTTCTGTGGAATCTGAGAACAGATATTTCGGATCCCTTTGAAGACTATATGGCCAAAGGAAATATCATCCGATAAAAAGAGAAAGAAGCTTTCTGAGAAACTTCTTTGTGTTCTGTGAAATCATCTCACAGAGTTACAGCTTTCCCCTCAAGAAGCCTTTCGCTAAGACAGTTCTTGTGGAATTGGCAAAGTAATATTTGGAAGCCCATAGAGGGCTATAGTGAAAAAGGAAATATCCTCAGATGAAATCTGGAAAGAAGCTTTCTGAGAAACTGCTCTGTGACGTGTGACTTCCACTCACAGAGTTACATCTGTATTTCGTGGATCTCTTTGCTAGCCTTATTTCTGTGGAATCTGAGAACAGATATTTCGGATCCCTTTGAAGACAATAGGGCCAAAGGAAATATCCTGTGATAACAAAGAGAAAGAAGCTTTCTGAGAAACTTCTTTGTGTTCTGCGAAATCATCTCACAGAGTTACAGCTTTCCCCTCAAGAAGCCTTTCGCTAAGACAGTTCTTGTGGAATTGGCAAAGTGATATTTGGAAGCCCATAGAGGGCTATGGTGAAAAAGGAAATATCCTCAGATGAAATCTGGAAAGAAGCTTTCTGAGAAACTGCTTAGTGTTCAGTTCATTCACCTCACAGAGTAATATCTGTGTTTCGTGGATCTCTTTGCTAGCCTTATTTCTGTGGAATCTGAGAACAGATATTTCGGATCCCTTTGAAGACTATAGGGTCAAAGGAAATATCCTCCGATAAGAAAGAGAAAGAAGCTTTCTGAGAAACTTCTTTGTGTTCTGTGAAATCATCTCACAGAGTTACAGCTTTCCCCTCAAGAAGCCTTTCGCTAAGACAGTTCTTGTGGAATTGGCAAAGTGATATTTGGAAGCCCATAGAGGGCTATGGTGAAAAAGGAAATATCCTCAGATGAAATCTGGAAAGAAGCTTTCTGAGAAACTGCTTAGTGTTCTGTTCATTCATCTCACAGAGTTACAACTGTATTTCGTGGATCTCTTTGCTAGCCTTATTACTGTGGAATCTGAGAACAGATATTTCGGATCCCTTTGAAGACTATAGGGCCAAAGGAAATATCCTGCGATAACAAAGACAAAGAAGCTTTCTGAGAAACTTCTTTGTGTTCTGTGAAATCATCTCACAGAGTTACAGCTTTCCCCTCAAGAAGCCTTTCGCTAAGACAGTTCTTGTGGAATTGGTAAAGTGATATTTGGAAGCCCATAGAGGGCTATGGTGAAAAAGGAAATATCCTCAGATGAAATCTGGAAAGAAGCTTTCTGAGAAACTGCTTAGTGTTCTGTTCATTCATCTCACAGAGTTACATCTGTGTTTCGTGGCTCTCTTTGCTAGCCTTATTTCTGTGGAATCTGAGAACAGATATTTCGGATCCCTTTGAAGACTATAGGGCCAAAGGAAATATCATCCGATAACAAAGAGAAAGAAGCTATCTGAGAAACTTCTTTGTGTTCTGTGAAATCATCTCACAGAGTTACAGCTTTCCCCTCAAGAAGCCTTTCGCTAAGACAGTTCTTGTGGAATTGGCAAAGTGATATTTGGAAGCCCATAGAGGGCTATGGTGAAAAAGGAAATATCCTCAGATGAAATCTGGAAAGAAGATTTCTGAGAAACTGCTCTGTGATGTGTGACTTCCACTCACAGAGTTACATCTGTATTTCGTGGATCTCTTTGCTAGCCTTATTTCTGTGGAATCTGAGAACAGATATTTCGGATCCCTTTGAAGACTATAGGGCCAAAGGAAATATCCTCTGATAACAAAGAGAAAGAAGCTTTCTGAGAAACTTCTTTGTGTTCTGTGAAATCATCTCACAGAGTTACAGCTTTCCCCTCAAGAAGCCTTTCGCTAAGACAGTTCTTGTGGAATTGGCAAAGTGATATTTGGAAGCCCGTAGAGGGCTATGGTGAAAAAGGAAATATCCTCAGATGAAATCTGGAAAGAAGCTTTCTGAGAAACTGCTTAGTGTTCTGTTCATTCATCTCACAGAGTTACATCTGTGTTTCGTGGATCTCTTTGCTAGCCTTATTTCTGTGGAATCTGAGAACAGATATTTCGGATCCCTTTGAAGACTATAGGGCCAAAGGATATATCCTCCGATAACAAAGAGAAAGAAGCTTTCTGAGAAACTTCTTTGTGTTCTGTGAAATCATCTCACAGAGTTACAGCTTTCCCCTCAAGAAGCCTTTCGCTAAGACAGTTCTTGTGGAATTGGCAAAGTGATATTTGGAAGCCCTTAGAGGGCTATGGTGAAAAAGGAAATATCCTCAGATGAAATCTGGAAAGAAGCTTTCTGAGAAACTGCTCTATGATGTGTGACTTCCACTCACAGAGTTACATCTGTATTTCGTGGATCTCTTTGCTAGCCTTATTTCTGTGGAATCTGAGAACAGACATTCGGATCCCTTTGAAGACTATAGGGCCAAAGGAAATATCCTCTGATAACAAAGAGAAAGAAGCTTTCGGAGAAACTTCTTTGTGTTCTGTGAAATCATCTCACAGAGTTACAGCTTTCCCCTCAAGAAGCCTTTCGCTAAGACAGTTCTTGTGGAATTGGCAAAGTGATATTTGGAAGCCCATAGAGGGTATGGTGAAAAAGGAAATATCCTCAGATGAAATCTGGAAAGAATCTTTCTAAGAAACTGCTTAGTGTTCTGTTCATTCATCTCACAGAGTTACATCTGTGTTTCGTGGATCTCTTTGCTAGCCTTATTTCTGTGGAATCTGAGAACAGATATTTCGGATCCCTTTGAAGACTATATGGCCAAAGGAAATATCATCCGATAAAAAGAGAAAGAAGCTTTCTGAGAAACTTCTTTGTGTTCTGTGAAATCATCTCACAGAGTTACAGCTTTCCCCTCAAGAAGCCTTTCGCTAAGACAGTTCTTGTGGAATTGGCAAAGTGATATTTGGAAGCCCATAGAGGGCTATGGTGAAAAAGGAAATATCCTCAGATGAAATCTGGAAAGAAGCTTTCTGAGAAACTGCTCTGTGACGTGAGACTTCCACTCACAGAGTTACATCTGTATTTCGTGGATCTCTTTGCTAGCCTTATTTCTGTGGAATCTGAGAACAGATATTTCGGATCCCTTTGAAGACAATAGGGCCAAAGGAAATATCCTGTGATAACAAAGAGAAAGAAGCTTTCTGAGAAACTTCTTTGTGTTCTGCGAAATCATCTGACAGAGTTACAGCTTTCCCCTCAAGAAGCCTTTCGCTAAGACAGTTCTTGTGGAATTGGCAAAGTGATATTTGGAAGCCCATAGAGGGCTACGGTGAAAAAGGAAATATCCTCAGATGAAATCTGGAAAGAAGCTTTCTGAGAAACTGCTTAGTGTTCAGTTCATTCACCTCACAGAGTAATATCTGTGTTTCGTGGATCTCTTTGCTAGCCTTATTTCTGTGGAATCTGAGAACAGATATTTCGGATCCCTTTGAAGACTATAGGGTCAAAGGAAATATCCTCCGATAAGAAAGAGAAAGAAGCTTTCTGAGAAACTTCTTTGTGTTCTGTGAAATCATCTCACAGAGTTACAGCTTTCCCCTCAAGAAGCCTTTCGCTAAGACAGTTCTTGTGGAATTGGCAAAGTGATATTTGGAAGCCCTTAGAGGGCTATGGTGAAAAAGGAAATATCCTCAGATGAAATCTGGAAAGAAGCTTTCTGAGAAACTGCTTAGTGTTCTGTTCATTCATCTCACAGAGTTACAACTGTATTTCGTGGATCTCTTTGCTAGCCTTATTACTGTGGAATCTGAGAACAGATATTTCGGATCCCTTTGAAGACTATAGGGCCAAAGGAAATATCCTGCGATAACAAAGACAAAGAAGCTTTCTGAGAAACTTCTTTGTGTTCTGTGAAATCATCTCACAGAGTTACAGCTTTCCCCTCAAGAAGCCTTTCGCTAAGACAGTTCTTGTGGAATTGGCAAAGTGATATTTGGAAGCCCATAGAGGGCTATGGTGAAAAAGGAAATATCCTCAGATGAAATCTGGAAAGAAGCTTTCTGAGAAACTGCTTAGTGTTCTGTTCATTCATCTCACAGAGTTACATCTGTGTTTCGTGGATCTCTTTGCTAGCCTTATTTCTGTGGAATCTGAGAACAGATATTTCGGATCCCTTTGAAGACTATAGGGCCAAAGGAAATATCCTGCGATAACAAAGACAAAGAAGCTTTCTGAGAAACTTCTTTGTGTTCTGTGAAATCATCTCACAGAGTTACAGCTTTCCCCTCAAGAAGCCTTTCGCTAAGACAGTTCTTGTGGAATTCGCAAAGTGATATTTGGAAGCCCGTAGACGGCTATGGTGAAAAAGGAAATATCCTCAGATGAAATCTGGAAAGAAGATTTCTGAGAAACTGCTCTGTGATGTTTGACTTCCGCTCACAGAGTTACATCTGTATTTCGTGGATCTCTTTGCTAGACTTATTTCTGTGGAATCTGAGAACAGATATTTCGGATCCCTTTGAAGACTATAGGGCCAAAGGAAATATCCTCTGATAACAAAGAGAAAGAAGCTTTCTGAGAAACTTCTTTGTGTTCTGTGAAATCATCTCACAGAGTTACAGCTTTCCCCACAAGAAGCCTTTCGCTAAGACAGTTCTTGTGGAATTGGCAAAGTGATATTTGGAAGCCCATAGAGGGCTATGGTGAAAAAGGAAATATCCTCAGATGAAATCTGGAAAGAAGCTTTCTGAGAAACTGCTTAGTGTTCTGTTCATTCATCTCACAGAGTTACATCTGTGTTTCGTGGATCTCTTTGCTAGCCTTATTTCTGTGGAATCTGAGAACAGATATTTCGGATCCCTTTGAAGACTATATGGACAAAGGAAATATCATCCGATAAAAAGAGAAAGAAGCTTTCTGAGAAACTTCTTTGTGTTCTGTGAAATCATCTCACAGAATTACAGCTTTCCCCTCAAGAAGCCTTTCGCTAAGACAGTTCTTGTGGAATTGGCAAAGTGATATTTGGAAGCCCATAGAGGGCTATGGTGAAAAAGGAAATATCCTCAGATGAAATCTGGAAAGAAGCTTTCTGAGAAACTGCTTAGTGTTCTGTTCATTCATCTCACAGAGTTACATCTGTGTTTCGTGGATCTCTTTGCTAGCCTTATTTCTGTGGAATCTGAGAACAGATATTTCGGATCCCTTTGAAGACTATAGGGCCAAAGGATATATCCTCCGATAACAAAGAGAAAGAAGCTTTCTGAGAAACTTCTTTGTGTTCTGTGAAATCATCTCACAGAGTTACAGCTTTCCCCTCAAGAAGCCTTTCGCTAAGACAGTTCTTGTGGAATTGGCAAAGTGATATTTGGAAGCCCTTAGAGGGCTATGGTGAAAAAGGAAATATCCTCAGATGAAATCTGGAAAGAAGCTTTCTGAGAAACTGCTTAGTGTTCTGTTCATTCATCTCACAGAGTTACATCTGTATTTCGTGGATCTCTTTGCTAGCCTTATTTCTGTGGAATCTGAGAACAGATATTTCGGATCCCTTTGAAGACTATAGGGCCAAAGGAAATATCCTGCGATAACAAAGACAAAGAAGCTTTCTGAGAAACTTCTTTGTGTTCTGTGAAATCATCTCACAGAGTTACAGCTTTCCCCTCAAGAAGCCTTTCGCTAAGACAGTTCTTGTGGAATTCGCAAAGTGATATTTGGAAGCCCGTAGACGGCTATGGTGAAAAAGGAAATATCCTCAGATGAAATCTGGAAAGAAGATTTCTGAGAAACTGCTCTGTGATGTTTGACTTCCGCTCACAGAGTTACATCTGTATTTCGTGGATCTCTTTGCTAGACTTATTTCTGTGGAATCTGAGAACAGATATTTCGGATCCCTTTGAAGACTATAGGGCCAAAGGAAATATCCTCTGATAACAAAGAGAAAGAAGCTTTCTGAGAAACTTCTTTGTGTTCTGTGAAATCATCTCACAGAGTTACAGCTTTCCCCTCAAGAAGCCTTTCGCTAAGACAGTTCTTGTGGAATTGGCAAAGTGATATTTGGAAGCCCATAGAGGGCTATGGTGAAAAAGGAAATATCCTCAGATGAAATCTGGAAAGAAGCTTTCTGAGAAACTGCTTAGTGTTCTGTTCATTCATCTCACAGAGTTACATCTGTGTTTCGTGGATCTCTTTGCTAGCCTTATTTCTGTGGAATCTGAGAACAGATATTTCGGATCCCTTTGAAGACTATATGGACAAAGGAAATATCATCCGATAAAAAGAGAAAGAAGCTTTCTGAGAAACTTCTTTGTGTTCTGTGAAATCATCTCACAGAATTACAGCTTTCCCCTCAAGAAGCCTTTCGCTAAGACAGTTCTTGTGGAATTGGCAAAGTGATATTTGGAAGCCCATAGAGGGCTATGGAAAAAGGAAATATCCTCAGATGAAATCTGGAAAGAAGCTTTCTGAGAAACTGCTCTGTGATGTGTGACTTCCACTCACAGAGTTACATCTGTATTTCGTGGATCTCTTTGCTAGCCTTATTTCTGTGGAATCTGAGAACAGATATTTCGGATCCCTTTGAAGACTATAGGGCCAAAGGAAATATCCTCTGATAACAAAGAGAAAGAAGCTTTCTGAGAAACTTCTTTGTGTTCTGTGAAATCATCTCACAGAGTTACAGCTTTCCCCTCAAGAAGCCTTTCGCTAAGACAGTTCTTGTGGAATTGGCAAAGTGATATTTGGAAGCCCGTAGAGGGCTATGGTGAAAAAGGAAATATCCTAAGATGAAATCTGGAAAGAAGCTTTCTGAGAAACTGCTTAGTGTTCTGTTCATTCATCTCACAGAGTTACATCTGTGTTTCGTGGATCTCTTTGCTAGCCTTATTTCTGTGGAATCTGAGAACAGATATTTCGGATCCCTTTGAAGACTATAGGGCCAAAGGAAATATCTTCCGATAACAAAGAGAAAGAAGCTTTCTGAGAAACTTCTTTGTGTTCTGTGAAATCATCTCACAGAGTTACAGCTTTCCCCTCAAGCAGCCTTTCGCTAAGACAGTTCTTGTGGACTTGGCAAAGTGATATTTGGAAGCCGATAGAGGGCTATGGTGAAAAAGGAAATATCCTCAGATGAAATCTGGAAAGAAGCTTTCTGAGAAACTGCTCTATGATGTGTGACTTCCACTCACAGAGTTACATCTGTATTTCGTGGATCTCTTTGCTAGCCTTATTTCTGTGGAATCTGAGAACAGACATTCGGATCCCTTTGAAGACTATAGGGCCAAAGGAAATATCCTCTGATAACAAAGAGAAAGAAGCTTTCTGAGAAACTTCTTTGTGTTCTGTGAAATCATCTCACAGAGTTACAGCTTTCCCCTCAAGAAGCCTTTCGCTAAGACAGTTCTTGTGGAATTGGCAAAGTGATATTTGGAAGCCCATAGAGGGTATGGTGAAAAAGGAAATATCCTCAGATGAAATCTGGAAAGAATCTTTCTAAGAAACTGCTTAGTGTTCTGTTCATTCATCTCACAGAGTTACATCTGTGTTTCGTGGATCTCTTTGCTAGCCTTATTTCTGTGGAATCTGAGAACAGATATTTCGGATCCCTTTGAAGACTATATGGCCAAAGGAAATATCATCCGATAAAAAGAGAAAGAAGCTTTCTGAGAAACTTCTTTGTGTTCTGTGAAATCATCTCACAGAGTTACAGCTTTCCCCTCAAGAAGCCTTTCGCTAAGACAGTTCTTGTGGAATTGGCAAAGTGATATTTGGAAGCCCATAGAGGGCTATGGTGAAAAAGGAAATATCCTCAGATGAAATCTGGAAAGAAGCTTTCTGAGAAACTGCTCTGTGACGTGAGACTTCCACTCACAGAGTTACATCTGTATTTCGTGGATCTCTTTGCTAGCCTTATTTCTGTGGAATCTGAGAACAGATATTTCGGATCCCTTTGAAGACAATAGGGCCAAAGGAAATATCCTGTGATAACAAAGAGAAAGAAGCTTTCTGAGAAACTTCTTTGTGTTCTGCGAAATCATCTGACAGAGTTACAGCTTTCCCCTCAAGAAGCCTTTCGCTAAGACAGTTCTTGTGGAATTGGCAAAGTGATATTTGGAAGCCCATAGAGGGCTACGGTGAAAAAGGAAATATCCTCAGATGAAATCTGGAAAGAAGCTTTCTGAGAAACTGCTTAGTGTTCAGTTCATTCACCTCACAGAGTAATATCTGTGTTTCGTGGATCTCTTTGCTAGCCTTATTTCTGTGGAATCTGAGAACAGATATTTCGGATCCCTTTGAAGACTATAGGGTCAAAGGAAATATCCTCCGATAAGAAAGAGAAAGAAGCTTTCTGAGAAACTTCTTTGTGTTCTGTGAAATCATCTCACAGAGTTACAGCTTTCCCCTCAAGAAGCCTTTCGCTAAGACAGTTCTTGTGGAATTGGCAAAGTGATATTTGGAAGCCCTTAGAGGGCTATGGTGAAAAAGGAAATATCCTCAGATGAAATCTGGAAAGAAGCTTTCTGAGAAACTGCTTAGTGTTCTGTTCATTCATCTCACAGAGTTACAACTGTATTTCGTGGATCTCTTTGCTAGCCTTATTACTGTGGAATCTGAGAACAGATATTTCGGATCCCTTTGAAGACTATAGGGCCAAAGGAAATATCCTGCGATAACAAAGACAAAGAAGCTTTCTGAGAAACTTCTTTGTGTTCTGTGAAATCATCTCACAGAGTTACAGCTTTCCCCTCAAGAAGCCTTTCGCTAAGACAGTTCTTGTGGAATTGGCAAAGTGATATTTGGAAGCCCATAGAGGGCTATGGTGAAAAAGGAAATATCCTCAGATGAAATCTGGAAAGAAGCTTTCTGAGAAACTGCTTAGTGTTCTGTTCATTCATCTCACAGAGTTACATCTGTGTTTCGTGGATCTCTTTGCTAGCCTTATTTCTGTGGAATCTGAGAACAGATATTTCGGATCCCTTTGAAGACTATAGGGCCAAAGGAAATATCCTGCGATAACAAAGACAAAGAAGCTTTCTGAGAAACTTCTTTGTGTTCTGTGAAATCATCTCACAGAGTTACAGCTTTCCCCTCAAGAAGCCTTTCGCTAAGACAGTTCTTGTGGAATTCGCAAAGTGATATTTGGAAGCCCGTAGACGGCTATGGTGAAAAAGGAAATATCCTCAGATGAAATCTGGAAAGAAGATTTCTGAGAAACTGCTCTGTGATGTTTGACTTCCGCTCACAGAGTTACATCTGTATTTCGTGGATCTCTTTGCTAGACTTATTTCTGTGGAATCTGAGAACAGATATTTCGGATCCCTTTGAAGACTATAGGGCCAAAGGAAATATCCTCTGATAACAAAGAGAAAGAAGCTTTCTGAGAAACTTCTTTGTGTTCTGTGAAATCATCTCACAGAGTTACAGCTTTCCCCTCAAGAAGCCTTTCGCTAAGACAGTTCTTGTGGAATTGGCAAAGTGATATTTGGAAGCCCGTAGAGGGCTATGGTGAAAAAGGAAATATCCTCAGATGAAATCTGGAAAGAAGCTTTCTGAGAAACTGCTTAGTGTTCTGTTCATTCATCTCACAGAGTTACATCTGTGTTTCGTGGATCTCTTTGCTAGCCTTATTTCTGTGGAATCTGAGAACAGATATTTCGGATCCCTTTGAAGACTATAGGGCCAAAGGATATATCCTCCGATAACAAAGAGAAAGAAGCTTTCTGAGAAACTTCTTTGTGTTCTGTGAAATCATCTCACAGAGTTACAGCTTTCCCCTCAAGAAGCCTTTCGCTAAGACAGTTCTTGTGGAATTGGCAAAGTGATATTTGGAAGCCCTTAGAGGGCTATGGTGAAAAAGGAAATATCCTCAGATGAAATCTGGAAAGAAGCTTTCTGAGAAACTGCTTAGTGTTCTGTTCATTCATCTCACAGAGTTACATCTGTATTTCGTGGATCTCTTTGCTAGCCTTATTTCTGTGGAATCTGAGAACAGATATTTCGGATCCCTTTGAAGACTATAGGGCCAAAGGAAATATCCTGCGATAACAAAGACAAAGAAGCTTTCTGAGAAACTTCTTTGTGTTCTGTGAAATCATCTCACAGAGTTACAGCTTTCCCCTCAAGAAGCCTTTCGCTAAGACAGTTCTTGTGGAATTCGCAAAGTGATATTTGGAAGCCCGTAGACGGCTATGGTGAAAAAGGAAATATCCTCAGATGAAATCTGGAAAGAAGATTTCTGAGAAACTGCTCTGTGATGTTTGACTTCCGCTCACAGAGTTACATCTGTATTTCGTTGATCTCTTTGCTAGACTTATTTCTGTGGAATCTGAGAACAGATATTTCGGATCCCTTTGAAGACTATAGGGCCAAAGGAAATATCCTCTGATAACAAAGAGAAAGAAGCTTTCTGAGAAACTTCTTTGTGTTCTGTGAAATCATCTCACAGAGTTACAGCTTTCCCCTCAAGAAGCCTTTCGCTAAGACAGTTCTTGTGGAATTGGCAAAGTGATATTTGGAAGCCCATAGAGGGCTATGGTGAAAAAGGAAATATCCTCAGATGAAATCTGGAAAGAAGCTTTCTGAGAAACTGCTTAGTGTTCTGTTCATTCATCTCACAGAGTTACATCTGTGTTTCGTGGATCTCTTTGCTAGCCTTATTTCTGTGGAATCTGAGAACAGATATTTCGGATCCCTTTGAAGACTATATGGACAAAGGAAATATCATCCGATAAAAAGAGAAAGAAGCTTTCTGAGAAACTTCTTTGTGTTCTGTGAAATCATCTCACAGAATTACAGCTTTCCCCTCAAGAAGCCTTTCGCTAAGACAGTTCTTGTGGAATTGGCAAAGTGATATTTGGAAGCCCATAGAGGGCTATGGTGAAAAAGGAAATATCCTCAGATGAAATCTGGAAAGAAGCTTTCTGAGAAACTGCTCTGTGATGTGTGACTTCCACTCACAGAGTTACATCTGTATTTCGTGGATCTCTTTGCTAGCCTTATTTCTGTGGAATCTGAGAACAGATATTTCGGATCCCTTTGAAGACTATAGGGCCAAAGGAAATATCCTCTGATAACAAAGAGAAAGAAGCTTTCTGAGAAACTTCTTTGTGTTCTGTGAAATCATCTCACAGAGTTACAGCTTTCCCCTCAAGAAGCCTTTCGCTAAGACAGTTCTTGTGGAATTGGCAAAGTGATATTTGGAAGCCCGTAGAGGGCTATGGTGAAAAAGGAAATATCCTAAGATGAAATCTGGAAAGAAGCTTTCTGAGAAACTGCTTAGTGTTCTGTTCATTCATCTCACATAGTTACATCTGTGTTTCGTGGATCTCTTTGCTAGCCTTATTTCTGTGGAATCTGAGAACAGATATTTCGGATCCCTTTGAAGACTATAGGGCCAAAGGAAATATCATCCGATAACAAAGAGAAAGAAGCTTTCTGAGAAACTTCTTTGTGTTCTGTGAAATCATCTGACAGAGTTACAGCTTTCCCCTCAAGCAGCCTTTCGCTAAGACAGTTCTTGTGGACTTGGCAAAGTGATATTTGGAAGCCGATAGAGGGCTATGGTGAAAAAGGAAATATCCTCAGATGAAATCTGGAAAGAAGCTTTCTGAGAAACTGCTCTATGATGTGTGACTTCCACTCACAGAGTTACATCTGTATTTCGTGGATCTCTTTGCTAGCCTTATTTCTGTGGAATCTGAGAACAGACATTCGGATCCCTTTGAAGACTATAGGGCCAAAGGAAATATCCTCTGATAACAAAGAGAAAGAAGCTTTCTGAGAAACTTCTTTGTGTTCTGTGAAATCATCTCACAGAGTTACAGCTTTCCCCTCAAGAAGCCTTTCGCTAAGACAGTTCTTGTGGAATTGGCAAAGTGATATTTGGAAGCCCATAGAGGGTATGGTGAAAAAGGAAATATCCTCAGATGAAATCTGGAAAGAATCTTTCTAAGAAACTGCTTAGTGTTCTGTTCATTCATCTCACAGAGTTACATCTGTGTTTCGTGGATCTCTTTGCTAGCCTTATTTCTGTGGAATCTGAGAACAGATATTTCGGATCCCTTTGAAGACTATATGGCCAAAGGAAATATCATCCGATAAAAAGAGAAAAAGCTTTCTGAGAAACTTCTTTGTGTTCTGTGAAATCATCTCACAGAGTTACAGCTTTCCCCTCAAGAAGCCTTTCGCTAAGACAGTTCTTGTGGAATTGGCAAAGTGATATTTGGAAGCCCATAGAGGGCTATGGTGAAAAAGGAAATATCCTCAGATGAAATCTGGAAAGAAGCTTTCTGAGAAACTGCTCTGTGACGTGTGACTTCCACTCACAGAGTTACATCTGTATTTCGTGGATCTCTTTGCTAGCCTTATTTCTGTGGAATCTGAGAACAGATATTTCGGATCCCTTTGAAGACAATAGGGCCAAAGGAAATATCCTGTGATAACAAAGAGAAAGAAGCTTTCTGAGAAACTTCTTTGTGTTCTGCGAAATCATCTGACAGAGTTACAGCTTTCCCCTCAAGAAGCCTTTCGCTAAGACAGTTCTTGTGGAATTGGCAAAGTGATATTTGGAAGCCCATAGAGGGCTACGGTGAAAAAGGAAATATCCTCAGATGAAATCTGGAAAGAAGCTTTCTGAGAAACTGCTTAGTGTTCAGTTCATTCACCTCACAGAGTAATATCTGTGTTTCGTGGATCTCTTTGCTAGCCTTATTTCTGTGGAATCTGAGAACAGATATTTCGGATCCCTTTGAAGACTATAGGGTCAAAGGAAATATCCTCCGATAAGAAAGAGAAAGAAGCTTTCTGAGAAACTTCTTTGTGTTCTGTGAAATCATCTCACAGAGTTACAGCTTTCCCCTCAAGAAGCCTTTCGCTAAGACAGTTCTTGTGGAATTGGCAAAGTGATATTTGGAAGCCCTTAGAGGGCTATGGTGAAAAAGGAAATATCCTCAGATGAAATCTGGAAAGAAGCTTTCTGAGAAACTGCTTAGTGTTCTGTTCATTCATCTCACAGAGTTACAACTGTATTTCGTGGATCTCTTTGCTAGCCTTATTACTGTGGAATCTGAGAACAGATATTTCGGATCCCTTTGAAGACTATAGGGCCAAAGGAAATATCCTGCGATAACAAAGACAAAGAAGCTTTCTGAGAAACTTCTTTGTGTTCTGTGAAATCATCTCACAGAGTTACAGCTTTCCCCTCAAGAAGCCTTTCGCTAAGACAGTTCTTGTGGAATTGGCAAAGTGATATTTGGAAGCCCATAGAGGGCTATGGTGAAAAAGGAAATATCCTCAGATGAAATCTGGAAAGAAGCTTTCTGAGAAACTGCTTAGTGTTCTGTTCATTCATCTCACAGAGTTACATCTGTGTTTCGTGGATCTCTTTGCTAGCCTTATTTCTGTGGAATCTGAGAACAGATATTTCGGATCCCTTTGAAGACTATAGGGCCAAAGGAAATATCCTGCGATAACAAAGACAAAGAAGCTTTCTGAGAAACTTCTTTGTGTTCTGTGAAATCATCTCACAGAGTTACAGCTTTCCCCTCAAGAAGCCTTTCGCTAAGACAGTTCTTGTGGAATTCGCAAAGTGATATTTGGAAGCCCGTAGACGGCTATGGTGAAAAAGGAAATATCCTCAGATGAAATCTGGAAAGAAGATTTCTGAGAAACTGCTCTGTGATGTTTGACTTCCGCTCACAGAGTTACATCTGTATTTCGTGGATCTCTTTGCTAGACTTATTTCTGTGGAATCTGAGAACAGATATTTCGGATCCCTTTGAAGACTATAGGGCCAAAGGAAATATCCTCTGATAACAAAGAGAAAGAAGCTTTCTGAGAAACTTCTTTGTGTTCTGTGAAATCATCTCACATAGTTACAGCTTTCCCATCAAGAAGCCTTTCGCTAAGACAGTTCTTGTGGAATTGGCAAAGTGATATTTGGAAGCCCATAGAGGGCTATGGTGAAAAAGGAAATATCCTCAGATGAAATCTGGAAAGAAGCTTTCTGAGAAACTGCTTAGTGTTCTGTTCATTCATCTCACAGAGTTACATCTGTGTTTCGTGGATCTCTTTGCTAGCCTTATTTCTGTGGAATCTGAGAACAGATATTTCGGATCCCTTTGAAGACAATAGGGCCAAAGGAAATATCCTGTGATAACAAAGAGAAAGAAGCTTTCTGAGAAACTTCTTTGTGTTCTGTGAAATCATCTCACAGAATTACAGCTTTCCCCTCAAGAAGCCTTTCGCTAAGACAGTTCTTGTGGAATTGGCAAAGTGATATTTGGAAGCCCATAGAGGGCTATGGTGAAAAAGGAAATATCCTCAGATGAAATCTGGAAAGAAGCTTTCTGAGAAACTGCTCTGTGATGTGTGACTTCCACTCACAGAGTTACATCTGTATTTCGTGGATCTCTTTGCTAGCCTTATTTCTGTGGAATCTGAGAACAGATATTTCGGATCCCTTTGAAGACTATAGGGCCAAAGGAAATATCCTCTGATAACAAAGAGAAAGAAGCTTTCTGAGAAACTTCTTTGTGTTCTGTGAAATCATCTCACAGAGTTACAGCTTTCCCCTCAAGAAGCCTTTCGCTAAGACAGTTCTTGTGGAATTGGCAAAGTGATATTTGGAAGCCCGTAGAGGGCTATGGTGAAAAAGGAAATATCCTAAGATGAAATCTGGAAGGAAGCTTTCTGAGAAACTGCTTAGTGTTCTGTTCATTCATCTCACAGAGTTACATCTGTGTTTCGTGGATCTCTTTGCTAGCCTTATTTCTGTGGAATCTGAGAACAGATATTTCGGATCCCTTTGAAGACTATAGGGCCAAAGGAAATATCATCCGATAACAAAGAGAAAGAAGCTTTCTGAGAAACTTCTTTGTGTTCTGTGAAATCATCTCACAGAGTTACAGCTTTCCCCTCAAGCAGCCTTTCGCTAAGACAGTTCTTGTGGACTTGGCAAAGTGATATTTGGAAGCCGATAGAGGGCTATGGTGAAAAAGGAAATATCCTCAGATGAAATCTGGAAAGAAGCTTTCTCAGAAACTGCTCTATGATGTGTGCCTTCCACTCACAGAGTTACATCTGTATTTCGTGGATCTCTTTGCTAGCCTTATTTCTGTGGAATCTGAGAACAGACATTCGGATCCCTTTGAAGACTATAGGGCCAAAGGAAATATCCTCTGATAACAAAGAGAAAGAAGCTTTCTGAGAAACTTCTTTGTGTTCTGTGAAATCATCTCACAGAGTTACAGCTTTCCCCTCAAGAAGCCTTTCGCTAAGACAGTTCTTGTGGAATTGGCAAAGTGATATTTGGAAGCCCATAGAGGGTATGGTGAAAAAGGAAATATCCTCAGATGAAATCTGGAAAGAATCTTTCTAAGAAACTGCTTAGTGTTCTGTTCATTCATCTCACAGAGTTACATCTGTGTTTCGTGGATCTCTTTGCTAGCCTCATTTCTGTGGAATCTGAGAACAGATATTTCGGATCCCTTTGAAGACTATATGGCCAAAGGAAATATCATCCGATAAAAAGAGAAAGAAGCTTTCTGAGAAACTTCTTTGTGTTCTGTGAAATCATCTCACAGAGTTACAGCTTTCCCCTCAAGAAGCCTTTCGCTAAGACAGTTCTTGTGGAATTGGCAAAGTGATATTTGGAAGCCCATAGAGGGCTATGGTGAAAAAGGAAATATCCTCAGATGAAATCTGGAAAGAAGCTTTCTGAGAAACTGCTCTGTGACGTGTGACTTCCACTCACAGAGTTACATCTGTATTTCGTGGATCTCTTTGCTAGCCTTATTTCTGTGGAATCTGAGAACAGATATTTCGGATCCCTTTGAAGACAATAGGGCCAAAGGAAATATCCTGTGATAACAAAGAGAAAGAAGCTTTCTGAGAAACTTCTTTGTGTTCTGCGAAATCATCTGACAGAGTTACAGCTTTCCCCTCAAGAAGCCTTTCGCTAAGACAGTTCTTGTGGAATTGGCAAAGTGATATTTGGAAGCCCATAGAGGGCTACGGTGAAAAAGGAAATATCCTCAGATGAAATCTGGAAAGAAGCTTTCTGAGAAACTGCTTAGTGTTCAGTTCATTCACCTCACAGAGTAATATCTGTGTTTCGTGGATCTCTTTGCTAGCCTTATTTCTGTGGAATCTGAGAACAGATATTTCGGATCCCTTTGAAGACTATAGGGTCAAAGGAAATATCCTCCGATAAGAAAGAGAAAGAAGCTTTCTGAGAAACTTCTTTGTGTTCTGTGAAATCATCTCACAGAGTTACAGCTTTCCCCTCAAGAAGCCTTTCGCTAAGACAGTTCTTGTGGAATTGGCAAAGTGATATTTGGAAGCCCATAGAGGGCTATGGTGAAAAAGGAAATATCCTCAGATGAAATCTGGAAAGAAGCTTTCTGAGAAACTGCTTAGTGTTCTGTTCATTCATCTCACAGAGTTACAACTGTATTTCGTGGATCTCTTTGCTAGCCTTATTACTGTGGAATCTGAGAACAGATATTTCGGATCCCTTTGAAGACTATAGGGCCAAAGGAAATATCCTGCGATAACAAAGACAAAGAAGCTTTCTGAGAAACTTCTTTGTGTTCTGTGAAATCATCTCACAGAGTTACAGCTTTCCCCTCAAGAAGCCTTTCGCTAAGACAGTTCTTGTGGAATTGGCAAAGTGATATTTGGAAGCCCATAGAGGGCTATGGTGAAAAAGGAAATATCCTCAGATGAAATCTGGAAAGAAGCTTTCTGAGAAACTGCTTAGTGTTCTGTTCATTCATCTCACAGAGTTACATCTGTGTTTCGTGGATCTCTTTGCTAGCCTTATTTCTGTGGAATCTGAGAACAGATATTTCGGATCCCTTTGAAGACTATAGGGCCAAAGGAAATATCATCCGATAACAAAGAGAAAGAAGCTATCTGAGAAACTTCTTTGTGTTCTGTGAAATCATCTCACAGAGTTACAGCTTTCCCCTCCAGAAGCCTTTCGCTAAGACAGTTCTTGTGGAATTGGCAAAGTGATATTTGGAAGCCCATAGAGGGCTATGGTGAAAAAGGAAATATCCTCAGATGAAATCTGGAAAGAAGCTTTCTGAGAAACTGCTCTGTGATGTGTGACTTCCACTCACAGAGTTACATCTGTATTTCGTGGATCTCTTTGCTAGCCTTATTTCTGTGGAATCTGAGAACAGATATTTCGGATCCCTTTGAAGACTATAGGGCCAAAGGAAATATCCTCTGATAACAAAGAGAAAGAAGCTTTCTGAGAAACTTCTTTGTGTTCTGTGAAATCATCTCACAGAGTTACAGCTTTCCCCTCAAGAAGCCTTTCGCTAAGACAGTTCTTGTGGAATTGGCAAAGTGATATTTGGAAGCCCGTAGAGGGCTATGGTGAAAAAGGAAATATCCTAAGATGAAATCTGGAAGGAAGCTTTCTGAGAAACTGCTTAGTGTTCTGTTCATTCATCTCACAGAGTTACATCTGTGTTTCGTGGATCTCTTTGCTAGCCTTATTTCTGTGGAATCTGAGAACAGATATTTCGGATCCCTTTGAAGACTATAGGGCCAAAGGAAATATCATCCGATAACAAAGAGAAAGAAGCTTTCTGAGAAACTTCTTTGTGTTCTGTGAAATCATCTCACAGAGTTACAGCTTTCCCCTCAAGCAGCCTTTCGCTAAGACAGTTCTTGTGGACTTGGCAAAGTGATATTTGGAAGCCGATAGAGGGCTATGGTGAAAAAGGAAATATCCTCAGATGAAATCTGGAAAGAAGCTTTCTCAGAAACTGCTCTATGATGTGTGACTTCCACTCACAGAGTTACATCTGTATTTCGTGGATCTCTTTGCTAGCCTTATTTCTGTGGAATCTGAGAACAGACATTCGGATCCCTTTGAAGACTATAGGGCCAAAGGAAATATCCTCTGATAACAAAGAGAAAGAAGCTTTCTGAGAAACTTCTTTGTGTTCTGTGAAATCATCTCACAGAGTTACAGCTTTCCCCTCAAGAAGCCTTTCGCTAAGACAGTTCTTGTGGAATTGGCAAAGTGATATTTGGAAGCCCATAGAGGGTATGGTGAAAAAGGAAATATCCTCAGATGAAATCTGGAAAGAATCTTTCTAAGAAACTGCTTAGTGTTCTGTTCATTCATCTCACAGAGTTACATCTGTGTTTCGTGGATCTCTTTGCTAGCCTCATTTCTGTGGAATCTGAGAACAGATATTTCGGATCCCTTTGAAGACTATATGGCCAAAGGAAATATCATCCGATAAAAAGAGAAAGAAGCTTTCTGAGAAACTTCTTTGTGTTCTGTGAAATCATCTCACAGAGTTACAGCTTTCCCCTCAAGAAGCCTTTCGCTAAGACAGTTCTTGTGGAATTGGCAAAGTGATATTTGGAAGCCCATAGAGGGCTATGGTGAAAAAGGAAATATCCTCAGATGAAATCTGGAAAGAAGCTTTCTGAGAAACTGCTCTGTGACGTGTGACTTCCACTCACAGAGTTACATCTGTATTTCGTGGATCTCTTTGCTAGCCTTATTTCTGTGGAATCTGAGAACAGATATTTCGGATCCCTTTGAAGACAATAGGGCCAAAGGAAATATCCTGTGATAACAAAGAGAAAGAAGCTTTCTGAGAAACTTCTTTGTGTTCTGCGAAATCATCTGACAGAGTTACAGCTTTCCCCTCAAGAAGCCTTTCGCTAAGACAGTTCTTGTGGAATTGGCAAAGTGATATTTGGAAGCCCATAGAGGGCTACGGTGAAAAAGGAAATATCCTCAGATGAAATCTGGAAAGAAGCTTTCTGAGAAACTGCTTAGTGTTCAGTTCATTCACCTCACAGAGTAATATCTGTGTTTCGTGGATCTCTTTGCTAGCCTTATTTCTGTGGAATCTGAGAACAGATATTTCGGATCCCTTTGAAGACTATAGGGTCAAAGGAAATATCCTCCGATAAGAAAGAGAAAGAAGCTTTCTGAGAAACTTCTTTGTGTTCTGTGAAATCATCTCACAGAGTTACAGCTTTCCCCTCAAGAAGCCTTTCGCTAAGACAGTTCTTGTGGAATTGGCAAAGTGATATTTGGAAGCCCATAGAGGGCTATGGTGAAAAAGGAAATATCCTCAGATGAAATCTGGAAAGAAGCTTTCTGAGAAACTGCTTAGTGTTCTGTTCATTCATCTCACAGAGTTACAACTGTATTTCGTGGATCTCTTTGCTAGCCTTATTACTGTGGAATCTGAGAACAGATATTTCGGATCCCTTTGAAGACTATAGGGCCAAAGGAAATATCCTGCGATAACAAAGACAAAGAAGCTTTCTGAGAAACTTCTTTGTGTTCTGTGAAATCATCTCACAGAGTTACAGCTTTCCCCTCAAGAAGCCTTTCGCTAAGACAGTTCTTGTGGAATTGGCAAAGTGATATTTGGAAGCCCATAGAGGGCTATGGTGAAAAAGGAAATATCCTCAGATGAAATCTGGAAAGAAGCTTTCTGAGAAACTGCTTAGTGTTCTGTTCATTCATCTCACAGAGTTACATCTGTGTTTCGTGGATCTCTTTGCTAGCCTTATTTCTGTGGAATCTGAGAACAGATATTTCGGATCCCTTTGAAGACTATAGGGCCAAAGGAAATATCATCCGATAACAAAGAGAAAGAAGCTATCTGAGAAACTTCTTTGTGTTCTGTGAAATCATCTCACAGAGTTACAGCTTTCCCCTCCAGAAGCCTTTCGCTAAGACAGTTCTTGTGGAATTGGCAAAGTGATATTTGGAAGCCCATAGAGGGCTATGGTGAAAAAGGAAATATCCTCAGATGAAATCTGGAAAGAAGATTTCTGAGAAACTGCTCTGTGATGTGTGACTTCCACTCACAGAGTTACATCTGTATTTCCTGGATCTCTTTGCTAGCCTTATTTCTGTGGAATCTGAGAACAGATATTTCGGATCCCTTTGAAGACTATAGGGCCAAAGGAAATATCCTCTGATAACAAAGAGAAAGAAGCTTTCTGAGAAACTTCTTTGTGTTCTGTGAAATCATCTCACAGAGTTACAGCTTTCCCCTCAAGAAGCCTTTCGCTAAGACAGTTCTTGTGGAATTGGCAAAGTGATATTTGGAAGCCCGTAGAGGGCTATGGTGAAAAAGGAAATATCCTCAGATGAAATCTGGAAAGAAGCTTTCTGAGAAACTGCTTAGTGTTCTGTTCATTCATCTCACAGAGTTACATCTGTGTTTCGTGGATCTCTTTGCTAGCCTTATTTCTGTGGAATCTGAGAACAGATATTTCGGATCCCTTTGAAGAGTATAGGGCCAAAGGATATATCCTCCGATAACAAAGAGAAAGAAGCTTTCTGAGAAACTTCTTTGTGTTCTGTGAAATCATCTCACAGAGTTACAGCTTTCCCCTCAAGAAGCCTTTCGCTAAGACAGTTCTTGTGGAATTGGCAAAGTGATATTTGGAAGCCCTTAGAGGGCTATGGTGAAAAAGGAAATATCCTCAGATGAAATCTGGAAAGAAGCTTTCTGAGAAACTGCTTAGTGTTCTGTTCATTCATCTCACAGAGTTACATCTGTATTTCGTGGATCTCTTTGCTAGCCTTATTTCTGTGGAAACTGAGAACAGATATTTCGGATCCCTTTGAAGACTATAGGGCCAAAGGAAATATCCTGCGATAACAAAGACAAAGAAGCTTTCTGAGAAACTTCTTTGTGTTCTGTGAAATCATCTCACAGAGTTACAGCTTTCCCCTCAAGAAACCTTTCGCTAATACAGTTCTTGTGGAATTGGCAAAGTGATATTTGGAAGCCCATAGAGGGCTATGGTGAAAAAGGAAATATCCTCAGATGAAATCTGGAAAGAAGCTTTCTGAGAAACTGCTTAGTGTTCTGTTCATTCATCTCACAGAGTTACATCTGTGTTTCGTGGATCTCTTTGCTAGCCTTATTTCTGTGGAATCTGAGAACAGATATTTCGGATCCCTTTCAAGACTATAGGGCCAAAGGAAATATCCTCCGATAACAAAGAGAAAGAAGCTTTCTGAGAAACTTCTTTGTGTTCTGTGAAATCATCTCACAGAGTTACAGCTTTCCCCTCAAGAAGCCTTTCGCTAAGACAGTTCTTGTGGAGTTCGCAAAGTGATATTTGGAAGCCCGTAGAGGGCTATGGTGAAAAAGGAAATATCCTCAGATGAAATCTGGAAAGAAGATTTCTGAGAAACTGCTCTGTGATGTTTGACTTCCGCTCACAGAGTTACATCTGTATTTCGTGGATCTCTTTGCTAGACTTATTTCTGTGGAATCTGAGAACAGATATTTCGGATCCCTTTGAAGACTATAGGGTCAAAGGAAATATCCTCTGATAACAAAGAGAAAGAAGCTTTCTGAGAAACTTCTTTGTGTTCTGTGAAATCATCTCACAGAGTTACAGCTTTCCCCTCAAGAAGCCTTTCGCTAAGACAGTTCTTGTGGAATTGGCAAAGTGATATTTGGAAGCCCATAGAGGGCTATGTTGAAAAAGGAAATATCCTCAGATGAACTCTGGAAAGAAGCTTTCTGAGAAACTGCTCTATGATGTGTGACTTCCACTCACAGAGTTACGTCTGTATTTCGTGGATCTCTTTGCTAGCCTTATTTCTGTGGAATCTGAGAACAGACATTCGGATCCCTTTGAAGACTATAGGGCCAAAGGAAATATCCTCTGATAACAAAGAGAAAGAAGCTTTCTGAGAAACTTCTTTGTGTTCTGTGAAATCATCTCACAGAGTTACAGCTTTCCCCTCAAGAAGCCTTTCGCTAAGACAGTTCTTGTGGAATTGGCAAAGTGATATTTGGAAGCCCATAGAGGGCTATGGTGAAAAAGGAAATATCCTCAGATGAAATCTGGAAAGAATCTTTCTAAGAAACTGCTTAGTGTTCTGTTCATTCATCTCACAGAGTTACATCTGTGTTTCGTGGATCTCTTTGCTAGCCTTATTTCTGTGGAATCTGAGAACAGATATTTCGGATCCCTTTGAAGACTATATGGCCAAAGGAAATATCATCCGATAAAAAGAGAAAGAAGCTTTCTGAGAAACTTCTTTGTGTTCTGTGAAATCATCTCACAGAGTTACAGCTTTCCCCTCAAGAAGCCTTTCGCTAAGACAGTTCTTGTGGAATTGGCAAAGTGATATTTGGAAGCCCATAGAGGGCTATGGTGAAAAAGGAAATATCCTCAGATGAAATCTGGAAAGAAGCTTTCTGAGAAACTGCTCTGTGACGTGTGACTTCCACTCACAGAGTTACATCTGTATTTCGTGGATCTCTTTGCTAGCCTTATTTCTGTGGAATCTGAGAACAGATATTTCGGATCCCTTTGAAGACAATAGGGCCAAAGGAAATATCCTGTGATAACAAAGAGAAAGAAGCTTTCTGAGAAACTTCTTTGTGTTCTGTGAAATCATCTCACAGAGTTACAGCTTTCCCCTCAAGAAGCCTTTCGCTAAGACAGTTCTTGTGGAATTGGCAAAGTGATATTTGGAAGCCCATAGAGGGCTATGGTGAAAAAGGAAATATCCTCAGATGAAATCTGGAAAGAAGCTTTCTGAGAAACTGCTTAGTGTTCAGTTCATTCACCTCACAGAGTAATATCTGTGTTTCGTGGATCTCTTTGCTAGCCTTATTTCTGTGGAATCTGAGAACAGATATTTCGGATCCCTTTGAAGACTATAGGGTCAAAGGAAATATCCTCCGATAAGAAAGAGAAAGAAGCTTTCTGAGAAACTTCTTTGTGTTCTGTGAAATCATCTCACAGAGTTACAGCTTTCCCCTCAAGAAGCCTTTCGCTAAGACAGTTCTTGTGGAATTGGCAAAGTGATATTTGGAAGCCCATAGAGGGCTATGGTGAAAAAGGAAATATCCTCAGATGAAATCTGGAAAGAAGCTTTCTGAGAAACTGCTTAGTGTTCTGTTCATTCATCTCACAGAGTTACAACTGTATTTCGTGGATCTCTTTCCTAGCCTTATTACTGTGGAATCTGAGAACAGATATTTCGGATCCCTTTGAAGACTATAGGGCCAAAGGAAATATCCTGCGATAACAAAGACAAAGAAGCTTTCTGAGAAACTTCTTTGTGTTCTGTGAAATCATCTCACAGAGTTACAGCTTTCCCCTCAAGAAGCCTTTCGCTAAGACAGTTCTTGTGGAATTGGCAAAGTGATATTTGGAAGCCCATAGAGGGCTATGGTGAAAAAGGAAATATCCTCAGATGAAATCTGGAAAGAAGCTTTCTGAGAAACTGCTTAGTGTTCTGTTCATTCATCTCACAGAGTTACATCTGTGTTTCGTGCATCTCTTTGGTAGCCTTATTTCTGTGGAATCTGAGAACAGATATTTCGGATCCCTTTGAAGACTATAGGGCCAAAGGAAATATCCTGTGATAACAAAGAGAAAGAAGCTTTCTGAGAAACTTCTTTGTGTTCTGTGAAATCATCTCACAGAGTTACAGCTTTCCCCTCAAGAAGCCTTTCGCTAAGACAGTTCTTGTGGAATTGGCAAAGTGATATTTGGAAGCCCATAGAGGGCTATGGTGAAAAAGGAAATATCCTCAGATGAAATCTGGAAAGAAGCTTTCTGAGAAACTGCTTAGTGTTCAGTTCATTCACCTCACAGAGTAATATCTGTGTTTCGTGGATCTCTTTGCTAGCCTTATTTCTGTGGAATCTGAGAACAGATATTTCGGATCCCTTTGAAGACTATAGGGTCAAAGGAAATATCCTCCGATAAGAAAGAGAAAGAAGCTTTCTGAGAAACTTCTTTGTGTTCTGTGAAATCATCTCACAGAGTTACAGCTTTCCCCTCAAGAAGCCTTTCGCTAAGACAGTTCTTGTGGAATTGGCAAAGTGATATTTGGAAGCCCATAGAGGGCTATGGTGAAAAAGGAAATATCCTCAGATGAAATCTGGAAAGAAGCTTTCTGAGAAACTGCTTAGTGTTCTGTTCATTCATCTCACAGAGTTACAACTGTATTTCGTGGATCTCTTTCCTAGCCTTATTACTGTGGAATCTGAGAACAGATATTTCGGATCCCTTTGAAGACTATAGGGCCAAAGGAAATATCCTGCGATAACAAAGACAAAGAAGCTTTCTGAGAAACTTCTTTGTGTTCTGTGAAATCATCTCACAGAGTTACAGCTTTCCCCTCAAGAAGCCTTTCGCTAAGACAGTTCTTGTGGAATTGGCAAAGTGATATTTGGAAGCCCATAGAGGGCTATGGTGAAAAAGGAAATATCCTCAGATGAAATCTGGAAAGAAGCTTTCTGAGAAACTGCTTAGTGTTCTGTTCATTCATCTCACAGAGTTACATCTGTGTTTCGTGCATCTCTTTGGTAGCCTTATTTCTGTGGAATCTGAGAACAGATATTTCGGATCCCTTTGAAGACTATAGGGCCAAAGGAAATATCATCCGATAACAAAGAGAAAGAAGCTATCTGAGAAACTTCTTTGTGTTCTGTGAAATCATCTCACAGAGTTACAGCTTTCCCCTCAAGAAGCCTTTCGCTAAGACAGTTCTTGTGGAATTGGCAAAGTGATATTTGGAAGCCCATAGAGGGCTATGGTGAAAAAGGAAATATCCTCAGATGAAATCTGGAAAGAAGCTTTCTGAGAAACTGCTCTGTGATGTGTGACTTCCACTCACAGAGTTACATCTGTATTTCGTGGATCTCTTTGCTAGCCTTATTTCTGTGGAATCTGAGAACAGATATTTCGGATCCCTTTGAAGACTATAGGGCCAAAGGAAATATCCTCTGATAACAAAGAGAAAGAAGCTTTCTGAGAAACTTCTTTGTGTTCTGTGAAATCATCTCACAGAGTTACAGCTTTCCCCTCAAGAAGCCTTTCGCTAAGACAGTTCTTGTGGAATTGGCAAAGTGATATTTGGAAGCCCGTAGAGGGCTATGGTGAAAAAGGAAATATCCTCAGATGAAATCTGGAAAGAAGCTTTCTGAGAAACTGCTTAGTGTTCTGTTCATTCATCTCACAGAGTTACATCTGTGTTTCGTGGATCTCTTTGCTAGCCTTATTTCTGTGGAATCTGAGAACAGATATTTCGGATCCCTTTGAAGACTATAGGGCCAAAGGATATATCCTCTGATAACAAAGAGAAAGAAGCTTTCTGAGAAACTTCTTTGTGTTCTGTGAAATCATCTCACAGAGTTACAGCTTTCCCCTCAAGAAGCCTTTCGCTAAGACAGTTCTTGTGGAATTGGCAAAGTGATATTTGGAAGCCCATAGAGGGCTATGTTGAAAAAGGAAATATCCTCAGATGAACTCTGGAAAGAAGCTTTCTGAGAAACTGCTCTATGATGTGTGACTTCCACTCACAGAGTTACGTCTGTATTTCGTGGATCTCTTTGCTAGCCTTATTTCTGTGGAATCTGAGAACAGACATTCGGATCCCTTTGAAGACTATAGGGCCAAAGGAAATATCCTCTGATAACAAAGAGAAAGAAGCTTTCTGAGAAACTTCTTTGTGTTCTGTGAAATCATCTCACAGAGTTACAGCTTTCCCCTCAAGAAGCCTTTCGCTAAGACAGTTCTTGTGGAATTGGCAAAGTGATATTTGGAAGCCCATAGAGGGCTATGGTGAAAAAGGAAATATCCTCAGATGAAATCTGGAAAGAAGCTTTCTGAGAAACTGCTCTGTGACGTGTGACTTCCACTCACAGAGTTACATCTGTATTTCGTGGATCTCTTTGCTAGCCTTATTTCTGTGGAATCTGAGAACAGATATTTCGGATCCCTTTGAAGACAATAGGGCCAAAGGAAATATCCTGTGATAACAAAGAGAAAGAAGCTTTCTGAGAAACTTCTTTGTGTTCTGTGAAATCATCTCACAGAGTTACAGCTTTCCCCTCAAGAAGCCTTTCGCTAAGACAGTTCTTGTGGAATTGGCAAAGTGATATTTGGAAGCCCATAGAGGGCTATGGTGAAAAAGGAAATATCCTCAGATGAAATCTGGAAAGAAGCTTTCTGAGAAACTGCTTAGTGTTCAGTTCATTCATCTCACAGAGTTACATCTGTGTTTCGTGGATCTCTTTGCTAGCCTTATTTCTGTGGAATCTGAGAACAGATATTTCGGATCCCATTGAAGACTATATGGCCAAAGGAAATATCATCCGATAACAAAGAGAAAGAAGGTTTCTGAGAAACTTCTTTGTGTTCTGTGAAATCATCTCACAGAGTTACAGCTTTCCCCTCAAGAAGCCTTTCGCTAAGACAGTTCTTGTGGAATTCGCAAAGTGATATTTGGAAGCCCGTAGAGGGCTATGGTGAAAAAGGAAATATCCTCAGATGAAGTCTGGAAAGAAGATTTCTGAGAAACTGCTCTGTGATGTTTGACTTCCGCTCACAGAATTACATCTGTATTTCGTGGATCTCTTTGCTAGACTTATTTCTGTGGAATCTGAGAACAGATATTTCGGATCCTTTGAAGACTATAGGGTCAAAGGAAATATCCTCTGATAACAAAGAGAAAGAAGCTTTCTGAGAAACTTCTTTGTGTTCTGTGAAATCATCTCACAGAGTTACAGCTTTCCCCTCAAGAAGCCTTTCGCTAAGACAGTTCTTGTGGAATTGGCAAAGTGATATTTGGAAGCCCATAGAGGGCTATGGTGAAAAAGGAAATATCCTCAGATGAAATCTGGAAAGAATCTTTCTGAGAAACTGCTTAGTGTTCTGTTCATTCACCTCACAGAGTTACATCTGTGTTTCGTGGATCTCTTTGCTAGCCTTATTTCTGTGGAATCTGAGAACAGATATTTCGGATCCCTTTGAAGACAATAGGGCCAAAGGAAATATCCTGTGATAACAAAGAGAAAGAAGCTTTCTGAGAAACTTCTTTGTGTTCTGTGAAATCATCTCACAGAGTTACAGCTTTCCCCTCAAGAAGCCTTTCGCTAAGACAGTTCTTGTGGAATTGGCAAAGTGATATTTGGAAGCCCATAGAGGGCTATGGTGAAAAAGGAAATATCCTCAGATGAAATCTGGAAAGAAGCTTTCTGAGAAACTGCTTAGTGTTCAGTTCATTCACCTCACAGAGTAATATCTGTGTTTCGTGGATCTCTTTGCTAGCCTTATTTCTGTGGAATCTGAGAACAGATATTTCGGATCCCTTTGAAGACTATAGGGTCAAAGGAAATATCCTCCGATAAGAAAGAGAAAGAAGCTTTCTGAGAAACTTCTTTGTGTTCTGTGAAATCATCTCACAGAGTTACAGCTTTCCCCTCAAGAAGCCTTTCGCTAAGACAGTTCTTGTGGAATTGGCAAAGTGATATTTGGAAGCCCATAGAGGGCTATGGTGAAAAAGGAAATATCCTCAGATGAAATCTGGAAAGAAGCTTTCTGAGAAACTGCTTAGTGTTCTGTTCATTCATCTCACAGAGTTACAACTGTATTTCGTGGATCTCTTTCCTAGCCTTATTACTGTGGAATCTGAGAACAGATATTTCGGATCCCTTTGAAGACTATAGGGCCAAAGGAAATATCCTGCGATAACAAAGACAAAGAAGCTTTCTGAGAAACTTCTTTGTGTTCTGTGAAATCATCTCACAGAGTTACAGCTTTCCCCTCAAGAAGCCTTTCGCTAAGACAGTTCTTGTGGAATTCGCAAAGTGATATTTGGAAGCCCATAGACGGCTATGGTGAAAAAGGAAATATCCTCAGATGAAATCTGGAAAGAAGCTTTCTGAGAAACTGCTTAGTGTTCTCTTCATTCATCTCACAGAGTTACATCTGTGTTTCGTGGATCTCTTTGCTAGCCTTATTTCTGTGGAATCTGAGAACAGATATTTCGGATCCCTTTGAAGACTATAGGGCCAAAGGAAATATCATCCGATAACAAAGAGAAAGAAGCTATCTGAGAAACTTCTTTGAGTTCTGTGAAATCATCTCACAGAGTTACAGCTTTCCCCTCAAGAAGCCTTTCGCTAAGACAGTTCTTGTGGAATTGGCAAAGTGATATTTGGAAGCCCATAGAGGGCTATGGTGAAAAAGGAAATATCCTCAGATGAAATCTGGAAAGAAGCTTTCTGAGAAACTGCTTAGTGTTCTGTTCATTCATCTGACAGAGTTACATCTGTGTTTCGTGGATCTCTTTGCTAGCCTTATTTCTGTGGAATCTGAGAACAGATATTTCGGATCGCTTTGAAGACTATAGGGCCAAAGGATATATCCTCCGATAACAAAGAGAAAGAAGCTTTCTGAGAAACTTCTTTGTGTTCTGTGAAATCATCTCACAGAGTTACAGCTTTCCCCTCAAGAAGCCTTTCGCTAAGACAGTTCTTGTGGAATTGGCAAAGTGATATTTGGAAGCCCTTAGAGGGCTATGGTGAAAAAGGAAATATCCTCAGATGAAATCTGGAAAGAAGCTTTCTGAGAAACTGCTTAGTGTTCTGTTCATTCATCTCACAGAGTTACATCTGTATTTCGTGGATCTCTTTGCTAGCCTTATTTCTGTGGAATCTGAGAACAGATATTTCGGATCCCTTTGAAGACTATAGGGCCAAAGGAAATATCCTGCGATAACAAAGACAAAGAAGCTTTCTGAGAAACTTCTTTGTGTTCTGTGAAATCATCTCACAGAGTTACAGCTTTCCCCTCAAGAAGCCTTTCGCTAAGACAGTTCTTGTGGAATTGGCAAAGTGATATTTGGAAGCCGATAGAGGGCTATGGTGAAAAAGGAAATATCCTCAGATGAAATCTGGAAAGAAGCTTTCTGAGAAACTGCTCTATGATGTGTGACTTCCACTCACAGAGTTACATCTGTATTTCGTGGATCTCTTTGCTAGCCTTATTTCTGTGGAATCTGAGAACAGACATTCGGATCCCTTTGAAGACTATAGGGCCAAAGGAAATATCCTCTGATAACAAAGAGAAAGAAGCTTTCTGAGAAACTTCTTTGTGTTCTGTGAAATCATCTCACAGAGTTACAGCTTTCCCCTCAAGAAGCCTTTCGCTAAGACAGTTCTTGTGGAATTGGCAAAGTGATATTTGGAAGCCCATAGAGGGTATCGTGAAAAAGGAAATATCCTCAGATGAAATCTGGAAAGAATCTTTCTAAGAAACTGCTTAGTGTTCTGTTCATTCATCTCACAGAGTTACATCTGTGTTTCGTGCATCTCTTTGCTAGCCTTATTTCTGTGGAATCTGAGAACAGATATTTCGGATCCCTTTGAAGACTATATGGCCAAAGGAAATATCATCCGATAAAAAGAGAAAGAAGCTTTCTGAGAAACTTCTTTGTGTTCTGTGAAATCATCTCACAGAGTTACAGCTTTCCCCTCAAGAAGCCTTTCGCTAAGACAGTTCTTGTGGAATTGGCAAAGTGATATTTGGAAGCCCATAGAGGGCTATGGTGAAAAAGGAAATATCCTCAGATGAAATCTGGAAAGAAGCTTTCTGAGAAACTGCTCTGTGACGTGTGACTTCCACTCACAGAGTTACATCTGTATTTCGTGGATCTCTTTGCTAGCCTTATTTCTGTGGAATCTGAGAACAGATATTTCGGATCCCTTTGAAGACTATAGGGCCAAAGGAAATATCCTCTGATAACAAAGAGAAAGAAGCTTTCTGAGAAACTTCTTTGTGTTCTGTGAAATCATCTAACAGAGTTACAGCTTTCCCCTCAAGAAGCCTTTCGCTAAGACAGTTCTTGTGGAATTGGCAAAGTGATAAATTTGAAGCCCGTAGAGGGCTATGGTGAAAAAGGAAATATCCTCAGATGAAATCTGGAAAGAAGCTTTCTGAGAAACTGCTTAGTGTTCTGTTCATTCATCTGACAGAGTTACATCTGTGTTTCGTGGATCTCTTTGCTAGCCTTATTTCTGTGGAATCTGAGAACAGATATTTCGGATCCCTTTGAAGACTATAGGGCCAAAGGATATATCCTCCGATAACAAAGAGAAAGAAGCGTTCTGAGAAACTTCTTTGTGTTCTGTGAAATCATCTCACAGAGTTACAGCTTTCCCCTCAAGAAGCCTTTCGCTAAGACAGTTCTTGTGGAATTGGCAAAGTGATATTTGGAAGCCCTTAGAGGGCTATGGTGAAAAAGGAAATATCCTCAGATGAAATCTGGAAAGAAGCTTTCTGAGAAACTGCTTAGTGTTCTGTTCATTCATCTCACAGAGTTACATCTGTATTTCGTGGATCTCTTTGCTAGCCTTATTTCTGTGGAATCTGAGAACAGATATTTCGGATCCCTTTGAAGACTATAGGGCCAAAGGAAATATCCTGCGATAACAAAGACAAAGAAGCTTTCTGAGAAACTTCTTTGTGTTCTGTGAAATCATCTCACAGAGTTACAGCTTTCCCCTCAAGAAGCCTTTCGCTAAGACAGTTCTTGTGGAATTGGCAAAGTGATATTTGGAAGCCGATAGAGGGCTATGGTGAAAAAGGAAATATCCTCAGATGAAATCTGGAAAGAAGCTTTCTGAGAAACTGCTTAGTGTTCTGTTCATTCATCTCACAGAGTTACATCTGTATTTCGTGGATCTCTTTGCTAGCCTTATTTCTGTGGAATCTGAGAACAGATATTTCGGATCCCTTTGAAGACTATAGGGCCAAAGGAAATATCCTGCGATAACAAAGACAAAGAAGCTTTCTGAGAAACTTCTTTGTGTTCTGTGAAATCATCTCACAGAGTTACAGCTTTCCCCTCAAGAAGCCTTTCGCTAAGACAGTTCTTGTGGAATTGGCAAAGTGATATTTGGAAGCCGATAGAGGGCTATGGTGAAAAAGGAAATATCCTCAGATGAAATCTGGAAAGAAGCTTTCTGAGAAACTGCTCTATGATGTGTGACTTCCACTCACAGAGTTACATCTGTATTTCGTGGATCTCTTTGCTAGCCTTATTTCTGTGGAATCTGAGAACAGACATTCGGATCCCTTTGAAGACTATAGGGCCAAAGGAAATATCCTCTGATAACAAAGAGAAAGAAGCTTTCTGAGAAACCTCTTTGTGTTCTGTGAAATCATCTAACAGAGTTACAGCTTTCCCCTCAAGAAGCCTTTCGCTAAGACAGTTCTTGTGGAATTGGCAAAGTGATAAATTTGAAGCCCGTAGAGGGCTATGGTGAAAAAGGAAATATCCTCAGATGAAATCTGGAAAGAAGCTTTCTGAGAAACTGCTTAGTGTTCTGTTCATTCATCTGACAGAGTTACATCTGTGTTTCGTGGATCTCTTTGCTAGCCTTATTTCTGTGGAATCTGAGAACAGATATTTCGGATCCCTTTGAAGACTATAGGGCCAAAGGATATATCCTCCGATAACAAAGAGAAAGAAGCTTTCTGAGAAACTTCTTTGTGTTCTGTGAAATCATCTCACAGAGTTACAGCTTTCCCCTCAAGAAGCCTTTCGCTAAGACAGTTCTTGTGGAATTGGCAAAGTGATATTTGGAAGCCCTTAGAGGGCTATGGTGAAAAAGGAAATATCCTCAGATGAAATCTGGAAAGAAGCTTTCTGAGAAACTGCTTAGTGTTCTGTTCATTCATCTCACAGAGTTACATCTGTATTTCGTGGATCTCTTTGCTAGCCTTATTTCTGTGGAATCTGAGAACAGATATTTCGGATCCCTTTGAAGGCTATAGGGCCAAAGGAAATATCCTGCGATAACAAAGAGAAAGAAGCTTTCTGAGAAACTTCTTTGTGTTCTGTGAAATCATCTCACAGAGTTACAGGTTTCCCCTCAAGAAACCTTTCGCTAATACAGTTCTTGTGGAATTGGCAAAGTGATATTTGGAAGCCCATAGAGGGCTATGGTGAAAAAGGAAATATCCTCAGATGAAATCTGGAAAGAAGCTTTCTGAGAAACTGCTTAGTGTTCTGTTCATTCATCTCACAGAGTTACATCTGTGTTTCGTGGATCTCTTTGCTAGCCTTATTTCTGTGGAATCTGAGAACAGATATTTCGGATCCCTTTGAAGACTATATGGCCAAAGGAAATATCATCCGATAACAAAGAGAAAGAAGGTTTCTGAGAAACTTCTTTGTGTTCTGTGAAATCATCTCACAGAGTTACAGCTTTCCCCTCAAGAAGCCTTTCGCTAAGACAGTTCTTGTGGAATTCGCAAAGTGATATTTGGAAGCCCGTAGAGGGCTATGGTGAAAAAGGAAATATCCTCAGATGAAATCTGGAAAGAAGATTTCTGAGAAACTGCTCTGTGATGTTTGACTTCCGCTCACAGAGTTACATCTGTATTTCGTGGATCTCTTTGCTAGACTTATTTCTGTGGAATCTGAGAACAGATATTTCGGATCCCTTTGAAGACTATAGGGTCAAAGGAAATATCCTCTGATAACAAAGAGAAAGAAGCTTTCTGAGAAACTTCTTTGTGTTCTGTGAAATCATCTCACAGAGTTACAGCTTTCCCCTCAAGAAGCCTTTCGCTAAGACAGTTCTTGTGGAATTGGCAAAGTGATATTTGGAAGCCCATAGAGGGCTATGGTGAAAAAGGAAATATCCTCAGATGAAATCTGGAAAGAAGCTTTCTGAGAAACTGCTTAGTGTTCTGTTCATTCATCTCACAGAGTTACATCTGTGTTTCGTGGATCTCTTTGCTAGCCTTATTTCTGTGGAATCTGAGAACAGATATTTCGGATCCCTTTGAAGACTATATGGACAAAGGAAATATCATCCGATAAAAAGAGAAAGAAGCTTTCTGAGAAACTTCTTTGTGTTCTGTGAAATCATCTCACAGAGTTACAGCTTTCCCCTCAAGAAGCCTTTCGCTAAGACAGTTCTTGTGGAATTGGCAAAGTGATATTTGGAAGCCTATAGAGGGCTATGGTGAAAAAGGAAATATCCTCAGATGAAATCTGGAAAGAAGCTTTCTGAGAAACTGCTCTGTGATGTGTGACTTCCACTCACAGAGTTACATCTGTATTTCGTGGATCTCTTTGCTAGCCTTATTTCTGTGGAATCTGAGAACAGACATTCGGATCCCTTTGAAGACTATAGGGCCAAAGGAAATATCCTCTGATAACAAAGAGAAAGAAGCTTTCTGAGAAACTTCTTTGTGTTCTGTGAAATCATCTCACAGAGTTACAGCTTTCCCCTCAAGAAGCCTTTCGCTAAGACAGTTCTTGTGGAATTGGCAAAGTGATATTTGGAAGCCCGTAGAGGGCTATGGTGAAAAAGGAAATATCCTAAGATGAAATCTGGAAAGAAGCTTTCTGAGAAACTGCTTAGTGTTCTGTTCATTCATCTCACAGAGTTACATCTGTGTTTCGTGGATCTCTTTGCTAGCCTTATTTCTGTGGAATCTGAGAACAGATATTTCGGATCCCTTTGAAGACTATAGGGCCAAAGGAAATATCATCCGATAACAAAGAGAAAGAAGCTTTCTGAGAAACTTCTTTGTGTTCTGTGAAATCATCTCACAGAGTTACAGCTTTCCCCTCAAGAAGCCTTTCGCTAAGACAGTTCTTGTGGAATTGGCAAAGTGATATTTGGAAGCCGATAGAGGGCTATGGTGAAAAAGGAAATATCCTCAGATGAAATCTGGAAAGAAGCTTTCTGAGAAACTGCTCTATGATGTGTGACTTCCACTCACAGAGTTACATCTGTATTTCGTGGATGTCTTTGCTAGCCTTATTTCTGTGGAATCTGAGAACAGACATTCGGATCCCTTTGAAGACTATAGGGCCAAAGGAAATATCCTCTGATAACAAAGAGAAAGAAGCTTTCTGAGAAACTTCTTTGTGTTCTGTGAAATCATCTCACAGAGTTACAGCTTTCCCCTCAAGAAGCCTTTCGCTAAGACAGTTCTTGTGGAATTGGCAAAGTGATATTTGGAAGCCCGTAGAGGGCTATGGTGAAAAAGGAAATATCCTAAGATGAAATCTGGAAAGAAGCTTTCTGAGAAACTGCTTAGTGTTCAGTTCATTCATCTCACAGAGTTACATCTGTGTTTCGTGGATCTCTTTGCTAGCCTTATTTCTGTGGAATCTGAGAACAGATATTTCGGATCCCTTTGAAGACTATAGGGCCAAAGGAAATATCCTCCGATAACAAAGAGAAAGAAGCTTTCTGAGAAACTTCTTTGTGTTCTGTGAAATCATCTCACAGAGTTACAGCTTTCCCCTCAAGAAGCCTTTCGCTAAGACAGTTCTTGTGGAATTGGCAAAGTGATATTTGGAAGCCGATAGAGGGCTGTGGTGAATAAGGAAATATCCCAGATGAAATCTGGAAAGAAGCTTTCTGAGAAACTGCTTAGTGTTCTGTTCATTCATCTCACAGAGTTACATCTGTATTTCGTGGATCTCTTTGCTATCCTTATTACTGTGGAATCTGAGAACAGATATTTCGGATCCCTTTGAAGACTATAGGGCCAAAGGAAATATCCTGCGATAACAAAGACAAAGAAGCTTTCTGAGAAACTTCTTTGTGTTCTGTGAAATCATCTCACAGAGTTACAGCTTTCCCCTCAAGAAGCCTTTCGCTAAGACAGTTCTTGGTGAATTGGCAAACTGATATTTGGAAGCCCATAGAGGGCTATGGTGAAAAAGGAAATATCCTCAGATGAAATCTGGAAAGAAGCTTTCTGAGAAACTGCTTAGTGTTCTGTTCATTCATCTCACAGAGTTACATCTGTGTTTCGTGGATCTCTTTGCTAGCCTTATTTCTGTGGAATCTGAGAACAGATATTTCGGATCCCTTTGAAGACTATATGGCCAAAGGAAATATCATCCGATAACAAAGAGAAAGAAGATTTCTGAGAAACTTCTTTGTGTTCTGTGAAATCATCTCACAGAGTTACAGCTTTCCCCTCAAGAAGCCTTTCGCTAAGACAGTTCTTGTGGAATTGGCAAAGTGATATTTGGAATCTCATAGAGGGCTATGGTGAAAAAGGAAATATCCTCAGATGAAATCTGGAAAGAAGCTTTCTGAGAAACTGCTCTGTGATGTGTTACTTCCACTCACAGAGTTACATCTGTATTTCGTGGATCTCTTTGCTATCCTTATTTCTGTGGAATCTGAGAACAGATATTTCGGATCCCTTTGAAGACAATAGGGCCAAAGGAAATATCCTCTGATAAAAAAGAGAAAGAAGCTTTCTGAGAAACTTCTTTGTGTTCTGTGAAATCATCTCACAGAGTTACAGCTTTCCCCTCAAGAAGCCTTTCGCTAAGTCAGTTGTTGTGGAATTGGCAAAGTGACATTTGGAAGCCCGTAGAGGGCTATGGTGAAAAAGGAAATATCCTCAGATGAAATCTGGAAAGAAGCTTTCTGAGAAACTGCTTAGTGTTCTGTTCATCCATCTCACAGAGTTACATCTGTGTTTCGTGGATCTCTTTGCTAGCCTTATTTCTGTGGAATCTGAGAACAGATATTTCGGATCCCTTTGAAGACTATAGGGCCAAAGGAAATATCCTCGGATAACAAAGAGAAAGAAGCTTTCTGAGAAACTTCTTTGTGTTCTGTGAAATCATCTCACAGAGTTACAGCTTTAACCTCAAGAAGCCTTACGCTAAGACAGTTCTTGTGGAATTGGCAAAGTGATATTTGGAAGCCCATAGAGGGCTATGGTGAAAAAGGAAATATCCTCAGAGGAAATCTGGAAAGAAGCTTTCTGAGAAACTGCTCTGTGATGTGTGACATCCACTCAAAGAGTTACATCTGTATTTTGTGGATCTCTTTGCTAGCCTTATTTCTGTGGAATCTGAGAACAGATATTTCGGATCCCTTTGAAGACTATATGGCCAAAGGAAATATCATCCGATAACAAAGAGAAAGAAGGTTTCTGAGAAACTTCTTTGTGTTCTGTGAAATCATCTCACAGAGTTACAGCTTTCCCCTCAAGAAGCCTTTCGCTAAGAGAGTTCTTGTGGAATTGGCAAAGTGATATTTGGAATCCCGTAGTGGGCTATGGTGAAAAAGGAAATATCCTCAGATGAAATCTGGAAAGAAGCTTTCTGAGAAACTGCTTAGTGTTCTGTTCATTCATCTCACAGAGTTACATCTGTGTTTCGTGGATCTCTTTGCTAGCCTTATTTCTGTGGAATCTGAGAACAGATATTTCGGATCCCTTTGAAGACTATAGTGCCAAAGGAAATACCATCCGATAACAAAGAGAAAGAAGCTTTCTGAGAAACTTCTTTGTGTTCTGTGAAATCATCTCACAGAGTTACAGCTTTCCCCTCAAGAAGCCTTTCGCTAAGACAGTTCTTGTGGAATTGGCAAAGTAATATTTGGAAGCCAATAGAGGGCTATGGTGAAAAAGGAAATATCCTCAGATGAAATCTGGAAAGAAGCTTTCTGAGAAACTGCTCTGTGATGTGTGACTTCCACTCACAGAGTTACATCTGTATTTCGTGGATCTCTTTGCTAGCCTTATTTCTGTGGAATCTGAGAACAGATATTTCGGATCCCTTTGAGGACTATAGGGCCAAAAGAAATATCCTCTGATAACAAAGAGAAAGAAGCTTTCTGAGAAACTTCTTTGTGTTCTGTGAAATCATCTCACAGAGTTACAGCTTTCCCCTCAAGAAGCCTTTCGCTAAGACAGTTCTTGTGTAATTGGCAAAGTGATATTTGGAAGCCCGTAGAGGGCTATGGTGTACAAGGGAATATCCTCAGATGAAATCTGGAAAGAAGCTTTGTGGGAAACTGCTTAGTGTTCTGTTCATTCATCTCACAGAGTTACATCTGTGTTTCGTGGATCTATTTGCTAGCCTTAATTCTGTGGAATCTGAGAACAGATATTTCGGATCCCTTTGAAGACTATAGGGCCAAAGGAAATATCCTCCGATAACAAAGAGAAAGAAGCTTTCTGAGAAACTTCTTTGTGTTCTGTGAAATCATCTCACAGAGGTACAGCTTTCCCCTCAAGAAGCCTTTCGCTAAGACAGTTCTTGTGGAATTGGCAAACTGATATTTGGAAGCCCATAGTGGGCTATGGTGAAAAAGAAAATACCCTCAGATGAAATCTGGAAAGAAGCTTTCTGAGTAACTGCTTAGTCTTCATTCATCTCACAGAGTTAAATCTGTATTTCTTGGATCCATTTGCTAGCCTTTTTTCTGGGGAATCTGAGTACAGATATTTCAGATCCCTTTGAAGACTATAGGGCCAAAGGAAATATCCTCCGATAACAAAGAGAAAGAAGCTTTCTGAGCAACTTCTTTTGTTCTGTGAAATCATCTCACAGAGTTACAGCTTTCCCCTTAAGAAGCCTTTCGTCGAGACAGTTCTTGTGGAATTGGCAAAGTGATATTTGGAAGCCCTTAGAGGGCTATGGTGAAAAAGCAAATATCCTCAGATGAAATCTGGAAAGAAGCTTTCTGAGAAACTGCTTAGTGTTCTGTTCATTCATCTCACAGAGTTACATCTGTATTTCGTGGATTTCTTTGCTAGCCTTATTTCTGTGGAATCTGAAAACAGATATTTCGGATCCCTTTGATGACTATAGGGACAAAGGAAATATCCTCCGATAACATAGAGAAAGAAGCTTTCTGAGAAACTTCTTTGTGTTCTGTGAAATCACCTCACAGAGTTACAGCTTTCCCCTCAAGAAGCCGTTCGCTAAGACAGTTCCTGTGGAATTGGCAAAGTGATATTTGGAAGCCCATAGGGGGCTATGGTGAAAAAGGAAATATCCTCACATGAAATCTGGAAAGAAGCTTTCTGAGAAACTGCTCTGTGATGTTTGACTTCCACTCACAGAGTTACATCGGTATTTCGTGGATCTCTTTGCTAGCCTTATTTCTGTGGAATCTGAGAACAGATATTTCGGATCCCTTTGAAGACTATAGGGCCAAAAGAAATATCCTCCGATAACAAAGAGAAGGAAGCTTTCTGAGAAACTTCTTTGTGTTCTGTGAAATCATCTCACAGTGTTACAGCTGTCCCCTCAAGAAGCCTTTCGCTAAGACAGTTCTTGTGGAATTGGCAAAGTGATATTTGGAAGCCCATAGAGGGCTATGGTGAAAAAGGAAATATCCTCACATGAAATCTGGAAAGAAGCTTTCTGAGAAACAGCTCTGTGAAGTGTTACTTCCACTCACAGAATTACATCTGTATTTCGTGGATCTCTTTGCTAGCCTTATTTCTGTGGAAACTGAGAACAGATATTTCGGATCCGTTTGAAGACTATAGGGCCAAAGGAAATATCCTCCGATAACAAAGAGAAAGAAGCTTTCTGAGAAACTTCTTTGTGTTCTGTGAAATCATCTAACAGAGTTACAGCTTTCCCTTCAAGAAGCCTTTCGCTAAGACAGTTCTTGTGGAATTGGCAAAGTGATATTTGGAAGCCCATAGAGGGCTATGGTGAAAAAGGAAATATCCTCAGATGAAATCTGGAAAGAAGACTTGTGGGAAACTGCTTAGTGTTCTGTTCATTCATCTCACAGAGTTACATCTGTATTTCGTGGATCTCTTTGCTAGCCTTAATTCTGTGGAATCTGAGAACAGATATTTCGGATCCCTTTGAAGACTATAGGGCCAAAGGAAATATCCTCCGATAACAAAGAGAAAGAGGCTTTCTGAGAAACTTCTTTGTGTTCTGTGAAATCATCTCACAGAGGTACAGCTTTCCCCTCAAGAAGACTTTAGCTAAGACAGTTCTTGTGGAATTGGCAAAGTGATATTTGGAAGCCCATAGAGGTCCATGATGAAAAAGCAAATATCCTCAGATGAAATCTGGAAAGAAGCTTTCTGAGCAACTGCTTAGTGTTCTGTTCATTCATCTCACAGAGTTACATCTGTATTTCGTGGATCTCTTTGCTAGCCATATTTCTGTGGAATCTGAGAACGGATATTTCGGATCCTTTTGATGACTATAGGGCCAAAGGAAATATCCTCCGATAACAAGGAGAAAGAAGCTTTCTGAGAAACTTCTTTGTGTTCTGTGAAATCATCACACAGAGTTACAGCTTTCCCCTCAAGAAGCCTTTCGCTAAGACAGTTCTTGTGGAATTGGCAAAGTGATATTTGGAAGCCCATAGGGGGCTATGGTGAAAAAGGAAGTATCCTCAGATGAAATCTGGAAAGAAGCTTTCTGAGAAACTGCTCTGTGATGTGTGACTTCCACTCACAGAGTTACATCTGTCTTTCGTGGATATCTTTGGTAGCCTTAATTCTGTGGAATCTGAGAACAGATATGTCGGATCCCTTTGAAGACTATAGGGCCAAAGGAAATATCCTCCGATAACAAAGAGAAAGAAGCTTTTTGAGAAACTTCTTTGTGTTCTGTGAAATCATCTCACAGAGTTACAGCTTTCCCCTCAAGAAGCCTTTCGCTAAGACAGTTCTTGTGGAATTGGCAAAGTGATATTTGGAAACCCATAGAGGGCTATGGTGAAAAAGGAAATATCCTCAGATGAAATCTGGAAAGAAGCTTTCTGAGCAACTGCTTAGTGCTCTGTTCATTCATCAGAGAGTTACATCTGTATTTCGTGGATCTATTTGCTTGCCTTATTTCTGTGGAATCTGAGAACAGATATTTCGGATCCCTTTGAAGACTATAGGGCCAAAGGAAATATCCTCCGATAACAAAGAGAAAGAAGCTTTCTGAGAAACTACTTTGTGTTCTGTGAAATCATCTCACAGAGGTACAGCTTTCCCCTCAGGAATACTTTCGCTAAGACAGTTCTTGTGGAATTGGCAAAGTGATATTTGGAAGCCCATAGAGGGCTATGGTGAAAAAGGAAATATCCTCAGATGAAATCTGGAAAGAAGCTTTGTGGGAAACTGCTTAGTGTTCAGTTCATTCATCTCACAGATTTACATTTGTATTTCGTGTATCTCTTTGCTAGCCTTAATTCTGTGGAATCTGAGAACAGATATTTCGGATCCCTTTGAAGGCTATAGGGCCAAAGGAAATATCCTCCGATAAGAAAGAGAAAGAAGCTTTCTGAGAAACTTCTTTGAGTTCTGTGAAATCATCTCACAGAGGTACAGCTTTCCCCTCAAGAAGCCTTTCGCTAAGACAGTTCTTGTGGAACTGGCAAAGTGATATTTGGAAGCCCATAGTGGGCTATGGTTAAAAAGAAAATATCCTAAGATGAAATCTGGAAAGAAGCTTTCTGAGTAACTGCTTAGTCTTCATTCATCTCACAGAGTTAAATCTGTATTTCTTGGATCTATTTGCTAGCCTTATTTCTGGGGAATCTGAGTACAGATATTTCAGATCCCTTTGAAGAGTATAGGGCCAAAGGAAATATCCTCCGATAACAAAGAGAAAGAAGCTTTCTGAGAAGCTTCTTCGTGTTCTGTGAAATCATCTCACCGAGAAACATCTTTCTCCTCAAGAAGCCTTTCGCTAAGACAGTTCATGTGGAATTGGCAAAGTGATATTTGGAAGCCCATAGAGGGCTATGGTGAAAAAGGAAATATCCTCAGATGAAATCTGGAAAGAAGCTTTCTGAGAAACTGCTTAGAGTTCTGTTCATTCATCTCACAGAGTTACATCTGTGAGTCGTGGATCACTTTGCTAGCCTTATTTCTGGGGAATCTGAGAACAGATATTTTGGATCCCTATGAAGACTATAGGGCCAAAGGAAATATCCTCCAATAACAAAGAGAAAGAAGCTTTCTGAGAAACTTCTTTGTGTTCTGTGAAATCATCTCACAGAGTTACAGCTTTCCCCTCAAGAAGTCTTTCGCTAAGGCAGTTCTTGTGGAATTGGCAGAGTGATATTTGGAAGCCCATAGAGGGCTATGGTGAAAAAGGAAATATCCTCAGATGAAATCTGGAAAGAAGCTTTCTGAGAAACTGCTCTGTGATGTGTTATTTCCACTCCCAGAGTTACATCTGTATTTCGTGGATCTCTTTGCTAGCCTTATTTCTGTGGAATCTGAGAACAGATAATTCGGATCCCTTTGAAGACTATAGGGCCAAAGGAAATATCCTCCGATAACAAAGAGAAAGAAGCTTTCTGAGAAACTTCTTTGTGTTCTGTGAAATCATCTCACAGAGTTACAGCTTTCCCCTCAAGAAGCCTTTCGCTAAAACAGTTCTTGTGGAATTGGAAAAGTGATATTTGGAAGCCCATAGAGGGCTATGGTGAAAAAGGAAATATCCTCAGATGAAATCGGGAAAGAAGCTTTCTGAGAAACTGTTTAGTGTTCTGTTCATTCATCTCACAGAGTTACATCTGTATTTTGTGGATCTCTTTGCTAGCCTTATTTCTGTGGAATCTAAGAACAGATATCTCGGATCCCTTCGAAGACTATGGGGCCAAAGGAAATATCCTCCGATAACAAAGAGAAAGAAGCTTTCTGAGAAGCTTCTTTGTGTTCTGTGAAACCACCTCACAGAGTTACAGCTTTCCCCTCAAGAAGCCTTTGGCTAAGACACTTCTTGTGGAATTCGCAAAGTGATATTTGGAAGCCCATAGAGGGCTATGGTGAAAAAGGAAATATCCTCAGATGAAATCTGGAAGCAAGCTTTGTGGGAAACTGCTTAGTGTTCTGTTCATTCATCGCACAGAGTTACATCTGTATTTCGTGGATCTCTTTGCTGTCCTTATTTCTGTGGAATCTGAGAACAGATATTTCGGATCCCTTTGAAGACTATAGGGCCAAATGAAATATCTTCCGATAACAAAGAGAAAGAAGCTTTCTGAGAAACTTCTTTGTGTTCTGTGAAATCATCTAACAGAGTTACAGCTTTCCCCTCAAGAAGCCTTTCGCTAAGACAGTTCTTGTGGAATTGGCAAAGTGATATTTGGAAGCCCATAGAGGGCTATAGTGAAAAAGGAAATATCCTCAGATGAAATCTGGAAAGAAGCTTTGTGGGAAACTGCTTAGTGTTCTGTTCATTCATCTCACAGAGTTACATCTGTATTTCGTGGATCTCTTTGCTAGCCTTAATTTTGTGGAATCGGAGAACAGATATTTCGGATCCCTTTGAAGACTATAGGGCCAAAGGAAATATCCTCCGATAACAAAGAGAAAGAAGCTTTCTGAGAAACTTCTTTGTGTTCTGTGAAATCATCTCACAGAGTTACAGCTTTCCCCTCAAGAAGCCTTTCGCTAAGACAGTTCTTGTGGAATAGGCAAAGTGATATTTGGAAGCCCATAGAGGACTATGGTGAAAAAGGAAATATCCTCAGATGAAATCTGGAAAGAAGCTTTGTGGGAAACTGCTTAGTGTTCTGTTCATTCATCTCACAGAGTTACATCTGTATTTCGTGGAACTCTTTGCTGTCCTTATTTCTGTGGAATCTGAGAACAGATATTTCGGATCCCTTTGAAGACTGTAGGGCCAAAGGAAATATCTTCCGATAACAAAGAGAAAGAAGCTTTCTGAGAAACTTCTTTGTGTTCTGTGAAATCATCTCACAGAGTTACAGCTTTCTCTTCAAGAAGCCTTTCGCCGAGACAGTTCTTGTGGAATTGGCAAAGTGATATTTGGAAGCCCATAGAGGGCTATGGTGAAAAAGCAAATATCCTCAGATGAAATCTGGAAAGAAGCTTTCTGAGCAACTGCTTAGTGTTCCGTTCATTCATCTCACAGAGTTACATCTGTATTTCGTGGAGTTACAGCTTTCCCCTCAAGAAGCCTTTCGCTAAAACAGTTCTTGTGGAATTGGCAAAGTGATATTTGGAAGCCCTTAGAGGGCTATGGTGAAAAAGGAAATATCCTCACATGAAATCTGGAAAGAAGCTTTCTGAGAAACTGCTCTGTGATGTTTGACTTCCACACACAGAGTTACATCTGTATTTCGTGGATCTCTTTGCTAGCCTTATTTCTGTGGAATCTGAGAACAGATATTTCGGATCCCTTTGATGACTATAGGGCCAAAGGAAATATCCTCCGATAACAAAGAGAAAGAAGCTTTCTGAGAAACTTCTTTGTGTTCTGTGAAATCATCTCACAGAGTTACAGCTTTCCCCTCAAGAAGCCTTTCGCTAAGACAGTTCCTGTGGAATTGGCAAAGTGATATTTGGAAGCCCATAGAGGGCTATCGTGAAAAAGGAAATATCCTCAGATGAAATCTGGAAAGAAGTTTGTGGGAAACTGTTTAGTGTTCTGTTCATTCATCTCACAGAGTTACATCGGTATTTCGTGGATCTCTTTGCTAGCCTTAATTCTGTGGAATCTGACAACAGATATTTCGGATCCCTTAGAAGACTATAGGGCCAAAGGAAATATCCTCCGATAACAAAGAGAAAGAAGCTTTCTGAGAAACTTCTTTGTGTTCTGTGAAATCATCTCACAGAGTTTCAGCTTTCCCCTCAAGAAGCCTTTCGCTAAGACAGTTCTTGTGGAATTGGCAAAGTGATATTTGGAAGCCCATAGAGGGCTATGGTGAAAAAGGAAATATCCTCAGATGAAATCTGGAAAGAAGCTTTCTGAGAAACTCCTCTGCCATGTGTGACTTCCACTCACAGAGTTATTTCTGTGTTTCGGGGATCTCTTTGCTAGCCTTATTTCTGTGGAATCTGAGAGCAGATATTTCGGATCCTTTTGAAGACTATAGGGCCAAAGGAAATATCCTCCGATAACAAAGAGAAAGAAGCTTTCTGAGAACTTCTTTGTGTTCTGTGAAATCATCTCACAGAGTTGCAGCTTTCCCCTCAAGAAGCCTTTCGCTAAGACATTTCCTGTGGAATTGGCAAAGTGATATTTGGAAGCCCATAGAGGGCTATGGTGAAAAAGTAAATATCCACAGATGAAATCTGGAAAGAAGCCTTGTGGAAAACTGCTTACTGTTCTGTTCATTCATCTCACAGAGTTACATCTGTATTTCGTGGATCCCTTTGCTAGCCTTAATTATGTGGAATCTGAGAACAGATATTTCGGATCCCTTTGAAGACTATAGGGCCAAAGGAAATATCCTCCGAAAACAAAGAGAAAGAAGCTTTCTGAGAAACTTCTTTGTGTTCTGTGAAATCATCTCACAGAAGTACAGCTTGCCCCTCAAGAAGCCTTTCGCTAAGACAGTTCTTGTGGAATTGGCAAAGTGATATTTGGAAGCCCATGGAGGGCTATGGTGAAAAAGGAAATATCCACAGATGAAATCGGGAAAGAAGCTTTCTGAGAAACTGCTTAGTGTTCTGTTCATTCATCTCACAGAGTTACATCTGTATTTCGTGGATCTCTTTGCTAGCCTTATTTCTGTGGAATCTGAGAACAGATATTTCGGATCCCTTTGAAGACTATAGGGCCAATGGAAATATCCTCCGATAACAAAGAGAAAGAAGCTTTCTGAGAAACTTCTTTGTGTTCTGGGAAATCACCTCACAGAGTTACAGCTTTCCCCTCAAGAAGCCTTTCGCTAAGACAGTTCTTGTGGAATTGGCAAAGTGATATTTGGAAGCCCAGAGAGGGCTATGGTGAAACCAGAAATATCCTCAGATGAAATCTGGAAGGAAGCTTTCTGAGAAACTGCTTAGTGTTCTGTTCATTCATCTCACAGAGTTACATCTGTATTTCGTGGATCTCTTTGCTAGCCTTATTTCTGTGGAATCTGAGAAAAGATATTTCGGATCCCTTTGAAGACTATAGGGCCAAAGGAAATATCCTCCGAAAACAAAGAGAAAGAAGCTTTCTGAGAAACTTCTCTGTGTTCTGTGAAATCATCTCACAGAGTTACAGCTTTCCCCTCAAGAAGCCTTTTGCTAAGACAGTCCTTGTGGAACTGGCAAAGTGATATTTCGAAGCCCATAGAGAGCTATGGTGAAAAAGGAAATATCCTCAGATGAAATCTGGAAAGAAGCTTTCTGAGAAACTGCTTACTGTTCTGTTCATTCATCTCAGAGAGTTACATCTGTATTTCGTGGATCTCTTTGCTAGCCTTATTTCTGGGGAATCTGAGAACAGATATTTCGGAACCCTTTGAAGACAATAGGGCCAAAGGAAATATCCTCCGATAACAAAGAGAAAGAAGCTTTCTGAGAAACTCCTTTGTATTCTGTGAAATCATGTCACAGAGTTACAGCTTTCCCCTCAAGAAGCCTTTCGCTAAAACTGTTCTTGTGGAATTGGCAAAGTGATATTTGGAAGCCCATACAGGGCTATGGTGAAAAAGGAAATATCCTCAGATGAAATCGGGAAAGAAGCTTTCTGAGAAACTGCTTAGTGTTCTATTCATTCATCTCACAGAGTTACATCTGTATTTTGTGGATCTCTTTGCTAGCCTTATTTCTGTGGAATCTGAGAACAGATATTTCGGATCCCTTTGAAGGCTATAGGGCCTAAGGAAATATCCCCCGATAACAAAGAGAAAGAAGCTTTCTGAGAAACTTCTTTGTGTTCTGTGAAATCACCTCACAGAGTTGCAGCTTTCCCCTCAAGAAGCCTTTCGCTAAGACATTTCTTGTGGAATTGGCAAAGTGATATTTGGAAGCCCGTAGAGGGCTATGGTGAAAAAGGAAATATCCTCAGATGAAATCGGGAAAGAAGCTTTCTGAGAAACTGCTTAGTGTTCTGTTCATTCATCTCACAGAGTTACATCTGTATTTCGTGGATCTGTTTGCTAGCCTTATTTCTGAAGTATCTGAGAACAGATATTTCGGATCCCTTTGAAGACTATAGGGCCAAAGGAAATATCCTCCGATAACAAAGAGAAAGAAGCTTTCTGAGAAACTTCTTTGTGTTCTGTGAAATCATCTCACAGAGTTACAGCTTTCCCCTCAAGAAGACTTTCGCTAAGACAGTTCTAGTGGAATTGGCAAAGTGATACTTGGAAGCCCTTAGAGGGCTATGGTGAAAAAGGAAATATCCACAGATGAAATCGGGAAAGAAGCTTTCTGAGAAACTGCTTAGTGTTCTGTTCATTCATCTCACAGAGTTACATCTGTATTTCGTGGATCTCTTTGCTAGTCTTATTTCTGTGGAATCTGAGAACAGATATTTCGGATCCCTTTGAAGACTATAGGGCCAAAGGAATTATCCTCCGATAACAAAGAGAAAGAAGCTTTTTGAGAAACTTCTTTGTGTTCTTTGAAATCACCTCACAGAGTTACAGCTTTCCTCTCAAGAAGCCTTTCGCTAAGACAGTTCTTGTGGAATTGGCAAAGTGATATTTGGAAGCCCATAGAGAGCTATGGTGAAACAGGAAATATCCTCAGATGAAATCTGGAAGGAAGCTTTCTGAGAAACTGCTTAGTGTTCTGTTCATTCACCTCACAGAGTTACATCTGTATTTCGTGGATCTCTTTGCTAGCCTTATTTCTGTGGAATCTGAGAACAGATATTTCGGATCCCTTTGAAGACTATAGGGTCAAAGGAAATATCCTCCGATAACAAAGAGAAAGAAGCTTTCTGAGAAACTTCTTTGTGTTCTGTGAAATCATCTCACAGAGTTACAGCTTTCCCCTCCAGAAGCCTTTCGCTAAGACAGTTGATGTGGAATTGGCAAAGTGATATTTGGAAGCCCTAGAGGGCTATGGTGAAAAAGGAATTATCCTCAGATGAAATCTGGAAAGAAGCTTTCTGAGAAACTGCTCTGTGATGTGTGACTTCCACTCACAGAGTTACATCTGTGTTTCGTGGATCTCTTTGCTAGCCTTATTTCTGTGGAATCTGAGAACAGATATTTCGGATCACTTTGAAGACTATCGGGCCAAAGGAAATATCCTCCGATAACAAAGAGAAAGAAGCTTTCTGAGAAACTACTTTGTGTTCTGTGAAATCATCTCACAGAGTTACAGCTTTCCCCTCAAGAAGCCTTTCGCTAAGACAGTTCTTGTGGAATTGGCAAAGTGATATTTTGAAGCCCATAGAGGGCTATGCTGAAAAAGGAAATATCCTCAGATGAAATCGGGAAAGAAGCTTTCTGAGAAACTGCTTAGTGTTCTGCTCATTCATCTTTCAGAGTTACATCTGTATTTCGTGGATCTCTTTCCTAGTCTTATTTCTGTGGAATCTGAGAACAGATATTTCGGATCCCTTTGAAGACTCTAGGGCCAAAGGAAATATCCTCCGATAACAAAGAGAAAGAAGCTTTCTGAGAAACCTCTTTGTGTTCTGTGAAATCATCTCACAGAGTTACAGCTTTCCCCTCAAGAAGCCTTTCGCTAAGACAGTTCTTGTGGAATTGGCAAAGTGATATTTGGAAGCCCTTAGAGGGCTATGGTGAAAAAGGAAATATCCTCAGATGAAATCTGGAAAGAAGCTTTCTGAGAAACTGCTTAGTGTTCTGTTCATTCATCTCACAGAGTTACATATGTATTTCGTTGATCTCTTTGCTAGCCTTATTTCTGTGGAATCTGAGAACAGATATTTCGGATCCCTTTGAAGACTACCGGGCCAAAGGAAATATCCTCCGAAAACAAAGAGAAAGAAGCTTTCTGAGAAACTTCTTTGTGTTCTGTGAAATCATCTCACAGAGTTACAGCTTTCCCCTCAAGAAGCCTTTCGCAAAGACAGTTCTTGTGGAATTGGCAAAGTGATATTTGGAACACCTAGAGGGCTATGATGAAAAAGGAAATATCCTCAGATGAAATCTGGAAGGAAGCTTTCTGAGAAACTGATTTGTGTTCTCTTCATTCATCTCACAGAGTTACATCTGTATTTCATGGATCTCTTTGCTAGCCTTATTTCTATGGAATCTGAGAACAGATATTTCGGATCCCTTTGAAGACAATAGGGCCAAAGGAAATATCCTCCAATAACAAAGAGAAAGAAGCTTTCTGAGAAACTTCTTTGTGTTCTGTGAAATCATCTCACAGAGTTACAGCTTTCCCCTCAAGATACCTTTCGCTAAGACAGTTGTTGTTGAATTGGCAAAGTGATATTTAGAAGCCCTTAGAGGGCTATGGTGAAAAACGAAATAACCTCAGATGAAATCTGGAAAGAGGCTTTCTGAGAAACTGCTCTGTGATGTGAGACTTCCACTCACAGAGTTACATCTGTATTTCGTGGATCTCTTTGCTAGCCTTATTTCTGTGGAATCTGAGAACAGATATTTCGCATCCCTTTGAAGACTATAGGGCCAAAGGAAATATCCTCCGATAACAAAGAGAATGAAGCTTTCTGAGAAAGTTCTTTGTGTTCTGTGAAATCATCTCACAGAGTTACAGCTTTCCCCTCAAGAAGCCTTTCGCTAAGACAGTTCTTGTGGAATTGGCAAAGTGAAATTTGTAAGCCCTTAGAGGGCTATGCTGAAACAGGATATATCCTCAGATGAAATCTGGAAGGAAGCTTTCTGAGAAACTGCTTAGTGTTCTGTTCATTCATCTCACAGAATTACATATGTATTTCGTGGATCTCTTTGCTAGCCTTATTTCTGTGGAATCTGAGAACAGATATTTCGGATCCCTTTGAAGACTATAGGGCCAAAGGAAATATCCTCCGATAACAAAGAGAAAGAAGCTTTCTGAGAAACTTCTTTGTGTTCTGTGAAATCATCTCACAGAGTTACAACTTTCCCCTCAAAAAGCCTTTCGCTAAGACAGTTCTAGTGGAATTGGCAAAGTGATATTTGGAAGCCCTTAGAGGGCTATGGTGAAAAAGGAAATATCCTCAGATGAAATCTGGAAAGAAGCTTTCTGAGAAACTGCTCTGTGATGTGTGACTTCCACTCACAGAGTTACATCTGTATTTCGTGGATCTCTTTGCTACCCTTATTTCTGTGGAATCTGAGAACAGATATTTCGGATTCCTTTGAAGACTATAGGGCCAAAGGAATTATCCTCCGATAACAAAGAGAAAGAAGCTTTCTGAGAAACTTCTTTGTGTTCTGTGAAATCATCACACAGAGTTACAGCTTTCCCCTCAAGAAACCTTTCGCTAAGACAGTTCTTGTGGAATTGGCAAAGTGATATTTGGAAGCCCATAGAGGGCTATGGTGAAAAAGGAAATATCCTCAGATGTAATCTGGAAAGAAGCTTTGTGGGAAACTGCTTAGTGTTCTGTTCATTCATCTCACAGAGTTACATCTGTATTTCGTGGATCTCTTTGCTAGCCTTAATTCTGTGGACTCTGAGAACAGATATTTCGGATTCCTTTGAAGACTACAGGGCCAAAGGAAATATCCTCCGATAACAAAGAGAAAGCAGCTTTCTGAGAAACTTCTTTGTGTTCTGTGAAATCATCTCACAGAGTTACAGCTTTCCCCTCAAGAAGCCTTTCGCTAAGACAGTTGTTGTGGAATTGCCAAAGTGATATTTGGAAGCCCATAGAGGGCTATGGTGAAAAAGGAAATATCCTCAGATGAAATCTGGAAAGAAGCTTTCTGAGAAACTGCTCTGTGATGTGTGACTTCCACTCACAGAGCTACATCTGTATTTCGTGGATCTCTTTGCTAGCCTTATTTCTGTGGAATCTGAGAACAGATATTTCGGATCCCTTTGAAGACTATAGGGCCAAAGGAAATATCCTCCGATAACAAAGAGAAAGAAGCTTGCTGAGAAACTTCTTTGTGTTCTGTGAAATCGTCTCACAGCGTTACAGCTTTCCCCTCAAGAAGACTTTCGCTAAGACAGTTCTTGTGGAATTGGCAAAGTGATATTTGCAAGCCCTTAGAGATCTATGCTGAAAAAGGAAATATCCTCAGATGAAATCTGGAAAGAAGCTTTCTGAGAAACTGCTTACTGCTTTGTTCATTCATCTCATAGAGTTACCGCTGTGTTTCGTGTATCTCTTTGCTAGCCTTATTTCTGTGGAATCTGAGAACAGATATTTCGGATCCCTTTGAAGACTATAGGGCCAAAGGAAATATCCTCCGATAACAAAGAGAAAGAAGCATTCTGAGAAACTTCTTTGTGTTCTGTGAAATCATCTCACAGAGCTACAGCTTTCCCCTCAAGAAGTCTTTCGCTAAGACAGTTCTTGTGGAATTGGCAAAGTGATATTTGTAAGCCCATAGAGGGCTATGGTGAAAAAGGAAATATCCTCAGATGAAATCTGGAAAGAAGCTTTCTGAGAAACTGCTCTGTGATGTGTGACTTCCACTCACAGAGTTACATCTGTATTTCGTGGATCTCTTTGCTAGTCTTATTTCTGTGGAATCTGAGAACAGATATTTCGGATTACTTTGAAGATTATAGGGCCAAACGAAATATCCTCCGATAACAAAGAGAAAGAAGCTTTCTGAGAAACTTCCTTGTGTTCTGTGAAATCACCTCACAGAGTTACAGCTTTCCTCTCAAGAAGCCTTTCTCTAAGACAGTTCTTGTGGAATTGGCAAAGTGATATTTGGAAACCCAGAGAGGGCTATGGTGAAAAAGGAAATATCCTCAGATGAAATCTGGAAGGAAGCTTTCTGAGAAACTGCTTAGTGTTCTGTTCATTCATCTCACAGAGTTACATCTGTATTTCGTGGATCTCTTTGCTAGCCTTATTTCTGTGGAATCTGAGAACAGATATTACGGATCCCTTTGAAGACTATAGGGCCAAAGGAAATATCCTCTGATAACAAAGAGAAAGAAGCTTTCTGAGAAACTTCTTTGTGTTCTCTTAAATCATCTCACAGAGTTACAGCTTTCCCCTCAAGAAGCCTTTCGCTAAGACAGTTCTTGTGGAATTGGCAAAGTGATATTTGGAAGCCCATAGAGGGCTATGGTGAAAAAGGAAATATCCTCACATGAAATCTGGAAAGAAGCTTTCTGAGAAACTGCTCTGTGATGTGTGACTTCCACTCACAGAGTTACATCTGTATTTCGTGGATCTCTTTGCTAGTCTTATTTCTGTGGAATCTGAGAACAGATATTTCGGATTACTCTGAAGACTATAGGGCCAAACGAAATATCCTCCGATAACAAAAAGAAAGAAGCTTTCTGAGAAACTTCCTTGTGTTCTGTGAAATCACTTCACAGAGTTACAGCTTTCCTCTCAAGAAGCCTTTCTCTAAGACAGTTCTTGTGGAATTGGCAAAGTGATATTTGGAAACCCATAGAGGGCTATGGTGAAAAAGGAAATATCCTCAGATGAAATCTGGAAGGAAGCTTTCGGAGAAACTGCTTAGTGTTCTGTTCATTCATCTCACAGAGTTACATCTGTATTTCGTGGATCTCTTTGCTAGCCTTATTTCTGTGGAATCTGAGAACAGATATTACGGATCCCTTTGAAGACTATAGGGTCAAAGGAAATATCCTCTGATAACAAAGAGAAAGAAGTTTCTGTGAAACTTCTTTGTGTTCTCTTAAATCATCTCACAGAGTTACAGCTTTCCCTTCAAGAAGCCTTTCGCTAAGACAGTTCTTGTGGAATTGGCAAAGTGATATTTGTAAGCCCTTAGAGGGCTATGGTGAAAAAGGAAATATCCTCAGATGAAATCTGGAAAGAAGCTTTCTGAGAAACTGCTCTGTGATGTGTGACTTCCACTCACAGAGTTACATATGTATTTCGTGTATCTCTTTGCTAGCCTTATTTCTGTGGAATCTGAGAACAGATATTTCGGATCCCTTTGAAGACTATAGGGCCAAAGGAAATATCCTCCGATAACAAAGAGAAAGAAGCTTTTTGAGAAACATCTTTGTGTTCTGTGAAATCACCTCACAGAGTTACAGCTTTCCCCTCAAGAAGCCTTTCGCTAAGACAGTTCTTGTGGAATTGGCAAAGTGATATTTGGAAGCCCATAGAGGGCTATGGTGAAACAGGAAATATCCTCAGAAGAAATCTGGAAGGAGGCTTTCTGAGAAACTGCTTAGTGTTCTGTTCATTCATCTCACAGAGTTACATCTGTATTTCGTGGATCTATTTGCTAGCCTTATTTCTGTGGAATCTGAGAACAGATATTTCGGATCCCTTTGAAGACTACAGGGACAAAGGAAATATCCTCCGATATCAAAGAGAAAGAAGCTTTCTGAGAAACTTCTTTGTGTTCTGTGAAATCATCTCACAGAGTTACAGCTTTCCCCTCAAGAAGCCTTTCGCTAAGACAGTTCTTGTGGAATTGGCAGAGTGATATTTGGAAGCCCTTAGAGGGCTATGGTGAAAAAGGAAATATCCTCACATGAAATCTGGAAAGAAGCTTTCTGAGAAACTGCACTGTGATGTGTGACTTCCACTCACAGAGTTACATCTGTATTTCGTGGATCTCTTTGCTAGCCTTATTTCTGTGGAATCTGAGAACAGATATTTCGGATCCCCTTGAAGACTATAGGGCAAAAGGAAATATCCTCCGATAACAAAGAGAAAGAAGCTTTCTGAGAAACTTCTTTGTGTTCTGTGAAATCATCTCACAGAGTTTCAGCTTTCCTCTCAAGAAGCCTTTCGCTAAGACAGTTCTTGTGGAATTGGCAAAGTGATATTTGGAAGCCCATAGAGGGCTATGGTGAAAAAGGAAATATCCTCCGATGAAATCTGGAAAGAAGCTTTGTGGGAAACTGCTTAGTGTTCTGTTCCTTCATCTCACAGAGTTACATCTGTATTTCGTGGATCTCTTTGCTAGCCTTAATTCTGTGGAATCTCAGAACAGATATTTCGGATCCCTTTGAAGACTACAGGGCCAAAGGAAATATCCTCCGATAACAAAGAGAAAGAAGATTTCTGAGAAACTTCTTTGTGTTCTCTGAAATCATCTCACAGAGTTACAGCTTTCCCCTCAAGCAGCCTTTCGCTAAGACAGTTCTAGTGGAATTGGCAAAGTGATATTTGGAAGCCCCTAGAGGGCAATGGTGAAAAAGGATATACCCTCAGATGAAATCTGGAAAGAAGCTTTCTGAGAAACTGCTCTGTGATGTGTGACTTCCACTCACAGAGTTACATATGTATTTCGTGGATCTATTTGCTAGCCTTATTTCTGTGGAATCTGAGAACAGATATTTCGGTTCCCTTTGAAGACTATAGGGCCAAAGGAAATATCCTCCGATAACAAAGAGAAAGAAGCTGTTTGAGAAACCTCTTTGTGTTCTGAGAAATCATCTCACAGAGTTACAGCTTTCCCCTCAAGAAGCCTTTCGCTAAGACAGTTCTTGTGGAATTGGCAAAGTGATATTTGGAAGCCCATAGAGGATTATGGTGAAAAAGGAAATATCCTCTAATGAAATCAGGAAAGAAGCTTTCTGAGAAACTGCTTAGTGTTCCGTTCATTCATCTCACAGAGTTACATCTGTATTTCGTGGATCTCTTTGCTAGCCTTATTTCTGTGGAATCTGAGAAGAGATATTTCGGATCCCTTTGAAGACTATAGGGCCAAAGGAAATATCCTCCGATAACAAAGAGAAAGAAGCTTTCTGAGAAACGTCTTTGTGTTCTGTGAAATCACCTCACAGAGTTACAGCTTTCCCCTGAAAGAGCCTTTCGCTAAGACAGTTCTTGTGGAATTGGCAAAGTGATATTTGGAAGCCCATAGAGGGCTTTGGCGAAAAACGAAATAACCTCAGATGAAATCGGGAAAGAAGCTTTCTGAGAAACTGCTTAGTGTTCTGTTCATTCATCTCACAGAGTTACATCTGTATTTCTTGGATCTCTTTGCTAGTCTTATTTCTGTGGAATCTGAGAACAGATATTTCCGTTCCCTTTGAGGACTATAGGGCCAAAGGAAATATCCTCCGATAACAAAGGGAAAGAAGCTTTCTGAGAAACTTCTTTGTGTTCTGTGAAATCACCTCACAGAGTTACAACTTTCCCCTCAAGAAGCCTTTCGCTAAGACAGTTGTTGTGGAATTGGCAAAGTGATATTTGGAAGCCCTTAGAGGGCTATGGTGAAAAAGGAATTATCCTCAGATGAAATCTGGATAGAAGCTTTCTGAGAAACTGCTCTGTGATGTGTGACTTCCACTCACAGAGTTACCCCTGTATTTCGTGGATCTCTTTGCTAGCCTTATTTCTGTGGAATCTGAGAACAGATATTTCGGATCCCTTTGAAGACTATCGGGCCAAAGGAAATATCCTCCGATAACAAAGAGAAAGAAGCTTTCTGAGAAACTTCTTTGTGTTCTGTGAAATCGTCTCACAGCGTTACAGCTTTCCCTCAAGAAGACTTTCGCTAAGACAGTTCTTGTGGAATTGGCAAAGTGATATTTGGAAGCCCTTAGAGGTCTATGCTGAAAAAGGAAATATCCTCAGATGAAATCTGGAAAGAAGCTTTCTGAGCAACTGCTTACGGTTTTGTTCATTCATCTCATAGAGTTACCTCTGTATTTCGTGGATCTCTTTGCTAGCCTTATTTCTGTGGAATCTGAGAACAGACATTTCGGTTCCCTTTGAAGACTATAGGGCCAAAGGAAATATCCTCCGATAACAAAGAGAAAGAAGCTTTCTGAGAAACTTCTTTGTGTTCTGTGAAATCACCTCACAGAGTAACAGCTTTCTCCTCGAGAAACCTTTCGCTAAGACAGTTCTTGTGGAATTGGCAAAGTGATATTTGGAAGCCCATAGAGGGCTATGGTGAAAAAGGAAATATCCTCAGATGAAATCTGGAAGGAAGCTTTTTGAGAAACTGCTTAGTGTTCTGTTCATTCATCTCACAGAGTTACATAAGTATTTCGTGGATCTCTTTGCTAGCCTTATTTCTGTGGAATATGAGAACAGATATTTCCGATCCCTCTGTAGACTATAGGGCCAAAGGAAATATCCTCCGATAACAAAGAGAAAGAAGCTTTCTGAGAAACTTCTTTGTGTTCTGTGAAATCATCTCACAGAGTTACAGCTTTCCCCTCAAGAAGCCTTTCGCTAAGACAGTTCTTGTGGAATTGGCAAAGTGATATTTGGAAGCCCATAGAGGGCTATGGTGAAAAAGGAAATATCCTCTGATTAAATCAGGAAGGAAGCATTCTGAGAAACTGCTTAATGTTCTGTTCTTTCATCTCACAGAGTTACATCTGTATTTCGTGGATCTCTTTGCTAGCCTTATTTCTGTGGAATCTGAGAACAGATATTTCGGATCCCGTTGAAGACTAAAGGGCCAAAGGAAATATCCTCCGATAACAAAGAGAAAGAAGCTTTCTGAGAAACTTCTTTGTGTTCTGTGAAATCATCTCACAGAGTTACAGCTTTCCCCTCAAGAAGCCTTTCGCTAAGACAGTTCTTGTGGAATTGGCAAAGTGATATTTTTAAGCCCATAGATGGCTATGGTGAAAAAGGAAATATCCTCAGATGAAATCGGGAAAGAAGCTTTCTGAGAAACTGCTTTGTGTTCTGTTCATTCATCACACAGAGGTACATCTGTATTTTGTGGATCTCTTTCCTATCCTTATTTCTGTGGAATCTGAGAACAGATACTTCGGGTCCGTTTAAAGACTATAGGGCCAAAGCAAATATCCTCCGATAACAAAGAGAGAGAAGCTTTCTGAGAAACTTCTTTGTGTTCTGTGAAATCACATCACAGAGTTACAGCTTTCCCTTCAAGAAGCCTTTCGCTAAGACAGTTCTTGTGGAATTGGCAAAGTGATATTTGGAAGCCCATAGAGGGCTGTGGTGAAACAGGAAATATCCTCAGATGAAATGTGGAAGGAAGCTTTCTGAGAAACTGCTTAGTGTTGTATTCACTCATCTCACAGAGTTACATATGTATTTCGTGCATCTCTTTGCTAGCCTTATTTCTGTGGAATCTGAGAACAGATATTTCGGATCCCTTTGAAGACTACAGAGCCAAAGGAAATATCCTCCGATATCAAAGAGAAAGAAGCTTTCTGAGAAACTTCTTTGTGTTCTGTGAAATCATCTCACAGAGTTACAGCTTTCCCCTCAAGAAGCCTTTCGCTAAGACAGTTCTTGTGGAATTGTCAGAGTGATATTTGGAAGCCCTTAGAGGGCTATGGTGAAAAAGGAAATATCCTCAGATGAAATCTGGAAAGAAGCTTTCTGAGAAACTGCTCTGTGATGTGTGACTTCCATTCACAGAGTTGCATCTGTATTTCGTGGATCTCTTTGCTAGCCTTATTTCTGTGGAATCTGAGAACAGATATTTCATGTCCCTTTGAAGACTATAGGGCCAAAGGAAATATCCTCCGATAACAAAGTGAAAGAAGCTTTCTGAGAAACTTCTTTGTGTTCTGTGAAATCAACTCACAGAGTTACAGCTTTCCCCTGAAGAAGCCTTTCGCTAAGACAGTTCTTGTGGAATTGGCAAAGTGATATTTGGAAGCCCATAGAGGGCTATGTTGAAAAAGGAAATACCCTCAGATGAAATCGGGAAAGAAGCTTTCTGAGAAACTGCTTAGTGTTCTGTTCATTCCTCTCACAGAGTTACATCTGTATTTCGTGGATCTCTTTGCTAGCCTTATTTCTGTGGAATCTGAAAACAGATATTTCGTGTCCCTTTATAGACTATAGGGCCAAAGGAAATATCCTCCGATAACAAAGAGAAAGAAGCTTTCTGAGAAACTTCTTTGTGTTCTGTGAAATCGTCTCACAGCGTTACAGCTTTCCCTCAAGAAGACTTTCGCTAAGACAGTTCTTGTGGAATTGGCAAAGTGACATTTGGAAGCCCTTAGAGGTCTATGCTGAAAAAGGAAATATCCTCAGATGAAATCTGGAAAGAAGCTTTCTGAGAAAGTGCTTACTGTTTTGTTCATTCATCTCATAGAGTTACCTCTGTATTTCGTGGATCTCTTTGCTAGCCTTATTTCTGCGGAATCTGAGAACAGATATTTCGATCCCTCTGAAGACTATAGGGCCAAAGGAAATATCCTCCGATAACAAAGAGAAAGAAGCTTTCTGAGAAACTTCTTTGTGTTCTGTGAAATCATCTTACAGAGTTACAGCTTTCCCCTCAAGAAGCCTTTCGCTAAGACAGTTCTTGTGGAATTGGCAAAGTGATATTTGGAAGCCCATAGAGGGCTATGGTGAAAAAGGAAATATCCTCAGATGAAATCTGGAAAGAAGCTTTGTGGGAAACTGCTTAGTGTTCTGTTCATTCATCTCACAGAGTTACATCTGTATTTCGTGGATCTCTTTGCTAGCCTTAATTCTGTGGAAAGTGAGAACAGATATTTCGGATCCCTTTGAAGACTACAGGGCCAAAGGAAATATCCTCCGATAACAAAGAGAAAGTAGCTTTCTGAGAAACTTCTTTGTGTTCTGTGAAATCATCTCACAGAGTTACAGCTTTCCCCTCAAGAAGCCTTTCGCTAAGACAGTTCTTGTGGAATTGGAAAAGTGATATTTGGAAGCCCAAAGAGGGCTATGGTGAAACCGAAAGTATCCTCAGATGAAATCTGGAAGGAAGCTTTCTGAGAAACTGCTTAGTGTTCTGTTCATTCATCTCACAGAGTTACATCTGTATTTCGTGGATCTCTTTGCTAGCCTTATTTCTGTGGAATTTGAGAAAAGATATTTCGGATCCCTTTGAAGACTATATGGCCAAAGGAAATATCCTCCGATAACAAAGAGAAAGAAGCTGTCTGAAAAACTTCTTTGTGTTCAGTGAAATAGTCTCACAGAGTTACGGCTTTACCCTCGAGAAGCCTTTCGCTAAGACAGTCCTTGTGGAATTGGCAAAGTGATATTTCGAAGCCCATAGAGGGCTACGGTGAAAAAGGAAATATCCTCAGATGAAATCTGGAAAGAAGCTTTCTGAGAAACTGCTTAGTGTTCTGTTCATTCATCTCACAGAATTACATATGTATTTCGTGGATCTCTTTGCTAGCCTTATTTCTGTGGAATCTGAGAAAAGATATTTCGGATCCCTTTTAAGAGTATAGGGCCAAAGGAAATATCCTCCGATAACAAAGAGAAAGAAGGTTTCTGAGAAACTTCTTTGTGTTCTGTGAAATCATCTCACAGAGTTACAACTTTCCCCTCAAGAAGCCTTTCGCTAAGACAGTTCTAGTGGAATTGGCAAAGTGATATTTGGAAGCCCATGGAGGGCTATGGTGAAAAAGGAAATATCCTCAGATGAAATCTGGAAAGGAGCTTTCTGAGCAACTTCTTAGTGTTCTGTTCATTCATCTCACAGAGTTACATCTGTGTTTCGTGGCTGTCTTGCTAGCCTTATTTCTGTGGAATCTGAGAAAAGATATTTCGGATCCCTTTGAAGACTATAGGGACAAAGGAAATATTCTCCGATAACAAAGAGAAAGAAGCTTTCTGAGAAAGTTCTTTGTGTTCCGTGAAATCATCTCACAGAGTTACAGCTTTCCCCTCAAGAAGCCTTTCGCTAAGACAGTTCTTGTGGAATTGGCAAAGGGATATTTGGAAGCCCATAGAGGGCTATGGTGAAAAAGGAAATATCCTCAGATGAAATCTGGAAAGAAGCTTTCTGAGAAACTGCTCTGTGATGTGTGACTTCCACTAACAGAGTTACATCTGTATTTCGTGGATCTGTTTGCTAGCCTTATTTCTGAAGTATCTGAGAACAGATATTTCGGATCCCTCTGAAGACTATAGGGCCAAAGGAAATATCCTCCGATAACAAAGAGAAAGAAGCTTTCTGAGAAACTCCTTTGTGTTCTGTGAAATCATCTCACAGAGTTACAGCTTTCCCCTCAAGAAGCCTTTCGCTAAGACAGTTCTAGTGGAATTGGCAAAGTGATATTTGGAAGCCCTTAGAGGGCTATGGTGAAAAAGGAAATATCCACAGATGAAATCGGGAAAGAAGCTTTCTGAGAAACTGCTTAGTGTTCTGTTCATTCATCTCACAGAGTTACATCTGTATTTCGTGGATCTCTTTGCTAGTCTTATTTCTGTGGAATCTGCGAACAGATATTTCGGATCCCTTTGAAGACTATAGGGCCAAAGGAATTATCCTCCGATAACAAAGAGAAAGAAGCTTTTTGAGAAACTTCTTTGTGTTCTTTGAAATCACCTCACAGAGTTACAGCTTTCCTCTCAAGAAGCCTTTCGCTAAGACAGTTCTTGTGGAATTGGCAAAGTGATATTTGGAAGCCCATAGAGAGCTATGGTGAAACAGGAAATATCCTCAGATGAAATCTGGAAGGAAGCTTTCTGAGAAACTGCTTAGTGTTCTGTTCATTCACCTCACAGAGTTACATCTGTATTTCGTGGATCTCTTTGCTAGCCTTATTTCTGTGGAATCTGAGAACAGATATTTCGGATCCCTTTGAAGACTATAGGGTCAAAGGAAATATCCTCCGATAAGAAAGAGAAAGAAGCTTTCTGAGAAACTTCTTTGTGTTCTGTGAAATCATCTCACAGAGTTACAGCTTTCCCCTCAAGAAGCCTTTCGCTAAGACAGTTGATGTGGAATTGGCAAAGTGATATTTGGAACCCCTAGAGGGCTATGGTGAAAAAGGAATTATCCTCAGATGAAATCTGGAAAGAAGCTTTCTGAGAAACTGCTCTGTGATGTGTGACTTCCACTCACAGAGTTACATCTGTATTTCGTGGATCTCTTTGCTAGCCTTATTTCTGTGGAATCTGAGAATAGATATTTCGCATCCCTTTGAAGACTATAGGGCCAAAGGAAATATATTCCGATAACAAAGAGAAAGAAGCTTTCTGAGAAACTTCTTTCTGTTCTGTGAAATCATCTCACAGAGTTACAGCTTTCCCCTCAAGAAGCCTTTCGCTAAGACAGTTCTTGTGGAATTGGCAAAGTGATATTTGGAAGCCCTTAGAGGGCTATGGTGAAAAAGGAAATATCCTCACATGAAATCTGGAAAGAAGCTTTCTGAGAAACTGCACTGTGATGTGTGACTTCCACTCACAGAGTTACATCTGTATTTCGTGGATCTCTTTGCTAGTCTTATTTCTGTGGAATCTGCGAACAGATATTTCGGATCCCTTTGAAGACTATAGGGCCAAAGGAATTATCCTCCGATAACAAAGAGAAAGAAGCTTTTTGAGAAACTTCTTTGTGTTCTTTGAAATCACCTCACAGAGTTACAGCTTTCCCCTCAAGAAGCCTTTCGCTAAGACAGTTCTTGTGGAATTGGCAAAGTGATATTTGGAAGCCCATAGAGGGCTATGCTGAAAAAGGAAATATCCTCAGATGAAATCGGGAAAGAAGCTTTCTGAGAGACTGCTTAGTGTTCTGCTCATTCATCTTACAGAGTTACATCTGTATTTCGTGGATCTCTTTCCTAGTCTTATTTCTGTGGAATCTGAGAACAGATATTTCGGATCCCTTTGAAGACTCTAGGGCCAAAGGAAATATCCTCCGATAACAAAGAGAAAGAAGCTTACTGAGAAACCTCTTTGTGTTCTGTGAAATCATCTCACAGAGTTACAGCTTTCCCCTCAAGAAGCCTTTCGCTAAGACAGTTCTTGTGGAATTGGCAAAGTGATATTTGGAAGCCCTTAGAGGGCTATGGTGAAAAAGGAAATATCCTCAGATGAAATCTGGAAAGAAGCTTTCTGAGAAACTGCTTAGTGTTCTGTTCATTCATCTCACAGAGTTACATATGTATTTCGTTGATCTCTTTGCTAGCCTTATTTCTGTGGAATCTGAGAACAGATACTTCGGATCACTTTGAAGACTATCGGGCCAAAGGAAATATCCTCCGAAAACAAAGAGAAAGAAGCTTTCTGAGAAACTTCTTTGTGTTCTGTGAAATCATCTCACAGAGTTACAGCTTTCCCCTCAAGAAGCCTTTCGCTAAGACAGTTCTTGTGGAATTGGCAAAGTGATATTTGGAACCCCTAGAGGGCTATGGTGAAAAAGGAAATATCCTCAGATGAAATCTGGAAGGAAGCTTTCTGAGAAACTGATTTGTGTTCTCTTCATTCATCTCACAGAGTTACATCTGTATTTCATGGTTCTCTTTGCTAGCCTTATTTCTATGGAATCTGAGAACAGATATTTCGGATCCCTTTGAAGACAATAGGGCCAAAGGAAATATCCTCCAATAACAAAGAGAAAGAAGCTTTCTGAGAAACTTCTTTGTGTTCTGTGAAATCATCTCACAGAGTTACAGCTTTCCCCTCAAGATACCTTTCGCTAAGACAGTTGTTGTGGAATTGGCAAAGTGATATTTAGAAGCCCTTAGAGGGCTATGGTGAAAAACGAAATAACCTCAGATGAAATCTGGAAAGAGGCTTTCTGAGAAACTGCTCTGTGGTGTGAGACTTCCACTCACAGAGTTACATCTGTATTTCGTGGTTCCCTTTGCTAGCCTTATTTCTGTGGAATCTGAGAACAGATATTTCGGATCCCTTTGAAGACTATCGGGCCAAAGGAAATATCCTCCGATAACAAAGAGAAAGAAGCTTTCTGAGAAACTTCTTTGTGTTCTGTGAAATCATCTCACAGAGTTACAGCTTTCCCCTCAAGAAGCCTTTCGCTAAGATAGTTCTTGTGGAATTGGCAAAGTGATATTTGGAAGCCCATAGAGGGCTATGGTGAAAAAGGAAATATCCTCAGATGAAATCTGGAAAGAAGCTTTCTGAGAAACTGCTCTGTGATGTGTGACTTCCACTCACAGAGTTACATCTGTGAGTCGTGGATCTCTTTGCTAGCCTTATTTCTGTGGAAAATGAGAACAGATATTTCGGATCCCTTTGAAGACTATAGGGCCAAAGGAAATATCCTCCGATAACAAAGAGAAAGAAGCTTTCTGAGAAACTTCTTTGTGTTCTGTGAAATCCTCTCAGAGTTACAGCTTTCTCCTCACGAAGCCTTTCGCTAAGACAGTTCTAGTGGAATTGGCAAAGTGATATTTGGAAGCCCATAGACGGCTATGGTGAAAAAGGAAATAACCTCAGATGAAATCGGGAAAGAAGCTTTCTGAGAAACTGCTTAGTGTTCTGTTCATTCATCTCAGAGAGTTACATCTGTATTTCGTGGATCTGTTTGATAGTCTTATTTCTGTGGAATCTGAGAACAGATATTTCTTATCCCTTTGAAGACTATAGGGCCAAAGGAAATATCCTCCGATAACAAAGAGAAAGAAGCTTTCTGAGAAACTTCTTTGTGTTCTGTGAAATCATCTCACAGAGTTACAGCTTTCCCCTCAAGAATCCTTTCGCTAAGACAGTTCTTGTGGAATTGGCAAAGTGATATTTGGAACCCCTAGAGGGCTATGGTGAAAAAGGAAATATCCTCAGATGAAATCTGGAAGGAAGCTTTCTGAGAAACTGATTTGTGTTCTCTTCATTCATCTCACAGAGTTACATCTGTATTTCATGGATCTCTTTGCTAGCCTTATTTCTATGGAATCTGAGAACAGATATTTCGGATCCCTTTGAAGACAATAGGGCCAAAGGAAATATCCTCCAATAACAAAGAGAAAGAAGCTTTCTGAGAAACTTCTTTGTGTTCTGTGAAATCATCTCACAGAGTTACAGCTTTCCACTCAAGAAGCCTATCGCTAAGACAGTTGTTGTGTAATTGGCAAAGTGATATTTGCAACCCCTGGAGGGCTATTGTGAAAAAGGAATTATCCTCAAATGAAATCTGGAAAGAAGCTTTCTGAGAAACTGCTCTGTGATGTGTGACTTCCACTCACAGAGTTACATCTGTATTTCGTGGATCTCTTTGCTAGTCTTATTTCTGTGGAATCTGAGAACAGATATTTCGCATCCCTTTGAAGACTATAGGGCCAAAGGAAATATCCTCCGATAACAAAGAATAAGAAGCTTTCTGAGAAAGTTCTTTGTGTTCTGTGAAATCATCTCACAGAGTTACAGCTTTCCCCTCAAGAAGCCTTTCGCTAAGACAGTTCTTGTGGAATTGGCAAAGTGAAATTTGTAAGCCCTTAGAGGGCTATGCTGAAACAGGATATATCCTCAGATGAAATCTGGAAGGAAGCTTTCTGAGAAACTGCTTAGTGTTCTGTTCATTCATCTCACAGAATTACATATGTATTTCGTGGATCTCTTTGCTAGCCTTATTTCTGTGGAATCTGAGAACAGATATTTCGGATCCCTTTGAAGACTATAGGGCCAAAGGAAATATCCTCCGATAACAAAGAGAAAGAAGCTTTCTGAGAAACTTCTTTGTGTTCTGTGAAATCATCTCACAGAGTTACAACTTTCCCCTCAAGAAGCCTTTCGCTAAGACAGTTCTAGTGGAATTGGCAAAGTGATATTTGGAAGCCCATAGAGGGCTATGGTGAAAAAGGAAATATCCTCAGATGAAATCTGGAAAGAAGCTTTCTGAGCAACTTCTTAGTGTTCTGTTCATTCATCTCACAGAGTTAAATCTGTGTTTCGTGGATCTCTTTGCTAGCCTTATTTCTGTGGAATCTGATAAAAGATATTTCGGATCCCTTTGAAGATTATATGGCCAAAGGAAATATTCTCCGATAACAAAGAGAAAGAAGCTTTCTGAGAAAGTTCTTTGTGTTCTGTGAAATCATCTCACAGAGTTATAGCTTTCCCCTCAAGAAGCCTTTCGCTAAGACAGTTCTTGTGGAATTGGCAAAGGGATATTTGGAAGCCCGTAGAGGGCTACGGTGAAAAAGGAAATATCCTCAGATGAAATCTGGAAAGAAGCTCTCTGAGAAACTGCTCTGTGATGTGTGACTTCCACTCACAGAGTTACATCTGTATTTCGTGGATCTCTTTGCTAGCCTTATTTCTGTGGAATCTGAGAACAGATATTTCGGATCCCTTTGAAGACTATAGGGCCAAAGGAAATATCATCCGATAACAAAGAGAAAGAAGCTTTCTGAGAAACTTCTTTGTGTTCTGTGAAATCATCTCACAGAGTTACAGCTTTCCCCTCAAGAAGCCTTTCGCTAAGACAGTTCTAGTGGAATTGGCAAAGTGATATTTGGAACCCTTGGAGGGCTATGGTGAAAAAGGAAATATCCACAGATGAAATCGGGAAAGAAGCTTTCTGAGAAACTGCTTAGTGTTCTGTTCATTAATCTCACAGTGTTACATCTGTATTTCGTGGATTTCTTTGCTAGTCTTATTTCTGTGGAATCTGAGAACAGATATTTCGGATCCCTTTGAAGACTATAGGGCCAAAGGAATTATCCTCCGATAACAATGAGAAAGAAGATTTTTGAGAAACTTCTTTGTGTTCTTTGAAATCACCTCAGAGAGTTACGGCTTTCCTCTCAAGAAGCCTTTCGCTAAGACAGTTCTTGTGGAATTGGCAAAGTGATATTTGGAAGCCCATAGAGAGCTATGGTGAAACAGGAAATATCCTCAGATGAAATCTGGAAGGAAGCTTTCTGAGAAACTGCATAGTGTTCTGTTCATTCATCTCACAGAGTTACATCTGTATTTCGTGGATCTCTTTGCTAGCCTTATTTCTGTGGAATCTGAGAAGAGATATTTCGGATCCCTTTGAAGGCTATAGGGCCAAAGAAAATATCCTCCGATAACAAAGAGAAAGAAGTATTCTGAGAAACTTCTTTGTGTTCTGTGAAATCATCTCACAGAGTTACAGCTTTCCCCTCAAGAAGTCTTTCGCTAAGACAGTTCTTGTGGAATTGGCAATGTGATATTTGTAAGCCCATATAGGGCTATTGTGAAAAAGGTAATATCCTCAGATGAAATCTGGAAAGAAGCTTTCTGAGAAACTGCTTAGTGTTCTGTTCATTCATCTCACAGAGTTACATCTGTATTTTGTGGATCTCTTTGCTAGCCTTATTTCTGTGGAATCTGAGAACAGATATTTCGGATCCCTTTGAAAACTACAGGGCCAAAGGAAATATCCTCCGGTAACAAAGAGAAAGAAGCTATCTGAGAAACTTCTCTGTGTTCTGTGAAATCACCTCACAGAGTAACAGCTTTCTCCTCGAGAAACCTTTCGCTAAGACAGTTCTTGTGGAATTGGCAAAGTGATATTTGGAATCCTATAGAGGGCTATGGTGAAACAGGAATTATCCTCAGATGAAATCTGGAAAGAAGCTTTCTGAGAAACTGCTCTGTGATGTGTGACTTCCACTCACAGAGTTACATCTGTATTTCGTGGATCTCTTTGCTAGCCTTATTTCTGTGGAATCTGAGAACAGATATTTCGGATTCCTTTGAAGACTATAGGGCCAAAGGAATTATCCTCCGATAACAAAGAGAAAGAAGCTTTCTGAGAAACTTCTTTGTGTTCTGTGAAATCATCACACAGAGTTACAGCTTTCCCCTCAAGAAGCCTTTCGCTAAGACAGTTCTTGTGGAATTGGTAAAGTGATATTTGGAAGCCCATAGAGGGCTATGGTGAAAAAGGAAATATCCTCAGATGTAATCTGGAAAGAAGCTTTGTGGGAAACTGCTTAGTGTTCTGTTCATTCATCTCACAGAGTTACATCTGTATTTCGTGGATCTCTTTGCTAGCCTTAATTCTGTGGAATCTGAGAACAGATATTTCGGATTCCTTTGAAGACTACAGGGCCAAAGGAAATATCCTCCGATAACAAAGAGAAAGTAGCTTTCTGAGAATCTTCTTTGTGTTCTGTGAAATCATCTCACAGAGTTACAGCTTTCCACTCAAGAAGCCTTTCGCTAAGACAGTTGTTGTGGAATTGGCAAAGTGATATTTGGAAGCCCATAGAGGGCTATGGTGAAAAAGGAATTATCCTCAGATGAAATCTGGAAAGAAGCTTTCTGAGAAACTGCTCTGTGATGTGTGACTTCCACTCACAGAGCTACATCTATATTTCGTGGATCTCTTTGCTAGCCTTATTTCTGTGGAATCTGAGAACAGATATTTCGGATCCCTTTGAAGACTATAGGGCCAAAGGAAATATCCTCCGATAACAAAGAGAAAGAAGCTTGCTGAGAAACTTCTTTGTGTTCTGTGAAATCGTCTCACAGCGTTACAGCTTTCCCCTCAAGAAGACTTTCGCTAAGACAGTTCTTGTGGAATTGGCAAAGTGATATTTGGAAGCCCTTACAGGTCTATGCTGAAAAAGGAAATATCCTCAGATGAAATCTGGAAAGAAGCTTTCTGAGAAACTGCTTACTGCTTTGTTCATTCATCTCATAGAGTTACCTCTGTATTTCGTGGATCTCTTTGCTAGCCTTATTTCTGGGGAATCTGAGAACAGATATTTCGGATCTCTTTGAAGACTATAGGGCCAAAGGAAATATCCTCCGATAACAGAGAGAAAGAAGCATTCTGAGAAACTTCTTTGTGTTCTGTGAAATCATCTCACAGAGTTACAGCTTTCCACTCAAGAAGCCTTTCGCTAAGACAGTTGTTGTGGAATTGGCAAAGTGATATTTGGAAGCCCATAGAGGGCTATGGTGAAAAAGGAAATATCCTCAGATGAAATCAGGAAAGAAGCTTTCTGAGAAACTGCTTAGTGTTCTGTTCATTCATCTCACAGAGTTACATCTGTATTTTGTGGATCTCTTTGCTAGCCTTATTTCTGTGGAATCTGAGAAGAGATATTTCCGATCCCTTTGAAGACTATAGGGCCAAAGGAAATATCCTCCGATAACAAAGAGAAAGAAGCTTTCTGAGAAACTTCTTTGTGTTCTGTGAAATCACCTCACAGAGTTTCAGCTTTCCCCTGAAGAAGCCTTTCGCTAAGACAGTTCTTGTGGAATTGGCAAAGTGATATTTGGAAGCCCATAGAGGGCTACCGTGAAAAAGGAAATACCCTCAGATGAAATCGGGAAAGAAGCTTTCTGAGAAACTGCTTAGTATTATGTTCATTCATCTCACAGAGTTACATCTGTATTTCGTGGATCTCTTTGCTAGCCTTATTTCTGTGGAATCTGAGAACAGATATTACGGATCCCTTTGAAGACTGTAGGGCCAAAGGAAATATCCTCTGATAACAAAGAGAAAGAAGCTTTCTGAGAAACTTCTTTGTGTTCTGTGAAATCATCTCACAGAGTTTCAGCTTTCCCCTCAAGAAGACTTTCGCTAAGACAGTTCTTGTGGAATTGGCAAAGTGATATTTTTAAGCCCATAGATGGCTATGGTGAAAAAGGAAATATCCTCAGATGAAATCGGGAAAGAAGCTTTCTGAGAAACTGCTTTGTGTTCTGTTCATTCATCACACAGAGGTACATCTGTATTTTGTGGATCTCTTTCCTAGCCTTATTTCTGTGGAATCTGAGAACAGATACTTCGGGTCCCTTTAAAGACTATAGGGCCAAAGCAAATATCCTCCGATAACAAAGAGAGAGAAGCTTTCTGAGAAACTTCTTTGTGTTCTGTGAAATCACATCACAGAGTTACAGCTTTCCCTTCAAGAAGCCTTTCGCTAAGACAGTTCTTGTGGAATTGGCAAAGTGATATTTGGAAGCCCATAGAGGGCTGTGGTGAAACAGGAAATATCCTCAGATGAAATGTGGAAGGAAGCTTTCTGAGAAACTGCTTAGTGTTGTATTCACTCATCTCACAGAGTTACATATGTATTTCGTGGATCTCTTTGCTAGCCTTATTTCTGTGGAATCTGAGAACAGATATTTCGGTTCCCTTTGAAGACTATAGGGCCAAAGGAAATATCCTCCGATAACAAAGAGAAAGAAGCTTTTTGAGAAACATCTTTGAGTTCTGAGAAATCATCTCACAGAGTTATAGCTTTCCCCTCAAGAAGCCTTTCGCTAAGACAGTTCTTGTGGAATTGGCAAAGTGATATTTGGAAGCCCATAGAGGGCTATGGTGAAAAAGGAAATACCCTCAGATGAAATCGGGAAAGAAGCTTTCTGAGAAACTGCTTAGTGTTCTGTTCATTCATCTCACAGAGTTACATCTGTATTTCGTGGATCTCTTTGCTAGCCTTATTTCTGTGGAGTCTGAGAACAGATATTTCGGATCCCTTTGAAGACTATAGGGCCAAAGGAAATATCCTCCGATAACAAAGAGAAAGAAGCTTTCTGAGAAACTTCTTTGTGTTCTGTGAAATCGTCTCACAGCGTTACATCTTTCCTCTCAAGAAGACTTTCGCTAAGACAGTTCTTGTGGAATTGGCAATGTGATATTTGGAAGCCATTAGAGGTCTATGCTGAAAAAGGAAATATCCTCAGATGAAATCTGGAAAGAAGCTTTCTGAGAAACTGTTTAGTGTTCTGTTCATTCATCTCACAGAGTTACATCTGTATTTCGTGGATCTCTTTGCTAGTCTTATTTCTGTGGAATCTGAGAACAGATATTTCCGATCCCTTTGAAGACTATAGGACCAAAGGAAATATCCTCCGATAACAAAGAGAAAGAAGCTTTCTGAGAAACTTCTTTGTGTTCTGTGAAATCACCTCACAGAGTTACAGCTTTCCCCTCAAGAAGCCTTTCGCTAAGACAGTTGTTGTGGAATTGGCAAAGTGATATTTGGAAGCCCATAGAGGGCTATGGTGAAAAAGGAAATATCCTCAGATGAAATCTGCAAAGAAGCTTTCTGAGAAACTGCTCTGTGATGTGTGACTTCCACTCACAGAGTTACAACGGTATTTCGTGGATCTCTTTGCTAGCCTTATTTCTGTGGAATCTGAGAACAGAAATTTCGGATCCCTTTGAAGACTATAGGGCCAAAGGAAATATCCTCCGATAACAAAGAGAGAGAAGCTTTCTGAGAAACTTCTTTGTGTTCTGTGAAATCATCTCACAGAGTTACAGCTTTCCCCTCAAGAAGCCTTTCGCTAAGACAGTTCTAGTGGAATTGGCAAACTGATATTTGGAAGCCCATAGAGGGCTATGGTGAAAAAGGAAATACCCTCAGATGAAATCGGGAAAGAAGCTTTCTGAGAAACTGCTTAATGTTCTGTTCATTCATCTCACAGAGTTACATCTGTATTTCGTGGATCCCTTTGCTAGTCTTATTTCTGTGGAATCTGAGATCAGATATTTCGGATCACTTTGAAGACTAAAGGGCCAATGGAAATATCCTCTGATAACAAAGAGAAAGAAGCTTTCTGAGAAACTTCCTTGTGTTCTGTGAAATCACCTCACAGAGTTACAGCTGTGCCCTCAAGAAGCCTTTCGCTAAGGCAGTTCTTGTGGAATTGGCAAAGTGATATTTGGAAGCCCATAGAGGGCTATGGAGAAACAGGAAATATCCTCAGATGAAATCTGGAAGGAATCTTTCTGAGAAACTGCTTAGTGTTCTGTTCATTCATCTCACAGAGTTACATCTGCATTTCGTGGATCTCTTTGCTAGCCTTAATTCTGTGGAATCTGAGAACAGATATTTCGGATCCCTTTGAAGACTACAGGGCCAAAGGAAATATCCTCCGATAACAAAGAGAAAGTAGCTTTCTGAGAAACTTCTTTGTGTTCTGTGAAATCGTCTCACAAAGTTACAGCTTTCCCCTCAAGAAGCCTTTCGCTAAGACAGTTCTTGTGGAATTGGCAAAGTGATATTTGGAAGCCCATAGAGGGCTATGGTGAAAAAGGAAATATCCTCAGATGAAATCTGGAAAGAAGCTTTCTGAGAACCTACTCTGTGATGTGTGACATCCACTCACAGAGTTACATCTGTATTCCGTGGATCTCTTTGCTAGCCTTATTTCTGTGGAATCTGAGAACAGATATTTCGGATCCTTTTGAAGACTATAGGGCCAAAGGAAATATCCTCCGATAACAAAGAGAAAGAAGCTTTCTGAGAAACTTCTTTGTGTTCTGTGAAATCATCTCACAGAGTTACAGCTTTCCCCTCAAGAAGCCTTTCGCTAAGACAGTTCTAGTGGAATTGGCAAACTGATATTTGGAAGCCCATAGAGGGCTATGGTGAAAATGTAAATACCCTCAGATGAAATCGGGAAAGAAGCTTTCTGAGAAACTGCTTAATGTTCTGTTCATTCATCTCACAGAGTTACATCTGTATTTCGTGCATCTCTTTGCTAGTCTTATTTCTGTGGAATCTGAGAACAGATATTTCGGATTACTTTAAAGACTATAGGGCCAAAGGAAATAACCTCCGATAACAAAGAGAAAGTAGCTTTCTGAGAAACTTCCTTGTGTTCTGTGAAATCACCTCACAGAGTTACAGCTTTCCCCTCAAGAAGCCTTTCGCTAAGACAGTTCTTGTGGAATTGGCAAAGTGATATTTGGAAGCCCATAGAGGGCTATGGAGAAACAGGAAATATCCTCAGATGAAATCTGGAAGGAAGCTTTCTGAGAAACTGCTTAGTGTTCTGTTCATTCATCTCACAGAGTTACATCTGTATTTCGTGGATCTCTTTGCTAGCCTTATTTCTGAGGAATCTGAGAACAGATATTACGGATCCCTTTGAAGACTATAGGGCCAAAGGAAATATCCTCCGATAACAAAGAGAAAGAAGCTTTCTGAGAAACGTCTTTGTGTTCTGTGAAATCACCTCACAGAGTTACAGCTTTCCCCTGAAAGAGCCTTTCGCTAAGACAGTTCTTGTGGAATTGGCAAAGTGATATTTGGAAGCCCATAGAGGGCTATGGCGAAAAAGGAAATAACCTCAGATGAAATCGGGAAAGAAGCTTTCTGAGAAACTGCTTAGTGTTCTGTTCATTCATCTCACAGAGTTACATCTGTATTTCTTGGATCTCTTTGCTAGTCTTATTTCTGTGGAATCTGAGAACAGATATTTCCGTTCCCTTTGAGGACTATAGGACCAAAGGAAATATCCTCCGATAACAAAGGGAAAGAAGCTTTCTGAGAAACTTCTTTGTGTTCTGTGAAATCACCTCACAGAGTTACAACTTTCCCCTCAAGAAGCCTTTCGCTAAGACAGTTGTTGTGGAATTGGCAAAGTGATATTTGGAAGCCCTTAGAGGGCTATGGTGAAAAAGGAATTATCCTCAGATGAAATCTGGATAGAAGCTTTCTGAGAAACTGCTCTGTGATGTGTGACTTCCACTCACAGAGTTACACCTGTATTTCGTGGATCTCTTTGCTAGCCTTATTTCTGTGGAATCTGAGAACAGATATTTCGGATCCCTTTGAAGACTATAGGGCCAAAGGAAATATCCTCCGATAACAAAGAGAAAGAAGCTTTCTGAGAAACTTCTTTGTGTTCTGTGAAATCACCTCACAGAGTAACAGCTTTCTCCTCGAGAAACCTTTCGCTAAGACAGTTCTTGTGGAATTGGCAAAGTGATATTCTTAAGCCCATAGATGGCTATGGTGAAAAAGGAAATATCCTCAGATGAAATCGGGAAAGAAGCTTTCTGAGAAACTGCTTTGTGTTCTGTTCATTCATCACACAGAGGTACTTCTGTATTATGTGAAACTCTTTCCTAGCCTTATTTCTGTGGAATCTGAGAACAGATACTTCGGGTCCCTTTAAAGACTATAGGGCCAAAGCAAATATCCTCCGATAACAAAGAGAGAGAAGCTTTCTGAGAAACTTCTTTGTGTTCTGTGAAATCACATCACAGAGTTACAGCTTTCCCTTCAAGAAGCCTTTCGCTAAGACAGTTCTTGTGGAATTGGCAAAGTGATATTTGGAAGCCCATAGAGGGCTGTGGTGAAACGGGAAATATCCTCAGATGAAATGTGGAAGGAAGCTTTCTGAGAAACTGCTTAGTGTTGTATTCACTCATCTCACAGAGTTACATATGTATTTCGTGGATCTCTTTGCTAGCCTTATTTCTGTGGAATCTGAGAACAGATATTTCGGATCCCTTTGAAGACTACAGAGCCAAAGGAAATATCCTCCGATATCAAAGAGAAAGAAGCTTTCTGAGAAACTTCTTTGTGTTCTGTGAAATCATCTCACAGAGTTACAGCTTTCCCCTCAAGAAGCCTTTCGCTAAGACAGTTCTTGTGGAATTGTCAGAGTGATATTTGGAAGCCCTTAGAGGGCTATGGTGAAAAAGGAAATATCCTCAGATGAAATCTGGAAAGAAGCTTTCTGAGAAACTGCTCTGTGATGTGTGACTTCCATTCACAGAGTTACATCTGTATTTCGTGGATCTCTTTGCTAGCCTTATTTCTGTGGAATCTGAGAACAGATATTTCATGTCCCTTTGAAGACTATAGGGCCAAAGGAAATATCCTCCGATAACAAAGAGAAAGAAGCTTTCTGAGAAACTTCTTTGTGTTCTGTGAAATCAACTCACAGAGTTACAGCTTTCCCCTGAAGAAGCCTTTCGCTAAGACAGTTCTTATGGAATTGGCAAAGTGATATTTGGAAGCCCATACAGGGCTATGTTGAAAAAGGAAATACCCTCAGATGAAATCGGGAAAGAAGCTTTCTGAGAAACTGCTTAGTGTTCTGTTCATTCATCTCACAGAGTTACATCTGTATTTCGTGGATCTCTTTGCTAGTCTTATTTCTGTGGAATCTGAGAACAGATATTTCCGATCCCTTTGAGGACTATTGGGCCAAAGGAAATATCCTCCGATAACAAAGAGAAAGAAGCTTTCTGAGAAACTTCTTTGTGTTCTGTGAAATCACCTCACAGAGTTACAACTTACCCCTCAAGAAGCCTTTTGCTAAGACAGTTGTTGTGGAATTGGCAAAGTGATATTTGGAAGCCCATAGAGGGCTATGGTGAAAAAGGAATTATCCTCAGATGAAATCTGGATAGAAGCTTTCTGAGAAACTGCTCTGTGATGTGTGACTTCGACTCACAGAGTTACATCTGTATTTCGTGGATCTCTTTGCTAGCCTTATTTCTGTGGAATCTGAGAACAGATATTTCGGGTCCCTTTAAAGACTATAGGGCCAAAGGAAATATCCTCCGATAACAACGAGAAAGAAGCTTTCTGAGAAACTTCTTTGTGTTCTGTGAAATCGTCTCACAGCGTTACAGCTTTCCCTCAAGAAGACTTTCGCTAAGACAGTTCTTGTGGAATTGGCAAAGTGACATTTGGAAGCCCTTAGAGGTCTATGCTGAAAAAGGAAATATCCTCAGATGAAATCTGGAAAGAAGCTTTCTGAGAAACTGCTTACTCTTTTGTTCATTCATCTCATAGAGTTACCTCTGTATTTCGTGGATCTCTTTGCTAGCCTTATTTCTGCGGAATCTGAGAACAGATATTTCGGATCCCTTTGAAGACTATAGGGCCAAAGGAAATATCCTCCGATAACAAAGAGAAAGAAGCATTCTGAGAAACTTCTTTGTGTTCTGTGAAATCATCTCACAGAGTTACAGCTTTCCCCTCAAGAAGTCTTTCGCTAAGACAGTTCTTGTGGAATTGGCAAAGTGATATTTGTAAGCCCATAGATGGCTATGGTGAAAAAGGAAATATCCTCAGATGAAATCTGGAAAGAAGCTTTCTGAGAAACTGCTCTGTGATGTGTGACTTCCACTCACAGAGTTACATCTGTATTTCGTGGATCTCTTTGCTAGCCTTATTTCTGTGGAATCTGAGAACAGATATTTCGGATCCCTTTGAAGACTATAGGGCCAAAGGAAATATCCTCCGATAACAAAGAGAAAGAAGCTTTCTGAGAAACTTCTTTGTGTTCTGTGAAATCATCTCACAGAGTTACAGCTTTCCCCTCAAGAAGCCTTTCGCTAAGACAGTTCTTGTGGAATTGGCCAAGTGATATTTGGAAGCCCATAGAGGGCTATGGTGAAAAACGAAATATCCTCAGATGAAATCTGGAAAGAAGCTTTGTGGGAAACTGCTTAGTGTTCTGTTCATTCATCTCACAGAGTTACATCTGTATTTCGTGGATCTCTTTGCTAGCCTTATTTCTGTGGAATCTGAGAACAGATATTTCGGATCCCTTTGAAGACTATTGGGCCAAAGGAAATATCCTCCGATAACAAAGAGAAAGAAGCTTTCTGAGAAACTTCTTTGTGTTCTGTGAAATCATCTCACAGAGTTACAGCTTTCCCCTCAAGAAGCCTTTCGCTGAGACAGTTCTTGTGGAATTGGCAAAGTGATATTTGGAAGCCCATAAAGGGCTATGGTGAAAAAGGAAATATCTTCAGATGAAATCGGGAAAGAAGTTTTGTGGGAAACTGCTTAGTGTTCTGTTCATTCATCTCACAGAGTTACATCTGCATTTCGTGGATCTCTTTGCTAGCCTTAATTCTGTGGAATCTGAGAACAGATATTTCGGATCCCTTTGAAGACTACAGGGCCAAAGGAAATATCCTCCGATAACAAAGAGAAAGTAGCTTTCTGAGAAACTTCTTTGTGTTCTGTGAAATCGTCTCACAAAGTTACAGCTTTCCCCTCAAGAAGCCTTTCGCTAAGACAGTTCTTGTGGAATTGGCAAAGTGATATTTGGAAGCCCATAGAGGGCTATGGTGAAAAAGGAAATATCCTCAGATGAAATCTGGAAAGAAGCTTTCTGAGAACCTGCTCTGTGATGTGTGACATCCACTCACAGAGTTACATCTGTATTCCGTGGATCTCTTTGCTAGCCTTATTTCTGTGGAATCTGAGAACAGATATTTCGGATCCTTTTGAAGACTATAGGGCCAAAGGAAATATCCTCCGATAACAAAGAGAAAGAAGCTTTCTGAGAAACTTCTTTGTGTTCTGTGAAATCATCTCACAGAGTTACAGCTTTCCCCTCAAGAAGCCTTTCGCTAAGACAGTTCTAGTGGAATTGGCAAACTGATATTTGGAAGCCCATAGAGGGCTATGGTGAAAATGTAAATACCCTCAGATGAAATCGGGAAAGAAGCTTTCTGAGAAACTGCTTAATGATCTGTTCATTCATCTCACAGAGTTACATCTGTATTTCGTGCATCTCTTTGCTAGTCTTATTTCTGTGGAATCTGAGAACAGATATTTCGGATTACTTTAAAGACTATAGGGCCAAAGGAAATAACCTCCGATAACAAAGAGAAAGTAGCTTTCTGAGAAACTTCCTTGTGTTCTGTGAAATCACCTCACAGAGTTACAGCTTTCCCCTCAAGAAGCCTTTCGCTAAGACAGTTCTTGTGGAATTGGCTAAGTGATATTTGGAAGCCCATAGAGGGCTATGGAGAAACAGGAAATATCCTCAGATGAAATCTGGAAGGAAGCTTTCTGAGAAACTGCTTAGTGTTCTGTTCATTCATCTCACAGAGTTACATCTGTATTTCGTGGATCTCTTTGCTAGCCTTATTTCTGAGGAATCTGAGAACAGATATTACGGATCCCTTTGAAGACTATAGGGCCAAAGGAAATATCCTCCGATAACAAAGAGAAAGAAGCTTTCTGAGAAACGTCTTTGTGTTCTGTGAAATCACCTCACAGAGTTACAGCTTTCCCCTGAAAGAGCCTTTCGCTAAGACAGTTCTTGTGGAATTGGCAAAGTGATATTTGGAAGCCCATAGAGGGCTATGGCGAAAAAGGAAATAACCTCAGATGAAATCGGGAAAGAAGCTTTCTGAGAAACTGCTTAGTGTTCTGTTCATTCATCTCACAGAGTTACATCTGTATTTCTTGGATCTCTTTGCTAGTCTTATTTCTGTGGAATCTGAGAACAGATATTTCCGTTCCCTTTGAGGACTATAGGGCCAAAGGAAATATCCTCCGATAACAACGGGAAAGAAGCTTTCTGAGAAACTTCTTTGTGTTCTGTGAAATCACCTCACAGAGTTACAACTTTCCCCTCAAGAAGCCTTTCGCTAAGACAGTTGTTGTGGAATTGGCAAAGTGATATTTGGAAGCCCTTAGAGGGCTATGGTGAAAAAGGAATTATCCTCAGATGAAATCTGGATAGAAGCTTTCTGAGAAACTGCTCTGTGATGTGTGACTTCCACTCACAGAGTTACACCTGTATTTCGTGGATCTCTTTGCTAGCCTTATTTCTGTGGAATCTGAGAACAGATATTTCGGATCCCTTTGAAGACTATAGGGCCAAAGGAAATATCCTCCGATAACAAAGAGAAAGAAGCTTTCTGAGAAACTTCTTTGTGTTCTGTGAAATCACCTCACAGAGTAACAGCTTTCTCCTCGAGAAACCTTTCGCTAAGACAGTTCTTGTGGAATTGGCAAAGTGATATTCTTAAGCCCATAGATGGCTATGGTGAAAAAGGAAATATCCTCAGATGAAATCGGGAAAGAAGCTTTCTGAGAAACTGCTTTGTGTTCTGTTCATTCATCACACAGAGGTACATCTGTATTATGTGAAACTCTTTCCTAGCCTTATTTCTGTGGAATCTGAGAACAGATACTTCGGGTCCCTTTAAAGACTATAGGGCCAAAGCAAATATCCTCCGATAACAAAGAGAGAGAAGCTTTCTGAGAAACTTCTTTGTGTTCTGTGAAATCACATCACAGAGTTACAGCTTTCCCTTCAAGAAGCCTTTCGCTAAGACAGTTCTTGTGGAATTGGCAAAGTGATATTTGGAAGCCCATAGAGGGCTGTGGTGAAACGGGAAATATCCTCAGATGAAATGTGGAAGGAAGCTTTCTGAGAAACTGCTTAGTGTTGTATTCACTCATCTCACAGAGTTACATATGTATTTCGTGGATCTCTTTGCTAGCCTTATTTCTGTGGAATCTGAGAACAGATATTTCGGATCCCTTTGAAGACTACAGAGCCAAAGGAAATATCCTCCGATATCAAAGAGAAAGAAGCTTTCTGAGAAACTTCTTTGTGTTCTGTGAAATCATCTCACAGAGTTACAGCTTTCCCCTCAAGAAGCCTTTCGCTAAGACAGTTCTTGTGGAATTGTCAGAGTGATATTTGGAAGCCCTTAGAGGGCTATGGTGAAAAAGGAAATATCCTCAGATGAAATCTGGAAAGAAGCTTTCTGAGAAACTGCTCTGTGATGTGTGACTTCCATTCACAGAGTTACATCTGTATTTCGTGGATCTCTTTGCTAGCCTTATTTCTGTGGAATCTGAGAACAGATATTTCATGTCCCTTTGAAGACTATAGGGCCAAAGGAAATATCCTCCGATAACAAAGAGAAAGAAGCTTTCTGAGAAACTTCTTTGTGTTCTGTGAAATCAACTCACAGAGTTACAGCTTTCCCCTGAAGAAGCCTTTCGCTAAGACAGTTCTTATGGAATTGGCAAAGTGATATTTGGAAGCTCATACAGGGCTATGTTGAAAAAGGAAATACCCTCAGATGAAATCGGGAAAGAAGCTTTCTGAGAAACTGCTTAGTGTTCTGTTCATTCATCTCACAGAGTTACATCTGTATTTCGTGGATCTCTTTGCTAGTCTTATTTCTGTGGAATCTGAGAACAGATATTTCCGATCCCTTTGAGGACTATTGGGCCAAAGGAAATATCCTCCGATAACAAAGAGAAAGAAGCTTTCTGAGAAACTTCTTTGTGTTCTGTGAAATCACCTCACAGAGTTACAACTTACCCCTCAAGAAGCCTTTTGCTAAGACAGTTGTTGTGGAATTGGCAAAGTGATATTTGGAAGCCCATAGAGGGCTATGGTGAAAAAGGAATTATCCTCAGATGAAATCTGGATAGAAGCTTTCTGAGAAACTGCTCTGTGATGTGTGACTTCGACTCACAGAGTTACATCTGTATTTCGTGGATCTCTTTGCTAGCCTTATTTCTGTGGAATCTGAGAACAGATATTTCGGGTCCCTTTAAAGACTATAGGGCCAAAGGAAATATCCTCCGATAACAACGAGAAAGAAGCTTTCTGAGAAACTTCTTTGTGTTCTGTGAAATCGTCTCACAGCGTTACAGCTTTCCCTCAAGAAGACTTTCGCTAAGACAGTTCTTGTGGAATTGGCAAAGTGACATTTGGAAGCCCTTAGAGGTCTATGCTGAAAAAGGAAATATCCTCAGATGAAATCTGGAAAGAAGCTTTCTGAGAAACTGCTTACTGTTTTGTTCATTCATCTCATAGAGTTACCTCTGTATTTCGTGGATCTCTTTGCTAGCCTTATTTCTGCGGAATCTGAGAACAGATATTTCGGATCCCTTTGAAGACTATAGGGCCAAAGGAAATATCCTCCGATAACAAAGAGAAAGAAGCATTCTGAGAAACTTCTTTGTGTTCTGTGAAATCATCTCACAGAGTTACAGCTTTCCCCTCAAGAAGTCTTTCGCTAAGACAGTTCTTGTGGAATTGGCAAAGTGATATTTGTAAGCCCATAGATGGCTATGGTGAAAAAGGAAATATCCTCAGATGAAATCTGGAAAGAAGCTTTCTGAGAAACTGCTCTGTGATGTGTGACTTCCACTCACAGAGTTACATCTGTATTTCGTGGATCTCTTTGCTAGCCTTATTTCTGTGGAATCTGAGAACAGATATTTCGGATCCCTTTGAAGACTATAGGGCCAAAGGAAATATCCTCCGATAACAAAGAGAAAGAAGCTTTCTGAGAAACTTCTTTGTGTTCTGTGAAATCATCTCACAGAGTTACAGCTTTCCCCTCAAGAAGCCTTTCGCTAAGACAGTTCTTGTGGAATTGGCAAAGTGATATTTGGAAGCCCATAGAGGGCTATGGTGAAAAACGAAATATCCTCAGATGAAATCTGGAAAGAAGCTTTGTGGGAAACTGCTTAGTGTTCTGTTCATTCATCTCACAGAGTTACATCTGTATTTCGTGGATCTCTTTGCTAGCCTTATTTCTGTGGAATCTGAGAACAGATATTTCGGATCCCTTTGAAGACTATTGGGCCAAAGGAAATATCCTCCGATAACAAAGAGAAAGAAGCTTTCTGAGAAACTACTTTGTGTTCTGTGAAATCATCTCACTGAGTTACAGCTTTCCCCTGAAGAAGCCTTTCGCTAAGACAGTTCTAGTGGAATTGGCAAAGTGATATTTGGAAGCCCATAGAGGTCTATGGTGAAAAAGGAAATACCCTCAGATGAAATCGGGAAAGAAGCTTTGTGAGAATCTGCTTAGTGTTCTGTTCATTCATCTCACAGAGTTACATCTGTATTTCGTGGATCCCTTTGCTAGTCTTATTTCTGTGGAATCTGAGATCAGATATTTCGGATCACTTTGAAGACTATAGGGCCAAAGGAAATATCCTCCGATAACAAAGAGAAAGAAGCTTTCTGAGAAACTTCCTTGTGTTCTGTGAAATCACCTCACAGAGTTACAGCTGTGCCCTCAAGAAGCCTTTCGCTAAGGCAGTTCTTGTGGAATTGGCAAAGTGATATTTGGAAGCCCATAGAGGGCTATGGAGAAACAGGAAATATCCTCAGATGAAATCTGGAAGGAATCTTTCTGAGAAACTGCTTAGTGTTCTGTTCATTCATCTCACAGAGTTACATCTGTATTTCGTGGATCTCTTTGCTAGCCTTATTTCTGAGGAATCTGAGAACAGATATTACGGATCCCTTTGAAGACTATAGGGCCAAAGGAAATATCCTCCGATAACAAAGAGAAAGAAGCTTTCTGAGAAACTTCTTTGTGTTCTGTGAAATCATCTCACAGAGTTACAGCTTTCCCCTGAAGAAGCCTTTCGCTAAGACAGTTTTTGTGGAATTGGAAAAGTGATATTTGGAAGCCCATAGAGGGCTATGGTGAAAAAGGAAATATCCTCAGATGAAATCTGGAAAGAAGCTTTCTGAGAAACTGCTCTATGATGTGTGACTTCCACTCACAGAGTTACATAGGTATTTCGTGGATCTCTTTGCTAGCCTTATTTCTGTGGAATCTGAGAACAGATATTTCGGTTCCCTTTGAAGACTATAGGGCCAAAGGAAATATCCTCCGATAACAAAGAGAAAGAAGCTTTTTGAGAAACATCTTTGAGTTCTGAGAAATCATCTCACAGAGGTATAGCTTTCCCCTCAAGAAGCCTTTCGTTAAGACAGTTCTTGTGGAATTGGCAAAGTGATATTTGGAAGCCCATAGAGGGCTATGGTGAAAAAGGAAATATCCTCTAATGAAATCAGGAAAGAAGCTTTCTGAGAAACTGCTTAGTGTCTGTTCATTCATCTCACAGAGTTACATCTGTATTTTGTGGATCTCTTTGCTAGCCTTATTTCTGTGGAATCTGAGAAGAGATATTTCGGATCCCTTTGAAGACTATAGGGCCAAAGGAAATATCCTCCGATAAAAAAGAGAAAGAAGCTTTCTGAGAAACTTCTTTGTGTTTTGTGAAATCACCTCACAGAGTTACAGCTTTCCCCTGAAGAAGCCTTTCGCTAAGACAGTTCTTGTGGAATTGGAAAAGTGATATTTGGAAGCCCATAGAGGGCTATGGTGAAAAAGGAAATACCCTCAGATGAAATCGGGAAAGAAGCTTTCTGAGAAACTGCTTAGTGTTCTGTTCATTCATCTCACAGAGTTACATCTGTATTTCGTGGATCTCTTTGCTAGCCTTTTTTCTGTGGAATCTGAGAACAGATATTTCGGATCCCTTTGAAGACTATAGGGCCAAAGGAAATATCCTCCGATAACAAAGAGAAAGAAGCTTTCTGAGAAACTTCTTTGTGTTCTGTGAAATCGTCTCACAGCGTTACAGCTTTCCTCTCAAGAAGACTTTCGCTAAGACAGTTCTTGTGGAATTGGCAATGTGATATTTGGAAGCCATTAGAGGTCTATGCTGAAAAAGGAAATATCCTCAGATGAAATCTGGAAAGAAGCTTTCTGAGAAACTGCTTACTGTTTTGTTCATTCATCTCACAGAGTTACCTCTGTATTTTGTGGATCTCGTTGCTAGCCTTATTACTGTGGAATCTGAGAACAGATATTTTGGATCCCTTTGAAGACTATAGGGCCAAAGGAAATATCCTCCGATAACAAAGAGAAAGAAGCTTTCTGAGAAACTTCTTTGTGTTCTGTGAAATCATCACACAGAGTTACAGCTTTCCCCTCAAGAAGCCTTTCGCTAAGACAGTTCTTGTGGAATTGGCAAAGTGATATTTGGAAGCCCGTAGAGGGCTATGGTGAAAAAGGAAATATCCTCAGATGAAATCTGGAAAGAAGCTTTCTGAGAAACTGCTCTGTGATGTGTGACTTCCACTCACAGAGTTACAACTGTATTTCGTGGATCTCTTTGCTAGCCTTATTTCTGTGGAATCTGAGAACAGAAATTTCGGATCCCTTTGAAGACTATAGGGCCAAAGGAAATATCCTCCGATAACAAAGAGAGAGAAGCTTTCTGAGAAACTTCTTTGTGTTCTGTGAAATCATCTCACAGAGTTACAGCTTTCCCCTCAAGAAGCCTTTCGCTAAGACAGTTCTTCTGGAATTGGCAAAGTGATATTTGGAAGCCCATAGAGGGCTATGGTGAAAAAGGAAATATCCTCAGATGAAATCTGGAAAGAAGCTTTGTGGGAAACTGCTTAGTGTTCTGTTCATTCATCTCACAGAGTTACATCTGCATTTCGTGGATCTCTTTGCTAGCCTTAATTCTGTGGAATCTGAGAACAGATATTTCGGATCCCTTTGAAGACTACAGGGCCAAAGGAAATATCCTCCGATAACAAAGAGAAAGTAGCTTTCTTAGAAACTTCTTTGTGTTCTGTGAAATCGTCTCACAAAGTTACAGCTTTCCCCTCAAGAAGCCTTTCGCTAAGACAGTTCTTGTGGAATTGGCAAAGTGATATTTGGAAGCCCATAGAGGGCTACGGTGAAAAAGGAAATATCCTCAGATGAAATCTGGAAAGAAGCTTTCTGAGAACCTGCTCTGTGATGTGTGACATCCACTCACAGAGTTACATCTGTATTCCGTGGATCTCTTTGCTAGCCTTATTTCTGTGGAATCTGAGAACAGATATTTCGGATCCTTTTGAAGACTATAGGGCCAAAGGAAATATCCTCCGATAACAAAGAGAAAGAAGCTTTCTGAGAAACTTCTTTGTGTTCTGTGAAATCATCTCACAGAGTTACAGCTTTCCCCTCAAGAAGCCTTTCGCTAAGACAGTTCTAGTGGAATTGGCAAACTGATATTTGGAAGCCCATAGAGGGCTATGGTGAAAAAGGAAATACCCTCAGATGAAATCGGGAAAGAAGCTTTCTGAGAAACTGCTTAATGTTCTGTTCATTCATCTCACAGAGTTACATCTGTATTTCGTGCATCTCTTTGCTAGTCTTATTTCTGTGGAATCTGAGAACAGATATTTCCGATCCCTTTGAAGACTATAGGACCAAAGGAAATATCCTCCGATAACAAAGAGAAAGAAGCTTTCTGAGAAACTTCTTTGTGTTCTGTGAAATCACCTCACAGAGTTACAGCTTTCCCCTCAAGAAGCCTTTCGCTAAGACAGTTGTTGTAGAATTGGCAAAGTGATATTTGGAAGCCCATAGAGGGCTATGGTGAAAAAGGAAATATCCTCAGATGAAATCTGGAAAGAAGCTTTCTGAGAAACTGCTCTGTGATGTGTGACTTCCACTCACAGAGTTACAACTGTATTTCGTGGATCTCTTTGCTAGCCTTATTTCTGTGGAATCTGAGAACAGAAATTTCGGATCCCTTTGAAGACTATAGGGCCAAAGGAAATATCCTCCGATAACAAAGAGAGAGAAGCTTTCTGAGAAACTTCTTTGTGTTCTGTGAAATCATCTCACAGAGTTACAGCTTTCCCCTCAAGAAGCCTTTCGCTAAGACAGTTCTTCTGGAATTGGCAAAGTGATATTTGGAAGCCCTTAGAGGGCTATGGTGAAAAAGGAAATATCCTCAGATGAAATCTGGAAAGAAGCTTTGTGGGAAACTGCTTAGTGTTCTGTTCATTCATCTCACAGAGTTACATCTGCATTTCGTGGATCTCTTTGCTAGCCTTAATTCTGTGGAATCTGAGAACAGATATTTCGGATCCCTTTGAAGACTACAGGGCCAAAGGAAATATCCTCCGATAACAAAGAGAAAGTAGCTTTCTTAGAAACTTCTTTGTGTTCTGTGAAATCGTCTCACAAAGTTACAGCTTTCCCCTCAAGAAGCCTTTCGCTAAGACAGTTCTTGTGGAATTGGCAAAGTGATATTTGGAAGCCCATAGAGGGCTACGGTGAAAAAGGAAATATCCTCAGATGAAATCTGGAAAGAAGCTTTCTGAGAACCTGCTCTGTGATGTGTGACATCCACTCACAGAGTTACATCTGTATTCCGTGGATCTCTTTGCTAGCCTTATTTCTGTGGAATCTGAGAACAGATATTTCGGATCCTTTTGAAGACTATAGGGCCAAAGGAAATATCCTCCGATAACAAAGAGAAAGAAGCTTTCTGAGAAACTTCTTTGTGTTCTGTGAAATCATCTCACAGAGTTACAGCTTTCCCCTCAAGAAGCCTTTCGCTAAGACAGTTCTAGTGGAATTGGCAAACTGATATTTGGAAGCCCATAGAGGGCTATGGTGAAAAAGGAAATACCCTCAGATGAAATCGGGAAAGAAGCTTTCTGAGAAACTGCTTAATGTTCTGTTCATTCATCTCACAGAGTTACATCTGTATTTCGTGCATCTCTTTGCTAGTCTTATTTCTGTGGAATCTGAGAACAGATATTTCGGATTACTTTAAGACTATAGGGCCAAAGGAAATAACCTCCGATAACAAAGAGAAAGTAGCTTTCTGAGAAACTTCCTTGTGTTCTGTGAAATCACCTCACAGAGTTACAGCTTTCCCCTCAAGAAGCCTTTCGCTAAGACAGTTCTTGTGGAATTGGCAAAGTGATATTTGGAAGCCCATAGAGGGCTATGGAGAAACAGGAAATATCCTCAGATGAAATCTGGAAGGAAGCTTTCTGAGAAACTGCTTAGTGTTCTGTTCATTCATCTCACAGAGTTACATCTGTATTTCGTGGATCTCTTTGCTAGCCTTATTTCTGAGGAATCTGAGAACAGATATTACGGATCCCTTTGAAGTCTATAGGGCCAAAGGAAATATCCTCCGATAACAAAGAGAAAGAAGCTTTCTAAGAAACTTCTTTGTGTTCTCTGAAATCATCTCACAGAGTTACAGCTTTCCCAACAAGAAGCCTTTCGCTAAGACAGTTCTTGTGGAATTGGCAAAGTGATATGTGGAAGCCTATAGAGGGCTATGGTGAAAAAGGAAATATCCTCAGATGAAATCTGGAAAGAAGCTTTCTGAGAAACTGCTCTGTGATGTGTGACTTCCACTCACAGAGTTACATAGGTATTTCGTGGATCTCTTTGCTAGCCTTATTTCTGTGGAATCTGAGAAAAGATATTTCGGATCCCTTTGAAGACTATAGGGCCAAAGGAAATATCCTCCAATAACAAAGAGAAAGAAGCTTTCTGAGAAACTTCTTTGTGTTCTGTGAAATCACCTCACAGAGTTACAGATTTCCCCTGAAGAAGCCTTTCGCTAAGACAGTTCTTGTGGAATTTGCAAAGTGATATTTGGAAGCCCATAGAGGGCTGGTGAAAAAGGAAATACCCTCAGAAGAAATCTGGAAAGAAGCTTTCTGAGAAACTGCTTAGTGTTCTCTTCATTCATCTCACAGAGTTACATCTGTATTTCGTGGATCTCTTTGCTAGTCTTATTTCTGTGGAATCTGAGAACAGATATTTCCGATCCCTTTGAAGACTATAGGGCCAAAGGAAATATCCTCCGATAACAAAGAGAAAGAAGCTTTCTGAGAAACTTCTTTGTGTTCTGTGAAATCACCTCACAGAGTTACAGCTTTCCCCTCAAGAAGCCTTTCGCTAAGACAGTTCTTGTGGAATTGGCAAAGTGATACTTGGAAGCCCTTAGTGGGCTATGGTGAAAAAGGAAATATCCTCAGATGAAATCTGGAAAGAAGCTTTCTGAGAGACTGCTCTGTGATGTGTGACTTCCACTCACCGAGTTACATAAGTATTTCGTGGATCTCTTTGCTAGCCTTATTTCTGTGGAATCTGAGAACAGATATTTCAGATCCCTTTGAAGACTATAGGGCCAAAGGAAATATCCTCCGATAACAAAGAGAAAGAAGCTTTCTGAGAAACTTCTTTGTGTTCCGTGAAATCATCTCACAGAGTTACAGCTTTCCCCTCAAGAAGCCTTTCGCTAAGACAGTTCTAGTGGAATTGGCAAACTGATATTTGGAAGCCCATAGAGGGCTATGGTGAAAAAGGATATACCCTCAGATGAAATCGGGAAAGAAGCTTTCTGAGAAACTGCTTAGTGTTCTGTTCTGTTCATTCATCACACAGAGTTACATCTGTATTTCGTGGATCTCTTTGGTAGTCTTATTTCTGTGGAAACTGAGAACGGATATTTCGGATTACTTTGAAGACTATAGGGCCAAAGGAAATATCCCCAGATAACAAAGAGAAAGAAGCTTTCTGAGAAACTTCTTTGTGTTCTCTGAAATCATCTCACATAGTTACAGCTTTCCCCTCAAGAAGCCTTTCGCTAAGACAGTTCTTGTGGAATTGGCAAAGTGATATTTGGAAGCCCATAGAGGGCTATGGTGAAAAAGGAAATATCCTCAGATGAAATCTGGAAAGAAGCTTTCTGAGAAACTGCTCTGTGATGTGTGACTTCCACTCACAGAGTTACAAAGGCATTTCGTGGATCTCTTTGCTAGCCTTATTTCTGTGGAATCTGAGAAAAGATATTTCGGATCTCTTTGAACACTATAGGGCCAAAGGAAATATCCTCCAATAACAAAGAGGGGGAAGCTTTCTGAGAAACTTCTTTGTGTTCTGTGAAATCACCTCACAGAGTTACAGAATTCCCCTGAAGAAACCTTTCGCTAAGACAGTTCTTGTGGAATTGGCAAAGTGATATTTGTAACCCCTAGAGGGCTATGGTGAAAAAGGAAATACCCTCAGATGAAATCGGGAAAGAAGCTTTCTGAGAAACTGCTTAGTGTTCTGTTCATTCATCTCAAAGAGTTACATCTGTATTTCGTGGATCTCTTTGCTAGTCTTTTTTCTGTGGAATCTGAGAACAGATATTTCCGATCCCTTTGAAGACTATAGGGCCAAAGGAAATATCCTCCGATAACAAAGAGAAAGAAGCTTTCTGAGAAACTTCTTTGTGTTCTGTGAAATCACCTCACAGAGTTACAGCTTTCCCCTCAAGAAGCCTTTCGCTAAGACAGTTGTTGTGGAATTGGCAAAGTGATATTTGGAAGCCCATAGAGGGCTATGGTGAAAAAGGAATTTTCCTCAGATGAAATCTGGAAAGATGCTTTCTGAGAAACTGCTCTCTGATGTGTGACTTCCACTCACAGAGTTACATCTGTATTTCGTGGATCTCTTTGCTAGCCTTATTTCTGTGGAATCTGAGAACAGATATTCCGGATCCCTTTGAAGACTATAGGGCCAAAGAAAATATCCTCCGATAACAAAGAGAAAGAAGCTTTCTGAGAAACTTCTTTGTGTTCTGTGAAATCATCTCACAGAGTTACAGCTTTCCCCACAAGACGCCTTTCGCTAAGACAGTTCTTGTGGAATTGGCAAAGTGATATTTGGAAGCCCATAGAGGGCTATGGTGAAAAAGGAAATATCCTCAGATGAAATCGGGAAAGAAGCTTTCTGAGAAACTGCTTAGTGTTCTGTTCATTCATCTCACAGAGTTACATATGTATTTTGTGGATCTCTTTGCTAGCCTTATTTCTGTGGAATCTGAGAACAGATATTTCGGATCCCTCTGATGTCTATAGGACTAAAGGAAATATCCTCCGATAACAAAGAGAAAGAAGCTTTCTGAGAAACTTCTTTGTGTTCTGTGAAATCATCTCACAGAGTTACAGCTTCCCCTCAAGAAGCCTTTCGCTAAGACAGTTCTAGTGGAATTGGCAAACTGATATTTGGAAGACCATAGAGGCCTATGGTGAAAAAGGAAATACCCTCAGATGAAATCGGGAAGGAAGCTTTCTGAGAAACTCCTTAGTGTTCTGTTCTGTTCATTCATCTCACAGAGTTACATCTGTATTTCGTGGATCTCTTTGCTAGTCTTATTTCTGTGGAAACTGAGAACAGATATTTCGGACTACTTTGAAGAATAAAGGGCCAAAGGAAATATCCTCCGATAACAAAGAGAAAGTAGCTTTCTGACAAACTTCCTTGTGTTCTGTGAAATCACCTCACAGAGTTACAGCTTTCCCCTCAAGAAGCCTTTCGCTAAGACAGTTCTTGTGGAATTGGCAAAGTGATATTTGGAAGCCCATAGAGGGCTATGGAGAAACAGGAAATATCCTCAGATGAAATCTGGAAGGAAGCTTTCTGAGAAACTGCTTAGTGTTCTGTTCATTCATCTCACAGAGTTACATCTGTATTTCGTGTATCTCTTTGCTAGCCTTATTTCTGAGGAATCTGAGAACAGATATTACGGATCCCTTTGAAGACTATAGGGCCAAAGGAAATATCCTCCGATAACAAAGAGAAAGAAGCTTTCTGAGAAACTTCTTTGTGTTCTGTGAAATCACCTCACAGAGTTGCAGCATTCCCCTCAAGAAGCCTTTCGCTAAGACAGTTGTTGTGGAATTGGCAAAGTGATATTTGGAAGCCCATAGAGGGCTACGGTGAAAAAGGAATTTTCCTCAGATGAAATCTGGAAAGAAGCTTTCTGAGAAACTGCTCTGTGATGTGTGACTTCCACTCACAGAGTTACATCTGTATTTCGTGGATCTCTTTGCTAGCCTTATTTCTGTGGAATCTGAGAACAGATATTTCGGATCCCTTTGAAGACTATAGGGCCAAAGGAAATATCCTCCGATAACAAAGAGAAAGAAGCTTTCTGAGAAACTTCTTTGTGTTCTCTGAAATCGTCTCACTGCGTTACAGCTTTCCCCTCAAGAAGCCTTTCGCTAAGACAGTTCTTGTGGAATTGGCAAAGTGATATTTGGAAGCCCTTAGAGGGCTATGCTGAAAAAGGAAATATCCTCAGATGAAATCTGGAAAGAAGCTTTCTGAGAAACTGCTTACTGTTTTGTTCATTCATCTCATAGAGTTACCTCTGTGTTTCGTGGATCTCTTTGCTAGCCTTATTTCTGTGGAATCTGAGAACAGATATTTCGGATCCCTTTGAAGACTATAGGGCCAAAGGAAATATCCTCCGATAACAAAGAGAAAGAAGGTTTCTGAGAAACTTCTTTCTGTTCTGTGAAATCATCACACAGAGTTACAGCTTTCCCCTCAAGAAGCCTTTCGCTAAGACAGTTCTTGTGGAATTGGCAAAGTGATATTTGGAAGCCCATAGAGGGCTATGGTGAAAAAGGAAATATCCTCAGATGAAATCGGGAAAGAAGCTTTCTGAGAAACTGCTTAGTGTTCTGTTCATTCATCTCACAGAGTTACATATGTATTTTGTGGATCTCTTTGCTAGCCTTATTTCTGTGGAGTCTGAGGACAGATATTTCGGATCCCTCTGAAGTCTATAGGGCCAAAGGAAATATCCTCCGATAACAAAGAGAAAGAAGCTTTCTGAGAAACTTCTTTGTGTTCTGTGAAATCATCTCACAGAGTTACAGCTTTCCCCTCAAGAAGCCTTTCGCTAAGACAGTTCTTGTGGAATTGGCAAAGTGATAGTTGGAAGCCCTTAGTGGGCTATGGTGAAAAAGGAAATATCCTCAGATGAAATCTGGAAAGAAGCTTTCTGAGAAACTGCTCTGTGATGTGTGACTTCCACTCACAGAGTTACATATGTATTTCGTGGATCTCTTTGCTAGCCTTATTTCAGTGGAATCTGAGAACAGATATTTCGGATCCCTTTGAAGACTATAGGGCCAAAGGAAATATCCTCCGATAACAAAGAGAAAGAAGCTTTCTGAGAAACTTCTTTGTGTTCTGTGAAATCATCTCACAGAGTTACAGCTTTCCCCTCAAGAAGCCTTTCGCTAAGACAGTTCTAGTGGAATTGGCAAACTGATATTTGGAAGCCCATAGAGGGCTATGGTGAAAAAGGAAATACCCTCAGATGAAATCGGGAAAGAAGCTTTCTGAGAAACTGCTTAGTGTTCTGTTCATTCATCTCACAGAGTTACATCTGTATTTCGTGGATCTCTTTGCTAGTCTTATTTCTGTGGAATCTGAGAACAGATATTTCAGATTACTTTGAAGACTATAGGGCCAAAGGAAATATCCTCCGATAACAAAGAGAAAGTAGCTTTCTGAGAAACTCCCTTGTGTTCTGTGAAATCACCTCACAGAGTTACAGCTTTCCCCTCAAGAAGCCTTTCGCTAAGACAGTTCTTGTGGAATTGGCAAAGTGATATTTGGCAGCCCATAGAGGGCTATGGAGAAACAGGAAATATCCTCAGATGAAATCTGGAAGGAAGCTTTCTGAGAAACTGCTTAGTGTTCTGTTCATTCATCTCACAGAGTTACATCTGTATTTCGTGGATCTCTTTGCTAGCCTTATTTCTGAGGAATCTGAGAACAGATATTACGGATCCCTTTGAAGACTATAGGGCCAAAGGAAATATCCTCCGATAACAAAGAGAAAGAAGCTTTCTGAGAAACTTCTTTGTGTTCTCTGAAATCATCTCACAGAGTTACAGCTTTCCCCTCTAGAAGCCTTTCGCTAAGACAGTTCTTGTGGAATTGGCAAAGTGATATTTGGAAGCCCATAGAGGGCTATGGTGAAAAAGGAAATATCCTCAGATGAAATCTGGAAAGAAGCTTTCTGAGAAACTCCTCTGTGATGTGTGACTTCAACTCACAGAGTTACATAGGTGTTTCGTGGATCTCTTTGCTAGCCTTATTTCTGTGGAATCTGAGAAAAGATATTTCGGATCCCTTTGAAGACTATAGGGCCAAAGGAAATATCCTCCAATAACAAAGAGAAAGAAGCTTTCTGAGAAACTTCTTTGTGTTCTGTGAAATCACCTCACAGAGTTACAGATTTCCCCTGAAGAAGCATTTCGCTAAGACAGTTCTTGTGGATTTGGCAAAGTGATATTTGGAAGCCCTTAGAGGGCTATGCTGAAAAAGGAAATACCCTCAGATGAAATCGGGAAAGAAGCTTTCTGAGAAACTGCTTAGTGTTCTGTTCATTCATCTCACAGAGTTACATCTGTATTTCGTGGATCTCTTTGCTAGTCATATTTCTGTGGAATCTGAGAACAGATATTTCTGTTCCTTTTGAAGACTATAGGGCCAAAGGAAATATCCTCCGATAACAAAGAGAAAGAAGCTTTCTGAGAAACTTCTTTGTGTTCTGTGAAATCACCTCACAGAGTTACAGCTTTCCCCTCAAGAAGCCTTTCGCTAAGACAGTTGTTGTGGAATTGGCAAAGTGATATTTGGAAGCCCATAGAGGCTATGGTGAAAAAGGAATTTTCCTCTAATGAAATCTGGAAAGAAGCTTTCTGAGAAACTGCTCTGTGATGTGTGACTTCCATTCACAGAGTTACATCTGTATTTCGTGGATCTCTTTGCTAGCCTTATTTCTGTGGAATCTGAGAACAGATATTTCGGATCCCTTTGAAGACTATAGGACCAAAGGAAATATCCTCCGATAAGAAAGAGAAAGAAGCTTTTTGAGTAACTTCTTTGTGTTCTGTGAAATCGTCTCACAGCGTTACACCTTTCCCCTAAAGAAGCCTTTCGCTAAGACAGTTCTTGTGGAATTGGCAAAGTGATATTTGGAAGCCCTTAGAGGGCTATGCTGAAAAAGGAAATATCCTCAGATGAAATCTGGAAAGAAGCTTTCTGAGAAACTGCTTACTGTTTTGTTCATTCATCTCATAGAGTTACCTCTGTGTTTCGTGGATCTCTTTGCTAGCCTTATTTCTGTGGAATCTGAGAACAGATATTTCGGATCCCTTTGAAGACTATAGGGCCAAAGGAAATATCCTCCGATAACAAAGAGAAAGAAGCTTTCTGAGAAACTTCTTTGTGTTCTGTGAAATCATCACACAGAGTTACAGCTTTCCCCTCAAGAAGCCTTTCGCTAAGACAGTTCTTGTGGAATTGGCAAAGTGATATTTGGAAGCCCATAGAGGGCTAGGCTGAAAAAGGAAATATCCTCAGATGAAATCGGGAAAGAAGCTTTCTGAGAAACTGCTTAGTGTTCTGTTCATTCATCTCACAGAGTTACATATGTATTTTGTGGATCTCTTTGCTAGCCTTATTTCTGTGGAATCTGAGAACAGATATTTCGGATCCCTCTGAAGTCTATAGGGCCAAAGGAAATATCCTCCGATAAAAAAGAGAAAGAAGCTTTCTGAGAAACTTCTTTGTGTTCTGTGAAATCATCTCACAGAGTTACAGCTTTCCCCTCAAGAAGCATTTTGCTAAGACAGTTCTTGTGGAATTGGCAAAGTCGTACTTGGAAGCCCTTAGAGGGCTATGGTGAAAAAGGAAATATCCTCAGATGAAATCTGGAAAGAAGCTTTCTGAGAAACTGCTCTGTGATGTGTGACTTCCACTCACAGAGTTACATATGTATTTCGTGGATCTCTTTGCTAGCCTTATTTCAGTGGAATCTGAGAACAGATATTTCGGATCCCTTTGAAGACTATAGGGCCAAAGGAAATATCCTCCGATAACAAAGAGAAAGAAGCTTTCTGAGAAACTTCTTTGTGTTCTGTGAAATCATCTCACAGAGTTACAGCTTTCCCCTCAAGAAGCCTTTCGCTAAGACAGTTCTAGTGGAATTGGCAAACTGATATTTGGAAGCCCATAGAGGGCTATGGTGAAAAAGGAAATATCCTCAGATGAAATCGGGAAAGAAGCTTTCTGAGAAACTGCTTAGTGTTCTGTTCATTCATCTCACAGAGTTACATCTGTATTTCGTGGATCTCTTTGCTAGCCTTATTTCTGAGGAATCTGAGAACAGATATTACGGATCCCTTTGAAGACTATAGGGCCAAAGGAAACATCCTCCGATAACAAAGAGAAAGAAGCTTCCTGAGAAACTTCTTTGTGTTCTCTGAAATCATCTCACAGAGTTACAGCTTTCCCAACAAGAAGCCTTTCGCTAAGACAGTTCTTGTGGAATTGGCAAAGTGATATTTGGAAGCCCTTAGAGGGCTATGGTGAAAAAGGAATTTTCCTCAGATGAAATCTGGAAAGAAGCTTTCTGAGAAACTGCTCTGTGATATGTGACTTCCACTCACAGAGTTACATCTGTATTTTGTGAATCTCTTTGCTAGCCTTATTTCTGTGGAATTTGAGAACAGATATTTCGGATCCCTTTGAAGACTATAGGGCCAAAGGAAATATCCTCCGATAACAAAGAGAAAGTAGCTTTCTGAGAAACTTCCTTGTGTTCTGTGAAATCACCTCACAGAGTTACAGCTTTCCCCTCAAGAAGACTTTCGCTAAGACAGTTCTTGTGGAATTGGCAAAGTGATATTTGGAAGCCCATAGAGGGCTATGGAGAAACGGGAAATATCCTCAGATGAAATCTGGAAGGAAGCTTTCTGAGAAACTGCTAAGTGTTCTGTTCATTCATCTCATAGAGTTACATCTGTATTTCGTGGATCTCTTTGCTAGCGTTATTTCTGAGGAATCTGAGAACAGATATTACGGATCCCTTTGAAGACTATAGGGCCAAAGGAAATATCCTCCGATAACAAAGAGAAAGAAGCTTTCTGAGAAACTTCTTTGTGTTCTCTGAAATCATCTCACAGAGTTACAGCTTTCCCCTCAAGAAGCCTTTCGCTAAGACAGTTCTTGTGGAATTGGCAAAGTGATATTTGGAAGCCCATAGAGGGCTATGGTGAAAAAGGAAATATCCTCAGATGAAATCTGGAAAGAAGCTTTCTGAGAAACTGATCTGTGATGTGTGACTTCCACTCACAGAGTTACATCTGTATTTTGTGAATCTCTTTGCTAGCCTTATTTCTGTGGAATCTGAGAACAGATATTTCGGATCCCTTTGAAGACTATAGGGCCAAAGGAAATATCCTCCGATAACAAAGAGAAAGAAGCTTTCTGAGAAACTTCTTTGTGTTCTGTGAAATCGTCTCACAGCGTTACAGCTTTCCCCTCAAGAAGCCTTTCGCTAAGACAGTTCTTGTGGAATTGGAAAAGTGATATTTGGAAGCCCTTCGAGGGCTATGCTGAAAAAGGAAATATCCTCAGATGAAATCTGGAAAGAAGCTTTCTGAGAAACTGCTTACTGTTTTGTTCATTCATCTCATAGAGTTACCTCTGTGTTTCGTGGATCTCTTTGCTAGCCTTATTTCTGTGGAATCTGAGAACAGATATTTCGGATCCCTTTGAAGACTGTAGGGCCAAAGGAAATATCCTCCGATAACAAAGAGAAAGAAGCTTTCTGAGAAACTTCTTTGTGTTCTGTGAAATCATCACACAGAGTTACAGCTTTCCCCTCAAGAAGCCTTTCGCTAAGACAGTTCTTGTGGAATTGGCAAAGTGATATTTGGAAGCCCATAGAGGGCTATGGTGAAAAAGGAAATATCCTCAGATGAAATCTGGAAAGAAGCTTTCTGAGAAACTGCTTAGTGTTCTGTTCATTCATCTCACAGAGTTACATATGTATTTTGTGGATCTCTTTGCTAGCCTTATTTCTGTGGAATCTGAGAACAGATATTTCGGATCCCTCTGAAGTCTATAGGGCCAAAGGAAATATCCTCCGATAACAAAGAGAAAGAAGCTTTCTGAGAAACTTCTTTGTGTTCTGTGAAATCATCTCACAGAGTTACAGCTTTCCCCTCAAGAAGCCTTTCGCTACGACAGTTCTTGTGGAATTGGCAAAGTGATACTTGGAAGCCCTTAGTGGGCTATGGTGAAAAAGGAAATATCCTCAGATGAAATCTGGAAAGAAGCTTTCTGAGAAACTGCTCTGTGATGTGTGACTTCCACTCACAGAGTTACATATGTATTTCGTGGATCTCTTTGCTAGCATTATTTCAGTGGAATCTGAGAACAGATATTTCGGATCCCTTTGAAGACTATAGGGCCAAAGGAAATATCCTCCGATAACAAAGAGAAAGAAGCTTTCTGAGAAACTTCTTTGTGTTCTGTGAAATCACCTCACAGAGTTACAGATTTCCCCTGAAGAAGCATTTCGCTAAGACAGTTCTTGTGGAATTGGCAAAGTGATATTTGGAAGCCCTTAGAGGGCTATGCTGAAAAAGGAAATACCCTCAGATGAAATCGGGAAAGAAGCTTTCTGAGAAACTGCTTAGTGTTCTGTTCATTCATCTCACAGAGTTACATCTGTATTTCGTGGATCTCTTTGCTAGTCATATTTCTGTGGAATCTGAGAACAGATATTTCTGTTCCTTTTGAAGACTATAGGGCCAAAGGAAATATCCTCCGATAACAAAGAGAAAGAAGCTTTCTGAGAAACTTCTTTGTGTTCTGTGAAATCACCTCACAGAGTTACAGCTTTCCCCTCAAGAAGCCTTTCGCTAAGACAGTTGTTGTGGAATTGGCAAAGTGATATTTGGAAGCCCATAGAGGCTATGGTGAAAAAGGAATTTTCCTCTAATGAAATCTGGAAAGAAGCTTTCTGAGAAACTGCTCTGTGATGTGTGACTTCCATTCACAGAGTTACATCTGTATTTCGTGGATCTCTTTGCTAGCCTTATTTCTGTGGAATCTGAGAACAGATATTTCGGATCCCTTTGAAGACTATAGGACCAAAGGAAATATCCTCCGATAAGAAAGAGAAAGAAGCTTTTTGAGTAACTTCTTTGTGTTCTGTGAAATCGTCTCACAGCGTTACACCTTTCCCCTAAAGAAGCCTTTCGCTAAGACAGTTCTTGTGGAATTGGCAAAGTGATATTTGGAAGCCCTTAGAGGGCTATGCTGAAAAAGGAAATATCCTCAGATGAAATCTGGAAAGAAGCTTTCTGAGAAACTGCTTACTGTTTTGTTCATTCATCTCATAGAGTTACCTCTGTGTTTCGTGGATCTCTTTGCTAGCCTTATTTCTGTGGAATCTGAGAACAGATATTTCGGATCCCTTTGAAGACTATAGGGCCAAAGGAAATATCCTCCGATAACAAAGAGAAAGAAGCTTTCTGAGAAACTTCTTTGTGTTCTGTGAAATCATCACACAGAGTTACAGCTTTCCCCTCAAGAAGCCTTTCGCTAAGACAGTTCTTGTGGAATTGGCAAAGTGATATTTGGAAGCCCATAGAGGGCTAGGCTGAAAAAGGAAATATCCTCAGATGAAATCGGGAAAGAAGCTTTCTGAGAAACTGCTTAGTGTTCTGTTCATTCATCTCACAGAGTTACATATGTATTTTGTGGATCTCTTTGCTAGCCTTATTTCTGTGGAATCTGAGAACAGATATTTCGGATCCCTCTGAAGTCTATAGGGCCAAAGGAAATATCCTCCGATAACAAAGAGAAAGAAGCTTTCTGAGAAACTTCTTTGTGTTCTGTGAAATCATCTCACAGAGTTACAGCTTTCCCCTCAAGAAGCATTTTGCTAAGACAGTTCTTGTGGAATTGGCAAAGTCGTACTTGGAAGCCCTTAGAGGGCTATGGTGAAAAAGGAAATATCCTCAGATGAAATCTGGAAAGAAGCTTTCTGAGAAACTGCTCTGTGATGTGTGACTTCCACTCACAGAGTTACATATGTATTTCGTGGATCTCTTTGCTAGCCTTATTTCAGTGGAATCTGAGAACAGATATTTCGGATCCCTTTGAAGACTATAGGGCCAAAGGAAATATCCTCCGATAACAAAGAGAAAGAAGCTTTCTGAGAAACTTCTTTGTGTTCTGTGAAATCATCTCACAGAGTTACAGCTTTCCCCTCAAGAAGCCTTTCGCTAAGACAGTTCTAGTGGAATTGGCAAACTGATATTTGGAAGCCCATAGAGGGCTATGGTGAAAAAGGAAATATCCTCAGATGAAATCGGGAAAGAAGCTTTCTGAGAAACTGCTTAGTGTTCTGTTCATTCATCTCACAGAGTTACATCTGTATTTCGTGGATCTCTTTGCTAGCCTTATTTCTGAGGAATCTGAGAACAGATATTACGGATCCCTTTGAAGACTATAGGGCCAAAGGAAACATCCTCCGATAACAAAGAGAAAGAAGCTTCCTGAGAAACTTCTTTGTGTTCTCTGAAATCATCTCACAGAGTTACAGCTTTCCCAACAAGAAGCCTTTCCCTAAGACAGTTCTTGTGGAATTGGCAAAGTGATATTTGGAAGCCCTTAGAGGGCTATGGTGAAAAAGGAATTTTCCTCAGATGAAATCTGGAAAGAAGCTTTCTGAGAAACTGCTCTGTGATATGTGACTTCCACTCACAGAGTTACATCTGTATTTTGTGAATCTCTTTGCTAGCCTTATTTCTGTGGAATTTGAGAACAGATATTTCGGATCCCTTTGAAGACTATAGGGCCAAAGGAAATATCCTCCGATAACAAAGAGAAAGTAGCTTTCTGAGAAACTTCCTTGTGTTCTGTGAAATCACCTCACAGAGTTACAGCTTTCCCCTCAAGAAGACTTTCGCTAAGACAGTTCTTGTGGAATTGGCAAAGTGATATTTGGAAGCCCATAGAGGGCTATGGAGAAACGGGAAATATCCTCAGATGAAATCTGGAAGGAAGCTTTCTGAGAAACTGCTAAGTGTTCTGTTCATTCATCTCATAGAGTTACATCTGTATTTCGTGGATCTCTTTGCTAGCGTTATTTCTGAGGAATCTGAGAACAGATATTACGGATCCCTTTGAAGACTATAGGGCCAAAGGAAATATCCTCCGATAACAAAGAGAAAGAAGCTTTCTGAGAAACTTCTTTGTGTTCTCTGAAATCATCTCACAGAGTTACAGCTTTCCCCTCAAGAAGCCTTTCGCTAAGACAGTTCTTGTGGAATTGGCAAAGTGATATTTGGAAGCCCATAGAGGGCTATGGTGAAAAAGGAAATATCCTCAGATGAAATCTGGAAAGAAGCTTTCTGAGAAACTGATCTGTGATGTGTGACTTCCACTCACAGAGTTACATCTGTATTTTGTGAATCTCTTTGCTAGCCTTATTTCTGTGGAATCTGAGAACAGATATTTCGGATCCCTTTGAAGACTATAGGGCCAAAGGAAATATCCTCCGATAACAAAGAGAAAGAAGCTTTCTGAGAAACTTCTTTGTGTTCTGTGAAATCGTCTCACAGCGTTACAGCTTTCCCCTCAAGAAGCCTTTCGCTAAGACAGTTCTTGTGGAATTGGAAAAGTGATATTTGGAAGCCCTTCGAGGGCTATGCTGAAAAAGGAAATATCCTCAGATGAAATCTGGAAAGAAGCTTTCTGAGAAACTGCTTACTGTTTTGTTCATTCATCTCATAGAGTTACCTCTGTGTTTCGTGGATCTCTTTGCTAGCCTTATTTCTGTGGAATCTGAGAACAGATATTTCGGATCCCTTTGAAGACTGTAGGGCCAAAGGAAATATCCTCCGATAACAAAGAGAAAGAAGCTTTCTGAGAAACTTCTTTGTGTTCTGTGAAATCATCACACAGAGTTACAGCTTTCCCCTCAAGAAGCCTTTCGCTAAGACAGTTCTTGTGGAATTGGCAAAGTGATATTTGGAAGCCCATAGAGGGCTATGGTGAAAAAGGAAATATCCTCAGATGAAATCTGGAAAGAAGCTTTCTGAGAAACTGCTTAGTGTTCTGTTCATTCATCTCACAGAGTTACATATGTATTTTGTGGATCTCTTTACTAGCCTTATTTCTGTGGAATCTGAGAACAGATATTTCGGATCCCTCTGAAGTCTATAGGGCCAAAGGAAATATCCTCCGATAACAAAGAGAAAGAAGCTTTCTGAGAAACTTCTTTGTGTTCTGTGAAATCATCTCACAGAGTTACAGCTTTCCCCTCAAGAAGCCTTTCGCTACGACAGTTCTTGTGGAATTGGCAAAGTGATACTTGGAAGCCCTTAGTGGGCTATGGTGAAAAAGGAAATATCCTCAGATGAAATCTGGAAAGAAGCTTTCTGAGAAACTGCTCTGTGATGTGTGACTTCCACTCACAGAGTTACATATGTATTTCGTGGATCTCTTTGCTAGCATTATTTCAGTGGAATCTGAGAACAGATATTTCGGATCCCTTTGAAGACTATAGGGCCAAAGGAAATATCCTCCGATAACAAAGAGAAAGAAGCTTTCTGAGAAACTTCTTTGTGTTCTGTGAAATCACCTCACAGAGTTACAGATTTCCCCTGAAGAAGCATTTCGCTAAGACAGTTCTTGTGGAATTGGCAAAGTGATATTTGGAAGCCCTTAGAGGGCTATGCTGAAAAAGGAAATACCCTCAGATGAAATCGGGAAAGAAGCTTTCTGAGAAACTGCTTAGTGTTCTGTTCATTCATCTCACAGAGTTACATCTGTATTTCGTGGATCTCTTTGCTAGTCATATTTCTGTGGAATCTGAGAACAGATATTTCTGTTCCTTTTGAAGACTATAGGGCCAAAGGAAATATCCTCCGATAACAAAGAGAAAGAAGCTTTCTGAGAAACTTCTTTGTGTTCTGTGAAATCACCTCACAGAGTTACAGCTTTCCCCTCAAGAAGCCTTTCGCTAAGACAGTTGTTGTGGAATTGGCAAAGTGATATTTGGAAGCCCATAGAGGCTATGGTGAAAAAGGAATTTTCCTCAGATGAAATCTGGAAAGAAGCTTTCTGAGAAACTGCTCTGTGATGTGTGACTTCCACTCACAGAGTTACATCTGTATTTCGTGGATCTCTTTGCTAGCCTTATTTCTGTGGAATCTGAGAACACATATTTCGGATCCCTTTGAAGACTATAGGGCCAAAGGAAATATCCTCCGATAACAAAGAGAAAGAAGCTTTTTGAGAAACTTCTTTGTGTTCTGTGAAATCGTCTCACAGCGTTACACCTTTCCCCTCAAGAAGCCTTTCGCTAAGACAGTTCTTGTGGAATTGGCAAAGTGATATTTGGAAGCCCTTAGAGGGCTATGCTGAAAAAGGAAATATCCTCAGATGAAATCTGGAAAGAAGCTTTCTGAGAAACTGCTTACTGTTTTGTTCATTCATCTCATAGAGTTACCTCTGTGTTTCGTGGATCTCTTTGCTAGCCTTATTTCTGTGGAATCTGAGAACAGATATTTCGGATCCCTTTGAAGACTATAGGGCCAAAGGAAATATCCTCCGATAACAAAGAGAAAGAAGCTTTCTGAGAAACTTCTTTGTGTTCTGTGAAATCATCACACAGAGTTACAGCTTTCCCCTCAAGAAGCCTTTCGCTAAGACAGTTCTTGTGGAATTGGCAAAGTGATATTTGGAAGCCCATAGAGGGCTAGGCTGAAAAAGGAAATATCCTCAGATGAAATCGGGAAAGAAGCTTTCTGAGAAACTGCTTAGTGTTCTGTTCATTCATCTCACAGAGTTACATATGTATTTTGTGGATCTCTTTGCTAGCCTTATTTCTGTGGAATCTGAGAACAGATATTTCGGATCCCTCTGAAGTCTAAATTGCCAAAGGAAATATCCTCCGATAACAAAGAGAAAGAAGCTTTCTGAGAAACTTCTTTGTGTTCTGTGAAATCATCTCACAGAGTTACAGCTTTCCCCTCAAGAAGCATTTTGCTAAGACAGTTCTTGTGGAATTGGCAAAGTCGTACTTGGAAGCCCTTAGAGGGCTATGGTGAAAAAGGAAATATCCTCAGATGAAATCTGGAAAGAAGCTTTCTGAGAAACTGCTCTGTGATGTGTGACTTCCACTCACAGAGTTACATATGTATTTCGTGGATCTCTTTGCTAGCCTTATTTCAGTGGAATCTGAGAACAGATATTTCGGATCCCTTTGAAGACTATAGGGCCAAAGGAAATATCCTCCGATAACAAAGAGAAAGAAGCTTTCTGAGAAACTTCTTTGTGTTCTGTGAAATCATCTCACAGAGTTACAGCTTTCCCCTCAAGAAGCCTTTCGCTAAGACAGTTCTAGTGGAATTGGCAAACTGATATTTGGAAGCCCATAGAGGGCTATGGTGAAAAAGGAAATATCCTCAGATGAAATCGGGAAAGAAGCTTTCTGAGAAACTGCTTAGTGTTCTGTTCATTCATCTCACAGAGTTACATCTGTATTTCGTGGATCTCTTTGCTAGCCTTATTTCTGAGGAATCTGAGAACAGATATTTCCGATCCCTTTGAAGACTATAGGGCCAAAGGAAATATCCTCCGATAACAAAGAGAAAGAAGCTTTCTGAGAAACTTCTTTGTGTTCTGTGAAATCACCTCACAGAGTTACAGCTTTCCCCTCAAGAAGCCTTTCGCTAAGACAGTTCTTGTGGAATTGGCAAAGTGATACTTGGAAGCCCTTAGTGGGCTATGGTGAAAAAGGAAATATCCTCAGATGAAATCTGGAAAGAAGCTTTCTAAGAAACTGCTCTGTGATGTGTGACTTCCACTCACCGAGTTACATATGTATTTCGTGGATCTCTTTGCTAGCCTTATTTCAGTGGAATCTGAGAACAGATATTTCAGATCCCTTTGAAGACTATAGGGCCAAAGGAAATATCCTCCGATAACAAAGAGAAAGAAGCTTTCTGAGAAACATCTTTGTGTTCCGTGAAATCATCTCACAGAGTTACAGCTTTCCCCTCAAGAAGCCTTTCGCTAAGACAGTTCTAGTGGAATTGGCAAACTGATATTTGGAAGCCCATAGAGGGCTATGGTGAAAAAGGATATACCCTCAGATGAAATCGGGAAAGAAGCTTTCTGAGAAACTGCTTAGTGTTCTGTTCTGTTCATTCATCACACAGAGTTACATCTGTATTTCGTGGATCTCTTTGGTAGTCTTATTTCTGTGGAAACTGAGAACGGATATTTCGGATTACTTTGAAGACTATAGGGCCAAAGGAAATATCCCCCGATAACAAAGAGAAAGAAGCTTTCTGAGAAACTTCTTTGTGTTCTCTGAAATCATCTCACATAGTTACAGCTTTCCCCTCAAGAAGCCTTTCGCTAAGACAGTTCTTGTGGAATTGGCAAAGTGATATTTGGAAGCCCATAGAGGGCTATGGTGAAAAAGGAAATATCCTCAGATGAAATCTGGAAAGAAGCTTTCTGAGAAACTGCTCTGTGATGTGTGACTTCCACTCACAGAGTTACAAAGGCATTTCGTGGATCTCTTTGCTAGCCTTATTACTGTGGAATCTGAGAAAAGATATTTCGGATCCCTTTGAACACTATAGGGCCAAAGGAAATATCCTCCAATAACAAAGAGAAAGAAGCTTTCTGAGAAACTTCTTTGTGTTCTGTGAAATCACCTCACAGAGTTACAGAATTCCCCTGAAGAAACCTTTCGCTAAGACAGTTCTTGTGGAATTGGCAAAGTGATATTTGTAACCCCTAGAGGGCTATGGTGAAAAAGGAAATACCCTCAGATGAAATCGGGAAAGAAGCTTTCTGAGAAACTGCTTAGTGTTCTGTTCATTCATCTCACAGAGTTACATCTGTATTTCGTGGATCTCTTTGCTAGTCTTATTTCTGTGGAATCTGAGAACAGATATTTCCGATCCCTTTGAAGACTATAGGGCCAAAGGAAATATCCTCCGATAACAAAGAGAAAGAAGCTTTCTGAGAAACTTCTTTGTGTTCTGTGAAATCACCTCACAGAGTTACAGCTTTCCCCTCAAGAAGCCTTTCGCTAAGACAGTTGTTGTGGAATTGGCAAAGTGATATTTGGAAGCCCATAGAGGGCTATGGTGAAAAAGGAATTTTCCTCAGATGAAATCTGGAAAGAAGCTTTCTGAGAAACTGCTCTCTGATGTGTGACTTCCACTCACAGAGTTACATCTGTATTTCGTGGATCTCTTTGCTAGCCTTATTTCTGTGGAATCTGAGAACAGATATTCCGGATCCCTTTGAAGACTATAGGGCCAAAGAAAATATCCTCCGATAACAAAGAGAAAGAAGCTTTCTGAGAAACTTCTTTGTGTTCTGTGAAATCATCTCACAGAGTTACAGCTTTCCCCTCAAGAAGCCTTTCGCTAAGACAGTTCTTGTGGAATTGGCAAAGTGATATTTGGAAGCCCATAGTGGGCTATGGTGAAAAAGGAAATATCCTCAGATGAAATCGGGAAAGAAGCTTTCTGAGAAACTGCTTAGTGTTCTGTTCATTCATCTCACAGAGTTACATATGTATTTTGTGGATCTCTTTGCTAGCCTTATTTCTGTGGAATCTGAGAACAGATATTTCGGATCCCTCTGATGTCTATAGGACTAAAGGAAATATCCTCCGATAACAAAGAGAAAGAAGCTTTCTGAGAAACTTCTTTGTGTTCTGTGAAATCATCTCACAGAGTTACAGATTCCCCTCAAGAAGCCTTTCGCTAAGACAGTTCTAGTGGAGTTGGCAAACTGATATTTGGAAGACCATAGAGGCCTATGGTGAAAAAGGAAATACCCTCAGATGAAATCGGGAAAGAAGCTTTCTGAGAAACTCCTTAGTGTTCTGTTCTGTTCATTCATCTCACAGAGTTACATCTGTATTTCGTGGATCTCTTTGCTAGTCTTATTTCTGTGGAAACTGAGAACAGATATTTCGGATTACTTTGAAGACTAAAGGGCCAAAGGAAATATCCTCCGATAACAAAGAGAAAGTAGCTTTCTGACAAACTTCCTTGTGTTCTGTGAAATCACCTCACAGAGTTACAGCTTTCCCCTCAAGAAGCCTTTCGCTAAGACAGTTCTTGTGGAATTGGCAAAGTGATATTTGGAAGCCCATAGAGGGCTATGGAGAAACAGGAAATATCCTCAGATGAAATCTGGAAGGAAGCTTTCTGAGAAACTGCTTATTGTTCTGTTCATTCATCTCACAGAGTTACATCTGTATTTCGTGTATCTCTTTGCTAGCCTTATTTCTGAGGAATCTGAGAACAGATATTACGGATCCCTTTGAAGACTATAGGGCCAAAGGAAATATCCTCCGATAACAAAGAGAAAGAAGCTTTCTGAGAAACTTCTTTGTGTTCTGTGAAATCACCTCACAGAGTTGCAGCATTCCCCTCAAGAAGCCTTTCGCTAAGACAGTTGTTGTGGAATTGGCAAAGTGATATTTGGAAGCCCATAGAGGGCTACGGTGAAAAAGGAATTTTCCTCAGATGAAATCTGGAAAGAAGCTTTCTGAGAAACTGCTCTGTGATGTGTGACTTCCACTCACAGAGTTACATCTGTATTTCGTGGATCTCTTTGCTAGCCTTATTTCTGTGGAATCTGAGAACAGATATTTCATGTCCCTTTGAAGACTATAGGGCCAAAGGAAATATCCTCCGATAACAAAGAGAAAGAAGCTTTCTGAGAAACTTCTTTGTGTTCTGTGAAATCAACTCACAGAGTTACAGCTTTCCCCTGAAGAAGCCTTTCGCTAAGACAGTTCTTATGGAATTGGCAAAGTGATATTTGGAAGCCCATACAGGGCTATGTTGAAAAAGGAAATACCCTCAGATGAAATCGGGAAAGAAGCTTTCTGAGAAACTGCTTAGTGTTCTGTTCATTCATCTCACAGAGTTACATCTGTATTTCGTGGATCTCTTTGCTAGTCTTATTTCTGTGGAATCTGAGAACAGATATTTCCGATCCCTTTGAGGACTATTGGGCCAAAGGAAATATCCTCCGATAACAAAGAGAAAGAAGCTTTCTGAGAAACTTCTTTGTGTTCTGTGAAATCACCTCACAGAGTTACAACTTACCCCTCAAGAAGCCTTTTGCTAAGACAGTTGTTGTGGAATTGGCAAAGTGATATTTGGAAGCCCATAGAGGGCTATGGTGAAAAAGGAATTATCCTCAGATGAAATCTGGATAGAAGCTTTCTGAGAAACTGCTCTGTGATGTGTGACTTCGACTCACAGAGTTACATCTGTATTTCGTGGATCTCTTTGCTAGCCTTATTTCTGTGGAATCTGAGAACAGATATTTCGGGTCCCTTTAAAGACTATAGGGCCAAAGGAAATATCCTCCGATAACAACGAGAAAGAAGCTTTCTGAGAAACTTCTTTGTGTTCTGTGAAATCGTCTCACAGCGTTACAGCTTTCCCTCAAGAAGACTTTCGCTAAGACAGTTCTTGTGGAATTGGCAAAGTGACATTTGGAAGCCCTTAGAGGTCTATGCTGAAAAAGGAAATATCCTCAGATGAAATCTGGAAAGAAGCTTTCTGAGAAACTGCTTACTGTTTTGTTCATTCATCTCATAGAGTTACCTCTGTATTTCGTGGATCTCTTTGCTAGCCTTATTTCTGCGGAATCTGAGAACAGATATTTCGGATCCCTTTGAAGACTATAGGGCCAAAGGAAATATCCTCCGATAACAAAGAGAAAGAAGCATTCTGAGAAACTTCTTTGTGTTCTGTGAAATCATCTCACAGAGTTACAGCTTTCCCCTCAAGAAGTCTTTCGCTAAGACAGTTCTTGTGGAATTGGCAAAGTGATATTTGTAAGCCCATAGATGGCTATGGTGAAAAAGGAAATATCCTCAGATGAAATCTGGAAAGAAGCTTTCTGAGAAACTGCTCTGTGATGTGTGACTTCCACTCACAGAGTTACATCTGTATTTCGTGGATCTCTTTGCTAGCCTTATTTCTGTGGAATCTGAGAACAGATATTTCGGATCCCTTTGAAGACTATAGGGCCAAAGGAAATATCCTCCGATAACAAAGAGAAAGAAGCTTTCTGAGAAACTTCTTTGTGTTCTGTGAAATCATCTCACAGAGTTACAGCTTTCCCCTCAAGAAGCCTTTCGCTAAGACAGTTCTTGTGGAATTGGCAAAGTGATATTTGGAAGCCCATAGAGGGCTATGGTGAAAAACGAAATATCCTCAGATGAAATCTGGAAAGAAGCTTTGTGGGAAACTGCTTAGTGTTCTGTTCATTCATCTCACAGAGTTGCATCTGTATTTCGTGGATCTCTTTGCTAGCCTTATTTCTGTGGAATCTGAGAACAGATATTTCGGATCCCTTTGAAGACTATTGGGCCAAAGGAAATATCCTCCGATAACAAAGAGAAAGAAGCTTTCTGAGAAACTACTTTGTGTTCTGTGAAATCATCTCACTGAGTTACAGCTTTCCCCTCAAGAAGCCTTTCGCTAAGACAGTTCTAGTGGAATTGGCAAAGTGATATTTGGAAGCCCATAGAGGTCTATGGTGAAAAAGGAAATACCCTCAGATGAAATCGGGAAAGAAGCTTTGTGAGAATCTGCTTAGTGTTCTGTTCATTCATCTCACAGAGTTACATCTGTATTTCGTGGATCCCTTTGCTAGTCTTATTTCTGTGGAATCTGAGATCAGATATTTCGGATCACTTTGAAGACTATAGGGCCAAAGGAAATATCCTCCGATAACAAAGAGAAAGAAGCTTTCTGAGAAACTTCCTTGTGTTCTGTGAAATCACCTCACAGAGTTACAGCTGTGCCCTCAAGAAGCCTTTCGCTAAGGCAGTTCTTGTGGAATTGGCAAAGTGATATTTGGAAGCCCATAGAGGGCTATGGAGAAACAGGAAATATCCTCAGATGAAATCTGGAAGGAATCTTTCTGAGAAACTGCTTAGTGTTCTGTTCATTCATCTCACAGAGTTACATCTGTATTTCGTGGATCTCTTTGCTAGCCTTATTTCTGAGGAATCTGAGAACAGATATTACGGATCCCTTTGAAGACTATAGGGCCAAAGGAAATATCCTCCGATAACAAAGAGAAAGAAGCTTTCTGAGAAACTTCTTTGTGTTCTGTGAAATCATCTCACAGAGTTACAGCTTTCCCCTGAAGAAGCATTTCGCTAAGACAGTTTTTGTGGAATTGGAAAAGTGATATTTGGAAGCCCATAGAGGGCTATGGTGAAAAAGGAAATATCCTCAGATGAAATCTGGAAAGAAGCTTTCTGAGAAACTGCTCTGTGATGTGTGACTTCCACTCACAGAGTTACATAGGTATTTCGTGGATCTCTTTGCTAGCCTTATTTCTGTGGAATCTGAGAACAGATATTTCGGTTCCCTTTGAAGACTATTGGGCCAAAGGAAATATCCTCCGATAACAAAGAGAAAAAAGCTTTTTGAGAAACATCTTTGAGTTCTGAGAAATCATCTCACAGAGTTATAGCTTTCCCCTCAAGAAGCCTTTCGTTAAGACAGTTCTTGTGGAATTGGCAAAGTGATATTTGGAAGCCCATAGAGGGCTATGGTGAAAAAGGAAATATCCTCTAATGAAATCAGGAAAGAAGCTTTCTGAGAAACTGCTTAGTGTCTGTTCATTCATCTCACAGAGTTACATCTGTATTTTGTGGATCTCTTTGCTAGCCTTATTTCTGTGGAATCTGAGAAGAGATATTTCGGATCCCTTTGAAGACTATAGGGCCAAAGGAAATATCCTCCGATAAAAAAGAGAAAGAAGCTTTCTGAGAAACTTCTTTGTGTTTTGTGAAATCACCTCACAGAGTTACAGCTTTCCCCTGAAGAAGCCTTTCGCTAAGACAGTTCTTGTGGAATTGGAAAAGTGATATTTGGAAGCCCATAGAGGGCTATGGTGAAAAAGGAAATACCCTCAGATGAAATCGGGAAAGAAGCTTTCTGAGAAACTGCTTAGTGTTCTGTTCATTCATCTCACAGAGTTACATCTGTATTTCGTGGATCTCTTTGCTAGCCTTTTTTCTGTGGAATCTGAGAACAGATATTTCGGATCCCTTTGAAGACTATAGGGCCAAAGGAAATATCCTCCGATAACAAAGAGAAAGAAGCTTTCTGAGAAACTTCTTTGTGTTCTGTGAAATCGTCTCACAGCGTTACAGCTTTCCTCTCAAGAAGACTTTCGCTAAGACAGTTCTTGTGGAATTGGCAATGTGATATTTGGAAGCCATTAGAGGTCTATGCTGAAAAAGGAAATATCCTCAGATGAAATCTGGAAAGAAGCTTTCTGAGAAACTGCTTACTGTTTTGTTCATTCATCTCACAGAGTTACCTCTGTATTTTGTGGATCTCGTTGCTAGCCTTATTACTGTGGAATCTGAGAACAGATATTTTGGATCCCTTTGAAGACTATAGGGCCAAAGGAAATATCCTCCGATAACAAAGAGAAAGAAGCTTTCTGAGAAACTTCTTTGTGTTCTGTGAAATCATCACACAGAGTTACAGCTTTCCCCTCAAGAAGCCTTTCGCTAAGACAGTTCTTGTGGAATTGGCAAAGTGATATTTGGAAGCCCATAGAGGGCTATGGTGAAAAAGGAAATATCCTCAGATGAAATCTGGAAAGAAGCTTTCTGAGAAACTGCTCTGTAATGTGTGACTTCCACTCACAGAGTTACATAGGTATTTCGTGGATCTCTTTGCTAGCCTTATTTCTGTGGAATCTGAGAAAAGATACTTCGGATCCCTTTGAAGACTATAGGGCCAAAGGAAATATCCTCCAATAACAAAGAGAGAAGCTTTCTGAGAAACTTCTTTGTGTTCTGTGAAATCACCTCACAGAGTTACAGATTTCCCCTGAAGAAGCCTTTCGCTAAGACAGTTCTTGTGGAATTGGCAAAGTGATATTTGGAAGCCCATAGAGGGCTATGGTGAAAAAGGAAATACTCTCAGATGAAATCTGGAAAGAAGCTTTCTGAGAAACTGCTTAGTGTTCTGTTCATTCATCTCACAGAGTTACATCTGTATTTCGTGGATCTCTTTGCTAGTCTTATTTCTGTGGAATCTGAGAACAGATATTTCCGATCCCTTTGAAGACTATAGGACCAAAGGAAATATCCTCCGATAACAAAGAGAAAGAAGCTTTCTGAGAAACTTCTTTGTGTTCTGTGAAATCACCTCACAGAGTTACAGCTTTCCCCTCAAGAAGCCTTTCGCTAAGACAGTTGTTGTAGAATTGGCAAAGTGATATTTGGAAGCCCATAGAGGGCTATGGTGAAAAAGGAAATATCCTCAGATGAAATCTGGAAAGAAGCTTTCTGAGAAACTGCTCTGTGATGTGTGACTTCCACTCACAGAGTTACAACTGTATTTCGTGGATCTCTTTGCTAGCCTTATTTCTGTGGAATCTGAGAACAGAAATTTCGGATCCCTTTGAAGACTATAGGGCCAAAGGAAATATCCTCCGATAACAAAGAGAGAGAAGCTTTCTGAGAAACTTCTTTGTGTTCTGTGAAATCATCTCACAGAGTTACAGCTTTCCCCTCAAGAAGCCTTTCGCTAAGACAGTTCTTCTGGAATTGGCAAAGTGATATTTGGAAGCCCATAGAGGGCTATGGTGAAAAAGGAAATATCCTCAGATGAAATCTGGAAAGAAGCTTTGTGGGAAACTGCTTAGTGTTCTGTTCATTCATCTCACAGAGTTACATCTGCATTTCGTGGATCTCTTTGCTAGCCTTAATTCTGTGGAATCTGAGAACAGATATTTCGGATCCCTTTGAAGACTACAGGGCCAAAGGAAATATCCTCCGATAACAAAGAGAAAGTAGCTTTCTTAGAAACTTCTTTGTGTTCTGTGAAATCGTCTCACAAAGTTACAGCTTTCCCCTCAAGAAGCCTTTCGCTAAGACAGTTCTTGTGGAATTGGCAAAGTGATATTTGGAAGCCCATAGAGGGCTACGGTGAAAAAGGAAATATCCTCAGATGAAATCTGGAAAGAAGCTTTCTGAGAACCTGCTCTGTGATGTGTGACATCCACTCACAGAGTTACATCTGTATTCCGTGGATCTCTTTGCTAGCCTTATTTCTGTGGAATCTGAGAACAGATATTTCGGATCCTTTTGAAGACTATAGAGCCAAAGGAAATATCCTCCGATAACAAAGAGAAAGAAGCTTTCTGAGAAACTTCTTTGTGTTCTGTGAAATCATCTCACAGAGTTACAGCTTTCCCCTCAAGAAGCCTTTCGCTAAGACAGTTCTAGTGGAATTGGCAAACTGATATTTGGAAGCCCATAGAGGGCTATGGTGAAAAAGGAAATACCCTCAGATGAAATCGGGAAAGAAGCTTTCTGAGAAACTGCTTAATGTTCTGTTCATTCATCTCACAGAGTTACATCTGTATTTCGTGCATCTCTTTGCTAGTCTTATTTCTGTGGAATCTGAGAACAGATATTTCCGATCCCTTTGAAGACTATAGGACCAAAGGAAATATCCTCCGATAACAAAGAGAAAGAAGCTTTCTGAGAAACTTCTTTGTGTTCTGTGAAATCACCTCACAGAGTTACAGCTTTCCCCTCAAGAAGCCTTTCGCTAAGACAGTTGTTGTAGAATTGGCAAAGTGATATTTGGAAGCCCATAGAGGGCTATGGTGAAAAAGGAAATATCCTCAGATGAAATCTGGAAAGAAGCTTTCTGAGAAACTGCTCTGTGATGTGTGACTTCCACTCACAGAGTTACAACTGTATTTCGTGGATCTCTTTGCTAGCCTTATTTCTGTGGAATCTGAGAACAGAAATTTCGGATCCCTTTGAAGACTATAGGGCCAAAGGAAATATCCTCCGATAACAAAGAGAGAGAAGCTTTCTGAGAAACTTCTTTGTGTTCTGTGAAATCATCTCACAGAGTTACAGCTTTCCCCTCAAGAAGCCTTTCGCTAAGACAGTTCTTCTGGAATTGGCAAAGTGATATTTGGAAGCCCATAGAGGGCTATGGTGAAAAAGGAAATATCCTCAGATGAAATCTGGAAAGAAGCTTTGTGGGAAACTGCTTAGTGTTCTGTTCATTCATCTCACAGAGTTACATCTGCATTTCGTGGATCTCTTTGCTAGCCTTAATTCTGTGGAATCTGAGAACAGATATTTCGGATCCCTTTGAAGACTACAGGGCCAAAGGAAATATCCTCCGATAACAAAGAGAAAGTAGCTTTCTTAGAAACTTCTTTGTGTTCTGTGAAATCGTCTCACAAAGTTACAGCTTTCCCCTCAAGAAGCCTTTCGCTAAGACAGTTCTTGTGGAATTGGCAAAGTGATATTTGGAAGCCCATAGAGGGCTACGGTGAAAAAGGAAATATCCTCAGATGAAATCTGGAAAGAAGCTTTCTGAGAACCTGCTCTGTGATGTGTGACATCCACTCACAGAGTTACATCTGTATTCCGTGGATCTCTTTGCTAGCCTTATTTCTGTGGAATCTGAGAACAGATATTTCGGATCCTTTTGAAGACTATAGGGCCAAAGGAAATATCCTCCGATAACAAAGAGAAAGAAGCTTTCTGAGAAACTTCTTTGTGTTCTGTGAAATCATCTCACAGAGTTACAGCTTTCCCCTCAAGAAGCCTTTCGCTAAGACAGTTCTAGTGGAATTGGCAAACTGATATTTGGAAGCCCATAGAGGGCTATGGTGAAAAAGGAAATACCCTCAGATGAAATCGGGAAAGAAGCTTTCTGAGAAACTGCTTAATGTTCTGTTCATTCATCTCACAGAGTTACATCTGTATTTCGTGCATCTCTTTGCTAGTCTTATTTCTGTGGAATCTGAGAACAGATATTTCGGATTACTTTAAGACTATAGGGCCAAAGGAAATAACCTCCGATAACAAAGAGAAAGTAGCTTTCTGAGAAACTTCCTTGTGTTCTGTGAAATCACCTCACAGAGTTACAGCTTTCCCCTCAAGAAGCCTTTCGCTAAGACAGTTCTTGTGGAATTGGCAAAGTGATATTTGGAAGCCCATAGAGGGCTATGGAAAAACAGGAAATATCCTCAGATGAAATCTGGAAGGAAGCTTTCTGAGAAACTGCTTAGTGTTCTGTTCATTCATCTCACAGAGTTACATCTGTATTTCGTGGATCTCTTTGCTAGCCTTATTTCTGAGGAATCTGAGAACAGATATTACGGATCCCTTTGAAGTCTATAGGGCCAAAGGAAATATCCTCCGATAACAAAGAGAAAGAAGCTTTCTAAGAAACTTCTTTGTGTTCTCTGAAATCATCTCACAGAGTTACAGCTTTCCCAACAAGAAGCCTTTCGCTAAGACAGTTCTTGTGGAATTGGCAAAGTGATATGTGGAAGCCTATAGAGGGCTATGGTGAAAAAGGAAATATCCTCAGATGAAATCTGGAAAGAAGCTTTCTGAGAAACTGCTCTGTGATGTGTGACTTCCACTCACAGAGTTACATAGGTATTTCGTGGATCTCTTTGCTAGCCTTATTTCTGTGGAATCTGAGAAAAGATATTTCGGATCCCTTTGAAGACTATAGGGCCAAAGGAAATATCCTCCAATAACAAAGAGAAAGAAGCTTTCTGAGAAACTTCTTTGTGTTCTGTGAAATCACCTCACAGAGTTACAGATTTCCCCTGAAGAAGCCTTTCGCTAAGACAGTTCTTGTGGAATTTGCAAAGTGATATTTGGAAGCCCATAAAGGGCTGGTGAAAAAGGAAATACCCTCAGAAGAAATCTGGAAAGAAGCTTTCTGAGAAACTGCTTAGTGTTCTCTTCATTCATCTCACAGAGTTACATCTGTATTTCGTGGATCTCTTTGCTAGTCTTATTTCTGTGGAATCTGAGAACAGATATTTCCGATCCCTTTGAAGACTATAGGGCCAAAGGAAATATCCTCCGATAACAAAGAGAAAGAAGCTTTCTGAGAAACTTCTTTGTGTTCTGTGAAATCACCTCACAGAGTTACAGCTTTCCCCTCAAGAAGCCTTTCGCTAAGACAGTTCTTGTGGAATTGGCAAAGTGATACTTGGAAGCCCTTAGTGGGCTATGGTGAAAAAGGAAATATCCTCAGATGAAATCTGGAAAGAAGCTTTCTGAGAGACTGCTCTGTGATGTGTGACTTCCACTCACCGAGTTACATATGTATTTCGTGGATCTCTTTGCTAGCCTTATTTCTGTGGAATCTGAGAACAGATATTTCAGATCCCTTTGAAGACTATAGGGCCAAAGGAAATATCCTCCGATAACAAAGAGAAAGAAGCTTTCTGAGAAACTTCTTTGTGTTCCGTGAAATCATCTCACAGAGTTACAGCTTTCCCCTCAAGAAGCCTTTCGCTAAGACAGTTCTAGTGGAATTGGCAAACTGATATTTGGAAGCCCATAGAGGGCTATGGTGAAAAAGGATATACCCTCAGATGAAATCGGGAAAGAAGCTTTCTGAGAAACTGCTTAGTGTTCTGTTCTGTTCATTCATCACACAGAGTTACATCTGTATTTCGTGGATCTCTTTGCTAGTCTTTTTTCTGTGGAATCTGAGAACAGATATTTCCGATCCCTTTGAAGACTATAGGGCCAAAGGAAATATCCTCCGATAACAAAGAGAAAGAAGCTTTCTGAGAAACTTCTTTGTGTTCTGTGAAATCACCTCACAGAGTTACAGCTTTCCCCTCAAGAAGCCTTTCGCTAAGACAGTTGTTGTGGAATTGGCAAAGTGATATTTGGAAGCCCATAGAGGGCTATGGTGAAAAAGGAATTTTCCTCAGATGAAATCTGGAAAGAAGCTTTCTGAGAAACTGCTCTCTGATGTGTGACTTCCACTCACAGAGTTACATCTGTATTTCGTGGATCTCTTTGCTAGCCTTATTTCTGTGGAATCTGAGAACAGATATTCCGGATCCCTTTGAAGACTATAGGGCCAAAGAAAATATCCTCCGATAACAAAGAGAAAGAAGCTTTCTGAGAAACTTCTTTGTGTTCTGTGAAATCATCTCACAGAGTTACAGCTTTCCCCTCAAGACGCCTTTCGCTAAGACAGTTCTTGTGGAATTGGCAAAGTGATATTTGGAAGCCCATAGAGGGCTATGGTGAAAAAGGAAATATCCTCAGATGAAATCGGGAAAGAAGCTTTCTGAGAAACTGCTTAGTGTTCTGTTCATTCATCTCACAGAGTTACATATGTATTTTGTGGATCTCTTTGCTAGCCTTATTTCTGTGGAATCTGAGAACAGATATTTCGGATCCCTCTGATGTCTATAGGACTAAAGGAAATATCCTCCGATAACAAAGAGAAAGAAGCTTTCTGAGAAACTTCTTTGTGTTCTGTGAAATCATCTCACAGAGTTACAGCTTCCCCTCAAGAAGCCTTTCGCTAAGACAGTTCTAGTGGAATTGGCAAACTGATATTTGGAAGACCATAGAGGCCTATGGTGAAAAAGGAAATACCCTCAGATGAAATCGGGAAGGAAGCTTTCTGAGAAACTCCTTAGTGTTCTGTTCTGTTCATTCATCTCACAGAGTTACATCTGTATTTCGTGGATCTCTTTGCTAGTCTTATTTCTGTGGAAACTGAGAACAGATATTTCGGACTACTTTGAAGACTAAAGGGCCAAAGGAAATATCCTCCGATAACAAAGAGAAAGTAGCTTTCTGACAAACTTCCTTGTGTTCTGTGAAATCACCTCACAGAGTTACAGCTTTCCCCTCAAGAAGCCTTTCGCTAAGACAGTTCTTGTGAAATTGGCAAAGTGATATTTGGAAGCCCATAGAGGGCTATGGAGAAACAGGAAATATCCTCAGATGAAATCTGGAAGGAAGCTTTCTGAGAAACTGCTTAGTGTTCTGTTCATTCATCTCACAGAGTTACATCTGTATTTCGTGTATCTCTTTGCTAGCCTTATTTCTGAGGAATCTGAGAACAGATATTACGGATCCCTTTGAAGACTATAGGGCCAAAGGAAATATCCTCCGATAACAAAGAGAAAGAAGCTTTCTGAGAAACTTCTTTGTGTTCTGTGAAATCACCTCACAGAGTTGCAGCATTCCCCTCAAGAAGCCTTTCGCTAAGACAGTTGTTGTGGAATTGGCAAAGTGATATTTGGAAGCCCATAGAGGGCTACGGTGAAAAAGGAATTTTCCTCAGATGAAATCTGGAAAGAAGCTTTCTGAGAAACTGCTCTGTGATGTGTGACTTCCACTCACAGAGTTACATCTGTATTTCGTGGATCTCTTTGCTAGCCTTATTTCTGTGGAATCTGAGAACAGATATTTCGGATCCCTTTGAAGACTATAGGGCCAAAGGAAATATCCTCCGATAACAAAGAGAAAGAAGCTTTCTGAGAAACTTCTTTGTGTTCTCTGAAATCGTCTCACTGCGTTACAGCTTTCCCCTCAAGAAGCCTTTCGCTAAGACAGTTCTTGTGGAATTGGCAAAGTGATACTTGGAAGCCCTTAGAGGGCTATGCTGAAAAAGGAAATATCCTCAGATGAAATCTGGAAAGAAGCTTTCTGAGAAACTGCTTACTGTTTTGTTCATTCATCTCATAGAGTTACCTCTGTGTTTCGTGGATCTCTTTGCTAGCCTTATTTCTGTGGAATCTGAGAACAGATATTTCGGATCCCTTTGAAGACTATAGGGCCAAAGGAAATATCCTCCGATAACAAAGAGAAAGAAGGTTTCTGAGAAACTTCTTTCTGTTCTGTGAAATCATCACACAGAGTTACAGCTTTCCCCTCAAGAAGCCTTTCGCTAAGACAGTTCTTGTGGAATTGGCAAAGTGATATTTGGAAGCCCATAGAGGGCTATGGTGAAAAAGGAAATATCCTCAGATGAAATCGGGAAAGAAGCTTTCTGAGAAACTGCTTAGTGTTCTGTTCATTCATCTCACAGAGTTACATATGTATTTTGTGGATCTCTTTGCTAGCCTTATTTCTGTGGAGTCTGAGGACAGATATTTCGGATCCCTCTGAAGTCTATAGGGCCAAAGGAAATATCCTCCGATAACAAAGAGAAAGAAGCTTTCTGAGAAACTTCTTTGTGTTCTGTGAAATCATCTCACAGAGTTACAGCTTTCCCCTCAAGAAGCCTTTCGCTAACACAGTTCTTGTGGAATTGGCAAAGTGATAGTTGGAAGCCCTTAGTGGGCTATGGCGAAAAAGGAAATATCCTCAGATGAAATCTGGAAAGAAGCTTTCTGAGAAACTGCTCTGTGATGTGTGACTTCCACTCACAGAGTTACATATGTATTTCGTGGATCTCTTTGCTAGCCTTATTTCAGTGGAATCTGAGAACAGATATTTCGGATCCCTTTGAAGACTATAGGGCCAAAGGAAATATCCTCCGATAACAAAGAGAAAGAAGCTTTCTGAGAAACTTCTTTGTGTTCTGTGAAATCATCTCACAGAGTTACAGCTTTCCCCTCAAGAAGCCTTTCGCTAAGACAGTTCTAGTGGAATTGGCAAACTGATATTTGGAAGCCCATAGAGGGCTATGGTGAAAAAGGAAATACCCTCAGATGAAATCGGGAAAGAAGCTTTCTGAGAAACTGCTTAGTGTTCTGTTCATTCATCTCACAGAGTTACATCTGTATTTCGTGGATCTCTTTGCTAGTCTTATTTCTGTGGAATCTGAGAACAGATATTTCAGATTACTTTGAAGACTATAGGGCCAAAGGAAATATCCTCCGATAACAAAGAGAAAGTAGCTTTCTGAGAAACTCCCTTGTGTTCTGTGAAATCACCTCACAGAGTTACAGCTTTCCCCTCAAGAAGCCTTTCGCTAAGACAGTTCTTGTGGAATTGGCAAAGTGATATTTGGCAGCCCATAGAGGGCTATGGAGAAACAGGAAATATCCTCAGATGAAATCTGGAAGGAAGCTTTCTGAGAAACTGCTTAGTGTTCTGTTCATTCATCTCACAGAGTTACATCTGTATTTCGTGGATCTCTTTGCTAGCCTTATTTCTGAGGAATCTGAGAACAGATATTACGGATCCCTTTGAAGACTATAGGGCCAAAGGAAATATCCTCCGATAACAAAGAGAAAGAAGCTTTCTGAGAAACTTCTTTGTGTTCTCTGAAATCATCTCACAGAGTTACAGCTTTCCCCTCAAGAAGCCTTTCGCTAAGACAGTTCTTGTGGAATTGGCAAAGTGATATTTGGAAGCCCATAGAGGGCTATGGTGAAAAAGGAAATATCCTCAGATGAAATCTGGAAAGAAGCTTTCTGAGAAACTCCTCTGTGATGTGTGACTTCAACTCACAGAGTTACATAGGTGTTTCGTGGATCTCTTTGCTAGCCTTATTTCTGTGGAATCTGAGAAAAGATATTTCGGATCCCTTTGAAGACTATAGGGCCAAAGGAAATATCCTCCAATAACAAAGAGAAAGAAGCTTTCTGAGAAACTTCTTTGTGTTCTGTGAAATCACCTCACAGAGTTACAGATTTCCCCTGAAGAAGCATTTCGCTAAGACAGTTCTTGTGGATTTGGCAAAGTGATATTTGGAAGCCCTTAGAGGGCTATGCTGAAAAAGGAAATACCCTCAGATGAAATCGGGAAAGAAGCTTTCTGAGAAACTGCTTAGTGTTCTGTTCATTCATCTCACAGAGTTACATCTGTATTTCGTGGATCTCTTTGCTAGTCATATTTCTGTGGAATCTGAGAACAGATATTTCTGTTCCTTTTGAAGACTATAGGGCCAAAGGAAATATCCTCCGATAACAAAGAGAAAGAAGCTTTCTGAGAAACTTCTTTGTGTTCTGTGAAATCACCTCACAGAGTTACAGCTTTCCCCTCAAGAAGCCTTTCGCTAAGACAGTTCTTGTGGAATTGGCAAAGTGATATTTGGAAGCCCATAGAGGCTATGGTGAAAAAGGAATTTTCCTCAAATGAAATCTGGAAAGAAGCTTTCTGAGAAACTGCTCTGTGATGTGTGACTTCCATTCACAGAGTTACATCTGCATTTCGTGGATCTCTTTGCTAGCCTTATTTCTGTGGAATCTGAGAACAGATATTTCGGATCCCTTTGAAGACTATAGGACCAAAGGAAATATCCTCCGATAAGAAAGAGAAAGAAGCTTTTTGAGTAACTTCTTTGTGTTCTGTGAAATCGTCTCACAGCGTTACACCTTTCCCCTAAAGAAGCCTTTCGCTAAGACAGTTCTTGTGGAATTGGCAAAGTGATATTTGGAAGCCCTTAGAGGGCTATGCTGAAAAAGGAAATATCCTCAGATGAAATCTGGAAAGAAGCTTTCTGAGAAACTGCTTACTGTTTTGTTCATTCATCTCATAGAGTTACCTCTGTGTTTCGTGGATCTCTTTGCTAGCCTTATTTCTGTGGAATCTGAGAACAGATATTTCGGATCCCTTTGAAGACTATAGGGCCAAAGGAAATATCCTCCGATAACAAAGAGAAAGAAGCTTTCTGAGAAACTTCTTTGTGTTCTGTGAAATCATCACACAGAGTTACAGCTTTCCCCTCAAGAAGCCTTTCGCTAAGACAGTTCTTGTGGAATTGGCAAAGTGATATTTGGAAGCCCATAGAGGGCTAGGCTGAAAAAGGAAATATCCTCAGATGAAATCGGGAAAGAAGCTTTCTGAGAAACTGCTTAGTGTTCTGTTCATTCATCTCACAGAGTTACATATGTATTTTGTGGATCTCTTTGCTAGCCTTATTTCTGTGGAATCTGAGAACAGATATTTCGGATCCCTCTGAAGTCTATAGGGCCAAAGGAAATATCCTCCGATAACAAAGAGAAAGAAGCTTTCTGAGAAACTTCTTTGTGTTCTGTGAAATCATCTCACAGAGTTACAGCTTTCCCCTCAAGAAGCATTTTGCTAAGACAGTTCTTGTGGAATTGGCAAAGTCGTACTTGGAAGCCCTTAGAGGGCTATGGTGAAAAAGGAAATATCCTCAGATGAAATCTGGAAAGAAGCTTTCTGAGAAACTGCTCTGTGATGTGTGACTTCCACTCACAGAGTTACATATGTATTTCGTGGATCTCTTTGCTAGCCTTATTTCAGTGGAATCTGAGAACAGATATTTCGGATCCCTTTGAAGACTATAGGGCCAAAGGAAATATCCTCCGATAACAAAGAGAAAGAAGCTTTCTGAGAAACTTCTTTGTGTTCTGTGAAATCATCTCACAGAGTTACAGCTTTCCCCTCAAGAAGCCTTTCGCTAAGACAGTTCTAGTGGAATTGGCAAACTGATATTTGGAAGCCCATAGAGGGCTATGGTGAAAAAGGAAATATCCTCAGATGAAATCGGGAAAGAAGCTTTCTGAGAAACTGCTTAGTGTTCTTTTCATTCATCTCACAGAGTTACATCTGTATTTCGTGGATCTCTTTGCTAGCCTTATTTCTGAGGAATCTGAGAACAGATATTACGGATCCCTTTGAAGACTATAGGGCCAAAGGAAACATCCTCCGATAACAAAGAGAAAGAAGCTTCCTGAGAAACTTCTTTGTGTTCTCTGAAATCATCTCACAGAGTTACAGCTTTCCCAACAAGAAGCCTTTCGCTAAGACAGTTCTTGTGGAATTGGCAAAGTGATATTTGGAAGCCCTTAGAGGGCTATGGTGAAAAAGGAATTTTCCTCAGATGAAATCTGGAAAGAAGCTTTCTGAGAAACTGCTCTGTGATATGTGACTTCCACTCACAGAGTTACATCTGTATTTTGTGAATCTCTTTGCTAGCCTTATTTCTGTGGAATTTGAGAACAGATATTTCGGATCCCTTTGAAGACTATAGGGCCAAAGGAAATATCCTCCGATAACAAAGAGAAAGTAGCTTTCTGAGAAACTTCCTTGTGTTCTGTGAAATCACATCACAGAGTTACAGCTTTCCGCTCAAGAAGACTTTCGCTAAGACAGTTCTTGTGGAATTGGCAAAGTGATATTTGGAAGCCCATAGAGGGCTATGGAGAAACGGGAAATATCCTCAGATGAAATCTGGAAGGAAGCTTTCTGAGAAACTGCTAAGTGTTCTGTTCATTCATCTCATAGAGTTACATCTGTATTTCGTGGATCTCTTTGCTAGCGTTATTTCTGAGGAATCTGAGAACAGATATTACGGATCCCTTTGAAGACTATAGGGCCAAAGGAAATATCCTCCGATAACAAAGAGAAAGAAGCTTTCTGAGAAACTTCTTTGTGTTCTCTGAAATCATCTCACAGAGTTACAGCTTTCCCCTCAAGAAGCCTTTCGCTAAGACAGTTCTTGTGGAATTGGCAAAGTGATATTTGGAAGCCCATAGAGGGCTATGGTGAAAAAGGAAATATCCTCAGATGAAATCTGGAAAGAAGCTTTCTGAGAAACTGATCTGTGATGTGTGACTTCCACTCACAGAGTTACATCTGTATTTTGTGAATCTCTTTGCTAGCCTTATTTCTGTGGAATCTGAGAACAGATATTTCGGATCCCTTTGAAGACTATAGGGCCAAAGGAAATATCCTCCGATAACAAAGAGAAAGAAGCTTTCTGAGAAACTTCTTTGTGTTCTGTGAAATCGTCTCACAGCGTTACAGCTTTCCCCTCAAGAAGCCTTTCGCTAAGACAGTTCTTGTGGAATTGGAAAAGTGATATTTGGAAGCCCTTCGAGGGCTATGCTGAAAAAGGAAATATCCTCAGATGAAATCTGGAAAGAAGCTTTCTGAGAAACTGCTTACTGTTTTGTTCATTCATCTCATAGAGTTACCTCTGTGTTTCGTGGATCTCTTTGCTAGCCTTATTTCTGTGGAATCTGAGAACAGATATTTCGGATCCCTTTCAAGACTGTAGGGCCAAAGGAAATAACCTCCGATAACAAAGAGAAAGAAGCTTTCTGAGAAACTTCTTTGTGTTCTGTGAAATCATCACACAGAGTTACAGCTTTCCCCTCAAGAAGCCTTTCGCTAAGACAGTTCTTGTGGAATTGGCAAAGTGATATTTGGAAGCCCATAGAGGGCTATGGTGAAAAAGGAAATATCCTCAGATGAAATCTGGAAAGAAGCTTTCTGAGAAACTGCTTAGTGTTCTGTTCATTCATCTCACAGAGTTACATATGTATTTTGTGGATCTCTTTGCTAGCCTTATTTCTGTGGAATCTGAGAACAGATATTTCGGATCCCTCTGAAGTCTATAGGGCCAAAGGAAATATCCTCCGATAACAAAGAGAAAGAAGCTTTCTGAGAAACTTCTTTGTGTTCTGTGAAATCATCTCACAGAGTTACAGCTTTCCCCTCAAGAAGCCTTTCGCTACGACAGTTCTTGTGGAATTGGCAAAGTGATACTTGGAAGCCCTTAGTGGGCTATGGTGAAAAAGGAAATATCCTCAGATGAAATCTGGAAAGAAGCTTTCTGAGAAACTGCTCTGTGATGTGTGACTTCCACTCACAGAGTTACATATGTATTTCGTGGATCTCTTTGCTAGCATTATTTCAGTGGAATCTGAGAACAGATATTTCGGATCCCTTTGAAGACTATAGGGCCAAAGGAAATATCCTCCGATAACAAAGAGAAAGAAGCTTTCTGAGAAACTTCTTTGTGTTCTGTGAAATCACCTCACAGAGTTACAGATTTCCCCTGAAGAAGCATTTCGCTAAGACAGTTCTTGTGGAATTGGCAAAGTGATATTTGGAAGCCCTTAGAGGGCTATGCTGAAAAAGGAAATACCCTCAGATGAAATCGGGAAAGAAGCTTTCTGAGAAACTGCTTAGTGTTCTGTTCATTCATCTCACAGAGTTACATCTGTATTTCGTGGATCTCTTTGCTAGTCATATTTCTGTGGAATCTGAGAACAGATATTTCTGTTCCTTTTGAAGACTATAGGGCCAAAGGAAATATCCTCCGATAACAAAGAGAAAGAAGCTTTCTGAGAAACTTCTTTGTGTTCTGTGAAATCACCTCACAGAGTTACAGCTTTCCCCTCAAGAAGCCTTTCGCTAAGACAGTTGTTGTGGAATTGGCAAAGTGATATTTGGAAGCCCATAGAGGCTATGGTGAAAAAGGAATTTTCCTCAGATGAAATCTGGAAAGAAGCTTTCTGAGAAACTGCTCTGTGATGTGTGACTTCCACTCACAGAGTTACATCTGTATTTCGTGGATCTCTTTGCTAGCCTTATTTCTGTGGAATCTGAGAACACATATTTCGGATCCCTTTGAAGACTATAGGGCCAAAGGAAATATCCTCCGATAACAAAGAGAAAGAAGCTTTTTGAGAAACTTCTTTGTGTTCTGTGAAATCGTCTCACAGCGTTACACCTTTCCCCTCAAGAAGCCTTTCGCTAAGACAGTTCTTGTGGAATTGGCAAAGTGATATTTGGAAGCCCTTAGAGGGCTATGCTGAAAAAGGAAATATCCTCAGATGAAATCTGGAAAGAAGCTTTCTGAGAAACTGCTTACTGTTTTGTTCATTCATCTCATAGAGTTACCTCTGTGTTTCGTGGATCTCTTTGCTAGCCTTATTTCTGTGGAATCTGAGAACAGATATTTCGGATCCCTTTGAAGACTATAGGGCCAAAGGAAATATCCTCCGATAACAAAGAGAAAGAAGCTTTCTGAGAAACTTCTTTGTGTTCTGTGAAATCATCACACAGAGTTACAGCTTTCCCCTCAAGAAGCCTTTCGCTAAGACAGTTCTTGTGGAATTGGCAAAGTGATATTTGGAAGCCCATAGAGGGCTAGGCTGAAAAAGGAAATATCCTCAGATGAAATCGGGAAAGAAGCTTTCTGAGAAACTGCTTAGTGTTCTGTTCATTCATCTCACAGAGTTACATATGTATTTTGTGGATCTCTTTGCTAGCCTTATTTCTGTGGAATCTGAGAACAGATATTTCGGATCCCTCTGAAGTCTAAATTGCCAAAGGAAATATCCTCCGATAACAAAGAGAAAGAAGCTTTCTGAGAAACTTCTTTGTGTTCTGTGAAATCATCTCACAGAGTTACAGCTTTCCCCTCAAGAAGCATTTTGCTAAGACAGTTCTTGTGGAATTGGCAAAGTCGTACTTGGAAGCCCTTAGAGGGCTATGGTGAAAAAGGAAATATCCTCAGATGAAATCTGGAAAGAAGCTTTCTGAGAAACTGCTCTGTGATGTGTGACTTCCACTCACAGAGTTACATATGTATTTCGTGGATCTCTTTGCTAGCCTTATTTCAGTGGAATCTGAGAACAGATATTTCGGATCCCTTTGAAGACTATAGGGCCAAAGGAAATATCCTCCGATAACAAAGAGAAAGAAGCTTTCTGAGAAACTTCTTTGTGTTCTGTGAAATCATCTCACAGAGTTACAGCTTTCCCCTCAAGAAGCCTTTCGCTAAGACAGTTCTAGTGGAATTGGCAAACTGATATTTGGAAGCCCATAGAGGGCTATGGTGAAAAAGGAAATATCCTCAGATGAAATCGGGAAAGAAGCTTTCTGAGAAACTGCTTAGTGTTCTGTTCATTCATCTCACAGAGTTACATCTGTATTTCGTGGATCTCTTTGCTAGCCTTATTTCTGAGGAATCTGAGAACAGATATTTCCGATCCCTTTGAAGACTATAGGGCCAAAGGAAATATCCTCCGATAACAAAGAGAAAGAAGCTTTCTGAGAAACTTCTTTGTGTTCTGTGAAATCACCTCGCAGAGTTACAGCTTTCCCCTCAAGAAGCCTTTCGCTAAGACAGTTCTTGTGGAATTGGCAAAGTGATACTTGGAAGCCCTTAGTGGGCTATGCTGAAAAAGGAAATATCCTCAGATGAAATCTGGAAAGAAGCTTTCTAAGAAACTGCTCTGTGATGTGTGACTTCCACTCACCGAGTTACATATGTATTTCGTGGATCTCTTTGCTAGCCTTATTTCAGTGGAATCTGAGAACAGATATTTCAGATCCCTTTGAAGACTATAGGGCCAAAGGAAATATCCTCCGATAACAAAGAGAAAGAAGCTTTCTGAGAAACTTCTTTGTGTTCCGTGAAATCATCTCACAGAGTTACAGCTTTCCCCTCAAGAAGCCTTTCGCTAAGACAGTTCTAGTGGAATTGGCAAACTGATATTTGGAAGCCCATAGAGGGCTATGGTGAAAAAGGATATACCCTCAGATGAAATCGGGAAAGAAGCTTTCTGAGAAACTGCTTAGTGTTCTGTTCTGTTCATTCATCACACAGAGTTACATCTGTATTTCGTGGATCTCTTTGGTAGTCTTATTTCTGTGGAAACTGAGAACGGATATTTCGGATTACTTTGAAGACTATAGGGCCAAAGGAAATATCCCCCGATAACAAAGAGAAAGAAGCTTTCTGAGAAACTTCTTTGTGTTCTCTGAAATCATCTCACATAGTTACAGCTTTCCCCTCAAGAAGCCTTTCGCTAAGACAGTTCTTGTGGAATTGGCAAAGTGATATTTGGAAGCCCATAGAGGGCTATGGTGAAAAAGGAAATATCCTCAGATGAAATCTGGAAAGAAGCTTTCTGAGAAACTGCTCTGTGATGTGTGACTTCCACTCACAGAGTTACAAAGGCATTTCGTGGATCTCTTTGCTAGCCTTATTACTGTGGAATCTGAGAAAAGATATTTCGGATCCCTTTGAACACTATAGGGCCAAAGGAAATATCCTCCAATAACAAAGAGAAAGAAGCTTTCTGAGAAACTTCTTTGTGTTCTGTGAAATCACCTCACAGAGTTACAGAATTCCCCTGAAGAAACCTTTCGCTAAGACAGTTCTTGTGGAATTGGCAAAGTGATATTTGTAACCCCTAGAGGGCTATGGTGAAAAAGGAAATACCCTCAGATGAAATCGGGAAAGAAGCTTTCTGAGAAACTGCTTAGTGTTCTGTTCATTCATCTCACAGAGTTACATCTGTATTTCGTGGATCTCTTTGCTAGTCTTATTTCTGTGGAATCTGAGAACAGATATTTCCGATCCCTTTGAAGACTATAGGGCCAAAGGAAATATCCTCCGATAACAAAGAGAAAGAAGCTTTCTGAGAAACTTCTTTGTGTTCTGTGAAATCACCTCACAGAGTTACAGCTTTCCCCTCAAGAAGCCTTTCGCTAAGACAGTTGTTGTGGAATTGGCAAAGTGATATTTGGAAGCCCATAGAGGGCTATGGTGAAAAAGGAATTTTCCTCAGATGAAATCTGGAAAGAAGCTTTCTGAGAAATTGCTCTCTGATGTGTGACTTCCACTCACAGAGTTACATCTGTATTTCGTGGATCTCTTTGCTAGCCTTATTTCTGTGGAATCTGAGAACAGATATTCCGGATCCCTTTGAAGACTATAGGGCCAAAGAAAATATCCTCCGATAACAAAGAGAAAGAAGCTTTCTGAGAAACTTCTTTGTGTTCTGTGAAATCATCTCACAGAGTTACAGCTTTCCCCTCAAGAAGCCTTTCGCTAAGACAGTTCTTGTGGAATTGGCAAAGTGATATTTGGAAGCCCATAGTGGGCTATGGTGAAAAAGGAAATATCCTCAGATGAAATCGGGAAAGAAGCTTTCTGAGAAACTGCTTAGTGTTCTGTTCATTCATCTCACAGAGTTACATATGTATTTTGTGGATCTCTTTGCTAGCCTTATTTCTGTGGAATCTGAGAACAGATATTTCGGATCCCTCTGATGTCTATAGGACTAAAGGAAATATCCTCCGATAACAAAGAGAAAGAAGCTTTCTGAGAAACTTCTTTGTGTTCTGTGAAATCATCTCACAGAGTTACAGCTTCCCCTCAAGAAGCCTTTCGCTAAGACAGTTCTAGTGGAATTGGCAAACTGATATTTGGAAGACCATAGAGGCCTATGGTGAAAAAGGAAATACCCTCAGATGAAATCGGGAAAGAAGCTTTCTGAGAAACTCCTTAGTGTTCTGTTCTGTTCATTCATCTCACAGAGTTACATCTGTATTTCGTGGATCTCTTTGCTAGTCTTATTTCTGTGGAAACTGAGAACAGATATTTCGGATTACTTTGAAGACTAAAGGGCCAAAGGAAATATCCTCCGATAACAAAGAGAAAGTAGCTTTCTGACAAACTTCCTTGTGTTCTGTGAAATCACCTCACAGAGTTACAGCTTTCCCCTCAAGAAGCCTTTCGCTAAGACAGTTCTTGTGGAATTGGCAAAGTGATATTTGGAAGCCAATAGAGGGCTATGGAGAAACAGGAAATATCCTCAGATGAAATCTGGAAGGAAGCTTTCTGAGAAACTGCTTAGTGTTCTGTTCATTCATCTCACAGAGTTACATCTGTATTTCGTGTATCTCTTTGCTAGCCTTATTTCTGAGGAATCTGAGAACAGATATTACGGATCCCTTTGAAGACTATAGGGCCAAAGGAAATATCCTCCGATAACAAAGAGAAAGAAGCTTTCTGAGAAACTTCTTTGTGTTCTGTGAAATCACCTCACAGAGTTGCAGCATTCCCCTCAAGAAGCCTTTCGCTAAGACAGTTGTTGTGGAATTGGCAAAGTGATATTTGGAAGCCCAAAGAGGGCTACGGTGAAAAAGGAATTTTCCTCAGATGAAATCTGGAAAGAAGCTTTCTGAGAAACTGCTCTGTGATGTGTGACTTCCACTCACAGAGTTACATCTGTATTTCGTGGATCTCTTTGCTAGCCTTATTTCTGTGGAATCTGAGAACAGATATTTCGGATCCCTTTGAAGACTATAGGGCCAAAGGAAATAACCTCCGATAACAAAGAGAAAGAAGCTTTCTGAGAAACTTCTTTGTGTTCTCTGAAATCGTCTCACTGCGTTACAGCTTTCCCCTCAAGAAGCCTTTCGCTAAGACAGTTCTTGTGGAATTGGCAAAGTGATATTTGGAAGCCCTTAGAGGGCTATGCTGAAAAAGGAAATATCCTCAGATGAAATCTGGAAAGAAGCTTTCTGAGAAACTGCTTACTGTTTTGTTCATTCATCTCATAGAGTTACCTCTGTGTTTCGTGGATCTCTTTGCTAGCCTTATTTCTGTGGAATCTGAGAGAAGATATTTCGGATCCCTTTGAAGACTATAGGGCCAAAGGAAATATCCTCCAATAACAAAGAGAAAGAAGCTTTCTGAGAAACTTCTTTGTGTTCTGTGAAATCACCTCACAGAGTTACAGATTTCCCCTGAAGAAGCATTTCGCTAAGACAGTTCTTGTGGAATTGGCAAAGTGATATTTGGAAGCCCTTAGAGGGCTATGCTGAAAAAGGAAATACCCTCAGATGAAATCGGGAAAGAAGCTTTCTGAGAAACTGCTTAGTGTTCTGTTCATTCATCTCACAGAGTTACATCTGTATTTCGTGGATCTCTTTGCTAGTCATATTTCTGTGGAATCTGAGAACAGATATTTCTGTTCCTTTTGAAGACTATAGGGCCAAAGGAAATATCCTCCGATAACAAAGAGAAAGAAGCTTTCTGAGAAACTTCTTTGTGTTCTGTGAAATCACCTCACAGAGTTACAGCTTTCCCCTCAAGAAGCCTTTCGCTAAGACAGTTGTTGTGGAATTGGCAAAGTGATATTTGGAAGCCCATAGAGGCTATGGTGAAAAAGGAATTTTCCTCAGATGAAATCTGGAAAGAAGCTTTCTGAGAAACTGCTCTGTGATGTGTGACTTCCATTCACAGAGTTACATCTGTATTTCGTGGATCTCTTTGCTAGCCTTATTTCTGTGGAATCTGAGAACAGATATTTCGGATCCCTTTGAAGACTATAGGGCCAAAGGAAATATCCTCCGATAACAAAGAGAAAGAAGCTTCCTGAGAAACTTCTTTGTGTTCTCTGAAATCATCTCACAGAGTTACAGCTTTCCCAACAAGAAGCCTTTCGCTAAGACAGTTCTTGTGGAATTGGCAAAGTGATATTTGGAAGCCCTTAGAGGGCTATGGTGAAAAAGGAATTTTCCTCAGATGAAATCTGGAAAGAAGCTTTCTGAGAAACTGCTCTGTGATATGTGACTTCCACTCACAGAGTTACATCTGTATTTTGTGAATCTCTTTGCTAGCCTTATTTCTGTGGAATTTGAGAACAGATATTTCGGATCCCTTTGAAGACTATAGGGCCAAAGGAAATATCCTCCGATAACAAAGAGAAAGTAGCTTTCTGAGAAACTTGCTTGTGTTCTGTGAAATCACCTCACAGAGTTACAGCTTTGCCCTCAAGAAGACTTTCGCTTAGACAGTTCTTGTGGAATTGGCAAAGTGATATTTGGAAGCCCATAGAGGGCTATGGAGAAACGGGAAATATCCTCAGATGAAATCTGGAAGGAAGCTTTCTGAGAAACTGCTAAGTGTTCTGTTCATTCATCTCATAGAGCTACATCTGTATTTCGTGGATCTCTTTGCTAGCCTTATTTCTGAGGAATCTGAGAACAGATATTACGGATCCCTTTGAAGACTATAGGGCCAAAGGAAATATCCTCCGATAACAAAGAGAAAGAAGCTTTCTGAGAAACTTCTTTGTGTTCTCTGAAATCATCTCACAGAGTTACAGCTTTCCCCTCAAGAAGCCTTTCGCTAAGACAGTTCTTGTGGAATTGGCAAAGTGATATTTGGAAGCCCATAGAGGGCTATGGTGAAAAAGGAAATATCCTCAGATGAAATCTGGAAAGAAGCTTTCTGAGAAACTGCTCTGTGATGTGTGACTTCCACTCACAGAGTTACATCTGTATTTTGTGAATCTCTTTGCTAGCCTTATTTCTGTGGAATCTGAGAACATATATTTCGGATCCCTTTGAAGACTATAGGGCCAAAGGAAATATCCTCCGATAACAAAGAGAAAGAAGCTTTCTGAGAAACTTCTTTGTGTTCTGTGAAATCGTCTCACAGCGTTACAGCTTTCCCCTCAAGAAGCCTTTCGCTAAGACAGTTCTTGTGGAATTGGCAAAGTGATATTTGGAAGCCCTTCGAGGGCTATGCTGAAAAAGGAAATATCCTCAGATGAAATCTGGAAAGAAGCTTTCTGAGAAACTGCTTACTGTTTGTTCATTCATCTCATAGAGTTACCTCTGTGTTTCGTGGATCTCTTTGCTAGCCTTATTTCTGTGGAATCTGAGAACAGATATTTCGGATCCCTTTGAAGACTGTAGGGCCAAAGGAAATATCCTCCGATAACAAATAGAAAGAAGCTTTCTGAGAAACTTCTTTGTGTTCTGTGAAATCATCACACAGAGTTACAGCTTTCCCCTCAAGAAGCCTTTCGCTAAGACAGTTCTTGTGGAATTGGCAAAGTGATATTTGGAAGCCCATAGAGGGCTATGGTGAAAAAGGAAATATCCTCAGATGAAATCTGGAAAGAAGCTTTCTGAGAAACTGCTTAGTGTTCTGTTCATTCATCTCACAGAGTTACATATGTATTTTGTGGATCTCTTTGCTAGCCTTATTTCTGTGGAATCTGAGAACAGATATTTCGGATCCCTTTGAAGTCTATAGGGCCAAAGGAAATATCCTCCGATAACAAAGAGAAAGAAGCTTTCTGAGAAACTTCTTTGTGTTCTGTGAAATCATCTCACAGAGTTACAGCTTTCCCCTCAAGAAGCCTTTCGCTAAGACAGTTCTTGTGGAATTGGCAAAGTGATACTTGGAAGCCCTTAGTGGGCTATGGTGAAAAAGGAAATATCCTCAGATGAAATCTGGAAAGAAGCTTTCTGAGAAACTGCTCTGTGATGTGTGACTTCCACTCACAGAGTTACGTATGTATTTCGTGGATCTCTTTGCTAGCCTTATTTCAGTGGAATCTGAGAACAGATATTTCGGATCCCTTTGAAGACTGTAGGGCCAAAGGAAATATCCTCCGATAACAAAGAGAAAGAAGCTTTCTGAGAAACTTCTTTGTGTTCTGTGAAATCATCACACAGAGTTACAGCTTTCCCCTCAAGAAGCCTTTCGATAAGACAGTTCTTGTGGAATTGGCAAAGTGATATTTGGAAGCCCATAGAGGGCTATGGTGAAAAGGAAATATCCTCAGATGAAATCTGGAAAGAAGCTTTATGAGAAACTGCTTAGTGTTCTGTTCATTCATCTCACAGAGTTACATCTGTATTTCATGAACCTCTTTGCTAGCCTTATTTCTGTGGAATCTGAGAACAGATATTTCGGATCCCTTTGAAGACTATAGGGCCAAAGGAAATATCCTCCGATAACAAAGAGAAAGAAGCTTTCTGAGAAACTTCTTTGTGTTCTGTGAAATCACCTCACAGAGTTACAGATTTCCCCTGAAGAAGCATTTCGCTAAGACAGTTCTTGTGGAATTGGCAAAGTGATATTTGGAAGCCCTTAGAGGGCTATGCTGAAAAAGGAAATACCCTCAGATGAAATCGGGAAAGAAGCTTTCTGAGAAACTGCTTAGTGTTCTGTTCATTCATCTCACAGAGTTACATCTGTATTTCGTGGATCTCTTTGCTAGTCATATTTCTGTGGAATCTGAGAACAGATATTTCTGTTCCTTTTGAAGACTATAGGGCCAAAGGAAATATCCTCCGATAACAAAGAGAAAGAAGCTTTCTGAGAAACTTCTTTGTGTTCTGTGAAATCACCTCACAGAGTTACAGCTTTCCCCTCAAGAAGCCTTTCGCTAAGACAGTTGTTGTGGAATTGGCAAAGTGATATTTGGAAGCCCATAAAGGCTATGGTGAAAAAGGAATTTTCCTCAGATGAAATCTGGAAAGAAGCTTTCTGAGAAACTGCTCTGTGATGTGTGACTTCCACTCACAGAGTTACATCTGTATTTCGTGGATCTCTTTGCTAGCCTTATTTCTGTGGAATCTGAGAACAGATATTTCGGATCCCTTTGAAGACTATAGGGCCAAAGGAAATATCCTCCGATAACAAAGAGAAAGAAGCTTTTTGAGAAACTTCTTTGTGTTCTGTGAAATCGTCTCACAGCGTTACACCTTTCCCCTCAAGAAGCCTTTCGCTAAGACAGTTCTTGTGGAATTGGCAAAGTGATATTTGGAAGCCCTTAGAGGGCTATGCTGAAAAAGGAAATATCCTCAGATGAAATCTGGAAAGAAGCTTTCTGAGAAACTGCTTACTGTTTTGTTCATTCATCTCATAGAGTTACCTCTGTGTTTCGTGGATCTCTTTGCTAGCCTTATTTCTGTGGAATCTGAGAACAGATATTTCGGATCCCTTTGAAGACTATAGGGCCAAAGGAAATATCCTCCGATAACAAAGAGAAAGAAGCTTTCTGAGAAACTTCTTTGTGTTCTGTGAAATCATCACACAGAGTTACAGCTTTCCCCTCAAGAAGCCTTTCGCTAAGACAGTTCTTGTGGAATTGGCAAAGTGATATTTGGAAGCCCATAGAGGGCTAGGCTGAAAAAGGAAATATCCTCAGATGAAATCGGGAAGGAAGCTTTCTGAGAAACTGCTTAGTGTTCTGTTCATTCATCTCACAGAGTTACATATGTATTTTGTGGATCTCTTTGCTATCCTTATTTCTGTGGAATCTGAGAACAGATATTTCGGATCCCTCTGAAGTCTATAGGGCCAAAGGAAATATCCTCCGATAACAAAGAGAAAGAAGCTTTCTGAGAAACTTCTTTGTGTTCTGTGAAATCATCTCACAGAGTTACAGCTTTCCCCTCAAGAAGCATTTTGCTAAGACAGTTCTTGTGGAATTGGCAAAGTCGTACTTGGAAGCCCTTAGAGGGCTATGGTGAAAAAGGAAATATCCTCAGATGAAATCTGGAAAGAAGCTTTCTGAGAAACTGCTCTGTGATGTGTGACTTCCACTCACAGAGTTACATATGTATTTCGTGGATCTCTTTGCTAGCCTTATTTCAGTGGAATCTGAGAACAGATATTTCGGATCCCTTTGAAGACTATAGGGCCAAAGGAAATATCCTCCGATAACAAAGAGAAAGAAGCTTTCTGAGAAACTTCTTTGTGTTCTGTGAAATCATCTCACAGAGTTACAGCTTTCCCCTCAAGAAGCCTTTCGCTAAGACAGTTCTAGTGGAATTGGCAAACTGATATTTGGAAGCTCTTAGAGGGCTATGGTGAAAAAGGAAATATCCTCAGATGAAATCGGGAAAGAAGCTTTCTGAGAAACTGCTTAGTGTTCTGTTCATTCATCTCACAGAGTTACATCTGTATTTCGTGGATCTCTTTGCTAGCCTTATTTCTGAGGAATCTGAGAACAGATAATACGGATCCCTTTGAAGACTATAGGGCCAAAGGAAATATCCTCCGATAACAAAGAGAAAGAAGCTTCCTGAGAAACTTCTTTGTGTTCTGTGAAATCATCTCACAGAGTTACAGCTTTCCCAACAAGAAGCCTTTCGCTAAGACAGTTCTTGTGGAATTGGCAAAGTGATATTTGGAAGCCCTTAGAGGGCTATGGTGAAAAAGGTATTTTCCTCAGATGAAATCTGGAAAGAAGTTTTCTGAGAAACTGCTCTGTGATATGTGACTTCCACTCACAGAGTTACATCTGTATTTTGTGAATCTCTTTGCTAGCCTTATTTCTGTGGAATTTGAGAACAGATATTTCGGATCCCTTTGAAGACTATAGGGCCAAAGGAAATATCCTCCGATAACAAAGAGAAAGTAGCTTTCTGAGAAACTTCCTTGTGTTCTGTGAAATCACCTCACAGAGTTACAGCTTTCCCCTCAAGAAGACTTTCGCTAAGACAGTTCTTGTGGAATTGGCAAAGTGATATTTGGAAGCCCATAGAGGGCTATGGAGAAACGGGAAATATCCTCAGATGAAATCTGGAAGGAAGCTTTCTGAGAAACTGCTAAGTGTTCTGTTCATTCATCTCATAGAGTTACATCTGTATTTCGTGGATCTCTTTGCTAGCCTTATTTCTGAGGAATCTGAGAACAGATATTACGGATCCCTTTGAAGACTATAGGGCCAAAGGAAATATCCTCCGATAACAAAGAGAAAGAAGCTTTCTGAGAAACTTCTTTGTGTTCTCTGAAATCATCTCACAGAGTTACAGCTTTCCCCTCAAGAAGCCTTTCGCTAAGACAGTTCTTGTGGAATTGGCAAAGTGATATTTGGAAGCCCATAGAGGGCTATGGTGAAAAAGGAAATATCCTCAGATGAAATCTGGAAAGAAGCTTTCTGAGAAACTGCTCTGTGATGTGTGACTTCCACTCACAGAGTTACATCTGTATTTTGTGAATCTCTTTGCTAGCCTTATTTCTGTGGAATCTGAGAACAGATATTTCGGATCCCTTTGAAGACTATAGGGCCAAAGGAAATATCCTCCGATAACAAAGAGAAAGAAGCTTTCTGAGAAACTTCTTTGTGTTCTGTGAAATCGTCTCACAGCGTTACAGCTTTCCCCTCAAGAAGCCTTTCGCTAAGACAGTTCTTGTGGAATTGGCAAAGTGATATTTGGAAGCCCTTCGAGGGCTATGCTGAAAAAGGAAATATCCTCAGATGAAATCTGGAAAGAAGCTTTCTGAGAAACTGCTTACTGTTTTGTTCATTCATCTCATAGAGTTACCTCTGTGTTTCGTGGATCTCTTTGCTAGCCTTATTTCTGTGGAATCTGAGAACAGATATTTCGGATCCCTTTGAAGACTGTAGGGCCAAAGGAAATATCCTCCGATAACAAAGAGAAAGAAGCTTTCTGAGAAACTTCTTTGTGTTCTGTGAAATCATCACACAGAGTTACAGCTTTCCCCTCAAGAAGCCTTTCGCTAAGACAGTTCTTGTGGAATTGGCAAAGTGATATTTGGAAGCCCATAGAGGGCTATGGTGAAAAAGGAAATATCCCCAGATGAAATCTGGAAAGAAGCTTTCTGAGAAACTGCTTAGTGTTCTGTTCATTCATCTCACAGAGTTACATATGTATTTTGTGGATCTCTTTGCTAGCCTTATTTCTGTGGAATCTGAGAACAGATATTTCGGATCCCTCTGAAGTCTATAGGGCCAAAGGAAATATCCTCCGATAACAAAGAGAAAGAAGCTTTCTGAGAAACTTCTTTGTGTTCTGTGAAATCATCTCACAGCGTTACACCTTTCCCCTAAAGAAGCCTTTCGCTAAGACAGTTCTTGTGGAATTGGCAAAGTGATATTTGGAAGCCCTTCGAGGGCTATGCTGAAAAAGGAAATATCCTCAGATGAAATCTGGAAAGAAGCTTTCTGAGAAACTGCTTACTGTTTTGTTCATTCATCTCATAGAGTTACCTCTGTGTTTCGTGGATCTCTTTGCTAGCCTTATTTCTGTGGAATCTGAGAACAGATATTTCGGATCCCTTTGAAGACTGTAGGGCCAAAGGAAATATCCTCCGATAACAAAGAGAAAGAAGCTTTCTGAGAAACTTCTTTGTGTTCTGTGAAATCATCACACAGAGTTACAGCTTTCCCCTCAAGAAGCCTTTCGCTAAGACAGTTCTTGTGGAATTGGCAAAGTGATACTTGGAAGCCCTTAGTGGGCTATGGTGAAAAAGGAAATACCCTCAGATGAAATCGGGAAAGAAGCTTTCCGAGAAACTGCTTAGTGTTCTGTACATTCATCTCACAGAGTTACATCTGTATTTCGTGGATCTCTTTGCTAGTCTTATTTCTGTGGAATCTGAGAACAGATATTTCGGATTACTTTGAAGACTATAGGCCAAAGGAAATATCCTCCGATAACAAAGAGAAAGTAGCTTTCTGAGAAACTTCCTTGTGTTCTGTGAAATCACCTCACAGAGTTACAGGTTTCCCCTCAAGAAGACTTTCGCTAAGACAGTTCTTGTGGAATTGGCAAAGTGATATTTGGAAGCCCATAGAGGTCTATGGAGAATCGGGAAATATCCTCAGATGAAATCTGGAAGGAAGCTTTCTGAGAAACTGCTTAGTGTTCTGTTCATTCATCTCACAGAGTTACATCTGTATTTCGTGGATCTCTTTGCTAGCCTTATTTCTGAGGAATCTGAGAACAGATATTACGGATCCCTTTGAAGACTATAGGGCCAAAGGAAATATCCTCCGATAACAAAGAGAAAGAAGCTTTCTGAGAAACTTCTTTGTGTTCTGTGAAATCATCTCACAGAGTTACAGCTTTCCCCTCAAGAAGCCTTTCGCTAAGACAGTTCTTGTGGAATTGGCAAAGTGATATTTGGAAGCCCATAGAGGGCTATGGTGAAAAAGGAAATATCCTCAGATGAAATCTGGAAAGAAGCTTTCTGAGAAACTGCTCTGTGATGTGTGACTTCCACTCACAGAGTTACATCTGTATTTTGTGAATCTCTTTGCTAGCCTTATTTCTGTGGAATCTGAGAACAGATATTTCGGATCCCTTTGAAGTCTATAGGGCCAAAGGAAACATCCTCCGATAACAAAGAGAAAGAAGTTTTCTGAGAAACTTCTTTGTGTTCTGTGAAATCGTCTCACAGCGTTACAGCTTTCCCCTCAAGAAGCCTTTCGCTAAGACAGTTCTTGTGGAATTGGCAAAGTGATATTTGGAAGCCCTTCGAGGGCTATGCTGAAAAAGGAAATATCCTCAGATGAAATCTGGAAGGAAGCTTTCTGACAAACTGCTTACTGTTTTGTTCATTCATTTCATAGAGTTACCTCTGTGTTTCGTGGATCTCTTTGCTAGCCTTATTTCTGTGGAATCTGAGAACAGATATTTCGGATCCCTTTGAAGACTGTAGGGCCAAAGGAAATATCCTCCGATAACAAAGAGAAAGAAGCTTTCTGAGAAACTTCTTTGTGTTCTGTGAAATCATCACACAGAGTTACCCCTTTCCCCTCAAGAAGCCTTTCGCTAAGACAGTTCTTGTGGAATTGGCAAAGTGATATTTGGAAGCCCTTCGAGGGCTATGCTGAAAAAGGAAATATCCTCAGATGAAATCTGGAAAGAAGCTTTCTGAGAAACTGCTTACTGTTTTGTTCATTCATCTCATAGAGTTACCTCTGTGTTTCGTGGATCTCTTTGCTAGCCTTATTTCTGTGGAATCTGAGAACAGATATTTCGGATCCCTTTGAAGACTGTAGGGCCAAAGGAAATATCCTCCGATAACAAAGAGAAAGAAGCTTTCTGAGAAACTTCTTTGTGTTCTGTGAAATCATCACACAGAGTTACAGCTTTCCCCTCAAGAAGCCTTTCGCTAAGACAGTTCTTGTGGAATTGGCAAAGTGATATTTGGAAGCCCATAGAGGGCTATGGTGAAAAAGGAAATATCCTCAGATGAAATCTGGAAAGAAGCTTTCTGAGAAACTGCTTAGTGTTCTGTTCATTCATCTCACAGAGTTACATATGTATTTTGTGGATCTCTTTGCTAGCCTTATTTCTGTGGAATCTGAGAACAGATATTTCGGATCCCTCTGAAGTCTATAGGGCCAAAGGAAATATCCTCCGATAACAAAGAGAAAGAAGCTTTCTGAGAAATTTCTTTGTGTTCTGTGAAATCATCTCACAGAGTTACAGCTTTCCCCTCAAGAAGCCTTTCGCTAAGACAGTTCTTGTGGAATTGGCAAAGTGATACTTGGAAGCCCTTAGTGGGCCATGGTGAAAAAGGAAATATCCTCAGATGAAATCTGGAAAGAAGCTTTCTGAGAAACTGCTCTGTGATGTGTGACTTCCACTCACAGAGTTACATATGTATTTCGTGGATCTCTTTGCTAGCCTTATTTCAGTGGAATCTGAGAACAGATATTTCGGATCCCTTTGAAGACTATAGGGCCAAAGGAAATATCCTCCGATAACAAAGAGAAAGAAGCTTTCTGAGAAACTTCTTTGTGTTCTGTGAAATCACCTCACGGAGTTACAGATTTCCCCTGAAGAAGCCTTTCGCTAAGACAGTTCTTGTGGAATTGGCAAAGTGATATTTGGAAGCCCATAGAGGGCTTTGGTGAAAAAGGAATTACCCTCAGATGAAATCGGGAAAGAAGCTTTCTGAGAAACTGCTTAGTGTTCTGTTCATTCATCTCACAGAGTTACATCTGTATTTCGTGGATCTCTTTGCTAGTCTTATTTCTGTGGAATCTGAGAACAGATATTTCGGATTACTTTGAAGACTATAGGGCCAAAGGAAATATCCTCCGATAACAAAGAGAAAGTAGCTTTCTGAGAAACTTCCTTGTGTTCTGTGAAATCATCTCACAGAGTTACAGCATTCCCCTCAAGAAGACTTTCGCTAAGACAGTTCTTGTGGAATTGGCAAAGTGATATTTGGAAGCCCATAGAGGGCTATGGAGAAACGGGAAATATCCTCAGATGAAATCTGGAAGGAAGCTTTCTGAGAAACTGCTTAGTGTTCTGTTCATTCATCTCACAGAGTTACATCTGTATTTCGTGGATCTCTTTGCTAGCCTTATTTCTGAGGAATCTGAGAACAGATATTACGGATCCCTTTGAAGACTATAGGGCCAAAGGAAATATCCTCCGATAACAAAGAGAAAGAAGCTTTCTGAGAAACTTCTTTGTGTTCTCTGAAATCATCTCACAGAGTTACAGCTTTCCCCTCAAGAAGCCTTTCGCTAAGACAGTTCTTGTGGAATTGGCAAAGTGATATTTGGAAGCCCATAGAGGTCTATGGTGAAAAAGGAAATATCCTCAGATGAAATCTGGAAAGAAGCTTTCTGAGAAACTGCTCTGTGATGTGTGACTTCCACTCACAGAGTTACATCTGTATTTTGTGAATCTCTTTGCTAGCCTTATTTCTGTGGAATCTGAGAACAGATATTTCGGATCCCTTTGAAGACTGTAGGGCCAAAGGAAATATCCTCCGATAACAAAGAGAAAGAAGCTTTCTGAGAAACTTCTTTGTGTTCTGTGAAATCATCACACAGAGTTACAGCTTTCCCCTCAAGAAGCCTTTCGCTAAGACAGTTCTTGTGGAATTGGCAAAGTGATATTTGGAAGCCCATAGTGGGCTATGGTGAAAAAGGAAATATCCTCAGATGAAATCTGGAAAGAAGCTTTCTGAGAAACTGCTTAGTGTTCTGTTCATTCATCTCACAGAGTTACATCTGTATTTCGTGGATCTCTTTGCTAGCCTTATTTCTGAGGAATCTGAGAACAGATATTACGGATCCCTTTGAAGACTATAGGGCCAAAGGAAATATCCTCCGATAACAAAGAGAAAGAAGCTTTCTGAGAAACTTCTTTGTGTTCTGTGAAATCATCTCACAGAGTTACAGCTTTCCCCTCAAGAAGCCTTTCGCTAAGACAGTTCTTGTGGAATTGGCAAAGTGATATTTGGAAGCCCATAGAGGGCTATGGTGAAAAAGGAAATATCCTCAGATGAAATCTGGAAAGAAGCTTTCTGAGAAACTGCTCTGTGATGTGTGACTTCCACTCACAGAGTTACATCTGTATTTTGTGAATCTCTTTGCTAGCCTTATTTCTGTGGAATCTGAGAACAGATATTTCGGATCCCTTTGAAGTCTATAGGGCCAAAGGAAACATCCTCCGATAACAAAGAGAAAGAAGTTTTCTGAGAAACTTCTTTGTGTTCTGTGAAATCGTCTCACAGCGTTACAGCTTTCCCCTCAAGAAGCCTTTCGCTAAGACAGTTCTTGTGGAATTGGCAAAGTGATATTTTGAAGCCCTTCGAGGGCTATGCTGAAAAAGGAAATATCCTCAGATGAAATCTGGAAGGAAGCTTTCTGACAAACTGCTTACTGTTTTGTTCATTCATCTCATAGAGTTACCTCTGTGTTTCGTGGATCTCTTTGCTAGCCTTATTTCTGTGGAATCTGAGAACAGATATTTCGGATCCCTTTGAAGACTGTAGGGCCAAAGGAAATATCCTCCGATAACAAAGAGAAAGAAGCTTTCTGAGAAACTTCTTTGTGTTCTGTGAAATCATCACACAGAGTTACCCCTTTCCCCTCAAGAAGCCTTTCGCTAAGACAGTTCTTGTGGAATTGGCAAAGTGATATTTGGAAGCCCTTCGAGGGCTATGCTGAAAAAGGAAATATCCTCAGATGAAATCTGGAAAGAAGCTTTCTGAGAAACTGCTTACTGTTTTGTTCATTCATCTCATAGAGTTACCTCTGTGTTTCGTGGATCTCTTTGCTAGCCTTATTTCTGTGGAATCTGAGAACAGATATTTCGGATCCCTTTGAAGACTGTAGGGCCAAAGGAAATATCCTCCGATAACAAAGAGAAAGAAGCTTTCTGAGAAACTTCTTTGTGTTCTGTGATATCATCACACAGAGTTACAGCTTTCCCCTCAAGAAGCCTTTCGCTAAGACAGTTCTTGTGGAATTGGCAAAGTGATATTTGGAAGCCCATAGAGGGCTATGGTGAAAAAGGAAATATCCTCAGATGAAATCTGGAAAGAAGCTTTCTGAGAAACTGCTTAGTGTTCTGTTCATTCATCTCACAGAGTTACATATGTATTTTGTGGATCTCTTTGCTAGCCTTATTTCTGTGGAATCTGAGAACAGATATTTCGGATCCCTCTGAAGTCTATAGGGCCAAAGGAAATATCCTCCGATAACAAAGAGAAAGAAGCTTTCTGAGAAATTTCTTTGTGTTCTGTGAAATCATCTCACAGAGTTACAGCTTTCCCCTCAAGAAGCCTTTCGCTAAGACAGTTCTTGTGGAATTGGCAAAGTGATACTTGGAAGCCCTTAGTGGGCCATGGTGAAAAAGGAAATATCCTCAGATGAAATCTGGAAAGAAGCTTTCTGAGAAACTGCTCTGTGATGTGTGACTTCCACTCACAGAGTTACATATGTATTTCGTGGATCTCTTTGCTAGCCTTATTTCAGTGGAATCTGAGAACAGATATTTCGGATCCCTTTGAAGACTATAGGGCCAAAGGAAATATCCTCCGATAACAAAGAGAAAGAAGCTTTCTGAGAAACTTCTTTGTGTTCTGTGAAATCACCTCACGGAGTTACAGATTTCCCCTGAAGAAGCCTTTCGCTAAGACAGTTCTTGTGGAATTGGCAAAGTGATATTTGGAAGCCCATAGAGGGCTTTGGTGAAAAAGGAATTACCCTCAGATGAAATCGGGAAAGAAGCTTTCTGAGAAACTGCTTAGTGTTCTGTTCATTCATCTCACAGAGTTACATCTGTATTTCGTGGATCTCTTTGCTAGTCTTATTTCTGTGGAATCTGAGAACAGATATTTCGGATTACTTTGAAGACTATAGGGCCAAAGGAAATATCCTCCGATAACAAAGAGAAAGTAGCTTTCTGAGAAACTTCCTTGTGTTCTGTGAAATCATCTCACAGAGTTACAGCTTTCCCCTCAAGAAGACTTTCGCTAAGACAGTTCTTGTGGAATTGGCAAAGTGATATTTGGAAGCCCATAGAGGGCTATGGAGAAACGGGAAATATCCTCAGATGAAATCTGGAAGGAAGCTTTCTGAGAAACTGCTTAGTGTTCTGTTCATTCATCTCACAGAGTTACATCTGTATTTCGTGGATCTCTTTGCTAGCCTTATTTCTGAGGAATCTGAGAACAGATATTACGGATCCCTTTGAAGACTATAGGGCCAAAGGAAATATCCTCCGATAACAAAGAGAAAGAAGCTTTCTGAGAAACTTCTTTGTGTTCTCTGAAATCATCTCACAGAGTTACAGCTTTCCCCTCAAGAAGCCTTTCGCTAAGACAGTTCTTGTGGAATTGGCAAAGTGATATTTGGAAGCCCATAGAGGTCTATGGTGAAAAAGGAAATATCCTCAGATGAAATCTGGAAAGAAGCTTTCTGAGAAACTGCTCTGTGATGTGTGACTTCCACTCACAGAGTTACATCTGTATTTTGTGAATCTCTTTGCTAGCCTTATTTCTGTGGAATCTGAGAACAGATATTTCGGATCCCTTTGAAGACTGTAGGGCCAAAGGAAATATCCTCCGATAACAAAGAGAAAGAAGCTTTCTGAGAAACTTCTTTGTGTTCTGTGAAATCATCACACAGAGTTACAGCTTTCCCCTCAAGAAGCCTTTCGCTAAGACAGTTCTTGTGGAATTGGCAAAGTGATATTTGGAAGCCCATAGTGGGCTATGGTGAAAAAGGAAATATCCTCAGATGAAATCTGGAAAGAAGCTTTCTGAGAAACTGCTTAGTGTTCTGTTCATTCATCTCACAGAGTTACATATGTATTTTGTGGATCTCTTTGCTAGCCTTATTTCTGTGGAATCTGAGAACAGATATTTCGGATCCCTCTGAAGTCTATATGGCCAAAGGAAATATCCTCCGATAACAAAGAGAAAGAAGCTTTCTGAGAAACTTCTTTGTGTTCTGTGAAATCATCTCACAGAGTTACAGCATCCCCTAAGAAGCCTTTCGCTAAGACAGTTCTTGTGGAATTGGCAAAGTGATACTTGGAAGCCCTTAGTGGGCTGTGGTGAAAAAGGAAATATCCTCAGATGAAATCTGGAAAGAAGCTTTCAGAGAAACTGCTCTGTGATGTGTGACTTCCACTCACAGAGTTACATATGTATTTCGTGGATCTCTTTGCTAGCCTTATTTCAGTGGAATCTGAGAACAGATATTTCGGATCCCTTTGAAGACTATAGGGCCAAAGGAAATATCCTCTGATAACAAAGAGAAAGTAGCTTTCTGAGAAACTTCCTTGTGTTCTGTGAAATCACCTCACAGAGTTACAGCTTTCCCCTCAAGAAGACTTTCGCTAAGACAGTTCTTGTGGAATTGGCAAAGTGATATTTGGAAGCCCATAGAGGGCTATGGAGAAACAGGAAATATCCTCAGATGAAATCTGGAAGGAAGCTTTCTGAGAAACTGCTTAGTGTTCTGTTCATTCATCTCACAGAGTTACATCTGTATTTCGTGGATCTCTTTGCTAGCCTTATTTCTGAGGAATCTGAGAACAGATATTACGGATCCCTTTGAAGACTATAGGGCCAAAGGAAATATCCTCCGATAACAAAGAGAAAGAAGCTTTCTGAGAAACTTCTTTGTGTTCTGTGAAATCATCTCACAGAGTTACAGCTTTCCCCTCAAGAAGCCTTTCGCTAAGACAGTTCTTGTGGAATTGGCAAAGTGATATTTGGAAGCCCATAGAGGGCTATGGTGAAAAAGGAAATATCCTCAGATGAAATCTGGAAAGAAGCTTTCTGAGAAACTGCTCTGTGATGTGTGACTTCCACTCACAGAGTTACATAGGCATTTCGTGGATCTCTTTGCTAGCCTTATTTCTGTGGAATCTGAGAAAAGATATTACGGATCACTTTGAAGACTATAGGGCCAAAGGAAATATCCTCCAATAACAAAGAGAAAGAAGCTTTCTGAGAAACTTCTTTGTGTTCTGTGAAATCACCTCACAGAGTTACAGATTTCCCCTGAAGAAGCCTTTCGCTAAGACAGTTCTTGTGGAATTGGCAAAGTGATATTTGGAAGCCCATAGAGGGCTAGGGTGAAAAAGGAAATACCCTCAGATGAAATCGGGAAAGAAGCTTTCTGAGAAACTGCTTAGTGTTCTGTTCATTCATCTCACAGAGTTACATCTGTATTTCGTGGATCTCTTTGCTAGTCTTATTTCTGTGGAATCTGAGAACAGATATTTCCGATCCCTTTGAAGACTATAGGGCCAAAGGAAATATCCTCCGATAACAAAGAGAAAGAAGCTTTCTGAGAAACTTCTTTGTGTTCTGTGACATCATCTCACAGAGTTACAGCTTTCCCCTCAAGAAGCCTTTCGCTAAGACAGTTCCTGTGTAATTGGCAAAGTGATATTTGGAAGCCCATAGAGGGCTATGGTGAAAAAGGAAATATCCTCAGATGAAATCTGGAAAGAAGCTTTGTGGGAAACTGCTTAGTGTTCTGTTCATTCATCTCACAGAGTTACATCTGTATTTCGTGGATCTCTTTGCTAGCCTTAATTCTGTGGAATCTGAGAACAGATATTTCAGATCCCTTTGAAGACTATAGGGCCAAAGGAAATATCCTCCGATAACAAAGAGAAAGAAGCTTTCTGAGAAACTTCTTTGTGATCTGTAAAATCATCTCACAGAGGTACAGCTTTCCCCTCAAGAAGACTTTCGCTAAGACAGTTCTTGTGGAACTGGCAAAGTGATATTTGGAAGCCCATAGAGGGCTATGGTGAAACAGGAAATATCCTCCGATGAAATCTGGAAAGAAGCTTTCTGAGAAACTGCTTAGTGTTCTGTTCATTCATCTCACAGAGTTACATTTGTATTTTGTGGATCTCTTTGCTAGCCTTGTTTCTGTGGAATCTGAGAACAGATATTTCGGATCGCTTTGAAGACTATAGGGCCAAAGGATATATCCTCCGATAACAAAGAGAAAGAAGCTTTCCTAGAAATTTCTTTGTGTTCTGTGAAATCATCTCACAGAGTTACAGCTTTCCCCTCAAGAAGCCTTTCGCTAAGACAGTTCTTGTGGAATTGGCAAAGTGATATTTGGAAGCCCTTAGAGGGCTACGGTAAAGAAGGAAATATCCTCAGTTGAAATCTGGAAAGAAGCTTTCTGAGAAACTACTCTGTGATGTGTGACTTCCACTTACAGAGATACAGCTGTATTTCGTGGATTTCTTTGCTAGCCTTATTTCTGTGGAATCTGAGAACAGATATTTCGGATCCCTTTGAAGACAGTAGGGCCAAAGAAAATATCCTCCAATAACAAAGAGAAAGAAGCTTTCTGAGAAACTTCTTTGTGTTCTGTGAAATCATCTCACAGAGTTACAGCTTTCCCCTCAAGAAGCCGTTCGTTAAGACAGTTCTTGTGGAATTGGCAAAGTGATATTTTGAAGCCCATAGAGGGCTATGGTGAAGATTCCACAGAAATAAGGCTAGCAAAGAGATACACGAAATACAGATGTAACTCTGTGAGATGAATGAACAGAACACTAAGCAGTTTCTCATAAAGCTTCTTTCCAGATTTCATCTGAGGATATTTCCTTTTTCACCATAGCCCTCTATGAGCTTCCAAATATCACTTTGCCAATTCCACAAGAACTGTCTTAGCGAAAGGCTTCTTGAGGGGAAAGCTGTAACTCTGTGAGATGATTTCACAGAACACAAAGAAGTTTCTCAGAAAGCTTCTTTCTCTTTGTTATCGGAGGATATTTCCTTTGGCCCTATAGTCTTCAAAGGGATCCGAAATATCTGTTCTCAGATTCCACACAAAAAAGGCTAGCAAAGAGATCCACGAAATACAGATGTAACACTGTGAGTGGAAGTCACACATCACAGAGCAGTTTCTCAGAAAGCTTCTTTCCAGATTTCATCTGAGGATATTTCCTTTTTCACCATAGCCCTCTATGGGCTTCCAAATATCACTTTGCCAATTCCACAAGAACTGTCTTAGCGAAAGGCTTCTTGAGGGGAAACTGTAACTCTGTGAGATGATTTCACAGAACACAAAGAAGTTTCTCAGAAAGCTTCTTTCTCTTTGTTATCGGAGGATATTTCCTTTGGCCCTATAGTCTTCAAAGGGATCAGAACTATCTGTTCTCAGATTCCACAGAAATAAGGCTACCAAAGAGATCCACGAAATACAGATGTAACTCTGTGAGTGGAAGTCACACATCAGAGAGCAGTTTCTCAGAAAGCTTCTTTCCAGATGTCATCTGAGGATATTTCCTTTTTCACCATAGCCCTCTATGGGCTTCGAAATTTCACTTTGCCAATTCCACAAGAACTGTCTTAGCGAAAGGCTTCTTGAGGGGAAACTGTAACTCTGTGAGATGATTTCACAGAACACAAAGAAGTTTCTCAGAAAGCTTCTTTCTCTTTGTTATCGGAGGATATTTCCTTTGGCCCTATAATCTTCAAAGGGATCCGAACTATATGTTCTCAGATTCCACAGAAATAAGGCTAGCAAAGAGATCCACGAAATACAGATGTAACTCTGTGAGTGGAAGTCACACATCACAGAGCAGTTTCTCAGAAAGCTTCTTTCCTGATTTCATCTGAGGATATTTCCTTTTTCACCATAGCCCTCTATGGGCTTCCAAATATCACTTTGCCAATTCCACAAGAACTGTCTTAGCGAAAGGCTTCTTGAGGGGAAGGCTGTAACTCTGTGAGTTGATTTCACAGAACACAAAGAAGTTTCTCAGAAAGCTTCTTTCTCTTTGTTATCGCAGGATATTTCCTTTGGCCCTATAGTCTTCAAAGGGATCCGAAATATCTGTTCTCCGATTCCACACAAAAAACGCTAGCAAAGAGATCCACGAAATACAGATATAACTCTGTGCGTGGAAGGTACACATCACAGAGCAGTTTCTCAGAAAGCTTCTTTCCAGATTTCATCTGAGGATATTTCGTTTTTCACCATAGCCCTCTATGGGCTTCCAAATATCACTTTGCCAATTCCACAAGAACTGTCTTAGCGAAAGGCTTCTTGAGGGGAAAGCTGTAACTCTGTGAGATGATTTCAGAGAACACAAAGAAGTTTCTCAGAAAGCTTCTTTCTCTTTATTATCGGAGGATATTTCCTTTGGCCCTATAATCTTCATGGGATCAGAAATATCTGTTCTCAAATTCCACAGAAATAAGGCTAGCAAAGAGATCCACGAAATACAGCTGTAACTCTGTGAGATGAATGAACAGAACACTAAGCAGTTTCTCAGAAAGCTTCTTTCCAGATTTCATCTGAGGATATTTCCTTTTTCACCATTGCCCTCTATGGGCTTCCAAATATCACTTTGCCAATTCCACAAGAACTGTCTTAGCGAAAGGCTTCTTGAGGGGAAAGCTGTAACTCTGTGAGATGATTTCACAGAACACAAAGAAGTTTCTCAGAAAGCTTCTTTCTCTTTGTTATCGGAGGATATTTCCTTTGGCCCTATAGTCTTCAAAGGGATCCGAAATATCTGTTCTCAGATTCCACAGAAATAAGGCTAGCAAAGAGATCCACGAAATACTGATGTAAATCTGTGAGATGAATGACAGAACACTAAGCAGTTTCTCAGAAAGCTTCTTTCCCGATTTCTTCTGAGGATATTTCCTTTTTCACCGTAGCCCTCTAAGGGCTTCCAAATATCACTTTGCCAATTCCACAAGAACTGTCTTAGCGAAAGGCTTCTTGAGGGGAAAGCTGTAACTCTGTGAGATGATTTCACAGAACACAAAGAAGTTTCTCAGAAAGCTTCTTTCTCTTTGTTATCGGATGATATTTCCTTTGGTTCTATAGTCTTCAAAGGGATCCGAAATATCTGTCCTCAGATTCAACTGAAATAAGGCTAGAAAAGAGATCCACGAAAGACAGATGTAACTCTGTGAATGGAAGTCACACATCATAGAGCAGTTTCTCAGAAACCTTCTTTCAAGATTTCATCTGAGGATATTTCCTTTTTCACCATAGCCCTCTATGGGCTTCCAAATATCACTTTGCCGATTCCACAAGAACTGTCTTAGCGAAAGGCTTCTTGGGGGAAGCTGTAACTCTGTGAGATGATTTCACAGAACACAAAGAAGTTTCTCAGAAAGCTTCTTTCTCTTTGTTATCGGAGGATATTTCCTTTGGCCCTATTGTCTTCAAAGGGATCCGAAATATCTGTTGTCCCATTCCACAGAAATAAGGCTAGCAAAGAGATCCACGAAATACAGATGTAACTCTGTGAGATGAATGAACAGAACACTAAGCAGTTTCTCAGAAAGCTTCTTTCCTGATTTCATCTGAGGATATTTCCTTTTTCACCATAGCCCCATTTGGGCTTCCAAATATCACTTTGCCAATTCCACAAGAACTGTCTTCGCGAAAGGCTTCTTGAGGGGAAAGCTGTAACCCTGTGAGATGATTTCACAGAACACAAAGAAGTTTCTCAGAAAGCTTCTTTCTCTTTGTTATCGGAGGATATTTCCTTTGGCCCTATTGTCTTCAAAGGGATCCGAAATATCTGTTGTCCCATTCCACAGAAATAAGGCTAGCAAAGAGATCCACGAAATACAGATGTAACTCTGTGAGTGGAAGTCACACATCACAGAGCAGTTTTTCAGAACGCTTCTTTCCAGATTTCATCTGAGGATATTTCCTTTTTCACCATAGCCCTCTATGGGCTTCCAAATATCACTTTGCCAATTCCACAAGAACCGTCTTAGCAAAAGGCTTCTTGAGGGGAAAGCTGTAACTCTGTGAGATGATTTCACAGAACACAAAGAAGTTTCTCAGAAAGCTTCTTTCTTTTTGTTATCGGAGGATATTTCCTTTGGCCCTATAGTCTTCAAAGGGATCCGAAATATCTGTTCTCAGATTCCACAGAAATAAGGCAGCAAAGAAATCCACGAAATACAGATGTAACTCTTTGAGTGAAAGTCACACATCACAGAGCAGTTTCTCAGAAACCTTCTTTCCCGATTTCATCTGAGGATATTTCCTTTTTCACCATAGCCCTCTATGGGCTTCCAAATATCACTTTGCAATTCCACAAGAACTGTCTTAGCGAAAGGCTTCTTGAGGGGAAAGCTGTAACTCTGTGAGATGATTTCACAGAACACAAAGAAGTTTCTCAGAAAGCTTCTTTCTCTTTGTTATCGGAGGATATTTCCTTTGGCCCTACAGTCTTCAAAGGGATCCGAAATATCTGTTCTCAGAATCCACAGAAATAAGGCTAGCAAAGAGATTCATGAAATACAGATGTAACTCTGTGAGATGAATGAACAGAACACTAAGCAGTTTCTCATAAAGCTTCTTTCCAGATTTCATCTGAGGATATTTCCTTTTTCACCATAGCCCTCTATGAGCTTCCAAATATCACTTTGCCAATTCCACAAGAACTGTCTTAGCGAAAGGCTTCTTGAGGGGAAAGCTGTAACTCTGTGAGATGATTTCACAGAACACAAAGAAGTTTCTCAGAAAGCTGCTTTCTCTTTGTTATCGGAGGATATTTCCTTTGGTCCTATAGTCTTCAAAGGGATCCGAAATATCTGTTCTCAGATTCCACAGAAAAAAGGTTAGCAAAGAGATCCACGAAATACAGATGTAATTGTGTGAGTGGAAGTCACACATCAGAGAGCAGTTTCTCAGAAAGCTTCTTTCCAGATGTCATCTGAGGATATTTCCTTTTTCACCATAGCCCTCTATGGGCTTCCAAATTTCACTTTGCCAATTCCACAAGAACGGTCTTAGCGAAAGGCTTCTTGAGGGGAAACTGTAACTCTGTGAGGTGATTTCACAGAACACAAAGAAGTTTCTCAGAAAGCTTCTTTCTCTATGTTATCGGAGGATATTTCCTTTGGCCCTATAATCTTCAAAGGGATCCGAACTATATGTTCTCAGATTCCACAGAAATAAGGCTAGCAAAGAGATCCACGAAATACAGATGTAACTCTGTGAGTGGAAGTCACACATCACAGAGCAGTTTCTCAGAAAGCTTCTTTCCAGATTTCATCTGAGGATATTTCCTTTTTCACATTATCCCTCTATGGGCTTCCAAATATCACTTTGCCAATTCCACAAGAACTGTCTTAGCGAAAGGCTTCTTGAGGGGAAAGCTGTAACTCTGTGAGATGATTTCACAGAACAGAAAGAAGTTTCTCAGAACACTTCTTTCTCTTTATTATCGGAGGATATTTCCTTTGGCCCTATAATCTTCAAGGGATCCGAAATATCTGTTCTCAAATTCCACAGAAATAAGGCTAGCAAAGAGATCCACGAAATACAGATGTAACTCTGTGAGATGAATGAACAGAACACTAACCAGTTTCTCAGAAAGCTTCTTTCCAGATTTCATCTGAGGATATTTCCTTTTTCACCATAGCCCTCTATGGGCTTCCAAATATCGCTTTGTCAATTCCACAAGAACTGTCTTAGCGAAATTCTTCTTGAGGGGAAAGCTGTAACTCTGTGAGATGATTTCACAGAACAGAAAGAAGTTTCTCAGAAAGCTTCTTTCTCTTTGTTATCGGAGGATATTTCCTTTGGCCCTATAGTCTTTAAAGTGATCCGAAATATCTGTTCTCAGATTCCACAGAAATAAGGCTAGCAAAGAGATCCACGAAATACAGCTGTAACTCTGTGAGATGAATGAACAGAACACTAAGCAGTTTCTCAGAAAGCTTCTTTCCAGATTTCATCTGAGGGTATTTCCTTTTTCACCATTGCCCTCTATGGGCTTCCAAATATCACTTTGCCAATTCCACAAGAACTGTCTTAGCGAAAGGCTTCTTGAGGGGAAAGCTGTAACTCTGTGAGATGATTTCACAGAACACAAAGAAGTTTCTCAGAAAGCTTCTTTCTCTTTGTTATCGGAGGATATTTCCTTTGGCCCTATAGTCTTCAAAGGGATCCGAAATATCTGTTCTCAGATTCCACAGAAATAAGGCTAGCAAAGAGATCCACGAAATACTGATGTAACTCTGTGAGATGAATGACAGAACACTAAGCAGTTTCTCAGAAAGCTTCTTTCCCGATTTCTTCTGAGGATATTTCCTTTTTCACCGTAGACATCTAAGGGCTTCCAAATATCACTTTGCCAATTCCACAAGAACTGTCTTAGCGAAAGGCTTCTTGAGGGGAAAGCTGTAACTCTGTGAGATGATTTCACAGAACACAAAGAAGTTTCTCCGAAAGCTTCTTTCTCTTTGTTATCGGATGATATTTCCTTTGGTTCTATAGTCTTCAAAGGGATCCGAAATATCTGTCCTCAGATTCAACTGAAATAAGGCTAGAAAAGAGATCCACGAAAGACAGATGTAACTCTGTGAATGGAAGTCACACATCATAGAGCAGTTTCTCAGAAACCTTCTTTCAAGATTTCATCTGAGGATATTTCCTTTTTCACCATAGCCCTCTATGGGCTTCCAAATATCACTTTGCCAATTCCAAAAGAACTGTCTTAGCGATAGGCTTCTTGAGGGGAAAGCTGTAACTCTGTGAGATGATTTCACAGAACACAAAGAAGTTTCTCAGAAAGCTTCTTTCTCTTTGTTATCGGAGGATATTTCCTTTGGCCCTATAGTCTTCAAAGGGATCCGAAATATCTGTTCTCAGATTCCACAGATATAAGGCTAGCAAAGAGATCCACGAAATACAGATGTAAATCTGTGAGATGAATGAACAGAACACTAAGCAGTTTCTCAGAAAGCTTCTTTCCAGATTTCATGTGAGGATATTTCCTTTTTCACCATAGCCCTCTATGGGCTCCAAATATCACTTTGCCAATTCCACAAGAACTGTCTTAGCGAAAGGCTTCTTGAGGGGAAAGCTGTAACTCTGTGAGATGATTTCACAGAACACAAAGAAGTTTCTCAGAAAGCTTCTTTCTCTTTGTTATCGGAGGATATTTCCTTTGGCCCTATAGTCTTCAAAGGGATCCGAAATATCTGTTCACAGATTCCACAGAAAAAAGGCTAGCTAAGAGATCCACGAAATACAGATGTAACTCTTTGACTGGAAGTCACACATCACAGAGCAGTTTCTCAGAAACCTTCTTTCCAGATTTCATCTGAGGATATTTCCTTTTTGACCATTGCCCTCTATGGGCTTCCAAATATCACTTTGCCAATTCCACAAGAACTGTCTTAGCGAAAGGCTTCTTGAGGGGAAAGCTGTAACTCTGTGAGATGATTTCACAGAACACAAAGAAGTTTCTCAGAAAGCTTCTTTCTCTTTGTTATCGGAGGATATTTCCTTTGGCCCTATAATCTTCAAAGGGATCCGAAATATCTGTTCTCAGATTCCACAGAAATAAGGCTAGCAAAGAGATCCACGAAATACAGATGTAACTCTGTGAGTGGAAGTCACACATCACAGAGCAGTTTCTCAAAAACTTCTTTCCAGATTTCATCTGAGGATATTTCCTTTTTCACCATAGCCCTCTATGGGCTTGCAAATATCACTTTGCCAATTCCACAAGAACTGTCTTAGCGAAAGGCTTCTTGATGGGAAAGCTGTAACTCTGTGAGATGATTTCACAGAACACAAAGAAGTTTCTCAGAAAGCTTCCTTCACTTTGTTATCAGAGGATATTTCCTTTGGCCCTATAGTCTTCAAAGGGATCAGAAATATCTGTCCTCAGATTCAACAGAAATAAGGCTAGCAAAGAGATCCACGAAATACAGAGGTAACTCTATGAGATGAATGAAGAAAGCAGTAAGCAGTTTCTCAGAAACCTTCTTTCCCGATTTCATCTGAGGATATTTCCTTTTTCACCATAGCCCTCTATGGGCTTCCAAATATCACTTTGCCAATTCCACAAGAACTGTCTTAGCGAAAGGCTTCTTGAGGGGAAAGCTGTAACTCTGTGAGATGATTTCACAGAACACAAAGAAGTTTCTCAGAAAGCTTCTTTCTCTTTGTTATCGGAGGATATTTCCTTTGGCCCTATAGTCTTCAAAGGGATCCGAAATATCTGTTCTCAGATTCTACAGAAATAAGGCTAGCAAGGAGATCCACGAAATACAGATGTAACTCTGTGAGTGGAAGTCACACATCATAGAGCAGTTTCTCAGAAAGCTTCTTTCAAGATTTCATCTGAGGATATTTCCTTTTTCACCATAGCCCTCTATGGGCTTCCAAATATCACTTTGCCAATTCCACAAGAACTGTCTTAGCGAAAGGCTTCTTGAGGGGATAGCTGTAACTCTGTGAGATGATTTCACAGAACACAAAGAAGTTTCTCAGAAAGCTTCTTTCTCTTTGTTATCGGAGGATATTTCCTTTGGCCCTATAGTCTTCAAAGGGATCCGAAATATCTGTTCTCAGATTCCACAGATATAAGGCTAGCAAAGAGATCCACGAAATACAGATGTAAATCTGTGAGATGAATGAACAGAACACTAAGCAGTTTCTCAGAAAGCTTCTTTCCAGATTTCATCTGAGGATATTTCCTTTTTCACCATAGCCCTCTACGGGCTCCAAATATCACTTTGCCAATTCCACAAGAACTGTCTTAGCGAAAGGCTTCTTGAGGGGAAAGCTGTAACTCTGTGAGATGATTTCACAGAACACAAAGAAGTTTCTCAGAAAGCTTCTTTCTCTTTGTTATCGGAGGATATTTCCTTTGGCCCTATAGTCTTCAAAGGGATCCGAAATATCTGTTCTCAGATTAAACAGAAAAAAGGCTAGCAAAGAGATCCACGAAATACAGATGTAACTCTGTGAGTGGAAGTCACACATCACAGAGCAGTTTCTCAGAAACCTTCTCTCTAGATTTCATCTGAGGATATTTCCTTTTTCACCATAGCCTTCTATGGGCTTCCAAATATCACTTTGCCAATTCCACAAGAACTGTCTTAGCGAAAGGCTTCTTGAGGGGAAAGCTGTAACTCTGTGAGATGATTTCACAGAACACAAAGAAGTTTCTCAGAAAGCTTCTTCCTCTTTGTTATCGGAGGATATTTCCTTTGGCCCTATAGTCTTCAAAGGGATCCGAACTATCTGTTCTCAGATTCCACAGAAATAAGGCTAGCAAAGAGATCCAGGAAATACAGATGTAACTCTGTGAGATGAATGAACAGAATACTAAGTAGTTTCTCAGAAAGCTTCTTTCCAGATTTCATCTGAGGATATTTCCTTTTTCACCATAGCCCTCTATGGGCTCCAAATATCACTTTGCCAATTCCACAAGAACTGTCTTAGTGAAAGGCTTCTTGAGGGGAAAGCTGTAACTCTGTGAGATGATTTCACAGAACACAAAGAAGTTTCTCAGAAAGCTTCTTTCTCTTTGTTATCGGAGGATATTTCCTTTGGCCCTATAGTCTTCAAAGGGATCGGAAATATCTGTTCACAGATTCCACAGAAAAAAGGCTAGCAAAGAGATCCACGAAATACAGATGTAACTCTTTGACTGGAAGTCACACATCACAGAGCAGTTTCTCAGAAACCTTCTTTCCAGATTTCATCTGAGGATATTTCCTTTTTCACCATAGCCCTCTACGGGCTTCCAAATATCACTTTGCCAATTCCACAAGAACTGTCTTAGCGAAAGGCTTCTTGAGGGGAAAGCTGTAACTCTGTGAGATGATTTCACAGAACACAAAGAAGTTTCTCAGAAAGCTTCTTTCTCTTTGTTATCAGAGGATATTTCCTTTGGCCCTATAGTCTTCAAAGGGATCCGAAATATCTGTTCTCAGATTCCACAAAAATAAGGCTAGCAAAGAGATCCACGAAATACAATGTAACTCTGTGAGATGAATGAACAGAACACTAAGCAGTTTCTCAGAAAGCTTCTTTCCAGATTTCATCTGAGGATATTTCCTTTTTCACCATAGCCCTCTATGGGCTTCCAAATATCACTTTGCCAATTCCACAAGAACTGTCTTAGCGAAAGGCTTCTTGAGGGAAAGCTGTAACTCTGTGAGATGATTTCACAGAACACAAAGAAGTTTCTCAGAAAGCTTCTTTCTCTTTGTTATCGGAGGATATTTCCTTTGGCCCTATAGTCTTCAAAGGGATCCGAAATATCTGTTCTCAAATTCCACAGAAATAAGGCGAGCAAAGTGATCCATGAAATACAGATGTAACTCTGTGAGTGGACGTGACACATCACAGAGCAGTTTCTCAGAAAGCTTCTTTCCAGATTTCATCTGAGGATATTTCCTTTTTCACAATAGCCCTCTCTGGGCTTCCAAATATCACTTTGCCAATTCCACAAGAACTGTCTTAGCGAAAGGCTTCTTGAGGGGAAAGCCTTAACTCTGTGAGATGATTTCAGAGAACACAAAGAAGTTTCTCAGAAAGCTTCTTTCTCTTTGTTATCGGAGGATATTTCCTTTGTCCCTGTAGTCTTCAAAGGGATCCGAAATATCTGTTCTCAGATTCCACAGAAATAAGGCTAGCAAAGAGATCCACGAAATACAGATGTAACTCTGTGAGATGAATGAACAGAACACTAAGCAGTTTCTCACAAAGCTTCTTTCCAGATTTCATCTGAGGATATTTCCTTTTTCACCATAGCCCCATTTGGGCTTCCAAATATCACTTTGCCAAATCCAAAAGAACTGTCTTCGCGAAAGGCTTCTTGAGGTGAAAGCTGTAACCCTGTGAGATGATTTCACAGAACACAAAGAAGTTTCTCAGAAAGCTTCTTTCTCTTTCTTATCGGAGGATATTTCCTTTGACCCTATAGTCTTCAAAGGGATCCGAAATATCTGTTGTCCCATTCCACAGAAATAAGGCTAGCAAAGAGATCCACGAAATACAGATGTAACTCTGTGAGTGGAAGTCACACATCACAGAGCAGTTTTTCTGAACGCTTCTTTCCAGATTTCATCTGAGGATATTTCCTTTTTCACCATAGCCCTCTAGGGGTTCCCAAATATCGCTTTGCCAATTCCACAAGAACTGTCTTAGCGAAAGGCTTCTTGAGGGGAAAGCTGTAACTCTGTGAGATGATTTCACAGAACACAAAGAAGTTTCTCAGAAAGCTTCTTTCTCTTTGTTATCGGAGGATATTTCCTTTGGCCCTATAATAGTCTTCAAAGGGATCCGAAATATCTTTTCTCAGATTCCACAGAAATAAGGCTAGCAAAGAGATCCACGAAATACAGATGTAACTCTGTGAGTGGAAATCACACATAACAGAGCAGTTTCACAGAAAGCTTCTTTCCAGATTTCATCAGAGGATATTTCCTTTTTCACCATAGCCCTCTAGGGGCTTCCAAATATCACTTTGCCAATTCCACAAGAACTGTCTTAGCGAAAGGCTTCTTGAGGGGAAAGCTGTAACTCTGTGAGATGATTTCACAGAACACAAAGATGTTTCTCAGAAAGCTTCTTTCTCTTTGTTATCGGAGGATATTTCCTTTGGCCCTATAGTCTTCAAAGGGATCCGAAATATCTCTTCTCAGATTCCACAGAAATAAGGCTAGCAAAGAGATCCACGAAATACAGATGTAACTCTGTGAGTGGAAGTCACACATCATAGAGCAGTTTCTCAGAAAGTCTTCTTTCCAGATTTCATCTGAGGATATTTCCTTTTTCACCATAGCCCTCTATAGGCTTCCAAATATCTCTTTGCCAATTCCACAAGAACTGTCTTAGCAAAAGGCTTCTTGAGGGGTAAGCTGTAACTCTGTGAGATGATTTCACGGAACACAAAGAAGTTTCTCAGAAAGCTTCTTTCTCTTTGTTATCGGAGAATATTTCCTTTGGCCCTATAGTCTTCAAAGGGATCCGAAATATTTGTCCTCAGATTCCACAGAAATAAGGCTAGCAAAGAGATCCACGAAATACAGATGTAACTCTGCGAGTGGAAGTCAAACATCATAGAGTAGTTTCTCAGAAAGCTTCTTTCCAGATTTCATCTGAGGATATTTCCTTTTTCACCATAGCCCTCTATGGGCTTCCAAATATCACTTTGCCGATTCCACAAGAACTGTCTTAGCGAAAGGCTTCTTGGGGGAAAGCTGTAACTCTGTGAGATGATTTCACAGAACACAAAGAAGTTTCTCAGAAAGCTTCTTTCTTTTTGATATCGGAGGATATTTCCTTTGGCCCTATTGTCTTCAAAGGGATCCGAAATATCTGTTCTCAGATTCCACAGAAATAAGGCTAGCAAAGAGATCCACGAAATACAGATGTAACTCTGTGAGATGAATGAACAGAACACTAAGCAGTTTCTCAGAAAGCTTCTTTCCTGATTTCATCTGAGGATATTTCCTTTTTCACCATAGCCCTCTATGGGCTCCAAATATCACTTTGCCAATTCCACAAGAACTGTCTTAGCGAAAGACTTCTTGAGGGGAAAGCTGTAACTCTGTGAGATGATTTCACAGAACACAAAGAAGTTTCTCAGAAAGCTTCTTCCTCTTTGTTGTCGGAGGATATTTCCTTTGGCCCTATAGTCTTCAAAGGGATCCGAAATATCTGCTCTCAGATTCCACAGAAAAAAGGCTAGCAAAGTGATCCACGAAATATAGATGTAACTCTGTGAGTGGAAGTCACACATCACAGAGCAGTTTTTCAGAAAGCTTCTTTCCAGATTTCATCTGAGGATATTTCCTTTTTCACCATAGCCCTCTATGGGCTTCCAAATATCACTTTGCCAATTCCACAAGAACTGTCTTAGCGAAAGGCGTCTTGAGGGGAAACTGTAACTCTGTGAGATGATTTCACAGAACACAAAGAAGTTTCTCAGAAAGCTTCTTTCTCTTTGTTATCGGAGGATATTTCCTTTGGCCCTATAGTCTTCAAAGGGATCCGAACTATCTGTTCTCAAATTCCACAGAAATAAGGCGAGCAAAGTGATCCATGAAATACAGATGTAACTCTGTGAGTGGACGTGACACATCACAGAGCAGTTTCTCAGAAAGCTTCTTTCCCGATTTCATCTGAGGATATTTCCTTTTTCACAATAGCCCTCTCTGGGCTTCCAAATATCACTTTGCCAATTCCACAAGAACTGTCTTAGCGAAAGGCTTCTTGAGCGGAAAGCCTTAACTCTGTGAGATGATTTCAGAGAACACAAAGAAGTTTCTCAGAAAGCTTCTTTCTCTTTGTTATCGGAGGATATTTCCTTGGCCCTGAAGTCTTCAAAGGGATCCGAAATATCTGTTCTCAGATTCCACAGAAATAAGGCTAGCAAAGAGATCCACGAAATACAGATGTAACTCTGTGAGATGAATGAACAGAACACTAAGCAGTTTCTCACAAAGCTTCTTTCCAGATTTCATGTGAGGATATTTCCTTTTTCACCATAGCCCCATTTGGGCTTCCAAATATCACTTTGCCAAATCCAAAAGAACTGTCTTCGCGAAAGGCTTCTTGAGGTGAAAGCTGTAACCCTGTGAGATGATTTCACAGAACACAAAGAAGTTTCTCAGAAAGCTTCTTTCTCTTTGTTATCGGAGGATATTTCCTTTGGCCCTATTGTCTTCAAAGGGATCCGAAATATCTGTTGTCCCATTCCACAGAAATAAGGCTAGCAAAGAGATCCACGAAATACAGATGTAACTCTGTGAGTGGAAGTCACACATCACAGAGCAGGTTTTCAGAACGCTTCTTTCCAGATTTCATCTGAGGATATTTCCTTTTTCACCATAGCCCTCTATGGGCTTCCAAATATCACTTTGCCAATTCCACAAGAACTGTCTTAGCGAAAGGCTTCTTGAGGGGAAAGCTGTAACTCTGTGAGATGATTTCACAGAACAGAAAGAAGTTTCTCAGAAAGCTTCTTTCTCTTTGTTATCGGAGGATATTTCCTTTGGCCCTATAGTCTTCAAAGGGATCCGAAATATCTGTTCTCAGATTCCACAGAAATAAGGCTAGCAAGGAGATCCACGAAATACAGATGTAACTCTGTGAGATGAATGAACAGAACACTAAGCAGTTTCTCACAAAGCTTCTTTCCAGATTTCATCTGAGGATATTTCCTTTTTCACCATAGCCCTCTATGGGCTTCCAAATATGACTTTTCCAATTCCAGAAGAACTGTCTTAGCGAAAGGCTTCTTGAGGGGAAAGCTGTAACTCTGTGAGATGATTTCAGAGAACACAAGGAAGTTTCTCAGAAAGCTTCTTTCTCTTTGTTATCGGAGGATATTTCCTTTGGCCCTGTAGTCTTCAAAGGGATCCGAAATATCTGTTCTCTGATTACACAGAAATAAGGCTAGCAAAGAGATCCACGAAATACAGATGTAACTCTGTGAGATGAATGAACAGAACACTAAGCAGTTTCTCACAAAGCTTCTTTCCAGATTTCATCTGAGGATATTTCCTTTTTCACCATAGCCCTCTATAGGCTTCCAAATATCACTTTGCCAATTCCACAAGAACTGTCTTAGCGAAAGGCTTCTTGAGGGGAAAGCTGTAACTCTGTGGGATGATTTCACAGAACACAAAGAAGTTTCTCAGGAAGCTTCTTTCTCTTTGTTATCGGAGGATATTTCCTTTGGCCCTATAGTCTTCAAAGGGATCCGAAATATCTCTTCTCAGATTCCACAGTAATAAGGCTAGCAAAGAGATCCACGAAATACAGATGTAATTCTGTGAGTGGAAGTCACACATCACAGAGCAATTTCTCAAAAACTTCTTTCCAGATTTCATCTGAGGATATTTCCTTTTTCACCATAGCCCTCTATGGGCTTGCAAATATCACTTTGCCAATTCCACAAGAACTGTCTTAGCGAAAGGCTTCTTGAGGGGAAAGCTGTAACTCTGTGAGATGATTTCACAGAACACAAAGAAGTTTCTCAGAAAGCTTCTTTCTCTTTGTTATCGGAGGATATTTCCTTTGGCCCTATAATAGTCTTCAAAGGGATCCGAAATATCTTTTCTCAGATTCCACAGAAATAAGGCTAGCAAAGAGATCCACGAAATACAGATGTAACTCTGTGAGTGGAAATCACACATAACAGAGCAGTTTCTCAGAAAGCTTCTTTCCAGATTTCTTCAGAGGATATTTCCTTTTTCACCATAGCCCTCTATGGGCTTCCAAATATCACTTTGCCAATTCCACAAGAACTGTCTTAGCGAAAGGCTTCTTGAGGGGAAAGCTGTAACTCTGTGAGATGATTTCACAGAACACAAAGAAGTTTCTCAGAAAGCTTCTTTCTCTTTGTTATCGGAGGATATTTCCTTTGGCCCTATAGTCTTCAAAGGGATCCGAAATATCTCTTCTCAGATTCCACAGAAATAAGGCTAGCAAAGAGATCCACGAAATACAGATGTAACTCTGTGAGATGAATGAACAGAACACTAAGCAGTTTCTCAGAAAGCTTCTTTCCTGATTTTATCTGAGGATATTTCCTTTTTCACCATAGCCCTCTTTGGGCTTCCAAATATCACTTTGCCAATTCCACAAGAACTGTCTTAGCGAAAGGCTTCTTGAGGGGTAAGCTGTAACTCTGGGAGATGATTTCACGGAACACAAAGAAGTTTCTCAGAAAGCTTCTTTCTCTTTGTTATCGGAGAATATTTCCTTTGGCCCTATAGTCTCCAAAGGGATCCGAAATATTTGTCCTCAGATTCCACAGAAATAAGGCTAGCAAAGAGATCCACGAAATACAGATGTAACTCTGCGAGTGGAAGTTACACATCATAGAGTAGTTTCTCAGAAAGCTTCTTTCCAGATTTCATCTGGGGATATTTCCTTTTTCACCATAGCCCTCTATGGGCTTCCAAATATCACTTTGCCGATTCCACAAGAACTGTCTTAGCGAAAGGCTTCTTGGGGGAAAGCTGTAACTCTGTGAGATGATTTCACAGAACACAAAGAAGTTTCTCAGAAAGCTTCTTTCTCTTTGTTATCGGAGCATATTTCCTTTGGCCCTATTGTCTTCAAAGGGATCCGAAATATCTGTTCTCAGATTCCACAGAAATAAGGCTAGCAAAGAGATCCACGAAATACAGATGTAACTCTGTGAGATGAATGAACAGAACACTAAGCAGTTTCTCAGAAAGCTTCTTTCCTGATTTCATCTGAGGATATTTCCTTTTTCACCATAGCCCTCTATGGGCTCCAAATATCACTTTGCCAATTTCACAAGAACTGTCTTAGCAAAAGGCTTCTTGAGGGGAAAGCTGTAACTCTGTGAGATGATTTCACAGAACACAAAGAAGTTTCTCAGAAAGCTTCTTTCTCTTTGTTGTCGGAGGATATTTCCTTTGGCCCTATAGTCTTCAAAGGGATCCGAAATATCTGCTCTCAGATTCCACAGAAAAAAGGCTAGCAAAGTGATCCACGAAATATAGATGTAACTCTGTGATTGGAAGTCACACATCACAGAGCAGTTTCTCAGAAAGCTTCTTTCCAGATTTCATCTGAGGATATTTCCTTTTTCACCATAGCCCTCTATGGGCTTCCAAATATCACTTTGCCAATTCCACAAGAACTGTCTTAGCGAAAGGCGTCTTGAGGGGAAACTGTAACTCTGTGAGATGATTTCACAGAACACAAAGAAGTTTCTCAGAAAGCTTCTTTCTCTTTGTTATCGGAGGATATTTCCTTTGGCCCTATAGTCTTCAAAGGGATCCGAACTATCTGTTCTCAAATTCCACAGAAATAAGGCGAGCAAAGTGATCCATGAAATACAGATGTAACTCTGTGAGTGGACGTGACACATCACAGAGCAGTTTCTCAGAAAGCTTCTTTCCCGATTTCATCTGAGGATATTTCCTTTTTCACAATAGCCCTCTCTGGGCTTCCAAATATCACTTTGCCAATTCCACAAGAACTGTCTTAGCGAAAGGCTTCTTGAGCGGAAAGCCTTAACTCTGTGAGATGATTTCAGAGAACACAAAGAAGTTTCTCAGAAAGCTTCTTTCTCTTTGTTATCGGAGGATATTTCCTTGGCCCTGTAGTCTTCAAAGGGATCCGAAATATCTGTTCTCAGATTCCACAGAAATAAGGCTAGCAAAGAGATCCACGAAATACAGATGTAACTCTGTGAGATGAATGAACAGAACACTAAGCAGTTTCTCACAAAGCTTCTTTCCAGATTTCATCTGAGGATATTTCCTTTTTCACCATAGCCCCATTTGGGCTTCCAAATATCACTTTGCCAAATCCTAAAGAACTGTCTTCGCGAAAGGCTTCTTGAGGTGAAAGCTGTAACTCTGTGAGATGATTTCACAGAACACAAAGAAGTTTCTCAGGAAGCTTCTTTCTCTTTGTTATCGGAGGATATTTCCTTTGGCCCTATAGTCTTCAAAGGGATCCGAAATATCTCTTCTCAGATTCCACAGAAATAAGGCTAGCAAAGAGATCCACGAAATACAGATGTAATTCTGTGAGTGGAAGTCACACATCACAGAGCAATTTCTCAAAAACTTCTTTCCAGATTTCATCTGAGGATATTTCCTTTTTCACCATAGCCCTCTATGGGCTTGCAAAAATCACTTTGCCAATTCCACAAGAACTGTCGTAGCGAAAGGCTTCTTGAGGGGAAAGCTGTAACTCTGTGAGATGATTTCACAGAACACAAAGAAGTTTCTCAGAAAGCTTCCTTCACTTTGTTATCAGAGGATATTTCCTTTGGCTTTATAGTCTTCAAAGGGATCCGAAATATCTGTTCTCAGATTCCACAGAAATAAGGCAAGCAAAGAGATCCACGAAATACAGATGTAACTCTGTGAGTGGAAGTCAAACATTACAGAGCAGTTTCTCAGAAAGCTTCTTTCCAGATTTCATCTGAGGATATTTCCTTTTTCACCATAGCCCTCTATGGGCTTCCAAATATCACTTTGCCAATTCCACAAGAACTGTCTTAGCGAAAGGCTTCTTGAGGGGAAAGCTGTAACTCTGTGAGATGATTTCACAGAACAGAAAGAAGTTTCTCAGAAAGCTTCTTTCTCTTTGTTATCAGAGGATATTTCCTTTGGCCCTATAGTCTTCAAAGGGATCCGAAATATCTGTTCTCAGATTCCACAAAAATAAGGCTAGCAAAGAGATCCACGAAATACAATGTAACTCTGTGAGATGAATGAACAGAACACTAAGCAGTTTCTCAGAAAGCTTCTTTCCAGATTTCATCTGAGGATATTTCCTTTTTCACCATAGCCCTCTAGGGGCTCCCAAATATCGCTTTGCCAATTCCACAAGAACTGTCTTAGCGAAATGCTTCTTGAGGGGAAAGCTGTAACTCTGTGAGATGATTTCACAGAACACAAAGAAGTTTCTCAGAAAGCTTCTTTCTCTTTGTTATCGGAGGATATTTCGTTTGGCCCTGTAATAGTCTTCAAAGGGATCCGAAATATCTTTTCTCAGATTCCACAGAAATAAGGCTAGCAAAGAGATCCACGAAATACAGATGTAACTCTGTGAGTGGAAGTCACACATAACAGAGCAGTTTCTCAGCAAGCTTCTTTCCAGATTTCATCAGAGGATATTTCCTTTTTCACCATAGCCCTCTATGGGCTTCCAAATATCACTTTGCCAATTCCACAAGAACTGTCTTAGCGAAAGGCTTCTTGAGGGGAAAGCTGTAACTCTGTGAGATGATTTCACAGAACACAAAGAAGTTTCTCAGAAAGCTTCTTTCTCTTTGTTATCGGAGGATATTTCCTTTGGCCCTGTAGTCTTCAAAGGGATCCGAAATATCTCTTCTCAGATTCCTCAGAAATAAGGCTAGCAAAGAGATCCACGAAATACAGATGTAACTCTGTGAGATGAATGAACAGAACACTAAGCAGTTTCTCAGAAAGCTTCTTTCCTGATTTCATCAGAGGATATTTCCTTTTTCACCATAGCCCTCTAAGGGCTTCCAAATATCACTTTTCCAATTCCACAAGAACTGTCTTAGCGAATGGCTTCTTGAGGGGAAAGCTGTAACTCTGTGAGATGATTTCACAGAACACAAAGAAGTTTCTCAGAAAGCTTCCTTCACTTTGTTATCAGAGGATATTTCCTTTGGCCCTATAGTCTTCAAAGGGATCCGAAATATCTGTTCTCAGATTCCACAGAAATAAGGCAAGCAAAGAGATCCACGAAATACAGATGTAACTCTGTGAGTGGAAGTCACACATTACAGAGCAGTTTCTCAGAAAGTTTCTTTCCAGATTTCATCTGAGAATATTTCCTTTTTCACCATAGCCCTCTATGGGCTTCCAAATATCACTTTGCCAATTCCACAAGAACTGTCTTAGCGAAAGGCTTCTTGAGGGGAAAGCTGTAACTCTGTGAGATGATTTCACAGAACAGAAAGAAGTTTCTCAGAAAGCTTCTTTCTCTTTGTTATCAGAGGATATTTCCTTTGGCCCTATAGTCTTCAAAGGGATCCGAAATATCTGTTCTCAGATTCCACAAAAATAAGGCTAGCAAAGAGATCCACGAAATACAATGTAACTCTGTGAGATGAATGAACAGAACACTAAGCAGTTTCTCAGAAAGCTTCTTTCCAGATTTCATCTGAGGATATTTCCTTTTTCACCATAGCCCTCTAGGGGCTCCCAAATATCGCTTTGCCAATTCCACAAGAACTGTCTTAGCGAAATGCTTCTTGAGGGGAAAGCTGTAACTCTGTGAGATGATTTCACAGAACACAAAGAAGTTTCTCAGAAAGCTTCTTTCTCTTTGTTATCGGAGGATATTTCCTTTGGCCCTGTAATAGTCTTCAAAGGGATCCGAAATATCTTTTCTCAGATTCCACAGAAATAAGGCTAGCAAAGAGATCCACGAAATACAGATGTAACTCTGTGAGTGGAAGTCACACATAACAGAGCAGTTTCTCAGAAAGCTTCTTTCCAGATTTCATCAGAGGATATTTCCTTTTTCACCATAGCCCTCTATGTGCTTCCAAATATCACTTTGCCAATTCCACAAGAACTGTCTTAGCGAAAGGCTTCTTGAGGGGAAAGCTGTAACTCTGTGAGATGATTTCACAGAACACAAAGAAGTTTCTCAGAAAGCTTCTTTCTCTTTGTTATCGGAGGATATTTCCTTTGGCCCTGTAGTCTTCAAAGGGATCCGAAATATCTCTTCTCAGATTCCTCAGAAATAAGGCTAGCAAAGAGATCCACGAAATACAGAAGTAACTCTGTGAGATGAATGAACAGAACACTAAGCAGTTTCTCAGAAAGCTTCTTTCCTGATTTCATCAGAGGATATTTCCTTTTTCACCATAGCCCTCTAAGGGCTTCCAAATATCACTTTTCCAATTCCACAAGAACTGTCTTAGCGAATGGCTTCTTGAGGGGAAAGCTGTAACTCTGTGAGATGATTTCACAGAACACAAAGAAGTTTCTCAGAAAGCTTCCTTCACTTTGTTATCAGAGGATATTTCCTTTGGCCCTATAGTCTTCAAAGGGATCCGAAATATCTGTTCTCAGATTCCACAGAAATAAGGCAAGCAAAGAGATCCACGAAATACAGATGTAACTCTGTGAGTGGAAGTCACACATTACAGAGCAGTTTCTCAGAAAGTTTCTTTCCAGATTTCATCTGAGAATATTTCCTTTTTCACCATAGTCCTCTATGGGCTTCCAAATATCACTTTGCCAATTCCACAAGAACTGTCTTAGCGAAAGGCTTCTTGAGGGGAAAGCTGTAACTCTGTGAGATGATTTCACAGAACAGAAAGAAGTTTCTCAGAAAGCTTCTTTCTCTTTGTTATCAGAGGATATTTCCTTTGGCCCTATAGTCTTCAAACGGATCCGAAATATCTGTTCTCAGATTCCACAAAAATAAGGCTAGCAAAGAAATCCACGAAATACAATGTAACTCTGTGAGATGAATGAAGAGAACACTAAGCAGTTTCTCAGAAAGCTTCTTTCCAGATTTCATCTGAGGATATTTCCTTTTTCACCATAGCCCTCTAGGGGTTCCCAAATATTGCTTTGCCAATTCCACAAGAACTGTCTTAGCGAAAGGCTTCTTGAGGGGAAAGCTGTAACTCTGTGAGATGATTTCACAGAACACAAAGAAGTTTCTCAGAAAGCTTCTTTCTCTTTGTTATCGGAGGATATTTCCTTTGGCCCTATAATAGTATTCAAAGGGATCCGAAATATCTTTTCTCAGATTCCACAGAAATAAGGCTAGCAAAGAGATCCACGAAATACAGATGTAACTCTGTGAGTGGAAGTCACACGTAACAGAGCAGTTTCTCAGAAAGCTTCTTTCCACATTTCATCAGAGGATATTTCCTTTTTCACCATAGCCCTATATGGGCTTCCAAATATCACTTTGCCAATTCCACAAGAACTGTCTTAGCGAAAGGCTTCTTGAGGGGAAAGCTGTAACTCTGTGAGATGATTTCACAGAACACAAAGAAGTTTCTCAGAAAGCTTCTTTCTCTTTGTTATCGGAGGATATTTCCTTTGGCCCTATCGTCTTCAAAGGGATCCGAAATATCTGTCCTCAGATTCAACAGAAATAAGGCTAGCAAAGAGATCCACGAAATACAGATGTATCTCTGTGAGTGGAAGTCACACATCATAGAGCAGTTTCTCAGAAAGCTTCTTTGCAGATTTCATCTGAGGATATTTCCTTTTTCACCATAGCCCTCTATGGGCTTCCAAATATCTCTTTGCCAATTCCACAAGAACTGTCTTAGCAAAAGGCTTCTTGAGGTGTAAGCTGTAACTCTGTGAGATGATTTCACGGAAAACAAAGAAGTTTCTCAGAAAGCTTCTTTCTCTTTGTTATCGGAGAATATTTCCTTTGGCCCTATAGTCTTCAAAGGGATCCGAACTATCTGTTATCAAATTCCACAGAAATAAGGCGAGCAAAGTGATCCATGAAATAGAGATGTAACTCTGTGAGTGGACGTGACACATCACAGAGCAGTTTCTCAGAAAGCTTCTTTCCAGATTTCATCTGAGGATATTTCCTTTTTCACAATAGCCCTCTCTGGGCTTCCAAATATCACTTTGCCAATTCCACAAGAACTGTCTTAGCGAAAGGCTTCTTGAGGGGAAAGCCTTAACTCTGTGAGATGATTTCAGAGAAAACAAAGAAGTTTCTCAGAAAGCTTCTTTCTCTTTGTTATCGGAGGATATTTCCTTTGTCCCTGTAGACTTCAAAGGGATCCGAAATATCTGTTCTCAGATTCCACAGAAATAAGGCTAGCAAAGAGATCCACGAAATACAGATGTAACTCTGTGAGATGAATGAGCAGAACACTAAGGAGTTTCTCACAAAGCTTCTTTCCAGATTTCATCTGAGGATATTTCCTTTTTCACCATAGCCCCATTTGGGCTTCCAAATATCACTTTGCCAAATCCAAAAGAACTGTCTTCGCGAAAGGCTTCTTGAGGTGAAAGCTGTAACCCTGTGAGATGATTTCACAGAACACAAAGAAGTTTCTCAGAAAGCTTCTTTCTCTTTATTATCGGAGGATATTTCCTTTGGCCCTATTGTCCTCAAAGGGATCCGAAATATCTGTTTTCCCATTCCACAGAAATAAGGCTAGCAAAGAGATCCACGAAATACAGATGTAACTCTGTGAGTGGAAGTCACACATCACAGAGCAGTTTTTCTGAACGCTTCTTTCCAGATTTCATCTGAGGATATTTCCTTTTTCACCATAGCCCTCTAGGGGTTCCCAAATATCGCTTTGCCAATTCCACAAGAACTGTCTTAGCGAAAGGCTTCTTGAGGGGAAAGCTGTAACTCTGTGAGATGATTTCACAGAACACAAAGAAGTTTCTCAGAAAGCTTCTTTCTCTTTGTTATCGGAGGATATTTCCTTTGGCCCTATAATAGTCTTCAAAGGGATCCGAAATATCTTTTCTCAGATTCCACAGAAATAAGGCTAGCAAAGAGATCCACGAAATACAGATGTAACTCTGTGAGTGGAAATCACACAAAGCAGAGCAGTTTCTCAGAAAGCTTCTTTCCAGATTTCATCAGAGGATATTTCCTTTTTCACCATAGCCCTCTATGGGCTTCCAAATATCACTTTGCCAATTCCACAAGAACTGTCTTAGCGAAAGGCTTCTTGAGGGGAAAGCTGTAACTCTGTGAGATGATTTCACAGAACACAAAGAAGTTTCTCAGAAAGCTTCTTTCTCTTTGTTATCGGAGGATATTTCCTTTGGCCCTATAGTCTTCAAAGGGATCCGAAATATCTCTTCTCAGATTCCACAGAAATAAGGCTAGCAAAGAGATCCACGAAATACAGATGTAACTCTGTGAGATGAATGAACAGAACACTAAGCAGTTTCTCAGAAATCTTCTTTCCTGATTTCATCTGAGGATATTTCCTTTTTCACCATAGCCCTCTTTGGGCTTCCAAATATCACTTTGCCAATTCTCAAGAACTGTCTTAGCGAAAGGCTTCTTGAGGGGAAAGCTGTAACTCTGTGAGATGATTTCACAGAACACAAAGAAGTTTCTCACAAAGCTTCTTTCTCTTTGTTATCGGAGGATATTTCCTTTGGCCCTATCGTCTTCAAAGGGATCCGAAATATCTGTCCTCAAATTCAACAGAAATAAGGCTAGCAAAGAGATCCACGAAAGACAGATGTAACTCTGTGAGTGAAAGTCACATATCATAGAGCAGTTTCTCAGAAAGCTTCTTTCCAGATTTCATCTGAGGATATTTCCGTTTTCACCACAGCCCTCTAGGGGCTTCCAAATATCTCTTTGCCAATTGCACAAGAACTGTCTTAGCAAAAGGCTTCTTGAGGGGTTAGCTGTAACTCTGTGAGATGATTTCACGGAACACAAAGAAGTTTCTCAGAAAGCTTCTTTCTCTTTGTTATCGGAGAATATTTCCTTTGGCCCTATAGTCTTCAAAGGGATCCGAAATATTTGTCCTCAGATTCCACAGAAATAAGGCTAGCAAAGAGATCCACGAAATACAGATGTAACTCTGCGAGTGGAAGTCACACATCATAGAGTAGTTTCTCAGAAAGCTTCTTTCCAGATTTCATCTGAGGATATTTCCTTTTTCACCATAGCCCTCTATGGGCTTCCAAATATCACTTTGCCGATTCCACAAGAACTGTCTTAGCGAAAGGCTTCTTGAGGGAAAGCTGTAACTCTGTGAGATGATTTAACAGAACACAAAGAAGTTTCTCAGAAAGCTTCTTTCTCTTTGTTATCGGAGGATATTTCCTTTGGCCCTATTGTCTTCAAAGGGATCCGAAATATCTGTTCTCAGATTCCACAGAAATAAGGCTAGCAAAGAGATCCACGAAATACAGATGTAACTCTGTGAGATGAATGAACAGAACACTAAGCAGTTTCTCAGAAAGCTTCTTTCCTGATTTCATCTGAGGATATTTCCTTTTTCACCATAGCCCTCTATGGGCTCCAAATATCACTTTGCCAATTTCACAAGAACTGTCTTAGCAAAAGGCTTCTTGAGGGGAAAGCTGTAACTCTGTGAGATGATTTCACAGAACACAAAGAAGTTTCTCAGAAACCTTCTTTCTCTTTGTTGTCGGAGGATATTTCCTTTGGCCCTATAGTCTTCAAAGGGATCCGAAATATCTGCTCTCAGATTCCACAGAAAAAAGGCTAGCAAAGTGATCCACGAAATATAGATGTAACTCTGTGAGTGGAAGTCACACATCACAGAGCAGTTTTTCAGAAAGCTTCTTTCCAGATTTCATCTGAGGATATTTCCTTTTTCACCATAGCCCTCTATGGGCTTCCAAATATCACTTTGCCAATTCCACAAGAACTGTCTTAGCGAAAGGCGTCTTGAGGGGAAACTGTAACTCTGTGAGATGATTTCACAGAACACAAAGAAGTTTCTCAGAAAGCTTCTTTCTCTTTATTATCGGAGGATATTTCCTTTGGCCCTATAGTCTTCAAAGGGATCCGAACTATCTGTTCTCAAATTCCACAGAAATAAGGCGAGCAAAGTGATCCATGAAATACAGATGTAACTCTGTGAGTGGACGTGACACATCACAGAGCAGTTTCTCAGAAAGCTTCTTTCCCGATTTCATCTGAGGATATTTCCTTTTTCACAATAGCCCTCTCTGGGCTTCCAAATATCACTTTGCCAATTCCACAAGAACTGTCTTAGCGAAAGGCTTCTTGAGGGGAAAGCCTTAACTCTGTGAGATGATTTCAGAGGACACAAAGAAGTTTCTCAGAAAGCTTCTTTCTCTTTGTTATCGGAGGATATTTCCTTTGGCCCTATAGTCTTCAAAGGGATCCGAAATATCTGTTCTCAGATTCCACAGAAATAAGGCTAGCAAAGAGATCCACGAAATACAGATGTAACTCTGTGAGATGAATGAACAGAACACTAAGCAGTTTCTCACAAAGCTTCTTTCCAGATTTCATATGAGGATATTTCCTTTTTCACCATAGCCCCATTTGGGCTTCCAAATATCACTTTGCCAAATCCAAAAGAACTGTCTTAGCGAAAGTCTTCTTGAGGGGAAAGCTGTAACCCTTTGAGATGATTTCACAGAACACAAAGAAGTTTCTCAGAAAGCTTCTTTCTCTTTGTTATCGGAGGATATTTCCTTTGGCCCTATTGTCTTCAAAGGGATCCGAAATATCTGTTGTCCCATTCCACAGAAATAAGGCTAGCAAAGAGATCCACGAAATACAGATGTAACTCTGTGAGTGGAAGTCACACATCACAGAGCAGTTTTTCAGAACGCTTCTTTCCAGATTTCATCTGAGGATATTTCCTTTTTCACCATAGCCCTCTATGGGCTTCCAAATATCACTTTGCCAATTCCACAAGAACTGTCTTAGCGAAAGGCTTCTTGAGGGGAAAGCTGTAACTCTGTGAGATGATTTCACAGAACACAAAGAAATTTCTCAGAAAGCTTCTTTCTTTTTGTTATCTTAGGATATTTCCTTTGGCCCTATAGTCTTCAAAGGGATCCGAAATATCTGTTCTCAGATTCCACAGGAATAAGGCAGCAAAGATATCCACGAAATACAGATGTAACTCTTTGAGTGAAAGGCACACATCACAGAGCAGTTTCTCAGAAACCTTCTTTCCCGATTTCATCTGAGGATATATCCTTTTTCACCATAGCCCTCTATGGGCTTCCAAATATCACTTTTCCAATTCCACAAGAACTGTCTTAGCGAAAGGCTTCTTGAGGGGAAAGCTGTAACTCTGTGAGATGATTTCACAGAAGAGAAAGAAGTTTCTCAGAAAGATTCTTTCTCTTTGTTATCGGAGGATATTTCCTTTGGCCCTATAGTCTTCAAAGGGATCCGAAATATCTGTTCTCAGATTCCACAAAAATAAGGCTAGCAAGGAGATCCACGAAATACAGATGTAACTCTGTGAGATGAATTAACAGAACACTAAGCAGTTTCTCACAAAGCTTCTTTCCAGATTTCATCTGAGGATATTTCCTTTTTCACCATAGCCCTCTCTGGGCTTCCAAATATGACTTTGCCAATTCCAGAAGAACTGTCTTAGCGGAAGGCTTCTTGAGGGGAAAGCTGTAACTCTGTGAGATGATTTCAGAGAACACAAAGAAGTTTCTCAGAAAGCTTCTTTCTCTTTGTCATCGGAGGATATTTCCTTTGGCCCTGTAGTCTTCAAAGGGATCCGAAATATCTGTTCTCAGATTCCACAGAAATAAGGCTAGCAAAGAGATCCTCGAAATACAGATGTAACTCTATGAGATGAATGAAGAGAACACTAACCAGTTTCTCACAAAACTTCTTTCCAGATTTCATCTGAGGATATTTCCTTTTTCACCATAGCTCTCTATGGGCTTCAAAATATCACTTAGCCAATTCCACAAGAACTGTCTTAGCGAAAGGCTTCTTAAGAGGAAAGCTGTAACTCTGTGAGATGATTTCACAGAACACAAAGAAGTTTCTCAGAAAGCTTCTTTCTCTTTGTTATCGGAGGTGATTTCCTTTGTCCTGTAGTCTTCAAAGGGATCCGAAATATCTGTTCTCAGATTCTACAGAAATAAGACTAGGAAAGAGATCCACGAAATACAGATGTAACTCAGTGAGTGGAAGTCACACATCACAGAGCAGTTTCTCAGAACGCTTCTTTCCACATTTCATCGGAGTATATTTCCTTTTTCACCATAGCCCTCTGTGGGCTTCCAAATATCCCTTTGCCAATTCCACAAGAACTGTCTTAGCGAAAGGCTTCTTGACGGAAAGCTGTAACTCTGTGAGATGATTTCACAGAGCAGAAAGAAGTTTCTACGAAAGCTTCCATCTCTTTGTTATCGGAGGATATTTCCTTTGGCCCTATAGTCTTCAAAGGGATCCGAAATATCTGTTCTCAGATTCCACAGAAATAAGGCTAGCAAAGAGATCCACGAAATACAGATGTAACTCTGTGAGATGAATGAACAGAACACTAAGCAGTTTCTCACAAAGCTTCTTTCCAGATTTCATCTGAGGATATTTCCTTTTTCACCTTAGCCTTCTCTGGGCTTCCAAATATCACTTTGCCAATTCCAGAAGAACTGTCTTAGCGAAAGGCTTCTTGAGGGGAAAGCTGTAACTCTGTGAGATGATTTCAGAGAACACAAAGAAGTTTCTCAGAAAGCTTCTTTCTCTTTGTTATCGGAGGATATTTCCTTTGGCTCTATTGTCTTCAAAGGGATCCGAAATATCTGTTCTCAGATTCCACAGAAATAAGGCTAGCAAAGAGATCCACGAAATACAGATGTAACTCTGTGAGTGGAAGTCACACATCATAGAGCAGTTTCTCAGAAAGCTTCTTTCCAGATTTCAACTGAGGATATTTCCTTTTTCACCATAGCCCTCTATGGGCTTCCAAATATCACTTTGCCAATTCCACAAGAACTGTCTTAGCGAATGGCTTCTTGAGGGGAAATCTGTAACTTTCTGAGATGATTTCACAGAACACAAAGAAGTTTCTCAGAAAGCTTCTTTCTCTTTGTTATCGGAGGATATTTCCATTGACCCTTAAGTCTTCAAAGGGATCCGAAATATCTGTTCTCAGATTCCACAGAAATAAGGCTAGCAAAGAGATCCACGAAATACAGATGAAACTCTGTGAGATGAATGAACAGAACACTAAGCAGTTTCTCACAAAGCTTCTTTCCGGATTTCATCTGAGGATATTTCCTTTTTCACCATAACCCTCTATGGGCTTCCATATATCACTTTTCCAATTCCACAAGAACTGTCTTAGTGAAAGGCTTCTTGAGGGGAAAGCTGTAACTCTGCGAGATGATTTCACGGAACACAAAGAAGTTTCTCAGAAAGCTTCTTTCTCTTTGTTATCGGAGGATATTTCCTTTGGCCCTATAGTCTTCAAAGGGATCCGAAATATCTGTTCTCAGATTCCACAGAAATAAGGCTAGCAAGGAGAACCACGAAATACAGATGTAACTCTGTGAGATGAATGAACAGAACACTAAGCAGTTTCTCACAAAGCTTCTTTCCAGATTTCATCTGAGGATATTTCCTTTTTCACCATAGCCCTCTATGGGCTTCCAAATATGACTTTTCCAATTCCAGAAGAACTGTCTTAGCGAAAGGCTTCTTGAGGGGAAAGCTGTAACTCTGTGAGATGGTTTCAGAGAACACAAGGAAGTTTCTCAGAAAGCTTCTTTCTCTTTGTTATCGGAGGATATTTCCTTTGGCCCTGTAGTCTTCAAAGGGATCCGAAATATCTCTTCTCAGATTCCACAGAAATAAGGCTAGCAAAGAGATCCACGAAATACAGATGTAATTCTGTGAGTGGAAGTCACACATCACAGAGCAATTTCTCAAAAACTTCTTTCCAGATTTCATCTGAGGATATTTCCTTTTTCACCATAGCCCTCTATGGGCTTGCAAATATCACTTTGCCAATTCCACAAGAACTGTCTTAGCGAAAGGCTTCTTGAGGGGAAAGCTGTAACTCTGTGAGATGATTTCACAGAACACAAAGAAGTTTCTCAGAAAGCTTCCTTCACTTTGTTATCAGAGGATATTTCCTTTGGCTTTATAGTCTTCAAAGGGATCCGAAATATCTGTTCTCAGATTCCACAGAAATAAGGCAAGCAAAGAGATCCACGAAATACAGATGTAACTCTGTGAGTGGAAGTCACACATTACAGAGCAGTTTCTCAGAAAGCTTCTTTCCAGATTTCATCTGAGGATATTTCCTTTTTCACCATAGCCCTCTATGGGCTTCCAAATATCACTTTGCCAATTCCACAAGAACTGTCTTAGCGAAAGGCTTCTTGAGGGGAAAGCTGTAACTCTGTGAGATGATTTCACAGAACAGAAAGAAGTTTCTCAGAAAGCTTCTTTCTCTTTGTTATCAGAGGATATTTCCTTTGGCCCTATAGTCTTCAAAGGGATCCGAAATATCTGTTCTCAGATTCCACAAAAATAAGGCTAGCAAAGAGATCCACGAAATACAATGTAACTCTGTGAGATGAATGAACAGAACACTAAGCAGTTTCTCAGAAAGCTTCTTTCCAGATTTCATCTGAGGATATTTCCTTTTTCACCATAGCCCTCTAGGGGCTCCCAAATATCGCTTTGCCAATTCCACAAGAACTGTCTTAGCGAAATGCTTCTTGAGGGGAAAGCTGTAACTCTGTGAGATGATTTCACAGAACACAAAGAAGTTTCTCAGAAAGCTTCTTTCTCTTTGTTATCGGAGGATATTTCCTTTGGCCCTGTAATAGTCTTCAAAGGGATCCGAAATATCTTTTCTCAGATTCCACAGAAATAAGGCTAGCAAAGAGATCCACGAAATACAGATGTAACTCTGTGAGTGGAAGTCACACATAACAGAGCAGTTTCTCAGAAAGCTTCTTTCCAGATTTCATCAGAGGATATTTCCTTTTTCACCATAGCCCTCTATGGGCTTCCAAATATCACTTTGCCAATTCCACAAGAACTGTCTTAGCGAAAGGCTTCTTGAGGGGAAAGCTGTAACTCTGTGAGATGATTTCACAGAACACAAAGAAGTTTCTCAGAAAGCTTCTTTCTCTTTGTTATCGGAGGATATTTCCTTTGGCCCTGTAGTCTTCAAAGGGATCCGAAATATCTCTTCTCAGATTCCTCAGAAATAAGGCTAGCAAAGAGATCCACGAAATACAGAAGTAACTCTGTGAGATGAATGAACAGAACACTAAGCAGTTTCTCAGAAAGCTTCTTTCCTGATTTCATCAGAGGATATTTCCTTTTTCACCATAGCCCTCTAAGGGCTTCCAAATATCACTTTTCCAATTCCACAAGAACTGTCTTAGCGAATGGCTTCTTGAGGGGAAAGCTGTAACTCTGTGAGATGATTTCACAGAACACAAAGAAGTTTCTCAGAAAGCTTCCTTCACTTTGTTATCAGAGGATATTTCCTTTGGCCCTATAGTCTTCAAAGGGATCCGAAATATCTGTTCTCAGATTCCACAGAAATAAGGCAAGCAAAGAGATCCACGAAATACAGATGTAACTCTGTGAGATGAATGAACAGAACACTAAGCAGTTTCTCACAAAGCTTCTTTCCGGATTTCATCTGAGGATATTTCCTTTTTCACCATAACCCTCTATGGGCTTCCATATATCACTTTTCGAATTCCACAAGAACTGTCTTAGTGAAAGGCTTCTTGAGGGGAAAGCTGTAACTCTGCGAGATGATTTCACGGAACACAAAGAAGTTTCTCAGAAAGCTTCTTTCTCTTTGTTATCGGAGGATATTTCCTTTGGCCCTATAGTCTTCAAAGGGATCCGAAATATCTGTTCTCAGATTCCACAGAAATAAGGCTAGCAAGGAGAACCACGAAATACAGATGTAACTCTGTGAGATGAATGAACAGAACACTAAGCAGTTTCTCACAAAGCTTCTTTCCAGATTTCATCTGAGGATATTTCCTTTTTCACCATAGCCCTCTATGGGCTTCCAAATATGACTTTTCCAATTCCAGAAGAACTGTCTTAGCGAAAGGCTTCTTGAGGGGAAAGCTGTAACTCTGTGAGATGGTTTCAGAGAACACAAGGAAGTTTCTCAGAAAGCTTCTTTCTCTTTGTTATCGGAGGATATTTCCTTTGGCCCTGTAGTCTTCAAAGGGATCCGAAATATCTCTTCTCAGATTCCACAGAAATAAGGCTAGCAAAGAGATCCACGAAATACAGATGTAATTCTGTGAGTGGAAGTCACACATCACAGAGCAATTTCTCAAAAACTTCTTTCCAGATTTCATCTGAGGATATTTCCTTTTTCACCATAGCCCTCTATGGGCTTGCAAATATCACTTTGCCAATTCCACAAGAACTGTCTTAGCGAAAGGCTTCTTGAGGGGAAAGCTGTAACTCTGTGAGATGATTTCACAGAACACAAAGAAGTTTCTCAGAAAGCTTCCTTCACTTTGTTATCAGAGGATATTTCCTTTGGCTTTATAGTCTTCAAAGGGATCCGAAATATCTGTTCTCAGATTCCACAGAAATAAGGCAAGCAAAGAGATCCACGAAATACAGATGTAACTCTGTGAGTGGAAGTCACACATTACAGAGCAGTTTCTCAGAAAGCTTCTTTCCAGATTTCATCTGAGGATATTTCCTTTTTCACCATAGCCCTCTATGGGCTTCCAAATATCACTTTGCCAATTCCACAAGAACTGTCTTAGCGAAAGGCTTCTTGAGGGGAAAGCTGTAACTCTGTGAGATGATTTCACAGAACAGAAAGAAGTTTCTCAGAAAGCTTCTTTCTCTTTGTTATCAGAGGATATTTCCTTTGGCCCTATAGTCTTCAAAGGGATCCGAAATATCTGTTCTCAGATTCCACAAAAATAAGGCTAGCAAAGAGATCCACGAAATACAATGTAACTCTGTGAGATGAATGAACAGAACACTAAGCAGTTTCTCAGAAAGCTTCTTTCCAGATTTCATCTGAGGATATTTCCTTTTTCACCATAGCCCTCTAGGGGCTCCCAAATATCGCTTTGCCAATTCCACAAGAACTGTCTTAGCGAAATGCTTCTTGAGGGGAAAGCTGTAACTCTGTGAGATGATTTCACAGAACACAAAGAAGTTTCTCAGAAAGCTTCTTTCTCTTTGTTATCGGAGGATATTTCCTTTGGCCCTGTAATAGTCTTCAAAGGGATCCGAAATATCTTTTCTCAGATTCCACAGAAATAAGGCTAGCAAAGAGATCCACGAAATACAGATGTAACTCTGTGAGTGGAAGTCACACATAACAGAGCAGTTTCTCAGAAAGCTTCTTTCCAGATTTCATCAGAGGATATTTCCTTTTTCACCATAGCCCTCTATGGGCTTCCAAATATCACTTTGCCAATTCCACAAGAACTGTCTTAGCGAAAGGCTTCTTGAGGGGAAAGCTGTAACTCTGTGAGATGATTTCACAGAACACAAAGAAGTTTCTCAGAAAGCTTCTTTCTCTTTGTTATCGGAGGATATTTCCTTTGGCCCTGTAGTCTTCAAAGGGATCCGAAATATCTCTTCTCAGATTCCTCAGAAATAAGGCTAGCAAAGAGATCCACGAAATACAGAAGTAACTCTGTGAGATGAATGAACAGAACACTAAGCAGTTTCTCAGAAAGCTTCTTTCCTGATTTCATCAGAGGATATTTCCTTTTTCACCATAGCCCTCTAAGGGCTTCCAAATATCACTTTTCCAATTCCACAAGAACTGTCTTAGCGAATGGCTTCTTGAGGGGAAAGCTGTAACTCTGTGAGATGATTTCACAGAACACAAAGAAGTTTCTCAGAAAGCTTCCTTCACTTTGTTATCAGAGGATATTTCCTTTGGCCCTATAGTCTTCAAAGGGATCCGAAATATCTGTTCTCAGATTCCACAGAAATAAGGCAAGCAAAGAGATCCACGAAATACAGATGTAACTCTGTGAGTGGAAGTCACACATTACAGAGCAGTTTCTCAGAAAGTTTCTTTCCAGATTTCATCTGAGAATATTTCCTTTTTCACCATAGCCCTCTATGGGCTTCCAAATATCACTTTGCCAATTCCACAAGAACTGTCTTAGCGAAAGGCTTCTTGAGGGGAAAGCTGTAACTCTGTGAGATGATTTCACAGAACAGAAAGAAGTTTCTCAGAAAGCTTCTTTCTCTTTGTTATCAGAGGATATTTCCTTTGGCCCTATAGTCTTCAAACGGATCCGAAATATCTGTTCTCAGATTCCACAAAAATAAGGCTCGCAAAGAAATCCACGAAATACAATGTAACTCTGTGAGATGAATGAAGAGAACACTAAGCAGTTTCTCAGAAAGCTTCTTTCCAGATTTCATCTGAGGATATTTCCTTTTTCACCATAGCCCTCTAGGGGTTCCCAAATATTGCTTTGCCAATTCCACAAGAACTGTCTTAGCGAAAGGCTTCTTGAGGGGAAAGCTGTAACTCTGTGAGATGATTTCACAGAACACAAAGAAGTTTCTCAGAAAGCTTCTTTCTCTTTGTTATCGGAGGATATTTCCTTTGGCCCTATAATAGTATTCAAAGGGATCCGAAATATCTTTTCTCAGATTCCACAGAAATAAGGCTAGCAAAGAGATCCACGAAATACAGATGTAACTCTGTGAGTGGAAGTCACACGTAACAGAGCAGTTTCTCAGAAAGCTTCTTTCCACATTTCATCAGAGGATATTTCCTTTTTCACCATAGCCCTATATGGGCTTCCAAATATCACTTTGCCAATTCCACAAGAACTGTCTTAGCGAAAGGCTTCTTGAGGGGAAAGCTGTAACTCTGTGAGATGATTTCACAGAACACAAAGAAGTTTCTCAGAAAGCTTCTTTCTCTTTGTTATCGGAGGATATTTCCTTTGGCCCTATCGTCTTCAAAGGGATCCGAAATATCTGTCCTCAGATTCAACAGAAATAAGGCTAGCAAAGAGATCCACGAAATACAGATGTAACTCTGTGAGTGGAAGTCACACATCATAGAGCAGTTTCTCAGAAAGCTTCTTTGCAGATTTCATCTGAGGATATTTCCTTTTTCACCATAGCCCTCTATGGGCTTCCAAATATCTCTTTGCCAATTCCACAAGAACTGTCTTAGCAAAAGGCTTCTTGAGGTGTAAGCTGTAACTCTGTGAGATGATTTCACGGAAAACAAAGAAGTTTCTCAGAAAGCTTCTTTCTCTTTGTTATCGGAGAATATTTCCTTTGGCCCTATAGTCTTCAAAGGGATCCGAACTATCTGTTATCAAATTCCACAGAAATAAGGCGAGCAAAGTGATCCATGAAATAGAGATGTAACTCTGTGAGTGGACGTGACACATCACAGAGCAGTTTCTCAGAAAGCTTCTTTCCAGATTTCATCTGAGGATATTTCCTTTTTCACAATCGCCCTCTCTGGGCTTCCAAATATCACTTTGCCAATTCCACAAGAACTGTCTTAGCGAAAGGCTTCTTGAGGGGAAAGCCTTAACTCTGTGAGATGATTTCAGAGAACACAAAGAAGTTTCTCAGAAAGCTTCTTTCTCTTTGTTATCGGAGGATATTTCCTTTGTCCCTGTAGACTTCAAAGGGATCCGAAATATCTGTTCTCAGATTAAACAGAAATAAGGCTAGCAAAGAGATCCACGAAATACAGATGTAACTCTGTGAGATGAATGAGCAGAACACTAAGGAGTTTCTCACAAAGCTTCTTTCCAGATTTCATCTGAGGATATTTCCTTTTTCACCATAGCCCCATTTGGGCTTCCAAATATCACTTTGCCAAATCCAAAAGAACTGTCTTCGCGAAAGGCTTCTTGAGGTGAAAGCTGTAACCCTGTGAGATGATTTCACAGAACACAAAGAAGTTTCTCAGAAAGCTTCTTTCTCTTTATTATCGGAGGATATTTCCTTTGGCCCTATTGTCCTCAAAGGGATCCGAAATATCTGTTGTCCCATTCCACAGAAATAAGGCTAGCAAAGAGATCCACGAAATACAGATGTAACTCTGTGAGTGGAAGTCACACATCACAGAGCAGTTTTTCTGAACGCTTCTTTCCAGATTTCATCTGAGGATATTTCCTTTTTCACCATAGCCCTCTAGGGGTTCCCAAATATCGCTTTGCCAATTCCACAAAAACTGTCTTAGCGAAAGGCTTCTTGAGGGGAAAGCTGTAACTCTGTGAGATGATTTCACAGAACACAAAGAAGTTTCTCAGAAAGCTTCTTTCTCTTTGTTATCGGAGGATATTTCCTTTGGCCCTATAATAGTCTTCAAAGGGATCCGAAATATCTTTTCTCAGATTCCACAGAAATAAGGCTAGCAAAGAGATCCACGAAATACAGATGTAACTCTGTGAGTGGAAATCACACAAAGCAGAGCAGTTTCTCAGAAAGCTTCTTTCCAGATTTCATCAGAGGATATTTCCTTTTTCACCATAGCCCTCTATGGGCTTCCAAATATCACTTTGCCAATTCCACAAGAACTGTCTTAGCGAAAGGCTTCTTGAGGGGAAAGCTGTAACTCTGTGAGATGATTTCACAGAACACAAAGAAGTTTCTCAGAAAGCTTCTTTCTCTTTGTTATCGGAGGATATTTCCTTTGGCCCTATAGTCTTCAAAGGGATCCGAAATATCTCTTCTCAGATTCCACAGAAATAAGGCTAGCAAAGAGATCCACGAAATACAGATGTAACTCTGTGAGATGAATGAACAGAACACTAAGCAGTTTCTCAGAAAGCTTCTTTCCTGATTTCATCTGAGGATATTTCCTTTTTCACCATAGCCCTCTTTGGGCTTCCAAATATCACTTTGCCAATTCCACAAGAACTGTCTTAGCGAAAGGCTTCTTGAGGGGAAAGCTGTAACTCTGTGAGATGATTTCACAGAACACAAAGAAGTTTCTCACAAAGCTTCTTTCTCTTTGTTATCGGAGGATATTTCCTTTGGCCCTATCGTCTTCAAAGGGATCCGAAATATCTGTCCTCAAATTCAACAGAAATAAGGCTAGCAAAGAGATCCACGAAAGACAGATGTAACTCTGTGAGTGAAAGTCACATATCATAGAGCAGTTTCTCAGAAAGCTTCTTTCCAGATTTCATCTGAGGATATTTCCGTTTTCACCACAGCCCTCTAGGGGCTTCCAAATATCTCTTTGCCAATTGCACAAGAACTGTCTTAGCAAAACGCTTCTTGAGGGGTAAGCTGTAACTCTGTGAGATGATTTCACGGAACACAAAGAAGTTTCTCAGAAAGCTTCTTTCTCTTTGTTATCGGAGAATATTTCCTTTGGCCCTATAGCCTTCAAAGGGATCCGAAATATTTGTCCTCAGATTCCACAGAAATAAGGCTAGCAAAGAGATCCACGAAATACAGATGTAACTCTGCGAGTGGAAGTCACACATCATAGAGTAGTTTCTCAGAAAGCTTCTTTCCAGATTTCATCTGAGGATATTTCCTTTTTCACCATAGCCCTCTATGGGCTTCCAAATATCACTTTGCCGATTCCACAAGAACTGTCTTAGCGAAAGGCTTCTTGAGGGAAAGCTGTAACTCTGTGAGATGATTTAACAGAACACAAAGAAGTTTCTCAGAAAGCTTCTTTCTCTTTGTTATCGGAGGATATTTCCTTTGGCCCTATTGTCTTCAAAGGGATCCGAAATATCTGTTCTCAGATTCCACAGAAATAAGGCTAGCAAAGAGATCCACGAAATACAGATGTAACTCTGTGAGATGAATGAACAGAACACTAAGCAGTTTCTCAGAAAGCTTCTTTCCTGATTTCATCTGAGGATATTTCCTTTTTCACCATAGCCCTCTATGGGCTCCAAATATCACTTTGCCAATTTCACAAGAACTGTCTTAGCAAAAGGCTTCTTGAGGGGAAAGCTGTAACTCTGTCAGATGATTTCACAGAACACAAAGAAGTTTCTCAGAAAGCTTCTTTCTCTTTGTTGTCGGAGGATATTTCCTTTGGCCCTATAGTCTTCAAAGGGATCCGAAATATCTGCTCTCAGATTCCACAGAAAAAAGGCTAGCAAAGTGATCCACGAAATATAGATGTAACTCTGTGAGTGGAAGTCACACATCACAGAGCAGTTTTTCAGAAAGCTTCTTTCCAGATTTCATCTGAGGATATTTCCTTTTTCACCATAGCCCTCTATGGGCTTCCAAATATCACTTTGCCAATTCCACAAGAACTGTCTTAGCGAAAGGCGTCTTGAGGGGAAACTGTAACTCTGTGAGATGATTTCACAGAACACAAAGAAGTTTCTCAGAAAGCTTCTTTCTCTTTATTATCGGAGGATATTTCCTTTGGCCCTATAGTCTTCAAAGGGATCCGAACTATCTGTTCTCAAATTCCACAGAAATAAGGCGAGCAAAGTGATCCATGAAATACAGATGTAACTCTGTGAGTGGACGTGACACATCACAGAGCAGTTTCTCAGAAAGCTTCTTTCCAGATTTCATCTGAGGATATTTCCTTTTTCACAATAGCCCTCTCTGGGCTTCCAAATATCACTTTGCCAATTCCACAAGAACTGTCTTAGCGAAAGGCTTCTTGAGGGGAAAGCCTTAACTCTGTGAGATGATTTCAGAGAACACAAAGAAGTTTCTCAGAAAGCTTCTTTCTCTTTGTTATCGGAGGATATTTCCTTTGGCCCTATAGTCTTCAAAGGGATCCGAAATATCTGTTCTCAGATTCCACAGAAATAAGGCTAGCAAAGAGATCCACGAAATACAGATGTAACTCTGTGAGATGAATGAACAGAACACTAAGCAGTTTCTCACAAAGCTTCTTTCCAGATTTCATCTGAGGATATTTCCTTTTTCACCATAGCCCTCTATGGGCTTCCAAATATCACTTTGCCAATTCCACAAGAACTGTCTTAGCGAAAGGCTTCTTGAGGGGAAAGCTGTAACTCTGTGAGATGATTTCACAGAACACAAAGAAATTTCTCAGAAAGCTTCTTTCTTTTTGTTATCTTAGGATATTTCCTTTGGCCCTATAGTCTTCAAAGGGATCCGAAATATCTGTTCTCAGATTCCACAGGAATAAGGCAGCAAAGATATCCACGAAATACTGATGTAACTCTTTGAGTGAAAGGCACACATCACAGAGCAGTTTCTCAGAAACCTTCTTTCCCGATTTCATCTGAGGATATATCCTTTTTCACCATAGCCCTCTATGGGCTTCCAAATATCACTTTTCCAATTCCACAAGAACTGTCTTAGCGAAAGGCTTCTTGAGGGGAAAGCTGTAACTCTGTGAGATGATTTCACAGAAGAGAAAGAAGTTTCTCAGAAAGATTCTTTCTCTTTGTTATCGGAGGATATTTCCTTTGGCCCTATAGTCTTCAAAGGGATCCGAAATATCTGTTCTCAGATTCCACAAAAATAAGGCTAGCAAGGAGATCCACGAAATACAGATGTAACTCTGTGAGATGAATTAACAGAACACTAAGCAGTTTCTCACAAAGCTTCTTTCCAGATTTCATCTGAGGATATTTCCTTTTTCACCATAGCTCTCTATGGGCTTCAAAATATCACTTAGCCAATTCCACAAGAACTGTCTTAGCGAAAGGCTTCTTAAGAGGAAAGCTGTAACTCTGTGAGATGATTTCACAGAACACAAAGAAGTTTCTCAGAAAGCTTCTTTCTCTTTGTTATCGGAGGTGATTTCCTTTGTCCTGTAGTCTTCAAAGGGATCCGAAATATCTGTTCTCAGATTCTACAGAAATAAGACTAGGAAAGAGATCCACGAAATACAGATGTAACTCAGTGAGTGGAAGTCACACATCACAGAGCAGTTTCTCAGAACGCTTCTTTCCACATTTCATCGGAGTATATTTCCTTTTTCACCATAGCCCTCTGTGGGCTTCCAAATATCCCTTTGCCAATTCCACAAGAACTGTCTTAGCGAAAGGCTTCTTGACGGAAAGCTGTAACTCTGTGAGATGATTTCACAGAGCAGAAAGAAGTTTCTACGAAAGCTTCCATCTCTTTGTTATCGGAGGATATTTCCTTTGGCCCTATAGTCTTCAAAGGGATCCGAAATATCTGTTCTCAGATTCCACAGAAATAAGGCTAGCAAAGAGATCCACGAAATACAGATGTAACTCTGTGAGATGAATGAACAGAACACTAAGCAGTTTCTCACAAAGCTTCTTTCCAGATTTCATCTGAGGATATTTCCTTTTTCACCTTAGCCTTCTCTGGGCTTCCAAATATCACTTTGCCAATTCCAGAAGAACTGTCTTAGCGAAAGGCTTCTTGAGGGGAAAGCTGTTACTCTGTGAGATGATTTCAGAGAACACAAAGAAGTTTCTCAGAAAGCTTCTTTCTCTTTGTTATCGGAGGATATTTCCTTTGGCCCTATTGTCTTCAAAGGGATCCGAAATATCTGTTGTCCCATTCCACAGAAATAAGGCTAGCAAAGAGATCCACGAAATACAGATGTAACTCTGTGAGTGGAAGTCACACATCACAGAGCAGTTTTTCAGAACGCTTCTTTCCAGATTTCATCTGAGGATATTTCCTTTTTCACCATAGCCCTCTATGGGCTTCCAAATATCACTTTGCCAATTCCACAAGAACTGTCTTAGCGAAAGGCTTCTTGAGGGGAAAGCTGTAACTCTGTGAGATGATTTCACAGAACACAAAGAAATTTCTCAGAAAGCTTCTTTCTTTTTGTTATCGGAGGATATTTCCTTTGGCCCTATAGTCTTCAGAGGGATCCGAAATATCTGTTCTCAGATTCCACAGGAATAAGGCAGCAAAGATATCCACGAAATACAGATGTAACTCTTTGAGTGAAAGGCACACATCACAGAGCAGTTTCTCAGAAACCTTCTTTCCCGATTTCATCTAAGGATATTTCCTTTTTCACCGTAGCCCTCTATGGGCTTCCAAATATCACTTTTCCAATTCCACAAGAACTCTCTTAGCGAAAGGCTTCTTGAGGGGAAAGCTGTAACTCTGTGAGATGATTTCACAGAAGAGAAAGAAGTTTCTCAGAAAGATTCTTTCTCTTTGTTATCGGAGGATATTTCCTTTCGCCCTATAGTCTTCAAAGGGATCCGAAATATCTGTTCTCAGATTCCACAGAAATAAGGCTAGCAAGGAGATCCACGAAATACAGATGTAACTCTGTGAGATGAATTAACAGAACACTAAGCAGTTTCTCACAAAGCTTCTTTCCAGATTTCATCTGAGGATATTTCCTTTTTCACCATAGCCCTCTCTGGGCTTCCAAATATGACTTTGCCAATTCCAGAAGAACTGTCTTAGCGAAAGGCTTCTTGAGGGGAAAGCTGTAACTCTGTGAGATGATTTCAGAGAACACAAAGAAGTTTCTCAGAAAGCTTCTTTCTCTTTGTTATCGGAGGATATTTCCTTTGGCCCTGTAGTCTTCAAAGGGATCCGAAATATCTGTTCTCAGATTCCACAGAAATAAGGCTAGCAAAGAGATCCTCGAAATACAGATGTAACTCTATGAGATGAATGAAGAGAACACTAACCAGTTTCTCACAAAGCTTCTTTCCAGATTTCATCTGAGGATATTTCCTTTTTCACCATAGCTCTCTATGGGCTTCAAAATATCACTTAGCCAATTCCACAAGAACTGTCTTAGCGAAAGGCTTCTTAAGAGGAAAGCTGTAACTCTGTGAGATGATTTCACAGAACACAAAGAAGTTTCTCAGAAAGCTTCTTTCTCTTTGTTATCGGAGGTGATTTCCTTTGTCCTGTAGTCTTCAAAGGGATCCGAAATATCTGTTCTCAGATTCTACAGAAATAAGACTAGGAAAGAGATCCACGAAATACAGATGTAACTCAGTGAGTGGAAGTCACACATCACAGAGCAGTTTCTCAGAACGCTTCTTTCCAGATTTCATCGGAGTATATTTCCTTTTTCACCATAGCCCTCTGTGGGCTTCCAAATATCCCTTTGCCAATTCCACAAGAACTGTCTTAGCGAAAGGCTTCTTGAGGAGAAAGCTGTAACTCTGTGAGATGATTTCACAGAGCAGAACGAAGTTTCTACGAAAGCTTCCATCTCTTTGTTATCGGAGGATATTTCCTTTGGCCCTATAGTCTTCAAAGGGATCCGAAATATCCGGTCTCAGATTCCACAGAAATAAGGCTAGCAAAGAGATCCACGAAATACAGATGTAACTCTGTGAGATGAATGAACAGAATACTAAGCAGTTTCTCAGAAAGCTTCTTTCCAGATTTCATCTGAGGATATTTCCTTTTTCACCATAGCCCTCTATGGGCTTCAAAATATCACTTTGCCAATTCCACAAGAACTGTCTTAGCGAATGGCTTTTTGAGGGGAAATCTGTAACTCTCTGAGATGATTTCACAGAACACAAAGAAGTTTCTCAGAAAGCTTCTTTCTCTTTGTTATCGGAGGATATTTCCTTTGGCCCTATACTCTTCAAAGGGATCCGAAATATCTGTTCTCCGATTCCACAGAAATAAGGCTAGCAAAGAGATCCACGAAATACAGATGAAACTCTGTGAGATGAATGAACGGAACACTAAGCAGTTTCTCACAAAGCTTCTTTCCGGATTTCATCTGAGGATATTTCCTTTTTCACCATAACCCTCTACGGGCTTCCAAATATCACTTTGCCAATTCCACAAGAACTGTCTTAGCGAAAGGCTTCTTGAGGGGAAAGCTGTAACGCTGTGAGATGATTTCACGGAACACAAAGAAGTTTCTCAGAAAGCTTCTTTCTCTTTGTTATCGGAGGATATTTCCTTTGGCCCTATAGTCTTCAAAGGGATCCGAAATATCTGTTCTCAGATTCCACAGAAATAAGGCTAGCAAAGAGATCCACGAAATACAGATGTAACTCTGTGAGTAGAAGTCACACATCACAGAGCTGTTTCTCAGAAAGCTTCTTTCCAGATTTCATCTGAGTATATTTCCTTTTTCACCATAGCCCTCTATGGGCTTCCAAATATCACTTTGCCTATTCCTTAAGAACTGTCTTAGCGAAAGGCTTCTGGAGGGGAAAGCTGTAACTCTGTGAGATGATTTCACAGAACACAAAGAAGTTTCTCAGATAGCTTCTTTCTCTTTGTTATCGGAGGATATTTCCTTTGGCCCTATAGTCTTCAAAGGGATCCGAAATATCTGTTCTCAGATTCCACAGAAATAAGGCTAGCAAAGAGATCCACGAAATACAGATGTAACTCTGTGAGATGAATGAACAGAACACTAAGCAGTTTCTCAGAAAGCTTCTTTCCAGATTTCATCTGAAGATATTTCCTTTTTCACCATAGCTCTCTATGGGCTTCCAAATATCACTTTGCCAATTCCACAAGAACTGTCTTAGCGAAAGGCGTCTTGAGGGGAAACTGTAACTCTGTGAGATGATTTCACCGAAAACAAAGAAGTTTCTCAGAAAGCTTCTTTCTCTTTGTTATCGGAGGATATTTCCTTTGGCCCTGTAGTCTTCAAAGGGATCCGAAATATCTGTTCTCAGATTCCACAGACATAAGGTTACCAAAGAGATACACGAAATACAGATGTAACTCAGTGAGTTGAAGTCACACATCACAGAGCAGTTTCTCAGAAAGCTTCTTTCCAGATTTCATCTGAGGATATTTCCTTTTTCACCGTAGCCTTCTAAGGGCTTCCAAATATCACTTTGCCTATTCCAAAAGAACTGTCTTAGCCAAAGGCTTCTGGAGGGGAAAGCTGTAACTCTGTGAGGTGATTTCACACAACACAAAGAAGTTTCTCAGAAAGCTTCTTTCTCTTTGTTATCGGAGGATATTTCCTTTGGCCCTATAGTCTTCAAAGGGATCCAAAATATCTGTTCTCAGATTCCACAGAAGTAAGGCTAGCAAAGAGATCCACGATACACAGATGTAACTCTGTGAGATGAATGAACAGAACACTAAGCAGTTTCTCAGAAAGCTTCTTTCTAGATTTCATCTGAGGATATTTCCTTTTTCACCGTAGCCCTCTATGGGCTTCCAAATATCACTTTGCCAATTCCACAAGAACTGTCTTAGCGAAAGGCTTCTTGAGGGGAAAGCTGTAACTCTGTGAGATGATTTCACAGAACACAAAGAAGTTTCTCAAAAAGCTTCTTTCTCTTTGTTATCGGAGGATATTTCCTTTGGCCCTATAGTCTTCAAAGGGATCCGAAATATCTCTTCTCATATACCATAGAAAGAAGGCTAGGAAAGAGTTCCACGAAATACAGATGTAACTCTGTGAGTGGAAGTCACACATCACAGAGCAGTTTCTCTGAAAGATTCTTTCCAGATTTCATCTGAGGATATTTCCTTTTTCACCATAGCCCTCTATGGGCTTCCAAATATCACTATGCCAATTCCACAAAAACTGTCTTAGCGAAAGGCTTCTTGAGGGACAAGCTGTAACTCTGTGAGATGATTTCACAGAACACAAAGAAGTTTCTCACAAAGCTTCTTTCTCTTTGTTATCGGAGGATATTTCCTTTGGCCCTATAGTCTTAAAATTGATCCGAAATATCTGTTCTAAGATTCCACAAAAATAAGGCGAGCAAAGAGATCCACGAAATACAGATGTAACTCTGTGAGTGGAAGTCACACATCACAGAGCAGTTTCTCAGAAAGCTTCTTTCCAGATTTCATCTGTGTATGTTTCCTTTTTCACCAAAGCCCTCTATGGGCTTCCAAATATCACTTTGCCTATTTCATAAGAACTGTCTTAGCGAAAGGCTTCTTGAGGGGAAAGCTGTCACCCTGTGAGATGATTTCACGGAACACAAAGAAGTTTCTCAGAAAGCTTCTTTCTCTTTGTTATCGGAGGATATTTCCTTTGGCCCTGTAGTTCAAAGGGGTCCGAAATATCTGTTCTCAGATTCCACAGAAATAAGGCTAGCAAAGAGATCCACGAAATACAGATGTAACTCTGTGAGTGGAAGTCACACATCACAGAGCAGTTTCTCAGAAAGCTTCTTTCCAGATTTCATCTGAGGATATTTCCTATTTCACCATAGCCTTCTATGGGCTTCCAAATATCACTTTTCCAATTCCAAAAGAACTGTCTTAGCGAAAGGCTTCTTGAGGGGAAAGCTGTAACTCTGTGAGATGATTTCACAGAACACAAAGAAGTTTCTCAGAAAGCTTCTTTCTCTTTTTTATCGGAGGATATTTCCTTTGGCCCTATAGTCTTCAAAGGGATCCGAAATATCCGTTCTCAGATTCCACAGAAATAAGGCTAGCAAAGAGATCCAAGAAATACATATGTAACTCTGTGAGATGAATGAACAGAATACTAAGCAGTTTCTCAGAAAGCTTCTTTCCAGATTTCATCTGAGGATATTTCCTTTTTCACCATAGCCCTCTATGGGCTTCCAAATATCACTTTGCCAATTCCACAAGAACTGTCTTAGCGAATGGCTTCTTGAGGGGAAATCTGTAACTCTCTGAGATGATTTCACAGAACACAAAGAAGTTTCTCAGAAAGCTTCTTTCTCTTTGTTATCGGAGGGTATTTCCTTTGGCCCTATAGTCTTCAAAGGGATCCGAAATATCTGTTCTCCGATTCCACAGAAATAAGGCTAGCAAAGAGATCCAAGAAATACAGATGAAACTCTGTGAGATGAATGAACGGAACACTAAGCAGTTTCTCACAAAGCTTCTTTCCGGATTTCATCTGAGGTTATTTCCTTTTTCACCATAACCCTCTACGGGCTTCCAAATATCACTTTGCCAATTCCACAAGAACTGTCTTAGCGAAAGGCTTCTTGAGGGGAAAGCTGTAACTCTGTGAGATGATTTCACGGAACACAAAGAAGTTTCTCAGAAAGCTTCTTTCTCTTTGTTATCGGAGGATATTTCCTTTGGCCCTATAGTCTTCAAAGGGATCCGAAATATCTGTTCTCAGATTCCACAGAAATAAGGTAGCAAAGAGATCCACGAAATACAGATGTAACTCTGTGAGTAGAAGTCACACATCACAGAGCTGTTTCTCAGAAAGCTTCTTTCCCGATTTCATCTGAGTATATTTCCTTTTTCACCATAGCCCTCTAGGGGCTTCCAAATATCACTTTGCCTATTCCTTAAGAACCGTCTTAGCGAAAGGCTTCTGGAGGGGAAAGCTGTAACTCTGTGAGATGATTTCACAGAACACAAAGAAGTTTCTCAGATAGCTTCTTTCTCTTTGTTATCGGAGGATATTTCCTTTGGCCCTATAGTCTTCAAAGGGATCCGAAATATCTGTTCTCAGATTCCACAGAAATAAGGCTAGCAAAGAGATCCACGAAATACAGATGTAACTCTGTGAGATGAATGAACAGAACACTAAGCAGTTTCTCAGAAAGCTTCTTTCCCGATTTCATCTGAGGATATTTCCTTTTTCACCATAGCCCTCTATGGGCTTCCAAATATCATTTTGCCAATTCCACAAGAACTGTCTTAGCGAAAGGCTTCTTGAGGGGAAAGCTGTAACTCTGTGAGATGATTTCACAGAACACAAAGAAGTTTCTCAGAAAGCTTCTTTCTCTTTGTTATCGGAGGATATTTTCTTTGGCCATATAGTCTTCAAAGGGATCGGAAATATCGGTTCTCAGATTCCAAAGAAATAAGGCTAGCAAAGAGATCCACGAAATATAGATGCAACTCTGTGAGTGGAAGTCACACATCACAGAGCAGTTTCTCAGAAAGCTTCTCTCCAGATTACATCTGAGGATATTTCCTTTTTCACCATAGCCCTCTATGGGCTTCCAAATATCACTTTGCCAATTCCACAAGAACTGTCTTAGAGAAAGGATTCTTGAGGGGAAAGCTGTAACTCTGTGAGATGATTTCCCAGAACACAAAGAAGTTTCTCAGAAAGCTTCTTTCTTTTTGTTATCGGAGGATATTTCCTTTGGCCCTATAGTCTTCAAAGGGATCCGAAATATCTGTTCTCAGATTCCACAGAAATAAGGCTAGCAAAGAGATCCACGAAATACAGATGTAACTCTGTGAGTGGAAGTCACACATCACAGCGCAGTTTCTCAGATCGCTTCTTTCCAGATTTCATCTGAGGATATTTCCTTTTTCACCATAGCCCTCTATGGGCTTCCAAATATCACTTTGCCAATCCTACAAGAACTATCTTAGCGAAAGTCTTCTTGAGGGGAAATCTGTAACTCTGTGAGATGATTTCACAGAACACAAAGAAGTTTCTCAGAAAGCTTATTTCTCTTTGTTATTGGAGGATATTTCCTTTGGCCCCATAGTCTTCAAAGGGATCTGAAATATCTGTTCTCAGATTCCACAGAAATAAGGCTAGCAAAGAGATCCACGAAATACAGATGTAATTCTGTGAGGGGAAGTCACACATCACAGAGCAGTTTCTCCGAACGCTTCTTTCCAGATTTCATCTGAGGATATTTCCTTTTTCACGATAGCCCTCTATGGGCTTCCAAATATCACTTTGCCAATTCCACAGGAACTCTCTTAGCGAAAGGCTTCTTGAGGGGAAGCTGTAACTCTGTGAGATGATTTCACAGAACACAAAGAAGTTTCTCAGAAAGCTTCTTTCTCTTTGTTATTGGAGGATATTTCCTTTGGCCCTATAGTCTTCAAAGGGATCCGAAATATCTGTTCTCAGATTCCAAAGAAATAATTCTAGCAAAGGGATCCACGAAATACAGATGTAACTCTGTGAGATGAATGAACAGAACACTAAGCAGTTTCTCAGAAAGCTTCTTTCCAGATTTCATCTGAGGATATTTCCTTTTTCACCGTAGCCCTCTATGGGCTTCCAAATATCACTTTGCCAATTCCACAAGAACTGTCTTAGCGAAAGGCTTCTTGAGGGGAAAGCTGTAACTCTGTGAGATGATTTCAAAGAACACAAAGAAGTTTCTCAGAAAGCTTTTTTGTCTTTGTTATCGGAGGATATTTCATTTGGCCCTATAGTCTTCAAAGGGTTCCGAAACATCTGTTCTCAGATTCCACAGAAATAAGGCTAGCAAAGAGATCCACGAAATACAGATGTAACTCTGTGAGATGAATGAACAGAACACTAAGCAGTTTCTAAGAAAGCTTCTTTCCAGATTTCATCTGAGGATATTTCCTTTTTCACCATAGCCCTCTATGGGCTTCCAAATATCACTTTTCCAATTCCACAAGAACTGTCTTAGCGAAAGGCGTCTTGAAGGGAAAGCTGTAACTCTGTGAGATGATTTCCCAGAACACAAAGAAGTTTCTCAGAAAGCTTCTTTCTCTTTGTTATCGGAGGATATTTCCTTTGGCCTTATAGTCTTCAAAGGGATACGAAATATCTGTTCTCAGATTCCACAGAAATAAGGCTAGCAAAGAGATCCACGAAATACAGATGTAACTCTTTGGGTGGAAGTCACACATCACACAGCAGTTTCTCAGGAAGCTTCTTTCCAGATTTCATCTGAGGATATTTCCTTTTTCACCATAGCCCTCTATGGGCTTAAAAATATCCCTTTGCCAATTCCACAAGAACTGTCTTAGCGAAAGGCTTCTTGAGGGGAAAGCTGTAACTCTGTGAGATGATTTCACAGAACACAAAGAAGTTTCTCAGAAAGCTTCTTTCTCTTTGTTATCGGATGATATTTCCTTTGGCCCTATAGTCTTCCAAGGGATCCGAAATATCTGTTCTCAGATTCCACAGAAATAAGGCTAGCAAAGAGATCCACGAAATACAGATGTAACTCTGTGAGTGGAAGTCACACATCACAGAGCAGTTTCTCAGAAAGCTTCTTTCCAGATTTCATCTGAGGATATTTCCTTTTTCACCATAGTTCTCAATGGGCTTCCAAATATCACTATGCCAATTCCACAAGAACTGTCTTAGCGAAAGGCTTCTTGAGGGGAAAGCTGTAACTCTGTGAGATGATTTCACAGAACACAAAGAAGTTTCTCACAAAGCTTCTTTGTCTTTGTTATCGGAGGATATTTCCTTTGGCCCTATAGTCTTAAAATTGATCCGAAATATCTGTTCTAAGATTCCACAGAAATAAGGCGAGCAAAGAGATCCACGAAATACACATGTAACTCTGTGAGTGGAAGTCACACATCACAGAGCAGTTTCTCAGAAAGCTTCTTTCCAGATATCATCTGGGTATATTTCCTTTTTCACCAAAGCCCTCTATGGGCTTCCAAATATCACTTTGCCTATTCCATAAGAACTGTCTTAGCGAAAGGCTTCTTGAGGGGAAAGCTGTAACCCTGTGAGATGATTTCACAGAACACAAAGAAGTTTCTCAGAAAGCTTCTTTCTCTTTGTTATCGGAGGATATTTCCTTTGGCCCTATAGTTTTCAAAGGGATCCGAAATATCTGTTCTCAGATTCCACAGAAATAAGGCAGAGCAAAGAGATCCACGAAATACAGAAGTAACTCTGTGAGTGTCAGTGGCACATCACAGAGCAGTTTCTCAGAAAGCTTGTTTCCAGATTTCATCTGAGGATATTTCCTTTTTCACAATAGCCCTCTATGGGCTTCCAAATATCACTTTGCCAATTCCAGAAGAACTGTCTTAGCGAAAGGCTTCTTGAGGGGAAAGCTGTAACTCTGTGAGATGATTTCACAAAACACAAAGAAGTATCTCAGAAAGCTTCTTTCTCTTTGTTATCGGAGGATAGTTCCTTTGGCCCTATAGTCTTCAAAGGGATCCGAAATATCTGTTCTCAGATTCCACTGAAATAAGGCTAGCAAAGAGATCCACGATATAGAGATGTAACTCTGTGAGATGAATGAACAGAACACTAAGCAGTTTCTCATAAAGCTTCTTTCCAGATTTCATCTGAGGATATTTCCTTTTTCACCGTAGCCCTCTATGGGCTTCCAAATATCACTTTGCCAATTCCAAAAGAACTGTCTTAGCGAAAGGCTTCTTGAGGGGAAAGCTGTAACTCTGTGAGATGATTTCACAGAACACAAAGAAGTTTCTCAGAAAGCTTCTTTCTCTTTGTTATCGGAGGATATTTCCTTTGGCCCTATAGTCTTCAAAGGGATCCGAAATATCTGTTCTGAGATTCCACAGAAATAAGGCTAGCAAAGAGATCCACGAAATACAGATGTAACTCTGTGAGATCAATGAACTGAACACTAAGCAGTTTCTCACAAAGCTTCTTTCCAGATTTCATCGAAGGATATTTCTTTTTTCACCATAGCCCTCTAAGGGCTTCCAAATATCACTTTGCCAATTCCACAAGAACTGTCTTAGCGAAAAGCTTCTTGAGGATAAAGGTGTAACTCTGTGAGATGATTTCACAGAACACAAAGAAGTTTATCAGAAAGCTTCTTTCTCTTTGTTATCGGAGGATATTTTCTTTGGCCCTATAGTCTTCAAAGGGATCCGAAATATCTGTTCTCAGATTACACAGAAATAAGGCTAGCAAAGAGATCCACGAAATACAGATGTAACTCTGTGAGTGGAAGTCACACATCATAGCGCAGTTTCTCAGAACGCTTCTTTACAGATTTCATCTGAGGATATTTCCTTTTTCACCGTAGCCCTCTATGGGCTTCCAAATATCACTATGCCAATTCCACAAAAACTGTCTTAGCGAAAGGCTTCTTGAGGGACAAGCTGTAACTCTGTGAGATGATTTCACAGAACACAAAGAAGTTTCTCACAAAGCTTCTTTCTCTTTGTTATCGGAGGATATTTCCTTTGGCCCTATAGTCTTCAAAGGGATCCGAAATATCTGTTTTCAGATTCCACAGAAATAAGGCTAGGAAAGAGATCCACGAAATACACATGTAACTCTGTGAGATGAATGAACAGAACACTAAGCAGTTTCTCAGAAAGCTTCTTTCCAGATTTCATCTGAGGGTATTTCCTTTTTCACCTTAGCCCTCTATGGGCTTCCAAATATCACTTTGCCAATTTCACAAGAACTGTCTTAGAGAAGGGCTTCTTGAGAGGAAAGCTGTAACTCTGTGAGATGATTTCCCAGAACACAAAGAAGTTTCTCAGAAAGCTTCTTTCTCTTTGTTATCGGAGGATATTTCCTTTGGCCCTATAGTCTTCAAAGGGATCCGAAATATCTGTTCTCAGATTCCACAGAAATAAGGCTAGCAAAGAGATCCACGAAAAACAGATGTAACTCTGTGAGTGGAAGTCACACATCATAGAGCAGTTTCTCAGAAAGCTTCTTTCCAGATTTCATCTGAGGATATTTCCTTTTTCACCATAGCCCTCTATGGGATTCCAAATATCACTTTGCCAATTCCACAAGAACTGTCTTAGCGAAAGGCTACTTGAGGGGAACGCTGTAACTCTGTGAGATGATTTCACAGAACACAAAGAAGTTTCTCAGAAAGCTTCTTTCTCTTTGTTATCGGAGGATATTTCCTTTGGCCCTATAGTCTTCAAAGGGATACGAATTATCTGTTCTCAGATTCCACAGAAATAAGGCTAGCAAAGAGATCCACGAAATACAGATGTAACTCTGTGAGATGAATGAACAGAACACTAAGCAGTTTCTCAGAAAGCTTCTTTCCAGATTTCATCTGAAGATATTTCCTTTTTCACCATAGCCCTCTATCGGCTTCCAAATATCACTTTGCCAATTCCACAAGAACTGTCTTAGCGAAAGGCTTCTTGAGGGGAAAGCTGTAACTCTGTGAGATGATTTCACAGAACACAAAGAAGTTTCTCAGAAAGCTACTTTCACTTTGTTATCGGAGGATATTTCCTTTGGCCCTATAGTCTTCAAAGGGATCCGAAATATCTGTTCTCAGATTCCACAGAAATAAGGCTAGCAAAGAGATCCACGAAATACAGATGTAACTCTGTGAGATGAATGAACAGACACTAAGCAGTTTCTCACAAAGCTTCTTTCCAGATTTCATCTGAGGGTATTTCCTTTTTCACCGTATCCCTCTAAGGGCTTCCAAATATCACTTTGCCAATTCCACAAGAACTGTCTTAGCGAAAGGCTTCTTGATTGGAAAGCTGTAACTCTGTGAGATGATTTCCCAGAAAACAAAGAAGTTTCTCAGAAAGCTTCTTTCTCTTTGTTATCGGAGGATATTTCCTTTGGCCCTAGAGTCTTCAAAGGGATCCGAAATATCTGTTCTCAGATTCCACAGAAATAAGGCTAGCAAAGAGATCCACGAAATACAGATGTAACTCTGTCAGTGGAAGTAACACATCATAGAGCAGTTTCTCAGAAAGCTTCTTTCCAGATTTCATCTGAGGATATTTCCTTTTTCACCATAGCCCTCTATGGGCTTCCAAATATCACTTTGCCAATTCCACAAGAACTGTCTTAGCGAAAGGCCTCTTGAGGGAAAAGCTGTAACTCTGTGAGATGATTTCACAGAACACAAAGAAGTTTCTCAGAAAGCTTCTTTCTCTTTGTTATCGGAGGATATTTCCTTTGGCCCTATAGTCTTCAAAGGGATACGAAATATATGTTCTCAGATTCCACAGAAATAAGGCTAGCAAAGAGATCCACGAAATACAGATGTAACTCTGTGAGATGAAAGAACAGAACACTAAGCAGTTTCTCAGAAAGCTTCTTTCCAGATTTCATCTGAGGGTATTTCCTTTTTCACCTTAGCCCTCTATGGGCTTCCAAATATCACTTTGCCAATTTCACAAGAACTGTCTTAGCGAAAGGCTTCTTGAGGGGAAAGCTGTAACTCTGTGAGATGATTTCCCAGAACACAAAGAAGCTTCTCAGAAAGCTTCTTTCTCTTTGTTATCGGAGGATATTTCCTTTGGCCCTATAGTCTTCAAAGGGATCCGAAATATCTGTTCTCAGATTCCACAGAAATAAGGCTAGCAAAGAGATCCACGAAATACAGATGTAACTCTTTGAGATGAATGAACAGAACACTAAGCAGTTTCTCAGAAAGCTTCTTTCCAGATTTCATCTGAAGATATATCCTTTTTCACCATAGCCCTCTATGGGCTTCCAAATATCACTTTGCCTATTCCACAAGAACTGTCTTAGCGAAAGGCTTCTTGAGGGGAAGCTGTAACTCTGTGAGATGATTTCACAGAACACAAAGAAGTTTGTCACAAAGCTTCTTTCTCTTTGTTATCAGAGGATATTTCCTTTGGCCCTATAGTCTTCAAAGGGATCCGAAATATCTGTTCCGAGATTCCACAGAAATCAGGCTAGCAAAGAGATCCACGAAATACAGATGTAACTCTGTGAGATGAATGAACTGAACACTAAGCAGTTTCTCACAAAGCTTCTTTCCAGATTTCATCGGAGGATATTTCTTTTTTCACCGTAGCCCTCTATGGGCTTCCAAATATCACTTTGCCAATTCCACAAGAACTGTCTTAGCGAAAAGCTTCTTGAGGATAAAGCTGTAACTCTGTGAGATGATTTCACAGAACACAAAGAAGTTTCTCAGAAAGCTTCTTTCTCTTTGTTATAGGAGGATATTTCCTTTGGCCCTATAGTATTCAAAGGGATCCGAAATATCTGTTCTCAGATTCCACAGAAATAAGGCTAGCAAAGAGATCCACGAAGTACAGAAGTAACTCTGTGAGTGGAAGTCACACATCACAGAGCTGTTTCCCAGAAACTTCTTTCCAGATTTCATCTGAGGATATTTCCTTTTTCACCATAGCCCTCTATGGGCTTCCAAATATCACTTTGCCAATTCCACAAGAACTGTCTTAGCGAAAGGCTTCTTGAGGGGAAAGCTGTAACTCTGTGAGATGATTTCACAGAACACAAAGAAGTTTCTCAGAAAGCTTCTTTCTCTTTGTTATCGGATGATATTTCCTTTGGCCCTATAGTCTTCAAAGGGATCCGAAATATCTGTTCTCAGATTCCACAGAAATAAGGCTAGCAAAGTGATCCATGAAATACAGATGTAACTCTGTGAGATGAATGAACAGAACACTAAGCAGTTTCTCACAAAGCTTCTTTCCAGATTTCATCTGAGGATATTTCGTTTTTTACCATAGCCCTATATGGGCTTCCAAATATCACTTTGCCAAGTCCACAAGAACTGTCTTAGCGAAAGGCTTCTTCAGGATAAAGCTGTAACTCTGTGAGATGATTTCACAGAACACAAAGAAGTTTCTCAGAAAGCTTCTTTCTTTTTGTTATCGGTGGATATTTCCTTTGGCCCTATAGTCTTCAAAGGGATCCGAAATATCTGTTCTCAGATTCCACAGAAATAAGGCTAGCAAAGAGATCCACGAATTACAGATGTAACTCTGTGAGTGGAAGTCACACATCATAGCGCAGTTTCTCAGAACGCTTCTTTCCAGATTTCATCTGAGGATATTTCCTTTTTCACCATAGCCCTCTATGGGCTTCCAAATATCACTATGCCAATTCCAGAAAAACTGTCTTAGCGAAAGGCTTCTTGAGGGGCAAGCTGAAACTCTGTGAGATGATTTCACAGAACACAAAGAAGTTTCTCACAAAGCTTCTTTCTCTTTGTTATCGGACGATATTTCCTTTGGCCCTATAGTCTTCAAAGGGATCCGAAATATCTGTTTTCAGATTCCACAGAAATAAGGGTAGCAAAGAGATCCACGAAATACACATGTAACTCTGTGAGATGAATGAACAGAACACTAAGCAGTTTCTCAGAAAGCTTCTTTCCAGATTTCATCTGAGGGTATTTCCTTTTTCACCTTAGCCCTCTATGGGCTTCCAAATATCACTTTGCCAATTTCACAAGAACTGTCTTAGAGAAAGGCTTTTTGAGAGGAAAGCTGTAACTCTGTGAGATGATTTCCCAGAACACAAACAAGTTTCTCAGAAAGCTTCTTTCTCTTTGTTATCGGAGGATATTTCCTTTGGCCCTATAGTCTTCAAAGGGATCCGAAATATCTGTTCTCAGATTCCACAGAAATAAGGCTAGCAAGGAGATCCACGAAATACAGATGTAACTCTGTGAGATGAATGAACAGAACACTAAGCAGTTTCTCAGAAAGCTTCTTTCCAGATTTCATCTGAAGAAATTTCCTTTTTCGCCATAGCCCTCTATGGGCTTCCAAATATCACTTTGCCAATTCCACAAGAACTGTCTTAGCGAAAGGCTTCTTGAGGGGAAAGCTGTAACTCTGTGAGATGATTTCCCAGAATACAAAGAAGTTTCTCTGAAAGCTTCTTTCTCTTTGTTATCGGAGGATATTTCCTTTGGCCCTATCGTCTTCAAAGGGATCCGAAATATCTGTTCTCAGAATCCACAGAAATAAGGCTAGCAAAGAGATCCACGAAAAACAGATGTAACTCTGTGAGTGGAAGTCACACATCATAGAGCAGTTTCTCAGAAAGCTTCTTTCCAGATTTCATCTGAGGATATTTCCTTTTTCACCATAGCCCTCTATGGGCTTCCAAATATCACTTTGCCAATTCCACAAGAACTGTCTTAGCGAAAGGCTACTTGAGGGGAACGCTGTAACTCTGTGAGATGATTTCACAGAACACAAAGAAGTTTCTCAGAAAGCTTCTTTCTCTTTGTTATCGGAGGATATTTCCTTTGGCCCTATAATCTTCAAAGGGATCCGAAATATCTGTTCTCAGATTCCACAGAAATAAGGCTACCAAAGAGATCCACGAAATACACATGTAACTCTGTGAGATGAATGAACAGAAAACTAAGCAGTTTCTCAGAATGCTTCTTTCCAGATTTCATATGAAGATATTTCCTTTTTCACCATAGCCCTCTTTGGGCTTCCAAATATCACTTTGCCAATTCCACAAGAACTGTCTTAGCGAAAGGCTTCCTGAGGGGAAAGCTGTAACTCTGTGAGACGATTTCACAGAACGCAAAGAAGTTTCTCAGAAAGCTTCTTTCACTTTGTTATCGGAGGATATTTCCTTTGGCCCTATAGTCTTCAAAGGGATCCGAAATATCTGTTCTCAGATTCCACAGAAATAAGGCTAGCAAAGAGATCCACGAAATACAGATGTAACTCTGTGAGATGAATGAACAGACACTAAGCAGTTTCTCACAAAGCTTCTTTCCAGATTTCATCTGAGGATATTTCCTTTTTCTCCGTATCCCTCTAAGGGCTTCCAAATATCACTTTGCCAATTCCACAACAACTGTCTTAGCGAAAGGCTTCTTGAGGGGAAAGCTGTAACTCTGTGAGATCATTTCACAGAACACAAAGAAGTTTCTCAGAAAGCTTCTTTCTCTTTGTTATCGGAGGATATTTCCTTTGGCCCTATAGTCTTCAAAGGGATACGAATTATCTGTTCTCAGATTCCACAGAAATAAGGCTAGCAAAGAGATCCACGAAATACAGATGTAACTCGGTGAGATGAATGAACAGAACACTAAGCAGTTTCTCAGAAAGCTTCTTTCCAGATTTCATCTGAGGATATTTCCTTTTTCACCATAGCCCTCTATGGGCTTCCAAATATCACTTTGCCAATTCCACAAGAACTGTCTTAGCGAAAGGCTTCTTGAGGGGAAAGCTGTAACTCTGTGAGATGATTTCACAGAACACAAAGAAGTTTCTCAGAAAGCTTCTTTCTCTTTGTTATCAGAGGATATTTCCTTTGGCCCTAGAGTCTTCAAAGGGATCCGAAATATCTGTTCTCAGATTCCACAGAAATAAGGCTAGCAAAGAGATCCACGAAATACAGATATAACTCTGTGAGATGAATGAACAGAACACTAAGCAGTTTCTCAGAAAGCTTCTTTCCAGATTTCATCTGAAGATATTTCCTTTTTCACCATAGCTCTCTATGGGCTTCCAAATATCACTTTGCCAATTCCACAAGAACTGTCTTAGCGAAAGGCTTCTTGAGGGGAGAGCTGTAACTCTGTGAGATGATTTCACCGAAAACAAAGAAGTTTCTCAGAAAGCTTCTTTCTCTTTGTTATCGGAGGATATTTCCTTTGGCCCTACAGTCTTCAAAGGGATCCGAAATATCTGTTCTCAGATTCCACAGACATAAGGTTACCAAAGAGATACACGAAATACAGATGTAACTCAGTGAGTTGGAGTCACACATCACAGAGCAGTTTCTCAGAAAGCTTCTTTCCAGATTTCATCTGAGGATATTTCCTTTTTCACCGTAGCCTTCTAAGGGCTTCCAAATATCACTTTGCCTATTCCAAAAGAACTGTCTTAGCCAAAGGCTTCTGGAGGGGAAAGCTGTAACTCTGTGAGGTGATTTCACAGAACACAAAGAAGTTTCTCAGAAAGCTTCTTTCTCTTTGTTATCGGAGGATATTTCCTTTGGCCCTATAGTCTTCAAAGGGATCCGAAATATCTGTTCTCAGATTCCACAGAAATAAGGCTAGCAAGGAGATCCACGAAATACAGATGTAACTCTGTGAGATGAATGAACAGAACACTAAGCAGTTTCTCACAAAGCTTCTTTCCAGATTTCATCTGAGGATATTTCCTTTTTCACCGTAGCCCTCTATGGGCTTCCAAATATCACTTTGCCAATTCCACAAGAACTGTCTTAGCGAAAGGCTTCTTGAGGGGAAAGCTGTAACTCTGTGAGATGATTTCACAGAACACAAAGAAGTTTCTCAGAAAGCTTCTTTCTCTTTGTTATCGGAGGATATTTCCTTTGGCCCTATAGTCTTCAAAGGGATCCGAAATATCTGTTCTCAGATTCCACAGAAATAAGGCTAGCAAAGAGATCCACGAAATACAGATGTAACTCTGTGAGTGGAAGTCACGCATCACAGAGCTGTTTCCCAGAAAGCTTCTTTCCAGATTTCATTTGAGTATATTTCCTTTTTCACCATAGCCCTTTATGGGCTTCCAAATATCACTTTGCGTATTCCACAAGAACTGTCTTAGCGAAAGGCTTCTTGAGGGGAAAGCTGTAACTCTGTGAGATGATTTCACAGAACACAAAGAAGTTTCTCACAAAGCTTCTTTCTCTTTGTTATCAGAGGATATTTCCTTTGGCCCTATAGTCTTCAAAGGGATCCGAAATATCTGTTCTGAGATTCCACAGAAATAAGGCTAGCAAAGAGATCCACGAAATACAGATGTAACTCTGTGAGATCAATGAACTGAACACTAAGCAGTTTCTCACAAAGCTTCTTTCCAGATTTCATCGAAGGATATTTCTTTTTTCACCATAGCCCTCTAAGGGCTTCCAAATATCACTTTGCCAATTCCACAAGAACTGTCTTAGCGAAAAGCTTCTTGAGAGGAAAGCTGTAACTCTGTGAGATGATTTCCCAGAACACAAAGAAGTTTCTCAGAAAGCTTCTTTCTCTTTGTTATCGGAGGATATTTCCTTTGGCCCTATAGTCTTCAAAGGGATCCGAAATATCTGTTCTCAGATTCCACAGAAATAAGGCTAGCAAAGAGATCCACGAAAAACAGATGTAACTCTGTGAGTGGAAGTCACACATCATAGAACAGTTTCTCAGAAAGCTTCTTTCCAGATTTCATCTGAGGATATTTCCTTTTTCACCATAGCCCTCTATGGGATTCCAAATATCACTTTACCAATTCCACAAGAACTGTCTTAGCGAAAGGCTACTTGAGGGGAACGCTGTAACTCTGTGAGATGATTTCACAGAACACAAAGAAGTTTCTCAGAAAGCTTCTTTCTCTTTGTTATCGGAGGATATTTCCTTTGGCCCTATAATCTTCAAAGGGATCCGAAATATCTGTTCTCAGATTCCACAGAAATAAGGCTACCAAAGAGATCCACGAAATACACATGTAACTCTGTGAGATGAATGAACAGAAAACTAAGCAGTTTCTCAGAATGCTTCTTTCCAGATTTCATATGAAGATATTTCCTTTTTCACCATAGACCTCTATGGGCTTCCAAATATCACTTTGCCAATTCCACAAGAACTGTCTTAGCGAAAGGCTTCTTCAGGGGAAAGCTGTAACTCTGTGAGATGATTTCACAGAACACAAAGAAGTTTCTCAGAAAGCTTTTTTCACTTTGTTATCGGAGGATATTTCCTTTGGCCCTATAGTCTTCAAAGGGATCCGAAATATCTGTTCTCAGATTCCACAGAAATAAGGCTAGCAAAGAGATCCACGAAATACAGATGTAACTCTGTGAGATGAATGAACAGACACTAAGCAGTTTCTCAGAAAGCTTCTTTCCAGATTTCATCTGAGGATATTTCCTTTTTCACCGTATCCCTCTAAGGGCTTCCAAATATCACTTTGCCAATTCCACAACAACTGTCTTAGCGAAAGGCTTCTTGAGGGGAAAGCTGTAACTCTGTGAGATCATTTAACAGAACACAAAGAAGTTTCTCAGAAAGCTTCTTTCTCTTTGTTATCGGAGGATATTTCCTTTGGCCCTATAGTCTTCAAAGGGATACGAATTATCTGTTCTCAGATTCCACAGAAATAAGGCTAGCAAAGAGATCCACGAAATACAGATGTAACTCTGTGAGATGAATGAACAGAACACTAAGCAGTTTCTCAGAAAGCTTCTTTCCAGATTTCATCTGAAGATATTTCCTTTTTCACCATAGCCCTCTATCGGCTTCCAAATATCACTTTGCCAATTCCACAAGAACTGTCTTAGCGAAAGGCTTCTTGAGGGGAAAGCTGTAACTCTGTGAGATGATTTCACAGAACACAAAGAAGTTTCTCAGAAAGCTACTTTCACTTTGTTATCGGAGGATATTTCCTTTGGCCCTATAGTCTTCAAAGGGATCCGAAATATCTGTTCTCAGATTCCACAGAAATAAGGCTAGCAAAGAGATCCACGAAATACAGATGTAACTCTGTGAGATGAATGAACAGACACTAAGCAGTTTCTCACAAAGCTTCTTTCCAGATTTCATCTGAGGATATTTCCTTTTTCACCATAGCCCTCTATGGGCTTCCAAATATCACTTTGCCAATTCCACAAGAACTGTCTTAGCGAAAGGCCTCTTGAGGGGAAAGCTGTAACTCTGTGAGATGATTTCACAGAACACAAAGAAGTTTCTCAGAAAGCTTCTTTCTCTTTGTTATCGGAGGATATTTCCTTTGGCCCTATAGTCTTCAAAGGGATACGAAATATATGTTCTCAGATTCCACAGAAATAAGGCTAGCAAAGAGATCCACTAAATACAGATGTAACTCTGTGAGATGAAAGAACAGAACACTAAGCAGTTTCTCAGAAAGCTTCTTTCCAGATTTCATCTGAGGGTATTTCCTTTTTCACCTTAGCCCTCTATGGGCTTCCAAATATCACTTTGCCAATTTCACAAGAACTGTCTTAGCGAAAGGCTTCTTGAGGGGAAAGCTGTAACTCTGTGAGATGATTTCCCAGAACACAAAGAAGCTTCTCAGAAAGCTTCTTTCTCTTTGTTATCGGAGGATATTTCCTTTGGCCCTATAGTCTTCAAAGGGATCCGAAATATCTGTTATCAGATTCCACAGAAATAAGGCTAGCAAAGAGATCCACGAAATACAGATGTAACTCTTTGAGATGAATGAACAGAACACTAAGCAGTTTCTCAGAAAGCTTCTTTCCAGATTTCATCTGAAGATATATCCTTTTTCACCATAGCCCTCTATGGGCTTCCAAATATCACTTTGCCTATTCCACAAGAACTGTCTTAGCGAAAGGCTTCTTGAGGGGAAGCTGTAACTCTGTGAGATGATTTCACAGAACACAAAGAAGTTTGTCACAAAGCTTCTTTCTCTTTGTTATCAGAGGATATTTCCTTTGGCCCTATAGTCTTCAAAGGGATCCGAAATATCTGTTCCGAGATTCCACAGAAATAAGGCTAGCAAAGAGATCCACGAAATACAGATGTAACTCTGTGAGATGAATGAACTGAACAGTAAGCAGTTTCTCACAAAGCTTCTTTCCAGATTTCATCGGAGGATATTTCTTTTTTCACCATAGCCCTCTATGGGCTTCCAAATATCACTTTGCCAATTCCACAAGAACTGTCTTAGCGAAAAGCTTCTTGAGGATAAAGCTGTAACTCTGTGAGATGATTTCACAGAACACAAAGAAGTTTCTCAGAAAGCTTCTTTCTCTTTGTTATAGGAGGATATTTCCTTTGGCCCTATAGTATTCAAAGGGATCCGAAATATCTGTTCTCAGATTCCACAGAAATAAGGCTAGCAAAGAGATCCACGAAGTACAGAAGTAACTCTGTGAGTGGAAGTCACACATCACAGAGCTGTTTCCCAGAAACTTCTTTCCAGATTTCATCTGAGGATATTTCCTTTTTCACCATAGCCCTCTATGGGCTTCCAAATATCACTTTGCCAATTCCACAAGAACTGTCTTAGCGAAAGGCTTCTTGAGGGGAAAGCTGTAACTCTGTGAGATGATTTCACAGAACACAAAGAAGTTTCTCAGAAAGCTTCTTTCTCTTTGTTATCGGATGATATTTCCTTTGGCCCTATAGTCTTCAAAGGGATCCGAAATATCTGTTCTCAGATTCCACAGAAATAAGGCTAGCAAAGTGATCCATGAAATACAGATGTAACTCTGTGAGATGAATGAACAGAACACTAAGCAGTTTCTCACAAAGCTTCTTTCCAGATTTCATCTGAGGATATTTCGTTTTTTACCATTGCCCTATATGGGCTTCCAAATATCACTTTGCCAATTCCTCAAGAACTGTCTTAGCGAAAGGCTTCTTCAGGATAAAGCTGTAACTCTGTGAGATGATTTCACAGAACACAAAGAAGTTTCTCAGAAAGCTTCTTTCTTTTTGTTATCGGAGGATATTTCCTTTGGCCCTATAGTCTTCAAAGGGATCCGAAATATCTGTTCTCAGATTCCACAGAAATAAGGCTAGCAAAGAGATCCACGAAATACAGATGTAACTCTGTGAGTGGAAGTCACACATCATAGCGCAGTTTCTCAGAACGCTTCTTTCCAGATTTCATCTGAGGATATTTCCTTTTTCACCATAGCCCTCTATGGGCTTCCAAATATCACTATGCCAATTCCACAAAAACTGTCTTAGCGAAAGGCTTCTTGAGGGACAAGCTGTAACTCTGTGAGATGATTTCACAGAACACAAAGAAGTTTCTCACAAAACTTCTTTCTCTTTGTTATCGGAGGATATTTCCTTTGGCCCTATAGTCTTCAAAGGGATACGAAATATATGTTCTCAGATTCCACAGAAATAAGGCTAGCAAAGAGATCCACGAAATACAGATGTAACTCTGTGAGATGAAAGAACAGAACACTAAGCAGTTTCTCAGAAAGCTTCTTTCCAGATTTCATCTGAGGGTATTTCCTTTTTCACCTTAGCCCTCTATGGGCTTCCAAATATCACTTTGCCAATTTCACAAGAACTGTCTTAGCGAAAGGCTTCTTGAGGGGAAAGCTGTAACTCTGTGAGATGATTTCCCAGAACACAAAGAAGCTTCTCAGAAAGCTTCTTTCTCTTTGTTATCGGAGGATATTTCCTTTGGCCCTATAGTCTTCAAAGGGATCCGAAATATCTGTTCTCAGATTCCACAGAAATAAGGCTAGCAAAGAGATCCACGAAATACAGATGTAACTCTTTGAGATGAATGAACAGAACACTAAGCAGTTTCTCAGAAAGCTTCTTTCCAGATTTCATCTGAAGATATATCCTTTTTCACCATAGCCCTCTATGGGCTTCCAAATATCACTTTGCCTATTCCACAAGAACTGTCTTAGCGAAAGGCTTCTTGAGGGGAAGCTGTAACTCTGTGAGATGATTTCACAGAACACAAAGAAGTTTGTCACAAAGCTTCTTTCTCTTTGTTATCAGAGGATATTTCCTTTGGCCCTATAGTCTTCAAAGGGATCCGAAATATCTGTTCCGAGATTCCACAGAAATAAGGCTAGCAAAGAGATCCACGAAATACAGATGTAACTCTGTGAGATGAATGAACTGAACACTAAGCAGTTTCTCACAAAGCTTCTTTCCAGATTTCATCGGAGGATATTTCTTTTTTCACCATAGCCCTCTATGGGCTTCCAAATATCACTTTGCCAATTCCACAAGAACTGTCTTAGCGAAAAGCTTCTTGAGGATAAAGCTGTAACTCTGTGAGATGATTTCACAGAACACAAAGAAGTTTCTCAGAAAGCTTCTTTCTCTTTGTTATAGGAGGATATTTCCTTTGGCCCTATAGTATTCAAAGGGATCCGAAATATCTGTTCTCAGATTCCACAGAAATAAGGCTAGCAAAGAGATCCACGAAAAACAGATGTAACTCTGTGAGTGGAAGTCACACATCATAGAACAGTTTCTCAGAAAGCTTCTTTCCAGATTTCATCTGAGGATATTTCCTTTTTCACCATAGCCCTCTATGGGATTCCAAATATCACTTTGCCAATTCCACAAGAACTGTCTTAGCGAAAGGCTACTTGAGGGGAACGCTGTAACTCTGTGAGATGATTTCACAGAACACAAAGAAGTTTCTCAGAAAGCTTCTTTCTCTTTGTTATCGGAGGATATTTCCTTTGGCCCTATAATCTTCAAAGGGATCCGAAATATCTGTTCTCAGATTCCACAGAAATAAGGCTACCAAAGAGATCCACGAAATACACATGTAACTCTGTGAGATGAATGAACAGAAAACTAAGCAGTTTCTCAGAATGCTTCTTTCCAGATTTCATATGAAGATATTTCCTTTGTCACCATAGACCTCTATGGGCTTCCAAATATCACTTTGCCAATTCCACAAGAACTGTCTTAGCGAAAGGCTTCTTGAGGGGAAAGCTGTAACTCTGTGAGATGATTTCACAGAACACAAAGAAGTTTCTCAGAAAGCTTTTTTCACTTTGTTATCGGAGGATATTTCCTTTGGCCCTATAGTCTTCAAAGGGATCCGAAATATCTGTTCTCAGATTCCACAGAAATAAGGCTAGCAAAGAGATCCACGAAATACAGATGTAACTCTGTGAGATGAATGAACAGACACTAAGCAGTTTCTCACAAAGCTTCTTTCCAGATTTCATCTGAGGATATTTCCTTTTTCACCGTATCCCTCTAAGGGCTTCCAAATATCACTTTGCCAATTCCACAACAACTGTCTTAGCGAAAGGCTTCTTGAGGGGAAAGCTGTAACTCTGTGAGATCATTTAACAGAACACAAAGAAGTTTCTCAGAAAGCTTCTTTCTCTTTGTTATCGGAGGATATTTCCTTTGGCCCTATAGTCTTCAAAGGGATACGAATTATCTGTTCTCAGATTCCACAGAAATAAGGCTAGCAAAGAGATCCACGAAATACAGATGTAACTCTGTGAGATGAATGAACAGAACACTAAGCAGTTTCTCAGAAAGCTTCTTTCCAGATTTCATCTGAAGATATTTCCTTTTTCACCATAGCCCTCTATCGGCTTCCAAATATCACTTTGCCAATTCCACAAGAACTGTCTTAGCGAAAGGCTTCTTGATTGGAAAGCTGTAACTCTGTGAGATGATTTCCCAGAAAACAAAGAAGTTTCTCAGAAAGCTTCTTTCTCTTTGTTATCGGAGGGTATTTCCTTTGGCCCTATAGTCTTCAAAGGGATCCGAAATATCTGTTCTCAGATTCCACAGAAATAAGGCTAGCAAAGAGATCCACGAAATACAGATGTAACTCTGTCAGTGGAAGTAACCCATCATAGAGCAGTTTCTCAGAAAGCTTCTTTCCAGATTTCATCTGAGGATATTTCCTTTTTCACCATAGCCCTCTATGGGCTTCCAAATATCACTTTGCCAATTCCACAAGAACTGTCTTAGCGAAAGGCCTCTTGAGGGGAAAGCTGTAACTCTGTGAGATGATTTCACAGAACACAAAGAAGTTTCTCAGAAAGCTTCTTTCTCTTTGTTATCGGAGGATATTTCCTTTGGCCCTATAGTCTTCAAAGGGATACGAAATATATGTTCTCAGATTCCACAGAAATAAGGCTAGCAAAGAGATCCACGAAATACAGATGTAACTCTGTGAGATGAAAGAACAGAACACTAAGCAGTTTCTCAGAAAGCTTCTTTCCAGATTTCATCTGAGGGTATTTGCTTTTTCACCTTAGCCCTCTATGGGCTTCCAAATATCACTTTGCCAATTTCACAAGAACTGTCTTAGCGAAAGGCTTCTTGAGGGGAAAGCTGTAACTCTGTGAGATGATTTCCCAGAACACAAAGAAGCTTCTCAGAAAGCTTCTTTCTCTTTGTTATCGGAGGATATTTCCTTTGGCCCTATAGTCTTCAAAGGGATCCGAAATATCTGTTCTGAGATTCCACAGAAATAAGGCTAGCAAAGAGATCCACGAAATACAGATGTAACTCTTTGAGATGAATGAACAGAACACTAAGCAGTTTCTCAGAAAGCTTCTTTCCAGATTTCATCTGAAGATATATCCTTTTTCACCATAGCCCTCTATGGGCTTCCAAATATCACTTTGCCTATTCCACAAGAACTGTCTTAGCGAAAGGCTTCTTGAGGGGAAGCTGTAACTCTGTGAGATGATTTCACAGAACACAAAGAAGTTTGTCACAAAGCTTCTTTCTCTTTGTTATCAGAGGATATTTCCTTTGGCCCGATAGTCTTCAAAGGGATCCGAAATATCTGTTCCGAGATTCCACAGAAATAAGGCTAGCAAAGAGATCCACGAAATACAGATGTAACTCTGTGAGATGAATGAACTGAACACTAAGCAGTTTCTCACAAAGCTTCTTTCCAGATTTCATCGGAGGATATTTCTTTTTTCACCATAGCCCTCTATGGGCTTCCAAATATCACTTTGCCAATTCCACAAGAACTGTCTTAGCGAAAAGCTTCTTGAGGATAAAGCTGTAACTCTGTGAGATGATTTCACAGAACACAAAGAAGTTTCTCAGAAAGCTTCTTTCTCTTTGTTATAGGAGGATATTTCTTTTGGCCCTATAGTATTCAAAGGGATCCGAAATATCTGTTCTCAGATTCCACAGAAATAAGGCTAGCAAAGAGATCCACGAAGTACAGAAGTAACTCTGTGAGTGGAAGTCACACATCACAGAGCTGTTTCCCAGAAACTTCTTTCCAGATTTCATCTGAGGATATTTCCTTTTTCACCATAGCCCTCTATGGGCTTCCAAATATCACTTTGCCAATTCCACAAGAACTGTCTTAGCGAAAGGCTTCTTGAGGGGAAAGCTGTAACTCTGTGAGATGATTTCACAGAACACAAAGAAGTTTCTCAGAAAGCTTCTTTCTCTTTGTTATCGGATGATATTTCCTTTGGCCCTATAGTCTTCAAAGGGATCCGAAATATCTGTTCTCAGATTCCACAGAAATAAGGCTAGCAAAGTGATCCATGAAATACAGATGTAACTCTGTGAGATGAATGAACAGAACACTAAGCAGTTTCTCACAAAGCTTCTTTCCAGATTTCATCTGAGGATATTTCGTTTTTCACCATAGCCCTATATGGGCTTCCAAATATCACTTTGCCAATTCCTCAAGAACTGTCTTAGCGAAAGGCTTCTTCAGGATAAAGCTGTAACTCTGTGAGATGATTTCACAGAACACAAAGAAGTTTCTCAGAAAGCTTCTTTCTTTTTGTTATCGGAGGATATTTCCTTTGGCCCTATAGTCTTCAAAGGGATCCGAAATATCTGTTCTCAGATTCCACAGAAATAAGGCTAGCAAAGAGATCCACGAAATACAGATGTAACTCTGTGAGTGGAAGTCACACATCATAGCGCAGTTTCTCAGAACGCTTCTTTCCAGATTTCATCTGAGGATATTTCCTTTTTCACCATAGCCCTCTATGGGCTTCCAAATATCACTATGCCAATTCCACAAAAACTGTCTTAGCGAAAGGCTTCTTGAGGGACAAGCTGTAACTCTGTGAGATGATTTCACAGAACACAAAGAAGTTTCTCACAAAGCTTCTTTCTCTTTGTTATCGGAGGATATTTCCTTTGGCCCTATAGTCTTCAAAGGGATCCGAAATATCTGTTTTCAGATTCCACAGAAATAAGGCTAGCAAAGAGATCCACGAAATACACATGTAACTCTGTGAGATGAATGAACAGAACACTAAGCAGTTTCTCAGAAAGCTTCTTTCCAGATTTCATCTGAGGGTATTTCCTTTTTCACCTTAGCCCTCTATGGGCTTCCAAATATCACTTTGCCAATTTCACAAGAACTGTCTTAGAGAAAGGCTTCTTGAGAGGAAAGCTGTAACTCTGTGAGATGATTTCCCAGAACACAAAGAAGTTTCTCAGAAAGCTTCTTTCTCTTTGTTATCGGAGGATATTTCCTTTGGCCCTATAGTCTTCAAAGGGATCCGAAATATCTGTTCTCAGATTCCACAGAAATAAGGCTAGCAAGGAGATCCACGAAATACAGATGTAACTCTGTGAGATGAATGAACAGAACACTAAGCAGTTTCTCAGAAAGCTTCTTTCCAGATTTCATCTGAAGAAATTTCCTTTTTCGCCATAGCCCTCTATGGGCTTCCAAATATCACTTTGCCAATTCCACAAGAACTGTCTTAGCGAAAGGCTTCTTGAGGGGAAAGCTGTAACTCTGTGAGATGATTTCCCAGAATACAAAGAAGTTTCTCTGAAAGCTTCTTTCTCTTTGTTATCGGAGGATATTTCCTTTGGCCCTATCGTCTTCAAAGGGATCCGAAATATCTGTTCTCAGAATCCACAGAAAGAAGGCTAGCAAAGAGATCCACGAAATACAGATGTAACTCTGTGAGTGGAAGTCACACATCACAGAGCAGTTTCTCAGAAAGCTTCTTTCCAGATTTCATCTGTGTATATTTCCTTTTTCACCAAAGCCCTCTATGGGCTTCCAAATATCACTTTGCCTATTTCATAAGAACTGTCTTAGCGAAAGGCTTCTTGAGGGGAAAGCTGTCACCCTGTGAGATGATTTCACAGAACACAAAGAAGTTTCTCAGAAAGCTTCTTTCTCTTTGTTATCGGAGGATATTTCCTTTGGCCCTATAGTCTTCAAATGGATCCGAAATATCTGTTCTCAGATTCCACAGAAATAAGGCTAGCAAAGAGATCCACGAAATACAGATATAACTCTGTGAGATGAATGAACAGAACACTAAGCAGTTTCTCACAAAGCTTCTTTCCAGATTTCATCTGAGGATATTTCCTTTTTCACCTTAGCCCTCTATCGACTTCCAAATACCACTTTGCCAATTCCACAAGAACTGTCTTAGCGAAAGGCTTCTTGAGGGGAAAGCTATAACTCTGTGAGATGATTTCCCAGAACACAAAGAAGTTTCTCAGAAAGCTTCTTTCTCTTTGTTATGGGAGGATATTTCCTTAGGTCTTATAGTCTTCAAAGGGATCCGAAATATCTGTTCTCAGATTCCACAGAAATAAGGCTAGCAAAGAGATCCACGAAATACAGATGTAACTCTGTGAGATGAATGAACAGAACACTAAGCAGTTTCTCAGAAAGCTTCTTTCCAGATTTCATCTGAAGATATTTCCTTTTTCACCATAGCCCTCTATGGGCTTCCAAATATCACTTTGCCAATTCCACAAGAACTGTCTTAGCGAAAGGCTTCTTGAGGGGAAAGCTGTAACACTGTGAGATGATTTCCCGGAACACAAAGAAGTTTCTCAGAAAGCTTTTTTCTCTTTGTTATCAGAGGATATTTCCTTTGGCCCTATAGTCTTCAAAGGGATCCGAAATATCTGTTCTCAGATTCCACAGAAATAAGGCTAGCAAAGAGATCCACGAAATACAGATGTAACTCTGTTAGTGGAAGTCACACATCATAGAGCAGTTTCTCAGAAAGCTTCTTTCCAGATTTCATCTGAGGATTTTTCCTTTTTCACCATACCCCTCTATGGGCTTCCAAATATCACTTTGCCAATTCCACAAGAACTGTCTTAGCAAAAGGCTACTTGAGGGGAACGCTCTAACTCTGTGAGATGATTTCACAGAACACAAAGAAGTTTCTCAGAAAGCTTCTTTCTCTTTGTTATCGGAGGATATTTCCTTCGGCCTTATAATCTTCAAAGGGTTCCGAAATATCTGTTCTCAGATTCCACAGAAATAAGGCTACCAAAGAGATCCACGAAATACACATGTAACTCTGTGAGATGAATGAACAGAACACTAAGCAGTTTCTCAGAATGCTTCTTTCCAGATTTCATATGATGATATTTCCTTTTTCACCATAGCCCTCTATGGGCTTCCAAATATCACTTTGCCAATTCCACAACAACTGTCTTAGCGAAAGGCTTCTTGAGGGGAAAGCTGTAACTCTGTGAGATGATTTCACAGAACACAAAGAAGTTTCTCAGAAAGCTTCTTTCACTTTGTTATCGGAGGATATTTCCTTTGGCCCTATAGTCTTCAAAGGGATCCGAAATATCTGTTCTCAGATTCCACAGAAATAAGGCTAGCAAAGAGATCCACGAAATACAGATGTAACTCTGTGAGATGAATGAACAGACACTAAGCAGTTTCTCAGAAAGCTTCTTTCCAGATTTCATCTGAGGATATTTCCTTTTTCAACGTATCCCTCTAAGGGCTTCCAAATATCACTTTGCCAATTCCACAAGAACTGTCTTAGCGAAAGGCTTCTTGAGGGGAAAGCTGTAACTCTGTGAGATGATTTCACAGAACACAAAGAAGTTTCTCAGAAAGCTTCTTTCTCTTTGTTATCGGAGGATATTTCCTTTGGCCCTATAGTCTTCAAAGGGATCCGAAATATCTGTTCTCATATTCCACAGAAATAAGGCTAGCAAAGAGTTCCACGAAATACAGATGTAACTCTGTGAGTGGAAGTCACACATCACAGAGCAGTTTCTCTGAAAGATTCTTTCCAGATTTCATCTGAGGATATTTCCTTTTTCACCATAGCCCTCTATGGGCTTCCAAATATCACTATGCCAATTCCACAAAAACTGTCTTAGCGAAAGGCTTCTTGAGGGACAAGCTGTAACTCTGTGAGATGATTTCACAGAACACAAAGAAGTTTCTCACAAAGCTTCTTTCTCTTTGTTATCGGAGGATATTTCCTTTGGCCCTATAGTCTTAAAATTGATCCGAAATATCTGTTCTAAGATTCCACAAAAATAAGGCGAGCAAAGAGATCCACGAAATACAGATGTAACTCTGTGAGTGGAAGTCACACATCACAGAGCAGTTTCTCAGAAAGCTTCTTTCCAGATTTCATCTGTGTATATTTCCTTTTTCACCAAAGCCCTCTATGGGCTTCCAAATATCACTTTGCCTATTTCATAAGAACTGTCTTAGCGAAAGGCTTCTTGAGGGGAAAGCTGTCACCCTGTGAGATGATTTCACAGAACACAAAGAAGTTTCTCAGAAAGCTTCTTTCTCTTTGTTATCGGAGGACATTTCCTTTGGCCCTATAGTCTTCAAAGGGATCCGAAATATCTGTTCTCAGATTCCACAGAAATAAGGCTAGCAAAGAGATCCACGAAATACAGATGTAACTCTGTGAGTGTAAGTGGCACATCACAGAGCAGTTTCTCAGAAAGCTTGTTTCCAGATTTCATCTGAGGATATTTCCTTTTTCACAATAGCCCTCTATGGGTTTCCAAATATCACTTTGCCAATTCCACAAGAACTGTCTTAGCGAAAGGCTTCTTGAGGGGAAAGCTGTAACTCTGTGAGATGATTTCACAAAACACAAAGAAGTTTCTCAGAAAGCTTCTTTCTCTTTGTTATCGGAGGATAGTTCCTTTGGCCCTATAGTCTTCAATGGGATCCGAAATATCTGTTCTAAGATTCCACAGAAATAAGGCTAGCAAAGAGATCCACGAAATACAGATAAAACTCTGTGAGATGAATGAACAGAACACTAAGCAGTTTCTCACAAAGCTTCTTTCCAGATTTCATCTGAGGATATTTCCTTTCTCACCTTAGCCCTCTATCGACTTCCAAATATCACTTTGCCAATTCCACAAGAACTGTCTTAGCGAAAGGCTTCTTGAGGGGAAAGCTATAACTCTGTGAGATGATTTCCCAGAACACAAAGAAGTTTCTCAGAAAGCTTCTTTCTCTTTGTTATGGGAGGATATTTCCTTAGGTCCTGTAGTCTTCAAAGGGATCCGAAATATCTGTTCTCAGATTCCACAGAAATAAGGCTAGCAAAGAGATCCACGAAATACAGATGTAACTCTGTGAGATGAATGAACAGAACACTAAGCAGTTTCTCAGAAAGCTTCTTTCCAGATTTCATCTGAAGATATTTCGTTTTTCACCATAGCCCTCTATGGGCTTCCAAATATCACTTTGCCAATTCCACAAGAACTGTCTTAGCGAAAGGCTTCTTGAGGGGAAAGCTGTAACTCTGTGAGATGATTTCACAGAACACAAAGAAGTTTCTCAGAAAGCTTCTTTCACTTTGTTATCGGAGGATATTTCCTTTGGCCCTATAGTCTTCAAAGGGATCCGAAATATCTGTTCTCAGATTCCACAGAAATAAGGCTAGCAAAGAGATCCATGAAATACAGATGTAACTCTGTGAAATGAATGAACAGACACTAAGCAGTTTCTCAGAAAGCTTCTTTCCAGATTTCATCTGAGGATATTTCCTTTTTCAACGTATCCCTCTAAGGGCTTCCAAATATCACTTTGCCAATTCCACAAGAACTGTCTTAGCGAAAGGCTTCTTGAGGGGAAAGCTGTAACTCTGTGAGATGATTTCACAGAACACAAAGAAGTTTCTCAGAAAGCTTCTTTCTCTTTGTTATCGGAGGATATTTCCTTTGGCCCTATAGTCTTCAAAGGGATCCGAAATATCTGTTCTCATATTCCACAGAAATAAGGCTAGCAAGGAGATCCACGAAATACAGATGTAACTCTGTGAGTGGAAGTCACACATCATAGAGCAGTTTCTCAGAAAGCTTCTTTCCAGATTTCATCTGAGGATATTTCCTTTTTCACCATAGCCCTCTATGGGCTTCCAAATATCACTTTGCCAATTCCACAAGAACTGTCTTAGCGAAAGGCTTCTTGAGGGGAAAGCTGTAACTCTGTGAGATGATTTCACAGAACACAAAGAAGTTTCTCAGAAAGCTTCTTTCTCTTTGTTATCGGAGGATATTTCCTTTGGCCCTATAGTCTTCAAAGTGATACGAAATATCTGTTCTCAGATTCCACAGAAATAAGGCTAGCAAAGAGATCCACAAAATACAGATGTAACTCTGTGAGATGAATGAACAGAACACTAAGCTGTTTCTCAGAAAGCTTCTTTCCAGATTTTATCTGAGGATATTTCCTTTTTCATCTTAGCCCTCTATGGGCTTCCAAATATCACTTTGCCAATTTCACAAGAACTGTCTTAGCGAAAGGCTTCTTGAGGGGAAAGCTGTAACTCTGTGAGATGATTTCAAGAACACAAAGAAGTTTCTCAGAAAGCTTCTTTCTCTTTGTTATCGGAGGATATTTCCTTTGGCCCTATAGTCTTCAAAGGGATCCGAAATATCTGTTCTCAGAATCCACAGAAATAAGGCTAGCAAAGTGACCCACGAAATACAGATGTAACTCTGTGAGATGAATGAACAGAACACTAAGCAGTTTCTCAGAAAGCTTCTTTCCAGATTTCATCTGAAGATATTTCCTTTTTCACCATAGCCCTCTATGGGCTTCCAAATATCACTTTGCCTATACCACAAGAACTGTCTCAGCGAAAGGCTTCTTGAGGGGAAAGCTGTAACTCTGTGAGATGATTTCACAGAACACAAAGAAGTTTCTCACAAAGCTTCTTTTTCTTTGTTATCAGAGGATATTTCCTTTGGCCCTATAGTCTTCAAAGGAATCCGAAATATCTGTTCTCAGATTCCACAGAAATAAGGCTAGGAAAGAGATCCACGAAATACAGATGAAACTCTGTGAGTGGAAGTCAAACATCACAGAGCAGTTTCTCAGAAAGCTTCTTTCCCGATTTCATCTGAGGATATTTCCTTTTTCACCATAGCCCTCTACGGGCTCCCAAATATCACTATGCCAATTCCACAAGAACTGTCTTAGCGAAAGGCTTCTTGAGGGGAAAGCTGTAACTCTGTGAGATGATTTCACAGAACACAAAGAAGTTTCTCACAAAGCTTCTTTCTCTTTTTTATCGGAGGATATTTCCTTTGGTCCTATAGTCTTAAATTTGATCCGAAATATCTGTTCTAAGATTCCACAGAAATAAGGCGATCAAGGAGATCCACGAAATACAGATGTAACTCTGTGAGTGGAAGTCACACACCACAGAGCAGTTTCTCAGAAAGCTTCTTTCCAGATTTCATCTGAGTATATTTCCTTTTTCACCAAAGCACTCTATGGGCTTCCATATATCACTTTGCCTATTCCATAAGAACTGTCTTAGCGAAAGGCTTCTTTAGGGGAAAGCTGTAACCCTGTGAGATGATTTCACAGAACACAAAGAATTTTCTCAGAAAGCTTCTTTCTCTTTGTTATCGGAGGATATTTTCTTTGGCCCTATAGTCTTCAAAGGGATCCGAAATATCTATTCTCAGATTCCACAGAAATAAGGCTAGCAAAGAGATCCACGAAATACAGATGTAACTCTGTGAGTGTAAGTGGCACATCACAGAGCAGTTTCTCAGAAAGCTTGTTTCCAGATTTCATCTGAGGATATTTCCTTTTTCACAATAGCCCTCTATGGGCTTCCAAATATCACTTTGCCAATTCCACAAGAACTGTCTTAGCGAAAGGCTTCTTGAGGGGAAAGCTGTAACTCTGTGAGATGATTTCACAAAACACAAAGAGGTTTCTCAGAAAGCTTCTTTCTCTTTGTTATCGGAGGATAGTTCCTTTGGCCCTATAGTCTTCAAAGGGATCCGAAATATCTGTTCTCAGATTCCACAGAAATAAGGCTAGCAAAGAGATCCACGAAATACAGATGTAACTCTGTGAGATGAATGAACAGAACACTAAGCAGTTTCTCACACAGCTTCTTTCCAGATTTCATCTGAGGATAATTCCTTTTTCAACTTAGCCCTTTATGGGCTTCCAAATATCACTTTGCCAATTCCACAAGAACTGTCTTAGGGAAAGGCTTCTTGAGGGGAAAGCTGTAACTCTGTGAGATGATTTCACAGAACACAAAGAAGTTTCTCAGAAAGCTTCTTTCTCTTTGTTATCAGAGGATATTTCCTTTGGCCCTATAGTCTTCAAAGGGATCCGAAATATCTGTTCTCAGATTCCACAGAAATAAGGCTAGCAAAGAGATCCACGAAATACACATGTAACTCTGTGAGATGAATGAACAGAACACTAAGCAGTTTCTCAGAAAGCTTCTTTCCAGATTTCATCTGAAGATATTTCCTTTTTCACCATAGCCCTCTATGGGCTTCCAAATATCACTTTGCCAATTTCACAAGAACTCTCTTAGCGAAAGGCTTCTTGAGGGGAAAGCTGTAACTCTGTGAGATGATTTCACAGAACACAAAGAAGTTTCTCAGAAAGCTTCTTTCACTTTCTTATCGGAGGATATTTCCTTTGGCCCTATAGTCTTCAAAGGGATCCGAAATATCTGTTCTCAGATTCCACAGAAATAAGGCTAGCAAAGAGATCCACGAAATACAGATGTAACTCTGTGAGATGAATGAACAGACACTAAGCAGTTTCTCACAAAGCTTTTTTCCAGATTTCATCTGAGGATATTTCCTTTTTCACCGTAGCCCTCTAAGGGCTTCCAAATATCACTTTGCCAATTCCACAAGAACTGTCTTAGCAAAAGGCTTCTTGAGGGGAAACCTGTAACTCTGTGAGATGATTTCCCAGAACACAAAGAAGTTTCTCAGAAAGCTTCTTTCTCTTTGTTATCGGAGGATATTTCCTTTGGCCCTATAGTCTTCAAATGGATCCGAAATATCTGTTCTCAGATTCCACAGAAATAAGGCTAGCAAAGAGATCCACGAAATACAGATGTAACTCTGTGAGTGGAAGTCACACATCATAGCGCAGTTTCTCAGAAAGCTTCCTTCCAGATTTCATCTGAGGATATTTCCTTTTTCACCATAGCCCTCTATGGGCTTCCAAATATCACTTTGCAAATTCCACAAGAACTGTCTTAGCGAAAGGCTTCTTGAGGGGAAAGCTGTAACTCTGTGAGATGATTTCACAGAACACAAAGAAGTTTCTCACAAAGCTTCTTTCTCTTTGTTATCGGAGGATATTTCCTTTGGCCCTATAGTCTTCGAAAGGATCCGAAATATCTGTTCTCAGATTCCACAGAAATAAGGCTAGCAAAGAGATCCACGAAATACAGATGTAACTCTGTGAGATGAATGAACAGAACACTAAGCAGTTTCTCAGAAAGCTTCTTTCCAGATTTCATCTGAAGATATTTCCTTTTTCACCATAGCCCTCTATGGGATCCAAATATCACTTTGCCAATTCCACAAGAACTGTCTTAGCGAAAGGCTTCTTGAGGGGAAAGCTGTAACTCTGTGAGATGATTTCACAGAAAACAAAGAAGTTTCTCAGAAAGCTTCTTCCTCTTTGTTATCGGAGGATATTTCCTTTGGCCCTATAGACTTCAAAGGGATCCGAAATATCTGTTCTCAGATTCCACAGAAATAAGGCTAGCAAAGAGATCCACGAAATACAGATGTAACTCAGTGAGAGGAAGTCACACATCACAGAGCAGTTTCTCAGAAAGCTTCTTTCCAGATTTCATCTGAGGATATTTCCTTTTTCACCGTAGCCTTCTATGGGCTTCCAAATATCACTTTACCTATTCCAAAAGAACTGTCTTAGCGAAAGGCTTCTTGAGGGGAAAGCTGTAACTCTGTGAGGTGATTTCACAGAACACAAAGAAGTTTCTCAGAAAGCTTCTTTCTCTTTCTTATCGGAGGATATTTCCTTTGGCCCTATAGTCTTCAAAGGGATCCAAAATATCTGTTCTCAGATTCCACAGAAGTAAGGCTAGCAAAGAGATCCACGAAACACAGATGTTACTCTGTGAGATGAATGAACAGAACACTAAGCAGTTTCTCAGAAAGCTTCTTTCCAGATTTCATCTGAGGATATTTCCTTTTTCACCGTAGCCCTCTATGGGCTTCCAAATATCACTTTGCCAATTCCACAAGAACTGTCTTAGCGAAAGGCTTCTTGAGGGGAAAGCTGTAACTCTGTGAGATGATTTCACAGAAAACAAAGAAGTTTATCAGAAAGCTTCTTTCTCTTTGTTATCGGAGGATATTTCCTTTGGCCCTATAGTCTTCAAAGGGATCCGAAGTATCTGTTCTCAGATTCCACAGAAATAAGGCTAGCAAAGAGATCCACGAAATACAGATGTAACTCTGTGAGTTGAAGTCACACATCATAGAGCAGTTTCTCAGAAAGCTTCTTTCCAGATTTCATCTGAGGATATTTCCTTCTTCACCATAGCCCTCTATGGGCTTCCAAATATCACTTTGCCAATTCCACAAGAACTGTCTTAGCGAAAGGCTTCTTGAGGGGAAAGCTGTAACTCTGTGAGATGATTTCACAGAACACAAAGAAGTTTCTCAGAAAGCTTCTTTCTCTTTGTTATCGGAGGATATTTCCTTTGGCCCTATAGTCTTCAAAGGGATACGAAATATCTGTTCTCAGATTCCACAGAAATAAGGCCTGCAAAGAGATCCACGAAATACACATGTAACTCTGTGAGATGAATGAACAGAACACTAAGCAGTTTCTCACAAAGCTTCTTTCCAGATTTCATCTGAGGATATTTCCTTTTTCACCTTAGCCCTCTATGGGCTTCCAAATATCACTTTGCCAATTTCACAAGAACTGTCTTAGCGAAAGGCTTCTTGAGGGGAAAGCTGTAACTCTGTGAGATGATTTCACAGAACACAAAGAAGTTTCTCAGAAAGCTTCTTTCTCTTTGTTATCGGAGGATATTTCCTTTGGCCCTATATCTTCAAAGGGATCCGAAATATCTGTTCTCAGATTCCACAGAAATAAGGCTAGCAAAGAGATCCACGAAATACAGATGTAACTCTGTGAGATGAATGAACAGAACACTAAGCAGTTTCTCAGAAAGCTTCTTTCCAGATTTCATCTGAGGATATTTCCTTTTTCACCATAGCACTCTATGGGCTTCCAAATATCACTTTGCCAATTCCACAAGAACTGTCTTAGCGAAAGGCTTCTTGAGGGGAAAGCTGTACCTCTGTGAGATGATTTCACAGAAAACAAAGAAGTTTCTCAGAAAGCTTCTTTCTCTTTGTTATCGGAGGATATTTCCTTTGGCCCTATAGTCTTCAAAGGGATCCGAAATATCTGTTCTCAGATTCCACAGAAATAAGGCTAGCAAAGAGATCCACGAAATACAGATGTAACTCTGTGAGTGTAAGTGGCACATCACAGAGCAGTTTCTCAGAAAGCTTGTTTCCAGATTTCATCTGAGGATATTTCCTTTTTCACAATAGCCCTCTATGGGCTTCCAAATATCACTTTGCCAATTCCACAAGAACTGTCTTAGCGAAAGGCTTCTTGAGGGGAAAGCTGTAACTCTGTGAGATGATTTCACAAAACACAAAGAAGTTTCTCAGAAAGCTTCTTTCTCTTTGTTATCGGAGGATCGTTCATTTGGCCCTATAGTCTTCAAAGGGATCCGAAATATCTGTTCTCAGATTCCACAGAAATAAGGCTAGCAAAGAGATGCACGAAATACAGATGTAACTCTGTGAGATGAATGAACAGAACACTAAGCAGTTTCTCACAAAGCTTCTTTCCAGATTTCATCTGAGGATATTTCCTTTTTCACCATAACCCTCTACGGGCTTCCAAATATCACTTTGCCAATTCCACAAAACTGTCTTAGCGAAAGGCTTCTTTAGGGGAAAGCTGTAACTCTGTGAGATGATTTCTCAGAACACAAAGAAGTTTCTCAGAAAGCTTCTTTCTCTTTGTTATCGGAGGATATTTCCTTTGGCCCTATAGTCTTCAAAGGGATCCGAAATATCTGTTCTCAGATTCCACAGAAATAAGGCTAGCAAAGAGATCCACGAAATACAGATGTAACTCTGTGACTGGAAGTCACACATCATAGAGCAGTTTCTCAGAAAGCTTCTTTCCAGATTTCATCTGAGGATATTTCCTTTTTCACCATAGCCCTCTATGGGCTTCCAAATATCACTTTGCCAATTCCACAAGAACTGTCTTAGCGAAAGGCTTCTTGAGGGGAAAGCTGTAACTCTGTGAGATGATTTCACAGAACACAAAGAAGTTTCTCAGAAAGCTTCTTTCTCTTTGTTATCGGAGGATATTTCCTTTGGCCCTATAGTCTTCAAAGGGATCCGAAATATCTGTTCTCAGATTCCACAGAAATAAGGCTAGCAAAGAGATCCACGAAATACAGATGTAACTCTGTGAGATGAATGAACAGAACACTAAGCAGTGTCTCAGAAAGCTTCTTTCCAGATTTCATCAGAGGATACTTCTTTTTTCACCATAGCCCTCTGTGGGCTTCCAAATATCACTTTGCGAATTGCACAAGAACTGTCTTAGCGAAAAGCTTCTTGAGGATAAAGCTGTAACTCTGTGAGATGATTTCACAGAACACAAAGAAGTTTCTCAGAAAGCTTCTTTCTCTTTGTTATCGGAGTATATTTCCTTTGGCCCTATAGTCTTCAAAGGGATCCGAAGTATCTGTTCTCAGATTCCACAGAAATAAGGCTAGCAAAGAGATCCACGAAATACAGATGTAACTCTGTGAGTGGAAGTCACACATCATCGAGCAGTTTCTCAGAAAGCTTCTTTCCAGATTTCATCTGAGGATATTTCCTTTTTCACCACAGCCCTCTATGGGCTTCCAAATATCACTTTGCCAATTCCACAAGAACTGTCTTAGCGAAAGGCTTCTTGAGGGGAAAGCTGTAACTCTGTGAGATGATTTCACAGAACACAAAGAAGTTTCTCAGAAAGCTTCTTTCTCTTTGTTATCGGAGGATATTTCCTTTGGCCCTATAGTCTTCAAAGGGATCCGAAATATCTGTTCTCAGATTCCACAGAAATAAGGCCTGCAAAGAGATCCACGAAATACACATGTAACTCTGTGAGATGAATGAACAGAACACTAAGCAGTTTCTCACAAAGCTTCTTTCCAGATTTCATCTGAGGATATTTCCTTTTTCACCTTAGCCCTCTATGGGCTTTCAAATATCACTTTGCCAATTTCACAAGAACTGTCTTAGCGAAAGGCTTCTTGAGGGGAAAGCTGTAACTCTGTGAGATGATTTCACAGAACACAAAGAAGTTTCTCAGAAAGCTTCTTTCTCTTTGTTATCGGAGGATATTTTCTTTGGCCCTATATCTTCAAAGGGATCCGAAATATCTGTTCTCAGATTCCACAGAAATAAGGCTAGCAAAGAGATCCACGAAATACAGATGTAACTCTGTGAGATGAATGAACAGAACGCTAAGCAGTTTCTCAGAAAGCTTCTTTCCAGATTTCAACTGAGGATATTTCCTTTTTCACCATAGCCCTCTATGGGCTATCAAATATCACTTTGCCAATTCCACAAGAACTGTCTTAGCGAAAGGCTTCTTGAGGGGAAAGCTGTAACTCTGTGAGATGATTTCACAGAAAACAAAGAAGTTTCTCAGAAAGCTTCTTTCTCTTTGTTATCGGAGGATATTTCCTTTGGCCCTATAGTCTTCAAAGGGATCCGAAATATCTGTTCTCAGATTCCACAGAAATAAGGCTAGCAAAGAGATCCACGAAATACAGATGTAACTCTGTGAGTGTAAGTGGCACATCACAGAGCAGTTTCTCAGAAAGCTTGTTTCCAGATTTCATCTGAGGATATTTCCTTTTTCACAGTAGCCCTCTATGGGCTTCCAAATATCACTTTGCCAATTCCACAAGAACTGTCTTAGCGAAAGGCTTCTTGAGGGGAAAGCTGTAACTCTTTGAGATGATTTCACAAAACACAAAGAAGTTTCTCAGAAAGCTTCTTTCTCTTTGTTATCGGAGGATAGTTACTTTGGCCCTATAGTCTTCAAAGGGATCCGAAATATCTGTTCTCAGATTCCACAGAAATAAAGCTAGCAAAGAGATCCACGAAGTACAGATGTAACTCTGTGAGATGAATGAACAGAACACTAAGCAGTTTCTCAGAAAGCTTCTTTCCAGATTTCATCTGAGGATATTTCCTTTTTCACCTTAGTCCTCTATGGGCTTCCAAATATCACTTTGCCAATTCCACAAGAACTGTCTTAGCGAAAGGCTTCTTGAGGGGAAAGCTGTAACTCTGTGAGATGATTTCACAGAACACAAAGAAGTTTCTCACAAAGCTTCTTTCTCTTTGTTATCGGAGGATATTTCCTTTGGCCCTATAGTCTTCAAAGGGATCCGAAATATCTGTTCTCAGATTCCACAGAAATAAGGCGAGCAAAGAGATCCACGAAATACAGATGTAACTCTGTGAGTGTAAGTGGCACATCACAGAGCAGTTTCTCAGAAAGCTTGTTTCCAGATTTCATCTGAGGATATTTCCTTTTTCACAATAGCCCTCTATGGGCTTCCAAATATCACTTTGCCAATTCCACAAGAACTGTCTTAGCGAAAGGCTTCTTGAGGGGAAAGCTGTAACTCTGTGAGATGATTTCACAGAACACAAAGAAGTTTCTCAGAAAGCTTCTTTCTCTTTGTTATCGGAGGATATTTCCTTTGGCCCTATAGTCTTCAAAGGGATACGAAATATCTGTTCTCAGATTCCACAGAAATAAGGCCTGCAAAGAGATCCACGAAATACACATGTAACTCTGTGAGATGAATGAACAGAACACTAAGCAGTTTCTCACAAAGCTTCTTTCCAGATTTCATCTGAGGATATTTCCTTTTTCAACTTAGCCCTCTATGGGCTTTCAAATATCACTTTGCCAATTTCACAAGAACTGTCTTAGCGAAAGGCTTCTTGAGGGGAAAGCTGTAACTCTGTGAGATGATTTCACAGAACACAAAGAAGTTTCTCAGAAAGCTTCTTTCTCTTTGTTATCGGAGGATATTTCCTTTGGCCCTATATCTTCAAAGGGATCCGAAATATCTGTTCTCAGATTCCACAGAAATAAGGCTAGCAAAGAGATCCACGAAATACAGATGTAACTCTGTGAGATGAATGAACAGAACGCTAAGCCGTTTCTCAGAAAGCTTCTTTCCAGATTTCATCTGAGGATATTTCCTTTTTCACCATAGCCCTCTATGGGCTTCCAAATATCACTTTGCGAATTTCACAAGAACTGTCTTAGCGAAAGGCTTCTTGAGGGGAAAGCTGTAACTCTGTGAGATGATTTCACAGAAAACAAAGAAGTTTCTCAGAAAGCTTCTTTCTCTTTGTTATCGGAGGATATTTCCTTTGGCCCTATAGTCTTCAAAGGGATCCGAAATATCTCTTCTCAGATTCCACAGAAATAAGGCTAGCAAAGAGATCCACGAAATACAGATGTAACTCTGTGAGTGGAAGTGGCACATCACAGAGCAGTTTCTCAGAAAGCTTGTTTCCAGATTTCATCTGAGGATATTTCCTTTTTCACAATAGCCCTCTATGGGCCTCCAAATATCACTTTGCCAATTCCACAAGAACTGTCTTAGCGAAAGGCTTCTTGAGGGGAAAGCTGTAACTCTGTGAGATGATTTCACAAAACACAAAGAATTTTCTCAGAAAGCTTCTTTCTCTTTGTTATCCGAGGATATTTCCTTTGGCCCTATAGTCTTCAAAGGGATCCGAAATATCTGTTCTCAGATTCCACAGAAATAAGGCTAGCAAAGAGATCCACGAAATACAGATGTAACTCTGTGAGATGAATGAACAGACACTAAGCAGTTTCTCACAAAGCTTTTTTCCAGATTTCATCTGAGGATATTTCCTTTTTCACCGTATCCCTCTAAGGGCTTCCAAATATCACTTTGCCAATTCCACAAGAACTGTCTTAGCGAAAGGCTTCTGGAGGGGAAAGCTCTAACTCTGTGAGATGATTTCCCTGAAAACAAAGAAGTTTCTCAGAAAGCTTCTTTCTTTTTGTTTTCGGAGGATATTTCCTTTGGCCTATAGTCTTCAAAGGGATCCGAAATATCTGTTCTCAGATTCCACAGAAATAAGGCTAGCAAAGAGATCCACGAAATACAGATGTAACTCTGTGAGTGGAAGTCACACATCATAGAGCAGTTTCTCAGAAAGCTTCTTTCCAGATTTCATCTGAGGATATTTCCTTTTTCAACATAGCCCTCTATGGGCTTCCAAATATCACTTTGCCAATTCCACAAGAACTGTCTTAGCGAAAGGCTTCTTGAGGGGAAAGCTGTAACTCTGTGAGATGATTTCACAGAACACAAAGAAGTTTCTCAGAAAGCTTCTTTCTCTTTGTTATCGGAGGATATTTCCTTTGGCCCTATAGTCTTCAAAGGGATCCGAAATATCTGTTCTCAGATTCCACAGAAATAAGGCTAGCAAAGAGATCCACGAAATACAGATGTAACTCTGTGAGATGAATGAACAGAACACTAAGCAGTTTCTCAGAAAGCTTCTTTCCAGATTTCATCTGCGGATATTTCCTTTTTCACCGTAGCCCTCTATGGGCTTCCAAATATCACTTTGCCAATTCCACAAGAACTGTCTTAGCGAAAGGCTTCTTGAGGGGAAAGCTGTAACTCTGTGAGATGATTTCACAGAAAACAAAGAAGTTTATCAGAAAGCTTCTTTCTCTTTGTTATCGGAGGATATTTCCTTTGGCCCTATAGTCTTCAAAGGGATCCGAAGTATCTGTTCTCAGATTCCACAGAAATAAGGCTAGCAAAGAGATCCACGAAATACAGATGTAACTCAGTGAGTGGAAGTCACACATCATAGAGCAGTTTCTCAGAAAGCTTCTTTCCAGATTTCATCTGAGGATATTTCCTTTTTCACCATAGCCCTCTATGGGCTTCCAAATATCACTTTGCCAATTCCACAAGAACTGTCTTAGCGAAAGGCTTCTTGAGGGGAAAGCTGTAACTCTGTGAGATGATTTCACAGAACACAAAGAAGTTTCTCAGAAAGCTTCTTTCTCTTTGTTATCGGAGGATATTTCCTTTGGCCCTATAGTCTTCAAAGGGATCCGAAATATCTGTTCTCAGATTCCACAGAAATAAGGCTAGCAAAGAGATCCACGAAATACAGATGTAACTCTGTGAGTGTAAGTGGCACATCACAGAGCAGTTTCTCAGAAAGCTTGTTTCCAGATTTCATCTGAGGATATTTCCTTTTTCACAGTAGCCCTCTATGGGCTTCCAAATATCACTTTGCCAATTCCACAAGAACTGTCTTAGCGAAAGGCTTCTTGAGGGGAAAGCTGTAACTCTTTGAGATGATTTCACAAAACACAAAGAAGTTTCTCAGAAAGCTTCTTTCTCTTTGTTATCGGAGGATAGTTCCTTTGGCCCTATAGTCTTCAAAGGGATCCGAAATATCTGTTCTCAGATTCCACAGAAATAAAGCTAGCAAAGAGATCCACGAAATACAGATGTAACTCTGTGAGATGAATGAACAGAACACTAAGCAGTTTCTCAGAAAGCTTCTTTCCAGATTTCATCTGAGGATATTTCCTTTTTCACCTTAGCCCTCTATGGGCTTCCAAATATCACTTTGCCAATTCCACAAGAACTGTCTTAGCGAAAGGCTTCTTGAGGGGAAAGCTGTAACTCTGTGAGATGATTTCTCAGAACACAAAGAAGTTTCTCAGAAAGCTTCTTTCTCTTTGTTATCGGAGGATATTTCCTTTGGCCCTATAGTCTTCAAAGGGATCCGAAATATCTGTGCTCAGATTCCACAGAAATAAGGCTAGCAAAGAGATCCACGAAATACAGAGGTAACTCTGTGACTGGAAGTCACACATCATAGAGCAGTTTCTCAGAAAGCTTCTTTCCAGATTTCATCTGAGGATATTTCCTTTTTCACCATAGCCCTCTATGGGCTTCCAAATATCACTTTGCCAATTCCACAAGAACTGTCTTAGCGAAAGGCTTCTTGAGGGGAAAGCTGTAACTCTGTGAGATGATTTCACAGAACACAAAGAAGTTTCTCAGAAAGCTTCTTTCTCTTTGTTATCGGAGGATATTTCCTTTGGCCCTATAGTCTTCAAAGGGATCCGAAATATCTGTTCTCAGATTCCACAGAAATAAGGCTAGCAAAGAGATCCACGAAATACAGATGTAACTCTGTGAGATGAATGAACAGAACACTAAGCAGTGTCTCAGAAAGCTTCTTTCCAGATTTCATCTGAGGATATTTCCTTTTTCACCTTAGCCCTCTGTGGGCTTCCAAATATCACTTTGCCAATTTCACAAGAACTGTCTTAGCGAAAGGCTTCTTGAGGGGAAAGCTGTAACTCTGTGATATGATTTCACAGAAAACAAAGAAGTTTCTCACAAAGTTTCTTTCTCTTTGTTATCAGAGTATATTTCCTTTGGCCCTATAGTCTTCAAAGGAATCCGAAATATCTGTTCTCAGATTCCACAGAAATAAGGCTAGCAAAGAGATCCACGAAATACAGATGGAACTCTGTGAGATGAATGAACAGACACTAAGCAGTTTCTCACAAAGCTTCTTTCCAGATTTCATCAGAGGATACTTCTTTTTCCACCATAGCCCTCTGTGGGCTTCCAAATATCACTTTGCGAATTGCACAAGAACTGTCTTAGCGAAAAGCTTCATGAGGATAAAGCTGTAACTCTGTGAGATGATTTCACAGAACACAAAGAAGTTTCTCAGAAAGCTTCTTTCTCTTTGTTATCGGAGGATATTTCCTTTGGCCCTATAGTCTTCAAAGGGATCCGAAGTATCTGTTCTCAGATTCCACAGAAATAAGGCTAGCAAAGAGATCCACGAAATACAGATGTAACTCTGTGAGTGGAAGTCACACATCATAGAGCAGTTTCTCAGAAACCTTCTTTCCAGATTTCATCTGAGGATATTTCCTTTTTCACCACAGCCCTCTATGGGCTTCCAAATATCACTTTGCCAATTCCACAAGAACTGTCTTAGCGAAAGGCTTCTTGAGGGGAAAGCTGTAACTCTGTGAGATGATTTCACAGAACACAAAGAAGTTTCTCAGAAAGCTTCTTTCTCTTTGTTATCGGAGGATATTTCCTTTGGCCCTATATCTTCAAAGGGATCCGAAATATCTGTTCTCAGATTCCACAGAAATAAGGCCTGCAAAGAGAATCACGAAATACAGATGTAACTCTGTGAGATGAATGAACAGAACACTAAGCAGTTTCTCAGAAAGCTTCTTTCCAGATTTCATCTGAAGATATTTCATTTTCACCATAGCCCTCTATGGGCTTTCAAATATCATTTTGCCTATTCCACAAGAACTGTCTTAGCGAAAGGCTTCTTGAGGGGAAAGCTGTAACTCTGTGAGATGATTTCACAGAACACAAAGAAGTTTCTCACAAAGCTTCTTTCTCTTTGTTATCATAGGATATTTCCTTTGGCCCTATAGTCTTCAAAGGAATCCGAAATATCTGTTCTCAGATTCCACAGAAATAAGGCTAGCAAAGAGATCCACGAAATACAGATGTAACTCTGTGAGATGAATGAACTGAACACTAAGCAGTTTCTCACAAAGCTTCTTTCCAGATTTCATCGGAGGATATTTCTTTTTTCACCATAGCCCTCTAAGGGCTTCCTAATATCACTTTGCCAATTCCACAAGAACTGTCTTAGCGAAAAGCTTCTTGAGGATAAAGCTGTAACTCTGTGAGATGATTTCACAGAACACAAAGAAGTTTCTCAGAAAGCTTCTTTCTCTTTGTTATCGGAGGATATTTCCTTTGGCCCTATAGTATTCTAAGGGATCCGAAATATCTGTTCTCAGATTCCACAGAAATAAGGCTAGCAAAGAGATCCACGAAATACAGATGTAACTCTGTGAGTGGAAGTCCCACATCACAGAGCTTTTTCCCAGAAAGCTTCTTTCCAGATTTCATCTGAGGATATTTCCTTTTTCACCATAGCCCTCTATGGGCTTCCAAATATCACTTTGCCTATTCCATAAGAACTGTATGAGCGAAAGGCTTCATGAGGGGAAAGCTGTAACTCTGTGAGATGATTTCACAGAACACAAAGAAGTTTCTCAGAAAGCTTCTTTCTCTATGTTATCGGACGATATTTCCTTGGGCCCTATAATCTTCAAAGGGATCCGAAATATCTGTTCTCAGATTCCACAGAAATAAGGCTAGCAAAGAGATCCACGAAATACAGATGTAACTCTGTGAGATGAATGAACAGAACACTAAGCAGTTTCTCAGAAAGCTTCTTTCCAGATTTCATCTGAGGATATTTCCTATTTCACCATAGCCCTCTATGGGCGTCCAAATATCACTTTGCCAATTCCACAAGAACTGTCTTAGCGAAAGGCTTCTTGAGGGGAAAGCTGTAACTCTGTGAGATGATTTCCCAGAACACAAAGAAGTTTCTCAGAAAGCTTCTTTCTTTTTGTTATCGGAGGATATTTCCTTAGGCCCTATAGTCTCCAAAGGATCCGAAATATCTGTTCTCAGATTACACAGAAATAAGGCTAGCGAAGAGATCCACGAAATACAGATGTAACTGTGTGAGTGGAAGTCACACGTCGCAGAGCAGTTTCTCAGAAAGCTTCTTTCCAGGTTTCATCTGAGGATATTTCCTTTTTCACCGTAGCCCTCTATGGGCTTCCAAATATCACTTTGCCAATTCCTAAAAACTGTCTTATCGAAAGGCTTCTTGAGGGGTAAGCTGTAACTCTGTGAGAAGATTTCACAGAACACAAAGAAGTTTCTCACAAAGCTTCTTCCTCTTTGTTATCGGAGGAAATTTTCTTTGGCCCTATAATCTTAAAATTGATCTGAAATATATGTTCTAAGATTCCACAGAAATAAGGCGAGCAAAGATATCCACGAAATACAGATGTAACTCTGTGAGTGGAAGTCACACATCACAGAGCAGTTTCTCAGAAAGCTTCTTTCCAGATTTCATCTGAGTATATTTCCTTTTTCACCAAAGCCCTCTATGGGCTTCCAAATATCACTTTACCTATTCCATAAGAACTGTCTTAGCGAAAGGCTTCTTGAGGGGAAATCTGTAACCCTGTGAGATGATTTCACAGAACACAAAGAAGTTTCTCAGAAAGCTTCTTTCTCTTTGTTATCGGAGGATATTTCCTTTGGCCCTGTAGTCTTCAAAGGGATCCGAAATATCTCTTCTGAGATTCCACAGAAATAAGGCTAGCAAAGAGATCTACGAAATACAGATGTAACTCTGTGAGATGAATGAACACCAAATATCACTTTGCCAATTCCACAAGAACTGTCTTAGCGAAAGGCTTCTTCAGGATAAAGCTGTAACTCTGTGAGATGATTTCACAGAACACAAAGAAGTTTCTCAGAAAGCTTCTTTCTTTTTGTTATCGGAGGATATTTCCTTTGCCCCTATAGACTTCAAAGGGATCCGAAATATCTGTTCTCAGATTCCACAGAAATAAGGCGAGCAAAGAGATCCACGAAACACAGATGTAACTCAGTGAGTGGAAGTCACACATCACAGAGCAGTTTCTCAGAACGCTTCTTTCCAGATTTCATCTGAGGATATTTCCTTGTTCACCGTAGCCTTCTATGGGCTTCCAAATATCACTTTGCCTATTCCAAAAGAACTGTCTTAGCGAAAGGCTTCTTGAGGGGAAAGCTGTAACTCTGTGAGGTGATTTCACAGAACACAAAGAAGTTTCTCAGAAAGCTTCTTTCTGTTTGTTATCGGAGGATATTTCCTTTGGCCCTATAGTCTTCAAGGGATCCAAAATATCTGTTCTCAGATTCCACAGAAGTAAGGCTAGCAAAGAGATCCACGATACACAGATGTAACTCTGTGAGATGAATGAACAGAACACTCAGCAGTTTCTCAGAAAGCTTCTTTCCAGATTTCATCTGAGGATATTTCCTTTTTCACCGTAGCCCTCTATTTGCTTCCAAATATCACTTTGCCAATTCCACAAGAACTGTCTTAGCGAAAGGCTTCTTGAGGGGAAAGCTGTAACTCTGTGAGATGACTTCACAGAACACAAAGAAGTTTCTCAAAACGCTTCTTTCTCTTTGTTATCGGAGGATATTTCCTTTGGCCCTATAGTCTTCAAAGGGATCCGAAATATCTCTTCTCAGATACCATAGAAATAAGGCTAGGAAAGAGATCCACGAAATACAGATGTAACTCTGTGAGTGGAAGTCACACATCACTGAGCAGTTTCTCAGAAAGCTTCTTTCCAGATTTCATCTGAGGATATTTCCTTTTTCACCATAGCTCTCTATGGGCTTCCAAGTATCACTATGCCAATTCCACAAGAACTGTCTTAGCGAAAGTCTTCTTGAGGGGAAAGCTGTAACTCTGTGAGATGATTTCACAGAACACAAAGAAGTTTCTCACAAAGCTTCTTTGTCTTTGTTAACGGAGGATATTTCCTTTGGCCCTATAGTCTTCAAATTGATCCGAAATATCTGTTCTAAGATTTCACAGAAATAAGGCTAGCAAAGAGATCCACGAAATACAGATGTAACTCTGTGAGTGTAAGTGTCACATCACAGAGCAGTTTCTCAGAAAGCTTGTTTCCAGATTTCATCTGAGGATATTTCCTTTTTCACCATAGCCCTCTATGGGCTTCCAAATATCACTTTGCCAATTCCACAAGAACTGTCTTAGCGAAAGGCTACTCGAGGGGAAAGCTGTAACTCTGTGAGATGATTTCACAGAACACAAAGAAGTTTCTCAGAAAGCTTCTTTCTCTTTGTTATCGGAGGATATTTCCTTTGGCCCTATAGTCTTCAAAGGGATCCGAAATATCTGTTCTCAGATTCCACAGAAATAAGGCTAGCAAAGAGATCCACGAAATAGAGATGTAACTCTGTGAGATGAATGAACAGAACACTAAGCAGTTTCTCAGAAAGCTTCTTTCCAGATTTCATCTGAAGATATTTCCTTTTTCACCATAGCCCTCTATGGGCTTCCAAATATCACTTTGCCAATTCCACAAGAACTGTCTTAGCGAAAGGCTTCTTGAGGGGAAAGCTGTAACTCTGTGAGATGATTTCACAGAACACAAAGAAGTTTCTCAGAAAGCTTCTTTCACTTTCTTATCGGACGATATATCCTTTGGCCCTATAGTCTTCAAAGGGATCCGAAATATCTGTTCTCAGATTCCACAGAAATAAGGCTAGCAAAGAGATCCACGAAATGCAGATGTAACTCTGTGAGATGAATGAACAGACACTAAGCAGTTTCTCACAAAGCTTCTTTCCAGATTTCATCTGAGGATATTTCCTTTTTCACCGTAGCCCTCTAAGGGTTTCCAATTATCACTTTGCCAATTCCACAAGAACTGTCTTAGCAAAAGGCTTCTTGAGGGGAAAGCTGTAACTCTGTGAGATGATTTCCCAGAACACAAAGAAGTTTCTCAAAAGCTTCTTTCTCTTTGTTATCGGAGGATATTTCCTTTGGCCCTATAGTCTTCAAAGGGATCCGAAATATCTGTTCTCAGATTCCACAGAAATAAGGCTAGCAAAGAGATCCACGAAATACAGATGTAACTCTGTGAGTGGAAGTCACACATCATAGCGCAGTTTCTCAGAACGCTTCTTTCCAGATTTCATCTGAGGATATTTCCTTTTTCACCATAGCCCTCTATGGGCTTCCAAATATCACTTTGCCAATTCCACAAGAACTGTCTTAGCGAAAGGCTTCTTGAGGGGAAAGCTGTAACTCTGTGAAATGATTTCACAGAACACAAAGAAGATTCTCAGAAAGCTTCTTTCTCTTTGTTATCGGAGGATATTTCCTTTGGCCCTATAGTCTTCAAAGGGATACGAAATATCTGTTCTCAGATTCCACAGAAATAAGGCTTGCAAAGAGATCCACGAAATACAGATGTAACTCTGTGAGTGGAAGTCACACATCACAGAGCAGTTTCTCAGAAAGCTTCTTTCCAGATTTCATCTGAGTGTATTTCCTTTTTCACCAAAGCCCTCTATGGGCTTCCAAATATCACTTTGCCAATTTCACAAGAACTGTCTTAGCGAAAGGCTTCTTGAGGGGAAAGCTGTAACTCTGTGAGATGATTTCCCAGAACACAAAGAAGTTTCTCAGAAAGCTTCTTTCTCTTTGTTATCGGAGGTTATTACCTTTGACCCTATAGTCTTCAAAGGGATCCGAAATATCTGTTCTCAGATTCCACAGAAATAAGGCTAGCAAAGAGATCCACGAAATACAGATGTAACTCCGTGAGTTGAAGTCACACATCACAGAGCAGTTTCTCAGAAAGCTTCTTTCCAGATTTCATCTGAAGATATTTCCTTTTTCACCAAAGCCCTCTATGGGCTTCCAAATATCACTTTGCCTATTCCATAAGAACTGTCTTAGCGAAAGGCTTCTTGAGGGGAAAGCTGTAACCCTGTGAGGTGATTTCACAGAACACAAAGAAGTTTCTCACAAAGCTTCTTTCTCTTTGTTATCAGAGGATATTTCCTTTGGCCCTATAGTCTTCAAAGGGATCCGAAATATCTGTTCCGAGATTCCACAGAAAAAAGGCTAGCAAAGAGATCCACGAAATACAGATGTAACTCTGTGAGATGAATGAACTGAACACTAAGCAGTTTCTCACAAAGCTTCTTTCCAGATTTCATCGGAGGATATTTCTATTTTCACCATAGCCCTCTATGGACTTCCAAATATCACTTTGCCAATTCCACAAGAACTGTCTTAGCGAAAAGCTTCTTGAGGATAAAGCTGTAACTCTGTGAGATGATTTCACAGAACACAAAGAAGTTTCTCAGAAAGCTTCTTTCTCTTTGTTATCGGAGGATATTTCCTTTGGCCCTATAGTATTCAAAGGGATCCGAAATATCTGTTCTCAGATTCCACAGAAATAAGGCTAGCAAAGAGATCCACGAAGTACAGATGTAACTCTGTGAGTGGAAGTCACACATCACAGAGCTGTTTCCCAGAAACTTCTTTCCAGATTTCATCTGAGGATATTTCCTTTTTCACCATAGCCCTCTATGGGCTTCCAAATATCACTTTGCCTATTCCATAAGAACTGTCTTAGCGAAAGGCTTCATGAGGGGAAAGCTGTAACTCTGTGAGATGATTTCACAGAACACAAAGAAGTTTCTCAGAAAGCTTCTTTCTCTTTGTTATCGGATGATATTTCCTTTGGCCCTATAATCTTCAAAGGGATCCGAAATATCTGTTCTCAGATTCCACAGAAATAAGGCTAGCAAAGTGATCCACGAAATACAGATGTAACTCTGTGAGATGAATGAACAGAACACTAAGCAGTTTCTCACAAAGCTTCTTTCCAGATTTCATCTGAGGATATTTCCTCTTTCACCATAGCCCTATATGGGCTTCCAAATATCACTTTGCCAATTCCACAAGAACTGTCTTAGCGAAAGGCATCTTCAGGATAAAGCTGTAACTCTGTGAGATGATTTCACAGAACACAAAGAAGTTTCTCAGAAAGCTTCTTTCTTTCTGTTATCGGAGGATATTTCCTTTGGCCCTATAGACTTCAAAGAGATCCGAAATATCTGTTCTCAGATTCCACAGAAATAAGGCTAGCAAAGAGATCCACGAAACACAGATGTAACTCAGTGAGTGGAAGTCAGACATCACAGAGCAGTTTCTCAGAAAGCTTCTTTCCAGATTTCATCTGAGGATATTTCCTTGTTCACCGTAGCCTTCTATGGGCTTCCAAATATCACTTTGTCTATTCCACAAGAACTGTCTTAGCGAAAGGCTTCTTGAGGGGAAAGCTGTAACTCTGTGAGGTGATTTCACAGAACACAAAGAAGTGTCTCAGAAAGCTTCTTTCTGTTTGTTATCGGAGGATATTTCCTTTGGCCCTATAGTCTTCAAAGCGATCTAAAATATCTGTTCTCAGATTCCACAGAAGTAAGTCTAGCAAAGAGATCCACGATACACAGTTGTAACTCTGTGAGATGAATGAACAGAACACTAAGCAGTTTCTCAGAAAGCTTCTCTCCAGATTTCATCTGAGGATATTTCCTTTTTCACCGTAGCCCTCTATGGGCTTCCAAATATCACTTTGCCAATTCCACAAGAACTGTCTTAGCGAAAGGCTTCTTGAGGGGAAAGCTGTAACTCTGTGAGATGATTTCACAGAACACAAAGAAGTTTCTGAAAAAGCTTCTTTCTCTTTGTTATCGGAGGATATTTCCTTTGGCCCTATAGTCTTCAAAGGGATCCGAAATATCTCTTCTCAGATACCATAGAAATAAGGCTAGGAAAGAGATCCACGAAATACAGCTGTAACTCTGTGAGTGGAAGTCACACATCACAGAGCAGTTTCTCAGAAAGCTTCTTTCCAGATTTCATCTGAGGATATTTCCTTTTTCACCATAGCTCTCTATTGGCTTCCAAATATCACTATGCCAATTCCACAAGAACTGTCTTAGCGAAAGGCTTCTTGAGGGGAAAGCTGTAACTCTGTGAGATGATTTCACAGAACACAAAGAAGTTTCTCACAAAGCTTCTTTGTCTTTGTTAACGGAGGATAATTCCTTTGGCCCTATAGTCTTAAAAGTGATCCGAAATATCTGTTCTAAGATTCCACAGAAATAAGGCGAGCAAAGAGATCCACGAAATACAGATGTAACTCTGTGAGTGGAAGTTACACATCGCAGAGCCGTTTCTCAGAAAGCTTCTTTCCAGATATCATCTGAGTATATTTCCTTTTTCACCATAGCCCTCTATGGGCTTCCAAATATCACTTTGCCAATTCCACAAGAACTGTCTTAGCAAACGGCTTCTTGAGGGGAAAGCTGTAACTCTGTGAGATGATTTCACAAAACACAAAGAAGTATCTCAGAAATCTTCTTTCTCTTTGTTATCGGAGGATAGTTCCTATGGCCCTATAGTCTTCAAAGGGATCGGAAATATCTGTTCTCAGATTCCACTGAAATAAGGCTAGCAAAGAGATCCACGAAATAGAGATGTAACTCTGTGAGATGAATGAACAGAACACTAAGCAGTTTCTCACAAAGCTTCTTTCCAGATTTCATCTGAGGATATTTCCTTTTTCACCATAGCCCTCTATGGGCTTCCAAATATCACTTTGCCAATTCCACAAGAACTGTCTTAGCAAAAGGCTACTTGAGGGGAAAGCTGTAACTCTGTGAGATGATTTCACAGAACACAAAGAAGTTTCTCAGAAAGCTTCTTTCTCTTTGTTATCGGAGGATATTTCCTTTGGCCCTATAGTCTTCAAAGGGATCCGAAATATCTGTTCTCAGATTCCACAGAAATAAGGCTAGCAAAGAGATCCACGAAATACACATGTAACTCTGTGAGATGAATGAACAGACACTAAGCAGTTTCTCACAAAGCTTCTTTCCAGATTTCATCTGAGGATATTTCCTTTTTCACCGTAGCCCTCTAAGGGCTTCCAAATATCACTTTGCCAATTCCACAAGAACTCTCTTAGCAAAAGGCTTCTTGAGGGGAAAGCTGTAACTCTGTGAGATGATTTCCCAGAACACAAAGAAGTTTCTCAAAAGCTTCTTTCTCTTTGTTATCGGAGGATATTTCCTTTGGCCCTATAGTCTTCAAAGGATCCGAAATGTCTCTTCTCAGATTCCACATAAATAAGGCTAGCAAAGAGATCCACGAAATACAGATGTAACTCTGTGAGTGGAAGTCACGCATCATAGCGCAGTTTCTCAGAACGCTTCTTTCCAGATTTCATCTGAGGATATTTCCTTTTTCACCATAGCCCTCTATGGGCTTCCAAATATCACTTTTGCCTATTCCACAAGAACTGTCTTAGCGAAAGGCTTCTTGAGAGGAAAGCTGTAACTCTGTGAGGTGATTTCACAGAACACAAAGAAGTTTCTCAGAAAGCTTCTTTCTCTTTGTTATCGGAGGATATTTCCTTTGGCCCTATAGTCTTCAAAGGGATCCAAAATATCTGTTCTCAGATTCCACAGAAGTAAGGCTACCAAAGAGATGCACGATACACAGATGTAACTCTGTGAGATGAATGAACAGAACACTAAGCAGTTTCTCAGAAAGCTTCTTTCCAGATTTCATCTGAGGATATTTCCTTTTTCACCGTAGCCCTCTATGGGCTTCCAAATATCACTTTGCCAATTCCACAAGAACTGTCTTAGCAAAAGGCTTCTTGAGGGGAAAGCTGTAACTCTGTGAGATGATTTCACAGAACACAAAGAAGTTTCTCAAAAAGCTTCTTTCTCTTTGTCATCGGAGGATATTTCCTTTGGCCCTATAGTCTTCAAAGGGATCCGAAATATCTCTTCTCAGATACCATAGAAATAAGGCTAGGAAAGAGTTCCACGAAATACAGATGTAACTCTGTGAGTGGAAGTCACACATCACAGAGCAGTTTAACAGAAAGCTTCTTTCCAGATTTCATCTGAGGATATTTCCTTTTTCACCATAGCCCTCTAAGGGCTTCCAAATATCACTATGCCCATTCCACAAAAACTGTCTTAGCGAAAGGCTTCTTGAGGGACAAGCTGTAACTCTGTGAGATGATTTCACAGAACACAAAGAAGTTTCTCAGAAAGCTTCTTTCTCTTTGTTTTCGGAGGATATTTCCTTTGGCCCTATAGTCTTCAAAGGGATCCGAAATATCTGTTCTCAGATTCCACAGAAATAAGGCTAGCAAAGAGATCCACGAAATACAGATGTAACTCTGTGAGATGAATGAACCGAACACTAAGCAGTTTCTCACAAAGCTTCTTTCCAGATTTCTTCTGAGGATATTTCCTTTTTCACCATAGCCCTCTATGGGCTTCCAAATATCACTTTGCCAATTCCACAAGAACTGTCTTAGCGAAAGGCTACTTGAGGGGAAAGCTGTAACTCTGTGAGATGATTTCACAGAACACAAAGAAGTTTCTCAAAAAGCTTCTTTCTCTTTGTTTTCGGAGGATATTTCCTTTGGCCCTATAGTCTTCAAAGGGATCCGAAATATCTGTTCTCAGATTCCACAGAAATAAGGCTAGCAAAGAGATCCACGAAACACACATGTAACTCTGTGAGATGAATGAACAGAACACTAAGCAGTTTCTCAGAAAGCTTCTTTCCAGATTTCATCTGAAGATATTTCCTTTTTCACCATAGCCCTCTATGGGCTTCCAAATATCACTTTGCCAATTCCACAAGAACTGTCTTAGCGAAAGGCTTCTTGAGGGGAAAGCTGTAACTCTGTGAGATGATTTCACAGAACACAAAGAAGTTTCTCAGAAAGCTTCTTTCACTTTGTTATCGGAGGATATTTCCTTTGGCCCTATAGTCTTCAAAGGGATCCGAAATATCTGTTCTCAGATTCCACAGAAATAAGGCTAGCAAAGAGATCCACGAAATACAGATGTAACTCTGTGAGATGAATGAACAGACACTAAGCAGTTTCTCACAAAGCTTCTTTCCAGATTTCATCTGAGATTATTTCCTTTTTCTCCGTAGCCCTCTAAGGGCTTCCAAATATCACTTTGCCAATTCCACAAGAACTGTCTTAGCAAAAGGCTTCTTGAGGGGAAAGCTGTAACTCTGTGAGATGATTTCCCAGAACACAAAGAAGTTTCTCAGAAAGCTTCTTTCTCAGTGTTATCGGAGGATATTTCCTTTGGCCCTATAGTCTTCAAAGGGATCCGAAATATCTGTTCTCAGATTCCACAGAAATAAGGCTAGCAAAGAGATCCACGAAATACAGATGTAACTCTGTGAGAGTAAGTGGCACATCACAGAGCAGTTTCTCAGAAAGCTTGTTTCCAGATTTCATCTGAGGATATTTCCTTTTTCACAATAGCCCTCTATGGGCTTCCAAATATCACTTTGCCAATTCCACAAGAACTGTCTTAGCGAAAGGCTTCTTGAGGGGAAAGCTGTAACTCTGTGAGATGATTTCCCAGAACACAAAGAAGTTTCTCAGAAAGCTTCTTTCTCTTTGTTATCGGAGGATAGTTCCTTTGGCCCTATAGTCTTCAAAGGGATCCGAAATATCTGTTCTCAGATTCCACAGAAATAAGGCTAGCAAAGAGATCCACGAAATACAGATGTAACTCTGTGAGATGAATGAACAGAACACTAAGCAGTTTCTCAAAAAGCTTCTTTCCAGATTTCATCTGAGGATATTTCCTTTTTCAACTTAGCCCTCTATGGGCTTCCAAATATCACTTTGTCAATTCCACAAGAACTGTCTTAGCGAAAGGCTTCTTGAGGGGAAAGCTGTAACTCTGTGAGATGATTTCCCAGAACACAAAGAAGTTTCTCAGAAAGCTTCTTTCTCTTTGTTATCGGAGGATATTTCCATTGGTCCTATAGTCTTCAAAGGGATCCGAAATATCTGTTCTCAAATTCCACAGAAATAAGGCTAGCAAAGAGATCCACGAAATACAGATGTAACTCTGTGAGATGAATGAACAGACACTAAGCGGTTTCTCACAAAGCTTCTTTCCTGATTTCATCAGAGGATATTTCTTTTTTCACCATAGCCCTCTATGGGCTTCCAAATATCACTTTGCGAATTCCACAAGAACTGTCTTAGCGAAAAACTTCTTGAGGATAAAGCTGTAACTCTGTGAGATGATTTCACAGAACACAAAGAAGTTTCTCAGAAAGCTTCTTTCTCTTTGTTATCGGAGGATATTTCCTTTGGCCCTATAGTCTTCAAAGGGATCCGAAATATCTGTTCTCAATTTCCACAGAAATAAGGCTAGCAAAGAGATCCACGAAATACAGATGTAACTCGGTGAGTGGAAGTCACACATCATAGAGCAGTTTCTCAGAAAGCTTCTTTCCAGATTTCATCTGAGGATATTTCCTTTTTCACCATAGCCCTCTATGGGCTTCCAAATATCACTTTGCCAATTCCACAAGAACTGTCTTAGCGAAAGGCTTCTTGAGGGGAAAGCTGTAACTCTGTGAGATGATTTCACAGAACACAAAGAAGTTTCTGAGAAAGCTTCTTTCTCTTTGTTATTGGAGGATATTTCCTTTGGCCCTATAGTCTTCAAAGGGATCCGAAATATCTCTTCTCAGATTCCACAGAAATAAGGCTAGCAAAGAGATCCACGAAATACAGATGTAACTCTGTGAGATGAATGAACAGAACACTAAGCAGTTTCTAAGAAAGCTTCTTTCCAGATTTCATCTGAGGATATTTCCTTTTTCACCATAGCCCTCTATGGGCTTCCAAATATCACTTTGCCAATTCCACAAGAACTGTCTTAGCGAAAGGCTTCTTGAGGGGAAAGCTCTAACTCTGTGAGATGATTTCACAGAAAACAAAGAAGTTTCTCAGAAAGCTTCTTTCTCTTTGTTATCGGAGGATATTTCCTTTGGCCCTATAGTCTTCAAAGGGATCCGAAATATCTTTTCTCAGATTCCACAGAAATAAGGCTAGCAAAGAGATCCACGAAATACAGATGTAACTCTGTGAGATGAATGAACAGACACTAAGCAGTTTCTCACAAAGCTTCTTTCCAGATTTCATCTGAGGATATTTCCTTTTTCACCGTAGCCCTCTAAGGGCTTCCAAATATCACATTGCCAATTCCACAAGAACTGTCTTAGCAAAACGCTTCTTGAGGGGAAAGCTGTAACTCTGTGAGATGATTTCCCAGAACACAAAGAAGTTTCTCAGAAAGCTTCTTTCTCTTTGTTATCGGAGGATATTTCCTTTGGCCCTATAGTCTTCAAAGGGATCCGAAATATCTCTTCTCATATACCATAGAAATAAGGCTAGGAAAGAGTTCCACGAAATACAGAAGTAACTCTGTGAGTGGAAGTCACACATCACAGAGCAGTTTCTCAGAAAGCTTCTTTCCAGATTTCATCTGAGGATATTTCCTTTTTCACCATAGCCCTCTATGGGCTTCCAAATATCACTATGTCAATTCCACAAAAACTGTCTTAGCGAAAGGCTTTTTAAGGGACAAGCTGTAACTCTGTGAGATGATTTCACAGAACACAAGGAAGTTTCTCACAAAGCTTCTTTCTCTTTGTTATCGGAGGATATTTCCTTTGGCCCTATAGTCTTCAAATTGATCCGAAATATCTGTTCTAAGATTCCACAAAAATAAGGCGAGCAAAGAGATCCACGAAATACAGATGTAACTCTGTGAGTGGAAGTCACACATCACAGAGCAGTTTCTCAGAAAGCTTCTTTCCAGATTTCATCTGTGTATACTTCCCTTTTGACCAAAGCCCTCTATGGGCTTCCAAATATCACTTTGCCAATTCCACAAGAACTGTCTTAGCGAAAGGCTTCTTGAGGGGAAAGCTCTAACTCTGTGAGATGATTTCACAAAACACAAATTAGTTTCTCAGAAAGCTTCTTTCTCTTTGTTATCGGAGGATAGTTCCTTTGGCCCTATAGTCTTCAATGGGATCCGAAATATCTGTTCTAGGATTCCACAGAAATAAGGCTAGCAAAGAGATCCACGAAATACAGATGTAACTCTGTGAGATGAATGAACAGACACTAAGCAGTTTCTCACAAAGCTTCTTTCCAGATTTCATCTGAGGATATTTCCTTTTTCACCGTAGCCCTCTAAGGGCTTCCAAATATCACATTGCCAATTCCACAAGAACTGTCTTAGCAAAACGCTTCTTGAGGGGAAAGCTGTAACTCTGTGAGATGATTTCCCAGAACACAAAGAAGTTTCTCAGAAAGCTTCTTTCTCTTTGTTATCGGAGGATATTTCCTTTGGCCCTATAGTCTTCAAAGGGATCCGAAATATCTCTTCTCATATACCATAGAAATAAGGCTAGGAAAGAGTTCCACGAAATACAGATGTAACTCTGTGAGTGGAAGTCACACATCACAGAGCAGTTTCTCAGAAAGCTTCTTTCCAGATTTCATCTGAGGATATTTCCTTTTTCACCATAGCCCTCTATGGGCTTCCAAATAACACTATGTCAATTCCACAAAAACTGTCTTAGCGAAAGGCTTTTTAAGGGACAAGCTGTAACTCTGTGAGATGATTTCACAGAACACAAAGAAGTTTCTCACAAAGCTTCTTTCTCTTTTTTATCGGAGGATATTTCCTTTGGCCCTATAGTCTTCAAATTGATCCGAAATATCTGTTCTAAGATTCCACAAAAATAAGGCGAGCAAAGAGATCCACGAAATACAGATGTAACTCTGTGAGTGGAAGTCACACATCACAGAGCAGTTTCTCAGAAAGCTTCTTTCCAGATTTCATCTGAGGATATTTCCTTTTTCACCTTAGCCCTCTATGGGCTTCCAAATATCACTTTGCCAATTCCACAAGAACTGTCTTAGCGAAAGGCTTCTTGAGGGGAAAGCTATAACTCTGTGAGATGATTTCCCAGAACACAAAGAAGTTTCTCAGAAAGCTTCTTTCTCTTTGTTATGGGAGGATATTTCCTTAGGTCCTATAGTCTTCAAAGGGATCCGAAATATCTGTTCTGAGATTCCACAGAAATAAGGCTAGCAAAGAGATCCACGAAATACAGATGTAACTCTGTGAGATGAATGAACAGAACACTAAGCAGTTTCTCAGAAAGCTTCTTTCCAGATTTCATCTGAAGATATTTCCTTTTTCACCATAGCCGTCTAAGGGCTTCCAAATATCACTTTGCCAATTCCACAAGAACTGTCTTAGCGAAAGGCTTCTTGAGGGGAAAGCTGTAACTCTGTGAGATGATTTCCCAGAACACAAAGAAGTTTCTCAGAAAGCTTCTTTCTCTTTGTTATGGGAGGATATTTCCTTTGGCCCTATACTCTTCAAAGGGATCCGAAATATCTGTTCTCAGATTCCACAGAAATAAGGCTAGCAAAGAGATCCACGAAATACAGATGTAACTCTGTGAGATGAATGAACAGAACACTAAGCAGTTTCTCAGAAAGCTTCTTTCCAGATTTCATCTGAGGATATTTCCTTTTTCAACTTAGCCCTCTATGGGCTTCCAAATATCACTTTGCCAATTCCACAAGAACTGTCTTAGCGAAAGGCTTCTTGAGGGGAAAGCTGTAACTCTGTGAGATGATTTCCCAGAACACAAAGAAGTTTCTCAGAAAGCTTCTTTCTCTTTGTTATCGGAGGATATTTCCATTGGTCCTATAGTCTTCAAAGGGATCCGAAATATCTGTTCTCAGATTCCACAGAAATAAGGCTAGCAAAGAGATCCACGAAATACAGATGTAACTCTGTGAGATGAATGAACAGACACTAAGCGGTTTCTCACAAAGCTTCTTTCATGATTTCATCAGAGGATATTCCTTTTTTCATCATAGCCCTCTATGGGCTTCCAAATATCACTTTGCGAATTCCACAAGAATTGTCTTAGCGAAAAGCTTCTTGAGGATAAAGCTGTAACTCTGTGAGATGATTTCCCAGAACACAAAGAAGTTTCTCAGAAAGTTTCTTTCTCTTTGTTATGGGAGGATATTTCCTTCGGCCCTATAGTCTTCAAAGGGATCCGAAATATCTGTTCTCAGATTCCACAGAAATAAGGCTAGCAAAGAGATCCACGAAAAACAGATGTAACTCTGTGAATGGAAGTCATACATCATAGAGCAGTTTCTCAGAAAGCTTCTTTCCAGATTTCATCTGAGGATATTTCCTTTTTCACCATTGCCCTCTATGGGCTTCCAAATATCACTTTGCCAATTCCACAAGAATTGTCTTAGCAAAAGGCTACTTGAGGGGAACGCTGTAACTCTGTGAGATGATTTCACAGAACACAAAGAAGTTTCTCAGAAAGCTTCTTTCTCTTTGTTATCGGAGGATATTTCCTTTGGCCCTATAATCTTCAAAGGGATCCGAAATATCTGTTCTCAGATTCCACAGAAATAAGGCTAGCAAAGAGATCCACGAAATACACATGTAACTCTGTGAGATGAATGAACAGAACACTAAGCAGTTTCTCAGAATGCTTCTTTCCAGATTTCATATGAAGATATTTCCTTTTTCACCATAGCAATCTATGGGCTTCCAAATATCACTTTGCCAATTCCACAACACCTGTCTTAGCGAAAGGCTTCTTGAGGGGAAAGCTGTAACTCTGTGAGATGATTTCACAGAACACAAAGAAGTTTCTCAGAAAGCTTCTTTCACTTTGTTATCGGAGGATATTTCCTTTGGCCCTATAGTCTTGAAAGGGATCCGAAATATCTGTTCTCAGATTCCACAGAAATAAGGCTAGCAAAGAGATCCACGAAATACAGATGTAACTCTGTGAGAGTAAGTGGCACATCACAGAGCAGTTTCTCAGAAAGCTTGTTTCCAGATTTCATCTGAGGATATTTCCTTTTTCACAATAGCCCTCTATGGGCTTCCAAATATCACTTTGCCAATTCCACAAGAACTGTCTTAGCGAAAGGCTTCTTGAGGGGAAAGCTGTAACTCTGTGAGATGATTTCCCAGAACACAAAGAAGTTTCTCAGAAAGCTTCTTTCTCTTTGTTATCGGAGGAGAGTTCCTTTGGCCCTATAGTCTTCAAAGGGATCCGAAATATCTGTTCTCAGATTCCACAGAAATAAGGCTAGCAAAGAGATCCACGAAATACAGATGTAACTCTGTGAGATGAATGAACAGAACACTAAGCAGTTTCTCACAAAGCTTCTTTCCAGATTTCATCTGAGGATATTTCCTTTTTCACCATAGCCCTCTATGGGCTTGCAAATATCACTTTGCCAATTCCACAAGAACTGTCTTAGCGAAAGGCTTCTTGAGGGGAAAGCTCTAACTCTGTGAGATGATTTCACAGAAAACAAAGAAGTTTCTCAGAAAGCTTCTTTCTCTTTGTTATCGGAGGATATTTCCTTTGGCCCTATAGTCTTCAAAGGGATCCGAAATATCTTTTCTCAGATTCCACAGAAATAAGGCTAGCAAAGAGATCCACGAAATACAGATGTAACTCTGTGAGTGTAAGTGGCACATCACAGAGCAGTTTCTCAGAAAGCTTGTTTCCAGATTTCATCTGAGGATATTTCCTTTTTCACAATAGCCCTCTATGGGTTTCCAAATATCACTTTGCCAATTCCACAAGAACTGTCTTAGCGAAAGGCTTCTTGAGGGGAAAGCTGTAACTCTGTGAGATGATTTCACAAAACACAAAGAAGTTTCTCAGAAAGCTTCTTTCTCTTTGTTATCGGAGGATATTTCCTTTGGCCCTAAAGTCTTAAAATTGATCCGAAATATATGTTCTAAGATTCCACAAAAATAAGGCGAGCAAAGAGATCCACGAAATACAGATGTAACTCTGTGAGTGGAAGTCACACATCACAGAGCAGTTTCTCAGAAATCTTCTTTCCAGATTTCATCTGAGGATATTTCCTTTTTCACCAAAGCCCTCTATGGGCTTCCAAATATCACTTTGCCTATTCCATAAGAACTGTCTTAGCGAAAGGCTTCTTGATTGAAAAGCTGTCACCCTGTGAGATGATTTCACAGAACACAAAGAAGTTTCTCAGAAAGCTACTTTCTCTTTGTTATCGGAGGATATTTCCTTTGGCCCTATAGTCTTCAAAGGGATCCGAAATATCTGTTCTCAGATTCCACAGAAATAAGGCTAGCAAAGAGATCCACGAAATACAGATGTAACTCTGTGAGTGGAAGTCACACATCATAGAGCAGTTTCTCAGAAAGCTTCTTTCCAGATTTCATCTGAGGATATTTCCTTTTTCACCATAGCCCTCTATGGGCTTCCAAATATCACTTTGCCAATTCCACAAGAACTGTCTTAACAAAGGGCTTCTTGAGGGGAAAGCTGTATCTCTGTGAGATGATTTCACAGAACACAAAGAAGTTTCTCAGATAGCTTCTTTCTCTTTGTTATCGGAGGATATTTCCTTTGGCCCTATAGTCTTCAAAGGGATCCGAAATATCTGTTCTCAGATTCCACAGAAATAAGGCTAGCAAAGAGAGCCACGAAATACAGATGTAACTCTGTGAGATGAATGAACAGAACACTAAGCAGTTTCTCAGAAAGCTTCTTTCCAGATTTCATCTGAAGATATTTCCTTTTTCACCATAGCCCTCTATGGGCTTCCAAATATCACTTTGCCAATTCCACAAGAACTGTCTTAGCGAAAGGCTCCTTGAGGGGAAAGCTGTAACTCTGCGAGATGATTTCCCAGAATACAAAGAAGTTTCTCAGAAAGCTTCTTTCTCTTTGTTATCGGAGGATAATTCCTTTGGCCCTATAGTCTTCAAAGGGATCCGAAATATCTGTTCTCAAATTCCACAGAAATAAGTCTAGCAAAGAGATACACGAAAAACAGATGTAACTCTGTGAGTGGAAGTCACACATCATAGAGCAGTTTCTCAGAAAGCTTCTTTCCAGATTTCATCTGAGGATATTTCCTTTTTCACCGTAGCCCTCTATGGGCTTCCAAATATCACTTTGCCAATTCCACAAGAACTGTCTTAGCAAAAGCCTACTTGAGGGGAACGCTGTAACTCTGTGAGATGATTTCACAGAACACAAAGAAGTTTCTCAGAAAGCTTCTTTCTCTTTGTTATCGGAGGATATTTCCTTTGGCCCTATAATTTTCAAAGGGATCCGAAATATCTGTTCTCAGATTCCACAGAAATAAGGCTAGCAAAGAGATCCACGAAATACAGATGTAACTCTGTGAGATGATTGAACAGAACACTAAGCAGTTTCTCAGAATGCTTCTTTCCAGATTTCATATGAAGATATTTCCTTTTTCACCATAGCCCTCTATGGGCTTCCAAATATCACTTTGCCAATTCCACAAGAACTGTCTTACCGAAAGGCTTCTTGAGGGGAAAGCTGTAACTCTGTGAGATGATTTCACAGAACACAAAGAAGTTTCTCAGAAAGCTTCTTTCACTTTGTTATCGGAGGATATTTCCTTTGGCCCTATAGTCTTCAAAGGGATCCGAAATATCTCTTCTCAGATTCCACAGAAATAAGGCTAGCAAAGAGATCCACGAAATACAGATGTAACTCTGTGAGATGAATGAACAGACACTAAGCAGTTTCTCACAAAGCTTCTTTCCAGATTTCATCTGAGGATATTTCCTTTTTCACCGTATCCCTCTAAGGGCTTCCAAATATCACTTTGCCAATTCCACAAGAACTGTCTTAGCGAAAGGCTTATTGAGGGGAAAGCTGAAACTCTGTGAGATGATTTCACAGAACACAAAGAAGTTTCTCAGAAATCTTCTTTCACTTTGTTATCGGAGGATATTTCCTTTGGCCCTATAGTCTTCAAAGGGATCCGAAATATCTGTTCTCAGATTCCACAGAAATAAGGCTAGCAAAGAGATCCACGAAATACAGATGTAACTCTGTGAGATGAATGAACAGACACTAAGCAGTTTCTCAGAAAGCTTCTTTCCAGATTTCATCTGAGGATATTTCCTTTTTCACCGTAGCCCTCTAAGGGCTTCCAAATATCACATTGCCAATTCCACTAGAACTGTCTTAGCAAAAGGCTTCTTGAGGGGAAAGCTGTAACTCTGTGAGATGATTTCCCAGAACACAAAGAAGTTTCTCAGAAAGCTTCTTTCTCTTTGTTATCGGAGGATATTTCCTTTGGCCCTATAGTCTTCAAAGGGATCCGAAATATCTCTTCTCATATACCATAGAAATAAGGCTAGGAAAGAGTTCTACGAAATACAGATGTAACTCTGTGAGTGGAAGTCACACATCACAGAGCAGTTTCTCAGAAAGCTTCTCTCCAGATTTCATCTGAGGATATTTCCTTTTTCACCATAGCCCTCTATGGGCTTCCAAATATCACTATGTCAATTCCACAAAAACTGTCTTAGCGAAAGGCTTCTTGAGGGACAAGCTGTAACTCTGTGAGATGATTTCACAGAACACAAAGAAGTTTCTCACAAAGCTTCTTTCTCTTTGTTATCGGAGGATATTTCCTTTGGCCCTATAGTCTTAAAATTGATCCGAAATATCTGTTCTAAGATTCCACAAAAATAAGGCGAGCAAAGAGATCCACGAAATACAGATGTAACTCTGTGAGTGGAAGTCACACATCACAGAGCAGTTTCTCAGAAAGCTTCTTTCCAGATTTCATCTGTGTATATTTCCTTTTTCACCAAAGCCCTCTATGGGCTTCCAAATATCACTTTGCCTATTTCATAAGAACTGTCTTAGCGAAAGGTTTCTTGAGGGGAAAGCTGTCACCCTGTGAGATGATTTCACAGAACACAAAGAAGTTTCTCAGAAAGCTTCTTTCTCTTTGTTATCGGAGGATATTTCCTTTGGCCCTATAGTCTTCAAAGGGATCCGAAATATCTGTTCTCAGATTCCACAGAAATAAGGCTAGCAAAGAGATCCACGAAATACAGATGTAACTCTGTGAGTGTAAGTGGCACATCACAGAGCAGTTTCTCAGAAAGCTTGTTTCCAGATTTCATCTGAGGATATTTCCTTTTTCACAATAGCCCTCTATGGGCTTCCAAATATCACTTTGCCAATTCCACAAGAACTGTCTCAGCGAAAGGCTTCTTGAGGGGAAAGCTCTAACTCTGTGAGATGATTTCACAAAACACAAAGAAGTTTCTCAGAAAGCTTCTTTCTCTTTTTTATCGGAGGATAGTTCCTTTGGCCCTATAGTCTTCAATGGGATCCGAAATATCTGTTCTAGGATTCCACAGAAATAAGGCTAGCAAAGAGATCCACGAAATACAGATATAACTCTGTGAGATGAATGAACAGAACACTAAGCAGTTTCTCACAAAGCTTCTTTCCAGATTTCATCTGAGGATATTTCCTTTTTCACCTTAGCCCTCTATGGGCTTCCAAATATCACTTTGCCAATTCCACAAGAACTGTCTTAGCGAAAGGCTTCTTGAGGAGAAAGCTATAACTCTGTGAGATGATTTCCCAGAACACAAAGAAGTTTCTCAGAAAGCTTCTTTCTCTTTGTTATGGGAGGATATTTCCTTAGGTCCTATAGTCTTCAAAGGGATCCGAAATATCTGTTCTCAGATTCCACAGAAATAAGGCTAGCAAAGAGATCCACGAAATACAGATGTAACTCTGTGAGATGAATGAACAGAACACTAAGCAGTTTCTCAGAAAGCTTCTTTCGAGATTTCATCTGAAGATATTTCCTTTTTCACCATAGCCCTCTAAGGGCTTCCAAATATCACTTTGCCAATTCCACAAGAACTGTCTTAGCGAAAGGCTTCTTGAGGGGAAAGCTGTAACTCTGTGAGATGATTTCCCAGAACACAAAGAAGTTTCTCAGAAAGCTTCTTTCTCTTTGTTATGGGAGGATATTTCCTTTGGCCCTATACTCTTCAAAGGGATCCGAAATATCTGTTCTCAGATTCCACAGAAATAAGGCTAGCAAAGAGATCCACGAAATACAGATGTAACTCTGTGAGATGAATGAACAGAACACTAAGCAGTTTCTCACAATGCTTCTTTCCAGATTTCATCTGAGGATATTTCCTTTTTCAACTTAGCCCTCTATGGGCTTCCAAATATCACTTTGCCAATTCCACAAGAACTGTCTTAGCGAAAGGCTTCTTGAGGGGAAAGCTGTAACTCTGTGAGATGATTTCCCAGAACACAAAGAAGTTTCTCAGAAAGCTTCTTTCTCTTTGTTATCGGAGGATATTTCCATTGGTCCTATAGTCTTCAAAGGGATCCGAAATATCTGTTCTCAGATTCCACAGAAATAAGGCTAGCAAAGAGATCCACGAAATACAGATGTAACTCTGTGAGATGAATGAACAGACACTAAGCGGTTTCTCACAAAGCTTCTTTCCTGATTTCATCAGAGGATATTCCTTTTTTCACCATAGCCCTCTATGGGCTTCCAAATATCACTTTGCGAATTCCACAAGAATTGTCTTAGCGAAAAGCTTCTTGAGGATAAAGGTGTAACTCTGTGAGATGATTTCCCAGAACACAAAGAAGTTTCTCAGAAAGCTTCTTTCTCTTTGTTATGGGAGGATATTTCCTTTGGCCCTACAGTCTTCAAAGGGATCCGAAATATCTGTTCTCAGATTCCACAGAAATAAGGCTAGCAAAGAGATCCACGAAAAACAGATGTAACTCTGTGAGTGGAAGTCATACATCATAGAGCAGTTTCTCAGAAAGCTTCTTTCCAGATTTCATCTGAGGATATTTCCTTTTTCACCATTGCCCTCTATGGGCTTCCTAATATCACTTTGCCAATTCCACAAGAATTGTCTTAGCAAAAGGCTACTTGAGGGGAACGCTGTAACTCTGTGAGATGATTTCACAGAACACAAAGAAGTTTCTCAGAAAGCTTCTTTCTCTTTGTTATCGGAGGATATTTCCTTTGGCCCTATAATCTTCAAAGGGATCCGAAATATCTGTTCTCAGATTCCACAGAAATAAGGCTAGCAAAGAGATCCACGAAATAAACATGTAACTCTGTGAGATGAATGAACAGAACACTAAGCAGTTTCTCAGAATGCTTCTTTCTAGATTTCATATGAAGATATTTCCTTTTTCACCATAGCAATCTATGGGCTTCCAAATATCACTTTGCCAATTCCACAACACCTGTCTTAGCGAAAGGCTTCTTGAGGGGAAAGGTGTAACTCTGTGAGATGATTTCACAGAACACAAAGAAGTTTCTCAGAAAGCTTCTTTCACTTTGTTATCGGAGGATATTTCCTTTGGCCCTATAGTCTTCAAAGGGATCCGAAATATCTGTTCTCAGATTCCACAGAAATAAGGCTAGCAAAGAGATCCACGAAATACAGATGTAACTCTGTGAGAGTAATTGGCACATCACAGAGCAGTTTCTCAGAAAGCTTGTTTCCAGATTTCATCTGAGGATATTTCCTTTTTCACAATAGCCCTCTATGGGCTTCCAAATATCGCTTTGCCAATTCCACAAGAACTGTCTTAGCGAAAGGCTTCTTGAGGGGAAAGCTGTAACTCTGTGAGATGATTTCCCAGAACACAAAGAAGTTTCTCAGAAAGCTTCTTTCTCTTTGTTATCGGAGGATAGTTCCTTTGGCCCTATAGTCTTCAAAGGGATCCGAAATATCTGTTCTCAGATTCCACAGAAATAAGGCTAGCAAAGAGATCCACGAAATACAGATGTAACTCTGTGAGATGAATGAACAGAACACTAAGCAGTTTCTCACAAAGCTTCTTTCCAGATTTCACCTGAGGATATTTCCTTTTTCAACTTAGCCCTCTATGGGCTTCCAAATATCACTTTGTCAATTCCACAAGAACTGTCTTAGCGAAAGGCTTCTTGAGGGGAAAGCTGTAACTCTGTGAGATGATTTCCCAGAACACAAAGAAGTTTCTCAGAAAGCTTCTTTCTCTTTGTTATCGGAGGATATTTCCTTTGGCCCCATAGTCTTCAAAGGGATCCGAAATATCTGTTCTCAATTTCCACAGAAATAATGCTAGCAAAGAGATCCACGAAATACAGATGTAACTCGGTGAGTGGAAGTCACACATCATAGAGCAGTTTCTCAGAAAGCTTCTTTCCAGATTTCATCTGAGGATATTTCCTTTTTCACCATAGCCCTCTATGGGCTTCCAAATATCACTTTGCCAATTCCACAAGAACTGTCTTAGAGAAAGGCTTCTTGAGGGGAAAGCTGTAACTCTGTGAGATGATTTCACAGAACACAAAGAAGTTTCTCAGAAAGCTTCTTTCTCTTTGTTATTGGAGGATATTTCCTTTGGCCCTATAGTCTTCAAAGGGATCCGAAATATCTGTTCTCAGATTCCAGAGAAATAAGGCTAGCAAAGAGATCCACGAAATACAGATGTAACACTGTGAGATGAATGAACAGAACACTAAGCAGTTTCTCAGAAAGCTTCTTTCCAGATTTCATCTGAGGATATTTCCTTTTTCACCATAGCCCTCTATGGGCTTCCAAATATCACTTTGCCAATTCCACAAGAACTGTCTTAGCGAAAGGCTTCTTGAGGGGAAAGCTCTAACTCTGTGAGATGATTTCACAGAAAACAAAGAAGTTTCTCAGAAAGCTTCTTTCTCTTTGTTATCGGAGGATATTTCCTTTGGCCCTATAGTCTTCAAAGGGATCCGAAATATCTTTTCTCAGATTCCACAGAAATAAGGCTAGCAAACAGATCCACGAAATACAGATGTAACTCAGTGAGTGGAAGTCACACATCACAGAGCAGTTTCTCAGAAAGCTTCTTTCCAGATTTCATCTGAGGATATTTCCTTTTTCACCGTAGCCTTCTATGGGCTTCCAAATATCACTTTGCCTATTCCAAAAGAACTGTCTTAGCGAAAGTCTTCTTGACGGGAAAGCTGTAACTCTGTGAGGTGATTTCACAGAACACAAAGAAGTTTCTCAGAAAGCTTCTTTCTCTTTGTTATCGGAGGATATTTCCATTGGCCCTATAGTCTTCAAAGGGATCCAAAATATCTGTTCTCAGATTCCACAGAAATAAGGCTAGCAAAGAGATCCACGATACACAGATGTAACTCTGTGAGATGAATGAACAGAACACTAAGCAGTTTCTCAGAAAGCTTCTTTCCAGATTTCATCTGAGGATATTTCCTTTTTCACCGTAGCCCTCTATGGGCTTCCAAATATCACTTTGCCAATTCCACAAGAACTGTCTTAGCGAAAGGCTTCTTGAGGGGAAAGCTGTAACTCTGTGAGATGATTTCACAGAACACAAAGAAGTTTCTCAAAAAGCTTGTTTCTCTTTGTTATCGGAGGATATTTCCTTTGGCCCTATAGTCTTCAAAGGGATCCGAAATATCTCTTCTCAGATACCATAGAAATAAGGCTAGGAAAGAGATCCACGAAATACAGATGTAACTCTGTGAGTGGAAGTCACACATCACAGAGCAGTTTCTCAGAAATCTTCTTTCCAGATTTCATCTGAGGATATTTCCTTTTTCACCATAGCCCTCTATGGCCTCCAAATATCACTATGTCAATTCCACAAGAACTGTCTTAGCGAAAGGCTTCTTGAGGAGAAAGCTGTAACTCTGTGAGATTATTTCACAGAACACAAAGAAGTTTCTCACAAAGCTTCTTTCTCTTTGTTATCGGAGGATATTTCCTTTGGCCCTATAGTCTTCAGAGGGATCCGAAATATCTGTTCTCAGATTCCACAGAAATAAGGCTAGCAAAGAGATCCACGAAATACAGATGTAACTCTGTGAGTGGAAGTCACACAACATAGAGCAGTTTCTCAGAAAGTTTCTTTCCAGATTTCATCTGAGGATATTTCCTTTTTCACCATAGCCCTCTATGGGCTTCCAAATATCACTTTGCCAATTCCACAAGAACTGTCTTAGCGAAAGGCTTCTTGAGGGGAAAGCTGTAACTCTGTGAGATGATTTCACAGAACACAAAGAAGTTTCTCAGAAAGCTTCTTTCTCTTTGTTATCGGAGGATATTTCCTTTGGCCCTATAGTCTTCAAAGGGATACGAAATATCTGTTCTCAGATTCCACAGAAATAAGGCTAGCAAAGAGATCCACGAAATACAGATGTAACTCTGTGAGATGAATGAACAGAACACTAAGCAGTTTCTCACAAAGCTTCTTTCCAGATTTCATCTGAGGATATTTCCTTTTTCACCTTAGCCCTCTATGGGCTTCCAAATATCACTTTACCAATTTCACAAGAACTGTCTTAGCGAAAGGCTTCGTGAGGGGAAAGCTGTAACTCTGTGAGATGATTTCCCAGAACACAAAGAAGTTTCTCAGAAAGCTTCTTTCTCTTTGTTATCGGAGGATATTTCCTTTGGCCCTATAGTCTTCAAAGGGATCCGAAATATCTGTTCTCAGATTCCACTGAAAAAAGGCTAGCAAAGAGATCCACGAAATACAGATGTAACTCTGTGAGGGGAATTCACACATCATAGTGCAGTTTCTCAGAAAGCTTCTTTCCAGATTTCATCTGAGGATATTTCCTTTTTCACCATAGCCCTCTATAGGCTTCCAAATATCACTTTGCCAATTCCACAAGAACTGTCTTAGCGAAAGTCTTCTTGAGGGGAAAGCTGTAACTCTGTGAGATGATTTCACAGAACACAAAGAAGTTTCTCAGAAAGCTTCTTTCTCTTTGTTATCGGAGGATATTTCCTTTGGCCCTATAGTCTTCAAAGGGATCCGAAATATCTGTTCTCAGACTCCACAGAAATAAGGCTAGCAAAGAGATCCACGAAATACAGATGTAACTCTGTGAGATGAATGAACAGAACACTAAGCAGTTTCTCACAAAGCTTCTTTCCAGATTTCATCTGAGGATATTTCCTTTTTCACCATAGCCCTCTATGGGCTTCCAAATATCACTTTGCCAATTCCACAGAACTGTCTTAGCGAAAGGCTTGTTGAGGGGAAAGCTGTAACTCTGTGAGTTGATTTCACAGAACACAAAGAAGTTTCTCAAAAAGCTTCTTTCTCTTTGTTATCGGAGGATATTTCCTTTAGCCCTATAGTCTTCAAAGGGATCCGGAATATCTGTTCTCAGATTCCACAGAAATAAGGCTAGCAAAGAGATCCACGAAATACAGATGTAACTCTGTGAGTGGAAGTCCCACATCACAGAGGAGTTTCTCAGAAAGCTTCTTTCCAGATTTCATCTGAGGATATTTCCTTTTTCACCATAGCCCTCTATGGGCTTCCATATATCACTTTGCCAATTCCACAAGAACTGTCTTAGCAAAAGGCTTCTTGAGGGCAAAGCTGTAACTCTGTGAGATGATTTCCCAGAACACAAAGAAGATTCTCAGAAAGCTTCTTTCTCTTTGTTATCGGAGGATATTTCCTTTGGCCCTATAGTCTTCAAAGGGATCCGAAATATCTGTTCTCAGATTACACAGAAATAAGGCTAGCAAAGAGATCCACGAAATACAGATATAACTCTGTGAGTGGAAGTCACACATCACAGAGCAGTTTCTCAGAAAGCTTCTTTCCAGATTTCATCTGAGGATATTTCCTTTTTCACCTTAGCCCTCTATGGGCTTCCAAATATCATTTTGCCAATTCCACAACAACTGTCTTAGCGAAAGGCTTCTTGAGGGGAAAGCTGTAACTCTGTGAGATGATTTCACAGAACACAAAGAAGTTTCTCAGAAAGCTTCTTTCTCTTTGTTATCGGAGGATATTTCCTTTGTCCCCATAGTCTTCAAAGGGATCCGAAATATCTGTTCTCAGATTCCACAGAAATAAGGCTAATAAAGAGATCCACGAAATACAGATGTAACTCTGCGAGATGAATGAACAGAACACTAAGCATTTTCTCACAAAGCTTCTTTCCGGATTTCATCTGAGGATATTTCCTTTTTCATCGTAGCCTTCTATGGGCTTCCAAATATCACTTTGCCAATTGCAAAAGAACTGTCTTAGCGAAAGGCTTCTTGAGGGGAAAGCTGTAACTCTGTGAGATGATTTCACAGAACACAAAGAAGTTTCTCAGAAAGCTTCTTTCTCTTTGTTATCGGAGGATATTTCCTTTGGCCCTATAGTCTTCAAAGGGATCCGAAATATGTGTTCTCAGATTCGACAGAAATAAGGCTACCAAAAGATCCACGAAATACAGATGTAACTCTGTGAGATGAATGAACAGAACACTAAGCAGTTTCTCAGAAAGCTTCTTTCCAGATTTCATCTGAGGATATTTCCTTTTTCACCGTAGCTCTCTATGGGCTTCCAAATATCACTTTGCCAATTCCACAAGAACTGTCTTAGCGAAAGGCTTCTTGAGGGGAAAGCTGTAACTCTGTGAGATGATTTCACAGAACACAAAGAAGTTTCTCAGAAAGCTTCTTTCTCTTTGTTATCGGAGGATATTTCCTTTGGCCCTATAATCTTCAAAGGGATCCGAAATATCTGTTCTCAGACTCCACAGAAATAAGGCTAGCAAAGAGATCCACGAAATACAGATGTTACTCTGGGAGTGGAAGTCACACAACACAGAGCAGTTTTTCAGACAGCTAGTTTCCAGCTTTCATCTGAGGATATTTCCTTTTTCACTATAGCCCTCTATGGGCTTCCAAATATCACTTTGCCAGTTCCACAAGAACTGTCTTAGCGAAAGGCTTCTTGAGGGGAAATCTGTAACTCTGTGAGATGATTTCACAGAACACAAAGAAGTTTCTCAGAAAGCTTCTTTCTCTTTGTTATCGGAGGATATTTCCTTTGGCCCTATAGTCTTCAAAGGGATCCGTAATATCTGTTCTCAGATTCCACAGAAATAAGGCTAGCAAAGAGATCCACGAAATACAGATGTAACTCTGTGAGTGGAAGTCACACTTCACAGAGCAGTTTCTCAGAAAGCTTCTTTCCAGAGTTCATCTGAGGACATTTCCTTTTTCACCATAGCCCTCTATGGGCTTCCAAATATCACTTTGCCAATTCCACAAGAACTGTCTTAGCGAAAGGCTTCTTGAGGGGAAAGCTGTAACTCTGTGAGATGATTTCACAGAACACAAAGAAGTTTCTCAGAAAGCTTCTTTTTCTTTGTTATCGGAGGATATTTCCTTTGGCCCTATAGTCTTCAAAGGGATCCGAAATATCTGTTCTCAGATTCCCCAGAAATAAGGCTAGCAAAGAGATCCACGAAATACAGATGTAACTCTGTGAGATGAATGAACAGAACACTAAGCAGTTTCTCACAAAGCTTCTTTCCATATTTCATCTGAGAATATTTCCTTTTTCACCATAGGCCTCTATGGGCTTCCAAATATCACTTTGCCAATTCCACAAGAAGTGTCTTAGCGAAAGGCTTCTTGAGGGGAAAGCTGTAACTCTGTGAGATGATTTCATAGAACACAAAGAAGTTTCTCAGAAAGCTTCTTTCTCTTTGTTATCGGAGGATATTTCCTTTGGCCCTATAGTCTTCAAAGGGATCCCAAATATCTGTTCTCAGATTCCACAGAAATAAGGATAGCAAAGAGATCCACGAAATACAGATGTAACTCTGTGAGTAGAAGTCACACTTCATAGAGCAGTTTCTCAGAAAGCTTCTTTCCAGATTTCATCTGAGGATATTTCCTTTTTCACCATAGCCCTCTATCGGCATCCAAATATCACTTTGCCAATTCCACAAGAACTGTCTTAGAGAAAGGCTTCTTGAGGGGAAAGCTGTAACTCTGTGAGATGATTTCACAGAACACAAAGAAGTTTCTCAAAAAGCTTTTTTCTCTTTGTTATCGGAGAATATTTCCTTTAGCCCTATAGTCTTCAAAGGGATCCGAAATATCTGTTCTCAGGTTCCACAGAAATAAGGCTAGGAAAGAGATCCACGAAATACAGATATAACTCTGTGAGTGGAAGTCACACATCACAGAGCAGTTTCTCAGAAAGCTTCTTTCCATATTTCATCTGAGGATATTTCCTTTTTCACCATAGCCCTCTATGGGCTTCTAAATATCACTTTGCCAATTCCACAAGAACTGTCTTAGCGAAAGGCTTCTTGAGGGCAAAGCTGTAACTCTGTGAGATGATTTCACAGAACACAAAGAAGTTTCTCAGAAAGCTTCTTTCTCTTTGTTATCGGAGGATATTTCCTTTGGCCCTATAGTCTTCAAAGGGATCCGAAATATCTGTTCTCAGATTCCACAGAAATAAGTCTAGCAAAGAGATCCACGAAATACAGATGTAACTCTGTGAGTGGAAGTCACACATCACAGAGCAGTTTCTCAGAAAGCTTCTTTCCAGATTTCATCTGAGGATAATTCCTTTTTCACCATATCCCTCTATGAGCTTCCAAATATCACTTTGCCAATTCCACAAGAACTGTCTTAGCGAAAGGCTTCTTGAGGGGAAAGCTGTAACTCTGTGAGATGATTTCACAGAACACAAAGAAGTTTCTCAGAAAGCTTCTTTCTCTTTGTTATCGGAGGATATTTCCTTTGCCCCTATTGTCTTCAAAGGATCTGAAATATCTGTTCTCAGATTCCACAGAAATAAGGCTAGCAAAGAGATCCACGAAATACAGATGTAACTCTGTGAGTGGAAGTCACACATCACAGAGCAGTTTCTCAGAAAGCTTCTTTCCAGATTTCATCTGAGGATATTTCCTTTTTCATCAAAGCCCTCTATGGGCTTCCAAATATCACTTTGCCTATTCCATAAGAACTGTCTTAGCGAAAGGCTTCTTGAGGGGAAAGCTGTAACCCTGTGAGATGATTTCACAGAACACAAAGAAGTTTCTCAGAAAGCTTCTTTCTCTTTGTTATCGGAGGATATTTCCTTTGGCCCTATAGTCTTCAAAGGGATCCGAAATATCTGTTCTCAGATTCCACAGAAATAAGGCTAGCAAAGAGATCCACGAAATACAGATGTAACTCTGTCAGTGGAAGTCACACATCACAGAGCAGTTTCTCAGAAAGCTTCTTTCCAGATTTCATCTGAGGATATTTCCTTTTTCACCATAGCCCTCTAAGGGCTTCCAAATATCACTTTGCAATTCCACAAGAACTGTCTTAGCGAAAGGCTTCTTGTGGGGAAACCTGTAACTCCATGAGATGATTTCACAGAACACAAAGAAGTTTCTCAGAAAGCTTCTTTCTCTTTCTTATCAGAGGATATTTCCTTTGGCCCAATAGTCTTCAAAGGGATCCGAAATATCTGTTCTCAGATTCCACAGAAATAAGGCTAGCAAAGAGATCCACGAAATACAGATGTAACTCTGTCAGTGGAAGTCACACATCATAGAGCAGTTTCTCAGAAAGCTTCTTTCCAGATTTCATCTGAGGATATTTCCTTTTTCACCATAGCCCTCTAAGGGCTTCCAAATATCACTTTGCAATTCCACAAGAACTGTCTTAGCGAAAGGCTTCTTGAGGGGAAAGCTGTAACTCTGTGAGATGATTTCCCAGAACACAAAGAAGTTTCTCAGAAAGCTTCTTTCTCTTTGTTATCGGAGGATATTTCCTTTGGCACTAGAGTCTTCAAAGGGATACGAAATATCTGTTCTCAGATTCCACAGAAATAAGGCTAGCAAAGAGATCCACGAAATACAGATGTTACTCTGAGAGATGAATGAACAGAACACTAAGCAGTTTCTCACAAAGCTTCCTTCCAGATTTCATCTGAGGATATTTCCTTTTTCACCATAGCCCTCTAAGGGCTTTCAAATATCACTTTGCCAATTCCACAACAACTGTCTTAGCGAAAGGCTTCTTGAGGGGAAAGCTGTAACTCTGTGAGATGATTTCACAGAACACAAAGAAGTTTCTCAGAAAGCTTCTTTCTCTTTGTTATCGGAGGATATTTCCTTGGGCCCTATAGTATTCATAGGGATCAGAAATATATGTTCTCAGATTCCACAGAATTAAGGCTAGCAAAGAGATCCACAAAATTCAGATGTAACTCTGAGATGAATGAACAGAACACTAAGCAGTTTCTCAGAAAGCTTCTTTCCCGATTTCATCTGAGGATATTTCCTTTTTCACCATAGCCCACTATGGGCTTCCAAATATCACTTTGCCAATTCCACAAGAACTGACTTAGCGAAAGGCTTCTTGAGGGGAAAGCTGTAACTCTGTGAGATGATTTCACAGAACACAAAGAAGTTTCTCAGAAAGCTTCTTTCTTTTGTTATCGGAGGATATTTCCTTTGGCCCTATAGTCTTCAAAGGGATCCGAAATATCTGTTCTCAGATTCCACAGAAATAAGGCAAGCAAAGAGATCCACGAAATACAGATGTAACTCTGTGAGTGGAAGTCACACATCACAGAGCAGTTTCTCAGAAAGCTTCTTTCCCGATTTCATCTGAGGATATTTCCTTTTTCACCTGAGCCCTCTATGGGCTTCCAAATATCACTCTCCCAATTCCTTAAGAACAGTCTTAGCGAAAGGCTTCTTGAGGGGAAAGCTGTAACTCTGTGAGATGATTTCAAAGAACACAAAGAAGTTTCTCAGAAAGCTTCTTTCTCTTTGTTATCGGAGGATATTTCCTTTGGCCCTACAGTCTTCAAAGGGATCCGAAATATCTGTACTCAGATTCCACAGAAATAAGGCTAGCAAAGAGATCCACGAAATACAGATGTAACTCTGTTAGTGGAAGTAACACATCACAGAGCAGTTTCTGAGAAAGCTTCTTTCCAGATTTCATCTGAGGATATTTCCTTTTTCACCATAGCCCTCTAAGGGCTTCCAAATATCACTTTGCCAATTCCACAAGAACTGTCTTAGCGAAAGGCTTATTGAGGGGAAAGCTGCAACTCTGTGAGATGATTTCGCAGAACACAAAGAAGTTTCTCAGAAAGCTTCTTTCTTTTATTATCAGAGGATAATTCCTTTGGCCCTATAGTCTTCAAAGCGATCCGAAATATCTGTTCTCAGATTAAACAGAAAAAAGGCTAGCAAAGAGATCCACAAAATACAGATGTAACTCTGTGAGATGAAGGAACAGAACACTAAGCAGTTTCTCAGAAAGCTTCTTTCCAGATTTTATCTGAGGATATTTCTTTTTTCACCAAAGCCCTCTATGGGCTTCCAAATATCACTTTGCCAATTCCACAAGAACTGTCTTAGCGAAAGGCTTCTTGAGGGGAAAACTGTAACTCTGTGAGATGATTTCACAGAACACAAAGAAGTTCTCAGAAAGCTTCTTTCTCTTGTTATCGGAGGATATTTCCTTTGGCCCTGTAGACTTCAAAAGGATTCGAAATATCTGTTCTCAGATTCCACAGAAATAAGGCTAGCAAAGAGATACAAGAAATACAGATGTAACTCTGTGAGTGGAAGTCACACATCACAGAGCAGTTTCTCAGAAAGCTTCTTTCCAGATTTCATCTGAGGATATTTCCTTTTTCACCATAGCCCTCTATGGGCTTCCCAATATCACTTTGCCAATTCCACAAGAACTGTCTTAGCGAAAGGCTTCTTGAGGGGAAAGCTGTAACTCTGTGAGATGATTTCAGAGAACACAAAGAAGTTTCTCAGAAAGCTTCTTTCTCTTTGTTATCAGAGGATATTTCCTTTGGCCCTATATTCATCAAAGGGATCCGAAATATCTGTTCTCAGATTCCACAGAAATAAGGCTAGGAAAGAGATCCACGAAATACAGATGTAACTCTGTGAGATGAATGAACAGAACACTAAGCAGTTTCTCAGAAATCTTCCTTCCAGATTTCATCTGAGGATATTTCCTTTTTCACCATTGCCCTCCATGGGCTTCCAAATATCACTTTGCCAATTCTACAAGAACTGTCTTAGCGACAGGTTTCTTGAGGGGAAAGCTGTTACTCTGTGAGGTGATTTCACAGAACACAAAGAAGTTTCTCAGAAAGCTTCTTTCTCCTTGTTATCGGAGGATATTTCCTTTGGCCCTATAGTCATCATAGGGATCCGAAATATTTGTTCTCAGATTCCACAGACTTCAGGCTAGAAAAGAGATCCACAAAATACAGATGTAACTCTCAGATGAAGGAACAGAACACTAAGCTGTTTCTCAGAAAGCATCTTTCCCGACTTCATCTGAGGATATTTTCTTTTTCACCATAGCCCACTATAGGCTTCCAAATATCACTTTGCCAATTCCACAAGAACTGTCTTAGCGAAAGGCTTCTTGAGGGGAAAGCTGTAACTCTGTGAGATGATTTCACAGAACACAAAGAAGTTTCTCAGAAAGCTTCTTTCCCTTTGTTATCGGAGGATATTTCCTTTGGCCCTATAGACTTCAAAGGGATCCGAAATATCTGTTCTCAGATTATACAGAAATAAGGCTAGCAAAGAGATACAAGAAATACAGATGTTACTCTGGGAGTGGAAGTCACACATCACAGAGCAGTTTCTCAGACAGCTAGTTTCCAGCTTTCATCTGAGGATATTTCCTTTTTCACCATAGCCCTCTATGGGCTTCCAAATATCACTTTGCCAGTTCCGCAAGAACTGTCTTAGCGAAAGGCTTCTTGAGGGGAAATCTGTAACTCTGTGAGATGATTTCACAGAACACAAAGGAGTTTCTCAGAAAGCTTCTTTCTCTTTGTTATCGGAGGATATTTCCTTTGGCCCTATAGTCTTCAAAGGGATCCGAAATATCTGTTCTCAGATTCCACAGAAATAAGGCTAGCAAAGAGATCCACGAAATACAGATGTAACTCTGTGAGAGTAAGTGGCACATCACAGAGCAGTTTCTCAGAAAGCTTGTTTCCAGATTTCATCTGAGGATATTTCCTTTTTCACAATAGCCCTCTATGGGCTTCCAAATATCACTTTGCCAATTCCACAAGAACTGTCTTAGCGAAAGGCTTCTTGAGGGGAAAGCTGTAACTCTGTGAGATGATTTCCCAGAACACAAAGAAGTTTCTCAGAAAGCTTCTTTCTCTTTGTTATCGGAGGATAGTTCCTTTGGCCCTATAGTCTTCAAAGGGATCCGAAATATCTGTTCTCAGATTCCACAGAAATAAGGCTAGCAAAGAGATCCACGAAATACAGATGTAACTCTGTGAGATGAATGAACAGAACACTAAGCAGTTTCTCACAAAGCTTCTTTCCAGATTTCACCTGAGGATATTTCCTTTTTCAACTTAGCCCTCTATGGGCTTCCAAATATCACTTTGTCAATTCCACAAGAACTGTCTTAGCGAAAGGCTTCTTGAGGGGAAAGCTGTAACTCTGTGAGATGATTTCCCAGAACACAAAGAAGTTTCTCAGAAAGCTTCTTTCTCTTTGTTATCGGAGGATATTTCCTTTGGCCCCATAGTCTTCAAAGGGATCCGAAATATCTGTTCTCAATTTCCACAGAAATAATGCTAGCAAAGAGATCCACGAAATACAGATGTAACTCGGTGAGTGGAAGTCACACATCATAGAGCAGTTTCTCAGAAAGCTTCTTTCCAGATTTCATCTGAGGATATTTCCTTTTTCACCATAGCCCTCTATGGGCTTCCAAATATCACTTTGCCAATTCCACAAGAACTGTCTTAGAGAAAGGCTTCTTGAGGGGAAAGCTGTAACTCTGTGAGATGATTTCACAGAACACAAAGAAGTTTCTCAGAAAGCTTCTTTCTCTTTGTTATTGGAGGATATTTCCTTTGGCCCTATAGTCTTCAAAGGGATCCGAAATATCTGTTCTCAGATTCCAGAGAAATAAGGCTAGCAAAGAGATCCACGAAATACAGATGTAACACTGTGAGATGAATGAACAGAACACTAAGCAGTTTCTCAGAAAGCTTCTTTCCAGATTTCATCTGAGGATATTTCCTTTTTCACCATAGCCCTCTATGGGCTTCCAAATATCACTTTGCCAATTCCACAAGAACTGTCTTAGCGAAAGGCTTCTTGAGGGGAAAGCTCTAACTCTGTGAGATGATTTCACAGAAAACAAAGAAGTTTCTCAGAAAGCTTCTTTCTCTTTGTTATCGGAGGATATTTCCTTTGGCCCTATAGTCTTCAAAGGGATCCGAAATATCTTTTCTCAGATTCCACAGAAATAAGGCTAGCAAACAGATCCACGAAATACAGATGTAACTCAGTGAGTGGAAGTCACACATCACAGAGCAGTTTCTCAGAAAGCTTCTTTCCAGATTTCATCTGAGGATATTTCCTTTTTCACCGTAGCCTTCTATGGGCTTCCAAATATCACTTTGCCTATTCCAAAAGAACTGTCTTAGCGAAAGTCTTCTTGACGGGAAAGCTGTAACTCTGTGAGGTGATTTCACAGAACACAAAGAAGTTTCTCAGAAAGCTTCTTTCTCTTTGTTATCGGAGGATATTTCCATTGGCCCTATAGTCTTCAAAGGGATCCAAAATATCTGTTCTCAGATTCCACAGAAATAAGGCTAGCAAAGAGATCCACGATACACAGATGTAACTCTGTGAGATGAATGAACAGAACACTAAGCAGTTTCTCAGAAAGCTTCTTTCCAGATTTCATCTGAGGATATTTCCTTTTTCACCGTAGCCCTCTATGGGCTTCCAAATATCACTTTGCCAATTCCACAAGAACTGTCTTAGCGAAAGGCTTCTTGAGGGGAAAGCTGTAACTCTGTGAGATGATTTCACAGAACACAAAGAAGTTTCTCAAAAAGCTTGTTTCTCTTTGTTATCGGAGGATATTTCCTTTGGCCCTATAGTCTTCAAAGGGATCCGAAATATCTCTTCTCAGATACCATAGAAATAAGGCTAGGAAAGAGATCCACGAAATACAGATGTAACTCTGTGAGTGGAAGTCACACATCACAGAGCAGTTTCTCAGAAATCTTCTTTCCAGATTTCATCTGAGGATATTTCCTTTTTCACCATAGCCCTCTATGGCCTCCAAATATCACTATGTCAATTCCACAAGAACTGTCTTAGCGAAAGGCTTCTTGAGGAGAAAGCTGTAACTCTGTGAGATTATTTCACAGAACACAAAGAAGTTTCTCACAAAGCTTCTTTCTCTTTGTTATCGGAGGATATTTCCTTTGGCCATATAGTCTTTAAATTGATCCGAAATATCTGTTCTAAGATTCCACAGAAATAAGGCGAGCAAAGAGATCCACGAAATACAGATGTATCTCTGTGAGTGGAAGTCACACATCACAGAGCAGTTTCTCAGAAAGCTTCTTTCCAGATTTCATCTGAGTATATTTCCTTTTTCACCAAAGCCCTCTATGGGCTTCCAAATATCACTTTGCCTATTCCATAAAAACTGTCTTAGCGAAAGGCTTCTTCAGGGGAAAGCTGTAACCCTGTGAGATGATTTCACAGAACACAAAGAAGTTTCTCAGAAAGCTTCTTTCTCTTTGTTATCGGAGGTATTTCCTTTGGTCCTATAGTCTTCAAAGGGATCCGAAATATCTGTTCTCAGATTCCACAGAAATAAGGCTAGCAAAGAGATCCACGAAATACAGATTTAACTCTGTGAGTGGAAGTCACACATCATAGAGCAGTTTCTCAGAAAGCTTCTTTCCAGATTTCATCTGAGGATATTTCCTTTTTCACCATAGCCCTCTATGGGCTTCCAAATATCACTTTGCCAATTCCACAAGAACTGTCTTAGCGAAAGGCTTCTTGAGGGGAAAGCTGTAACTCTGTGAGATGATTTCACAGAACACAAAGAAGTTTCTCAGAAAGCTTCTTTCTCTTTGTTATCGGAGGATATTTCCTTTGGCCCTATAGTCTTCAAAGGGATACGAAATATCTGTTCTCAGATTCCACAGAAATAAGGCTAGCAAAGAGATCCACGAAATACAGATGTAACTCTGTGAGATGAATGAACAGAACACTAAGCAGTTTCTCACAAAGCTTCTTTCCAGATTTCATCTGAGGATATTTCCTTTTTCACCTTAGCCCTCTATGGGCTTCCAAATATCACTTTGCCAATTTCACAAGAACTGTCTTAGCGAAAGGCTTCGTGAGGGGAAAGCTGTAACTCTGTGAGATGATTTCCCAGAACACAAAGAAGTTTCTCAGAAAGCTTCTTTCTCTTTGTTATCGGAGGATATTTCCTTTGGCCCTATAGTCTTCAGAGGGATCCGAAATATCTGTTCTCAGATTCCACAGAAATAAGGCTAGCAAAGAGATCCACGAAATACAGATGTAACTCTGTGAGTGGAAGTCACACAACATAGAGCAGTTTCTCAGAAAGTTTCTTTCCAGATTTCATCTGAGGATATTTCCTTTTTCACCATAGCCCTCTATGGGCTTCCAAATATCACTTTGCCAATTCCACAAGAACTGTCTTAGCGAAAGGCTTCTTGAGGGGAAAGCTGTAACTCTGTGAGATGATTTCACAGAACACAAAGAAGTTTCTCAGAAAGCTTCTTTCTCTTTGTTATCGGAGGATATTTCCTTTGGCCCTATAGTCTTCAAAGGGATACGAAATATCTGTTCTCAGATTCCACAGAAATAAGGCTAGCAAAGAGATCCACGAAATACAGATGTAACTCTGTGAGATGAATGAACAGAACACTAAGCAGTTTCTCACAAAGCTTCTTTCCAGATTTCATCTGAGGATATTTCCTTTTTCACCTTAGCCCTCTATGGGCTTCCAAATATCACTTTACCAATTTCACAAGAACTGTCTTAGCGAAAGGCTTCGTGAGGGGAAAGCTGTAACTCTGTGAGATGATTTCCCAGAACACAAAGAAGTTTCTCAGAAAGCTTCTTTCTCTTTGTTATCGGAGGATATTTCCTTTGGCCCTATAGTCTTCAAAGGGATCCGAAATATCTGTTCTCAGATTCCACTGAAAAAAGGCTAGCAAAGAGATCCACGAAATACAGATGTAACTCTGTGAGGGGAATTCACACATCATAGTGCAGTTTCTCAGAAAGCTTCTTTCCAGATTTCATCTGAGGATATTTCCTTTTTCACCATAGCCCTCTATAGGCTTCCAAATATCACTTTGCCAATTCCACAAGAACTGTCTTAGCGAAAGTCTTCTTGAGGGGAAAGCTGTAACTCTGTGAGATGATTTCACAGAACACAAAGAAGTTTCTCAGAAAGCTTCTTTCTCTTTGTTATCGGAGGATATTTCCTTTGGCCCTATAGTCTTCAAAGGGATCCGAAATATCTGTTCTCAGACTCCACAGAAATAAGGCTAGCAAAGAGATCCACGAAATACAGATGTAACTCTGTGAGATGAATGAACAGAACACTAAGCAGTTTCTCACAAAGCTTCTTTCCAGATTTCATCTGAGGATATTTCCTTTTTCACCATAGCCCTCTATGGGCTTCCAAATATCACTTTGCCAATTCCACAGAACTGTCTTAGCGAAAGGCTTGTTGAGGGGAAAGCTGTAACTCTGTGAGTTGATTTCACAGAACACAAAGAAGTTTCTCAAAAAGCTTCTTTCTCTTTGTTATCGGAGGATATTTCCTTTAGCCCTATAGTCTTCAAAGGGATCCGGAATATCTGTTCTCAGATTCCACAGAAATAAGGCTAGCAAAGAGATCCACGAAATACAGATGTAACTCTGTGAGTGGAAGTCCCACATCACAGAGGAGTTTCTCAGAAAGCTTCTTTCCATATTTCATCTGAGGATATTTCCTTTTTCACCATAGCCCTCTATGGGCTTCCATATATCACTTTGCCAATTCCACAAGAACTGTCTTAGCAAAAGGCTTCTTGAGGGCAAAGCTGTAACTCTGTGAGATGATTTCCCAGAACACAAAGAAGATTCTCAGAAAGCTTCTTTCTCTTTGTTATCGGAGGATATTTCCTTTGGCCCTATAGTCTTCAAAGGGATCCGAAATATCTGTTCTCAGATTACACAGAAATAAGGCTAGCAAAGAGATCCACGAAATACAGATATAACTCTGTGAGTGGAAGTCACACATCACAGAGCAGTTTCTCAGAAAGCTTCTTTCCAGATTTCATCTGAGGATATTTCCTTTTTCACCATAGCCCTCTATGGGCTTCCCAATATCACTTTGCCAATTCCACAAGAACTGTCTTAGCGAAAGGCTTCTTGAGGGGAAAGCTGTAACTCTGTGAGATGATTTCACAGAACACAAAGAAGTTTCTCAGAAAGCTTCTTTCTCTTTGTTATCGGAGGATATTTCCTTTGGCCCTATAGTCTTCAAAGGGATCCGAAATATCTGTTCTCAGATTCCACAGAAGTAAGGCTAGCAAAGAGATCCACGATACACACATGTAACTCTGTGAGATGAATGAACAGAACACTAGGCAGTTTCTGAGAAACCGTCTTTCCAGATTTCATCTGAGGATATTTCCTTTTTCACATAGCCCTCTAAGGGCTTCCAAATATCACTTTGCCAATTCCACAAGAACTGTCTTAGCGAAAGGCTTCTTTGGGGAAAGCTGTAACTCTGTGAGATGATTTCACAGAACACAAAGAACTTTCTCAGAAAGCTTCTTTCTCTTTGTTATCGGATGATATTTCCTTTGGCCCTATAGTCTTCAAAGGGATCCGAAATATCTGTTCTCAGATTCCACAGAAATAAGGCTAGCAAAGAGATCCACGAAATACAGATGTAACTCTGTGAGTGGAAGTCACACATCACAGAGTAGTTTCTCAGAAAGCTTCTTTCCAGATTTCATCTGAAGATATTTTATTTTTCACCAAAGTCCTCTATGGGCTTCCAAATATCACTTTGCCTATTCCATAAGAACTGTCTTAGCGAAAGGCTTCTTGAGGGGAAAGCTGTAACCCTGTGAGATGATTTCACAGAACACAAAGAAGTTTCTCAGAAAGCTTCTTTCTCTTTGTTATCGGAGGATATTTCCTTTGGCCCTATAGTCTTCAAAGGGATCCGAAATATCTGTTCTCAGATTCCACAGAAATAAGGCTAGCAAAGAGATCCACGAAATACAGATGTAACTCTGTGAGTGGAAGTCACACTTCACAGAGCAGTTTCTCAGAAAGCTTCTTTCCAGATTTCATCTGAGGATATTTCCTTTTTCACCATAGCCCTCTATGGGCTTCCAAATATCACTTTGCCAATTCCACAAGAACTGTCTTAGCGAAAGGCTTCTTGAGGGGAAAGCTCTAACTCTGTGAGATGATTTCACAGAACACAAAGAACTTTCTCAGAAAGCTTCTTTCTCTTTGTTATCGGAGGTTATTTCCTTTGGCCCTATAGTCTTCAAAGGGATCCGAAATATCTGTTCTCAGATTCCACAGAAATAAGTCTAGCAAGGAGATCCACGAAATACAGATGGAAATCTGTAAGATGAATGACCAGAACACTAAGCAGTTTCTCAGAAAGCTTCTTTCCAGATTTCATCTGAGGATATTTCCTTTTTCACCTTAGCCCTCTATGGGCTTCCAAATATCATTTTGCCAATTCCACAACAACTGTCTTAGCGAAAGGCTTCTTGAGGGGAAAGCTGTAACTCTGTGAGATGATTTCACAGAACACAAAGAAGTTTCTCAGAAAGCTTCTTTCTCTTTGTTATCGGAGGATATTTCCTTTGTCCCCATAGTCTTCAAAGGGATCCGAAATATCTGTTCTCAGATTCCACAGAAATAAGGCTAATAAAGAGATCCACGAAATACAGATGTAACTCTGCGAGATGAATGAACAGAACACTAAGCATTTTCTCACAAAGCTTCTTTCCGGATTTCATCTGAGGATATTTCCTTTTTCATCGTAGCCTTCTATGGGCTTCCAAATATCACTTTGCCAATTGCAAAAGAACTGTCTTAGCGAAAGGCTTCTTGAGGGGAAAGCTGTAACTCTGTGAGATGATTTCACAGAACACAAAGAAGTTTCTCAGAAAGCTTCTTTCTCTTTGTTATCGGAGGATATTTCCTTTGGCCCTATAGTCTTCAAAGGGATCCGAAATATGTGTTCTCAGATTCGACAGAAATAAGGCTACCAAAAGATCCACGAAATACAGATGTAACTCTGTGAGATGAATGAACAGAACACTAAGCAGTTTCTCAGAAAGCTTCTTTCCAGATTTCATCTGAGGATATTTCCTTTTTCACCGTAGCTCTCTATGGGCTTCCAAATATCACTTTGCCAATTCCACAAGAACTGTCTTAGCGAAAGGCTTCTTGAGGGGAAAGCTGTAACTCTGTGAGATGATTTCACAGAACACAAAGAAGTTTCTCAGAAAGCTTCTTTCTCTTTGTTATCGGAGGATATTTCCTTTGGCCCTATAATCTTCAAAGGGATCCGAAATATCTGTTCTCAGACTCCACAGAAATAAGGCTAGCAAAGAGATCCACGAAATACAGATGTTACTCTGGGAGTGGAAGTCACACAACACAGAGCAGTTTTTCAGACAGCTAGTTTCCAGCTTTCATCTGAGGATATTTCCTTTTTCACTATAGCCCTCTATGGGCTTCCAAATATCACTTTGCCAGTTCCACAAGAACTGTCTTAGCGAAAGGCTTCTTGAGGGGAAATCTGTAACTCTGTGAGATGATTTCACAGAACACAAAGAAGTTTCTCAGAAAGCTTCTTTCTCTTTGTTATCGGAGGATATTTCCTTTGGCCCTATAGTCTTCAAAGGGATCCGTAATATCTGTTCTCAGATTCCACAGAAATAAGGCTAGCAAAGAGATCCACGAAATACAGATGTAACTCTGTGAGTGGAAGTCACACTTCACAGAGCAGTTTCTCAGAAAGCTTCTTTCCAGAGTTCATCTGAGGACATTTCCTTTTTCACCATAGCCCTCTATGGGCTTCCAAATATCACTTTGCCAATTCCACAAGAACTGTCTTAGCGAAAGGCTTCTTGAGGGGAAAGCTGTAACTCTGTGAGATGATTTCACAGAACACAAAGAAGTTTCTCAGAAAGCTTCTTTTTCTTTGTTATCGGAGGATATTTCCTTTGGCCCTATAGTCTTCAAAGGGATCCGAAATATCTGTTCTCAGATTCCCCAGAAATAAGGCTAGCAAAGAGATCCACGAAATACAGATGTAACTCTGTGAGATGAATGACCAGAACACTAAGCAGTTTCTCAGAAAGCTTCTTTCCATATTTCATCTGAGAATATTTCCTTTTTCACCATAGGCCTCTATGGGCTTCCAAATATCACTTTGCCAATTCCACAAGAAGTGTCTTAGCGAAAGGCTTCTTGAGGGGAAAGCTGTAACTCTGTGAGATGATTTCATAGAACACAAAGAAGTTTCTCAGAAAGCTTCTTTCTCTTTGTTATCGGAGGATATTTCCTTTGGCCCTATAGTCTTCAAAGGGATCCCAAATATCTGTTCTCAGATTCCACAGAAATAAGGATAGCAAAGAGATCCACGAAATACAGATGTAACTCTGTGAGTAGAAGTCACACTTCATAGAGCAGTTTCTCAGAAAGCTTCTTTCCAGATTTCATCTGAGGATATTTCCTTTTTCACCATAGCCCTCTATCGGCATCCAAATATCACTTTGCCAATTCCACAAGAACTGTCTTAGAGAAAGGCTTCTTGAGGGGAAAGCTGTAACTCTGTGAGATGATTTCACAGAACACAAAGAAGTTTCTCAAAAAGCTTTTTTCTCTTTGTTATCGGAGAATATTTCCTTTAGCCCTATAGTCTTCAAAGGGATCCGAAATATCTGTTCTCAGGTTCCACAGAAATAAGGCTAGGAAAGAGATCCACGAAATACAGATATAACTCTGTGAGTGGAAGTCACACATCACAGAGCAGTTTCTCAGAAAGCTTCTTTCCATATTTCATCTGAGGATATTTCCTTTTTCACCATAGCCCTCTATGGGCTTCTAAATATCACTTTGCCAATTCCACAAGAACTGTCTTAGCGAAAGGCTTCTTGAGGGCAAAGCTGTAACTCTGTGAGATGATTTCACAGAACACAAAGAAGTTTCTCAGAAAGCTTCTTTCTCTTTGTTATCGCAGGATATTTCCTTTGGCCCTATAGTCTTCAAAGGGATCCGAAATATCTGTTCTCAGATTCCACAGAAATAAGTCTAGCAAAGAGATCCACGAAATACAGATGTAACTCTGTGAGTGGAAGTCACACATCACAGAGCAGTTTCTCAGAAAGCTTCTTTCCAGATTTCATCTGAGGATAATTCCTTTTTCACCATAGCCCTCTATGAGCTTCCAAATATCACTTTGCCAATTCCACAAGAACTGTCTTAGCGAAAGGCTTCTTGAGGGGAAAGCTGTAACTCTGTGAGATGATTTCACAGAACACAAAGAAGTTTCTCAGAAAGCTTCTTTCTCTTTGTTATCGGAGGATATTTCCTTTGCCCCTATTGTCTTCAAAGGATCTGAAATATCTGTTCTCAGATTCCACAGAAATAAGGCTAGCAAAGAGATCCACGAAATACAGATGTAACTCTGTGAGTGGAAGTCACACATCACAGAGCAGTTTCTCAGAAAGCTTCTTTCCAGATTTCATCTGAGGATATTTCCTTTTTCATCAAAGCCCTCTATGGGCTTCCAAATATCACTTTGCCTATTCCATAAGAACTGTCTTAGCGAAAGGCTTCTTGAGGGGAAAGCTGTAACCCTGTGAGATGATTTCACAGAACACAAAGAAGTTTCTCAGAAAGCTTCTTTCTCTTTGTTATCGGAGGATATTTCCTTTGGCCCTATAGTCTTCAAAGGGATCCGAATTATCTGTTCTCAGATTCCACAGAAATAAGGCTAGCAAAGAGATCCACGAAATACACATGTAACTCTGTGAGTGGAAGTCACACATCACAGAGCAGTTTCTCAGAAAGCTTCTTTCCAGATTTCATCTGAGGATATTTCCTTTTTCACCATAGCCCTCTATGGGCTTCCAAATATCACTTTGCCAATTCCACAAGAACTGTCTTAGCGAAAGGCTTCTTGAGGGGAAAGCTGTAACTCTGTGAGATGATTTCACAGAACACAAAGAAGTTTCTCAGAAAGCTTCTTTCTCTTTGTTATCGGTGGATATTTCCTTTGGCCTTATAGTCTTCAAAGGGATCCGAAATATCTGTTCTCAGATTCCACAGAAATAAGGCTAGCAAAGAGATCCACGAAATACAGAAGTAACTCTGTGAGTGGAAGTCACACATCACAGAGCAGTTTCTCAAAAAGCTTCTTTCCAGATTTCATCTGAGGATATTTCCTTTTTCACCATAGCCCTCTATGGGCTTCCAAATATCACTTTGCCAATTCCACAAGAACTGTCTTAGCGAAAGGCTTCTTGAGGGGAAATCTGTAACTCTGTGAGATGATTTCACAGAACACAAAGAAGTTTCTCAGAAAGCTTCTTTCTCTTTGTTATCGGAGGATATTTCCTTTGGCCCTATAGTCTTCAAAGGGATCCGAAATATCTCTTCTCAGATTCCACAGAAACAAGGCTAGCAAAGAGATCCACGAAATACAGATGTAACTCTGTGAGAAGAATGAACAGAACACTAAGCAGTTTCTCAGAAAGCTTCTTTCCAGATTTCATCTGAGGATATTTCCTTTTTCACCATAGCCCTCTATGGGCTTCCAAATATCACTTTGCCTATTCCACAAGAACTGTATTAGCGAAAGGCTTCTTGAGGGGAAAGCTGTAACTCTGTGAGATGATTTCACAGAACACAAAGAAGTTTCTCAGAAAGCTTCTTTCTCTTTGTTATCGGAGGATATTTCCTTTGGCCCTATAGTCTTCAAAGGGATCCGAAATATCTGTTCTCAGATTCCACAGAAATAAGGCTAGCAAAGAGATCCACAAAATACAGATGTAACTCTTTGAGTGGAAGTCACACATCACAGAGCAGTTTCTCAGAAAGCTTCTTTCCAGATTTCATCTGAGGATATTTCCTTTTTCACCTGAGCCCTCTATGGGCTTCCAAATATCACTTTGCCAATTCCACAAGAACTGTCTTAGCGAAAGGCTTCTTGAGGAGAAAGCTGTAACTCTGTGAGATGATTTCACAGAACACAAAGAAGTTTCTCAGAAAGCTTCTTTCTCCTTGTTATCGCAGGATATTTCCTTTGGCCCTATAGTCTTCAAAGGGATCCGAATTATCTGTTCTCAGATTCCACAGAAATAAGGCTAGCAAAGAGATCCAGGAAATACAGATGTAACTCTGTGAGTGGAAGTCACACATCACAGAGCAGTTTCTCAGAAAGCTTCTTTCCAGATTTCATCTGAGGATATTTCCTTTTTCACCATAGCCCTCTATGGGCTTCCAAATATCACTTTGCCAATTCCACAAGAACTGTCTTAGCGAAAGGCTTCTTGAGGGGAAAGCTGTAAGTCTGTGAGATGATTTCACAGAACACAAAGTAGTTTCTCAGAAAGCTTCTTTCTCTTTATTATCGGAGGATATTTTTTTGGCCCTATTGTCTTCAAAGGGATCCGAAATATCTGTTCTCAGATTCCACAGAAATAAGGATAGCAAAGAGATCCACGAAATACAGATGTAACTCTGTGATTGGAAGTCACACATCATAGAGCAGTTTCTCAGAAATCTTCTTTCCAGATTTCATCTGAGGATATTTCCTTTTTCACCATAGCCCTCTATGGGCTTCCAAATATCACTTTGCCAATTCCACAAGAACTGTCTTAGCGAAAGGCTTCTTGAGGGGAAAGCTGTAACTCTGTGAGATAATTTCACAGAACACAAAGAAGTTTCTCAGAAAGCTTCTTTCTCTTTGTTATCGCAGGATATTTCCTTTGGCCCTATAGTCTTCAAAGGGATCCGAAATATCTGTTCTCAGATTCCACAGAAATAAGGCTAGCAAAGAGATCCACGATATACAGATGTAACTCTGTGAGATGAATGAACAGAACACTAAGCACTTTCTCAGAAAGCTTCCTTCCAGATTTCATCTGAGGATATTTAATTTTTCACCATAGCCCTCTATGGGCTTCCAAATATCACTTTGCCAATTCCACAAGAACTGTCTTAGCGAAAGGCTTCTTGAGGGGAAAGCTGTAACTCTGTGAGATGATTTCACAGAACACAAAGAAGTTTCTCAGAAAGCTTCTTTCTCTTTGTTATCGCAGGATATTTCCTTTGGCCCTATAGTCTTCAAAGGGATCCGAATTATCTGTTCTCAGATTCCACAGAAATAAGGCTAGCAAAGAGATCCACGAAATACACATGTAACTCTGTGAGTGGAAGTCACACATCACAGAGCAGTTTCTCAGAAAGCTTCTTTCCAGATTTCATGTGAGGATATTTCCTTTTTCACCGTAGCCCTCTATGGGCTTCCAAATATCACTTTGCCAATTCCACAAGAACTGTCTTAGTGAAAGGCTTCTTGAGGGAAAAGCTGTAACTCTGTGAGATGATTTCACAGAAAACAAAGAAGTTTCTCAGAAAGCTTCTTTCTCTTTGTTATCGGAGGATATTTCCTTTGGCCTTATAGTCTTCAAAGGGATCCGAAATATCTGTTCTCAGATTCCACAGAAATAAGGCTAGCAAAGAGATCCACGAAATACAGATGTAACTCTGTGAGATGAATGAACAGAACACTAAGCAGTTTCTCAGAAAGCTTCTTTCCAGATTTCATCTGAGGATATTTCCTTTTTCACCATAGCCCTCTATGGGCTTCCAAATATCACTTTGCCAATTCCACAAGAACTGTCTTAGCGAAAGGCTTCTTGAGGGGAAAGCTGTAACTCTGTGAGATGATTTCACAGAACACAAAGAAGTTTCTCAGAAAGCTTCTTTCTCTTTATTATCGGAGGATATTTTTTTGGCCCTATTGTCTTCAAAGGGATCCGAAATATCTGTTCTCAGATTCCACAGAAATAATGATAGCAAAGAGATCCACGAAATGCAGATGTAACTCTGTGAGTGGAAGTCACACATCATAGAGCAGTTTCTCAGAAAGCTTCTTTCCAGATTTCATCTGAGGATATTTCCTTTTTCACCTGAGCCCTCTATGGGCTTCCAAATATCACTTTGCCAATTCCACAAGAACTGTCTTAGCGAAAGGCTTCTTGAGGGGAAAGCTGTAACTCTGTGAGATGATTTCACAGAACACAAAGAAGTTTCTCAGAAAGCTTCTTTCTCTTTGTTATCGGATGATATTTCCTTTGGCCCTATAGTCTTCAAAGGGATCCGAAATATCTGTTCTCATATTATTCAGAAATAAGGCTTGCAAAGAGATACACGAAATACAGATGTAACTCTGTGATTGGAAGTCACACATCACAGAGCAGTTTCTCAAAAAGCTTCTTTCCAGATTTCATCTGAGGATATTTCCTTTTTCACCATAGCCCTCTATGGGCTTCCAAATATCACTTTGCCAATTCCACAAGAACTGTCTTAGCGAAAGGCTTCTTGAGGGGAAAGCTGTAACTCTGTGAGATAATTTCACAGAACACAAAGAAGTTTCTCAGAAAGCTTCTTTCTCTTTGTTATCGCAGGATATTTCCTTTGGCCCTATAGTCTTCAAAGGGATCCGAAATATCTGTTCTCAGATTCCACAGAAATAAGGCTAGCAAAGAGATCCACGAAATACAGATGTAACTCTGTGAGATGAATGAACAGAACACTAAGCAGTTTCTCAGAAAGCTTCTTTCCAGATTTCATCTGAGGATATTTAATTTTTCACCATAGCCCTCTATGGGCTTCCAAATATCACTTTGCCAATTCCACAAGAACTGTCTTAGCGAAAGGCTTCTTGAGGGGAAAGCTGTAACTCTGTGAGATGATTTCACAGAACACAAAGAAGTTTCTCAGAAAGCTTCTTTCTCTTTGTTATCGCAGGATATTTCCTTTGGCCCTATAGTCTTCAAAGGGATCCGAATTATCTGTTCTCAGATTCCACAGAAATAAGGCTAGCAAAGAGATCCACGAAATACACATGTAACTCTGTGAGTGGAAGTCACACATCACAGAGCAGTTTCTCAGAAAGCTTCTTTCCAGATTTCATGTGAGGATATTTCCTTTTTCACCGTAGCCCTCTATGGGCTTCCAAATATCACTTTGCCAATTCCACAAGAACTGTCTTAGTGAAAGGCTTCTTGAGGGAAAAGCTGTAACTCTGTGAGATGATTTCACAGAAAACAAAGAAGTTTCTCAGAAAGCTTCTTTCTCTTTGATATCGGAGGATATTTCCTTTGGCCTTATAGTCTTCAAAGGGATCCGAAATATCTGTTCTCAGATTAAACAGAAATAAGGCTAGCAAAGAGATCCACGAAATACAGATGTAACTCTGTGAGTGGAATTCACACATCACAGAGCAGTTTCTCAGAAAGCTTCTTTCCAGATTTCATCTGAGGATATTTCCTTTTTCACCTGAGCCCTCTATGGGCTTCCAAATATCACTTTGCCAATTCCACAAGAACTGTCTTAGCGAAAGGCTTCTTGAGGGGAAAGCTGTAACACTGTGAGATGATTTCACAGAACACAAAGAAGTTTCTCAGAAAGCTTCTTTCTCTTTGATATCGGATGATATTTCCTTTGGCCCTATAGTCTTCAAAGGGATCCGAAATATCTGTTCTCATATTATACAGAAATAAGGCTTGCAAAGAGAAACACGAAATACAGATGTAACTCTGTGATTGGAAGTCACACATCACAGAGCAGTTTCTCAAAAAGCTTCTTTCCAGATTTAATCTGAGGATATTTCCTTTTTCACCATAGCCCTCTATGGGCTTCCAAATATCACTTTGCCAATTCCACAAGAACTGTCTTAGCGAAAGGCTTATTGAGGGGAAAGCTGTAACTCTGTGAGATGATTTCACAGAACACAAAGAAGTTTCTCAGAAAGCTTCTTTCTCTTTGTTATCGCAGGATATTCCCTTTGGCCCTATAGTCTTCAAAGGGATCCGAAATATCTGTTCTCAGATTCCACAGAAATAAGGCTAGCAAAGAGATCCACGAAATACAGATGTAACTCTGTGAGATGAATGAACAGAACACTAAGCAGTTTCTCAGAAAGCTTCTTTCCAGATTTCATCTGAGGATATTTAATTTTTCACCACAGCCCTCTATGGGCTTCCAAATATCACTTTGCCAATTCCACAAGAACTGTCTTAACGAAAGGCTTCTTGAGGGGAAAGCTGTAACTCTGTGAGATGATTTCACAGAACACAAAGAAGTTTCTCAGAAAGCTTCTTTTTCTTTGTTATCGCAGGATATTTCCTTTGGCCCTATAGTCTTCAAAGGGATCTGAATTATCCGTTCTCAGATTCCACAGAAATAAGGCTAGCAAAGAGATCCACGAAATACACATGTAACTCTGTGAGTGGAAGTCACACATCACAGAGCAGTTTCTCAGAAAGCTTCTTTCCAGATTTCATCTGAGGATATTTCCTTTTTCACCATAGCCCTCTATGGGCTTCCAAATATCACTTTGCCAATTCCACAAGAACTGTCTTAGCGAAAGGCTTCTTGAGGGGAAAGCTGAAACTCTGTGAGATGATTTCACAGAACACAAAGAAGTTTCTCAGAAAGCTTCTTTCTCTTTGTTATCGCAGGATATTTCCTTTGGCCTTATAGTCTTCAAAGGGATCCGAAATATCTGTTCTCAGATTCCACAGAAATAAGGCTAGCAAACAGATCCACGAAATACAGATGTAACTCTGTGAGTGGAAGTCACACATCACAGAGCAGTTTCTCAGAATGCTTCTTTCCAGATTTCATCTGAGGATATTTCCTTTTTCACCTGAGCCCTCTATGGGCTTCCAAATATCACTTTGCCAATGCCACAGAACTGTCTTAGCGAAAGGCTTCTTGAGGGGAAAGCTGTAACACTGTGACATGATTTCACAGAACACAAAGAAGTTTCTCAGAAAGCTTCTTTCTCTTTGATATCGGATGATATTTCCTTTGGCCCTATAGTCTTCAAAGGGATCCGAAATATCTGTTCTCAGATTCCACAGAAATAAGGCTAGCAAAGAGATCCACGAAATACAGATGTAACTCTGTGAGATGAATGAACAGAACACTAAGCAGTTTCTCAGAAAGCTTCTTTCCAGATTTCATCTGAGGATATTTAATTTTTCACCATAGCCCTCTATGGGCTTCCAAATATCACTTTGCCAATTCCACAAGAACTGTCTTAGCGAAAGGCTTCTTGAGGGGAAAGCTGTAACTCTGTGAGATGATTTCACAGAACACAAAGAAGTTTCTCAGAAAGCTTCTTTCTCTTTGTTATCGCAGGATATTTCCTTTGGCCCTATAGTCTTCAAAGGGATCCGAATTATCTCTTCTCAGATTCCACAGAAATAAGGCTAGCAAAGAGATCCACGAAATACACATGTAACTCTGTGAGTGGAAGTCACACATCACAGAGCAGTTTCTCAGAAAGCTTCTTTCCAGATTTCATCTGAGGATATTTCCTTTTTCACCGTAGCCCTCTATGGGCTTCCAAATATCACTTTGCCAATTCCACAAGAACTGTCTTAGCGAAAGGCTTCTTGAGGGGAAAGCTGTAACTCTGTGAGATGATTTCACAGAACACAAAGAAGTTTCTCAGAAAGCTTCTTTCTCTTTGTAATCGGAGGATATTTCCTTTGGCCTTATAGTCTTCAAAGGGATCCGAAATATCTGTTCTCAGATTCCACAGAAATAAGGCTAGCAAAGAGATCCACGAAATACAGATGTAACTCTGTGAGTGGAAGTCACACATCACAGAGCAGTTTCTCAAAAAGCTTCTTTCCAGATTTCATCTGAGGATATTTCCTTTTTCACCATAGCCCTCTATGGGCTTCCAAATATCACTTTGCCAATTCCACAAGAACTGTCTTAGCGAAAGGCTTCTTGAGGGGAAATCTGTAACTCTGTGATATGATTTCACAGAACACAAAGAAGTTTCTCAGAAAGCTTCTTTCTCTTTGTTATCGGAGGATATTTCCTTTGGCCCTATAGTCTTCAAAGGGATCCGAAATATCTGTTCTCAGATTCCACAGAAACAAGGCTAGCAAAGAGATCCACGAAATACAGATGTAACTCTGTGAGATGAATGAACAGAACACTAAGCAGTTTCTCAGAAAGCTTCTTTCCAGATTTCATCTGAGGATATTTCCTTTTTCACCATAGCCCTCTATGGGCTTCCAAATATCACTTTGCCAATTCCACAAGAACTGTCTTAGCGAAAGGCTTATTGAGGGGAAAGCTGTAACTCTGTGAGATGATTTCACAGAACACAAAGAAGTTTCTCAGAAAGCTTCTTTCTCTTTGTTATCGCTGGATATTCCCTTTGGCCCTATAGTCTTCAAAGGGATCCGAAATATCTGTTCTCAGATTCCACAGAAATAAGGCTAGCAAAGAGATCCACGAAATACAGATGTAACTCTGTGAGATGAATGAACAGAACACTAAGCAGTTTCTCAGAAAGCTTCTTTCCAGATTTCATCTGAGGATATTTAATTTTTCACCATAGCCCTCTATGGGCTTCCAAATATCACTTTGCCAATTCCACAAGAACTGTCTTAGCGAAAGGCTTCTTGAGGGGAAAGCTGTAACTCTGTGAGATGATTTCACAGAACACAAAGAAGTTTCTCAGAAAGCTTCTTTCTCTTTGTTATCGCAGGATATTTCCTTTGGCCCTATAGTCTTCAAAGGGATCCGAATTATCTGTTCTCAGATTCCACAGAAATAAGGCTAGCAAAGAGATCCACGAAATACACATATAACTCTGTGAGTGGAAGTCACACATCACAGAGCAGTTTCTCAGAAAGCTTCTTTCCAGATTTCATCTGAGGATATTTCCTTTTTCACCATAGCCCTCTATGGGCTTCCAAATATCACTTTGCCAATTCCACAAGAACTGTCTTAGTGAAAGGCTTCTTGAGGGGAAAGCTGTAACTCTGTGAGATGATTTCACAGAACACAAAGAAGTTTCTCAGAAAGCTTCTTTCTCTTTGTTATCGGAGGATATTTCCTTTGGCCTTATAGTCTTCAAAGGGATCCGAAATATCTGTTCTCAGATTCCACAGACTTCAGGCTAGCAAAGAGACCCACAAAATACAGATGTAACTCAGATGAAGGAACAGAACACTAAGCTGTTTCTCAGAAAGCATCTTTCCCGATTTCATCTGAGGATATTTTCTTTTTCACCATAGCCCACTATAGGCTTCCAAATATCACTTTGCCAATTCCACAAGAACTGTCTTAGCGAAAGGCTTCTTGAGGGGAAAGCTGTAACTCTGTGAGATGATTTCACAGAACACAAAGAAGTTTCTCAGAAAGCTTCTTTCCCTTTGTTATCGGAGGATATTTCCTTTGGCCCTATAGACTTCAAAGGGATCCGAAATATCTGTTCTCAGATTATACAGAAATAAGGCTAGCAAAGAGATACAAGAAATACAGATGTTACTCTGGGAGTGGAAGTCACACATCACAGAGCAGTTTCTCAGACAGCTAGTTTCCAGCTTTCATCTGAAGATATTTCCTTTTTCACCATAGCCCTCTATGGGCTTCCAAATATCACTTTGCCAGTTCCGCAAGAACTGTCTTAGCGAAAGGCTTCTTGAGGGGAAATCTGTAACTCTGTGAGATGATTTCACAGAACACACAGGAGTTTCTCAGAAAGCTTCTTTCTCTTTGTTATGGGAGGATATTTCCTTTGGCCCTATAGTCTTCAAAGGGATCCGAAATATCTGTTCTCAGATTCCACAGAAATAAGGCTAGCAAAGAGATCCACGAAATACAGATGTAACTCTGTGAGTGGAAGTCACACTTCACAGAGCAGTTTCTCAGAAAGCTTCTTTCCAGATTTCATCTGAGTATATTTCTTTTTCACCAAAGCCCTCTATGGGCTTCCAAATATCACTTTGCCTATTCCATAAGAACTGTCTTAGCGAAAGGCTTCTTGACGGGAAAGCTGTAACCCTGTGAGATGATTTCACAGAACACAAAGAAGTTTCTCAGAAAGCTTCTTTTTCTTTGTTATCAGAGGATATTTCCTTTGGCCCTATAGTCTTCAAAGGGATCCGAAATATCTGTTCTTAGATTCCACAGAAATAAGGCTAGCAAAGAGATCCACGAAATACAGATGTAACTCTGTGAGATGAATGACCAGAACACTAAGCAGTTTCTCAGAAAGCTTCTTTCCAGATTTCATCTGAGGATATTTCCTTTTTCACCATAGCCCTCTAAGGGCTTCCAAATATCACTTTGCCAATTCCACAAGAAGTGTCTTAGCGAAAGGCTTCTTGAGGGGAAAGCTGTAACTCTGTGAGATGATTTCATAGAACACAAAGAATTTTCTCAGAAAGCTTCTTTCTCTTTGTTATCGGAGGATATTTCCTTTGGCCCTATAGTCTTCAAAGGGATCCCAAATATCTGTTCTCAGATTCCACAGAAATAAGGCTAGCAAAGAGATCCACGAAATACAGATGTAACTCTGTGAGTGGAAGTCACACATCACAGAGCAGTTTCTCAGAAAGCTTCTTTCCAGATTTCATCTGAGGATATTTCCTTTTTCACCTGAGCCCTCTATGGGCTTCCAAATATCACTTTGCCAATTCCACAAGAACTGTCTTAGCGAAAGGCTTCTTGAGGGGAAAGCTCTAACTCTGTGAGATGATTTCACAGAACACAAAGAAGTTTCTCTAAAAGCTTCTTTCTCTTTGTTATCAGAGTATATTTCCTTTGGCCCTATAGTCTTCAAAGGGATCCGAAATATCTGTTCTCAGATTCCACAGAAATAAGGCTAGGAAAGAGATCCACGAAATACAGATGTAACTCTGTCAGTGGAAGTCACACATCATAGAGCAGTTTCTCAGAAAGCTTCTTTCCAGATTTCATCTGAGGATATTTCCTTTTTCACCATAGCCCTCTATGGGCTTCCAAATATCACTTTGCCAATTCCACAAGAACTGTCTTAGTGAAAGGCTTCTTGAGGGGAAAGCTGTAACTCTGTGAGATGATTTCAAAGAACACAAAGAAGTTTCTCAGAAAGCTTCTTTCTCTTTGTAATCGGAGGATATTTCCTTTGGCCTTATAGTCTTCAAAGGGATCCGAAATATCTGTTCTCAGATTCCACAGAAATAAGGCTAGCAAAGAGATCCACGAAATACAGATGTAACTCTGTGAGTGGAAGTCACACATCACAGAGCAGTTTCTCAAAAAGCTTCTTTCCAGATTTCATCTGAGGATATTTCCTTTTTCACCATAGCCCTCTATGGGCTTCCAAATATCACTTTGCCAATTCCACAAGAACTGTCTTAGCGAAAGGCTTCTTGAGGGGAAATCTGTAACTCTGTGATATGATTTCACAGAACACAAAGAAGTTTCTCAGAAAGCTTCTTTCTCTTTGTTATCGGAGGATATTTCCTTTGGCCCTATAGTCTTCAAAGGGATCCGAAATATCTGTTCTCAGATTCCACAGGAACAAGGCTAGCAAAGAGATCCACGAAATACAGATGTAACTCTGTGAGATGAATGAACAGAACACTAAGCAGTTTCTCAGAAAGCTTCTTTCCAGATTTCATCTGAGGATATTTCCTTTTTCACCATAGCCCTCTATGGGCTTCCAAATATCACTTTGCCAATTCCACAAGAACTGTCTTAGCGAAAGGCTTCTTGAGGGGAAATCTGTAACTCTGTGATATGATTTCACAGAACACAAAGAAGTTTCTCAGAAAGCTTCTTTCTCTTTGTTATCGGAGGATATTTCCTTTGGCCCTATAGTCTTCAAAAGGATCCGAAATATCTGTTCTCAGATTCCACAGAAATAAGGCTAGCAAAGAGATCCACAAAATACAGATGTAACTCTTTGAGTGGAAGTCACACATCACAGAGCAGTTTCTCAGAAAGCTTCTTTCCAGATTTCATCTGAGGATATTTCCTTTTTCACCTGAGCCCTCTATGGGCTTCCAAATATCACTTTGCCAATTCCACAAGAACTGTCTTAGCGAAAGGCTTCTTGAGGGGAAAGCTGTAACACTGTGAGATGATTTCACAGAACACAAAGAAGTTTCTCAGAAAGCTTCTTTCTCTTTGATATCGGATGATATTTCCTTTGGCCCTATAGTCTTCAAAGGGATCCGAAATATCTGTTCTCATATTATACAGAAATAAGGCTTGCAAAGAGAAACACGAAATACAGATGTAACTCTGTGATTGGAAGTCACACATCACAGAGCAGTTTCTCAAAATGCTTCTTTCCAGATTTCATCTGAGGATATTTCCTTTTTCACCATAGCCCTCTATGGGCTTCCAAATATCACTTTGCCAATTCCACAAGAACTGTCTTAGCGAAAGGCTTATTGAGGGGAAAGCTGTAACTCTGTGAGATGATTTCACAGAACACAAAGAAGTTTCTCAGAAAGCTTCTTTCTCTTTGTTATCGCAGGATATTCCCTTTGGCCCTATAGTCTTCAAAGGGATCCGAAATATCTGTTCTCAGATTCCCCAGAAATAAGGCTAGCAAAGAGATCCACGAAATACAGATGTAACTCTGTGAGATGAATGAACAGAACACTAAGCAGTTTCTCAGAAAGCTTCTTTCCAGATTTCATCTGAGGATATTTCCTTTTTCACCTGCCCTCTATGGGCTTCCAAATATCACTTTGCCAATTCCACAAGAACTGTCTTAGCGAAAGGCTTCTTGAGGGGAAAGCTGTAACTCTGTGAGATGATTTCACAGAACACAAAGAAGTTTCTCAGAAAGCTTCTTTCTCTTTGTTATCGCAGGATATTTCCTTTGGCCCTATAGTCTTCAAAGGGATCCGAATTATCTGTTCTCAGATTCCACAGAAATAAGGCTAGCAAAGAGATCCACGAAATACAGATGTAACTCTGTGAGTGGAAGTCACACATCACAGAGCAGTTTCTCAGAAAGCTTCTTTCCAGATTTCATCTGAGGATATTTCCTTTTTCACCATAGCCCTCTATGGGCTTCCAAATATCACTTTGCCAATTCCACAAGAACTGTCTTAGCGAAAGGCTTCTTGAGGGGAAAGCTGTAAGTCTTTGAGATGATTTCACAGAACACAAAGTAGTTTCTCAGAAAGCTTCTTTCTCTTTGTTATCGGAGGATATTTTTTTGGCCCTATTGTCTTCAAAGGGATCCGAAATATCTGTTCACAGATTCCACAGAAATAAGGCTAGCAAAGAGATCCACGAAATACACATGTAACTCTGTGATTGGAAGTCACACATCACAGAGCAGTTTTCAGAAAGCTTCTTTCCAGATTTCATCTGAGGATATTTCCTTTTTCACCTGAGCCCTCTATGGGCTTCCAAATATCACTTTGCCAATTCCACAAGAACTGTCTTAGCGAAAGGCTTCTTGAGGGGAAAGCTGTAACACTGTGAGATGATTTCACAGAACACAAAGAAGTTTCTCAGAAAGCTTCTTTCTCTTTGATATCGGATGATATTTCCTTTGGCCCTATAGTCTTCAAAGGGATCCGAAATATCTGTTCTCATATTATACAGAAATAAGGCTTGCAAAGAGAAACACGAAATACTGATGTAACTCTGTGATTGGAAGTCACACATCACAGAGCAGTTTCTCAAAAAGCTTCTTTCCAGATTTAATCTGAGGATATTTCCTTTTTCACCATAGCCCTCTATGGGCTTCCAAATATCACTTTGCCAATTCCACAAGAACTGTCTTAGCGAAAGGCTTATTGAGGGGAAAGCTGTAACTCTGTGAGATGATTTCACAGAACACAAAGAAGTTTCTCAGAAAGCTTCGTTCTCTTTGTTATCGCAGGATATTCCCTTTGGCCCTATAGTCTTCAAAGGGATCCGAAATATCTGTTCTCAGATTCCACAGAAATAAGGCTAGCAAAGAGATCCACGAAATACACATGTAACTCTGTGAGATGAATGAACAGAACACTAAGCAGTTTCTCAGAAAGCTTCTTTCCAGATTTCATCTGAGGATATTTAATTTTTCACCATAGCCCTCTATGGGCTTCCAAATATCACTTTGCCAATTCCACAAGAACTGTCTTAGCGAAAGGCTTCTTGAGGGGAAAGCTGTAACTCTGTGAGATGATTTCACAGAACACAAAGAAGTTTCTCAGAAAGCTTCTTTGTCTTTGTTATCGCAGGATATTTCCTTTGGCCCTATAGTCTTCAAAGGGATCCGAATTATCTGTTCTCAGATTCCACAGAAATAAGGCTAGCAAAGAGATCCACGAAATACACATGTAACTCTGTGAGTGGAAGTCACACATCACAGAGCAGTTTCTCAGAAAGCTTCTTTCCAGATTTCATCTGAGGATATTTCCTTTTTCACCGTAGCCCTCTATGGGCTTCCAAATATCACTTTGCCAATTCCACAAGAACTGTCTTAGTGAAAGGCTTCTTGAGGGGAAAGCTGTAACTCTGTGAGATGATTTCACAGAACACAAAGAAGTTTCTCAGAAAGCTTCTTTCTCTTTGTTATCGGAGGATATTTCCTTTGGCCTTATAGTCTTCAAAGGCATCCGAAATATCTGTTCTCAGATTCCACAGAAATAAGGCTAGCAAAGAGATCCACGAAATACAGATGTAACTCTGTGAGTGGAAGTCACACATCACAGAGCAGTTTCTCAGAAAGCTTCTTTCCAGATTTCATCTGAGGATATTTCCTTTTTCACCTGAGCCCTCTATGGGCTTCCAAATATCACTTTGCCAATTCCACAAGAACTGTCTTAGCGAAAGGCTTCTTGAGGGGAAAGCTGTAACACTGTGAGATGATTTCACAGAACACAAAGAAGTTTCTCAGAAAGCTTCTTTCTCTTTGATATCGGATGATATTTCCTTTGGCCCTATAGTCTTCAAAGAGATCCGAAATATCTGTTCTCATATTATACAGAAATAAGGCTTGCAAAGAGAAACACGAAATACAGATGTAACTCTGTGATTGGAAGTCACACATCACAGAGCAGTTTCTCAAAAAGCTTCTTTCCATATTTCATCTGAGGATATTTCCTTTTTCACCATAGCCCTCTAGGGGCTTCCAAATATCACTTTGCCAATTCCACAAGAACTGTCTTAGCGAAAGGCTTCTTGAGGGGAAAGCTGTAACTCTGTGAGATGATTTCACAGATCACAAAGAAGTTTCTCAGAAAGCTTCTTTCTCTTTGTTATCGCAGGATATTTCCTTTGGCCCTATAGTCTTCAAAGGGATCCGAAATATCTGTTCTCAGATTCCACAGGAATAAGGCTAGCAAAGAGATCCACGAAATACAGATGTAACTCTGTGAGATGAATGAACAGAACACTAAGCAGTTTCTCAGAAAGCTTCTTTCCAGATTTCATCTGAGGATATTTCCTTTTTCACCATAGCCCTCTATGGGCTTCCAAATATCACTTTGCCAATTCCACAAGAACTGTCTTAGCGAAAGGCTTCTTGAGGGGAAAGCAGTAACTCTGTGAGATGATTTCACAGAACACAAAGAAGTTTCTCAGAAAGCTTCTTTCTCTTTGTTATCGCAGGATATTTCCTTTGGCCCTATAGTCTTCAAAGGGATCCGAAATATCTGTTCTCAGATTCCACAGAAATAAGGCTAGCAAAGAGATCCACGAAATACAGATGTAACTCTGTGAGATGAATGAACAGAACACTAAGCAGTTTCTCAGAAAGCTTCTTTCCAGATTTCATCTGAGGATATCTCCTTTTTCACCAGCCCTCTATGGGCTTCCAAATATCACTTTGCCAATTCCACAAGAACTGTCTTAGCGAAAGGCTTCTTGAGGGGAAAGCTGTAACTCTGTGAGATGATTTCACAGAACACAAAGAAGTTTCTCAGAAAGCTTCTTTCTCTTTGTTATCGGATGATATTTCCTTTGGCCCTATAGTCTTCAAAGGGATCCGAAATATCTCTTCTCATATTATTCAGAAATAAGGCTTGCAAAGAGATACACGAAATACAGATGTAACTCTGTGATTGGAAGTCACACATCACAGAGCAGATTCTCAAAAAGCTTCTTTCCAGATTTCATCTGAGGATATTTCCTTTTTCACCATAGCCCTCTATGGGCTTCCAAATATCACTTTGCCAATTCCACAAGAACTGTCTTAGCGAAAGGCTTCTTGAGGGGAAAGCTGTAACTCTGTGAGATAATTTCACAGAACACAAAGAAGTTTCTCAGAAAGCTTCTTTCTCTTTGTTATCGCAGGATATTTCCTTTGGCCCTATAGTCTTCAAAGGGATCCGAAATATCTGTTCTCAGATTCCACAGAAATAAGGCTAGCAAAGAGATCCACGAAATACAGATGTAACTCTGTGAGATGAATGAACAGAACACTAAGCAGTTTCTCAGAAATCTTCTTTCCAGATTTCATCTGAGGATATTTAATTTTTCACCATAGCCCTCTATGGGCTTCCAAATATCACTTTGCCAATTCCACAAGAACTGTCTTAGCGAAAGGCTTCTTGAGGGGAAAGCTGTAACTCTGTGAGATGATTTCACAGAACACAAAGAAGTTTCTCAGAAAGCTTCTTTCTCTTTGTTATCGCAGGATATTTCCTTTGGCCCTATAGTCTTCAAAGGGATCCGAATTATCTGTTCTCAGATTCCACAGAAATAAGGCTAGCAAAGAGAACCACGAAATACACATGTAACTCTGTGAGTGGAAGTCACACATCACAGAGCAGTTTCTCAGAAACCTTCTTTCCAGATTTCATCTGAGGATATTTCCTTTTTCACCATAGCCTTCTATGGGCTTCCAAATATCACTTTGCCAATTCCACAAGAACTGTCTTAGTGAAAGGCTTCTTGAGGGGAAAGCTGTAACTCTGTGAGATGATTTCACAGAACACAAAGAAGTTTCTCAGAAAGCTTCTTTCTCTTTGTTATCGGAGGATATTTCCTTTGGCCTTATAGTCTTCAAAGGGATCCGAAATATCTGTTCTCAGATTCCACAGAAATAAGGCTAGCAAAGAGATCCACGAAATACAGATGTAACTCTGTGAGTGGAAGTCACACATCACAGAGCAGTTTCTCAGAAAGCTTCTTTCCAGATTTCATCTGAGGATATTTCCTTTTTCACCTGAGCCCTCTATGGGCTTCCAAATATCACTTTGCCAATTCCACAAGAACTGTCTTAGCGAAAGGCTTCTTGAGGGGAAAGCTGTAACACTGTGAGATGATTTCACAGAACACAAAGAAGTTTCTCAGAAAGCTTCTTTCTCTTTGATATCGGATGATATTTCCTTTGGCCCTATAGTCTTCAAAGGGATCCGAAATATCTGTTCTCATATTATACAGAAATAAGGCTTGCAAAGAGAAACACGAAATACAGATGTAACTCTGTGATTGGAAGTCACACATCACAGAGCAGTTTCTCAAAAAGCTTCTTTCCAGATTTCATCTGAGGATATTTCCTTTTTCACCATAGCCCTCTATGGGCTTCCAAATATCACTTTGCCAATTCAACAAGAACTGTCTTAGCGAAAGGCTTATTGAGGGGAAAGCTGTAACTCTGTGAGATGATTTCACAGAACACAAAGAAGTTTCTCAGAAAGCTTCTTTCTCTTTGTTATCGCAGGATATTCCCTTTGGCCCTATAGTCTTCAAAGGGATCCGAAATATCTGTTCTCAGATTCCACAGAAATAAGGCTAGCAAAGAGATCCACGAAATACAGATGTAACTCTGTGAGATGAATGAAGAGAACACTAAGCAGTTTCTCAGAAAGCTTCTTTCCAGATTTCATCTGAGGATATTTCCTTTTTCACCAGCCCTCTATGGGCTTCCAAATATCACTTTGCCAATTCCACAAGAACTGTCTTAGCGAAAGGCTTCTTGAGGGGAAAGCTGTAACTCTGTGAGATGATTTCACAGAACACAAAGAAGTTTCTCAGAAAGCTTCTTTCTCTTTGTTATCGGATGATATTTCCTTTGGCCCTATAGTCTTCAAAGGGATCCGAAATATCTCTTCTCATATTATTCAGAAATAAGGCTTGCAAAGAGATACACGAAATACAGATGTAACTCTGTGATTGGAAGTCACACATCACAGAGCAGTTTCTCAGAAAGCTTCTTTCCAGATTTCATCTGAGGATATTTCCTTTTTCACCATAGCCCTCTATGGGCTTCCAAATATCACTTTGCCAATTCCACAAGAACTGTCTTAGCGAAAGGCTTCTTGAGGGGAAAGCTGTAACTCTGTGAGATAATTTCACAGAACACAAAGAAGTTTCTCAGAAAGCTTCTTTCTCTTTGTTATCGCAGGATATTTCCTTTGGCCCTATAGTCTTCAAAGGGATCCGAAATATCTGTTCTCAGATTCCACAGAAATAAGGCTAGCAAAGAGATCCACGAAATACAGATGTAACTCTGTGAGATGAATGAACAGAACACTAAGCAGTTTCTCAGAAATCTTCTTTCCAGATTTCATCTGAGGATATTTAATTTTTCACCATAGCCCTCTATGGGCTTCCAAATATCACTTTGCCAATTCCACAAGAACTGTCTTAGCGAAAGGCTTCTTGAGGGGAAAGCTGTAACTCTGTGAGATGATTTCACAGAACACAAAGAAGTTTCTCAGAAAGCTTCTTTCTCTTTGTTATCGCAGGATATTTCCTTTGGCCCTATAGTCTTCAAAGGGATCCGAATTATCTGTTCTCAGATTCCACAGAAATAAGGCTAGCAAAGAGATCCACGAAATACACATGTAACTCTGTGAGTGGAAGTCACACATCACAGAGCAGTTTCTCAGAAAGCTTCTTTCCAGATTTCATCTGAGGATATTTCCTTTTTCACCATAGCCCTCTATGGGCTTCCAAATATCACTTTGCCAATTCCACAAGAACTGTCTTAGCGAAAGGCTTATTGAGGGGAAAGCTGTAACTCTGTGAGATGATTTCACAGAACACAAAGAAGTTTCTCAGAAAGCTTCTTTCTCTTTGTTATCGCAGGATATTCCCTTTGGCCCTATAGTCTTCAAAGGGATCCGAAATATCTGTTCTCAGATTCCACAAAAATAAGGCTAGCAAAGAGATCCACGAAATACAGATGTAACTCTGTGAGATGAATGAACAGAACACTAAGCAGTTTCTCAGAAAGCTTCTTTCCAGATTTCATCTGAGGATATTTCCTTTTTCACCAGCCCTCTATGGGCTTCCAAATATCACTTTGCCAATTCCACAAGAACTGTCTTAGCGAAAGGCTTCTTGAGGGGAAAGCTGTAACTCTGTGAGATGATTTCACAGAACACAAAGAAGTTTCTCAGAAAGCTTCTTTCTCTTTGTTATCGGATGATATTTCCTTTGGCCCTATAGTCTTCAAAGGGATCCGAAATATCTCTTCTCATATTATTCAGAAATAAGGCTTGCAAAGAGATACACGAAATACAGATGTAACTCTGTGATTGGAAGTCACACATCACAGAGCAGTTTCTCAAAAAGCTTCTTTCCAGATTTCATCTGAGGATATTTCCTTTTTCACCATAGCCCTCTTTGGGCTTCCAAATATCACTTTGCCAATTCCACAAGAACTGTCTTAGCGAAAGGCTTCTTGAGGGGAAAGCTGTAACTCTGTGAGATAATTTCACAGAACACAAAGAAGTTTCTCAGAAAGCTTCTTTCTCTTTGATATCGGATGATATTTCCTTTGGCCCTATAGTCTTCAAAGGGATCCGAAATATCTGTTCTCATATTATACAGAAATAAGGCTTGCAAAGAGAAACACGAAATACAGATGTAACTCTGTGATTGGAAGTCACACATTACAGAGCAGTTTCTCAAAAAGCTTCTTTCCAGATTTCATCTGAGGATATTTCCTTTTTCACCATAGCCCTCTATGGGCTTCCAAATATCACTTTGCCAATTCCACAAGAACTGTCTTAGCGAAAGGCTTCTTGAGGGTAAAGCTGTAACTCTGTGAGATGATTTCACAGAACACAAAGAAGTTTCTCAGAAAGCTTCTTTCTCTTTGTTATCGCAGGATATTTCCTTTGGCTCTATAGTCTTCAAAGGGATCCGAAATATCTGTTCTCAGATTCCACAGAAATAAGGCTAGCAAAGAGATCCACGAAATGCAGATGTAACTCTGTGAGATGAATGAACAGAACACTAAGCAGTTTCTCAGAAAGCTTCTTTCCAGATTTCATCTGAAAATATTTCCTTTTTCACCATAGCCCTCTAAGGGCTTCCAAATATCACTTTGCCAATTCCACAAGAACTGTCTTAGCGAAAGGCTTCTTGAGGGGAAAGCTGTAACTCTGTGAGATGAGTTCACAGAACACAAAGAAGTTTCTCAGAAAGCTTCTTTCTCTTTGTTATCGGAGGATATTTCCTTTGGCCTTATAGTCTTCAAAGGGATCCGAAATATCTGTTCTCAGATTCCACAGAAATAAGGCTAGCAAAGAGATCCACGAAATACAGATGTAAATCTGTGAGATGAATGAACAGAACACTAAGCAGTTTCTCAGAAAGCTTCTTTCCAGATTTCATCTGAGGATATTTCCTTTTTCACCGTAGCCCTCTATGGGCTTCCAAATATCACTTTGCCAATTCCACAAGAACGGTCTTAGCGAAAGGCTTCTTGAGGGGAAATCTGTAACTCTGTGAGATGATTTCACAGAACACAAAGAAGTTTCTCAGAAAGCTTCTTTCTCTTTGTTATCGGAGGATATTTCCTTTGGACCTATAGTCTTCAAAGGGATCCGAAATATCTGTTCTCAGATTCCACAGAAATAAGGCTAGCAGAGATCCACAAAATACAGATGTAACTCTTTGAGTGGAAGTCACACATCACAGAGCAGTTTCTCAGAAAGCTTCTTTCCAGATTTCATCTGAGGATATTTCCTTTTTCACCATAGCCCTCTATGGGCTTCCAAATATCACTTTGCCAATTCCACAAGAACTGTCTTAGCGAAAGGCTTCTTGAGGGGAAAGCTGTAACTCTGTGAGATGATTTCACAGAACACAAAGAAGTTTCTCAGAAAGCTTCTTTCTCTTTGTTATCGCAGGATATTCCCTTTGACCCTATAGTCTTCAAAGGGATCCGAAATATCTGTTCTCAGATTCCACAGAAATAAGGCTAGCAAAGAGATCCACGAAATACAGATGTAACTCTGTGAGATGAATGAACAGAACACTAAGCAGTTTCTCAGAAAGCTTCTTTCCAGATTTCATCTGAGGATATTTCCTTTTTCACCACAGCCCTCTATGGGCTTCCAAATATCACTTTGCCAATTCCACAAGAACTGTCTTAGCGAAAGGCTTATTGAGGGGAAAGCTGTAACTCTGTGAGATGATTTCACAGAACACAAAGAAGTTTCTCAGAAAGCTTCTTTCTCTTTGTTATCGCTGGATATTCCCTTTGGCCCTATAGTCTTCAAAGGGATCCGAAATATCTGTTCTCAGATTCCACAGAAATAAGGCTAGCAAAGAGATCCACGAAATACAGATGTAACTCTGTGAGATGAATGAACAGAACACTAAGCAGTTTCTCAGAAAGCTTCTTTCCAGATTTCATCTGAGGATATTTCCTTTTTCACCAGCCCTCTATGGGCTTCCAAATATCACTTTGCCAATTCCACAAGAACTGTCTTAGCGAAAGGCTTCTTGAGGGACAAGCTGTAACTCTGTGAGATGATTTCACAGAACACAAAGAAGTTTCTCACAAAGCTTCTTTCTCTTTGTTATCGGAGGATATTTCCTTTGGCCCTATAGTCTTCAAAGGGATCCGAAATATCTGTTCTCAGATTCCACAGAAATAAGGCTAGCAAAGAGATCCACGAAATACAGATGTAACTCTTTGAGTGGAAGTCACACATCACAGAGCAGTTTCTCAGAAAGCTTCTTTCCAGATTTCATCTGAGGATATTTCCTTTTTCACCATAGCCCTCTATGGGCTTCCAAATATCACTTTGCCAATTCCACAAGAACTGTCTTAGCGAAAGGCTTCTTGAGGGGAAAGCTGTAACTCTGTGAGATGAGTTCACAGAACACAAAGAAGTTTCTCAGAAAGCTTCTTTCTCTTTGTTATCGGAGGATATTTCCTTTGACCCTATTGTCTTCAAAGGGATCCGAAATATCTGTTCTCAGATTCCACAGAAATAAGGCTAGCAAAGAGATACACGAAATACTGATGTAACTCTGTGAGTGGAAGTCACACATCACAGAGCAGTTTCTCAGAAAGCTTCTTTCCAGATTTCAACTGAGGATATTTCCTTTTTCACCTGAGCCCTCTATGGGCTTCCAAATATCACTTTGCCAATTCCACAAGAACTGTCTTAGCGAAAGGCTTCTTGAGGGGAAAGCTGTAACACTGTGAGATGATTTCACAGAACACAAAGAAGTTTCTCAGAAAGCTTCTTTCTCTTTGATATCGGATGATATTTCCTTTGGCCCTATAGTCTTCAAAGGGATCCGAAATATCTGTTTTCATATTATACAGAAATAAGGCTTGCGAAGAGAAACACGAAATACAGATGTAACTCTGTGATTGGGAGTCACACATCACAGAGCAGTTTCTCAAAAAGCTTCTTTCCAGATTTCATCTGAGGATATTTCCTTTTTCACCATAGCCCTCTAGGGGCTTCCAAATATCACTTTGCCAATTCCACAAGAACTGTCTTAGCGAAAGGCTTCTTGAGGGGAAAGCTGTAACTCTGTGAGATGATTTCACAGAACACAAAGAAGTTTCTCAGAAAGCTTCTTTCTCTTTGTTATCGCAGGATATTTCCTTTGGCCCTATAGTCTTCAAAGGGATCCGAAATATCTGTTCTCAGATTCCACAGGAATAAGGCTAGCAAAGAGATCCACGAAATACAGATGTAACTCTGTGAGATGAATGAACAGAACACTAAGCAGTTTCTCAGAAAGCTTCTTTCCAGATTTCATCTGAGGATATTTCCTTTTTCACCATAGCCCTCTATGGGCTTCCAAATATCACTTTGCCAATTCCACAAGAACTGTCTTAGCGAAAGGCTTCTTGAGGGGAAAGCAGTAACTCTGTGAGATGATTTCACAGAACACAAAGAAGTTTCTCAGAAAGCTTCATTCTCTTTGTTATCGCAGGATATTTCCTTTGGCCCTATAGTCTTCAAAGGGATCCGAAATATCTGTTCTCAGATTCCACAGAAATAAGGCTAGCAAAGAGATCCACGAAATACAGATGTAACTCTATGAGATGAATGAACAGAACACTAAGCAGTTTCTCAGAAAGCTTCTTTCCAGATTTCATCTGAGGATATTTCCTTTTTCACCATAGCCCTCTATGGGCTTCCAAATATCACTTTGCCAATTCCACAAGAACTGTCTTAGCGAAAGGCTTCTTGAGGGGAAAGCTGTAACTCTGTGAGATGATTTCACAGAACACAAAGAAGTTTCTCAGAAAGCTTCTTTCTCTTTGTTATCGGAGGATATTTCCTTTGGCCTTATAGTCTTCAAAGGGATCCGAAATATCTGTTCTCAGATTCCACAGAAATAAGGCTAGCAAAGAGATCCACGAAATACTGATGTAACTCTGTGAGTGGAAGTCACACATCACAGAGCAGTTTCTCAGAAAGCTTCTTTCCAGATTTCAACTGAGGATATTTCCTTTTTCACCTGAGCCCTCTATGGGCTTCCAAATATCACTTTGACAATTCCACAAGAACTGTCTTAGCGAAAGGCTTCTTGAGGGGAAAGCTGTAACACTGTGAGATGATTTCACAGAACACAAAGATGTTTCTCAGAAAGCTTCTTTCTCTTTGTTATCGGAGGATATTTCCTTTGGCCCTATAGTCTTCAAAGGGATCCGAAATATCTCTTCTCATATTATACAGAAATAAGGCTTGCAAAGAGAAACACGAAATACAGATGTAACTCTGTGATTGGAAGTCACACATCACAGAGCAGTTTCTCAAAAAGCTTCTTTCCAGATTTCATCTGAGGATATTTCCTTTTTCACCATAGCCCTCTATGGGCTTCCAAATATCACTTTGCCAATTCCACAAGAACTGTCTTAGCGAAAGGCTTCTGGAGGGGAAAGCTGTAACTCTGTGAGATGATTTCACAGAACACAAAGAAGTTTCTCAGAAAGCTTCTTTCTCTTTGTTATCGCAGGATATTTCCTTTGGCCCTATATTCTTCAAAGGGATCCGAAATATCTGTTCTCAGATTCCACAGAAATAAGGCTAGCAAAGAGATCCACGACATACAGATGTAACTCTATGAGATGAATGAACAGAACACTAAGCAGTTTCTCGGAAAGCTTCCTTCCAGATTTCATCTGAGGATATTTCCTTTTTCACCATAGCCCTCTATGGGCTTCCAAATATCACTTTGCCAATTCAACAAGAACTGTCCTAGCGAAAGGCTTCTTGAGGGGAAAGCTGTAACTCTGTGAGATGATTTCACAGAACACAAAGAAGTTTCTCAGAAAGCTTCTTTCTCTTTGTTATCGGAGGATATTTCCTTTGGCCCTACAGTCTTCAAAGGGATCCGAAATATCTGTTCTCAGATTGCACAGAAATAAGGCTAGCAAAGAGATCCACGAAATACAGATGTAACTCTGTGAGATGAATGAACAGAACACTAAGCAGTTTCTCAGAAAGCTTCTTTCCAGATTTCATCTGAGGATATTTCCTTTTTCACCACAGCCCTCTATGGGCTTCCAAATATCACTTTGCCAATTCCACAAGAACTGTCTTAGCGAAAGGCTTATTGAGGGGAAAGCTGTAACTCTGTGAGATGATTTCACAGAACACAAAGAAGTTTCTCAGAAAGCTTCTTTCTCTTTGTTATCGCTGGATATTCCCTTTGGCCCTATAGTCTTCAAAGGGATCCGAAATATCTGTTCTCAGATTCCACAGAAATAAGGCTAGCAAAGAGATCCACGAAATACAGATGTAACTCTGTGAGATGAATGAACAGAACACTAAGCAGTTTCTCAGAAAGCTTCTTTCCAGATTTCATCTGAGGATATTTCCTTTTTCACCAGCCCTCTATGGGCTTCCAAATATCACTTTGCCAATTCCACAAGAACTGTCTTAGCGAAAGGCTTCTTGAGGGGAAAGCTGTAACTCTGTGAGATGATTTCACAGAACACAAAGAAGTTTCTCAGAAAGCTTCTTTCTCTTTGTTATCGGAGGATATTTCCTTTGGCCTTATAGTCTTCAAAGGGATCCGAAATATCTGTTCTCAGATTCCACAGAAATAAGGCTAGCAAAGAGATCCACGAAATACTGATGTAACTCTGTGAGTGGAAGTCACACATCACAGAGCAGTTTCTCAGAAAACTTCTTTCCAGATTTCAACTGAGGATATTTCCTTTTTCACCTGAGCCCTCTATGGGCTTCCAAATATCACTTTGCCAATTCCACAAGAACTGTGTTAGCGAAAGGCTTCTTGAGGGGAAAGCTGTAACACTGTGAGATGATTTCACAGAACACAAAGAAGTTTCTCAGAAAGCTTCTTTCTCTTTGTTATCGGAGGATATTTCCTTTGGCCCTATAGTCTTCAAAGGGATCCGAAATATCTCTTCTCATATTATACAGAAATAAGGCTTGCAAAGAGAAACACGAAATACAGATGTAACTCTGTGATTGGAAGTCACACATCACAGAGCAGTTTCTCAAAAAGCTTCTTTCCAGATTTCATCTGAGGATATTTCCTTTTTCACCATAGCCCTCTATGGGCTTCCAAATATCACTTTGCCAATTCCACAAGAACTGTCTTAGCGAAAGGCTTCTTGAGGGGAAATCTGTAACTCTGTGAGATGATTTCACAGAACACAAAGAAGTTTCTCAGAAAGCTTCTTTCTCTTTGTTATCGGAGGATATTTCCTTTGGCCCTATAGTCTTCAAAGGGATCCGAAATATCTGTTCTCAGATTCCACAGAAATAAGGCTAGCAAAGAGATCCACAAAATACAGATGTAACTCTTTGAGTGGAAGTCACACATCACAGAGCAGTTTCTCAGAAAGCTTCTTTCCAGATTTCATCTGAGGATATTTCCTTTTTCACCATAGCCCTCTATGGGCTTCCAAATATCACTTTGCCAATTCCACAAGAACTGTCTTAGCGAAAGGCTTCTTGAGGGGAAAGCTGTAACTCTGTGAGATGAGTTCACAGAACACAAAGAAGTTTCTCAGAAAGCTTCTTTCTCTTTGTTATCGGAGGATATTTCCTTTGACCCTATTGTCTTCAAAGGGATCCGAAATATCTGTTCTCAGATTCCACAGAAATAAGGCTAGCAAAGAGATACACGAAATACTGATGTAACTCTGTGAGTGGAAGTCACACATCACAGAGCAGTTTCTCAGAAAGCTTCTTTCCAGATTTCAACTGAGGATATTTCCTTTTTCACCTGAGCCCTCTATGGGCTTCCAAATATCACTTTGCCAATTCCACAAGAACTGTCTTAGCGAAAGGCTTCTTGAGGGGAAAGCTGTAACACTGTGAGATGATTTCACAGAACTCAAAGAAGTTTCTCAGAAAGCTTCTTTCTCTTTGATATCGGATGATATTTCCTTTGGCCCTATAGTCTTCAAAGGGATCCGAAATATCTGTTCTCATATTATACAGAAATAAGGCTTGCGAAGAGAAACACGAAATACAGATGTAACTCTGTGATTGGGAGTCACACATCACAGAGCAGTTTCTCAAAAAGCTTCTTTCCAGATTTCATCTGAGGATATTTCCTTTTTCACCATAGCCCTCTAGGGGCTTCCAAATATCACTTTGCCAATTCCACAAGAACTGTCTTAGCGAAAGGCTTCTTGAGGGGAAAGCTGTAACTCTGTGAGATGATTTCACAGAACACAAAGAAGTTTCTCAGAAAGCTTCTTTCTCTTTGTTATCGCAGGATATTTCCTTTGGCCCTATAGTCTTCAAAGGAATCCGAAATATCTGTTCTCAGATTCCACAGGAATAAGGCTAGCAAAGAAATCCACGAAATACAGATGTAACTCTGTGAGATGAATGAACAGAACACTAAGCAGTTTCTCAGAAAGCTTCTTTCCAGATTTCATCTGAGGATATTTCCTTTTTCACCATAGCCCTCTATGGGCTTCCAAATATCACTTTGCCAATTCCACAAGAACTGTCTTAGCGAAAGGCTTCTTGAGAGGAAAGCAGTAACTCTGTGAGATGATTTCACAGAACACAAAGAAGTTTCTCAGAAAGCTTCTTTCTCTTTGTTATCGCAGGATATTTCCTTTGGCACTATAGTCTTCAAAGGGATCCGAAATATCTGTTCTCAGATTCCACAGAAATAAGGCTAGCAAAGAGATCCACGAAATACAGATGTAACTCTGTGAGATGAATGAACAGAACACTAAGCAGTTTCTCAGAAAGCTTCTTTCCAGATTTCATCTGAGGATATTTAATTTTTCACCATAGCCCTCTATGGGCTTCCAAATATCACTTTGCCAATTCCACAAGAACTGTCTTAGCGAAAGGCTTCTTGAGGGGAAAGCTGTAACTCTGTGAGATGATTTCACAGAACACAAAGAAGTTTCTCAGAAAGCTTCTTTCTCTTTGTTATCGCAGGATATTTCCTTTGGCCCTATAGTCTTCAAAGGGATCCGAATTATCAGTTCTCAGATTCCACAGAAATAAGGCTAGCAAAGAGAACCACGAAATACACATGTAACTCTGTGAGTGGAAGTCACACATCACAGAGCAGTTTCTCAGAAAGCTTCTTTCCAGATTTCATCTGAGGATATTTCCTTTTTCACCATAGCCCTCTATGGGCTTCCAAATATCACTTTGCCAATTCCACAAGAACTGTCTTAGTGAAAGGCTTCTTGAGGGGAAAGCTGTAACTCTGTGAGATGATTTCACAGAACACAAAGAAGTTTCTCAGAAAGCTTCTTTCTCTTTGTTATCGCAGGATATTTCCTTTGGCCCTATAGTCTTCAAAGGGATCCGAAATATCTGTTCTCAGATTCCACAGAAATAAGGCTAGCAAAGAGATCCACGAAACACAGATGTAACTCTGTGAGATGAATGAACAGAACACTAAGCAGTTTCTCAGAAAGCTTCTTTCCAGATTTCATCTGAGGATATTTAATTTTTCACCATAGCCCTCTATGGGCTTCCAAATATCACTTTGCCAATTCCACAAGAACTGTCTTAGCGAAAGGCTTCTTGAGGGGAAAGCTGTAACTCTGTGAGATGATTTCACAGAACACAAAGAAGTTTCTCAGAAAGCTTCTTTCTCTTTGTTATCGCAGGATATTTCCTTTGGCCCTATAGTCTTCAAAGGGATCCGAATTATCTGTTCTCAGATTCCACAGAAATAAGGCTAGCAAAGAGATCCACGAAATACACATGTAACTCTGTGAGTGGAAGTCACACATCACAGAGCAGTTTCTCAGAAAGCTTCTTTCCAGATTTCATCTGAGGATATTTCCTTTTTCACCATAGCCCTCTATGGGCTTCCAAATATCACTTTGCCAATTCCACAAGAACTGTCTTAGCGAAAGGCTTCTTGAGGGGAAAGCTGTAACTCTGTGAGATGATTTCACAGAACACAAAGAAGTTTCTCAGAAAGCTTCTTTCTCTTTGTTATCGCAGGATATTTCCTTTGGCCTTATAGTCTTCAAAGGGATCCGAAATATCTGTTCTCAGATTCCACAGAAATAAGGCTAGCAAAGAGATCCACGAAATACAGATGTAACTCTGTGAGTGGAAGTCACACATCACAGAGCAGTTTCTCAGAAAGCTTCTTTCCAGATTTCATCTGAGGATATTTCCTTTTTCACCTGAGCCCTCTATGGGCTTCCAAATATCACTTTGCCAATTCCACAAGAACTGTCTTAGCGAAAGGCTTCTTGAGGGGAAAGCTGTAACACTGCGACATGATTTCACAGAACACAAAGAAGTTTCTCAGAAAGCTTCTTTCTCTTTGATATCGGATGATATTTCCTTTGGCCCTATAGTCTTCAAAGGGATCCGAAATATCTGTTCTCATATTATACAGAAATAAGGCTTGCAAAGAGAAACACGAAATACAGATGTAACTCTGTGATTGGAAGTCACACATTACAGAGCAGTTTCTCAAAAAGCTTCTTTCCAGATTTCATCTGAGGATATTTCCTTTTTCACCATAGCCCTCTATGGGCTTCCAAATATCACTTTGCCAATTCCACAAGAACTGTCTTAGCGAAAGGCTTATTGAGGGGAAAGCTGTAACTCTGTGAGATGATTTCACAGAACACAAAGAAGTTTCTCAGAAAGCTTCTTTCTCTTTGTTATCGCAGGATATTTCCTTTGGCTCTATAGTCTTCAAAGGGATCCGAAATATCTGTTCTCAGATTCCACAGAAATAAGGCTAGCAAAGAGATCCACGAAATGCAGATGTAACTCTGTGAGATGAATGAACAGAGCACTAAGCAGTTTCTCAGAAAGCTTCTTTCCAGATTTCATCTGAAAATATTTCCTTTTTCACCATAGCCCTCTATGGGCTTCCAAATATCACTTTGCCAATTCCACAAGAACTGTCTTAGCGAAAGGCTTCTTGAGGGGAAAACTGTAACTCTGTGAGATGAGTTCACAGAACACAAAGAAGTTTCTCAGAAAGCTTCTTTCTCTTTGTTATCGGAGGATATTTCCTTTGGCCTTATAGTCTTCAAAGGGATCCGAAATATCTGTTCTCAGATTCCACAGAAATAAGGCTAGCAAACAGATCCACGAAATACAGATGTAACTCTGTGAGATGAATGAACAGAACACTAAGCAGTTTCTCAGAAAGCTTCTTTCCAGATTTCAACTGAGGATATTTCCTTTTTCACCTGAGCCCTCTATGGGCTTCCAAATATCACTTTGCCAATTCCACAAGAACTGTCTTAGCGAAAGGCTTCTTGAGGGGAAAGCTGTAACACTGTGAGATGATTTCACAGAACACAAAGAAGTTTCTCAGAAAGCTTCTTTCTCTTTGTTATCGGAGGATATTTCCTTTGGCCCTATAGTCTTCAAAGGGATCCGAAATATCTCTTCTCATATTATACAGAAATAAGGCTTGCAAAGAGAAACACGAAATACAGATGTAACTCTGTGATTGGAAGTCACACATCACAGAGCAGTTTCTCAAAAAGCTTCTTTCCAGATTTCATCTGAGGATATTTCCTTTTTCACCATAGCCCTCTATGGGCTTCCAAATATCACTTTGCCAATTCCACAAGAACTGTCTTAGCGAAAGGCTTCTTGAGGGGAAATCTGTAACTCTGTGAGATGATTTCACAGAACACAAAGAAGTTTCTCAGAAAGCTTCTTTCTCTTTGTTATCGGAGGATATTTCCTTTGGCCCTATAGTCTTCAAAGGGATCCGAAATACCTGTTCTCAGATTCCACAGAAATAAGGCTAGCAAAGAGATCCACAAAATACAGATGTAACTCTTTGAGTGGAAGTCACACATCACAGAGCAGTTTCTCAGAAAGCTTCTTTCCAGATTTCATCTGAGGATATTTCCTTTTTCACCATAGCCCTCTATGGGCTTCCAAATATCACTTTGCCAATTCCACAAGAACTGTCTTAGCGAAAGGCTTCTTGAGGGGAAAGCTGTAACTCTGTGAGATGAGTTCACAGAACACAAAGAAGTTTCTCAGAAAGCTTCTTTCTCTTTGTTATCGGAGGATATTTCCTTTGACCCTATTGTCTTCAAAGGGATCCGAAATATCTGTTCTCAGATTCCACAGAAATAAGGCTAGCAAAGAGATACACGAAATACTGATGTAACTCTGTGAGTGGAAGTCACACATCACAGAGCAGTTTCTCAGAAAGCTTCTTTCCAGATTTCAACTGAGGATATTTCCTTTTTCACCTGAGCCCTCTATGGGCTTCCAAATATCACTTTGCCAATTCCACAAGAACTGTCTTAGCGAAAGGCTTCTTGAGGGGAAAGCTGTAACACTGTGAGATGATTTCACAGAACACAAAGAAGTTTCTCAGAAAGCTTCTTTCTCTTTGATATCGGATGATATTTCCTTTGGCCCTATAGTCTTCAAAGGGATCCGAAATATCTGTTCTCATATTATACAGAAATAAGGCTTGCGAAGAGAAACACGAAATACAGATGTAACTCTGTGATTGGGAGTCACACATCACAGAGCAGTTTCTCAAAAAGCTTCTTTCCAGATTTCATCTGAGGATATTTCCTTTTTCACCATAGCCCTCTAGGGGCTTCCAAATATCACTTTGCCAATTCCACAAGAACTGTCTTAGCGAAAGGCTTCTTGAGGGGAAAGCTGTAACTCTGTGAGATGATTTCACAGAACACAAAGAAGTTTCTCAGAAAGCTTCTTTCTCTTTGTTATCGCAGGATATTTCCTTTGGCCCTATAGTCTTCAAAGGGATCCGAAATATCTGTTCTCAGATTCCACAGGAATAAGGCTAGCAAAGAGATCCACGAAATACAGATGTAACTCTGTGAGATGAATGAACAGAACACTAAGCAGTTTCTCAGAAAGCTTCTTTCCAGATTTCATCTGAGGATATTTCCTTTTTCACCATAGCCCTCTATGGGCTTCCAAATATCACTTTGCCAATTCCACAAGAACTGTCTTAGCGAAAGGCTTCTTGAGGGGAAAGCAGTAACTCTGTGAGATGATTTCACAGAACACAAAGAAGTTTCTCAGAAAGCTTCATTCTCTTTGTTATCGCAGGATATTTCCTTTGGCACTATAGTCTTCAAAGGGATCCGAAATATCTGTTCTCAGATTCCACAGAAATAAGGCTAGCAAAGAGATCCACGAAATACAGATGTAACTCTGTGAGATGAATGAACAGAACACTAAGCAGTTTCTCAGAAAGCTTCTTTCCAGATTTCATCTGAGGATATTTAATTTTTCACCATAGCCCTCTATGGGCTTCCAAATATCACTTTGCCAATTCCACAAGAACTGTCTTAGCGAAAGGCTTCTTGAGGGGAAAGCTGTAACTCTGTGAGATGATTTCACAGAACACAAAGAAGTTTCTCAGAAAGCTTCTTTCTCTTTGTTATCGCAGGATATTTCCTTTGGCCCTATAGTCTTCAAAGGGATCCGAATTATCTGTACTCAGATTCCACAGAAATAAGGCTAGCAAAGGGAACCACGAAATACACATGTAACTCTGTGAGTGGAAGTCACACATCACAGAGCAGTTTCTCAGAAAGCTTCTTTCCAGATTTCATCTGAGGATATTTCCTTTTTCACCATAGCCCTCTATGGGCTTCCAAATATCACTTTGCCAATTCCACAAGAACTGTCTTAGTGAAAGGCTTCTTGAGGGGAAAGCTGTAACTCTGTGAGATGATTTCACAGAACACAAAGAAGTTTCTCAGAAAGCTTCTTTCTCTTTGTTATCGGAGGATATTTCCTTTGGCCTTATAGTCTTCAAAGGGATCCGAAATATCTGTTCTCAGATTCCACAGAAATAAGGCTAGCAAAGAGATCCACGAAATACAGATGTAACTCTGTGAGTGGAAGTCACACATCACAGAGCAGTTTCTCAGAAAGCTTCTTTCCAGATTTCATCTGAGGATATTTCCTTTTTCACCTGAGCCCTCTATGGGCTTCCAAATATCACTTTGCCAATTCCACAAGAACTGTCTTAGCGAAAGGCTTCTTGAGGGGAAAGCTGTAACACTGTGAGATGATTTCACAGAACACAAAGAAGTTTCTCAGAAAGCTTCTTTCTCTTTGATATCGGATGATATTTCCTCTGGCCCTATAGTCTTCAAAGGGATCCGAAATATCTGTTCTCATATTATACAGAAATAAGGCTTGCAAAGAGAAACACGAAATACAGATGTAACTCTGTGATTGGAAGTCACACATCACAGAGCAGTTTCTCAAAAAGCTTCTTTCCAGATTTCATCTGAGGATATTTCCTTTTTCACCATAGCCCTCTATGGGCTTCCAAATATCACTTTGCCAATTCAACAAGAACTGTCTTAGCGAAAGGCTTATTGAGGGGAAAGCTGTAACTCTGTGAGATGATTTCACAGAACACAAAGAAGTTTCTCAGAAAGCTTCTTTCTCTTTGTTATCGCAGGATATTCCCTTTGGCCCTATAGTCTTCAAAGGGATCCGAAATATCTGTTCTCAGATTCCACAGAAATAAGGCTAGCAAAGAGATCCACGAAATACAGATGTAACTCTGTGAGATGAATGAACAGAACACTAAGCAGTTTCTCAGAAAGCTTCTTTCCAGATTTCATCTGAGGATATTTCCTTTTTCACCAGCCCTCTATGGGCTTCCAAATATCACTTTGCCAATTCCACAAGAACTGTCTTAGCGAAAGGCTTCTTGAGGGGAAAGCTGTAACTCTGTGAGATGATTTCACAGAACACAAAGAAGTTTCTCAGAAAGCTTCTTTCTCTTTGTTATCGGATGATATTTCCTTTGGCCCTATAGTCTTCAAAGGGATCCGAAATATCTCTTCTCATATTATTCAGAAATAAGGCTTGCAAAGAGATACACGAAATACAGATGTAACTCTGTGAGTGGAAGTCACACATCACAGAGCAGTTTCTCAAAAAGCTTCTTTCCAGATTTCATCTGAGGATATTTCCTTTTTCACCATAGCCCTCTATGGGCTTCCAAATATCACTTTGCCAATTCCACAAGAACTGTCTTAGCGAAAGGCTTCTTGAGGGGAAAGCTGTAACTCTGTGAGATAATTTCACAGAACACAAAGAAGTTTCTCAGAAAGCTTCTTTCTCTTTGTTATCGCAGGATATTTCCTTTGGCCCTATAGTCTTCAAAGGGATCCGAAATATCTGTTCTCAGATTCCACAGAAATAAGGCTAGCAAAGAGATCCACGAAATACAGATGTAACTCTGTGAGATGAATGAACAGAACACTAAGCAGTTTCTCAAAAATCTTCTTTCCAGATTTCATCTGAGGATATTTAATTTTTCACCATAGCCCTCTATGGGCTTCCAAATATCACTTTGCCAATTCCACAAGAACTGTCTTAGCGAAAGGCTTCTTGAGGGGAAAGCTGTAACTCTGTGAGATGATTTCACAGAACACAAACAAGTTTCTCAGAAAGCTTCTTTCTCTTTGTTATCGCAGCATATTTCCTTTGGCCCTATAGTCTTCAAAGGGATCCGAATTATCTGTTCTCAGATTCCACAGAAATAAGGCTAGCAAAGAGATCCACGAAATACACATGTAACTCTGTGAGTGGAAGTCACACATCACAGAGCAGTTTCTCAGAAAGCTTCTTTCCAGATTTCATCTGAGGATATTTCCTTTTTCACCATAGCCCTCTATGGGCTTCCAAATATCACTTTGCCAATTCCACAAGAACTGTCTTAGCGAAAGGCTTATTGAGGGGAAAGCTGTAACTCTGTGAGATGATTTCACAGAACACAAAGAAGTTTCTCAGAAAGCTTCTTTCTCTTTGTTATCGCAGGATATTCCCTTTGGCCCTATAGTCTTCAAAGGGATCCGAAATATCTGTTCTCAGATTCCACAGAAATAAGGCTAGCAAAGAGATCCACGAAATACAGATGTAACTCTGTGAGATGAATGAACAGAACACTAAGCAGTTTCTCAGAAAGCTTCTTTCCAGATTTCATCTGAGGATATTTCCTTTTTCACCAGCCCTCTATGGGCTTCCAAATATCACTTTGCCAATTCCACAAGAACTGTCTTAGCGAAAGGCTTCTTGAGGGGAAAGCTGTAACTCTGTGAGATGATTTCACAGAACACAAAGAAGTTTCTCAGAAAGCTTCTTTCTCTTTGTTATCGGATGATATTTCCTTTGGCCCTATAGTCTTCAAAGGGATCCGAAATATCTCTTCTCATATTATTCAGAAATAAGGCTTGCAAAGAGATACACGAAATACAGATGTAACTCTGTGAGTGGAAGTCACACATCACAGAGCAGTTTCTCAAAAAGCTTCTTTCCAGATTTCATCTGAGGATATTTCCTTTTTCACCATAGCCCTCTATGGGCTTCCAAATATCACTTTGCCAATTCCACAAGAACTGTCTTAGCGAAAGGCTTCTTGAGGGGAAAGCTGTAACTCTGTGAGATAATTTCACAGAACACAAAGAAGTTTCTCAGAAAGCTTCTTTCTCTTTGTTATCGCAGGATATTTCCTTTGGCCCTATAGTCTTCAAAGGGATCCGAAATATCTGTTCTCAGATTCCACAGAAATAAGGCTAGCAAAGAGATCCACGAAATACAGATGTAACTCTGTGAGATGAATGAACAGAACACTAAGCAGTTTCTCAAAAATCTTCTTTCCAGATTTCATCTGAGGATATTTAATTTTTCACCATAGCCCTCTATGGGCTTCCAAATATCACTTTGCCAATTCCACAAGAACTGTCTTAGCGAAAGGCTTCTTGAGGGGAAAGCTGTAACTCTGTGAGATGATTTCACAGAACACAAAGAAGTTTCTCAGAAAGCTTCTTTCTCTTTGTTATCGCAGGATATTTCCTTTGGCCCTATAGTCTTCAAAGGGATCCGAATTATCTGTTCTCAGATTCCACAGAAATAAGGCTAGCAAAGAGATCCACGAAATACACATGTAACTCTGTGAGTGGAAGTCACACATCACAGAGCAGTTTCTCAGAAAGCTTCTTTCCAGATTTCATCTGAGGATATTTCCTTTTTCACCATAGCCCTCTATGGGCTTCCAAATATCACTTTGCCAATTCCACAAGAACTGTCTTAGCGAAAGGCTTATTGAGGGGAAAGCTGTAACTCTGTGAGATGATTTCACAGAACACAAAGAAGTTTCTCAGAAAGCTTCTTTCTCTTTGTTATCGCAGGATATTCCCTTTGGCCCTATAGTCTTCAAAGGGATCCGAAATATCTGTTCTCAGATTCCACAGAAATAAGGCTAGCAAAGAGATCCACGAAATACAGATGTAACTCTGTGAGATGAATGAACAGAACACTAAGCAGTTTCTCAGAAAGCTTCTTTCCAGATTTCATCTGAGGATATTTCCTTTTTCACCAGCCCTCTATGGGCTTCCAAATATCACTTTGCCAATTCCACAAGAACTGTCTTAGCGAAAGGCTTCTTGAGGGGAAAGCTGTAACTCTGTGAGATGATTTCACAGAACACAAAGAAGTTTCTCAGAAAGCTTCTTTCTCTTTGTTATCGGATGATATTTCCTTTGGCCCTATAGTCTTGAAAGGGATCCGAAATATCTCTTCTCATATTATTCAGAAATAAGGCTTGCAAAGAGATACACGAAATACAGATGTAACTCTGTGATTGGAAGTCACACATCACAGAGCAGTTTCTCAAAAAGCTTCTTTCCAGATTTCATCTGAGGATATTTCCTTTTTCACCATAGCCCTCTATGGGCTTCCAAATATCACTTTGCCAATTCCACAAGAACTGTCTTAGCGAAAGGCTTCTTGAGGGGAAAGCTGTAACTCTGTGAGATAATTTCACAGAACACAAAGAAGTTTCTCAGAAAGCTTCTTTCTCTTTGTTATCGCAGGATATTTCCTTTGGCCCTATAGTCTTCAAAGGGATCCGAAATATCTGTTCTCAGATTCCACAGAAATAAGGCTAGCAAAGAGATCCACGAAATACAGATGTAACTCTGTGAGATGAATGAACAGAACACTAAGCAGTTTCTCAGAAAGCTTCTTTCCAGATTTCATCTGAGGATATTTAATTTTTCACCATAGCCCTCTATGGGCTTCCAAATATCACTTTGCCAATTCCACAAGAACTGTCTTAGCGAAAGGCTTCTTGAGGGGAAAGCTGTAACTCTGTGAGATGATTTCACAGAACACAAAGAAGTTTCTCAGAAAGCTTCTTTCTCTTTGTTATCGCAGGATATTTCCTTTGGCCCTATAGTCTTCAAAGGGATCCGAATTATCTGTTCTCAGATTCCACAGAAATAAGGCTAGCAAAGAGATCCACGAAATACACATGTAACTCTGTGAGTGGAAGTCACACATCACAGAGCAGTTTCTCAGAAAGCTTCTTTCCAGATTTCATCTGAGGATATTTCCTTTTTCACCATAGCCCTCTATGGGCTTCCAAATATCACTTTGCCAATTCCACAAGAACTGTCTTAGCGAAAGGCTTCTTGAGGGGAAAGCTGTAACTCTGTGAGATGATTTCACAGAACACAAAGAAGTTTCTCAGAAAGCTTCTTTCTCTTTGTTATCGCAGGATATTTCCTTTGGCCTTATAGTCTTCAAAGGGATCCGAAATATCTGTTCTCAGATTCCACAGAAATAAGGCTAGCAAAGAGATCCACGAAATACAGATGTAACTCTGTGAGTGGAAGTCACACATCACAGAGCAGTTTCTCAGAAAGCTTCTTTCCAGATTTCATCTGAGGATATTTCCTTTTTCACCTGAGCCCTCTATGGGCTTCCAAATATCACTTTGCCAATTCCACAAGAACTGTCTTAGCGAAAGGCTTCTTGAGGGGAAAGCTGTAACACTGCGACATGATTTCACAGAACACAAAGAAGTTTCTCAGAAAGCTTCTTTCTCTTTGATATCGGATGATATTTCCTTTGGCCCTATAGTCTTCAAAGGGATCCGAAATATCTGTTCTCATATTATACAGAAATAAGGCTTGCAAAGAGAAACACGAAATACAGATGTAACTCTGTGATTGGAAGTCACACATTACAGAGCAGTTTCTCAAAAAGCTTCTTTCCAGATTTCATCTGAGGATATTTCCTTTTTCACCATAGCCCTCTATGGGCTTCCAAATATCACTTTGCCAATTCCACAAGAACTGTCTTAGCGAAAGGCTTATTGAGGGGAAAGCTGTAACTCTGTGAGATGATTTCACAGAACACAAAGAAGTTTCTCAGAAAGCTTCTTTCTCTTTGTTATCGCAGGATATTTCCTTTGGCTCTATAGTCTTCAAAGGGATCCGAAATATCTGTTCTCAGATTCCACAGAAATAAGGCTAGCAAAGAGATCCACGAAATGCAGATGTAACTCTGTGAGATGAATGAACAGAACACTAAGCAGTTTCTCAGAAAGCTTCTTTCCAGATTTCATCTGAAAATATTTCCTTTTTCACCATAGCCCTCTATGGGCTTCCAAATATCACTTTGCCAATTCCACAAGAACTGTCTTAGCGAAAGGCTTCTTGAGGGGAAAGCTGTAACTCTGTGAGATGAGTTCACAGAACACAAAGAAGTTTCTCAGAAAGCTTCTTTCTCTTTGTTATCGGAGGATATTTCCTTTGGCCTTATAGTCTTCAAAGGGATCCGAAACATCTGTTCTCAGATTCCACAGAAATAAGGCTAGCAAACAGATCCACGAAATACAGATGTAACTCTGTGAGATGAATGAACAGAACACTAAGCAGTTTCTCAGAAAGCTTCTTTCCAGATTTCAACTGAGGATATTTCCTTTTTCACCTGAGCCCTCTATGGGCTTCCAAATATCACTTTGCCAATTCCACAAGAACTGTCTTAGCGAAAGGCTTCTTGAGGGGAAAGCTGTAACACTGTGAGATGATTTCACAGAACACAAAGATGTTTCTCAGAAAGCTTCTTTCTCTTTGTTATCGGAGGATATTTCCTTTGGCCCTATAGTCTTCAAAGGGATCGGAAATATCTCTTCTCATATTATACAGAAATAAGGCTTGCAAAGAGAAACACGAAATACAGATGTAACTCTGTGATTGGAAGTCACACATCACAGAGCAGTTTCTCAAAAAGCTTCTTTCCAGATTTCATCTGAGGATATTTCCTTTTTCACCATAGCCCTCTATGGGCTTCCAAATATCACTTTGCCAATTCCACAAGAACTGTCTTAGCGAAAGGCTTCTTGAGGGGAAAGCTGTAACTCTGTGAGATGATTTCACAGAACACAAAGAAGTTTCTCAGAAAGCTTCTTTCTCTTTGTTATCGCAGGATATTTCCTTTGGCCCTATAGTCTTCAAAGGGATCCGAAATATCTGTTCTCAGATTCCACAGAAATAAGGCTAGCAAAGAGATCCACGACATACAGATGTAACTCTATGAGATGAATGAACAGAACACTAAGCAGTTTCTCAGAAAGCTTCCTTCCAGATTTCATCTGAGGATATTTCCTTTTTCACCATAGCCCTCTATGGGCTTCCAAATATCACTTTGCCAATTCAACAAGAACTGTCCTAGCGAAAGGCTTCTTGAGGGGAAAGCTGTAACTCTGTGAGATGATTTCACAGAACACAAAGAAGTTTCTCAGAAAGCTTCTTTCTCTTTGTTATCGGAGGATATTTCCTTTGGCCCTACAGTCTTCAAAGGGATCCGAAATATCTGTTCTCAGATTCCACAGAAATAAGGCTAGCAAAGAGATCCACGAAATACAGATGTAACTCTGTGAGATGAATGAACAGAACACTAAGCAGTTTCTCAGAAAGCTTCTTTCCAGATTTCATCTGAGGATATTTCCTTTTTCACCACAGCCCTCTATGGGCTTCCAAATATCACTTTGCCAATTCCACAAGAACTGTCTTAGCGAAAGGCTTATTGAGGGGAAAGCTGTAACTCTGTGAGATGATTTCACAGAACACAAAGAAGTTTCTCAGAAAGCTTCTTTCTCTTTGTTATCGCTGGATATTCCCTTTGGCCCTATAGTCTTCAAAGGGATCCGAAATATCTGTTCTCAGATTCCACAGAAATAAGGCTAGCAAAGAGATCCACGAAATACAGATGTAACTCTGTGAGATGAATGAACAGAACACTAAGCAGTTTCTCAGAAAGCTTCTTTCCAGATTTCATCTGAGGATATTTCCTTTTTCACCAGCCCTCTATGGGCTTCCAAATATCACTTTGCCAATTCCACAAGAACTGTCTTAGCGAAAGGCTTCTTGAGGGGAAAGCTGTAACTCTGTGAGATGATTTCACAGAACACAAAGAAGTTTCTCAGAAAGCTTCTTTCTCTTTGTTATCGGAGGATATTTCCTTTGGCCTTATACTCTTCAAAGGGATCCGAAATATCTGTTCTCAGATTCCACAGAAATAAGGCTAGCAAAGAGATCCACGAAATACTGATGTAACTCTGTGAGTGGAAGTCACACATCACAGAGCAGTTTCTCAGAAAACTTCTTTCCAGATTTCAACTGAGGATATTTCCTTTTTCACCTGAGCCCTCTATGGGCTTCCAAATATCACTTTGCCAATTCCACAAGAACTGTGTTAGCGAAAGGCTTCTTGAGGGGAAAGCTGTAACACTGTGAGATGATTTCACAGAACACAAAGAAGTTTCTCAGAAAGCTTCTTTCTCTTTGTTATCGGAGGATATTTCCTTTGGCCCTATAGTCTTCAAAGGGATCCGAAATATCTCTTCTCATATTATACAGAAATAAGGCTTGCAAAGAGAAACACGAAATACAGATGTAACTCTGTGATTGGAAGTCACACATCACAGAGCAGTTTCTCAAAAAGCTTCTTTCCAGATTTCATCTGAGGATATTTCCTTTTTCACCATAGCCCTCTATGGGCTTCCAAATATCACTTTGCCAATTCCACAAGAACTGTCTTAGCGAAAGGCTTATTGAGGGGAAAGCTGTAACTCTGTGAGATGATTTCACAGAACACAAAGAAGTTTCTCAGAAAGCTTCTTTCTCTTTGTTATCGCAGGATATTCCCTTTGGCCCTATAGTCTTCAAAGGGATCCGAAATATCTGTTCTCAGATTCCACAGAAATAAGGCTAGCAAAGAGATCCACGAAATACAGATGTAACTCTGTGAGATGAATGAACAGAACACTAAGCAGTTTCTCAGAAAGCTTCTTTCCAGATTTCATCTGAGGATATTTCCTTTTTCACCAGCCCTCTATGGGCTTCCAAATATCACTTTGCCAATTCCACAAGAACTGTCTTAGCGAAAGGCTTCTTGAGGGGAAAGCTGTAACTCTGTGAGATGATTTCACAGAACACAAAGAAGTTTCTCAGAAAGCTTCTTTCTCTTTGTTATCGGATGATATTTCCTTTGGCCCTATAGTCTTCAAAGGGATCCGAAATATCTCTTCTCATATTATTCAGAAATAAGGCTTGCAAAGAGATACACGAAATACAGATGTAACTCTGTGATTGGAAGTCACACATCACAGAGCAGTTTCTCAAAAAGCTTCTTTCCAGATTTCATCTGAGGATATTTCCTTTTTCACCATAGCCCTCTATGGGCTTCCAAATATCACTTTGCCAATTCCACAAGAACTGTCTTAGCGAAAGGCTTCTTGAGGGGAAAGCTGTAACTCTGTGAGATAATTTCACAGAACACAAAGAAGTTTCTCAGAAAGCTTCTTTCTCTTTGTTATCGCAGGATATTTCCTTTGGCCCTATAGTCTTCAAAGGGATCCGAAATATCTGTTCTCAGATTCCACAGAAATAAGGCTAGCAAAGAGATCCACGAAATACAGATGTAACTCTGTGAGATGAATGAACAGAACACTAAGCAGTTTCTCAGAAAGCTTCTTTCCAGATTTCATCTGAGGATATTTAATTTTTCACCATAGCCCTCTATGGGCTTCCAAATATCACTTTGCCAATTCCACAAGAACTGTCTTAGCGAAAGGCTTCTTGAGGGGAAAGCTGTAACTCTGTGAGATGATTTCACAGAACACAAAGAAGTTTCTCAGAAAGCTTCTTTCTCTTTGTTATCGCAGGATATTTCCTTTGGCCCTATAGTCTTCAAAGGGATCCGAATTATCTGTTCTCAGATTCCACAGAAATAAGGCTAGCAAAGAGATCCACGAAATACACATGTAACTCTGTGAGTGGAAGTCACACATCACAGAGCAGTTTCTCAGAAAGCTTCTTTCCAGATTTCATCTGAGGATATTTCCTTTTTCACCATAGCCCTCTATGGGCTTCCAAATATCACTTTGCCAATTCCACAAGAACTGTCTTAGCGAAAGGCTTCTTGAGGGGAAAGCTGTAACTCTGTGAGATGATTTCACAGAACACAAAGAAGTTTCTCAGAAAGCTTCTTTCTCTTTGTTATCGCAGGATATTTCCTTTGGCCTTATAGTCTTCAAAGGGATCCGAAATATCTGTTCTCAGATTCCACAGAAATAAGGCTAGCAAAGAGATCCACGAAATACAGATGTAACTCTGTGAGTGGAAGTCACACATCACAGAGCAGTTTCTCAGAAAGCTTCTTTCCAGATTTCATCTGAGGATATTTCCTTTTTCACCTGAGCCCTCTATGGGCTTCCAAATATCACTTTGCCAATTCCACAAGAACTGTCTTAGCGAAAGGCTTCTTGAGGGGAAAGCTGTAACACTGCGACATGATTTCACAGAACACAAAGAAGTTTCTCAGAAAGCTTCTTTCTCTTTGATATCGGATGATATTTCCTTTGGCCCTATAGTCTTCAAAGGGATCCGAAATATCTGTTCTCATATTATACAGAAATAAGGCTTGCAAAGAGAAACACGAAATACAGATGTAACTCTGTGATTGGAAGTCACACATTACAGAGCAGTTTCTCAAAAAGCTTCTTTCCAGATTTCATCTGAGGATATTTCCTTTTTCACCATAGCCCTCTATGGGCTTCCAAATATCACTTTGCCAATTCCACAAGAACTGTCTTAGCGAAAGGCTTATTGAGGGGAAAGCTGTAACTCTGTGAGATGATTTCACAGAACACAAAGAAGTTTCTCAGAAAGCTTCTTTCTCTTTGTTATCGCAGGATATTTCCTTTGGCTCTATAGTCTTCAAAGGGATCCGAAATATCTGTTCTCAGATTCCACAGAAATAAGGCTAGCAAAGAGATCCACGAAATGCAGATGTAACTCTGTGAGATGAATGAACAGAACACTAAGCAGTTTCTCAGAAAGCTTCTTTCCAGATTTCATCTGAAAATATTTCCTTTTTCACCATAGCCCTCTATGGGCTTCCAAATATCACTTTGCCAATTCCACAAGAACTGTCTTAGCGAAAGGCTTCTTGAGGGGAAAGCTGTAACTCTGTGAGATGAGTTCACAGAACACAAAGAAGTTTCTCAGAAAGCTTCTTTCTCTTTGTTATCGGAGGATATTTCCTTTGGCCTTATAGTCTTCAAAGGGATCCGAAATATCTGTTCTCAGATTCCACAGAAATAAGGCTAGCAAACAGATCCACGAAATACAGATGTAACTCTGTGAGATGAATGAACAGAACACTAAGCAGTTTCTCAGAAAGCTTCTTTCCAGATTTCAACTGAGGATATTTCCTTTTTCACCTGAGCCCTCTATGGGCTTCCAAATATCACTTTGCCAATTCCACAAGAACTGTCTTAGCGAAAGGCTTCTTGAGGGGAAAGCTGTAACACTGTGAGATGATTTCACAGAACACAAAGATGTTTCTCAGAAAGCTTCTTTCTCTTTGTTATCGGAGGATATTTCCTTTGGCCCTATAGTCTTCAAAGGGATCGGAAATATCTCTTCTCATATTATACAGAAATAAGGCTTGCAAAGAGAAACACGAAATACAGATGTAACTCTGTGATTGGAAGTCACACATCACAGAGCAGTTTCTCAAAAAGCTTCTTTCCAGATTTCATCTGAGGATATTTCCTTTTTCACCATAGCCCTCTATGGGCTTCCAAATATCACTTTGCCAATTCCACAAGAACTGTCTTAGCGAAAGGCTTCTTGAGGGGAAAGCTGTAACTCTGTGAGATGATTTCACAGAACACAAAGAAGTTTCTCAGAAAGCTTCTTTCTCTTTGTTATCGCAGGATATTTCCTTTGGCCCTATAGTCTTCAAAGGGATCCGAAATATCTGTTCTCAGATTCCACAGAAATAAGGCTAGCAAAGAGATCCACGACATACAGATGTAACTCTATGAGATGAATGAACAGAACACTAAGCAGTTTCTCAGAAAGCTTCCTTCCAGATTTCATCTGAGGATATTTCCTTTTTCACCATAGCCCTCTATGGGCTTCCAAATATCACTTTGCCAATTCAACAAGAACTGTCCTAGCGAAAGGCTTCTTGAGGGGAAAGCTGTAACTCTGTGAGATGATTTCACAGAACACAAAGAAGTTTCTCAGAAAGCTTCTTTCTCTTTGTTATCGGAGGATATTTCCTTTGGCCCTACAGTCTTCAAAGGGATCCGAAATATCTGTTCTCAGATTCCACAGAAATAAGGCTAGCAAAGAGATCCACGAAATACAGATGTAACTCTGTGAGATGAATGAACAGAACACTAAGCAGTTTCTCAGAAAGCTTCTTTCCAGATTTCATCTGAGGATATTTCCTTTTTCACCACAGCCCTCTATGGGCTTCCAAATATCACTTTGCCAATTCCACAAGAACTGTCTTAGCGAAAGGCTTATTGAGGGGAAAGCTGTAACTCTGTGAGATGATTTCACAGAACACAAAGAAGTTTCTCAGAAAGCTTCTTTCTCTTTGTTATCGCTGGATATTCCCTTTGGCCCTATAGTCTTCAAAGGGATCCGAAATATCTGTTCTCAGATTCCACAGAAATAAGGCTAGCAAAGAGATCCACGAAATACAGATGTAACTCTGTGAGATGAATGAACAGAACACTAAGCAGTTTCTCAGAAAGCTTCTTTCCAGATTTCATCTGAGGATATTTCCTTTTTCACCAGCCCTCTATGGGCTTCCAAATATCACTTTGCCAATTCCACAAGAACTGTCTTAGCGAAAGGCTTCTTGAGGGGAAAGCTGTAACTCTGTGAGATGATTTCACAGAACACAAAGAAGTTTCTCAGAAAGCTTCTTTCTCTTTGTTATCGGAGGATATTTCCTTTGGCCTTATACTCTTCAAAGGGATCCGAAATATCTGTTCTCAGATTCCATAGAAATAAGGCTAGCAAAGAGATCCACGAAATACTGATGTAACTCTGTGAGTGGAAGTCACACATCACAGAGCAGTTTCTCAGAAAACTTCTTTCCAGATTTCAACTGAGGATATTTCCTTTTTCACCTGAGCCCTCTATGGGCTTCCAAATATCACTTTGCCAATTCCACAAGAACTGTGTTAGCGAAAGGCTTCTTGAGGGGAAAGCTGTAACACTGTGAGATGATTTCACAGAACACAAAGAAGTTTCTCAGAAAGCTTCTTTCTCTTTGTTATCGGAGGATATTTCCTTTGGCCCTATAGTCTTCAAAGGGATCCGAAATATCTCTTCTCATATTATACAGAAATAAGGCTTGCAAAGAGAAACACGAAATACAGATGTAACTCTGTGATTGGAAGTCACACATCACAGAGCAGTTTCTCAAAAAGCTTCTTTCCAGATTTCATCTGAGGATATTTCCTTTTTCACCATAGCCCTCTATGGGCTTCCAAATATCACTTTGCCAATTCCACAAGAACTGTCTTAGCGAAAGGCTTCTTGAGGGGAAATCTGTAACTCTGTGAGATGATTTCACAGAACACAAAGAAGTTTCTCAGAAAGCTTCTTTCTCTTTGTTATCGGAGGATATTTCCTTTGGCCCTATAGTCTTCAAAGGGATCCGAAATATCTCTTCTCATATTATACAGAAATAAGGCTTGCAAAGAGAAACACGAAATACAGATGTAACTCTGTGATTGGAAGTCACACATCACAGAGCAGTTTCTCAGAAAGCTTCTTTCCAGATTTCATCTGAGGATATTTCCTTTTTCACCATAGCCCTCTATGGGCTTCCAAATATCACTTTGCCAATTCCACAAGAACTGTCTTAGCGAAAGGCTTCTTGAGGGGAAATCTGTAACTCTGTGAGATGAGTTCACAGAACACAAAGAAGTTTCTCAGAAAGCTTCTTTCTCTTTGTTATCGGAGGATATTTCCTTTGACCCTATTGTCTTCAAAGGGATCCGAAATATCTGTTCTCAGATTCCACAGAAATAAGGCTAGCAAAGAGATACACGAAACACTGATGTAACTCTGTGAGTGGAAGTCACACATCACAGAGCAGTTTCTCAGAAAGCTTCTTTCCAGATTTCAACTGAGGATATTTCCTTTTTCACCTGAGCCCTCTATGGGCTTCCAAATATCACTTTGCCAATTCCACAAGAACTGTCTTAGCGAAAGGCTTCTTGAGGGGAAAGCTGTAACACTGTGAGATGATTTCACAGAACACAAAGAAGTTTCTCAGAAAGCTTCTTTCTCTTTGATATCGGATGATATTTCCTTTGGCCCTATAGTCTTCAAAGGGATCCGAAATATCTGTTCTCATATTATACAGAAATAAGGCTTGCGAAGAGAAACACGAAATACAGATGTAACTCTGTGATTGGGAGTCACACATCACAGAGCAGTTTCTCAAAAAGCTTCTTTCCAGATTTCATCTGAGGATATTTCCTTTTTCACCATAGCCCTCTAGGGGCTTCCAAATATCACTTTGCCAATTCCACAAGAACTGTCTTAGCGAAAGGCTTCTTGAGGGGAAAGCTGTAACTCTGTGAGATGATTTCACAGAACACAAAGAAGTTTCTCAGAAAGCTTCTTTCTCTTTGTTATCGCAGGATATTTCCTTTGGCCCTATAGTCTTCAAAGGGATCCGAAATATCTGTTCTCAGATTCCACAGGAATAAGGCTAGCAAAGAGATCCACGAAATACAGATGTAACTCTGTGAGATGAATGAACAGAACACTAAGCAGTTTCTCAGAAAGCTTCTTTCCAGATTTCATCTGAGGATATTTCCTTTTTCACCATAGCCCTCTATGGGCTTCCAAATATCACTTTGCCAATTCCACAAGAACTGTCTTAGCGAAAGGCTTCTTGAGGGGAAAGCAGTAACTCTGTGAGATGATTTCACAGAACACAAAGAAGTTTCTCAGAAAGCTTCATTCTCTTTGTTATCGCAGGATATTTCCTTTGGCACTATAGTCTTCAAAGGGATCCGAAATATCTGTTCTCAGATTCCACAGAAATAAGGCTAGCAAAGAGATCCACGAAATACAGATGTAACTCTGTGAGATGAATGAACAGAACACTAAGCAGTTTTTCAGAAAGCTTCTTTCCAGATTTCATCTGAGGATATTTAATTTTTCACCATAGCCCTCTATGGGCTTCCAAATATCACTTTGCCAATTCCACAAGAACTGTCTTAGCGAAAGGCTTCTTGAGGGGAAAGCTGTAACTCTGTGAGATGATTTCACAGAACACAAAGAAGTTTCTCAGAAAGCTTCTTTCTCTTTGTTATCGCAGGATATTTCCTTTGGCCCTATAGTCTTCAAAGGGATCCGAATTATCTGTTCTCAGATTCCACAGAAATAAGGCTAGCAAAGAGAACCACGAAAAACACATGTAACTCTGTGAGTGGAAGTCACACATCACAGAGCAGTTTCTCAGAAAGCTTCTTTCCAGATTTCATCTGAGGATATTTCCTTTTTCACCATAGCCCTCTATGGGCTTCCAAATATCACTTTGCCAATTCCACAAGAACTGTCTTAGTGAAAGGCTTCTTGAGGGGAAAGCTGTAACTCTGTGAGATGATTTCACATAACACAAAGAAGTTTCTCAGAAAGCTTCTTTCTCTTTGTTATCGGAGGATATTTCCTTTGGCCTTATAGTCTTCAAAGGGATCCGAAATATCTGTTCTCAGATTCCACAGAAATAAGGCTAGCAAAGAGATCCACGAAATACAGATGTAACTCTGTGAGTGGAAGTCACACATCACAGAGCAGTTTCTCAGAAAGCTTCTTTCCAGATTTCATCTGAGGATATTTCCTTTTTCACCTGAGCCCTCTATGGGCTTCCAAATATCACTTTGCCAATTCCACAAGAACTGTCTTAGCGAAAGGCTTCTTGAGGGGAAAGCTGTAACACTGGGAGATGATTTCACAGAACACAAAGAAGTTTCTCAGAAAGCTTCTTTCTCTTTGATATCGGATGATATTTCCTTTGGCCCTATAGTCTTCAAAGGGATCCGAAATATCTGTTCTCATATTATACAGAAATAAGGCTTGCAAAGAGAAACACGAAATACAGATGTAACTCTGTGATTGGAAGTCACACATCACAGAGCAGTTTCTCAAAAAGCTTCTTTCCAGATTTCATCTGAGGATATTTCCTTTTTCACCATAGCCCTCTATGGGCTTCCAAATATCACTTTGCCAATTCAACAAGAACTGACTTAGCGAAAGGCTTATTGAGGGGAAAGCTGTAACTCTGTGAGATGATTTCACAGAACACAAAGAAGTTTCTCAGAAAGCTTCTTTCTCTTTGTTATCGCAGGATATTCCCTTTGGCCCTATAGTCTTCAAAGGGATCCGAAATATCTGTTCTCAGATTCCACAGAAATAAGGCTAGCAAAGAGATCCACGAAATACAGATGTAACTCTGTGAGATGAATGAACAGAACACTAAGCAGTTTCTCAGAAAGCTTCTTTCCAGATTTCATCTGAGGATATTTCCTTTTTCACCAGCCCTCTATGGGCTTCCAAATATCACTTTGCCAATTCCACAAGAACTATCTTAGCGAAAGGCTTCTTGAGGGGAAAGCTGTAACTCTGTGAGATGATTTCACAGAACACAAAGAAGTTTCTCAGAAAGCTTCTTTCTCTTTGTTATCGGATGATATTTCCTTTGGCCCTATAGTCTTCAAAGGGATCCGAAATATTTCTTCTCATATTATTCAGAAATAAGGCTTGCAAAGAGATACACGAAATACAGATGTAACTCTGTGATTGGAAGTCACACATCACAGAGCAGTTTCTCAAAAAGCTTCTTTCCAGATTTCATCTGAGGATATTTCCTTTTTCAGCATAGCCCTCTATGGGCTTCCAAATATCACTTTGCCAATTCCACAAGAACTGTCTTAGCGAAAGGCTTCTTGAGGGGAAAGCTGTAACTCTGTGAGATAATTTCACAGAACACAAAGAAGTTTCTCAGAAAGCTTCTTTCTCTTTGTTATCGCAGGATATTTCCTTTGGCCCTATAGTCTTCAAAGGGATCCGAAATATCTGTTCTCAGATTCCACAGAAATAAGGCTAGCAAAGAGATCCACGAAATACAGATGTAACTCTGTGAGATGAATGAACAGAACACTAAGCAGTTTCTCAGAAATCTTCTTTCCAGATTTCATCTGAGGATATTTAATTTTTCACCATAGCCCTCTATGGGCTTCCAAATATCACTTTGCCAATTCCACAAGAACTGTCTTAGCGAAAGGCTTCTTGAGGGGAAAGCTGTAACTCTGTGAGATGATTTCACAGAACACAAAGAAGTTTCTCAGAAAGCTTCTTTCTCTTTGTTATCGCAGGATATTTCCTTTGGCCCTATAGTCTTCAAAGGGATCCGAATTATCTGTTCTCAGATTCCAAAGAAATAAGGCTAGCAAAGAGATCCACGAAATACACATGTAACTCTGTGAGTGGAAGTCACACATCACAGAGCAGTTTCTCAGAAAGCTTCTTTCCAGATTTCATCTGAGGATATTTCCTTTTTCACCATAGCCCTCTATGGGCTTCCAAATATCACTTGGCCAATTCCAAAAGAACTGTCTTAGCGAAAGGCTTATTGAGGTGAAAGCTGTAACTCTGTGAGATGATTTCACAGAACACAAAGAAGTTTCTCAGAAAGCTTCTTTCTCTTTGTTATCGCAGGATATTTCCTTTGGCTCTATAGTCTTCAAAGGGATCCGAAATATCTGTTCTCAGATTCCACAGAAATAAGGCTAGCAAAGAGATCCACGAAATGCAGATGTAACTCTGTGAGATGAATGAACAGAACACTAAGCAGTTTCTCAGAAAGCTTCTTTCCAGATTTCATCTGAAAATATTTCCTTTTTCACCATAGCCCTCTATGGTCTTCCAAATATCACTTTGCCAATTCCACAAGAACTGTGTTAGCGAAAGGCTTCTTCAGGGGAAAGCTGTAACACTGTGAGATGATTTCACAGAACACAAAGAAGTTTCTCAGAAAGCTTCTTTCTCTTTGTTATCGGAGGATATTTCCTTTGGCCCTATAGTCTTCAAAGGGATCCGAAATATCTCTTCTCATATTATACAGAAATAAGGCTTGCAAAGAGAAACACGAAATACAGATGTAACTCTGTGATTGGAAGTCACACATCACAGAGCAGTTTCTCAAAAAGCTTCTTTCCAGATTTCATCTGAGGATATTTCCTTTTTCACCGTAGCCCTCTATGGGCTTCCAAATATCACTTTGCCAATTCCACAAGAACTGTCTTAGCGAAAGGCTTCTTGAGGGGAAATCTGTAACTCTGTGAGATGATTTCACAGAACACAAAGAAGTTTCTCAGAAAGCTTCTTTCTCTTTGTTATCGGAGGATATTTCCTTTGGCCCTATAGTCTTCAAAGGGATCCGAAATATCTGTTCTCAGATTCCACAGAAATAAGGCTAGCAAAGAGATCCACAAAATACAGATGTAACTCTTTGAGTGGAAGTCACACATCACAGAGCAGTTTCTCAGAAAGCTTCTTTCCAGATTTCATCTGAGGATATTTCCTTTTTCACCATAGCCCTCTATGGGTTTCCAAATATCACTTTGCCAATTCCACAAGAACTGTCTTAGCGAAAGGCTTCTTGAGGGGAAAGCTGTAACTCTGTGAGATGAGTTCACAGAACACAAAGAAGTTTCTCAGAAAGCTTCTTTCTCTTTGTTATCGGAGGATATTTCCTTTGACCCTATTGTCTTCAAAGGGATCCGAAATATCTGTTCTCAGATTCCACAGAAATAAGGCTAGCAAAGACATACACGATATACTGATGTAACTCTGTGAGTGGAAGTCACACATCACAGAGCAGTTTCTCAGAAAGCTTCTTTCCAGATTTCAACTGAGGATATTTCCTTTTTCACCTGAGCCCTCTATGGGCTTCCAAATATCACTTTGCCAATTCCACAAGAACTGTCTTAGCGAAAGGCTTCTTGAGGGGAAAGCTGTAACACTGTGAGATGATTTCACAGAACACAAAGAAGTTTCTCAGAAAGCTTCTTTCTCTTTGATATCGGATGATATTTCCTTTGGCCCTGTAGTCTTCAAAGGGATCCGAAATATCTGTTCTCATATTATACAGAAATAAGGCTTGCGAAGAGAAACACGAAATACAGATGTAACTCTGTGATTGGTAGTCACACATCACAGAGCAGTTTCTCAAAAAGCTTCTTTCCAGATTTCATCTGAGGATATTTCCTTTTCCACCATAGCCCTCTAGGGGCTTCCAAATATCACTTTGCCAATTCCACAAGAACTGTCTTAGCGAAAGGCTTCTTGAGGGGAAAGCTGTAACTCTGTGAGATGATTTCACAGAACACAAAGAAGTTTCTCAGAAAGCTTCTTTCTCTTTGTTATCGGAGTCTATTTCCTTTGGCCCTATAGTCTTCAAAGGGATCTGAAATATCTGTTCTCAGATTCCACGGAAATAAGGCTAGCAAAGAGATCCACGAAATACAGATGTAACTCTGTGAGATGAATGAACAGAACACTAAGCAGTTTCTCAGAAATCTTCTTTCCAGATTTCATCTGAGGATATTTCCTTTTTTACCGTAGCCCTCTATGGGCTTCCTAATATCACTTTGCCAATTCCACAAGAACTGTCTTTGCGAAAGGCTTCTTGAGGGGAAAGCTCTAACTCTGTGAGATGATTTCACAGAACACAAAGAAGTTTTTCAGAAAACTTCTTTCTCTTTGTTATCGGAGGATATTTCCTTTGGCCCTATAGTCTTCAAAGGGATCTGAAATATCTGTTCTCAAATTCCACAGAAATAATGCTAGCAAAGAGATCCACGAAATACAGATGTAACTCTGTGAGATGAATGAACAGAACACTAAGCAGTTTCTCAGAAAGATTCTTTCCAGATTTCATCTGAGGATATTTCCTTTTTCACCATAGCCCTCTATGGGCTTCCAAATATCACTTTGCCAATTCCACAAGAACTGTCTTAGCGAAAGGCTTCTTGAGGGGAAAGCTGTAACTCTGTGAGATGATTTCACAGAACACAAAGAAGTTTCTCAGAAAGATTCTTTCTCTTTGTTATCGGAGGATATTTCCTTTGGCCCTATAGTCTTCAAAGGGATCCGAAATATCTGTTCTCAGATTCCACAGAAATAAGGCTAGCAAAGAGATCCACGAAATACAGATGCAACTCTGTGAGATGAATGAACAGAACACTAAGCAGTTTCTCAGAAAGCTTCTTTCCAGATTTCATCTGAGGATATTTCCTTTTTCACCATAGCCCCCTATGGGCTTCCAAATATTACTTTGCCAATTCCAAAAGAACTGTCTTAGCGAAAGGCTTCTTGAGGGGAAAGCTGTAGTTCTGTGAGATGATTTCACAGAACACAAAGAAGTTTCTCAGGAAGCTTCTTTCTCTTTGTTATCGGAGGATATTTCCTTTGGCCCTATAGTCTTCAAAGGGATCCAAAATATCTGTTCTCAGATTCCACAGAAATAAGGCTAGCAAAGAGATCCACGAAATACAGATTTAACTCCGTGAGTGGAAGTCACACATCACAGAGCAGTTTCTCAGAAAGCTTCTTTCCAGATTTTATCTGAGGATATTTCCTTTTTCACCATAGCCCTCTATGGGCTTCCAAATATCACTTTGCCAATTCCACAAGAACTGTCTTAGCGAAAGGCTTCTTGAGGGGAAAGCTGTAACTCTGTGAGATGATTTCACAGAACACAAAGAAGTTTCTCAGAAAGCTTCTTTCTCTTTGTTATCGGAGGATATTTCCTTTGGCCCTATAGTCTTCAAAGGGATCTGAAATATCTGTTCTCAGATTCCACGGAAATAAGGCTAGCAAAGAGATCCACGAAATACAGATGTAACTCTGTGAGATGAATGAACAGAACACTAAGCAGTTTCTCAGAAAGCTTCTTTCCAGATTTCATCTGAGGATATTTCCTTTTTCACCATAGCCCTCTATGGGCTTCCAAATATCACTTTGCCAATTCCACAAGAACTGTCTTAGCGAAAGGCTTCTTGAGGGGAAAGCTGTAACTCTGTGAGATGATTTCACAGAACACAAAGAAGTTTCTCAGAAAGATTCTTTCTCTTTGTTATCGCAGGATATTTCCTTTGGCCCTATAGTCTTCAAAGGGATCCGAAATATCTGTTCTCAGATTCCACAGAAATAAGGCTAGCAAAGAGATCCACGAAATACAGATGTAACTCTGTGAGATGAATGAACAGAACACTAAGCAGTTTCTCAGAAAGCTTCTTTCCAGATTTTCATCTGAGGATATTTCCTTTTTCACCACAGCCCTCTATGGGCTTAAAAATATCACTTTTCCATTTCCACAAAAACTGTCTTAGCGAAAGGCTTATTGACGGGAAAGCTGTAACACTTTGAGGTGATTTCACAGAACACAAAGAAGTTTCTCAGAAAGCTTCTTTCTCTTTGTTATCAGAGGATATTTCCTTTGGCCCTATAGTCTTCAAAGGGATCCAAAATATCTGTTGTCAGATTCCACAGAAATAAGGCTAGCAAAGAGATCCACGAAATACAGATGTAACTCTGTGAGTGGAAGTCACACATCACAGAGCAGTTTCTCAGAAAGCTTCTTTCCAGATTTCATCTGAGGATATTTCCTTTTTCACCGTAGCCCTCTATGGGCTTCCAAATATTACTTTGCCATTTCCACAAGAACTGTCTTAGCGAAAGGCTTCTTGAGGGGAAAGCTGTAACTCTGTGTGATGATTTCACAGAACACAAAGAAGTTTCTCAGAAAGCTTCTTTCTCTTTGTTATCGCAGGATATTTCCTTTGGCCCTATTGTCTTCAAAGGGATCCGAAATATCTGTTCTCAGAATCCACAGAAATAAGGCTAGCAAAGAGATCCACGAAATACAGATGCAACTCTCTGAGATGAATGAACAGAACACTAAGCAGTTTCTCAGAAAGCTTCTTTCCAGATTTCATCTGAGGATATTTCCTTTTTCACCAAAGCCCTCTATGGGCTTCCAAATATCACTTTTCCAATTCCACAAGAACTGTCTTAGCGAAAGGCTTCTTGAGGGGAAAGCTGTAACTCTGTGAGATGATTTCACAGAACACAAAGAAGTTTCTCAGAAAGCTTCTTTCTCTTTGTTATCAGAGGATATTTCCTTTGGCCCTATAGTCTTCAAAGGGATCCGAAATATCTGTTCTCAGATTCCACAGAAATAAGGCTAGCAAAGAGCTCCACGAAATACAGATGTAACTCCGTGAGTGGAAGTCACACATCACAGGGCAGTTTCTCAGAAAGCTTCTTTCCAGATTTCATCTGAGGATAATTCCTTTTTCAGCATAGCCCTCTATGGGCTTTCAAATATCACTTTGCCATTTCCACAAGAACTGTCTTAGCGAACGGCTTCTTGAGGGGAAAGATGTAACTCCATGTGATGATTTCACAGAACACAAAGAAGTTTCTCAGAACTTTCTTTCTCTTTTTTATCGCAGGATATTTCCTTTGGCCCTATAGTCTTCAAAGGGATCCGAAATATCTGTTCTCAGATTCCACAGAAATAAGGCTAGCAAAGAGATCCACGAAATACAGATGCAACTCTGTGAGATGAATGAACAGAACACTAAGCAGTTTCTAAGAAAGCTTGTTTCCAGATTTCATCTGAGGATATTTCCTTTTTCACCATAGCCCTCTATGGGCTTCCAAATATCACTTTGCCAATTCCACAAGAACTGTCTTAGCGAAAGGCTTCTTGAGGGGAAAGCTGTAACTCTGTGAGATGATTTCACAGAACACAAAGAAGTTTCTCAGAAAGCTTCTTTCTCTTTGTTATCAGAGGATATTTCCTTTGGCCCTATAGTCTTCAAAGGGATCCGAAATATCTGTTCTCAGATTCCACAGAAATAAGGCTAGCAAAGAGATCCACGAAATACAGATTTAACTCCGTGAGTGGAAGTCACACATCACAGAGCAGTTTCTCATAAAGCTTCTTTCCAGATTTCATCTGAGGATATTTCCTTTTTCACCATAGCCCTCTATGGGCTTCGAAATATCACTTTGAAAATTCCACAAGAACTGTCTTAGCGAAAGGCTTCTTGAGGGGAAAGCTGTAACTCTGTGAGATGATTTCACAGAACACAAAGAAGTTTCTCAGAAAGCTTCTTTCTCTTTGTTATCGCAGGATATTTCCTTTGGCCCTATAGTCTTCAAAGGGATCTGAAATATCTGTTCTCAGATTCCACAGAAATAAGGCTAGCAAAGAGATCCACGAAATACAGATGTAACTCTGTGAGATGAATGAACAGAACACTAAGCAGTTTCTCAGAAAGCTTCTTTCCAGATTTCATCTGAGTATATTTCCTTTTTCACCATAGCCCTCTATGGGCTTAAAAATATCACTTTTCCAATTCCACAAGAACTGTCTTAGCGAAAGTCTTCTTGCGGGGAAAGCTGTAACTCTGTGAGATGATTTCACAGAACACAAAGAAGTTTCTCAGAAAGCTTCTTTCTCTTTGTTATCGGAGGATATTTCCTTTGGCCCTATAGTCTTCAAAGGGATCCGAAATATCAGTTCTCAGATTCCACAGAAATAAGGCTAGCAAAGAGATCCACGAAATACAGATGTAACTCCGTGAGTGAAAGTCACACATCACAGAGCAGTTTCTCAGAAAGCTTCTTTCCATATTTCATCTGAGGATAATTCCTTTTTCAGCATAGCCCTCTATGGGCTTTCAAATATCACTTTGCCAATTTCACAAGAACTGTCTTAGCGAAAGGCTTCTTGAGGGGAAAGCTGTAACTCTGTGAGATGATTTCACAGAACACAAAGAAGTTTCTCAGAAAGCTTCTTTCTCTTTGTTATCGGAGGGTATTTCCTTTCGGCCCTACAGTCTTCAAAGGGATCCGAAATATCTGTTCTCAGATTCTACAGAAATAAGGCTAGCAAAGAGATCCACGAAATACTGATGTAACTCTGTGAGTGGAAGTAACACATCACAGAGCAGTTTCTCAGAATGCTTCTTTCCAGATTTCATCTGAGGTTATTTCCTTTTTCACCATAGCCCTCTATGGCCTTCCAAATATCACTTTGCCAATTCCACAAGAACTGTCTTAGCGAAAGGCTTCTTGAGGGGAAAGCTGTAACTCTGTGAGATGATTTCACAGAACACAAAGAAGTTTCTCAGAAAGCTTCTTTCTCTTTGTTATCGGAGGATATTTCCTTTGGCCCTATAGTCTTCAAAGGGATCCGAAATATCTGTTCTCAGATTCCACAGAAAGAAGGCTAGCAAAGAGATCCACGAAATACAGATGTAACTCCGTGAGTGGAAGTCACCCATCACAGAGCAGTTTCTCAGAGGGCTTCTTTCCAGATTTCATCTGAGGATATTTCCTTTTTCACCGTAGCCTACTAGGGGCTTCCAAATATCACTTTGCCAATTCCACAAGAACTGTCTTAGCGAAAGGCTTCTTGAGGGGAAAGCTCTAACTCTGTGAGATGATTTCACAGAACACAAAGAAGTTTCTCAGAAAGCTTCTTTCTCTTTGTTATAGGATGATATTTCCTTTGGCCCTATAGTCTTCAAAGGGATCCGAAATATCTGTTCTCAGATTATACAGAAATAACGCTAGCAAAGAGATACACGAAATACAGATGTAACTCTGTGAGTGGAAGTCACACATCACAGAGCAGTTTCTCAAAAAGCTTCTTTCCAGATTTCACCTGAGGATATTTCCTTTTTCACCATAGCCCTCTATGGGCTTCCAAATATCACTTTGACAATTCCACAAGAACTGTCTTAGCGAAAGGCTTCTTGAGGGGAAAGCTGAAACTCTGTGAGATGATTTCACAGAATACAAAGAAGTTACTCAGAAAGCTTCTTTCTCTTTGTTATCGCAGCATATTTCCTTTGGCCCTATATTCTTCAAAGGGATCCGAAATATCTGTTCTCAGATTCCACAGAAATAAGGCTAGCAAAGAGATCCACGAAATACAGAAGTAACTCTGTGCGATGAATGAACAGAACACTAAGCAGTTTCTCAGAAAGCTTCTTTCCAGATTTCATCTGAGGATATTTCCTTTTTCACCATAGCCCTCTAAGAGCTTCCTAATATCACTTTGCCAATTCCACAAGAACTGTCTTAGCGAAAGGCTTCTTGAGGGGAAAGCTGTAACTCTGTGAGATGATTTCACAGAACACAAAGTAGTTTTTCAGAAAGCTTCTTTCTCTTTGTTATCGGAGGATATTTCCATTGGCCCTATAGTCATCAAAGGGATCAGAAATATCTGTTCTCAGATTCCACAGAAATAAGGCTAGCAAGGAGATCCACGAAATACAGATGTAACTCTGTGAGATGAATGAACAGAACACTAAGCAGTTTCTCAGAAAGCTTCTTTCCAGATTTCATCTAAGGATATTTCCTTTTTCTCCATAGCCCTCTATGGGCTTCCAAATATCACTTTGCCAATTCCACAAGAACTGTCTTAGCGAAAGGCTTCCTGAGGGGAAACCTGTAACTCTGTGAGATGATTTCACAGAACACAAAGAAGTTGCTCAGAAAGCTTGTTTCTCTTTGTTATCGCTAGATATTTCCTTTGGCCGTATAATCTTCAAAGGGATCCGAAATATCTGTTCTCAGATTCCACAGAAATAAGGCTAGGAAAGAGATCCACGAAATACAGATGCAACTCTGTGAGATGAATGAACAGAACACTAAGCAGTTTCTCAGAAAGCTTGTTTCCAGATTTCATCTGAGGATATTTCCTTTTTCACCATAGCCCTCTATGGGCTTCCAAATATCACTTTGCCAATTCCACAAGAACTGTCTTAGCGAAAGGCTTCTTGAGGGGAAAGCTGTAACTCTGTGAGATGATTTCACAGAACACAAAGAAGTTTCTCAGAAAGCTTCTTTCTCTTTGTTATCGGAGGATATTTCCTTTGGCCCTATAGTCTTCAAAGGGATCCGAAATATCTGTTCTCAGATTCCACAGAAATAAGGCTAGCAAAGAGATCCACGAAATACAGATGTAACTCCGTGAGTGAAAGTCACACATCACAGAGCAGTTTCTCAGAAAGCT